>NC_135910.1:19584030-20941326 GCF_964194155.1 Cetorhinus maximus | reverse complement strand
TCTCTCCCGGATTTGGGTCCGGGAAGCGGCTGAAACGGGGAGAAATTTCCCGGTTTCTCCGGTCGGAGATTTTATTCTTCAATAAATTTCGGTCAAGTGGCCGGAGCGGGATGGTCAGTGTCCGGAACAACTGACCCTCACTCCGGGCAAACTGAGCGGCGGCCACCGGGTCAGGGAGGCGGGGTTTGGGTTCCCGTCACCGGGAGAGAAACCTTCAAAACCCCGAAACCCTCAAACCCCGAACCCCCGGACCCCAAACCCCGGGACTAGGCCTCGAGCCTCGGACTCACCTGATGGGAGACGCGGTTTTGTTCGAGTTGCTTCACCTGGAGATTGTGGCCCAGATTTACAAACAGCCCGAGGCCGGAGATACGGTAAAACCTAATAAAACCCTATAAATACCCCGAAATAAACCCTATAAATACCCCGAAATAAACCCTATATATACCCCGAAATAAACCCTATAAATACCCCGAAATAAACCCTATATATACCCCAAAATAAACCCTATAAATACCCCGAAATAAACCCTATAAATACCCCGAAATAAACCCTATAAATACCCCAAAATAAACCCTATAAATACCCCAAAATAAACCCTATAAATACCCCGAAATAAACCCTGTATATACCCCAAAATAAACCCTATAAATACCCCAAAATAAACCCTATATATACCCCAAAATAAACCCTATATATACCCCAAAATAAACCCTATAAATACCCCAAAATAAACCCTATAAATACCCCGAAATAAACCCTATAAATACCCCAAAATAAACCCTATATATACCCCAAAATAAACCCTATAAATACCCCAAAATAAACCCTATAAATACCACAAAATAAACCCTATAAATACCCCGAAATAAACCCTATATATACCCCAAAATAAACCCTATAAATACCCCAAAATAAACCCTATAAATACCCCAAAATAAACCCTATATATACCCCAAAATAAACCCTATAAATACCCCAAAATAAACCCTATATATACCCCAAAATAAACCCTATATATACCCCAAAATAAACCCTATAAATACCCCAAAATAAACCCTATAAATACCCCAAAATAAACCCTATAAATACCCCAAAATAAACCCTGTAAATACCCCAAAATAAACCCTGTATATACCCCAAAATAAACCCTATAAATACCCCGAAATAAACCCTGTATATACCCCAAAATAAACCCTATAAATACCCCAAAATAAACCCTGTAAATACCCCAAAATAAACCCTGTATATACCCCAAAATAAACCCTATAAATACCCCGAAATAAACCCTATATATACCCCGAAATAAACCCTATATATACCCCGAAATAAACCCTATATATACCCCAAAATAAACCCTATAAATACCCTGAAATAAACCCTATAAATACCCCGAAATAAACCCTGTAAATACCCCGAAATAAACCCTGTATATACCCCAAAATAAACCCTGTATATACCCCAAAATAAACCCTGTATATACCCCAAAATAAACCCTGTATATACCCCAAAATAAACCCTATAAATACCCCGAAATAAACCCTATAAATACCCCGAAATAAACCCTATAAATACCCCAAAATAAACCCTGTATATACCCCAAAATAAACCCTGTATATACCCCAAAATAAACCCTGTATATACCCCAAAATAAACCCTGTATATACCCCAAAATAAACCCTATAAATACCCCAAAATAAACCCTGTATATACCCCAAAATAAACCCTGTAAATACCTCAAAATAAACCCTATAAATACCTCAAAATAAACCCTATAAATACCCCAAAATAAACCCTATAAATACCCCAAAATAAACCCTGTATATACCCCAAAATTAACCCTGTATATACCCCAAAATAAACCCTGTATATACCCCAAAATAAACCCTGTATATACCCCAAAATAAACCCTGTATATACCCCAAAATAAACCCTGTAAATACCCCAAAATAAACCCTGTATATACCCCAAAATAAACCCTGTAAATACCCCAAAATAAACCCTGTAAATACCCCAAAATAAACCCTGTAAATACCCCAAAATAAACTCTGTAAATACCCCAAAATAAACCCTATATATACCCCGAAATAAACCCTATAAATACCCCGAAATAAACCCTATAAATACCCCAAAATAAACCCTGTATATACCCCAAAATAAACCCTGTAAATACCCCAAAATAAACCCTGTATATACCCCAAAATAAACCCTGTAAATACCCCAAAATAAACCCTGTAAATACCCCAAATTAAACCCTGTATATTCCCCAAATAAACCCTATAAATGCCCTGAAATAAACCCTGTATATTCCCCAAATAAACCCTATAAATGCCCCGAAATAAACCCTATAAATGCCCCGAAATAAACCCTATAAATGCCCCGAAATAAACCCTGTATATTCCCCAAATAAATCCTATAAATACCCCAAAATAAACCCTGTATATTCCCCAAATAAACCCTATAAATGCCCCGAAATAAACCCTGTATATTCCCCAAATAAACCCTATAAATACCCCAAAATAAACCCTGTATATCCCCCAAATAAACCCTATAAATATCCCGAAATAAACCCTGTATATCCCCCAAATTAAACCCTGTATATCCCCCAAATTAAACCCTGTATATCCCCCAAATTAAACCCTGTATATCCCCCAAATTAAACCCTATAAATACCCCAAATTAAACTCTATAAATACCCCAAATTAAACCCTATAAATACCCCAAAATAAACCCTATAAATACCCCGAAATAAACCCTATAAATGCCCCGAAATAAACCCTGTATATCCCCCAAATAAACCCTATAAATACCCCAAATTAAACCCTATAAATACCCCAAAATAAACCCTATAAATACCCCGAAATAAACCCTATAAATACCCCGAAATAAACCCTATAAATGCCCCGAAATAAACCCTGTATATCCCCCAAATAAACCCTATAAATACCCCAAAATAAACCCTATATATGCCCCAGATAAGCCCTACAAAGACCCTAAAATAAATATTTATTATTTATATCCCAGAATAAATCCTATATATATGCTAAAATAAACCCTATTAAAACCCTATACATACCCCAAATTAAACCCTATTAAAACCCTAAAATAAACCCTATATATACCCCAAATTAACCCTATATATATGATAAAATTAACCCTATATGTAATCATAAAATTAACCCTATATGTACCCTAAAATAAACCCTATTAAAACTCTATATATACCCCAAATTAAACTTTATTAAAACCCAATATATACCCTAAAATTAACCCCACAACAAATCCTATATATACCCCAAAATAAACCCTATATAATATCTGAAATAAACCCTATCTATACCCCAAAGTTAACCCTATATATACACTAAAATAAACCCCAAAATAAACCCTTTTAAAACTCTATATCTACCCCAAAGTAAACCTTATTACAACCCTATAGATACCCCATAAAACCCTATGTATACACCCCAAAATATATCTTATTAAAGCCCTGTATATACACCAAAATAAACCCTATTAAAACCCTATATATCCTAAAATAAACCCTATTAAAACCCTATATGTACCCCAAAATAAACCCTATATATACTCCAAAATAAACCCTATATATACCCTAAAGTAAATCCTATTGACCTATATACACATTAAAATAAACCCTATATATATCCTAAAATAAATCCTATTAAAACCATATATATATACCCTAAAATAAACCCACATTTAAAAATCCTATAAATACCATACGATATACTTTAATGTAAAACCTAAAATATATCCTTAAAACCCTAACCCTCAGCACAATCCCAATAGCCTGAGGCCGGAGACACAGTAACTCGAATATAAACCCTATATATCCAATATATGGGGTATATCCTATATATGTCACCTTAATCCTTAATAAAACCTAATACCCTCAAATATTCACCTAATACACTCCAATATTCCCTAAAACTCCCTATTCCTGAAATAGACCCCAATATAACTCTAATGCGCTACAATAGTCCATAAAACCCCTTAATATAACTCTAATGTAATATGCCTAGTCTGTCCCCAATAGACCAAATACCCCTAAAATCCCTTAATGTGCCCCTCAATATCCCCCACACAAGAGTCCAATGGGTTAAGGCCCCAGGCTTTGAACCTTCACATTATTCCAATCCCTCCCTCCCCATGCTGCAGTCCCTGAAACATATTGCTGTTTATGGGAGCTTGCTGTGAACAAATTGGCTGCCACGTTTCCTACATTACAATGATGCCTATGCTTCAAAAGTAATTCATTGGCTGTAAATCACTTTGGGATGCCCTGAGGTGGTGAAAGGTGCGATGTAAATGCAGGTTTTTCGACCCCAGCCTCAAACTCTGGATTACTGCCATCAGTCACAAACATCTGAAAATTCACATCCCTTCGCTGTAAACGTTTTCTTATAACCAGCTCCCTAACTCTTCCCTTCCCTGACTCATACTTGGAATCCAATGTTCTCTGTCAGGGGTGACTGTATAAATGCAGGTTGTTTGTCACTAACAAATAATTTTATTTCAGTTACATTTCTGACATTGCCTTTGATGACCCTCTCACACTATGTTGTAAAGGTGGTCCTTTTCTGGATCTTGGCAGGAATTTTATGTGGGAGTCAGTGTTTGCACCTTTCCTGGTATGTGTTGTGTCTGTGGCTAAATGTTGTGGGACCTGGATCCCACCATCGAAAGAAAGAACCTGCCAGTTCCCAGGTCATCAAGTGCTTAATGCTGCCTTCAGCTCTGAGTGCCACACCTCAGGAAGGAGATGTTGGCCTTGGAGGGATGTAGCACAGATTCACCAGAATGATGCC
The DNA here is from genome assembly GCF_964194155.1 of Cetorhinus maximus. Taxonomy (NCBI): domain Eukaryota; kingdom Metazoa; phylum Chordata; class Chondrichthyes; order Lamniformes; family Cetorhinidae; genus Cetorhinus; species Cetorhinus maximus. Next base: position 20,936,497 of record NC_135910.1, on the reverse strand, counting down.
TGTGCTAAAAAACTTTGGTTATGGTGACTGGTTGCATGGATTTGATTTGTAGTCCTTTGGGTTTAGAAGGTAGAGTGATGATCTGACTGAAATCTTTGATAGGTGCAAGTCTGATTGGGAATTATATCCAAGGAGTTAATCGTGTTCTCTGAGGGGTGTATTACACTGTTAAATTGACTCTAATGCAGGATCTGTTGAAATCATTTTTTATTTCCAGCAGGAGCACGGGAAAAGCCTTTCCACATTGGAAGGGATGGGTTTCCGGGCAGGACAAGGTTTGATCGAGAGGTTAGTGGTCAACATGTCTCAGAGACCTGCTATCTTTACGTTACAGTGCAGGAGAGACGATAACATTTAACTGGCTCTGTGAAATGACCTGGTAGGTCTATCATGTCTTTGTGCATGCAGTGCACTTTGATCAGGCCTGTCTCAGAATTTCTTTATGCAAAATGTTTCACTCTTGTTCATTGTCTCTGGTCTGACTCTTCCCTTCCTGCAGTGCTACGATGGGCAGAGTTCAGTCTCAAATAAAACCCTATGCCACCAAACTTGGTATTATAAATGTATTGGTGCAAAGAGTGCGCAGAACATCAGTTAAGTGCGATATATCTTTCTGTCATGTACAAGCCTACCGACTCCCACAGCTACCCTGATACAGCTCCTCACAACCCGCTTCCTGTAAGGACTCCATCCCATTCTCTCAGTTCCTTCGCCTCCGTCGCATCTGTTCTGATGATGCCACTTTCAAAAACAGTTCCTCTGACATGTCTTCCTTAACCGAGATTTTCCACCCACGGTCGTTGACAGGGCCCTCAACCGTGTCCGGCCCATCTCCCGCGCATCCGCCCTCACACCTTCCTCTCCCTCCCAGAACCATGTCCCCCTTGTCCTCACTTGTCACCCCACTAGCCTCCGCATTCAAAGGATCATCCTCCGCCATTTCCGCCAACTCCAGCATGATGCCACCACCAAACACATCTTCCCTTCACCCCACCCCGGCGGCATTCCGCAGGGATCGTTCCCTCCGGGACACCTTGGTCCACTCCTCCATCACCCCCTACACCTCAACCCCCTCCCATGGCACCTTCCCATGCAACCGCAGAAGGTGCAACACCTGCCCCTTTTACTTCCCCCCTCCTCACCAACCAAGGGCCCAAACACTCAAGTGAAGCAGCACTTCACTTGCACTTCCCTCAATTTAGTCTACTGCATTCGCTGCTCCTAATGCGGTTTCCTCTACATTGGAGAGACCATACGCAGACTGGGTGACCGCTTTGCAGAACACCTTCGGTCTGTCCGCAAGCATTACCCAGACCTCCCTGTCGCTTGCCATTTCAACACTCCACCCTGCTCTCATGCCCACATGTCCGTCCTTGGCCTGCTGCAATGTTCCAGTGAAGCTCAACGCAAACTGGAGGAACAGCACCTCATCTTCTGATTAGGCACTTTACAGCCTTCCGAACTGAATATTAAGTTCAACAATTTTAAATCATGAACTCTCTCCTCCATCCCCAACCCCTTTCCGATCCCCCTTTTTCCCAATAATTTATATAGATTTTTCTTTTCCCACCTATTTCCATTATTTTTAAATGTATTTCCAAATGTATTGTTTTATCTCTACCTTTTAGCCTATTTCGATCCCTTCCCCCCACCCCACCCCCACTAGGGATATCTGTACCTTGCTCGTCCTGCTTTCTACCCTTAATGTCACTTATTAGCACATTTCTTACATAACATCACCACCGTCAACACCTCTTTGTCATTTTGTCTATGACATCTTTTGGTTATCTCCACCTATCACTGGCCCCCTATCCAGCTTTACCTGTCCCACCCCCCTTAAACCAGCTTATATTTCACCTCTCTTCTATTTTTCCTTAGTTCTGTTGAAGAGTCATACGGACTCGAAACGTTAACTGTGCTCCTCTCCGCAGATGCTGTCAGACCTGCTGAGTTTTTCCAGGTATTTTTATTTTTGTTTTTACTCTGAATTGCTGTTGCTTTAGAAATGAATAGCAGGACACTCTACTAATTGATTAAACTGTTCCTTATCTCCTGTAAAGTTCAGCTCATCCAAAACTCTGCTGCCTGAATCATAACTCATACCGAGTCCCATTCACCCATCCTGCCCCACTGACCTACATTGGTACCCATTCTGGCAACAGCTCAGTTTTAAAATTCTTGTCCTTGGTTTCAAATCTCCCCAATACCTCATTCCTTCATATCACTAAAACTCCTTTCAGCCCAACAACCGTCCAAGATCTCTGCAGTCTTCTCGTTGTGATCTCTTGTGCATCCCACTATCTTAATCCCTCCATCATTGGCAGTCATGCCTGAGCCCTAAGCTGTGGAATTCCCTCCTTAAAGCTCTCCACCTCTTCTCGCTGCAGATGCTCCTTAAAACCTCCTTTTTTGACCAAGCTTTTAGTCACATGTCCTAATATGTCCTTACATGTCTTGGTGTGCAATTTTGGCTCCTATGAAGAGTCTTGGGATGCTTTGCTATGTTATAAGTGCCATATAAATACAGGTTGTTGCTGTAGGTTCACCAAGGAGACACCATCCTTCAAAGATGAGCTGGACATTATGAAGTTTATCTGTAAGGAATTCTGGACCAACCTCTTCTGGAAACAGATTGATAACCTGCGAACAAACCACCAGGTGAGTGGAGCCTCGCACAGAGCCTCTGCTGCTCAGAGATTAACTGGGGAGGGAGGGTTCGAAAGAGGGAGTTGAGCTTTATTAGGGAGCTTCTATAATGGGGGAGTCTTCCCCCCCCCCCACCCCCCCCAACTCCATTGGGGAGTGAGCAGCGATTTATAAAGAGGAGGTTTAGTCCTTTCAGGGTGAGGGGCTTTCTAAACAGAGTGGGAGGGGGATTGGGGAGGAATGAGGGGTTTTCTGACAAGGTATTGGGCAGAGTGAAGCTCCAATCCCTTGCCAGGTGGTTCATTGATGCTTTGTCCTTTTCTCAGGGAACCTACGTGCTCCAGGACAATCGCTTCAGACTCCTCACCCCGATCTCCAGCGGGAAGCAGTACTTGGAAGAGGCACCAAAGGTACCTGGCCCTTTGTTATGAAAAACCTGATTACATTAAAGATGCTGTAATAATGCACGGATTGTTGCTGTGTCTAACGGCCCTCTATGCATCACAGTGATGCACTGTATCATCTGAAATAGATAAAGCAAATTGACCATTGATCCAATGTCTGACATAGAAAATAGGAGCAGCAGTATTTCACTTGGTCCTTTGAGCCTGCTGTGTCATTCAATATGGTCAGGCTGACCCTCTACCTCAACGCCATACTCCTGCTCTCTCCCCATTCCCCTTGATGCCTTTAAAAGTCCAGAAATCTATCTATTTCCTTCTTAAATATATTCAGTGACTTGGCCTCCATGGCCTTCTCTCCGACTCTTCAATGCTAATGTATGCCAAGGCAGGGAAGTGCAACCATTGGAGTTCATCCCACCCTTTGATCACTGGCTGTTCCTTCCACTCATCTCGTGGCCTCATCCACCATGTTTCAGCTACGTCCTCCCACCCTGCATTAATGCCCACATACTCTGAGATACTGAGTGTAGTTGCTTCCATCTCTCCCTCTGACCGTCTTACTTTACACACTCTGGCAGGCACTCCTGACATGCTTTTGCCTTGCTCCCCCTGATCCTACCTTGAGGTTCTCCCGCCACTTCACGGCTCTGCATCTCTGCTCTCCATTGTTGAGCATGTTGTGAGAGTTAATGTTGGTGTATAAATAAAATTTGTTGCTGAAAGACAGTTTATTTCTGATTAAAATTAGTTGTTGATTATCCCCAATTTCAGCAATTCTGATCCAGAATGTCAGCACTAATTCTGGGCTGACACTCCGTGCTGAGGGAGCGCTACACTGCCGGAGAATCAGTATTGAGAGAATGCTGCATTATTTGAGGGTCAGTACTGAAGGAGCACCAAACAGTCAGAGGGTCAGTATTGAGTGAGCACTGTATAGTTGCAGGGTCAATACTGAGGGAGTTCTGCACTGTTGCAGTATCTGTATTGAGGGAGCAATGCACTGTCGGAGAATCAGTATTGAGGGAGTGCTGCACTGTTGGAGGATCAGTGCTGAGGCAGTGCTGCACTGTTGGAGGATCAGTGCTGAGGCAGTGCTGCACTGTTGGAGGATCAGTGCTGAGGGAGTGCTGCACTGTCGGAGGATCAGTATTGAGGGAGTGCTGCACTGTTGGAGGATCAGTATTGAGGGAGTGCTGCACTGTTGGAGGATCAGTATTGAGGGAGTGCTGCACTGTTGGAGGATCAGTATTGAGGGAGTGCTGCACTGTTGGAGGATCAGTATTGAGGGAGTGCTGCACTGTTGGAGGATCAGTATTGAGGGAGTGCTGCACTGTTGGAGGATCAGTATTGAGGGAGTGCTGCACTGTTGGAGGATCAGTGCTGAGGGAGTGCTGCACTTTCAGAGGGTCAGTGCTGAGGGCGTGCTGCACTGGCAGAGGATCAGTATTGAGGGAGTGCTGCACTGTCGGAGGATCAGTATTGAGGGAGTGCTGCACTGTTGGAGGATCAGTGCTGAGGTAGTGCTGCACTGTCGGAGGATCAGTATTGAGGGAGTGTTGCACTGTCGGAGGATCAGTATTGAGGGAGTGCTGCACTGTTGGAGGATCAGTATTGAGGGAGTGCTGCACTGTTGGAGGATCAGTGCTGAGGGAGTGCTGCACTTTCAGAGGGTCAGTGCTGAGGGCGTGCTGCACTGGCAGAGGATCAGTATTGAGGGAGTGCTGCACTGTCGGAGGATCAGTATTGAGGGAGTGCTGCACTGTTGGAGGATCAGTGCTGAGGTAGTGCTGCACTGTCGGAGGATCAGTATTGAGGGAGTGGTGCACTGTTGGAGGATCAGTATTGAGGGAGTGTTGCACTGTTGGAGGGTCAGTGCTGAGGGAGTGCTGCACTGTTGGAGGATCAGTATTGAGGGAGTGCTGCACTGTCGGAGGATCAGTATTGAGGGAGTGCTGCACTGTCGGAGGATCAGTATTGAGGGAGTGCTGCACTGTCAGAGGAGCAGTATTGAGGGAGTGCTGCACTGTCGGAGGATCAGTGCTGAGGGCGTGCTGCACTGTCGGAGGATCAGTGCTGAGGGAGTGCTGCACTGTCAGAGGATCAATATTGAGGGAGTGCTGCACTATCAGAGGATCAGTATTGAGGGAGTGCTGCACTGTTGGAGGATCAGTATTGAGGGAGTGCTGCACTGTTGGAGGGTCAGTGCTGAGGGAGTGCTGCACTGTCGGAGGGTCAGTGCTGAGGGAGTGCTGCACTGTTGGAGGATCAGTATTGAGGGGGTACTGCACTGTTGGAGGATCAGTATTGAGGGAGTGCTGCACTGTCAGAGGATCAGTATTGAGGGAGTGCTGCACTGTCGGAGGGTCAGTATTGAGGGAGTGCTGCACTGGCAGAGGAGCAGTCCTTCACATGGAATGTTAAGTTGAGGCCTCACCTATCTTCTCAGGAGGATGTTAATGATCTCCTGGTGATATTGGAAGGCAAGGGTGGGGATTCTCCCAGTGTGCTGACTAACACTTTCTCCTCACCTACATCATGAAGAAATGATTAAATGATCATTAGCCTCATGGACTACAGTGTGGTGTAATATTCACTCGCAAAACAACAGTCACATCAAAAACAAAGCAGTAAAGTTATCACAGGGAGGGTGTGATGTGATAACTCACCTGGACATGTTTTAATGATTGTATTCTCAATGCTTTTGTTTTATTTTTAGTTCCTAGCATTCACCTGTGGGCTGGTGCGAGGGGCTTTATCCAACCTGGGTATCAACAGCACAGTCACTGCCGAAATTTCAGTGATGCCAGCATGTAAGTGGGTTTGGGTGGGAGGGGAGAGGTCACGATTGCTGTTTCTTTCCCAAAGGATCCCTTACACCATTCACACTCCAGGGCACACGCTCACCTGAGGTCTGTTCTCACTCAGCCGCTCCATTGTGTGATGAGATGTGGGTCTGTGTCCGTGATTCTCCCACATGGTGACGGGACGCGGGTCTGTGTCTGTGATTCCGCCACACGGTGACTGGTTGGGGGTCTGTGTTTTGATTCCCCCACAGGGTGACGGGACGTGGATCTGTGTCTGATTCCCTCACACAGTGATTGGTATGGGTCTGTGTCAGTGATTTCCCCACAGGGTGACAGGACATGGGTCTGTGTCTGATTCCCCCACACGGTGATGGGATGCGGGTCTGTGTCTGATTCACCCACAGGGTGACAGGACGTGAGTCTGTGTCAGTGATTCCCCCATACGGTGATGGGACGTGAGTCTGTGTCAGTGATTCCCCCACACAGTGATGGGACGTGGGTCTGTGTCAGTGATTCCCCCACACGGTGATGGGATGTGGGTCTGTGTCACTGATTCCCCCACACGGTGATGGGATGCGGGTCTGTGTCAGTGATTCCCCCACAGGGTGATGGGACGCGGGTCTGTGTCAGTGATTCCCCCACACGGTGATGGGATGTGAGTCTGTGTCAGTGATTCCCCCACAGGGTGATGGGATGTGGGTCTGTGTCAGTGATTCTGCCACACGGTGATTGGTATGGGTCTGTGTCAGTGATTCCCCCACAGGGTGATGGGACGTGGGTCTGTGTCAGTGATTCTCCCACACGGTGATGGGACGTGGGTCTGTGTCAGTGATACCCCCACACGGTGATGTGACGTGGGTCTGTGTCAGTGATTCCCCCACACAGTGATGGGATGTGTGTCTGTGTCAGTGATTCCCCCACACGGTGATGGGATGCGGGTCTGTGTCAGTGATTCCCCCACATGGTGATGGGATGCGGGTCTGTGTCTGATTACCCCACACGGTGATGGGATGTGGGTCTGTGTCAATGATTCCCCCACACGGTGATGGGACGCGGGTCTGTGTCAGTGATTCCCCCACACGGTGATGGGATGTGGGTCTGGGTCAGTGATTCCACCACACGGTGATGGGATGCGGGTCTGTGTCAGTGATTCCCCCACACGGTGATGGGATGTGGGTCTGTGTCACTTATTCCCCCACACGGTGATGGGATGCGGGTCTGTGTCAGTGATTCCCCCACATGGTGATGGGACGTGGGTTTGTGTCTGTGATTCCCCCACACGGTGATTGGTCTGGGTCTGTGTCAGTGATTCCCCCACACGGTGATTGGTATGGGTCTGTGTCAGTGATTTCCCCACACGGTGATGGGATGCGGGTCTGTGTCTGATTCCCCCACATGGTGATGGGATGCGGGTCTCTGTCTGATTCCCCCACACGGTGATGGGATGTGGGTCTGGGTCAATGATTCCCCCACACGGTGATGGGATGGGGTCTGTGTCAATGATTCCCCCACACGGTGATGGGATGTGGGTCTGTGTCTGATTCCCCCACATGGTGATGGGATGTGGGTCTGGGTCAATGATTCCCCCACACGGTGATGGGATGCGGGTCTGTGTCAATGATTCCCCCACACGGTGATGGGATGTGGGTCTGTGTCTGATTCCCCCACACGGTGATGGGATGTGGGTCTGTGTCAATGATTCCCCCACACGGTGATGGGACGCGGGTCTGTGTCAGTGATTCCCCCACACGGTGATGGGATGTGGGTCTGGGTCAGTGATTCCACCACACGGTGATGGGATGCGGGTCTGTGTCAGTGATTCCCCCACACGGTGATGGGATGTGGGTCTGGGTCAGTGATTCCACCACACGGTGATGGGATGCGGGTCTGTGTCAGTGATTCCCCCACACGGTGATGGGACATGGGTCTGTGTCACTTATTCCCCCACACGGTGATGGGATGCGGGTCTGTGTCAGTGATTCCCCCACATGGTGATGGGACGTGGGTTTGTGTCTGTGATTCCCCCACACGGTGATTGGTCTGGGTCTGTGTCAGTGATTCCCCCACACGGTGATTGGTATGGGTCTGTGTCAGTGATTCCCCCACACGGCGATTGGTATGGGTCTGTGTCAGTGATTCCACCACACGGTGATGGGATGTGGGTCTGTGTCTGTGATACCCCCACATGGTGATGGGACGCGGGTCTGTGTCTGATTCCCCCACACGGTGATGGGACGTGGGTCTGTGTCAATGATTCCCCCACACAGTGATGGGATGCGGGTCTGTGTCAGTGATTCCCCCACACGGTGATGGGACGCGGGTCTGTGTCAGTGATTCCCCCACACGGTGAAGCGACGTGGGTCTGTGTCAGTGATTCCCCCACACAGTGATGGGATGCGGGTCTGTGTCAGTGATTCCCCCACATGGTGATGGGATGCGGGTCTGTGTCAGTGATTCCCCCACACGGTGATGGGACGCGGGTCTGTGTCAGTGATTCCCCCACAGGGTGATGGGATGTGGGTCTGTGTCAGTGATTCCACCACACGGTGATGGGATGTGGGTCTGTGTCAGTGATTCCCTCACACGGTGATGGGATGCGGGTCTGTGTCAGTGATTCCCCCACACGGTGATGGGATGCGGGTCTGTGTCAGTGATTCTGCCACACGGTGATGGGATGCGGGTCTGTGTCTGTGATTCCCCCACACGGTGATGGGATGTGGATCTCTGTCAGTGATTCCCCCACACGGTGATTGGTATGGGTCTGTGTCAGTGATTCCCCCACAGGGTGATGGGACATGGGTCTGTGTCAATGATTCCCCCACACGGTGATGGGACGTGGGTCTGTGTCAGTGATACCCCCACACGGTGATGTGACGTGGGTCTGTGTCAGTGATTCCCCCACACAGTGATGGGATGTGTGTCTGTGTCAGTGATTCCCCCACACGGTGATGGGATGCGGGTCTGTGTCAGTGATTCCCCCACATGGTGATGGGATGCGGGTCTGTGTCTGATTCCCCCACACGGTGATGGGACGTGGGTCTGTGTCAGTGATTTCCCCACACGGTGATGGGATGCGGGTCTGTGTCTGATTCCCCCACATGGTGATGGGATGCGGGTCTCTGTCTGATTCCCCCACACGGTGATGGGATGTGGGTCTGTGTCAATGATTCCCCCACACGGTGATGGGATGCGGGTCCGTGTCAATGATTCCCCCACACGGTGATGGGATGTGGGTCTGTGTCTGATTCCCCCACATGGTGATGGGATGTGGGTCTGGGTCAATGATTCCCCCACACGGTGATGGGATGCGGGTCTGTGTCAATGATTCCCCCACACGGTGATGGGATGTGGGTCTGTGTCTGATTCCCCCACACGGTGATGGGATGTGGGTCTGTGTCAATGATTCCCCCACACGGTGATGGGACGCGGGTCTGTGTCAGTGATTCCCCCACACGGTGATGGGATGTGGGTCTGGGTCAGTGATTCCACCACACGGTGATGGGATGCGGGTCTGTGTCAGTGATTCCCCCACACGGTGATGGGATGTGGGTCTGTGTCACTTATTCCCCCACACGGTGATGGGATGCGGGTCTGTGTCAGTGATTCCCCCACATGGTGATGGGACGTGGGTTTGTGTCTGTGATTCCCCCACACGGTGATTGGTCTGGGTCTGTGTCAGTGATTCCCCCACACGGTGATTGGTATGGGTCTGTGTCAGTGATTCCCCCACACGGCGATTGGTATGGGTCTGTGTCAGTGATTCCACCACACGGTGATGGGATGTGGGTCTGTGTCTGTGATACCCCCACATGGTGATGTGACGCGGGTCTGTGTCTGATTCCCCCACACGGTAATGGGACGTGGGTCTGTGTCAATGATTCCCCCACACGGTGATGGGATGCGGGTCTGTGTCAGTGATTCCCCCACACGGTGATGGGACGCGGGTCTGTGTCAGTGATTCCCCCACACGGTGAAGCGACGCGGGTCTGTGTCAGTGATTCCCCCACACAGTGATGGGATGCGGGTCTGTGTCAGTGATTCCCCCACACGGTGATGGGATGCGGGTCTGTGTCAGTGATTCCCCCACACGGTGATGGGACGCGGGTCTGTGTCAGTGATTCCCCCACAGGGTGATGGGATGTGGGTCTGTGTCAGTGATTCCACCACACGGTGATGGGATGTGGGTCTGTGTCAGTGATTCCCTCACACGGTGATGGGATGCGGGTCTGTGTCAGTGATTCCCCCACACGGTGATGGGATGCGGGTCTGTGTCAGTGATTCTGCCACACGGTGATGGGATGCGGGTCTGTGTCTGTGATTCCCCCACACGGTGATGGGATGTGGATCTCTGTCAGTGATTCCCCCACACGGTGATTGGTCTGGGTCTGTGTCAGTGATTCCCCCACACGGTGATGGGATGTGGGTCTGTGTCAGTGATTCTGCCACACGGTGATGGGATGTGGGTCTCTGTCAGTGATTCCCCCACACGGTGATGGGATGTGGGTCTGGGTCAATGATTCCCCCACACGGTGATGGGATGAGGGTCTGTGTCAGTGATTCCACCACACGGTGATGGGATGTGGGTCTGTGTCAGTGATTCCCTCACACGGTGATGGGATGCGGGTCTGTGTCAGTGATTCCCCCACACGGTGATGGGATGCGGGTCTGTGTCAGTGATTCTGCCACACAGTGATGCGATGTGGGTCTGTGTCAGTGATTCTGCCACACGGTGATGGGATGTGGGTCTGTGTCAGTGATTCCCCCACACGGTGATGGGACGCGGGTCTGGGTCAATGATTCCCCCACACGGTGATGGGATGCGGGTCTGTGTCAATGATTCCCCCACACGGTGATGGGATGTGGGTCTGTGTCTGATTCCCCCACACGGTGATGGGATGTGGGTCTGGGTCAATGATTCCCCCACATGGTGATGGGATGCGGGTCTGTGTCAGTGATTCCCCCACACGGTGATGGGATGTGGGTCTGTGTCTGATTCCCCCACACGGTGATGGGATGTGGGTCTGGGTCAGTGATTCCACCACACGGTGATGGGATGTGGGTCTGTGTCAATGATTCCCCCACACGGTGATGGGATGTGGGTCTGTGTCAGTTATTCCCCCACACGGTGATGGGATGCGGGTCTGTGTCAGTGATTCCCCCACATGGTGATGGGACGTGGGTCTGTGTCTGTGATTCCCCCACACGGTGATTGGTATGGGTCTGTGTCAGTGATTCCCCCACACGGTGATTGGTATGGGTCTGTGTCAGTGATTCCCCCACACGGTGATGGGATGTGGGTCTGTGTCACTTATTCCCCCACACGGTGATGGGATGCGGGTCTGTGTCAGTGATTCCCCCACACGGTGATGGGATGTGGGTCTGTGTCAGTGATTCTGCCACACGGTGATGGGATGCGGGTCTGTGTCTGTGATTCCCCCACACGGTGATGGGATGTGGATCTCTGTCAGTGATTCCCCCACACGGTGATTGGTATGGGTCTGTGTCAGTGATTCCCCCACAGGGTGATGGGACATGGGTCTGTGTCAATGATTCCCCCACACGGTGATGGGACGTGGGTCTGTGTCAGTGATACCCCCACACGGTGATGTGACGTGGGTCTGTGTCAGTGATTCCCCCACACAGTGATGGGATGTGTGTCTGTGTCAGTGATTCCCCCACACGGTGATGGGATGCGGGTCTGTGTCAGTGATTCCCCCACATGGTGATGGGATGCGGGTCTGTGTCTGATTCCCCCACACGGTGATGGGACGTGGGTCTGTGTCAGTGATTTCCCCACACGGTGATGGGATGCGGGTCTGTGTCTGATTCCCCCACATGGTGATGGGATGCGGGTCTCTGTCTGATTCCCCCACACGGTGATGGGATGTGGGTCTGTGTCAATGATTCCCCCACACGGTGATGGGATGCGGGTCCGTGTCAATGATTCCCCCACACGGTGATGGGATGTGGGTCTGTGTCTGATTCCCCCACATGGTGATGGGATGTGGGTCTGGGTCAATGATTCCCCCACACGGTGATGGGATGCGGGTCTGTGTCAATGATTCCCCCACACGGTGATGGGATGTGGGTCTGTGTCTGATTCCCCCACACGGTGATGGGATGTGGGTCTGTGTCAATGATTCCCCCACACGGTGATGGGACGCGGGTCTGTGTCAGTGATTCCCCCACACGGTGATGGGATGTGGGTCTGGGTCAGTGATTCCACCACACGGTGATGGGATGCGGGTCTGTGTCAGTGATTCCCCCACACGGTGATGGGATGTGGGTCTGTGTCACTTATTCCCCCACACGGTGATGGGATGCGGGTCTGTGTCAGTGATTCCCCCACATGGTGATGGGACGTGGGTTTGTGTCTGTGATTCCCCCACACGGTGATTGGTCTGGGTCTGTGTCAGTGATTCCCCCACACGGTGATTGGTATGGGTCTGTGTCAGTGATTCCCCCACACGGCGATTGGTATGGGTCTGTGTCAGTGATTCCACCACACGGTGATGGGATGTGGGTCTGTGTCTGTGATACCCCCACATGGTGATGTGACGCGGGTCTGTGTCTGATTCCCCCACACGGTAATGGGACGTGGGTCTGTGTCAATGATTCCCCCACACGGTGATGGGATGCGGGTCTGTGTCAGTGATTCCCCCACACGGTGATGGGACGCGGGTCTGTGTCAGTGATTCCCCCACACGGTGAAGCGACGCGGGTCTGTGTCAGTGATTCCCCCACACAGTGATGGGATGCGGGTCTGTGTCAGTGATTCCCCCACACGGTGATGGGATGCGGGTCTGTGTCAGTGATTCCCCCACACGGTGATGGGACGCGGGTCTGTGTCAGTGATTCCCCCACAGGGTGATGGGATGTGGGTCTGTGTCAGTGATTCCACCACACGGTGATGGGATGTGGGTCTGTGTCAGTGATTCCCTCACACGGTGATGGGATGCGGGTCTGTGTCAGTGATTCCCCCACACGGTGATGGGATGCGGGTCTGTGTCAGTGATTCTGCCACACGGTGATGGGATGCGGGTCTGTGTCTGTGATTCCCCCACACGGTGATGGGATGTGGATCTCTGTCAGTGATTCCCCCACACGGTGATTGGTCTGGGTCTGTGTCAGTGATTCCCCCACACGGTGATGGGATGTGGGTCTGTGTCAGTGATTCTGCCACACGGTGATGGGATGTGGGTCTCTGTCAGTGATTCCCCCACACGGTGATGGGATGTGGGTCTGGGTCAATGATTCCCCCACACGGTGATGGGATGCGGGTCTGTGTCAGTGATTCCACCACACGGTGATGGGATGTGGGTCTGTGTCAGTGATTCCCTCACACGGTGATGGGATGCGGGTCTGTGTCAGTGATTCCCCCACACGGTGATGGGATGCGGGTCTGTGTCAGTGATTCTGCCACACAGTGATGCGATGTGGGTCTGTGTCAGTGATTCTGCCACACGGTGATGGGATGTGGGTCTGTGTCAGTGATTCCCCCACACGGTGATGGGACGCGGGTCTGGGTCAATGATTCCCCCACACGGTGATGGGATGCGGGTCTGTGTCAATGATTCCCCCACACGGTGATGGGATGTGGGTCTGTGTCTGATTCCCCCACACGGTGATGGGATGTGGGTCTGGGTCAATGATTCCCCCACATGGTGATGGGATGCGGGTCTGTGTCAGTGATTCCCCCACACGGTGATGGGATGTGGGTCTGTGTCTGATTCCCCCACACGGTGATGGGATGTGGGTCTGGGTCAGTGATTCCACCACACGGTGATGGGATGTGGGTCTGTGTCAATGATTCCCCCACACGGTGATGGGATGTGGGTCTGTGTCAGTTATTCCCCCACACGGTGATGGGATGCGGGTCTGTGTCAGTGATTCCCCCACATGGTGATGGGACGTGGGTCTGTGTCTGTGATTCCCCCACACGGTGATTGGTATGGGTCTGTGTCAGTGATTCCCCCACACGGTGATTGGTATGGGTCTGTGTCAGTGATTCCCCCACACGGTGATGGGATGTGGGTCTGTGTCACTTATTCCCCCACACGGTGATGGGATGCGGGTCTGTGTCAGTGATTCCCCCACATGGTGATGGGACGTGGGTTTGTGTCTGTGATTCCCCCACACGGTGATTGGTCTGGGTCTGTGTCAGTGATTCCCCCACACGGTGATTGGTATGGGTCTGTGTCAGTGATTCCCCCACACGGCGATTGGTATGGGTCTGTGTCAGTGATTCCACCACACGGTGATGGGATGTGGGTCTGTGTCTGTGATACCCCCACATGGTGATGGGACGCGGGTCTGTGTCTGATTCCCCCACACGGTGATGGGACGTGGGTCTGTGTCAATGATTCCCCCACACAGTGATGGGATGCGGGTCTGTGTCAGTGATTCCCCCACACGGTGATGGGACGCGGGTCTGTGTCAGTGATTCCCCCACACGGTGAAGCGACGCGGGTCTGTGTCAGTGATTCCCCCACACAGTGATGGGATGCGGGTCTGTGTCAGTGATTCCCCCACACGGTGATGGGATGCGGGTCTGTGTCAGTGATTCCCCCACAGGGTGATGGGACATGGGTCTGTGTCAATGATTCCCCCACACGGTGATGGGACGTGGGTCTGTGTCAGTGATACCCCCACACGGTGATGTGACGTGGGTCTGTGTCAGTGATTCCCCCACACAGTGATGGGATGTGTGTCTGTGTCAGTGATTCCCCCACACGGTGATGGGATGCGGGTCTGTGTCAGTGATTCCCCCACATGGTGATGGGATGCGGGTCTGTGTCTGATTCCCCCACACGGTGATGGGACGTGGGTCTGTGTCAGTGATTTCCCCACACGGTGATGGGATGCGGGTCTGTGTCTGATTCCCCCACATGGTGATGGGATGCGGGTCTCTGTCTGATTCCCCCACACGGTGATGGGATGTGGGTCTGGGTCAATGATTCCCCCACACGGTGATGGGATGCGGGTCTGTGTCAATGATTCCCCCACACGGTGATGGGATGTGGGTCTGTGTCTGATTCCCCCACATGGTGATGGGATGTGGGTCTGGGTCAATGATTCCCCCACACGGTGATGGGATGCGGGTCTGTGTCAATGATTCCCCCACACGGTGATGGGATGTGGGTCTGTGTCTGATTCCCCCACACGGTGATGGGATGTGGGTCTGTGTCAATGATTCCCCCACACGGTGATGGGATGTGGGTCTGGGTCAGTGATTCCACCACACGGTGATGGGATGCGGGTCTGTGTCAGTGATTCCCCCACACGGTGATGGGATGCGGGTCTGTGTCAGTGATTCCCCCACATGGTGATGGGACGTGGGTTTGTGTCTGTGATTCCCCCACACGGTGATTGGTCTGGGTCTGTGTCAGTGATTCCCCCACACGGTGATTGGTATGGGTCTGTGTCAGTGATTCCCCCACACGGCGATTGGTATGGGTCTGTGTCAGTGATTCCACCACACGGTGATGGGATGTGGGTCTGTGTCTGTGATACCCCCACATGGTGATGTGACGCGGGTCTGTGTCTGATTCCCCCACACGGTGATGGGACGTGGGTCTGTGTCAATGATTCCCCCACACGGTGATGGGATGCGGGTCTGTGTCAGTGATTCCCCCACACGGTGATGGGACGCGGGTCTGTGTCAGTGATTCCCCCACACGGTGAAGCGACGCGGGTCTGTGTCAGTGATTCCCCCACACAGTGATGGGATGCGGGTCTGTGTCAGTGATTCCCCCACACGGTGATGGGATGCGGGTCTGTGTCAGTGATTCCCCCACACGGTGATGGGACGCGGGTCTGTGTCAGTGATTCCCCCACAGGGTGATGGGATGTGGGTCTGTGTCAGTGATTCCACCACACGGTGATGGGATGTGGGTCTGTGTCAGTGATTCCCTCACACGGTGATGGGATGCGGGTCTGTGTCAGTGATTCCCCCACACGGTGATGGGATGCGGGTCTGTGTCAGTGATTCTGCCACACGGTGATGGGATGCGGGTCTGTGTCTGTGATTCCCCCACACGGTGATGGGATGTGGATCTCTGTCAGTGATTCCCCCACACGGTGATTGGTCTGGCTCTGTGTCAGTGATTCCCCCACAGGGTGATGGGACATGGGTCTGTGTCAGTGATTCTGCCACACGGTGATGGGATGTGGGTCTCGTCAGTGATTCCCCCACACGGTGATGGGATGTGGGTCTGGGTCAATGATTCCCCCACACGGTGATGGGATGCGGGTCTGTGTCAGTGATTCCCCCACAGGGTGATGGGATGTGGGTCTGTGTCAGTGATTGCACCACACGGTGATGGGATGTGGGTCTGTGTCAGTGATTCCCTCACACGGTGATGGGATGCGGGTCTGTGTCAGTGATTCTGCCACACGGTGATGGGATGTGGGTCTGTGTCAGTGATTCTGCCACACGGTGATGGGATGTGGGTCTGTGTCAGTGATTCCCCCACACGGTGATGGGACGCGGGTCTGGGTCAATGATTCCCCCACACGGTGATGGGATGCGGGTCTGTGTCAATGATTCCCCCACACGGTGATGGGATGTGGGTCTGTGTCTGATTCCCCCACACGGTGATGGGATGTGGGTCTGGGTCAATGATTCCCCCACACGGTGATGGGATGCGGGTCTGTGTCAGTGATTCCCCCACACGGTGATGGGATGTGGGTCTGTGTCTGATTCCCCCACACGGTGATGGGATGTGGGTCTGGGTCAGTGATTCCACCACACGGTGATGGGATGCGGGTCTGTGTCAATGATTCCCCCACACGGTGATGGGATGTGGGTCTGTGTCAGTTATTCCCCCACACGGTGATGGGATGCGGGTCTGTGTCAGTGATTCCCCCACACGGTGATGGGATGCGGGTCTGTGTCAGTGATTCCCCCACACGGTGAAGCGACGCGGGTCTGTGTCAGTGATTCCCCCACACAGTGATGGGATGCGGGTCTGTGTCAGTGATTCCCCCACACAGTGATGGGATGCGGGTCTGTGTCAGTGATTCCCCCACACGGTGATGGGACGCGGGTCTGTGTCAGTGATTCCCCCACACGGTGATGGGACGCGGGTCTGTGTCAGTGATTCCCCCACAGGGTGATGGGATGCGGGTCTGTGTCAGTGATTCTGCCACACGGTGATGGGATGTGGGTCTGTGTCTGTGATTCCCTCACACGGTGATGGGATGTGGATCTCTGTCAGTGATTCCCCCACACGGTGATTGGTCTGGGTCTGTGTCAGTGATTCCCCCACACGGTGATGGGATGTGGGTCTGTGTCAGTGATTCCGCCACACGGTGGTGGGATGTGGGTCTGTGTCAGTGATTCCCCCACACGGTGATGGGATGTGGGTCTGTGTCAGTGATTCTGCCACACGGTGATGGGATGCGGGTCTGTGTCAGTGATTCTGCCACACGGTGATTGGTCTGGGTCTGTGTCAGTGATTCCCCCACACGGTGATGGGATGTGGATCTGTGTCAGTGATTCTGCCACACGGTGATGGGATGTGGGTCTGTGTCAATGATTCTGCCACAAGGTGATGGGATGTGGGTCTCTGTCAGTGATTCCCCCACACGGTGATTGGTCTGGGTCTGTGTCAGTGATTCCCCCACACGGTGATGGGATGCGGGTCTGTGTCAGTGATTCCCCCACACGGTGATGGGATGTGGGTCTGTGTCGGTGATTCCCCCATACGGTGATGGGATGTGGGTCTGTGTCAGTGATTCTGCTACACGGTGATGGGATGCGGGTCTGTGTCTGTGATTCCCCCACACGGTGATGGGACGTGGGTCTGTGTCAGTGATTCCCCCACACAGTGATTGGTATGGGTCTGTGTCAGTGATTCCCCCACACGGTGATTGGTATGGGTCTGTGTCAGTGATTCTGCCACACGGTGATGGGATGCGGGTCTGTGTCAGTGATTCCCCCACACGGTGATGGGATGTGGGTCTGTGTCAGTGATTCCCCCATATGGTGATGGGATGTGGGTCTGTGTCAGTGATTCTGCCACACGGTGATGGGATGCGGGTCTGTGTCAGTGATTCCCCCACACGGTGATGGGATGCGGGTCTGTGTCTGTGATTCCCCCACACGGTGATGGGATGTGGGTCTCTGTCAGTGATTCCCCCACACGGTGATTGGTTTGGGTCTGTGTCAGTGATTCCCGCACACGCTGATGGGACGCGGGTCTGTGTCAGTGATTCCCCCACACGGTAATGGGACACGGGTTTATGTCAGTGATTCCCCCACACAGTGATTGCTATGGGTCTGTGTCAGTGATTCCACCACACGGTGATGGGATACAGGTCCGTGTCAGTGATTCCCCCACACGGTGATGGGACGCGGGTTTATGTCAGTGATTCCCCCACACAGTGATTGCTATGGGTCTGTGTCAGTGATTCCCCCACACAGTGATTGTTATGGGTCTGTGTCAGTGATTCCACCACACGGTGATGGGATGCAGGTCTGTGTCAGTGATTCCCCCACACGGTAATGGGACACGGGTTTATGTCAGTGATTCCCCCACGTCCCATCACCATGTGGGGGAATCACTGACACAGACCCGCATCCCATCACCGTGTGGGGGAATAACTGACACAGACCCACATCCCATCACCGTGTGGGGGAATCATTGACACAGACCCACATCCCATCCACATGGGTCTGTGTCAGTGATTCCACCACACGGTGATGGGATGCAGGTCTGTGTCAGTGATTCCACCACATGCCTTATTTCAGTTATACTCCATTACATAGTCACAGATGGAGACTGTACACTTCCCACAGGGAAAATAAACTAGGATCAATAGTTCTACAGCAGCAATGCTGGTTCGCGATTGATAGATCGATAATGAATGCTTATTGAGAAACTATTTGACTTCGCTCAAGTGGGCAACAGTGGCCACAGTCTCCCTTGGATTGCTGGTGTCCTCCTGTGCTACAGGACCAGCAGGAAGGCTACTCCTGACAGTAGACCTCAGCCATTGGGACAGGGCCAAGATGCAGAGAGTATAACATCTTTACAAAGAGAATTGGATAGCTATTTAAAAAGTGAAAAGGAGCAAGGAAATTGCATGAGCAGACAATGCTGGGTAAAAAGCTAGTACGGGCTGAAGCACAGTGGGCCACTCCCTCCGGAATAATTGTGGTCATTCACTGTGAAGTATAAAGCCTGCAGGAGCTGGGGACTACCACAGTAATCTCTGACAACACTAGATGGTGCTGTTATCTACTATAAACATGCATTTTCCTGTTCTCTTTAACCTCCTGTCTGGGCCTCAGGATACCAGCGAGTGTTCGGATACTCATCATCAATTTCATTCACAGCTCCCTTGACCCCACCTCCCCACCTCTGCCAAATCCCAATGCCCTCACTATCCCCTGGGTTTATTCCTCGCCCTCTCTCTCTACTCTGGGTTTATTCCTTGCTCTTTCTATGCCCTGGGTTTATTCCTCTCTGTCCCTCCCTCCCTTCCTCCGCCTCTCCCTCCCTTCCTGCGCCTCTCCCTCCCTTCCTCCGCCTCTCCCTCCCTTCCTCCGCCTCTCCCTCCCTTCCTCCGCCTCTCCCTCCCTTCCTCCGCCTCTCCCTCCCTTCCTCCGCCTCTCCCTCCCTTCCTCCGCCTCTCCCTCCCTTCCTCCGCCTCTCCCTCCCTTCCTCCGCCTCTCCCTCCCTTCCTCCGCCTCTCCCTCCCTCCCTCCGCCTCTCACTCCCTCCCTCCACCTCTCACTCCCTCCCTCCCTCCACCTCTCACTCCCTCCCTCCACCTCTCGCTCCCTCCCCCCGTGTCTCGCTCCCTCTCTGCCTAGTTTTTATTGCTTTTTTTCTTTGTATTTCAGGTAAATTTCACATTGTAATGCAGAAACCGTAGGACTATGATGTCCATCTGTGGAGTTTGAGGAACACAGAGGTGGCAGTGAAGCTGAAATTTAGATAGAGAGGAGAACTTGTGCCTTACCATTTCTGTTTAGTTGTTGAATGTTCCAGAAGATACATTTGTTATTTTTCAATGGGTTTGTGATTGGGTTTATAATGAAGATGAGGATAATATAATAAGGATTATAATGAGCCAAAGTCAATGAACTGGTGAAGGTGTCTGAAGTCGCCCGCTCAGGGTAATCACGTTGTGGGATCACAGCGTGTTATTAAGGTACAAACTCACAGGAAATATTTACCGGACATTCATTCTCAGGTGTCTCAACCTCTCCTCCTCCTTTTTCTTTCTCCTCTTCCCTGTTTATACACAAAAGGGACAGTATTAAGGCAGACCTGTCTGTATTGGACCCTGATAGATGGAATGAATTTTCCACAGGTTTGGACACCTCCTGTTGCCTCTCCATTTTAAAATATTCTTACATTCCCTCCCTGTTATGTTTAGAATTCTCCCTATCACCAGCTGAAGCATGTTCGGTGGAGTTTTATATGGTTTGTAGACCTCTCTGTGAATGCTGTTCTGATGCCCAATATCAAAGTAACCTCAGACACCACAGTTTAGTTCTAAGGACCGTTCCACACTCTACACATTGTACGGCCATCTCAGTCTAGTTACCGTGTGGATCCGTGGGAGACAGGCTAATGGTTGGCCTGAGAACATTACATCAGACATAATCACACGCAGCAGGGAGATCGGGGACGGGGGGCCATCCTGTGTGGTTACTGCCCTTATATCTTGGCCCTGGTTTGCATCACGATGTAAGCATGTTGAACGGTCAAGAGAGCAGCTGAACTTCAGTCTGCCCCTTTAGGTGTTCGGTGCTTGGGCTGTTACACCCGTGAGAAGGTCACATTGAAAAGGAGCCATTGGCAAATAAAGAAGCCAAAAGAGCCCAAATCATTTGGTTAGTTCCTGCGTTCACTGTGTGAGTGCTTCACTTTGTTAGCTCTTTGCTTCCCACTACTACTCTGTTTAGTCTGATTTTTACTAAAAACAATTGCTGTATTTGTTCATGCACAAGCCAAATTTAGCGATTAAAATGCATCTCAACCACTAATTATTCTGAATGACTGCTTTATTGTAGGGAATAAATAAAATTTGTGACTCTCAAATAGTTTAGAGACTTTAATTTAAACAGTATTTGTATTTATTGAGAATTTCCAAGAAGTGAATTGCTTCTGGAGTTGCACTGGAATGGAACATGGCAGACATTTTGAACAGAGCAACGTGCCATGATCATCAATCAGTTTTTGGTTGAGGGAGGAATGTTGGCCAGAACACCAGGAGAATTCCTTGCTCTTTGAATAGTATTGTAGGATTTTTAACATGCACTTGATCTGTTGAACAACCCTTCCTTTGCAGTGCAGTGCTTTCTCAGTACTGCCCCTCCAACAGAGCAATGCTCCCTCAGTGCTGCCCCTCCGACTGTGCAGCAGTCCCTCAGTGCTGCCCCTCCAACTGTGCAGGAGTCCCTCAGTGCTGCTCCTTCAACAGTGCTGCAATCCCTCAGTTCTGCCCCACCGACAGTGCAGCAGTCCCTCAGTGCTGCTCCTTCAACAGTGCTGCAATCCCTCAGTTCTGCCCCTCCGACAGTGCAGCAGTCCCTCAGTACTGCCCCTCCGACAACGCAGTACTCCCTCAGTACTGACCCTCCGACAGTGCAGCACTTTCTCATTATTGATCCTCCAGCAGTGCAGCACTCCCTCAGTACTGACCCTCCAATAATGCAGCACTCTCTGTTGGTTCTTTTGCCAATCAATATTCTCTGGTTCTTGACCCATCTGCCAATTGGAATAATTTCTTTCTATCTACTAGGGTAGGATTAGTAAGTTTGCGGATGACACAAAGATTGGCCGGGTGGTTAACAGTGACGTTGAGTGTCTTGGGCTACAGGAAGATATAGACGGGATGGTCAAATGGACAGATAAGTGGCAGATAGAATTTAACCCTGAAAAGTGTGAGGTGATACACTTTGGAAGGAGTAATTTGACAAGGAAGTATTCAATGAACGGCATGACACTAGGAAGTTCTGAGGAGCAAAGGGACCTTGGCGTGTGTGTCCATAGATCTCTGAAGGCAGAGGGGCATGTTAGTGGGGTGGTGAAAAAGGCATATGGGACACTTGCCTTTATCAATCGAGGCATAGATTACAAAAGTAAGGAGATAATTTTGGAGGTGCATAGAACCTTGGTGAGGTCACAGCTGGAGTACCGTGTGCAGTTCTGGTCGCCACATTATAGGAAGGATGTGATTGCACTGGAGGGGGTGCAGAGGAGATTCACCAGGATGTTGCCTGGGATGAAACATTTAAGTTATGAAGAGAGGTTGGATAGACTTGGGTTGTTTTCGCTGGAGCAGAGAAGACTGAGGGGCAACCTGATCGAGGTGTACAAGATTATGAGGGGCATGGACAGGGTGGATAGGGAGCAGCTGTTCCCCTTAGTTGAAGGGTCAGTCACAAGGGGACATAAGTTCAAGGTGAGGGGCAGGAGGTTTAGGGGGGATGTGAGGCAAAACTTTTTTACCCAGAGGGTGGTGACGGTCTGGAATGCGCTGCCTGAGAGGGTGGTGGAGGCGGGTTGCCTCACCTCCTTTAAAAAGTATCTGGATGAGCACTTGGCACATCATAACATTCAAGGCTATGGGCCAAGCTCTGGTAAATGGGATTAGGTAGGTAGGTCAGGTGTTTCTCACGTGTCAGTGCAGACTCGATGGGCTGAAGGGCTTCTTCTGCACTGTGATTCTGTGATACTCTATCCAGACCCCTCATGATTTTGAACACCTCTAACAAATCTCCTCTCAACCTTTTTTCCAAGGAGAGCCACCCTAGCTTCTCCAATCTATCCACGCAACTGAAGTTCCTCATCCCTGGAACTATCCTTGTAAAGCTTTTTGCCCTGTCTAAATTCCTTACAGCCTTTCTAAAGTGTGGTTCCCAAAATTGGACACAATACTGCAATTGAGGCTGAACCAGTGTTTTCTAAAAGTTCACCATAACTTCCTTGCTTTTGTATTCCATGCTTCTGTTTATAAAGTTCAGCGTCCTATATGCCTTTTTTAACTACTTTCTCAACCTGCCCTGCCACATTCAATGACTTATTTTTTGTTCATTCATGGGATGTGGGCGACGCTGGCTAAGCCAACATTTATTGCCCATCCCTAGTTGCCCTTGAGAAGGTGGTGGTGAGCTGCCATCTTGAACTGCTGCAGTCCATGTGGTGTAGGTACACCTAAAGTGAAGTTAGGAAGGGAGTTCCAGGATTTTGACCCAGTGACAGTGAAGGAACAGCGATATATTTCAAAGTCAGGATGGTGAGTAACTTGGAGGGGAACTTGCAGGTGGCGGTGTTCCCGTGTGTCTGCTGCCCTTGTCCTTCTAGATGGCAATGGTTGTGGGTTTGGAAGGCGCTATTTAACGAGCCTTGGTGAGTTATGGTGCATGTATACCTACAGGCCCATCTGTTACTGCACCTCCCTTTAGAATTGTACCCTTCATTTTATATGGTCTCCTCATTCTGTCACCAAAATATCACTTCACACTTGTCTGAATTAAGTTTCATCTGCCACCTATCCACCCATTCCAGCAGCCTATGTCCCACACTCTCCTCCTCCAGCTCACAACTCTACTGCCATCAGATGTCATTATAATATGGTACATTTCCCAACCTGAAGAAGCTTCAAAACTCCCCTCTGTAACACCCAAATATTGATGATGTTTTGCAGTCATTCCAATTTAATATTATCATTAGTTTACCTCAAGTTTGTGAATATATGATCAAAATGAAAGTGAAAGGTTAATACCAGCAAAAGTGAAGGATCAAAAGACTTCTGTCCTTTAATAGCTGTTAGGGTCAGGATTAAATGAGCACAGAGTGTCATTTGCAGTTCCTGCATTTAGCTGAGCTCCAAGTACCTTGTCTTTTCACACACTTTTCTTTGATCTGTAGGTTGACTGCCTTGGATCACCTGCCCAACAAGACTCCCAACATTAGCAACCAACTCTGACCAGGCCTTTAAACCCCTATCCCTCTCACCAGGCCAGGGTTCAGTTCCTTTAGGTAGTTGATCATTCATTTGGAAATGAGGAAGAGCTGCCATCACCCCCAATCGCTCACCATTTCCAATTTTCCTGGAATGCAAGCACAATAATGGAAATGCAGCCACAGCAGTCCTAGAATAAATAAATCCCTTTCCAGTGTTTTGGCTCCCCATTCACCTCCTCCTACAGCACCGTCCAGAGTTCTACACTGTTCTGGTGAGACAGCAGTTTACCTTTTTTCCTCTAACCTGGTGCTTATAGGTTTGCTGTTCATGGTTTGGTCTACAGCAAACTGAGGAGATTGTTAAACACTGCATTCTATCCACAAGTGCATCCCTGGACTCTGTCATTTCCCTCTTTAATTCCCCATCACACTTGCACTTTGACTGTCTTTGATCTTGTATGCTGTTCCAAAGAAGTTCAAGGAAGCTACTCTGTGTACAAACCATGGGTGATCTGGTTTGTCTCGGCTGTCAGTTCATCCATTGCAGTTGAATTGCCTGCCTCGCTCGCACATGAAGAATGGCCGCTTCAGTTCAGGATTTTGACCAGAATGAGTTAGCAACTTCAGCAGAGAGCAGGAGGGCCAATTACATGTTTAGAAGTGATTTGAAAATTAGATATTTAGAAGCCTGTTCCTATTTCTTATGTTCTTAAAAACCATCTTGTAAAGAATGATTTATTTTGCTTGTTGGAAAATATTAGTAAACCATCAGTTTGTTGGAGGCAAGGTATGAGTCACTGGCAGAGAATGAATGTATTAATTCCATTAGCTCACAGGCTAATCTGTCTTTGAAAGCTATACCTTCCTATTCTGTAAACTGCCTTACAGCAGAAAAGCAAAGATTATGGGCTGGATTTTCAGTCAGGAAGACTCCACGGACCTTTAAAAATGGCGGGCAGGACCTGGGTACAGAAGTCCCACCCCCATTTCCAACAGGTCCAATTTTTGCCAGTAGGGGAATGGGGATGGGGCTTGATTCACACAGGCAGGAAACTTAAACTCAGCTGGGCCATTTGAACTCAGTTCTGAATTCAAATAGATGCCATTTTGGCTTTTACAGGTGCCTTAACCTTCAGTGTGGGAGTCACAAAATGATGGAGTAGATGTAAACATTCTTGAAGGGCACATAAGATCCATCTAACTGTCGTGGTCTGAAGATTTTCAAATCCCCTGCTCTTTAAACTGTAAAAGAAAAGCTGCAGCTGTCAGTGAGTTTAAAAAAAATCTGCTCAACTGCTTTGATTGACAAGTGTAAGTTAGAAAAAACAGTAGGGTCTGGTCATGCAGTTTCGATAGAGCTCTTTATTGACATCTTTCCAAGGGCTACATTATGTAATTATGAATGTTTGGCTGAGTTTCAAAATCTACAATTATCTCAGCAAGGGGTTGAGAGTTCACAATTTGATTGACAGCTTAAAGAGGCTATAAAAGAATCTTTGATATGAAGTATGAATAAAAGATTGTTTGTTTTTATAAGAGATTAACCACAGGAGGAGATTTAAAAGCTTTGAATAGATTTTATGAATGGGATTTTTTTTTCATTATCAAGTGTGTAGGAGTGAGAGCTGCATTAGACTATTGGAAGTTTTTTTAAATCTCCACATGACTCTTGATGTCTACCCATAGTGGATACTGGTTGGGTGGCTATGGAGGTAGTATGGAGGGTATGAAAGACCATGGGGAATGGATGAGAGCCATGAGTTGGCATGGAGAGTATGAGGAGCCACATGGGGTGTTGAGGCAATGAGAGGGGTGAGGGCTAGAAGGCCTAGCATCTTCTAAAACAACTGGGATGAAGTTCCAGAGAACCAACATGAGCCTTCTAAACAGCCCACCTTGGCATTTGTCAGTCCCCATAGCTACCTACACCCTGTTTCTCGGGTTGGCAGGTCTGACGCTATCCCACACCCTCTATGTTCCACTCCACGGAGTGAAAATCACACGTTTCAGGCTACTTTTTACTGAGGCAGGTCTGCTGAGTCAGGAAATTCCTGACCTGAGCTGCCTACCTACCTCCGGCTCTTTTTGTTGTATTTGAGGCCAGTTTGAATCAACATGATAAAATCAATATTATACAGGATGTCTGAGAAGCTAACATAGAGGGACCACAAAAAGGTCATTGTTACTAAATACTGATTTGTTTGATCAATGCTTCACTTAACTGAACCTTCAGACTTCCGAAATATTCTTCAGTTTACAGACTCTAACCCTTTCAGAAGCATATTTCTCCTCCTTCCTCACAAACTACTGTTTTAATTTAATATGCATTTATGTATCACATTAGCAGCATCTCAAGGTACTTCAGATCAAATTAATTACTTGGAACTGTAGTGACTTGTTATTTAGGCAAAGACTGAGACTGATTGGATTTGGCTATGATTCTTCTCATTTTCGATTAGCTTACTAACACTATGCAGGTTGAGTCCTCTACATGAGGAATTGTGGGCAATAGCAGCAGCTATTTCACACAAGTGACCTGGAATGACTAATACATTTTTTTTTGATGTTGTTGGTTGAGAATGTAATGTCCAATGTCTCCTTTAAAAATAATCACAGGATATTCAACATCCACCTAAGCTATACCAGCACCTCCACTCACTCCCCCCTCCAAAGGATGGGAATTCCAACACTCTCACAGCATCACACAGCAATGTTAGCCTGAATTATCCCCTTAAATTGGGAAGCTGAGTTTGAACTGACCAAGTCTAGCAGGAAGGTTTACAAGAATGGTTCCAGGGTTGAGAAACTTCAGCTATGAGGATAGATTGGGACTGTTCTCCTTGGAGATAAGAAGTCTAAGAGGAGATTCGATAGAGATGTTCACAATCATGAGGGGGCTGGACAGAGTAGATAGGGAGAAGCTGTTCCCACTCGTAAAATGATCAAGAATGAGAGGGCACAGATTTAAAGTGATTTGCAAAAGAAGCAAATATGATGTAAGAAAAAACCTTTTCACACAACAAGTGGTTCAGGGCTGGAACGCACTGCCTGGAAGTGTGGTGGAGGCAGGTTCAATCAAGGCATTCAAGAGGGCGTTAGATGATTATTTGTTTCTATTCAATCTGTAAGCGTACGGGGAAAAGGCAGGGCAATGGCACTAGGTCATAATGCTCATTTGGAGAGCCAGTGCAGACACGATGGGCTGAATGGCCTCATCCTGTGCCGTTAAAATTCTGTGATTCTGTGAATGCAGTAGGTATCGAGAACCATGTTCCAGGGTTTCGTTACTGCCAAGATTGTGAACAGTGTGAGAGAAGATGAGGTAAATTAGGAAGTCATCATTTTGTTTGGATGGTGTAGGGGAAACCTAATCCCAATCCTTGAGCACTTGATGCTGACAGCAATGACACTGCTTATTTTACTGAGCACAAAATATTGGCCACCAAAAAGTAAATCCTTCCTACATATTAAACTTCAATTTGCACCTCATAAAATATGAGCATGCTATTTTCCTTCAGGCCTACAAACTCCATGTCCTGGATGTAAGTCATTTCTAGCCTGAGCTTGAAGGCAGGATTCAGGAAGACCACAGAAGAAGGAAATGGTCTCCAACATACTCAGCTGTTTCCTGGCATGCAACTTATCCATTACCCTGATCCTTTTTTCATCTACAAATTTCATCTACAAACTTCTGTAAAATTATCTGATTAATTTTCTCTTTTCTAATGAAAACTATTTTAAACAGTTTCTTGAGGCAACAACATAATTTAATGAATGAGCAGAAAAGTTATGAAAGATTATCATTACCAATCTAGTTTTCAGTGGTCAAAGTGCAGTGAGTGGTGAAGAGCATTTTCTGTGTGATACACAGTCGACAGAGACCAGGGCTCGCGAAAGGGTTACCTGAGCCAGAGAAGAGATTTGAGACTTGTCAAGAAAAGCTGCAAGATTAGTGCATACAAAGGTCAGGTGGTGGGGTACGAGTGGTGGGGAGGGAGGAGGCAAAAGCCATCCATGAGGCAGTGTACCCTCACACACCTCCCCCTCACACTCTCTGGTGATGCTCCAAAAGACAGCAGATATCCTTGACTCATCGCAACCTCAACTCACCAGCAAATTAACTTTATAACTCAAAATGTCCTCTGCTCAGGAACTGGTCACATTTCCATTTAAGGGGCAGCAGGAATCCCAGACTCATCTCATGTTGCCAAAACTCTCTACAAGAAATATTTCCTGCCAATCTTTTGCCTTTCTAGGCATCTGCTCCAGTTCTATCTTCCCAACTTATTTCAAGTAACCTTGTTAACTGTAAGACAACCAATTCTTTCACCATTTAAAAGCCAATGGAAGAGAAGGGAAGATTTAAGAACTGAGGCTCTGATGAAGGATATTCCACTAACATTAACCCCTGATAAAGCAAAGAAATCTAGTGCTCAAAATTTAAAAACAGTTATCCAGCTGGGGTTGGGAGATGTCTAGGAGTGACTGTAGTGGTAGGATTTCTCTTGGACCATAGTGAATATATAATTGTGAGATGATAGTGAATGGATAATAATGAATTCCATCATTGATGAGCTCTGCTTGAAGCATGGATTGGAGTCCTGTCTTTCTCCACAGTTACATGATCCAGGAAACTGCTAATATTAAACTTGCAGAATAATCCACTCCACATCGTCTCCAGATTTTCCCACCTTCTGCAATAATTAGTCTTTAAAAACCCATCTTGCTGTCTCCTAAGCACTACTACTTGATTTAATTTAAGTATAGTAAGGGGGATTGACATTGTTCTCTATAGCAAAGAGCTAGAGTCCAGTTGGCTTTGTTGCCTGTCCGGTGCTAGGGTTCTGGACATCTGCTCAGGGCTGGAGAGGAACTTGCAGTGGGAGGGGGAGGATCCAGTGGTGGTGGCCCATGTAGGTACCAACAACATAGGCAGGATGAGGAAGGAGGCTTTGCAAAGTCAGTATGAGGAGCCAGGCACCAAATTAAGAAGCAGAATCTCAAAGGTAATAATTTCTGGATTATTATCTGAGCCACGTGCAAATTGGCACAGGACAAATAAGATTAAGGAAATGAATGCGTGGCTCAAAGACTGGGTGTGGGTGAAGTGGATTCCGGTTCGTGGGGCACTGGCACCAGTACTGGGGAAAGTGGGATCTGTACCATTGGGACGGTTTACACCTGAACCATGCTTGGGCTGGTGTCCTCGTGCGCTGCCTAACTAGGGAGTTACAGAGGGTTTTAAACTGAATAGTGGGGGCAAGGTGTGGTAAACCAAAGAGTAGAGACAAGGCAAGAGAGACAGGTATTAATATGGGAAATGAAAAACAGACTATAACAGGAAGGGACAGAGATACAAATCTAAGAGTAAATCAGCAGATAAGGCGAAACGCTACCAAAATAAGAAGACAAAACTAAAGGCTCTGTATCTAAACGCACGTAGCATTCAAAACAAAACAGATGAACTGACAGTGCAAATAGAAATAAATAAATATAATCTGATAACCATTACAGAGACATGGCTACAGGATGACATAGATTGGGACACGAATATTGAAAGGTATGTGACATTTAGGAAGGCCAGAAAGTTAGGAAAATGTGGAGGGGTGACTCTGTTAATTAATGATGATATTAGCACTTTAGAGAGGGATGACCTAAGTTCAGGAAACCAGGATGTAGAAGTGGTTTGGGTTGAGATGAAGAATGATAAAGGCAAGAAGTCACTTGTGGGAGTGGAGTACATGCCCCCTAATTGTAACTACACGGTAGGACAGTGTATAAAAGATGAGATAATTGGAGCTTTCCAGAAATATACAGCAATAATCATGGCGGATTTTAATCTACATATAGACTGGAAAAACCAGATGGGAAAAGGTAGCATAGATGAGTTCATAGAATGTTTTCGATATAGTTTCTTAGAACAGCACATTCTGGAGCCAACCAGAGAGCAGACTATACTAGACCTGGTATTGTGCAACGAGATAAGATTAATTGACAACCTAGTGAAGGCACCCCTAGGTAGCAGTGATCATAATATGACTGACTTTTTCATTCATTTTGAGGGAGAAACGAGTGCATCTAAAACTAGCATTTTAAACTTAAATAAGGACAATTATGAGGGCATGAAAGCAGAGCTAGCTAAAGTGAACTGGCAAATGAGATTAAGGGACACGTCAATAGAAAAAGCATATAATTACGCAAAGATGGGTGGCAGGTCAGAAGATTGGAAAGAATATAAAGAGCAGCAAAGAATGATAAAAATATTAATAAGGAGGGAAAAAATAGAGTTTGAGAGAAAGCTAGCTAGTAAAATAAAGATGGATAATAAGAGTTTCTATAGATATTTCAATAAGAAAAGTGTTAATAAAGTGAGTGTTGGTTTTATAGAGAGTGCGTCTGGGGAACTGATAATGGGAAGTAGGAAGATGGCGAATGAATTAAACAGGTATTTTTCTTCAGTCTTCACTATGGAGGACACAAGTAACACCCTGGAAATAACTGTAAATCAGGAAATGGAAGGGAGGGAGGAACTCAGGAAAATTACAATCACCAGGGAAGTGGGTACTGAGCAAATTGCTGGGGCTGTGATGCTGACAAATCCCTAAGTCTGGATGGACTTCACCCTAAGGTCTTGAAAGAGGTGGCTAGTGAGATAGTTGATGCATTGTATTTAATTGTCCAATATTCCCTCGATTTGGGGAAGTTTCCATTAGATGGGAAAATACCAAATATAACTCCTTTATTCAAAAAGGGAGGGAGAAAGAAAGCAAGAAACTATAAGCCAGTTAGCCTAACATGTGAAGCTGTTAGAAGCTATTATTAAAGATGTTATAGCAGGGCACTTAGAAAATTCAAGGCAAACAGACAGAGTCAACATGCTTTTGTAAAAGGGAAATCATATTTAACCAATTTATTGGCGTTCTTTTAAGGAGTCACATGTGCTGTGGATAAAGGGAAACTGGTGAATATACTGTACTTAGATTTCCAGAAGGCATTTGATAAAGTGCCACATAAAGTTTATTAGAGAAAATATAATCTCACGGCGTAGGGAGTAACATATTGGCATGGATAGAAGATTGGCTGGCTAACAGGAAGCAGAGAGTTGGCATAAATGGGTTTTTTTCTGGTTGGCAGGATGTGACGAGTGGTGATCAGTGACAGGGATCAGTGCTGGGACCTCAACTTTTTACAATTTATATAAATGACTTGGATGAAGGGTCCGAAGGTATGGTGGCTAAATTTGCTGACAACACAAAGATAGGTAGAAAAGTAAATTATGAAGAGGACGTAAGGAGGCTACAAAGTGACATAGATAGGTTAAGTGAGTGGGCAAATATCTGGCAAATGGAGTATAATGTAGGCAAAAGTGAAATCATTCATTTTGGCAAAAAGAATAAAAAAGAAGCTTATTATCTAAATAGTGAGAGATTGACGAGCTCTGAGACCTGGGGGTCCTAGTGCACAAAAGGCTAAAATGCAGGATATTAGGAAAGCTAATAGAATGTCATAATCTATTGTGAGGGGAATTGATTACAAAAGTAGGGAGGTTATGCTTCAGTTGTACAGAGCACTGGTGAGACCATGTCGGGAGTATTGTGTACAGTATTGGTCTCCTTATTCAAAGAAAGATGTAAATGCATTAGAAGTAGCTCAGAGAAGGTTTATTAGACCAATACCAGGAATGAGTGGGTAGTCTGAGGAGGAAAGATTGGATGGTTTAGGCTTGTATCCACTGGAATTTATAAGAGTAATAGGCGACTTAATTGAAACCTTTAAGATCCTGAGGGCTCTTGACAGGGTGGATGGGAGAGGATGTTTTCTCTTGTGGGAGAATCTAGAACCAGGGGTCACTGTTTAAAAATAAGGTGTCGCCCATTTAAGACAGATGAGAATTTTTTTCTTTCATATGGTTATGAGTCTTTGGAATTCTCTTCCTCAAAAGGCAGTGGAAGCAGAGTCACTGAATATTTTTAAGGCAGAGCTAGATAGATTATTGATTAACAAGGGGGTGTGAAAGGTTATCAGGGATAAGCAGGAATGTGGGGTTGAGGTTACATTCAGATCAGCCATGATCTTATTGAATGGTGGAGCAGGCTCGAGGGGCCGAGTGGCCTCCTCCTGCTCCTAATTTGTATGTTTGTATGTTCTCTTCTTGATTTAAACCTTGCTGGCCTTGTGCACTGTGGGACTTAACCCTTCATCTTGAGTTGCCAACAGGTGAAGAAAACAGCCTAGTACATTCATGTCAAAACAAAAACAGAATTACCTGGAAAAACTCAGCAAGTCTGGCAGCATCGGCGGAGAAGAAATCAGTCAACGTTTCGAGCCTCCATGGCCCTTCGGCAGAACTGCAGCATAGTTTCAACAAGGGAGAAATATAAATTGGTTTAAGGTGGGTGGGGGGCGGGGGGGAAGCGACACATTGAGGGTGTGGTGTGAGCAGATAATCAAAAGATGTCAGAGACAAAAGGGTCAAAGAGGTGTTGAAGGTGGTGGTCTTTGTCTGAGAAAAGTGCTAATTAAGAATGGAATACAGGATATTCAAAGTACAGTTCTAGTGGGGGTGGGGTGGAAAGACTAAAGGTTTTAGTTTTAGATTTAAAAATAATGGAAATAGGTGGGGAAAGAAGAATCTATATAAATTATTGAAAAAAAAAGCGGGTGGGGGGGGAAAAGAAACGGGGTGGGGATGGGGGGAGGGGGAGTTTAAGATCTAAAGTTGTTGAATTCAATATTCAGCCCAGAGGGCTGTAAAGTGCCTAGTCGGAAGATGAGGTGCTGTTCCTCCAGTTTGCGTTGGGCTTCACTGGAACAATGCAGCAAGCCAAGGACAGACATGTTGGCAAGAGAACAGGGTGGAGTGTTAAAATGGCAAGCGACAGGGAGGTTTGGGTCTTTCTTGCGGACAGACCGCAGGTGTTCCGCAAAACGGTCGCCCAGTTTGCGTTTGGTCTCTCCAGTGTAGAGGAGACCGCATTGGGAGCAACGAATGCAGTAGACTAAGTTAGGGGAAATGCAAGTGAAATGCTGCTTCACTTGAAAGGAGTGTTTGGGCCCTTGGACGGTGAGGAGAGAAGAAGTGAAGGGGCAGGTGTTGCATCTTCTGCGTGGGCATGGGGAGGTGCCATAAGTGGGGGTTGAGGAGTAGGGGGTGATGGAGGAGTGGACCAGGGTGTCCCGGAGGGAACGATCCCTACGGAATGCCGTCAAGGGGGGTGAAGGGAAGATGTGTTTGGTGGTGGCATCATGCTGGAGTTGGCGGTAATGGCGGAGGATGATCCTTTGAATGCAGAGGCTGGTGGGGTGATAAGTGAGGACAAGGGGGACCCTATCATGTTTCTGGGAAGGAGGAGAAGGCGTGAGGGAGGATGCGCGGGATATGGGCCGGACACGGTTGAGGGCCCTGTCAACGACCGTGGATGGAAAACCTCGGTTAAGGAAGAAGGAGGACATGTCAGAGGAGCTGTTTTTGAAGGTAGCGTCATCAGAACAGATGCGACGCTACCTGATGACGCTACCTTCAAAAACAGCTCCTCTGACATGTCCTCCTTCTTCCTTAACCGAGGTTTTCCATCCACGGTCACTGACAGGGCCCTCAACCGTGTCCGGCCCATATCCCGCGCATCCTCCCTCACGCCTTCTCCTCCTTCCCAGAAACATGATAGGGTCCCCCTTGTCCCCACTTAGCACCCCACCAGCCTCCGCATTCAAAGGATCATCCTCCGCCATTTCCGCCAACTCCAGCATGATGCCACCACCAAACACATCTTCCCTTCACCCCCCTTGACGGCATTCCGTAGGAATCGTTCCCTCCGGGACACCCTGGTCCACTCCTCCATCACCCCCTACTCCTCAACCCCCACTTATGGCACCTCCCCATGCCCACGCAGAAGATGCAACACCTGCCCCTTCACTTCCTCACTCCTCACCGTCCAAGGGCCCAAACACTCCTTTCAAGTGAAGCAGCATTTCACTTGCATTTCCCCTAACTTAGTCTACTGCATTCGTTGCTCCCAATGCGGTCTCCTCTACATTGGAGAGACCAAACGCAAACTGGGCGACCGTTTTGCGGAACACCTGTGGTCTGTCCGCAAGAAAGACCCAAACCTCCCTGTCGCTTGCCATTTTAACACTCCACCCTGTTCTCTTGCCAACATGTCTGTCCTTGGCTTGCTGCATTGTTCCAGTGAAGCCCAACGCAAACTGGAGGAACAGCACCTCATCTTCCGACTAGGCACTTTACAGCCCTCTGGGCTGAATATTGAATTCAACAACTTTAGATCTTAAACTCCCCCTCCCCCCATCCCCACCCCGTTTCTTTTCCCCCCCCACCCGCTTTTTTTTTCAATAATTTATATAGATTCTTCTTTCCCCACCTATTTCCATTATTTTTAAATCTAAAACTAAAACCTTTAGTCTTTCCACCCCACCCCCACTAGAACTGTACTTTGAATATCCTGTATTCCATTCTTAATTAGCACTTTTCTCAGACAAAGACCACCACCTTCAACACCTCTTTGACCCTTTTGTCTCTGACATCTTTTGATTATCTGCTCACACCACACCCTCAATGTGTCTCTCCCCCCCCGCCCCCCACCCACCTTAAACCAATTTATATTTCTCCCTTGTTGAAACTATGCTGCAGTTCTGCCGGAGGGCCATGGAGGCTCGAAACGTTGACTGATTTCTTCTCCGCCGATGCTGCCAGACTTGCTGAGTTTTTCCAGGTAATTCTGTTTTTATTTTGTTTTGGATTTCCAGCATCCGCAGTAGCTTTTAGCTTTTTGTTAGTACATTCATGTGTTTATTCTGCCTCATAACTTGAGGTTAACTCCAAATATTGAACATGGCATCCCCTAGTGTATGCTTCCTGTTACTTTCTCATTCTCCACTGCCAACATTGGAAATTTAACAAGTCTGTTTAAGCATTTTTCAAAGGACAGGCTGCTTTTTGAAGAGATAGTCATTAATAGCACCACCAGTTCTGACTTTGCCTCCCAGACATTCACTGGAGAAATAGAATTGTTACAGCAATATTCAAGTCTAGGTGACAGAAATGGATCTCTGAGTCTTGATATGTTTCAAATCCTGATGCTATTATGGAATGTTGGCAGAAACAATGAGATTGGCTCACATATATAACAATCCATATAATATTCAATAAACAATAAATAAATCTTTGATTAATGTGCCTTTCTTGCTGTTCTGGACAATAAATATGACAAATATCTTAATGATCAGTGGAGCTGATTTGAATTGGGAATGACTGAGGAAAGGCAATTCGACAAGT
This sequence comes from Cetorhinus maximus, assembly GCF_964194155.1. Classification (NCBI taxonomy): domain Eukaryota; kingdom Metazoa; phylum Chordata; class Chondrichthyes; order Lamniformes; family Cetorhinidae; genus Cetorhinus; species Cetorhinus maximus. The sequence continues at coordinate 20,901,423 of NC_135910.1, read as the reverse complement.
GGAAATTAAAGTTTGTCAAATTTTGGGGAATTGAAAAGCCACACAACCAAACTGTCATTTGTTCAAAGAGTGCTACTTTGCTGATGGATTGTCAGGTAGGATAGGAGTACAGCAGTTGTATTTTTATATCTCAGATTATTATGTTATCACATTCTTAGGATATCCCAAAGCACATCACATTCACTGATATTCTTTTGTAAGTGTAGCAACTGTAAGCTCAGCAGTCAGTGTGCAAACAGAATTGAGCTGAATGGTCAGCTAATATGCTGTAGGTAAAGTCAGTTTAGGAAGTAATTTTGTTCCAGACACTGGGAGAATTACCTGTCTTCCAGTAGTCCCACAGGATTCTTTTAATCCACCCAATAGGCAGAGTTTAACATCTCTATAAAAAGATGGCCTTTCCTACAACACACCGTTCACCGACTACTGATCTTTGACAGTGTAGCACTCCCTCAGTAATGGCCCTCTGACAGTGCAGCACTCCTTCAGTGCTGCCCCATTGACAGTGCAATGGTCCCTCAGTACTGACCCTCTGACAGTGCAGCACTTGTTCAGTACTGACCCTCTGACAGTGCAGCACTCCCTCAGTACTGACCCTCTGACAGTGCAGCACTCCCTTAGTACTGACCCTCTGACACTGCAGCACTCCCTCAGTACTGACCCTCTGACAGTGCAGCACTCCCTTAGTACTGACCCTCTGACACTGCAGCATTCCATCAGAACTGCACTGGATCGTCAGCCAAGATTATGTGCTCCAGTCCTGAGGCAGAGTTTGGGCTGGGATGGATGAATGGTCTATCACTGATGGCACAGCCAAGAGGGATAAGCAAGTAGTCTAGATTCAGAAGAACAGAGAGTGTGAGGTGAGCAGAACTGCTGGCTGAGGTTAATATCCTGTAAACACTCACTGTATGGACTCACGGTAAAGATTCAAGGGGAGACTGGACAACCTATCAGGCAACAAGTTTAATTCCACACTTTTTTTTCTTTATCCCTTCAGAGGATGTGGGCATTGCCAGCAAAGCATTTGTCACCCATCCTAATTGTCCTTGAACTGAGCATTTCAGAGGCCTGTCCTGAAAATATCATAGTTTTTATAATGTTATTGGGGTTTATTGTAAAGTATGAATGGTGGGGGCCTGGAGAGTGAGTGTGTTTGTGTGTGTGTGAGAGAGACTCTGCAGGCTTTGATGTGTCAGAAGAGAAGCTAGATTTGAAATGCTAAATATGTAAACTTGGTTGAAGTTTTAGAATGTGAGGTGTACAAGGAAAATTAACATTTTTTAGATAAACCCGAGTAGTGAATTTCAAAGAGGTGGTAAGGTGTTACACCTACCCAACAGAAGCTAAGCCAAATAATGTGTTTATTTTTCCCCAAAGCTTACTGATAAAATTGGTACTATGAAAGGTTTTATTGTTAGAAAGGTAAAGTCATACTGAAAAAATGGGATTTAAAAAGGGCGAAACATGCATAAAGGAGATGAGGTTGTGTATAAGGAGGGAAGGAATTTAAGATCTAACAAGTGTGAAAAGCCTTCAGCCTTTGTGCCCCGAATTGCTGTCTACAAAAACTGAAGTTAAGAAAACTCACTGTGAATAACCCCGTCCAGGGTATCGTTTGCTTTGCCTATTTCGCTTTTACTGTATCTTTAATGGAGGTGTAACTGGGAGTTAGATTAATCAGGGGAGCTAGGAATTATCATAGTAGTAATTTGTAGACCTATGTATATGCTTGGAACCATTTCTTCTATTAATAAATGTTTAATTTAGTTTTGTAAAAAACCAATAAGACTCGGTGGTCTTATTACTACTGAATTCAAGGCATGCATCTTGAAATAAATATACAAATTGAGCAGCTTAGCATTTACCATGTGCTGTGCCATAACAGGACAGCTGAGAGTCAACCACATTGCTGTGGGTCTGAGGTCACACGTAGGCCAGACTAGATAAGGACAACAGATTTACTACGCTAAAGGGAGCATTAGTGATTGGGCGGATTTTTACAACAATCGCCATTACCGAGACGAGCTTTATATTCCAGATTTATTGATTGCATTTGAATTCCACCAGCTGACGTTGTCTCCAGAGCATTAGCCTCTAGGCTATTAGTCCAGTGACGGAACCACTAAGTCACCATCTCCTGCCAGAACAATCAGTGTAAGTTTGTTAGTGTTGGTAACTCTCTCATCTCTGAGTCGGAACATTATGGGTTTGATCCCATGGCATTATTCAAGGAAGGGCTCGATGGCCTTGCAAATTCCATTAGAGGAGGCAGTGGTGTAGTAATATTGTCACTGGACTAGTAATCAAGGGACTTGGGGTAATGCTCTGGGGACCCAGGTTCGAATCCCACCATAGCAGATAGTGGAATTTGAATTCAGTTAATATCTGGAATTATAAAGTCTATTGATGACCTTGAAACCGTAATCAATTGTCGTAAAAACGCATCTGGTTCACTAATGCCCTTTAGGAAAGGAAATCTGCGGTCCTTACCTGTGGTTGACTCTTAAATGCCGTCTGAAATGGCTTAGCAAGACACTCATTTGTATTAAACTGCTACAAAACCTAAAAGGAATGAAACTGACATCAACCTAAGCACCAGAAATGACAAATGACACCGACAAACTCAGCTCTGTTGGCCTTGCAAAGTTCTCCTTGCCAAAATTGGGAGAGCTGTCTCACAGACTAGGCAAACAACAGATTGACATAGTCATACTCATGGAATCATACCTTGCAAATAATGTCCCAGACACCGCCATCACCAAACCTGGGTATGTCCTGTTCCACCATCTTTGGACCACGTGAACTTTCATGGCATCAGGTCAAACATGGGCAAGGGAACCTGCTGATTATCACATACCGTCCCCCTCAGATGAATCAGTACTCCTTCATGTTGACACCACTTGGAGGAAGGACGCAGAATGTACTCTGGGTGGGGGACGTCAATGTTCATCACCAAGAGTGGCTGTGTAGCACCACTACTGACCGAGCTGGCCAAGTCCTAAAGGACTTAGCTGCTAGACTGGGCCTGAAGCAAATGGTGAGGGAAGCAACAAGAGGGAAAAACATACTTGACCTTATCCTCACCAAACTGCCTGCTGCAGATGGATCTGTCCATGACAGTATCGGTAGGAGTGACCACCGCACAGTCGAATTCCGACCTAAACATTGAGGATATCTTCCATTGTGTTATGTGGCACTACCACTGTGCTAAATGGGATAGATTTGAATAGATCTCGCAACACAAGACTGGGCATCCATGAGGCGCTGTGGGCCATCAGCAGCAGCAGAATTGTACTCAACCACAATCTGTAACCTCATGGCCCGGCATATCCCCCACACTACCATTACCATCAAGCCAGGAGATCAACCCTGGTTCAATGAAGAGTGCAGGAGGGCATGCCAGGAGCAGCACCAGGCATACCTAAAAATGAGGTGTCAACCTGGTGAAGCTACAACAAGACTACTTGCACGCCAAACAGCATAAGCAGCAAGTGATAGACAGAGCTAAGCAATTCCACAACCACCGGATCAGATCTAAGCTCTGCAGTCCTGCCACATCCAGTCGTGAATGGTGGTGGACAATTAAACAACTCACTGGAGGAGCAGGCTCCACAAATATCCCCACTCTCAATAATGGAGGAGCCCAGCACATCAGTGCAAAAGATAAGGCTGAAGTATTTGCCACAATCTTCAGCCAGAAGTGCTGAGTGGATGATCCATCTCGGCCTCCTTCAGAGGTCCCCAGCATCACAGATGCCAGTCTTCAGCCAATTCGATTCACTCCACGTGATATCAAGAAACGGCTGAAGGCACTGGATACTGCAAAGGCTATGAGCCCTGACATTATTTCAGCAATAGTACTGAAGACTTGTGCTCCAGAACTTGCCACGCCCCTAGCCAAGCTGTTACAGTACAGCTACAACACTGGCATCAACCCAGCGATGTGGAAAAGTGCCCAGGCATATCCTGTACACAAAAAGCAGGGCAAATCCAACCTGGCCAAGTACCGCCCCATCAGTCTACTCATGATCATATTAGGAAATAGAAATTGTTTAAGTAAATTATATGTGTATTTTGGTATGTTGAGAATAAGGTATATCTTTAATGTTTAAGCTTGATTTGTATTTCTGCATCTGTCTGTTAAAATGAATTGAATTTTAGTTTCACTTTAAAGGTACCTGCATTCTAATGAAACTTTTATGACACTTGAAGGGAGTAAAGCAAACAAGGTTGGAAAAAACTGTGCGGTTGCCTAGCAACTAGAGGCCCCATAGAGATAGAAGGGTCGTTTGAGTTCAGTTGGAAGCAGCTGCCAGAGAAACTGGACAGCAGAGGGACAGATAGCAAGTCCCAAACTGAAATTGAAGCCAGAGAGACTAGATACTGGGAGAGGGAACTGCAGAGGGAGTAGATTTCCCAAAAGAACTGAAAGGTCCCAAGGCCAAGGAGTGAAACAGAAAGGAGGGGTCCCAAGAAGCCCTTCTAGTCAAAGGACGAGCAGGAATCTGGAAAAGGTCCTGTTCTGTGGAGGCGACAGTAAACAGCAGAGAGGAAGGTTCCCAGTTTCAGGCTTAAAGAGAAGAAAAGCTGCAGGAAGCAGATTTAAGCAAAAACAGCTTGTGAGAAGTCAGAAGGTCCAAAGAGACAGTGGAAGGTCTGTACCTCTTTACCAAGGCATGCGAAGCAGTGGTGTACTGTTGACAGCTGAGTCAGTGAGAGAGCGTGCATGGAAGGAAGCTTGAATGCACGTGGTGATCCAGGGGAGAGGAATATCGGAAGGAGAGTTTGAAACCCTGGAGGTGGACCTTTGTGGAAGGTGTCTGAGAGAAAGCGTTGCTTGTAAGAGGATTCCAGAGCAAGTTCTTCGAGAGTGGAGATTAGAAACCCTTGTGTGAAAGACTGAATTCAGTGAGACTGATTGGCTTATGGTGTGACTAGTCTTTGGGGGGAGTTGAGGAGAGATTATAGCATCTGATTGGGGTGGCACCTATTACTTAGTTTTGGAGTATGGTGTGCCTGACTACAGGTCGCCTATTGGTTTACATGGACTGCGTGCTTACTGTGAACATTATAAGATAGCTTTTGTAACTTGCCTTATCCTTACATATCTATATATATCCATAAAGGTCTAGTTATGGGTGAAGGAGTATTACGATATAGTTAATCTTTTCTTGTTTAATAAATGCTTTATTCTTTAGTTAAAAGATCATCAGCTGACTCCTGTAACTCTGTTCAGTAGCCACTCCCCACACCTCTCTAAAAAAATAAAAGTTAGGATCTATCAAGCTGGGATTGACCCTGGAATCAGGCTTGTCCAGTAGTAACATGAGCTGGGATCATAACAATAATCAGCAAAGTGATGGAAGAGATCATCAACAGTGCTATCAAGCGGCACTCACTTAACAATAACCTGCCCACTGATGCTCAGTTTGAGTTCCGCCAGGGTCATTCAGCTCCTGACCTCATTACAGTCTTGGTTCAAATATGGACAGAAGACTGAACTCCAAAGGTGAGGTGAGAGTGACTGCCCTTGACATCAAGGCAGCATTTGAACGAGTGTGGCATCAAAGAGCCCCAGCAACACTGGAGTCAATTGAAATCAGGGGGAAAATTCCACTGATTGGGGTCATACCTAGCACAAAGGAAGATGGTTGTGGTTGTTGGAGGTCGATCACCTCAGTTCCAGGACATCACTGCAGGGTAATGTCCTTGGCCCAACCATCTTCAGCTGCTTCATCAATGACTTTGCTTCCATCGTAAGGTCAGAAGTGGGGATGTTCGCTGATAATTGCACAATATTCGGCACCATTCGTGAATCCTCAGATTCTGAAGCAGTCCATGTCCAAATGCAGCAAGACCTGGACAATATCCAGGCTTGGGCTGACAAATGGCAAGTAATATTTGTGTGCCACAATTGCCAGGCAATGACCATCTCCAACAAGAGAGAATCTAACAATTGCCCCTTAACATTCAATGGCATTACCATCACTGAATCCCCCACTATCAACACCCCTGGGGATACCATTGACCAGAAACTGAACTGGACTAACCATATAAATACTGTGGCTACAAGAGAAGGCCAGAGGCTAGGAATCCTGTGGCGAGTAGCTCACCTCCTGACTCCCCAAAGCCTGTCCACCATCTACAAGGCACAAGTCAGGAATGTGCTGGAATTTTCTCCTCGATGAGTGCAGCTCCCACAACACTCAAGAAGCTTCACACATATAGGGCAAAGCTGCCCGGTTGATTGGCCCCACATCCACAAACATTCACTCCCTCCACCACTGACACACAGTAGCAGCAGTGTGTGTACCATCTACAAGATGCATTGCAGGAACTCACCAAGGCTCCTTTGACAGCACCTTCCAAACCCACGATCACTACCATCTAGAAGGACCAGGACAGCAAGCAGATGGGAACACCACCAGCTGTAAGTTCCCCTCCAAGCAACACAACATCTTGACTTGGAAATATATCGCCATTCCTTCACTGTCACTGGGATAAATCCTGCAACTCCCTCCCTAACAGCACTGTGGGTGTACCTACACCACATGGACTGCAGCGGTCTAAGAAGGCAGTTCACCACCACCTTCTCAAGGGCAATTAGTGATGAGTAATAAATGCTGGCATAGCCAGTGATGCCCACATCCCGTGAATGAATTTTTAAAAAAGTATCTGTAAAGAAAATATCATTTTCTCCAATATTCCTATGGGATACTATAGAGCAGGCTTATGGGGACTATGTGTGTGCGTGACTAATTTAATTAAACTGAAGACAGTCAGACTGCAGATTTAAATCAACAAAGGGTTAGGTGTAAAGCAGACATTTTTGAAGTGGAAATGAGCAAGCTAAACTGGGTTACTAGTACCTACAGCTTGAACAGGAATTTGCATTAGGAGATAAATGAGGAGTTGAATTTTTAGCTGTTGAATTTCAAAGAGAGAAAAGGAAGTTTTACAACTGGCAAAGATCTTAAATAAATAAAGCAATATAATTAAGTTTATTTTTCCCGAAAGTAGTGGCCATAAAGACAACATGAAATATTTTTAGATTCTGGGAAAGGTAACTTCCAAAGAAAGTTAAGAACAATGGGTTTAAAGACGAAAGGGGGAAAATGTGTTTAAGGAAAAATAGAAAGCTGTACGAGGCGTGTGTGGCCATGTGATCTTGAACAGTGTGCTGTACAAGCACAGTCCTGTGAAGAAAGCAGCTTTTAGCCACCCCCGAATAATGTCTGGTTGTTCCAGAAAGCAAAGTTTTGTTACAAGCCTTGGATTTCCATTGTTGAATGTGAGAGAGAGAGAGAGAGAGAGAGAAGCTTCTGAAATGCTGTACGTTTTATAGTTTAAGAATATGCTGGGATTGGTGCCTGGAAAAGGATGTTTATTTGTGAGTCTAGCTAAGTAGAAATCTTTTGGGAAGTGTTATAAGACTAAATTTAACTGTGTAACTGTAATCTTGTGTGCTTAAGTTTTCTTTTGTTAATAAATGTTTTCATTTAATATTGATAATCTCCAGAAGTGGTAGTGGAATCTTTACTTCTGACTCCAGTACACATACCTTCTCGTAGTAAGTACAAATTGCAAAATCGTTGTGATAACGTGGCCAAGTTTCCCTTGTGGATTTGGTCAGCCTGGCAAATACCACCAACCATATAACAATATCCCTCAATCAATACTTAGTTCATTGCCATTTGTGGGAGCTTGCTGTGTATAAATTGGGGGCCACATTTGCTTATAGAACAACAGTGACTAAGCCTCAAAAATAGTTGGCTAAGAAACAATTCTAAAGGGGGTGCAGGAGCAGAGGGACCTGGATGTATACGTGTATAAGTCATTGAAGGTGGTAGGACAGGTTGAGAGCGTGGTTAATAAAGCACACAGTATCCCTGGCTTTGTCAATAGTGGCGTAGAGTACAAAAGCAAGCAAGTTATGTTAAACTTGTATAGAACACCGGTTTAGAAACAACTGGAGTATTACATCCAGTTCTGGGTGCCACACATTATGAAGGATGTGAAGGCATTAGTGAGGGTGCAGCAAAGATTCACGAGAATGGTTTCAGGGATGAGGAGCTTCAGTTACGTAGATAGATTGGAGAAATTGAGACCATTTTCCTTGGTGAAGAGAAGGCTGAGAGGAGATTTAATAGAGGTTTTCAAAATCATTAGGGGTCTGGGCAGAGTAGATAGGGAGAAACTTCCCATTGGTGGAAGAATTAGGAAAAAGAGAGCACAGATTTGAGGTAATTGACAAGAGAAACAATGGAGGTAAAACATTTTCATGCAGCAAGTGGTTACAGGACCTGGAATGTGTTGCCTGGGAGTGTTGTGGAGGCAGGATCAATCAAAGCATTCAAAAGGGAATTGGATTATTAACTGAAAAGAAAGAATGTGCAGGGCTACAGGGAGAAGGCAGGGGAGTGGCTCTAGGTAAACTGTTCCCGTGGAGAGCCAGCACATACACGACAGGCTGAGTGGCCTCCTTCTGTGCTATAACCATTTGTGATTCTGAATACTTTGGGGATCCTGAGAATGTGAAATCCTAAGACATTTGGTAGCCCATAAATGAGTAATTTATGCAAATTAGATGCACCTAAATCTTCTTCCATGCAACAGTTCCTGGGCAGGATTTTACATCCCGTGGGCAGGTGCATGCCCAACTCAATCGGAACTAAAATAGTGTGCGATGACGTCGGGGGCAAGAGTCCCGATGTCATCATGCACTAGCACGATATTTCGGTCAGCAGGTGCACCGAAGATTCAGCAGCGTGTCCGCTGACAATTAAGAGGCCTATTAAGACCCTCAATCAATTAATTAAAAGCAATTTTTCGCTGTCCGTCCAACCTTTGAGTTGGCGGGCGGGCGAATCGGCCAGGCGGCCTTTGGAATTTTGATGAAACCTCATCCATGGGCAGGAAGGTTTCCAACAGCAATTTGAAAAGAAGTAAAAGTTTTTAGGCATCATTTTTAATATGTCCCTGTTCATATAACTGAGTCATATGTGGAGACATGTTTCTCTCATTTTTAAAATCTTTATGTCTGTTTCTACAAATCTTCAGCTCCCTGCCTTCAGAGAACTTCCGGTGCGCGCTCCCCCACACGTGTGCAGACTTCACACTCACCCTCCTCCCGCCTTCTCCTCAGCAACGCCGAGCTTCTCAGCGCACCTTTCACGCTGGCGGGCATCAATTGGCCACAACCAGCGTGAAATCACAGTCGGGGGGGCCGATCATGGCTGCTCCTGGGCCTGCCCACCACCCCTGCCCAATGACCGGAAAATCCTGCCCCCTCTGTCCAGAAATTGTTCCGGGGTCTTTCTTTCTGCCTCGCACCTGTCTATGTTACGTTTAGGGGATGTCTATTCTCAAAGCTTCGAAACATTCTCTGTATTCAAAAGAAGCTGATTTTAATTTTGATATTTTTGCCTTTCTAATCAGTGTAGCAGCCCACAGAGATCAGACAGGATCTTTCTGATGAATTCACATTGATTACAATTTATAATCTACCACATCTAATTAAATTTTATTGACTTTTTCTCAGCCTAGATTTATCCACCAACAAAGTTATCAAACTGCAAGTTTAAAAATTTATTTTAAATAGCAACATAAATGTTAACTCTTTGTGATTATATTTTGCTCTAACAGTCACTCATTCCTTTTTCATAGGTCTACCCAGAATCTCACCAACTTCCTCTATCCATCCTTTCCAGAGATGAGTTTGTCACTTGAACTCACCTCAGTAACATTCCCTTTCAGCATAATTTACAACTTCTCTCGATCCTGACTTTCCCCACATCTTCCTCTCACTCCTCTTTCTGAAGGTGCTAGTCTGTGCTTTTTTTCATTCATTGGATGTGGGTGTCACTGGCTAGGCCAGCATTTATTGCCCATCCCTAATTGCCCTTGTTCAGAGAGCATTTAAGAATCAACCACTTGTAGGCCAGACCAAGTAAGGATGGCAGATTAGTGAACCAGATGGGTTTTTACAACAATCGACAACGGTTTCATGGTCATCACCAAACTTTTAATTCCAGATTTTTATTGAATTCAAATTTCACCATCTGCCGTAGTGGGATTTGAACCCAGAACATTACCCTGGGCCTCTGGAATACTGGTCAGTGACAAAACCACTATGTCACTGCCTTGCCACAGCTGTGCTGTGTTACTTACAACATGTCCGGCTTCTGTAGTCTTAATTTTAAAAAAGTAATAGACTAAATGATCGGGGAAAAAGAACCAGGGGGTCCCTTCACTCCACACAGTTCCCAGTCTTGCAGAGTGTAAGTGCATCAGTGCTGAGAGAGCAAGATGTACATTCTGTGGGAGGCAAGAGAAAATCAGGAAATTATATAGAACACGCAACATCTAAACAGTCCCCAACAGACCATGCTAGTGTTTATCCTGAGCAGTATCTGTACTCTGTACTCTCTGTTCCAATATCCCCTCATCTTTTTTTCTTTCAATACTCAGTCTAACCCTTACTTAAATGGTAACTTGGGGCTGAATTTTACGAGTCGGTGAGCGGGGGTGGGGCCCCCTCGCTGATGCGTAAAATGATGCGTGGTGACGTCGGGGGGAACTCCTGACGTCACCGCGCCCGATTAAAATTTTCAGGAAGGCGGGAGTGCAGCAAAATCAGCTGTGCACCCACTGACCTGTCAATGGCCAATTGAGGCCATTGACAGGATCAATTAAGCAATTAAAGGACCTGCCCGTCCAACCTTAAGGTTGGTGGGCAGGCCAGAACCCCAGCGGGAAGTAGAAAAAACATGAAACCTCATCCACGGGCGGGATGAGGTTTCATGTAGGCTTTAAAAAATGTTAATAAAGATTGTGTAAAAATTATGGACATGTCCCAACTCATGTGACATTGTCACATGAGGGAACATGTAAGGGAAATTTTATTTTTCTACTTTTATCTTTTTTACATGTAGAGCCGATCTCCCTGAGGCTGCACTTAGCCTCAGGGAGATGAGTGCACTCTTTCATGCGCATGTGTGAAAGAGCGCACTCTCAATTTTGGGATTCCCCACCCGCCCGCACAGGGAGTGCATTGCGCTCCCCTGCAGACGTCACGCTGGGCGGGCCTTAATTGGCCCGCCCACCTAAAATGGCGCCGCGCATCCGATTGGGGGCGCTGATCGGAAGCGTGCCCATACACGCCCGCCTATTAACTTCCCCCCAATGGGGGGAAAATTCAGCCCTTGGTTTCTGCTTCAGACACCAACTCCAATTGTGCATTCCATCATCTTACAATCCTCTTTATAAAACATAAGTCTTCTTTCAAATTTCCCCAATATTGATTGGGGTGTTGGGGGGGCAGGGTGGTGGTGGGTGTGCAGGCGGTAGAGGGGTAAATCAGCTAGGACCCACCCTCTGATCACTAGCCAGTCATCCCCAGGGAAATGTAGGATTAGGAGCTAGTTCAGTGCAGTGCTATCCATGGCATGCTCACTGTCCTTTCTTACATAAAAAAGAAAACTGTTTGACTGAGGTAACTGGAACAAGGCAGCACCTTCCACAAGACAGAGAAGGAAAGTGAAAACGGAAAGATGTTTCTGATGCTGCATTATTCCTGTAACAGTTTGTGACCAGAGCCCCCTAAAGCTGGTAAAAGTAGGGAGCCCAGGACTGCATTTAGACTGTGGCTATCACTGGGCCTTGGCTAAACTACTGCAGGCCTGGAGAATTGCAGTCACAAAGATGATGATTTTTAATGACAGACAAGGTGAGCAGTGCAAGCTGTGCAATCTACAAATCAAATTTGGCATCCCCTTGGGCAGATCTTGAATGATTCATGTCGTCTCCTACAATTCCTGACAGCAACCCTGTCCTTAACTCCTGTCAAACTGGGCCAGCAAACAACAGAAGCAATTCTTTAAATATTGGGATGGCAAGAAATGAGGAAAGAGATGGAGAAATGGACGAAAGAGCTAGAAGGAGATGGGAATCAACCCCGAGTGGCAGTTAGGAGAGAGATCCGAGAAGGCGTTTGAAAATGAAAAATGATTAAATTGTTCTGACCACAGCCGGTGTTAATTGCTGTGCAAACCAAATCCCAGAGGGAAACTTGGCTTCCAGGCCACAACCTTTTTGTTTGTAATCTGATAACAAGAAGAAAACGTACTGATCTCAGCAGTAAGAGATCCAGTAACACTTTGGATTTGTAAAAGTTAAAAGTAAAAGTTTTATTAACAAGAAATAAAAGAAAACTTAAGCACACAAGATTACAGTTACACAATTACAGTTAGTCTTACAAAACATTCCCCCAAAAAGACTCTCCACTTGGTTAGACGCATAAGTAAACACCTTCCAGACAGCACTCCCTTATAGATGTTTAACTATAACAAATCCTGTAATGTTATCCAATGCAAACTACCGTAGCTTTAATAGAGATGTACCACATGACCTGTAACTTCCTTCCACTCTGCTGTGGAATCCAAAGTTCAGAATAAAACTGCTTATTGCAGCCCAAGACTTTTCTGGCTTGACTGGATGGCTGGTTAAAATGGCACCTTCTCCCAGCCCTGAGCTAACAGCTCCCAACTCAATGGCTCAAACAGCTCAAGCTGCTACTTCAACAGCTCAAACAGCAACTCTAAAGCACCTTTTTCCGCTTTCATCTCAGATTCCATTGTTCTCACACCTCTTTGAAACTCAAATCCTTCCAAATATAAAGTCTTTCATGTCTCTATTTTGTCTTTCCTTTTGGGTCAATAAAATACAACATCCCCCCTTCTATTTAACTTTGGAACTCCTGCAAGATGCAAACATGTTTTTTTCTACCTCTGACTCCCCTTTGATATTCAAACAAACTCTCAATTTATCTAAAAATGCAAATATTGGATCGAACCTATTTACCTGTACCTCAAACCTAACACCTCTATCCTTTTTATGTTTCAACTTCCCCACAAAACTTGTCTCTTACTAATCTCTGCCCAGCTTAATTAAATCCTATACATTGACACACACACACTTTTCCACAGAACAACACAATATTCCCCAAAAATATTTTTTAAAAAATCAATTTTCACAAAGTGAGCTGAAAGGTGAAGGGAAAAAGAGTGGGAAGGCTGAAATATGTGTAAGGAGTCAGCTGGGGGCGGGGGGGGGTGGGGGAGGGGGGAAGAGGCGTGGATGGGGGTGGCAGCAACACCCTGAAACCTGATAGGGATTTTCCTCATCCTCCATTGGAACTCCATTTTAACATCAGCCTCCAATCCCAGATTGCAGGCCTAAATGTCTGCAGGTGATGTTGTCTTGGGAAGCAGCACCAACCTGTCCTGTTGGTGCAAACACTTTCTAATTGATGTCACTGGGTAGCAACCTGGAGCCAAACCATCACTATAGCCCTTCAGTCCTTCAGGAGATATGAAGGCCTTGAACTCACTCTCGGGAGTATACTGCACAATTGCACAGAAATCTTCTTCAAAGAGTCATTTCAATTTGCAGCTGCCTGTATCTGTCCTCATGGCCCTGGGGCTGAATATACTGCCCTGTGTAATACTAAGCGACACAGGTCAGGCAGCTCCCAGCTTCTTTCCCCATGTGGTGTTAGGGGAAATAAGAGCCTCTCAGTAGCCTGAGGTACAGAGCTAATTATCAGCTCAGATCTGAGTCCCCAAAGCCCTCCTGCTAGAAAGTGAATGTGTGTCTGCCTGTTGGGTAAGAACAGGAGTGGGTTTGTACTGTGCTCTTCACCGTTCAGAGTCACACAGGAAAAGTGACAATCTGACTGAGGAACCAGAGTGAGGCCATTATCTGTAATCTCACTAAACATTAACGCTTCCCCTTATGTTTCTTTGGGCAATTAGGGGACAGGCACCTGACCATAGGATAGGCCCTACAAGTTTCACATAAAAGGGCCTCTTATTTGCCTTAGAGAACTGGGGAGACACTGTTAATGACAATCCCTCACCTGCTTTTCCTAGAGAACAAGGAATGGAGAGTGATCTGGAATGCTGTGCCTGAAAGGGAGGTGGAAGTCAATTCAATAATAGCTTTCAAAGGGAATTGGATCAATAATTGAAAGGAAAAATTTCCAGGGCTATATGGAAAGAGCAGGGGGGAGTCGGATTGATTGGATAGGTCCTTCAAAGAGCCAGGAGAGCTACAATGGGCTGATGGTCTTCTTTTGTGCCCTATCATTCTAAGTGGAAAATTCAGCCAGAATTTCTGCTCCTGGTCACTGTCCAGTGAATCTCATGCAAGAGTGTGCTATGTGGATGTCTGACATGGCAGGTTAGGATCAGAAATTGGCTCCAATGCTGGAGGATTCAGCACAAAGAAGGGTTTGTGTGAGGAATCCACAGCCCGTTGTTACCTGCACCAGACAGGAGCTTGCACAGAGTGGGGAGAATATCAGAATGAAGAAGAATTCTCAGCCAGTATTGTTCTGTGGCACTAATATAAATGTTACAGAAGCAGGATGAGTTAACTTCAGTGCAAAAAGGTAGTGAGAATCCCTCCTGCAGTACCAAGCAGGGTTTATCGATGGCCTGGTAATTTTAATATGCAGCGTAGCATTCTTAAGGATCCCTCCTCATGTTTTACACTCTGGTAGTTTTACAGCAGTGAGCAGAAAGGTTGAGATTGAAGAGGTCAGTCAGCACTTAACAGATATTTCTGTTAATACCTGTCGCTGTCACTGTGCAAGAGAAAATAAAACTGAAAGAAGTGACAGCACGTAGAGTCCAGGGATCTTAATATCACAGACATCAGGTAAAGGAATAGAATAAGAATGAGACACAGTGTATCCAGATTGTGCATGAGCTTAGACAAGAGTTTGTGAATCAACCCCTCAATCAGCTGAAATATCATAAATTTGCCCCTTAAAAATATCAACGCGACTGATAGCCACTGACCATGTTTAAATTTTTTCGTTGAATCTGAGTGTCACTAACTGGGCCAGCATTTATTGCCCATCCCTAATTGCCCTTCAGAAGGTGGTGGTAAGCTGCCTTCTTGAACCACTGCAATCCATGTGGTGTAGGTACACCTACAGTGCTGTTAGGAAGGGAGTTCCAGGATTTTGACCCAGCGAAAGTGACGAAATGGTTGATATAGTTCCAAATCAGGATGGTGTGTAACTTGGAGGCTGTAGTGTATTGAAAACTGCACTGTGCATTTTGTTCACTTAAAACTACCTTACATACATGTAGCACTAGGAGTCGGTTGCAATATGCCTTTAAGGGATATCAGCATGACATCATTATAAAGGAAATGTGTCATGTGATTCAGTCTTCGTATCACTTTTGCTTTGAGCCGAGCACACACACACAGCTCTGATGCCTTCAAGCTTTATACCTATGTGTAAATGCTCCTATGCCTAGTCTTAACAAATTACCCCACAATTTGTTTACCAAATCCCTTATGAGCAATTGGTGCCTTCCGTCTTATACAGTAAATAAGTTCAAGGTATTATAATCATAATAACAAGACAGAGTCTAGTAGGAAAGAAAGGAGAATCTTTAATGTTCTGACCACGCGTTAGTTGTAATTCTGAATGCTCCTTACTGAACACCTTATTATTCCTTCCGACGAACTTCACAGAGGAGAGCTTGCAGGCGGTGGTGTTTCCATGCATCTGTTGCCTTTGTCCTTCTAGGTGGTAGTTTTTGCAGGTTTGGAATGTGTTATTGAAGGAGCCTTGGTGAGATTTCCTAGCAGTGAGAGAGATTGGAGCTGCCAGCGTCACAAGGTAAACTTGCAGAATTCCTGTGGGCCAGGATGAGCAGGAGCAGTACCCCCATCCTGACCTGTCAAGGAAACGTTCAGCCTCCCCAATATCAATGTTCCCTGCTTTCTCCTCAACTCCCACATCTTTCTCCCCCTAAACCCTCCCTTGTACTCTTCCTCTTCCACTGCACCCTCCCTCTCCCTCTTCCATCTGCACCCTCCCTCTCCATCTTCCATCTGCACCCCTCCTCTCCCTCTACCCCTGTGCACCCCCACAACCACACTTTCCTCTTCCTGTCTTGACACTTTCCCCTTCCTTCTTCCCCTGCACCTTCCCTGCACCCTCCACCACATCCGCTGTCTCGCCCACACCTAGCACCTCCCCTGCTCCTTCCCACAGAAGCTACCTCTCCCCCTTCCCCCCTGCCTTAAATATCAGCAGTTTGTTGAAAGACCCGTTAGTTAAGGTGGTGTGAATGGGAATGTAGAACAGGATTAGTTCTACAGAGCTCCTTCGTACTGGAGACTGAATAAGATTAATGGAGTCTCAGAGTAAATAAATCACAAACCATACCTTGAAAGGTAGGAATTAAACTATATTTTTAAATAGATTTATTTGAGGTTTGGTGAATGACTGGATGATGATGATGCCTTTGTGCCCGGATTAGAGATGAAAGATTGAAGATTAACTGAGTAAATGGCAGTGTTGAGTGGAATAATAAATTGATGCTCCGTAGCGAAGTCATTGACTCCAGAAAACATGAAAAAGGGAGAAGCTAGCTCCAAGAAATAGAGGGAACTGTAAGGAAAGGATGACCATAAGGAATAGAAGCCACTTTTTTACCGTCCCTTTTCGCAGCCTATTATAAAAAGTAATCTTCTTACAGGATGAGCTGATTTACTAGAGTTTAGGATTAGTGGAATATTTCAATCGCTCTGTTCATGCACTGTGGATTCTGTGGAATAACTTTTGACCCTCACAGGTTCCTGTATGGGGTCCTAGGACACCTCCAGCTTGATAACCCTTCACCTGTGACCCTTGGCACAGTTATCTCATGCTCCAAGTACCCCATGTTCTTTATTTATTGCCACCATGCCTCTGGGAGTTGGACTTGAACTATGCTTCAGTATTGTTTCAGAGAACACTATTGGGAGACAGGGTTGACTCAATAAAGAAATTACTAAAACCAGGAGTTCAATGTGAGGGAAATCACGTCCCAGTATTCTGTGGTTCAGCCCACACAATGGTTGATGTATTGAGATTAAACACTTTCTCTTCTCTTCCCATGCTATTCTCCATCCCTCCTTCCACCTGTCTCTCCCTCCCTCTCTCTCTCTGCCTCTCTCCCTTATTCCTCTATCCCACATCTATCTCACTCTCTCTTTCTCTCACTGCCTCTCTCCCTCATGCCACCATCTATTCCTCCAACCCTCCCTCCATCCATCCCTCCATCCTTCTATCTGTCATTCCCTCCCTCTCTTCCTCTTGCTCTCCCTTTCCTTCCCTCCATCTCTCTCTATCTGTCCCCCCATCCTTCCATCATTCCCTCACTCACTCCCTTCCTGACTGTATCTCTCCTGATAGAAATCAGTCCTGGAGATGCCATGGAACCAGTGTTATCTGTAAAGACAATTACCTTGAATATGATGCGATCTCTGTCTTAGTCAGGAACCGGTCCAGCTCCCACTGGAAGACAATGAGTCAGTACCCACTGCACCAGCGGATGACACATTCCAGAGGCTCAGAGACAAGACTGTAATATATAGAGAGGAGTGTAATATAGGGGGAGACCTAAGTCTGGCTGCCATGTAGAAGGGTGGTGACAATAACAGCATTGTAGACTAAAGCCTATGTCCTCTCATGGAGATATCTGTTGTCAAAGACCCTGCTCTGCAATTTTTGGAAGGCTGCACAGGCACAGCTGATTCTGTGCTGAACCTCCTCTTCGATACTGACCTTCTGAGAAAGGTGGATGTGGAGATATGAGAACTGTTCAACAACTTTTAAAATCTTTGCATCAATAACATAGCCTGAGGCGTAGGTGCTTGACTGGGGAGCACCGGGAGAGGATTTTGGTCCTGCTGACGTTGAGTGAGAGGCCAACCCTTTTGTATGAGGACTTAAAGAGGTCGAGGGTGATCCAAATGTTACTGTGGGCCACTGCACAGTCATTGGTATATATAAGAGGTGAATTTACTGGATGGTCATCTTAGTCTTGGATTTCAGCTTGTTGAGGCTGAAAAGATTCCTGTTGAGTCAAAACTCAATCATGACCCCTTGTAGAATGTGTTAGGCGAGACTTGGGCCACCAAACCCAAGGCACCTCCGGGCTCTGGAGAATTTCCACCGCGGTGTCTCTGCAGGATACTCAGAAACAAGTGGGAAGATGGGTGAATAAATTCCAGCATCTTCACTGAAGCCAATTCCACCAGCATCACAACCATGATCACAGCAAATCAGCTCTACTGGTCTGGACCTTGCATCTCTGTGTTAAATAATCGGTTTCTGAAGCAGATCCTTTTTTCACAACTTGAATATGGCACTCAATCTCAAGGAGAGAGAAAATGTTTTAAGGACACTCTGAAGACCTCATTGAAAAGGGGACAAATTGACATTGGTGCATGGGAGGGACTTGCCACAAAGCATACCATGTGGCAGTGCCTCATCCAAGAAGCTGCAACAGAGTCAGAAACTGACCGCGTAAACTCTGCTGTGGAGAAGTGACGAAAGCAGAAGGAGAGAGAGCGGAACCCTGACTCGACATCCCCCCACAACCTTCCTCAGGGCAACTCCTGTCCCCTCTGCCCAAAGACCTGTGGCTCCAGGATTGGCACAGAGTCACCTGAGGACACACAGATCATGAAGCCTGGCTGACATCATCCTTGTTTCATGGAGTGACAACAACGTGATAGAGAGAAAGGACTGTAATATACAGAGAAAGGAATGTAATACACAGAGACTGAACTGTAATACACAGAGACGGGACTGTAATGTACAGAGACTAGACTAATATACAGAGACTGGACTATAAGATACAGAAAGAGAACTGTAATGTACAGAGATGGGACTGTAGTATACAGAGATGGGACTAATATACAGAGACTGGTCTATAATATACAGAAAGAGGACTGTAATACACAGAGAGGACTGCAATGTACAAAGGCAGGACTGTAACATACAGAAAGATAACTGTAATATACATTGACCAGACAGGGATCTAGGAATCTAACTTCAAGCACATCAGATAAAGGGACGACAATGAGAAAGGGGACGGGAAATACAGGACTCAAGGTGTTGTGTCTGAATGCGAAATAAGTATACGAAATAAGGTAAATGAGCTTGTGGCGCAGATTGAAATTGGCAGGTATGATGTGGTGGGCATTACGGAGACATGGCTGCAAGGGGATCAGGAATGGGAGCTAAATATCCAAGGATATACATCCTATCGAAAAGATAGGCAGGTTGGCAGAGGGGGTGGGGTTGCTTTGTTAGTAAGAAATGAAATTAAATCGATAGCAAGAAATGATGTCGGGTCAGATGATGTAGAATCTGTGTGGGTAGAGTTGAGGAACTGCAAAGGTAAAAAAACCATAATAGGAGTTATGTACAGGCCTCCGAACGGTAGTCAGGATGTAGGGTACAAGATACACCAGGAGATAGAAAAGGTGTGTAAGAAAGGCAAGGTTACTGTGATCATGAGGGATTTCAATATGCAGGTAGACTGGGAAAATCAGATTGGTAGTGGATCCCAAGAAAAGGAATTTGTGGAATGTCTACGAGATGGCTTTTTGGAGCAGTTTGTGGTGGAGCCCACTAGGGAACAGGCAATTCTAGATTTAGTGATGTGTAATGAGGCAGATTTGATAAGGGAGCTTAAGGTGAAGGAACCCTTAGGAGGAAGTGACCATAATATGATAGAATTTACCCTGTAATTTGAGAGGAAAAATCTGGAATCAGATGTAACGGTATTACAGTTGAATAAAGGCAACTACAGAGGCATGAGGGAGGAGCTGGCCAGAATTGACTGGGAGATGAGCCTAGCAGGAAAGACAGTGGAACAGCAATGGCAGGAGTTTCTGGGAGTAATTTGGGAGACAGAGCAAAAATTCATCCCTAGGAAGAAGAAGCATACTAAAGGGAGGACGAGGCAACCATGGCTGACAAGGGAAGTCAGTGACAGCATAAAAGCTAAAGAGAAAGCATACAATGCGGCGAAGAGCAGTGGGAAACCAGGGGATTGGGAAGCCTACAAAGACCAACAGAGGACAACTAAAAAAGAAATAAGGAGGGAGAAGATTAAATATGAGGGTGAACTAGCCAGTAATGTAAAAGAAGATTGCAAGAGTTTTTTTAGATATATAAAGGGTAAGGGAGAGGCAAAAGTGGACATTGGGCCGCTGGAAAATAACGCTGGAGAAGTAGTAGTGGGGAACAAAGAAATGGCGGAGGAACTGAATAGGTACTTTGCGTCAGTCTTCACAGTGGAAGACACGAGTGACATCCCCAAAGTTCAAGAGAGTTGGGGGGCAGAGTTGAGTATGGTGGCCATTACCAAGGAGAAGCTGCTAGGAAAACTGAAAGGTCTGAAGGTGGATAAATCACCTGGACCAGATGGATTACACCCCAGAGTTCTGAAGGAGATAGCTGAAGAGATAGTGGAGGCGTTAGTGGTGATCTTTCAGGAATCACTGGAGTCAGGGAGGGTCCCAGAGGCCTGGAAAATCGCTAATGTAACCCCCCTGTTTAAGAAGGGAGTGAGGCAAAAGACGGGAAATTACAGGCCGATTAGCCTGACCTCGGTCGTTGGTAAGGTTTTAGAGTCCATTATTAAGGATGAGATTTCAGAATACTTGGAAGTGCATGGTAAAATAGGGCAAAGTCAGCATGGTTTCATCAAGGGGAGGTCATGCCTGACAAATCTGTTAGAATTCTTTGAGTAGGTAACGAGTAGGTTAGACAAAGGAGAGCCAATGGATGTTATCTACTTGGACTTCCAGAAGGCCTTTGACAAGGTGCCGCACAGGAGGCTGCTCAGTATGATAACAGCCCATGGTGTTAGAGGCAAGGTACTAGCATGGATAGAAGATTGGCTGTCTGGCAGGAGGCAGAGAGTGGGGATAAGGGGGTCCTTCTTAGGATGGCGGCCGGTGACTAGTGGAGTTCCGCAGGGGTCAGTGTTGGGACCACAACTTTTCACTTTATACATTAATGATCTAGATGAAGGAACTGAGGGCATCCTGGCTAAGTTTGCAGATGATACAAAGATAGGTAGAGGGACAGGTAGTATTGAGGAGGTGTGGAGGCTGCAGAGGATTTGGACAGGTTAGGAGAATGGGCAAAGAAGTGGCAGATGGAATTCAACATGGGGAAGAGTGAGGTCATGCACTTTGGTAAGAAGAATAGAGGCATAGACTATTTTCTAAATGGGGAGAGAATTCAGAAATCTGGAGTGCAAAGGGACTTGGGAGTCCTAGTCCAGGATTCTCTTAAGGTTAACTTGCAGGTTGAGTCGGTAGTTAGGAAGCCAAATGCAATGTTGGCATTTATTTCGAGAGGACTTGAATATAAAAGCAGGGATGTGCTGCTGAGGCTTTATAGGGCTCTGGTCAGACCACATTTAGAATATTGTGAGCAATTTTGAGCCCCGTATCTCAGGAAGGATGTTCTGGCCCTGGAGAGGGTCCAGAGGAGGTTCATGAGAATGATCCCAGGAATGAAAGGCTTAACATATGAGGAATGTTTGAGGACTCTGGGTCTATACTCGATGGAGTTTAGGAGGATGAGGGGGGATCTGATTGAAACTTACAGAATACTGAAAGGCCTGGATAGAGTGGACGTGGGGAAGATGTTTCCATTAGTAGGAGAGACTAGAACCCGAGGGCACAGCCTCAGAGAAAAGGGAAGACCTTTTAAGAACAGAGATGAGGAGAAACTTCTTTAGCCAGAGAGTGGTGAATCTATGGAATTCATTGCCACAGAAGGCTGTGGAGGCCAGGTCATTGAGTGTATTTAAGACCGAGATAGATAGGTTCTTGATTGGTAAGGGGATCAAAGATTACGGGGAGAAGGCGGGAGAATGGGGTTGAGAAACTTATCAGCCATGATTGAATGGCGGAGCAGACTCGATGGGCCGATTGGCCTAATTTCTGCTCCTATGTCTTATGGTCTTATGGATCTGGGTGTCTTGGTGCATGAATTGCAAAAGGCTAGTATGCAGGTACGGCAAGTAATTAGGAAAGCTAATAGAATGTTATCATTTATTGCGAGTGGAATTAAATACAAAAGTCGGAAGGGTATGCTTCAGTTATGCAGAGCACTGGTGAGACTACATCTGGAGTACTATGTACAGTATCGGTCACCTTATTTAAGGAAGGATGTAAATGCGTTGGAAGCAGTTCAGAGAAGGTTTACCAGACTAATACCTGGAATGGGCGGGTTAGGCTTGTATCCACTGGAGTTTAGAAGAGTAAGAGGCGACTTGATTGAAACATATAAGATCCTGAGGGGACTTGACAGGGTGGATGTGGAGAGGATGTTTCGTCTTGTGGGAGAATCTAGAACTAGGGGTCTGTTTAAAAATAAGGGGTCACCCATTTGAAAAGGGGATGAGGTGAATTTTTTCTCTCAGAGGGTCATGAGTCTTTGGAACACTTCCTGAAAAGGTGGTGGAAGCAGAGTCTTTGAATATTTTTAAGGCAGAGATAGAAACATTCTTGGTAAGCAAGGGGGTGTTAGGTTACCAGGGGTAGGTGGGATGCAGATCTGAGGTTACCATCAGATCAGCCATGATCCTATTAAATGGCGGAGGAGGCTAGAGGGGCCGAATGGCCTACTCCTGCTCCTTGTTCGTATTTCAATATGGACAGGTTAGACTTGTATCCACTGGAAGTTAGAAGAGTAAGAGGCAACTTGATTGGAACCTTTAAGATCCTGAGGGGTCTTGACAGGGTGGATATGGAGAGGCTGTTTCCTCTTGTGGGAGAATCTAGAACTAGGGGTCACTAGGGGCCTCTCATTTAAGACAGCGATGAGGAGAAATTTTTTCTCTCAGAGGGTTGTGAGTCTTTGGAACTCTTCCTCAAAAGGCAGTGGAAGCAGAGTCTTTGAATATTTTTAAGGCAGAGCTAGATAGATTCTTGATTAACAATGGGCATGAAAGGTTATCAGGGGTAGGCAGGAATGTGGGGTTGAGGTTACGGTCAGATCAGCGACGATCTTATTGAATGGCGAAGCAGGCTCGAGGGGCCGAGTGGCCTCCTCCTGCTCCTAACTCTTATGTTCATATAAGACAGTTCTGCAACACACAGAAAAGGACTGTAGACAGGACTATAACACAGAGAGTACTGTAAAATACAGGGATTGGATTATAGTATATAAGATGACAAAATTACAGAGAGAGGGCTATAACACTCAGAGTCAGGACTGTAATATACATAAAGAGGGCTGCAATATACATAGAAAAGCAAAATACTGTGGATGCTGGAAATCTGAAGTAAAAACAGAAAATGCTGGAAATCTCAGCAGGTCAGGGAGCATCTGTGAATAGAAACAGGGTTAACGTTTCAGGTCAACGACCTTTCTACAGAACTGGGGAAAGTTTGAGATGTAATAAGTTTTGAGCAAGGGATTGGTTGTACTGGATGATGATTTCTTTTTAAATTCATTCATGGGATGTGGGCTTCGCTGGCTGGGCCAGCATTTATTGCCCATCCCTAATTGCCCTTGAGAAGGTGCTGGTGAGCTGCCTTCTTGAACCGCTGCAGTCCATGTAGTGTAGGTACACCCACAGTGCTGTTAGGAAGGGAGTTCCAAGATTTTGACCCAGCGACAGTGAAAGAACAGGGATATATTTCCAAGTCAGGATGGTGAGTTACTTGGAGGGGAACTTCCAGGTGGTGGTATTCCCATCTATCTGCTGCCCTTGTCCTTCTAGATGGTAGTGGTCGTGGGTTTGGAAGGTGCTGTCTAAGGAGCCTTGGTGAATTCCTGCAGTACATCTTGTAGATGGTACACACTGCTGCTACTGTGCGTCGGTGGTGGAGGGAGTGAATGTTTGTGGACGTGGTGCCAATCAAGTGGGCTGCTTTGTCCTGGACGGTGTCAAGCTTCTTGAGTGTTGTGGGAGCTGCACTCATCCAGGTAAGTGGAGAGTATTCCATCACACTCCTGACTTGTGCCTTGTGGATGGTGGACAGGCTTTGTGGATATCAGGAGGTGAGTTACTCGTTGCACGGTTCCTAGCCTCTGACCTGCTCTTGTAGCCACAGTATTTATCTGGCTAGTCCAGTTCAGTTTCTGCTCAATGGTAGCCCCCAGGATACTGATAGTGGAGGAGTCAATAATGGTAATGCCATTGAACGTCAAAGGACGTTGGTTATATTCACTCTTGTTGGAGATGGTCATTGCCTGATACTTGTGTGGCACAAGTGTTACTTGCCACTTGTCAGCTCAAGCCTGGATATTGTCCAGGTCTTGCTGCATTTGGACATGGACTGCTTCAGTATCTGAGGAGTTGCAAGTGGTGCTGAACATTGTGCAATCATCAGTGAACATCCCCACTTC
The DNA here is from genome assembly GCF_964194155.1 of Cetorhinus maximus. Lineage (NCBI taxonomy): Eukaryota > Metazoa > Chordata > Chondrichthyes > Lamniformes > Cetorhinidae > Cetorhinus > Cetorhinus maximus. The sequence continues at coordinate 20,877,179 of NC_135910.1, read as the reverse complement.
TGACCTTATGATGGAAGGAAGGTCATTGATGAAGCAGCTGAAGGTGGTTGGACCACAGACACTACCCTGAGGAACTCCTGCAGTGATGTCCTGGAGCTGAGATGACTGACCTCCAACAACCACAACCATCTTCCCTTGTGCTAGGTATGATTCCAACCAGTGAAGAGTTTTCCCCTTGACTCTAGTTTTTTTAGGGCTCCTTGATGCCACACTCAGTCAAATGTGGCCTTGATGTCAAGGGCAGTCACTCTCACCTCACCTCAGAAGTTCAGCTCTTTTGATGATGCCTTTATGCACGGATTAAAGATGAAAGATTTAAGATTAACTGAGTAAATGAGTGTTGAGTAGAATAATAAATTCATGCTCCGTAGTGAAGAACAGAAGGAAGGTCTGTGATAGGGTGGAAGACAGAAAAGATTGGACGACAGAAGAGTTAGTCTTCCAGGGCCAAAGGGAATGGTGATGGAGCAAAAAAAGACAGATAAAGCAAAAGATGTGCCTAGAGCAGGTGTGCCACTGCCTGAAAGCAAAAATTAAGAGAAAAACTGTAACAAGCAAAGAAAAGGAAACAAAATGGAGCAGAGATTACAGTCTGAAATTGTTGAACTCAATGTTGAGTCTGGAAGGCTGTTAAGTGTCAATTGAAAGATGAGATGCTGTTCCTCAACTTACACTGAGCTTCACTGGGGCAGTGCAGCAGGACAATGACAGAGATATCAGCGTGAGAGGTGAGGGTTAAAATGACAGGGCACCCGAAGCTCAAGGTCATGCTTGCAGACTGAATGGAGGTGTTCCGCAAAGCGGTCACCCAATCTGTGCTGAGACCACATTGTGAGCAGCAGAGACAGTAGACTAGATTGAAAGAAGTACAAGTAAATTGCTGCTTCACCTGGAAGGAGTGTTTGGGGCCTTGGAAAGTGAGGTAAAAGGCCAAGTGTTACATCTCTTTTGTTTACATGCAAAGGCGCCATGAGAAGGGATGGAGCGTTGCTGGTGACTGAGGAATGAACCAGGATGTCGTGGAGGGAATGGTCCCTTTGGAATGCTGAATGGGGAGGGCAAGATGTGTTTGGTGGTGGCATCACATTGGAGGTGGCAGAAAAGGTGGAAAATGAGAGGTTAAATACAGGGGCTGGTGGGAAAACCAAATGCAGATTGGGCGACCGCTTTGCGGAACACCTCCATTCAGTCTGCAAGCATGACCTTGAGCTTCGGGTGCCCTGTCATTTTAACCCTCACCTCTCACGCTGATATCTCTGTCATCGTCCTGCTGCACTGCTCCAGTGAAGCTCAGTGTAAGTTGAGGAACAGCATCTCATCTTTTGATTGACACTTTACAGCCTTCCAGACTCAACATTGAGTTCAACAATTTCAGACTGTAAACTCTGTCCACCCATTTTGTTTCCTTTTCTTTGCATGTTCCTGGTTTTCTCTTATTTTTACTTTCGGGCTATAACACACCTGCTTTCGGCACATCTTTTGTTTCTCTTCTTGCCCCATATCCATCCCCTTTGGCCCTAAAGACTAACTCTTCTGTCATTCAGCCTCTCCTGTCTTCCACCCTATCACAGACCTGCTTTTTGGGCTTGTCCCACCCACCCCTCACTCAAAACCTATTACATCTCAAACTTTCCCCAGTTCTGATGAAAGGTCATTGACCTGAAACGTTAACTGTTTCTCTCTCCACAGATGCTGACTGACCTGCTGAGGATTTCCAGCATTTTCTGCTTTTATTTTATAATACAGAAACAAGACTCTAATGGACAGAGAGAGGACTGTAGTATACAGAACGTAATCTGAGACCCCAATGCTCATTACTCAAAAATACAGCAAACTGGAGGGAGGTAATCCAGAGGCCCAGGCCTATGCTCTGGGGTCACGGGTTCAAATCCCATCATGGCAGCTGGTGGAATTTAAATTCAATTAATAAAAAAAAATCTGGAATTAAAAGCTAGTCTCAGTAATGGTGACCCTGAAACCATTACCGATTATCATAAAAACCTATCTGCTTCAATGATGTCCTTTAGGGAAGTAAATCTACGCCGTCTGGCCTACACGTGACTCCAGACCTACAGCAATGTGGTTGGCTCTTAACTGCCCTCTGGAACGGCCTAGCAAGGCACTCAGTTGTAACTCACGGGCTGCAGCGGGTCAAGAAGGCAGCACACCACCACCTTCTCAAGGGCAATAAGGGATGGGTGGTAAATGCCGTCTAGCCAGCGATGCTCATATCCTGTGAACAAATTTAAAAAAAACTGAAGCTGAGAGAATAACTGAGTTATCAGGAGTTACTGCGAATGAATGAATTCTAGTTAATTGGTAGAGATAAAAACTTCACTTGAGATTTTGTTAAAAGCCATTCTATTGTTGTAAAATTGTATTTATAACAAACAGCTATCAACAAAATATCAGTAAGTCTCTATGTTGCCTAAGAAATCACTGGGTATTAGGATACAAACTGAGTGACTGATACAATCTGCCCACATTACGATCGTGCAGCATTGTGATAAGCATGTTAAACATCGAGTGCAGTCCAATCACGTAACTAGCAACAACTCGGGCTTTAACTAATCAGATCACGACATCTGTGAGCTCAAGGCCTAATTCTCAAACCCTCAACAGCAGAAATAGGGGATCATGAGCAGGACCAGGTACAACTCCCCACCCCTGAGTCCATCTGCCTTCCCCTGTGTCCATCTCCCTTCCCCCGTGTCCATCTTCCTTCCCCCGTGTCCATCTCCCATCGCCCGTGTCCGTCTCCTTTCCCCCGTGTCCATCTCCCTTCCCCCGTGTCCATCTCCCATCATCTGTGTCCATCTCCCATCCCCCGTGTCCACCTCCCATCGCCCGTGTCCATCTCCCTTCCCCCGTGTCCATCTCCCATCGCCTGTGTCCATCTCCCATCGCCCGTGTCCATCTTCCATTGCCCGTGTCCTTCTCCCATCGCCTGTGTCCATCTCCCTTCCCCCGTGTCCATCTTCCATCGCCCGTGTCCATCTTCCATCGGCCGTGTCCATCTCCCTTCCCCCGTGTCCATCTCCCTTCCCCCGTGTCCACCTCCCATCGCCCGTGTCCATCTCCCTTCCCCCGTGTCCATCTTCCATTGCCCGTGTCCATCTTCCATCGCCCGTGTCCATCTCCCTTCCCCCGTGTCCATCTCCCATGTCCATCTTCCATCACCTGTGTCCATCTTCCATCGCCTGTGTCCAACTCCCTTCCCCTGTGTCCATCTCCCTTCCCCCGTGTCCATCTCCTATCGCCTGTGTCCATCTCCCATCGCCCGTGTCCATCTCCCTTCCTCCGTGTCCATCTCCCATCGCCCGTGTCCATCTTCCATCGCCCGTGTCCATCTCCCTTCCCCCGTGTCCATCTCCCATCGCCTGTGTCCATCTCCCTTCCCCGTGTCCATCTCCCTTCCCCCGTGTCCACCTCCCATCGCCCGTGTCCATCTCCCTTCCCCTGTGTCCATCTTCCATCGCCCGTGTCCATCTTCCATCGCCCGTGTCCATCTCCCTTCCCCCGTGTCCATCTCCCTTCCCCCGTGTCCACCTCCCTTCCCCCGTGTCCACCTCCCATCGCTCGTGTCCATCTCCCTTCCCCCGTGTCCATCTTCCATCGCCCGTGTCCATCTTCCATCGCCCGTGTCCATCTCCCTTCCACCATGTCCATCTCCCTTCCCCCGTGTCCATCTCCCATCGCCCGTGTCCATCTTCCATCGCCTGTGTCCATCTTCCATCGCCTGTGTCCAACTCCCATCGCCCGTGTCCATCTCCCTTCCCCCGTGTCCATCTCCCATCGCCCGTGTCCATCTTCCATCGCCTGTGTCCATCTTCCATCGCCTGTGTCCAACTCCCATCGCCCGTGTCCATCTCCCATCGCCCGTGTCCATCTCCCATCCCCCGTGTCCACCTCCCATCGCCCGTGTCCATCTCCCTTCCCCCGTGTCCATCTCCCATCGCCTGTGTCCATCTCCCATCGCCCGTGTCCATCTTCCATTGCCCGTGTCCTTCTCCCATCGCCTGTGTCCATCTCCCTTCCCCCGTGTCCATCTTCCATCGCCCGTGTCCATCTTCCATCGGCCGTGTCCATCTCCCTTCCCCCGTGTCCACCTCCCATCGCCCGTGTCCATCTCCCTTCCCCCGTGTCCATCTTCCATTGCCCGTGTCCATCTTCCATCGCCCGTGTCCATCTCCCTTCCCCCGTGTCCATCTCCCATGTCCATCTTCCATCACCTGTGTCCATCTTCCATCGCCTGTGTCCAACTCCCTTCCCCCGTGTCCATCTCCCTTCCCCCGTGTCCATCTCCTATCGCCTGTGTCCATCTCCCATCGCCCGTGTCCATCTCCCTTCCTCCGTGTCCATCTCACATCGCCCGTGTCCATCTTCCATCGCCCGTGACAATCTCCCTTCCCCCGTGTCCATCTCCCATCGCCTGTGTCCATCTCCCTTCCCCGTGTCCATCTCCCTTCCCCCGTGTCCACCTCCCATCGCCCGTGTCCATCTCCCTTCCCCTGTGTCCATCTTCCATCGCCCGTGTCCATCTTCCATCGCCCGTGTCCATCTCCCTTCCCCCGTGTCCATCTCCCTTCCCCCGTGTCCATCTCCCTTCCCCCGTGTCCACCTCCCATCGCTCGTGTCCATCTCCCTTCCCCCGTGTCCATCTTCCATCGCCCGTGTCCATCTTCCATCGCCCGTGTCCATCTCCCTTCCATCATGTCCATCTCCCTTCCCCCGTGTCCATCTCCCATCGCCCGTGTCCATCTTCCATCGCCTGTGTCCATCTTCCATCGCCTGTGTCCAACTCCCATCGCCCGTGTCCATCTCCCATCGCCCGTGTCCATCTTCCATCGCCTGTGTCCATCTTCCATCGCCTGTGTCCAACTCCCTTCCCCCGTGTCCATCTCCTATCGCCTGTGTCCATCTCCCATCGCCCGTGTCCATCTCCCTTCCTCCGTGTCCATCTCCCATCGCCCGTGTCCATCTTCCATCGCCCGTGTCCATCTCCCTTCCCCCGTGTCCATCTCCCATCGCCTGTGTCCATCTCCCTTCCCCCGTGTCCATCTCCCTTCCCCCGTGTCCACCTCCCATCGCCCGTGTCCATCTCCCTTCCCCTGTGTCCATCTTCCATCGCCCGTGTCCATCTTCCATCGCCCGTGTCCATCTCCCTTCCCCCGTGTCCATCTCCCTTCCCCCGTGTCCATCTCCCTTCCCCCGTGTCCACCTCCCATCGCTCGTGTCCATCTCCCTTCCCCCGTGTCCATCTTCCATCGCCCGTGTCCATCTTCCATCGCCCGTGTCCATCTCCCTTCCACCATGTCCATCTCCCTTCCCCCGTGTCCATCTCCCATCGCCCGTGTCCATCTTCCATCGCCTGTGTCCATCTTCCATCGCCTGTGTCCAACTCCCATCGCCCGTGTCCATCTCCCATCGCCCGTGTCCATCTTCCATCGCCTGTGTCCATCTCCCATCGCCCGTGTCCATCTCCCATCGCCCGTGTCCATCTCCCATCGCCCGTGACCATCTCCCATCGCCCGTGTCCATCTCCCTTCCCCCGTGTCCACCTCCCTTCCCCCGTGTCCATCTCCCTTCCCCTGTGTCCATCTCCCTTCCCCCGTGTCCATCTACCATCGCCTGTATCCATCTCCCTTCCCCCGTGTCCACCTCCCATCGCCCGTGTCCATCTCCCTTCCCCCATGTCCATCTCCCTTCCCCCGTGTCCATCTCCCTTCCCCCATGTCCATCTCCCATTGCCCGTGTCCATCTCCCTTACCCCGTGTCCATCTCCCTTCCCCGTGTCCATCTCCCTTCCCCCGTGTCCATCTCCCTTCCCCCGTGTCCATCTCCCATCGCCCTTGTCCATCTCCCATCGCCCGTATCAATCTCCCTTCCCCCGTGTCCATCTCCCTTCCCCCATGTCCATCTCCCTTCCCCCGTGTCCACCTCCCATCGCCCGTGTCCACCTCCCTTCCCCCGTGTCCATCTCCCTTCCCCCGTGTCCATCTCCCTTCCCCCGTGTCCATCTCCCATCGCCCGTGTCCATCTCCCATCGCCCGTGACCATCTCCCATCGCCCGTGTCCATCTCCCTTCCCCCGTGTCCATCTCCCTTCCCCGTGTCCATCTCCCTTCCCCCGTGTCCATCTCCCTTCCCCCGTGTCCATCTCCCTTCCCCCGTGTCCATCTCCCTTCGCCCGTGTCCATCTCCCATCGCCCGTGTCCATCTCCCTTCCCCCGTGTCCATCACCCTTCCCCTGTGTCCATCCCTCTTCCCCGTGTCTAAGACATTCGTGCCTAATGATATCTCAAATTCACACAACAATCAGCAATGGGCCATGCAGGGGGCAAACCTCCCATTACTTTTCGCTCTTTCAAACTCTCCCTGCCCTTCACTGATGTAGTGCATTCAGTCTTACAGTATCTAACGCATTGCTTTTTTCAGTATTAAATTTAATTTACCATTTACCTGGTCATTTTCATTAACTGTTCTAAATACTCTGCCCTCAGAACCACTCAACACCCCCTCAGTATTGCTCCCTCCGACAGTGCAACGCCCCTCAGTACTGACCTTCCAACAGTCCAGCGCTCTCCCAGTACTGACCCCCTGAGAGTGCAGCACACCCTCAGCACTACCCCTCAGACACTGCAGCACTCCCTCAGTAGTGACCGTCTGACAGTGCAGCACTCCTTCGGAACTACCCCTCCAACAGTGCAGCATTCCCTTAGTACTGACCCTCTGACAATGACACCCTCCCTCAGTACTGACCGCCCACCAGCGTGGTGCTCCCTCAGCACTGCCAGTCAGACAGTGCAGTTCTCCCTCAATACTAACACTCCAACAGTGCAGCACTGTCTTAGTACTGACCCTTTCGACAGCACAGCGCTCCCTCAGTACTGAAGCTCCGACATTGCAGCACACCCTGAGTACTGACCCTCCAACAGTGCAGCACTCCCTCAATATTGACCCTCCAACAGTGCATTCCCTCAGTATTAACCCTCCAACAGTGCAGCACTCCCTCAGTACTGAACCTCCAACAGAGCTGCGCTTCCTCAGTACTACCCCTTCCAACAGTGCAGCACTCCCTCAGTACTGTCTCTCTGACAGTGCAGCACTCCCTTAGTACTGACCCTTCGACAGTGCAGCGCTCCCTCAGAACTGACCTTTCTGACAGTGCAGCGCTTCCTTCAATACTGACCCTTTCAACAGAACAGCATTTCCTCAGTACTGACCCTTTGACAGTACAGCGCTCCCTCAGTATTGTCTCTTCCAACAGTGCAGCGTTCCCTCAGTATTGGCCCATCAACGGTGCAGCAATCCCATAGTACTGACCTTCCAGCAGTGCAGCATTCTCTCAGTACTGACCCTTTAACAAGGCAGCATTCCCTCAACATTGCCCCTCATGCAGTGCAGCACTCCTTCAGTACTGGTTCTTCTGACAGTGCAGCACTCCCCTCAGTACTAACTCTCAGGCAGTGCTGCACTCCTTCAGTAACACACTGTTCCTGTCTGGATTGTGAGCTCAGGGCCAGGAATGAGGCTCAAAGTCAGAAATTTCAGACTTGGGAGTATGTGTCATTTGGGCGGGAACACGTACAAATTTTGTGATGAAAGTAAACGCAGTGATATAAATGCTGTAATGTAAGCAAACATTTGTGATATAAGTTCCCTTCCTCTCATTATGGCAATGAGGTACTGGCAGTCCCGATCTGTCAGTGTGGGAGTTTACCCAGTTTAAATCTGAGACTAAGGAACTTGCTTCCTCAGGAACTACAATTCCAGAAATGAAGGTGGGTTTTCCAGTCTGAGGAAGTGCTCCTTCACCATGTTACTGCATTGGATGCAGCGTGGCAAATGGAAGGTTGCCAACTTTCACAGTGGGCGGTAGGGGGTTGGGTTGGTGGGGGAGCAATAGGAAGTTTGTCTGCTGCCAGTTTAGACAGGGTGTCATCACATATCACAGCCCCTGAGCCCTAACTTGGGCCTTATTCAATTTTTGCCCAATATATTTATTGGCGCTAATCAGCAAGGATTCATTCTAAAACCTTTTCAAATCTCTGCTCTCCATTGAGGATTAACACATTGAAAACCTAATTCCACAGCTGATTAAGAAGAAGTAGTGAGAGGGCAGAGAGGTCAGAGGACACTTCCATCCATGCCCAAAAGGAGAAAACCGTTCAGAGCAGTACCCTTATTTCCCAGATTTTACTGTTTTTTTTCCTTCTGGGTGTGAAGGTTATTTCTAATTTGCTGCCTTGCAGAAGGCTGTCTGCTTCATTCAGAGCAAATAATTACCTGCAGCTCAGGACTTGCAGAATCATAACACAGGCTGAAACACCAGGAATGAAGTCTCCGTGTCTGGACTCTGCACTGATGCCGAGTTATTGGCCTTTCATTTCCGAATTCACGTCTTGCTCAGGCTGACAGGTGAGAATTCCTTGGCTTCTTTGTTGCATGAAGAATTGAGCAAATAGGTTTGCATTTGTTTCAAACCAGTACCCGATAAGCACAAACCTACCCCTAATACAGCATCAAGTTCCTAACCTTGCTGCATGAGCCTAATGTGGGAAATGAAAGGTTCTGCTGCAGAATATCTGGAGCTTTATTCGGTATTAAATTCTGCTACGTCCCTCCAGACACTGAAGTGCAGAATTTTTCAGAAAACATGTTTAAGTCAGAAATCACACCCAGGGAAGTTTTAACTTCAGATAAACACGGTTGAACTCGGATGAACACGGATGAACATAGCACAGTGTTACTGGTTAGTCTAAGCCCCTCCTCCAAAGCACCATGTGTTGGGGAGTTGATTATCATGTTTGGATCTCACTGTGGGAGCCAGTCAGGCAGTCTACTGCAGTTCATTGTCAGATTTTGTCTGATTTATGAAGAAAAAAACTAATGAAACTTGGGAAATGGCCGATACTGGTCCAAACTGGTCTTGTATACCTTGAAATGGAACTCCAGTTCGGACCAATACCAGTCATTGCCTAACTTTGACTGGTCCTTCCTTCAGTTTTTCTCACATTGTCAACAAAAATTCTAGTTTTAGTGGTGGCTCAACGGGAGACACTCTAACCTCAGAATCAGGGAGTTGTGGGTTCAAGTCCCTTCCAAAGACTTGAGCACAAAAATATAGGCGAAAACTCTAGATGCAAGGCTAAGAGAGTGCTGCGCTGTCAGTGGGGCAGTACTGAGGGAGTGCTGCACTGTCAGAGGGTCAGTACTGAGGGAGTGCTGCACTGTCAGTGGGGCAGTACTGAGGGAGTGCTGCACTGTCAGTGGGGCAGTACTGAGGGAGTGCTGCACTGTCAGTGGGGCAGTACTGAGGGAGTGCTGCACTGTCAGTGGGTCAGTACTGGAGGGGTGCTGCACTGTCAGAAGGTTAATACTGAGGGAGAGCTGCACTGTCAGAAGGTTAATAATAAGGGAGTGCTGCACTGTCCAACGGTTAGTGTTGAGGGAGTGGAGCACTGTCAGAGATTTAGCACTGAGGGAGCGCTGCGTTATCAGAGGGTGAGTACGGAGGGAGTGGAGCACTGTCGGAAGGTCAGTACTGAGGGAGCACTGCAATGTTGGACAGTCAGTACTGAGGGAGCACTGCACGGTCGGATGATCAGTACTGAGGCAGTGTTGCTTTGTAGGGGGTTCCGTGCTGAGGTAGTGCTGCACTGTTGGAGGATCAGTACCGAGGGAGTGCTTCACTGATGGAGGGTCAATACTGAGGGTGTGCTGCACTGTCAGAGAGTCAGTACTGGAGGAGTGCTGCACTGTCAGAAGGTTAATACTGAGGGAGAGCTGCACTGTTGGAGGTCAATAATAAGGGACTGCTGCACTGTTCAGTGGTCAGTGTTGAGGGAGTGGAGCACTGTTAGAGATTCAGCACTGAAGGAGTGCTACGTTATCAGAGGGTGAGTACTGAGTGAGTAGAGCACTGTCGGAGGGTCAGTACTGAGGGAGCACTGCACTGTTGGAGGGTCAGTACGAGGGAGCACTGCACTGTCGGATGATCAGTACTGAGGCAGTGTTGCTTTGTAGGGGGTTCAGTGCTGAGGTAGTGCTGCACTGTAGGAGGATCAGTACTAAAGAAGTGCTTCACTGTTGGAGGGTCAATACTGAGGGAGTGCTGCACTGTTGGAGGATCAGTACTGAGGGAGTGCTGCACTGTCGGCGGGTCAGTACTGAGGAAGTGCTGCACTGCCCAAGGGTCAGTACTGAGGGTGTGCTGCACTGTTGGAGGTCAATTCTGAAGGGGTGCTGCACTGTCGGAGGGTCAATACTGAGGGAGCACTGCACTGCCAGAGGCTCAGTGCTGTAGCACAATGGGCTAATCGTTATTGTAATGAGATAGTGATGTGTATCCTGCTGTAACAGTGACATCAGCAGTCATGTGCCTTAATTGGCCCAGCAGTGTGAAATTGCGGTCGGGGCCTGATCGCGGGTGGTGGATGGTTTCATGGCCACTCCTGGGCCCACCCGACCAGGGAAAAATTCTGCCCTAAAAAATAGTTTTAACATTGTTATTAAAAAGTTGACATTATACTTGTGGGGGAGATGTACTATAATGGATTAATAGTTATGGTAATGAGGTAGTGATATGTATCATGATGTAATTTTGTCTGCACTGGAGTGCTGTCTTTGGCTGCAGTAGAGTGCTTCAGTTGGAGTTTGGTGACTGAGGGAGCTCGGGGAGGAGGGAGGAGGTACGTCTTTCCTGTTCTATCTTTCCTCAGAAAGAAGAGCGACAGCCTTGGTGAGTAGAACCTGGTGAGTAAATTAGAAAAGTGTAATATTTTCAAACAAGTTGCTATACTTGGATTTAACTGAGAAGCACCAGGAATAAGGGAAATTTAGGGCCAATACAATAAAATAATATAAATAATCCAAAGTAGATTAATGTTAACGTAAGGTAAGTAGAGTTAAGACATGGCAGGGCAGTGCAGTCGAGTGATGCGTGTCCTGTAATATGTGGGAAGTCATGGACGCTATCGGTGTCCTAGACGACCACATGTGCAGGAAGTGCTGTCAGCTGCAGAAACTTGAACTCCAAGTTTCAGAGCTCGAGCGGCGGCTGGAGTCACTGTGGTGCATTTGCAAGGCTGAGAGCTACATGGAGGGTACATTCAGAGAGGTGGTCACACTGCAGCCTAAGGGCTTAGAGACAGAGAGGGAATGGGTGACCACCAGGCAGTCCAAGAGGAGTAGGCAGGTAGTGCAGGAGTGCCCTGGGGTCCCGCTCACAAATCGGTTTTCTGTTTTGGAAGCTGGTGAGCACACTGGTTCCTCAGAGGAGCGCAGTCAGAGCCAAGTTTGTGGCACCACGAGCGGCTCAGCTGTACAGGAGGGGAGGAAGAAGAAAGGAAGAGCAATAGTGATGGGGGATTCATTGGTTAGCGGAACAGACAGGCGTTTCTGTGGCTGTAAACGTGACTCCAGGATGGTATGTTGCCTCCCTGGTGCCAGGGGCAAGGATGTCACAGAGCGGCTGCAGAACATTCTTGTGGGGAGGGTGAACAGCCAGAGGTTGTGGTCCACATTGGTACCAATGACTTAGGTAGGAAGGGGGATGTGGTCCTGCAATCCAAATTTAGGGAACTAGGTAGAAAATTAGCAAGCAGGATCTCAAATGTAGTAATCTCCGGATTACTCCCAGTGCCACGTTCCAGCGAGTACAGAAATAGGAAAATGAGACAGATGAATGCGTGGCAGAAGGGGGGGCTTTAGATTCCTGGGACACTGGGATGGCTCTGGGGGAGATGGTGCCTATACAAGCCGGATGGGTTGCATCTGAACAGAGCAGGGGCTGAGTTCCTTGCGGGGGTTTTGCTAGTGCTGTTGGGAAGAGTTTAAACTAACTCAGCAAGCGTGTGGGAACCCAGGAGAGAATATTAGAAAGTAATGCCAGGGTGCACAGAATGTTGGGAGAGGCAGATAGCACTAAAATAGAGAAAAGCAAGTTAATAGATGGAGTCAGAGTAAGGCAGCAAGTAATAAATTCTAAATCAGGTTACACTTCATGTATGTGAATGCATGGAGTATAGTTAATAAAATTGGGGAGTTACAGGCACAGATTGCCTTGTGGGATTATGATGTTGTGGCGATAATGGGGACCTGATTTAAGGAAGGGCAGATCTGGGTTACCACTGCTGGTTACAAGGTGTTCAGAAAAGATAGGAAAGGGAAAAAAGGAGGAGGGGTGGCGTTTTGGTTAAGGAGTAGTGGAGAAAGAGGATATGTCAGAGGATCAAGGATAGAATCAATTTAGCTTGAGCTAAGGAATAAGAAGGGAGCAATGACATTGCTCAGTGTAATATATAGACCGCCAGCTAGTGGGAGGGACATAGAAGAACAAATCTGCAAGGCAATAAACAGAGAGGCGTAAACATCATAGAGCAGCTCTGAAGAAGGGTCTTACGGACTTGGAACGTTAACTCTGTTTCTCTCTCCACAGATGCTGCTGGACCTGCTGAGTTTTTCCAGCATTTTCTGTTTTTGTTGTAGCTGATTGTAGTCCTGAAGCTGCCAGTCCACGTTTATTGCAGTCACCATGGGGGACAAAGGCATTGGGCACAGAGAGGATGACCCTCCACTCTGAGCCCCTTCTCCGGTGAGGGAACCTAACCTCAGTGATGAACCAGGGAACAGGATGAGTAGCTGTCACCCAGTAAATGATCCTCATTGGCAATCGGCACCTTTGGGGGAAGAGAGGAGAAAATTGAAGCAAAAACCTCATAGGGCTGGTCGCCGTAGCAACAAGCAGTCGACCAACCTTTTCTCATCTCTATCAGTAGAATTTTTATATCTGATCTTTAAAGCCTGTGATTAAAATCTGTGAAATTACACAGGAGATAGAAATCTGTCTCAGCAGGCAGGGCCTTGGCTGCACAGAGAATGTATAACAAGTCTGAGGTGTGCAACAGGAATAAGACAAAAGATTTTCTCATCAAGTCATTTTCAGTTATAGCAAACTCCAGTTAACCTCTTACTTTATGTTGTCCAATTTGACTGCAAGGAAGAAGATCGTATTTATAGTCTTTTATCACATCTTCCAGGAAGCTAGCTAAGGTGTTTCACAAGCAATTAATTACTTTGAAATGCAGTAATAAGTGTTACTTAGGCACTGGCAGCCATTTTGAGCACAGTTAACCAGTGATTCTGTTGTTTGTTGGTGGAAGGAAGAGTATTGCTCTGCGGTGAATATTGCCATTGGATCATTAGCCTCTTATTCAAAGATTGAAATGTAAAGGGGTGATTGAGCAGAAACTAAAATAATACATTGTCAGTTTATTGCAATTCATGCTCATTTCTGCTGAATGGTTTGAACGGTATGCTCTTGCTTGCAGCTGAGGTGAGTCACATTCACTCATTATGCAAACTGCATGATTCTATTAAAGGTTTGACAAACTTATTTTACGAACACGGATTACAATGAGTTCACTTGATTCATGTTGGAATTAATTCACCACTTCTTTCAAAGCGGTATAAAATTCTCACTGTTTGTCAATGTAGCCCTGCCACAAACATCTGGTTTGCCCATAAGATTACTGCACGCACAAAATATTCGCTGCAGAGAGAAGTAGGTTTTTTGAGCACAGACATTTATATACTGTGCACACAAACTCTTTCAAAGAGCAGATCAATATAATTCTTTCCAGATATAAATAACTTCTTGCACCCATTTTGTGTGGTCAATACTGACCAGTGGACATCTTCCTCCATTGATTCTGGTCTGATGCTCAGTCTGTGCCAGTGAAACTCACCCCACACCCCCACAGTGTAATCTTTCACACAGCAACTGCTGGCAGTGCCCACGGTTTAAACCACCACTTGTTACTTGATTACTATACATGACATGAGGTCTCTCATTTACTGATAATCACTCTACCAGGCTCTATGGCACAGGCTGAAATCTATGAATCAAGTTCTTTTATAAAGTAAAAATTAAGTAGACGCAGCAAGTTAAAATAGCAGATTTCATAAACTTATAATTTAAAAGAATAATAAAACGTGTTCTTCTCACCGAATAACTTTAAAACAGATTCAGCATCTTAAACACAATCTTATTCATGAGGAGAATTCACCCCATACAACCTTCACATCTTCACTTCAGTATCAAAAGAACTGCTGAATAGGCTAAATGCAACAGAATTTATTTCCCTCTCTCTGAGCATGGAGCTGTCAATCTTTTCTTCGGTGAGACATCCGCTACAGAAACTGGTTGCTTACATTTAGATTCTGCAGGCACCTGGGATTTGGGAGGTGCCTTTACTGTGTGCTAATTGACTGCCATGTTTCCTACATTAGAACAGGGCCTACACTTCAAAAGTACTTCATTGGCTGCAAGCGCTTTGGGATATCCTGAGATCATGAAAGGCACTATAGAAATGCAAGTCTTTCTTTTGCAATCAACAAGAAAAACTTGCTAGGGCTTCAGGAGAGGCTAGGACAGGCTTGTCTCTCATTTAGAGCAACACAAGAGCAGAAGGAAGTGAGACAATGACCAACTCCTGACCAAAATCGACACTAAAGAATCTTTTGAAAAGACTTTGTATTCTAACTTAAACACTTTGGATGTATAGTTGCTAACTGAAGACATATCTGTACATAGATTCCCTCTGTAGTATATTGCAAGATCTGAGCATTTTGTTGTATTGCCCTCTCTTGGGAAGCTGGCAATAAAGTTAGTTCAATAATGGCTGTCTGCAGTTGAGCATGTATTAAGCTCATTCAGTGCAATACACAACACCTCCCGACATGGAATATCTGTTCAAAGTGCCATCTCATAGGCCTTCATTGAAATACTAGAAAGAGTCCTTACATTAAATGGGCAGATCTGTGATTGGTTGCACTTTCCTTGCCTTCTGAAGCTGCATTTTAGGCAAGACACTGGTCCCAAAGACTGCAGCAGCTCACCACCACCATCTGAAGGGCATTTAGAGGTGGGCAACATTCACAGGATGTGGGTTTCGCTGGCTGGGCCAGCATTTATTGCTGACCCCTAGTTACCTTTGAGAAGGTGGGAGCTGCCTCCTTGAACCGCTGCAGTCCATGTGGTGTAGGTACACCCACAATGCTGTTAGGAAGGGAGTTCCAGGATTTTGACCCAGTGACAGTGAAGGAACGGTCAGGATGGTGAGTGGATTGGAGGGGAACTTCCAGGTGGTAGTGCTCCCATCTATCTGCTGCCCTTGTTCTTCTGGATGTGGTCGTGGGTTTGGAAGGTGCTGTCTAAAGAGCCTTGGTGTATTCCTGCAGTACATCTTTTAGATGGTACACACTGCTGCTACTGTGCTGGTCAGTGGTGGAGGGAGTGGATGTTTGTGGATGGGGTGCCAATCAAGCGGGGCTGCTTTGTCCTGGATGGTGTCATGCTTCTTGAGTGTTCTGGGAGCTGCACCCATCCAGGCAAGTGGGGAGTATTCCATCACATTCCTGACTTGTGCCTTGTAGATGGTGGACAGGCTTTGAGGGGGCAGTTGATGAGTTACTCCCTGCAAGATTCCCAGCCTCTGACCTGCTTTTGTAGCCACAGTATTTATATGGCTAGTCCAGTTCAGTTCCTGGTCAATGGTATCCCCAGGTTGCTGATAGTGGGGGATTCAGTAATGGTAATGCCATTGAATATCAAGGGGCGGTAGTTAGATTCTCTCTTGTTGGAGATGGTCATTGCCCGGCACTTGTGTGGCGCGAATGTTACTTGCCACTTTGTCAGCCCAAGCCTGGATATTTGTCCAGGTCTAGCTGCATTTGGACATAGACTGCTTCAGTATCTGAGGAGTCACGAATGGTGCTGAACATTGTGCAATCATCAGTGAACATCCCCACTTTTGATCTTATGATGGAAGGAAGGTCATTGATGAAGCAAGTGAAGATGATTGGGCCTAGGGCACTACCCTGAGGAAGTCCTGCAGTGACGTCCTGGAGCTGAGATGACTGACCTCCAACAACCACAACCATCTTCCTTTGTGCTAGGTGTGACTCCAACCAGTGGACAGTTTTCCCTGATTCCCATTGACTCCATCCAGTTTTGCTAGGGCTCCTTGATGCCATGTTCAGTTAAATGCAGGCTTGATGTCAAGTGCAGTCACTCTCGCCTCACCTCGGGAGTTCAGCTCTTTTCTCCATGTTTCAACCAAGGCTGTAATGAAGTCAGGAGCTGAGTGGCTCTGGCGGAACCCAAACTGGGCATCTGCGAGCAGGTTATTGCTAAGCAAGTGCCACTTGATAGCATTGTTGATGACCCCTTCCATTACTTTACTGATGATCGAAAGTAGACTGATGGGGCGGTAATTGGCCGAGTTGGATTTGTCCTGGTTTTTGTGCACAGGACATAACTGAGCAATTTTCCACACAGCTGGGTAGATGCCAGTGTTGTAGCTGTACTGGAACAGCTTGGCTAGGGGCGCTGCAAGTTCTGGAGCAGAAGTCTTCAGTACTATTACCAAAATATTGTCAGGGCCCATAGCCTTTGCAGTATCCAGTGCCTTCAGCCATTTCTTGATATCATGTGGAGTGAATAGAATTGGCTGAAGACTGGCATCTGTGATGCTGGGGACCTCTGGAGGCAGCCGAGATGGATCATCCACTCGGCACTTCTGGCTGAAGATTGTTGCGAATGCTTCATCCCTATCTTTTGCACTGGTGCGCTGGGCTCCTCCATCATTGAGGATAGGGATATTTGTGGAGCCTCCTCCTCCATTGAGTTGTTTAATAGACCACCGCCATTCACGACTGGATGTGGCAGGTCTGCAGAACTTAGATCGGATCTGCTGGTTGTGGGATCGCATTGCTCTGTCTATCACTTGCTGCTTATGCTGTTTGACACGCAAGTTTTCCTGTGTTTTAGCTCCGCCAAATTGACACCTCATTTTTAGGTATATCTGGTGCTGCTCCTGGCATGCCCTCCTGCACTCTTCATTAAACCAGGGTTGATCCCTTGGATTGATGGTAATGGTAGAGTGGGGGATATGCTGGGCCATGAGGTTACAGATTGTGCTCGAGTACAATTCTGCTGCTGCTGATGGCCCACAGCGCCTCATGGATGCCCAGTCTTGAGTTGCTAGATCTGTTTAAAATCTATCCCATTTAGTACGGTGTTAGTGCCACATGACACGATGGAGGGTATCCTCAATGTGAAGGCTGGACTTCATCTCCACAATGACTGTGCGGTGGTCACTCCTACCGATACTGTCATGGACAGATGCATTTGCTGCAGGTAGGTTGGTGAGGATGAGGTCAAGTATGTTTTTCCCTCTTGTTGGTTCCTTCACCACCTGCCGTAGACCCAGTCCAGCAGCTATGTAATTTAGGATTAGGCCAGCTCAGTCAGTAGTGGTGCTACTGAGCCACTCTTGGTGATGGACATTGAAGGTCCCCACCCAGAGTACATTCTGCACCCTTGCCACCCTCAATGCTTCCTCCAAGTGATGTTCAACATGGAGGAGCACTGATTCATCAGCTGAGGGAGGGCGGTACGTGGTAATCAGCAGGAGGTTTCCTTGCCCACGTTTGACCTGATGCCATGAGAATTCATGTGGTTTGGAGTCGATGTTGAGGACTCCCAGGGCAACTCCCTCCTGACTGTATACCACTGTGCTGCCACCTCTGCCGGGTCTGTCCTGCCAGTGGGACAGGACATACCCAGGGATGGTGATGGTGGAGTCTGGGACATTATCTGTAAGGTGTGATTCCGTGAGGATGACTATGTCAGGCTGTTGCTTGACTAGCCTGTGAGACAGCTCTCCCAATTTTGGCACTAGCCCCCAGATGTTAGTAAGGAGGACTATGCAGGGTCGACAGGGCTGAGATTGCCATTGTCGTTTCTGGTGCCTAGGTGGTCCATCCGGTTTCATTTCTTTTTTGTGTCTTTGTAGCGGTTTGTTACAACTAGGCCATTTCAGAGGGCATTTAAGAGTCAACCACATTGCTGTGGGTCTAGAGTCACATGTAGGCCAGACCAAGTAAGGACGACAGTTTAAGATGGTACTCTGGGGTGGAGGGGGTTGGGGTGATGCAGTTGTTTGGGTAGGATGGGAATGCTTGGAACATTGACTACTTCCTGACATAATAACAGCAACAACTTTTCAATGATATTTCATTGTATTATTAATTCATATTTTTTATTATGTAACAAATCCATGTAGTTTCATAATGAATAAATAATGTTAATTAATTAATAACATGACAATTAAATTAGGTTTGTTTTTTATTAAGCAGTAATCTATTGAGTCCAATGGTTAACCTTGTGGTTCCACACACACGGATAATCAGAAGGCTGAGGAATGGAGGAGTTCCACACTTCTCAGATCCAAGAGTCTTGATTCCCAAATGAGGGATAAGAGAAGAGGAAGAGTGTAGGATGGGGGGTTAGGAATCTCAGAATGAGAGAGGAAAGTTCAGAGGGAAATACAACAGGAACCAGCCATGTCTAAAGGAAACAGCCAATAAGGGATGAACCAAAGGTGTTAAAGATTGAAACTAATTGTGACAAATGCTCTGGGTTTGTTGACTGTTTTCATAAATCAGGAGTTAACATGACACTTTGTTGAGATCTGGAAGTTTAATAAAGTTTCTCTAAATGCTGCGTGTCTGTTGCAACGATCAACCCAGGTGTCAGCTGTGGGTCACAGGATACATTTTTTTAGCAACTGCGATGTTTAAATCTGAAAGCATCTGTAAAGGGCATGGAATCATTTTAACGAGAGATTGAACCTGGGTTCCTGGATCAATGGGTAACTGCACTGAGTGAAACAGGAGAGAGAATTCATCCCCCTGATGTACACAAATCCTATTCATTGGTAGTTTAGTAATGGCAGTTGTATCGATAGTTTATTAATAGTAGTTTTTGGTTTTGTAGCAACAGAAATAATATCTGTCATTGTATTTCTAGTGTTTATAATATTTGTGACAGTAACAGTAATAATTAATTTAATGGGGACAGGAACAATAGTAGAAGTAAGTGTTGCAATAGTAATAGTTGAAGTAATAATTAAAAGTAATAGTTAAAGTAATTGTATAGTACCAGCAGAGAACTGTAAAATTGTGGAGCTGAATTTAATTCACCACATTTGTCCAATCAGATTTTGAAATTCAAATGAAGGGATGGAATTTATTTTTCTTCATTTTGATGGAAGTCAAATGACTTTATAAGTTGTTTCAATGAGACGATAATAATCAAGAAAGGTTACACAATATGATATTTACAAATTAGAACATGGTCAACACAACCTCTCTCACTTTCTACCTAATTCTCAGACAATGTACAATGCTGCTGTCTAAATGGTGATCCCTACATTAAAACTTGCCCTTAAACCACCTTTATCTCATTGCTGACAAGTGCAGCGGTGTCAATCATCTCATCTAACAAGCAGGAATAGATGACATCATTACTCTTCTAGAAAAACTGTCAATCAAAGAGTGCTTGAGAGGACATTGCATTCTCTGGTATAAAATCCTAGTCACAGAGGTGCTTTGTAATGACACATCGCTTTATGAAGTTGCTTTCATGCATTGTGGGGTTTGGGATATGAAATGGACATTTCATTCTCCAATCCCCCAGAATTTTACTGATTAATATTTAGCACCTCTAAAACACGGAGCTGGATGACCAACTAGTGAGGAATAGGAGATGTTTAGGTCAGTAGCCATTGTATATAGTGCATAACGGTAGAGAGAGCTTTGGGAGATTGATTAATTTAATGGAACTAGTGGCTTAGTGATGCCAAGCTTGGATTTTGAAAGTGTGTAGGATTGAGGGTAGTATAATAGGTATGATCAAATGCTGTGGAGGAACACAATGGTTTCTGGCTAGTTCATATCATCAGAGGTTGTGTTAGGAAGGGCCATGAATGAATAATATAGGAGGTACCGTTGGAGTTTTGTTTGATTTAACATGGCAGGGAGGAACTTTGAAAACAAAATTCCTCATGCGGTGGAATGGGTTGAATAGGGGCTATGACAGACTGGCTGTTGACGGTGACAAGAAAATTTGGATTTGGGAATCTATTTGACCCACCTCAGCTCAATCATTCCAGGCGACTCTAAAATTGCCAGAGAGAACAATCCAGGGCTTTCTCTGTGGAATGAACGGACCTTTTCTAGTTTCATTCTTATAATGTTCTCACCTGATGTGAAGTACGGATTAAAACTGCTTAGGTATCATAATAAGCTCAAAGTAGCTGTTTCTGTAACTCCAGAAGAGTGGAGTCTTCAGCCTGAGATCCCCTTATTGTTTGTATATTTAAAAAAATATTTAAAAGAATGTTCATGAATATAAAAATCCTATATAATTACATGGGCCTTTGATATTAATTTTGAAATGCACTTTGTGATTTCTATTTCCATTATTGTAACTGTTATTATGTTCCTTTCCTGAGAGTCATTAAATGTAGATTGCTTTTGATTAGACTAGACTATGAGTTTAAAACAATTGTTTTTACATGTCTAGGGCCTGAGTACAAACTGCCCAGACTAGGGAGATGAGCAGCTCTGATGAAGTGTGAAATATTAGCCTAGGTGGATACAATTCCACAGCACAAAGTTGCAAAGTGTGTAAACTTTCTTTACTGAAAAATCTAGCTCAGAGACACAAGAGCAGTGGATCCTCCTCAGAAAGATACATGGGTCATTAAAAAACAAAAGAAGTACAAGGTGAGCTGAAGTATAAAGCAATGAATTCACGTGCCTGCATCTGCTGTTCCTACAGCTTCTTCTAAAATTCCACAATCTGGGGACAGGACAAAGTTTAAATTAGATTCCTTCAGCCCCAACACTACAAGGAGCTCTGCTCATCGGACTGCAGTTGGCCTATGTTTAAATAATGGTCCAAACTTTATGGGAGTGGGGCATCTCATGCTGTTTACCACACCTTGGAGTTATTACTTTACTGTCCAGTTTGAAAATGTTTTGTGCTGTAACTTGCTGGCAGTGTGAGCTGGAGGAGGCGATGGCGTAGTGATACTGTTGCTGGATTAGTATTCCAGAGTCCCAGGGTGATGCTCTGGGGACCCGGGTTCAAATTGGTGGAATTTGAATTCAATAAAAATCTGGAATTAAAAGTCTGATGATGAGACCATTGTCGATTGTAGTAAAAACCCATCTGGTTCACGAATTCCGTTTAGGGAAGGAAATCTATCATCCTTACTTGGGCTTGGCCTACATGTAACTCCAGACCACAGCAATGTGGTTGATTCTTAACTGCCCTCTGAAATGGCCTAGCAAAAAACCGCTACAAAAGACACAAAAATGAAACTGGACGGACTACCCGGCATCAACTTAGGCACCGGAAATGACAACGTGTCGACCCTGCAAAGTCCTCCTTACTAGCATCTGGGGGCTAGTGCCAGAATTGGGAGAGCTGTCTCACAGACTAGTCAAGCAACAGCCTGACACAGTCATCCTCACAGAATCATGCCTTACAGATATAGTCCCAGATACCACCATCACTGTCCCTGGGTGTGGTCCATCCCACCGGCAGGAGAGACCCAGCAGAGGTGGCGGCACAGTGGTATACAGTCGGGAGGGAGTTACCCTGGGAGTCCTCAACATCGACTCCGGAACTCATGAAGTCTCAAGGCATCAGGTCAAACATGGGCAAGGAAACCTCCTGCTGATTACCACGCACTGCCCTCCCTCAGTTGATGAATCAGTGCTCCTCCATGTTGAACACCACTTGGAGGAAGCACTGAGGAGAAGGGTGCAGAATGTACTCTGGGTGGGGGACTTCAATGTCCACCACCAAGAGTGGCTCGGTAGCATCGGTACTGACCAAGCTGGCTGAGTCCTAAATGACATAGCTGCTAGACTGGGTCTGCGGCAGGTGGTGAGGGAACCAACAAGAGGGAAAAACATACTTGACCTCTCCAAAAAACCCTGGCAGGTTTAGAATTTTCCTCAAAATTCATAAAGCCGATGAGTCATGTTTCAGATACCTGGGTGACAAAGATTGCTTCTGATTGAAGGCAGATGCACTTTTAAATGTATCGCTGCCTCTGTAAACCAAGGATGTGCAAAATACATCCTGTCCCATTCCCCATCTCAGCAAAAATGGTGGGTGCTTGGTACAGAGGTGGGGCTTCTGGTTTCAGAGTTCTGGCGCCATTTTGACTAAGTTGTGAAGCCCTTCCATCTCTGTGAAAATTTGGGCCTTAGAGTCAAGTCAGGTGCAGAAGGAAAAGTAAAGAGAAGGAAAGAAAGATTGGATTGGGAGAGCTGCAGGAATGAGAATCCATAGTTTCAATTGTTCCCTTACTGAGCCAGAGAGGTTGAGTAGCATTGAAGAAACATAAATCTCATCGTTAAGATGATCCTTACACTGTTAAGTACCAGCCTTAACTTTCAGCGGTGAGTTACTGGGTAATTAATGCACAAATTTAATGAAACTAACAGGGAGCTTGAAGATGAGCTGCTATTTCTGTGTGGCTCACAACACATCTCTCCCTCCCCACAATTTGCTGAGTTATTTACAGAGTAATAACACATTAATCCCTTCATATTTTCCCAGAATTTTGGGTAATTGTACATGGTTTTCTGGGCATTCTTCCCATTATAGGCAGAATATAAAAACAATGGAACAGGTATAGTGTAGATTCACTGGGATGTTACCAGGGTTCAGGATTAAGAGAATTGAAAAATTAGGGATTTTATCCCAGAGATTAGAAGGTCAAAGGCTAATATGATACTTAATATTATGAAGGTTTATGATAAGGTAAATAGTGATAGATTATCTCCACTGATTAATGAGATAGTACCAAGAGAGTAGAAATGTAAGATAATTGCAGAAAGAACTGAAGTAAAATTTGGAACAAGCTGTTTAATGTAGATGGTGGTTAGAATGTGAAATTCTTGGCTACAAATGTGTTCCCAGCCTGTGGATGCTAGAAATCTGGGAGTCTCTCCCGCAAAAGGCTATGGATGCTGAGATAATTGAACTTTTTAAGGCTGAGCATGATAGATTTTTTGTAAAGATATCAGAAGATATGAAGCAAAGGTGAACAAATGGATTTGAGGTATAGATCAGCCATGATCCAATTACATGTCAAAATAGGCTCAAGGGACTGAATGGCCTCTTCCTTTTCTGAATGTTCCCAACGAGAGACACAGAAATTGAAGAAAAATCACAGAACAGCAAAGTGAAAGTTAGGTGGCTGGAGAGACAGTGAGAGAGAGAACAAAGGCAAGAATTCTCAGCTGGTCTCATTTAACACCGAACTGGAGAAAAATACAACGCGTTTTAATTATGTAAATGACTAAGACTGTCAATATTCCCGACATCACGGCTTTTATAATTTTCTCTTCCTTTGTTCAGGTTTCAAGCAATTGACTGAATAATATTTGAATTAATTTGAGATTTTTGCAAAAGACAATGAACGACTATTTAAAATATTTCTAAAGTGCCTCACCAGAGGAGCCTTTGTTGAAGAATTTTAAAGCAATTACAACATTACAACAGTAACTACACTTCAAAAAGTGCCTTCATTGGCTGTAAAGTGCTTTGAGATACCTGGTGATCATGAAAAATGCTATATAAATGCAAGTCTTTCTTTTCTTCTTTCAATTACCAGGCCAACAATTCTGCACAAAAATATCAGCAGTGAATATGGGGGTGATTGAGGGAACTGGGCTAGGGGGCTGGGTTGAGGAATTGCTGGTGGATTGGACAGTTGAGATTTATTAGAATTCTGTTTCCCTACCCTTGCTTGCAAGATGTCCTGTTCATCCATCATCCCTGTTCTTGCTGACCTACATTGATTCCCAGTCCAGCATCACCTCAATTTTAAAATTCTCACTTTTGTTTTCAAATCCCATCATTGCCTCATTTCTCCTTCTCTCTATATCCTCCTTCAGCCCCACGACCCTCTGAGATATCTGCACAGCTCTAATTCTGACCTCTTGCACATCCCTGATTTTAATTGTTCCACCATTAGTGACTCTGCCTTCAGCTGCCTGAGCCCTAAGCTCTGGAATTCCCTCCCTAAACCTCTCTGCATCTCCAGTTGTTCCATAAAACCTACCCCGCTGACCAAACTTTTCATCATCTGCCCCAATATCTCCTTATGCAACTTGGATTTTGACAATGCTCCTGTGAAGCAGCTTGGCATGTTTTACTCTATTAAAGGCGCTAGATAAATGCAAGTTGTTGTTTGTCATGTTGGAAATACATGCCATAAGTTATTTTACAATATTAAGAAACTTGGATAAAGGCCCAAAGCTTATAAATCAGGATACTAGAAAGCTTGTAAACAGTAGAAGCGAAGACAAGAAGGAATGATTGAAAGAAAACAGTTTTAAAAGCTTCAAATTGTAAGATGAAGGGGTGCTCCCTCATTCATCTGACCATAAGAGGGATGCCTGAATTTTCAGGCTAAAGATTAGAGATTTTGTTTCAATTACAACCCCTCTAGTTTTCTCCTGTGTTTTGGGAAAAGATCCATGAGCTTCATACTCTCCAGTATCCCGACCCCTCCACCCCCTGTCTGAGTTACTGATCATTGCAGTTGTCTCCATTGAGTTAAAACACAGATGACCTTGAACAGAGTACAAATCCAACTCGTTGAAAGGAAATATTGTTTTTCTCCAGGATACAGATCTCTATCTCTGAACACAGCCACTAACTCGAACGTGAAGGCTAAGAAATAGACAACAGGCTCACAAACATAGAGAAGAAAATGACTTGCACCAGAGACCTTCGCAAGAATTGTTGATGGACAACGTAAAGGACCTTGCACCTTCTGCAAGGGACCCTCTATTTTTTCAGAGAAAAATTGATGCAGATTTAGTCAGAGGAGCTGAGAAACTACAAAGCGATAGAAATCCTGTTAAATAAAATTCATCACGCAAAAATGGATTTTTGTAACCTCATAGGAGTAACAGTAAAAAACATGATGCTACAGTTGGAATAATCGTAACTGTGAAGAGGCAAAAACTGTTTGTCTCTTGGAGCAGTCAGAGGTCAAGCAGCATCAGAAAGCAATAAACTGGCATTCAGCAAAATAACGTAAAGCCCCATTTGAAGAAGTCAAGGCAGCACCAGACAACATCACCAAGGTTGAGAATGGGGAAAAGGGACAGTATAGGCTTTTTATTCCCCGCACTTCTGCTCTTTGAGGCCTGGGAATCTCTGCCTCAAGGCATCTTCTGGCCTCTGAAGGTAACAATTGGGGGAGCACGGATCATTACATCCCTCGAACTGAGAACTCAAAATCCATGGGTACCTCCACCAAAAATCAGAGACAAATAAGACCAAAACCAGGCAACCGACTGGTTACGCCAGGATGAAGTAAGTGGCGGGGATTATAGTTGAAACCTCAAATCCAACGTGCTGATTGGCTTTGACGGCTACCCTGGGTAAGGATTTCCTTCCCTAAAGGACATTAATGAACCAGATGGTCTTTTGCAACACTCAGGTAGTTGTGTAGTCACCATTGCTGATGCTAGCATTTTTATTTATTTAACTGACTTTGATTTCTTCAGAACCGTCCTGAAACCATTCTTCAGAGTCATTCTGAAGAAGAGTCACCTTGGACTCGAAACGTAACTCTGTTTTTCTCTCTCCATAGATGCTGCAAGACCTGCTGAGATTTTCCAGCTTTTTCTGTTTTTATTTCAGATTTCCTACATCTGCAGTATTTAGCTTTTACTCCCTGAACACCTTGGGGAGATGTGTCTTCCTGCAGAAAGCCCTTCTACCTCTCGTCACCCTTCCTTCCTCTTCCAGCAGTTTGTCCTACTCTGCACGACCTCTGTTCATTCTCCAGGTCACGTTATATTCCAAGGGGAATGGCAACTGCTGCACCAAGGTCCGTGACCAATTGTTTTGTGCTAAAGCCTTGAATTTAGCAGAAACACCTTACTCCCTGTAGTGCCTTGATGCTGGACAAGTTGGCTTGAGAGAGGACACTGCTGTTGGACTGCCTACCTTGCCAGATCTTGCAAAGGCATCACTGGTGGTACTTCTCCAGTGCTTTGAGGTGCCTGTAGGTTGTCCAAGTCTCTGAAGCAGATAGAAGAACAGGGATCACTGCTGCCTGGTAAACCATGACCTTAGTCTTGGGTTTGAGATCCTAGTCCTCAAATACTCTTTTTCTCAGATGGCCAAAGGCTGAGCTGGCACATTGGAGGCAATGATGAATTTTGTTGTCTATATCTGTCTTCATCGAGAGGAGGCTCCCGCGATATGGAAATTAATTCAGCGTCGAGGTGCTAATCGCTCAAAACCAGCTTCACTGGGCTGGGCATTTATTTTGTGTGCCTGCCACCAGACTCCTGAAGAAAATGTTCTACTTGGAATCAGGCTCAGCAGGAAACTCCCGGGAGGACAGTGGAAATACTTTAGGGATGTCCTCAAAACATCCCCAAAGAGGTCAAACATCCCCACCTACTCATGGGGGACCTTAGCTTGTGGTTGACTGAAATGAAGAAGACACATTCAGAAAGGCACTGAACGCATTGAGAGACTTCGTCAGGAATGTACAGAGGCAAAGTCGAGATGTTGGGGAGAGCGCACAAAACTCCAAATAAACCATCCACTCTACCCTTCAGTCAGCACCTGCTTCACATGTGGCAGAGTCTGCAGATTGCACATTGGACTTTTCAGCCATCTCAGAACCCATTGAACCGGAATAGAAGCAAATCATCCTTCATCCTGAGAGACTGCCTAAGAGAAGATTTCCTGTAGACATCTGAAACTTGAAATGGCTATAGAAAGCACCAAACACTTGTAACCGGCAGACAATTCAATCCTAAACTGTAAGATGATACCTTTAAATAGCACTGGTGAGATGGGGATGGAGGGGACTGTCTGGATGTAACTTCTGACATGTTGGTCAAAGTCCGATTGTGTAACAAGAAACAATGGGAAGGTACACCTTTCTTATACCCCTTTGTACATGTGTTCAAAACCTGTGGTGATCAGGGATTGTTTACTTCCTGCATTGAATGCTCTGTGAGTGGTCAAAGGTTGATGCCACCCTTATGGACAGTGTCCCTATGAACTGTTTCCAAATGCCCTTTTTTGAGTGTTTAAACCGCCAAACATTCCATATGTTTGATAAGCATCATCCAGATGTATCTTCACACTGTTTCAAGGGTCTTCACACCCCTGACCACAATGATAACCCCATGAAACTAGGACTTTCAAAATTAATGAGATTTTTCCTGTCAGTGTTTTGATAATCATAGGTATTTGTACTATTTGAATGTCTGCAATAAAAACTGACCCATGCTTTATCTTATGATTAAAGGGTCTTTGTCATTTTATTGCATATATCCTGCTTTAAGAATGCATTTTTTGTTCAAATGCTTGCTTGCACAGATGAATTGACCAGGTTTTCCTTGTTATATTTTCCCTCCCTTAACCTTTGCGTTCCCACAAAGATCAAGTTAACCAACTCAATGTTGGCTAATTTGACTTAATCCCATTGTGTCCGATGTACATTCTCACAGCATGACGACATAATTATAGTCATAGTATACAGCTGAAAATGAATCAGTTACATCGTCATTTCAGCCCATATTACAACAGAGAAGTCATGCAGTAATAGATTTCATTAGTTCGAGACTGCTAGGGATTCCTGACTGGCTCAGTCTGTGTGCACTTCCAGACTAGCAGGATTGGGGAAGGGTGCAGAGCCGGGGTGGGCAGTTGAGTGTGGGGTAGGCACTGTTGAGTTGTGATGCCAGCTCGGTTGTGGGCCAGACTTAATGGACTTTCCACTCATTTCCTGATTTTCTGTCTGGTACAATCTGAAATGAGCTTGAGGCCTGTGTGAATCTGGATACCGAGAAACACAGAAACTCCAGCATTAAACTGACAGCATCATTCCTCAAGATTAAAGGGAGGCTGGCATGGAGAAATGGAAGCATTGCTGAGACCGTGTTACTTTCAGCAATGATGGATTGCGAGGCGTGGTAGAGGGAAGTTGATCTGTTTGCAGGCTGTACTGAGTGTGACCCGGGAAGGTTTGATGTTGACACCAGGAGTAAAAAGCATTAAGATTTTCCATTCATTTCACAACAAGGGCCATAGAAAAGTATTCATTGAGTGCATAAAAACCTTGTAATTTTAATTTAATGTATAATTTCTTGTCATAAAATATAGGAGCTTCAAATGAAAGCTATAAAGTACCACATTGTGCTCTGACACTGCCAGTCTTTGTGCAACTGACACAGCTCAACACTTCATCTCTGTTAGAGTCTTGAACCCTGCTCCTTTACTTGACAAGTCTGTTCACCGTCCTGGATCTGGAGATGTTTCTCTAACTCCCTTCTCTCAAACTGCTGTATCTGCAGAGACCTCTCTTGCTGACACTCCTGTATCTGAGGATGTCCCTCTAACCCTCTCACACTCTGTATCTGGGGAGGTCCCTCTAACCTTTCACACACTCCTGTATGTGGGGAGGTCACTCTAGCCCTCTTATATACTTCTGTATCTGAGGAGGCTTCTCTAACCGTTCTCACACACTCCTGTATCAGAAGCTGTCCCTCTTGCCCTCTCACACTCCTGTATCTGGGGAGGTCACTTTAACCCCTCTCCTCTGTACATTAGAGCACTCTTCTTTCTCCCAACATGCCTGCTTTGTGGAATCAATATTAATTGAAGCATTTCTGAGTCTATTACAAAATTCCACTGCTCCTTCCCTGTCCCAGTCTTCCCTTCTCTCAAAAACATCCAGCCGTATTGTCTGTCCACTGTTTCTTCATTGTCCTGGTTTTCTCTTCTACAATATCCTGGACCATGAGACTTGGTCCTTCATCTTGCTACTGACCATTTTAAAACTGGGTAGGCTTGAGAAACAGCTGCAGTCTGTAGGTCCCACTTTTAACTGTTGCTCGTGAGAAGCTAAGTGCTCCATGAGTTAGCCAGAAAATAATATAGTGTTTAAGAAAGAGTAAGTGGAAAATTAAAGTTGTAACTCATCCAGCTGCAGATACAGGCTGACGGAAAAGCTTATGAGTTTTTATTGAGAAGCTAGGCCACAGCTTCCATGTCAGACACAACCAGATTTGAAAAGGGGGAGAAATAGAAGATGGGATAAACCAATAAGAAATGATTAAATGACACTAAGTGGCAGGTTAGGAATTTAGGCAGGAAAAGGGGAACATTTAAAAGGCAATTTGACCAAAAAAGCATTAATAAGACAGAGAAACCGGAAAGGCTGTCAATTGAGAGAAAAGAGAGATGAAGGAAGGATTGCCTATCAGATTCACTCAGGGCTTTTCCTGAATTCTGATCAAGTGTTGGACTCCTTTTATCATGACCCAAACTAATTGTGCATCATCCAAGGCTAAGTATAGTAACAATGATCAAACAGTGTTTGGAACATAATGGTGCTGAGCAATCAGAACTTTGAACAATATCATGTCAAGGGAGGTAAAAAGATTAGACAGATAAGGCAGAGCTTTATTTAATCTCCTTTTGGCTAGGGGTGAGGATGAAAGGAGAATCTTCCCTTGTGAAATTAAATGAGCTCCAGACTACAGCTTGCATATAAATGTATAAGTGGATGTTACCCCAGCTACTCAGACTCCTTGAGGGGCCAGTTAGCTGGATGGCCAGTGCGGACCAGATTGGTGCCACCAGCATGGGCTTCGATCTCCGTTCCAGCTGGGGTGGATTTGGGATCTGCCTCCTTCCCGTGCTGGAGAGCATGGCACTGAGGGTTGGATCTGCCTTCAGGCAGAGAACTGAAGAAGAAGATGCAAGCAGAAGGATTGTTTGAGCTGGATGTAACCTCATTGTAGGCTGAGGCCGAGGGGAGATTCTAGAGGAAGTCAACTACTTGAACTTTGTTCTAGTTGAGAAGTCTATCTTTTGGTCACTATTCCTTCAGTGTGTTCAACTCAGCAACAAAACAACATTTAACCTGGGTCCTTCCTGGTCTGTTTGAAGCAACATAACAGCACATGATTCCTGCAATGGCTGAGCTTCAGGGAGAGCCACACCATTATTTCTTCCTTAACCCTTCAGTGAGTCTTCCTAGTTTTTCCACTCACTGCCTCTCTCACAGACTAATCCCAATCCTGGTACAGCAGTTCAACACAGCATCCTGATCCAAGAGAGAAACCATTCCTATTCTGCCTCACCCTGTCATTGAATCATCACAAACTTGTTCTTTCAAACTTCAGGAGCAGCAGAGACTTGTCAATTGTGCAAAATCTCCCACAGCAAAGCTCAACAAGTAGAACGGAGATATAGCTGAATGTTGATTAGGATACTGTGAGATCGCCGGTCTTTTTCAAATAGTGTAATAGAATCTTTAATGTCCAGTACAACCAAACGGCCTAGGATTGAAGATCATGTTGAAGGGTCTCTTTCTGTGATGTTGGTTGAGATAATCCAATCAAATGGCATTGACTAATTTAAGATTAATTTAAGATGGAGGTTGTGTGGTGCAGTGAGTAGCCCTGCCTCTGACCCAGAAGCTCCAGATTCAAGTTCCACTCTAGGACTTGATGGCCAAGGAAGGTGCGTTCATAATGTGGCCAAACTGGTTGATTATCAACATGCAGATCCTTCCAACATGCCAATGGCAGGCGGTAAAAGCAGGAGATACTCCTGGTCAGCCATTCTTGATGCGGAGTGGCACCCCTCAAGCTATAGCCTCTGGTCAGTATACGGCTCAAGGAAAAACCAGCTATGGGAACAGACGCAAGCATGTGCTTTGTCTGTCTCATATGCCACTAGGTGCAGGAAGAGGAAGAATTTAAGAGGGGGTGGGAGAGTGGTTGATCTCCCTGTGTGGTATATACACAGATTGGAATTAATGGAACTTTGTTTTAACATTATGTTAATATGCGAACCTCCCTATAACACAGCATTCCTTCAGTACTGTACTGGAGTATCACCATAAATTAGTTAAAAATGGACAAACAATTACAAATCACCTTATCCTTAATTTCTGGTCTATCAAATTCCTAAGGGCAGAATTCTTTCTTTGTTGGCCAATTAAAGCATTTTTCATGATTCAAAGGAAACACTTAATTCACCCCTGGAAGAAATCAGTATTCTGTGTGAAAGGTGTTGCATAATTTATCTCACTAATAAGGCTAAGAAATTGGAATCTATTTTCATATTTACTCTGAGGTCTCATCTTGGTTTACCTGAGTCAAACTCATGCTGGGTTACTGCTACTTGCTCAAATTACCCTCCTCATTTTGGAGGTGTCAGACAAGGCCATTCATCCCATTAAATGGAACTGATTTATGGCAGGCTATTTGACCACAGAGACATCTTTCCTGATGTCTACGTATGCAAGAGGCAGGGCAGTGGGAGACCCCACCATCCTTTTGAAATCCCTTCACATTTTTCATGCTGTACTTGCCCTGGGAGTGTTTGATGGGGACAGTGTACTTGCAGCTTTACTACGTATCTAACCCTGTGCTGTACCTGTCCTGTGAATGTTTGAGCGTGACAGAGTAGAAGGAGCTTTACTCTGTATCTAACCCCGTGCTGTACCTGTCCTGGGAGTGTTTGATGGGGACAGTGTAGACGGAGCTTTACTCTGTATCTAACCCCGTGCTGTACCTGTCCTGGGAGTGTTTGATGGGGACAGTGTAAAGGGAGCTTTACTCTGTATCTAACCCCGTGCTGTACCTGCCCTGGGAGTGTTTGATGGGGACAGTGTAAAGGGAGCTTTACTCTGTATCTAACCCCGTGCTGTACCTGTTCTGGGAGTGTTTGATGGGGACAGTGTAAAGGGAGCTTTACTCTGTATCTAACCCCGTGCTGTACCTGTCCTGGGAGTGTTTGATGGGGACGGTGTAGAGGGAGCTTTACTCTGTATCTAACCCCGTGCTGTACCTGTCCTGGGAGTGTTTGATGGGGGCAGTGTAGAGGAAGTTTTACTCTGTATCTAACCCCATGCTGTACCTGAGTGGTATTAGACTAGGTGGGATATTAAAGGGTGTAGGAAGTGAGCAGGAGAGTGGGATTAGACTAAACATGTGGAGAAAAGCAATGCAGACTTTATGGGCTTCTTTCAGTTCTGAACATTTTGGGACTTCACAATCCTGATTTAGAGTATTGCTTTGAGACAGGATTAGTCTCTGCGAGATATTATTGGCTATTCCAATTTATTCCAACTGAGATTAGCTGTTTATTAAAGCTTAATTGAACAACATTGCCATCATGCAAATTCTGCCATAATGTTACATTCAGATTAATCTTATTGAAATAAAATGGCTGTTTTGCTGTTTACTCTTCTTGGTCAGTCCTCTTATAATGTCTTAGATAAACCTTCCTTAAATATAAACCTGGAGAGAATAACTTTGAATCATTTGTACAATAAAAGAAGGAAAATTGAAAATTGAACCTTCCTTTAAAACTTATTCTCAGGATATGAGTGTCACTGGCTAGGCCAGCATTTATTGCTCATCCTTAATTGCCCTTGAGAAAGTGACAGTGAGCTGCCTTCTTGAACCGCTGCAGTTCCTGTGGTGCAGATACACCCACAATGCTGTTAGGAAGGGAGTTCCAGGATTTTGACCCAGCAACAGTGAAAGAAAGGTGACATATTTCCAAGTCAGGATGTTAAGTGGCTTGGAGAGGAACTTCCAGGTGGTGGTGTTCCGATGTATCTGCTGCCCTTGTCCTTCTAGATGGTAGTGGTCGTGGGTTTGGAAGGTGCTGCCAAAGGAGCCTTGATGAGTTCCTGCAGTGCATCTTGTAGATGCTACACATTGCTGGTACTGTGCATTGGTGGTGGAGGAAGTGAATGTTTGTGGAAGGGGTGCCAATCAAGTGGGCTGCTTTGTCCTGGATGGAGTCAAGCTTCTTGAGTCATCCAGGCAAGAGGAGAGTATTCCATCACACTCCTGACTTGTGCCTTGTAGATGGTGGTCAGGCTTTGGGGAGTCAGGAGGTGAGTTACTCACCACCGGATTCCTAGCTTCTGACTTGTTCTTCTAGCCACAGTATTTATACAGCTAGGCCAGTTCAGTTTCTGGTTAATGGTAACCCCCCAGGATGTTGATGGTGGGGGATTCAGCAATGGTAATGCCATTGAATGTCGAGGGCCGATGGTTAGATTGTCCCTTGTTGGAGATGGTCATTACCTAGCACTTGTGTGGCGCAAATGTTACTTGCCACTTGTCAGCCCAAGCCTGGATATTGTTCAGGTCTTGCTGCATTTGGACATGGGCTGCTTCAGTATCTGAGGAGTCACAAATGGTGCTGAGCATTGTGCAATCAACAGTGAACATCTCCACCTCTGACCTTATGATGGAAGGGAAGTCTTTGATGAAGCAGCTGAAGATGGTTGGGCCGAGGACATTACCCTGAGGAACTCCTGAAGTGATGTCCTGGAGCTGAGATGATTGACCTCCAACGACCACAACCATCTTCCTTTGTGCTAGGTATGACTCAAACCAGCGGAGAGTTTTCTCCGATTCCCATTTATTCCAGTTTTGCTCAGGCTCCTTAATGCCACACTTGTTCAAATGCTGCCTTGATGTCAAGGGCAGTCGCTCTCACCTCACCTCTGGAGTTCGGCTCTTTTGTCCATGTTTGAACCAAGGCTGTAATGAGTCAGAAGCTGAGTGAACCTGGTGGAACCCAAACTGGGCATCAGTGAGCAGGTTATTGCTAAGCAAGTGCTGCTTGATAGCACTGTTGATGACCCCTTCCATCACTTCACTGACGATAGAGAGTAGACTGATGGAGCAGTAATTGGCCAGGATGGGTTTGTCCTGCCTTTTCTGTACAGGACATACCTGGGCAATTTTCCACATTGACAAGTAGATGCCAGTGTTGTAGCTGTACTGGAGCAGCTTGGCTAAGGGCGCAACAAGCTCTGGAGCACAGGTCTTCAATTCTATTGGTGGAATATTGTCAGGGTCTGAAGAAGGTACACCCTCCGATCCTGCAACTACCACATAGGTCAGTTGAAGAGGAGAAGTTACAATCCCCGATCACACAGCGACCACAGAGACTCAGGCTTCCTTTACCTGGTTTTATTAAAACATACACAAGGGAGCTGCAATCATTCCTAAGAATGAAGACCCAGCTGCCAGATTTCATTACTTTTGTACTCTTTCTTTCAATAATACATTTGAGTACATTTGAATACACCCAATCGGTAACCGACACACCGGTCCTACGCTAACTCTATCCTATTGAGTACATAAACATGTGATTTTGCGAACCAATTATTCTAAAGGATGTATACATAATTATATTATCCAATCAAAATTAAAACGCGTACGCAAAGACCTTGGTTCTCGCAACTCAAGACTGTTTGTGTTTCATCAAAGCTCCCTCTTTGTCCACTGTTCGTCTTCCCATATCTAAGCTAAAACCATCTGCCCCTTCCCTATGTGAGAGGGGAGTACCTTTAATCTAATTTATGTTCTGCTTGTGTCTCCAATCTGACTCTCAAGGCTGTGTAATGTTCATCTGGTAATCTTCAACTCTTAATATGTTTAGCAGCCATGTCTGCCTGGAGATTTTAAGGGTTTTTCAGTAAATTCTTACTGTATTCTCTTTTAGCATTTTTAATTTCCCCCTAACATGGTCCATAACCTTTGCAATAACCAGTGCCTTCAGCTGTTTCTTGTTATCTCATGGAATGAATTGAATTGGCTGAAGACTGGCACCTGCGATGCTGGGGACCTCTGGTAAGGCCAAGATGGATCATCCACTTGGCACTTCTGGCTAAAGATTGTTGCGAATTCTTCAGCCTTAATTTATGCACTGATGTGCTGGGCTCCTCCATCATTTAGTTTGGGGATATTTGTGGAGCCTCCTCCTCCAGTGAGTTGTTTAATTGTCCACCACCATTCATGACTGGATGTGGCAGGACTGCAGAACTTAGATTTGATCCGTTGGTTGTGGAATCGTTTAGCTCTGCCTATTGCTTGCTGCTTGTGTTTTGCACGCACGTAGTCCTGTGTTGTAGCTTCACCAGGTTGACACCTCATTTTCAGGTATGTCTGATGCTGCTCCTGACATGCCCTCCTGCACTCTTCTTTGAATCAGGGTTGATCCCCTGGCTTGGTGGTAATGGTAGAGTGGGGGATATGCCAGGCCATGAGGTTACAGATTGTGGTTGAGCACAATTCTGCTGCTGCTGATGGCCCACAGCGCCTCATAGATGCCCAGTCTTGAGTTGCTGGATCTGTTCAAAATCTATCCCATTTAGTACGGTGGTAGTGCCACACAACACGGTGGAGGGTATCCTCAAAGTGAAGACGGGACTTCGTCTCCGCAAGAACTGTGCGGTGGTCACTCCTACCGATACTGTCATGGACAGATGCATCTGCGGCAGGCAGGTTGGCGAGGATGAGGTCAAGGATGGTTTTCCCTCTTGTTGGTTCCCTCACCACCCGCTACAGACTTGCATCTGTATAGTACCTTTCATGACTTCAGGATAATCCAAAGTGCTTTACAGCCAATTAATTACTTTTGAAGTGTAGTTGTTGTAATAGCCAATTTATGCACAGACTCCTCCATGACCCTCTGATCTTGCTTTCCAATCCAAAATCCTGAACATGTCACCACTTCCCAAATTTGTGACTTTCATGAAACTCCATGTTTGGATCATTCTAACCAGGTTTCTGCTCAACCACAGAATTAAAAAGGTCCTAAGCAGAGTGACAAATTACATCACCTGTGAGCATCGCCCACTCTCCCTCCTCATCTCCCTTGACCTGTCTGAAGTGTTTAACATGATCAACCACAACATCTTCCTCCAAAATCTCTCTTCCTGCCCAGTTCAGTGAGACTGTCCATACCTGGTTTCACTCTTTCATATCCAATCAGAGCGAGAGATTCTCCTGAAAAAGTTTCTTTTCCCAGGACTGCACCATTACCTCTGGGCAGGGAAGAAAATTAGGGAAAGAAAGGTTTAGGGTGCTGTTGTCCCAGATTTGCACCAAGTGCGGGAGTGGGTGGGAAAAGTGCCGTTTTACCCGCCAGCCGCGATGGCAGGTTTTCACGGCGGATCATCCACTTTCCACCTCATTAATTAGGCAGCCACAGGAAACATGCCATCTCGCTGGCGGGCTGCCTCTGAATTGCCCACCACGCCGATACATCACCATTTCTTCACTCTGGGTGCCATATCTAAACTGCAGCCATGCACATAGTTCTCAATGTTTGCAGCCCAGGACTGCTCCAATGAAGGCATGGTCCTGAAAGCCAAGAAGAGTTCAGTGACCCATCACTGGAATGCCTTTTGGAGGCCCCACCGTGATGTCCTCCAGCCCCGCTCTGGCCGCAGGAGGTCCAGCAATCTCACCACTCTGGCTTGGGAGGCGGTGGCAGTGGTGATCAGTACCAATGCTGCACAGAAGAGGTTGACCATCCAATGCAGAAAGATGATGAATGATCTCATTATGCCACCAGAGTAAGGCAACCATCTCATCACTCTAAACTCATACGCTCACAAGGCCATCACACATTCACTGGCATCTCACTCACTGCCAGCTCAAGGGACATCACCACCCATTCTCACACACACCCTCACGTGTCCATCTGGCCTCTTTTCCTCTGGAGACTGCCTCCTCAGCCCTCACTATCTTGAGGCCACTTGCACAGACCCTGTGATACCCCCTCTTCCCCGGTACAGCCCTCGTCCCGCAGCCTCTTCCCTTGCCTGAGGCCACTTCTCCCCTTTCCCCAAGCAAACACTAGCCCTGCAGCCATTGAAAAGCCACCTCCGCCTTACAGCTGATCTGGTAGGTAGAGACCTGCCCATGAGCCCCCCTAAAAGTGATGCGGTGCTGCCTGCGAAGTCTGGCGCTGATGACCATGAGTGTTGCCTGAAACAAGGAAGACAAACAAACCTCAAAGTCCTGAGTGAAGTGCAGCTCGCCAGGTACATGTCACTTATGTACATTCGTGAAACAGGTCAGTGTGCAATCATGCCGATGTGCCCAGATGATCCAGCATGGGGGGGATGATGTCGGCGAGCAGGGCTTATAATGAGATACTGAAGTATTGAAATTAGATTCCCAATATGCGGCAGTGGGAAACATGGCCCGCCATTGACGGGTGGAGTAGACAATCGCAAACTGGTTTCACGACGGCGTAAAACCGATTTTTGGCCTTCTCGCCGTATTGTCTGCTCATGCCCGCCATGGCACCCATTGCCAATGGGATCAGATAATTCTGCCCTTAGGAGCAGCAATGATTCAGTAAAACATTGTACTCAGCTCAACACTGTGACCATTCGCAGGTCCCACTCCATACTTCCCCTGTAATGTGCACAGAACTTGGCTCATTTCAAATAATTAATATTACCCAGTGGACTGAAAGGATTCAAACCCAAAGGATATTCATTAATTCATGTAATTCCTGGAACAACTGGAAACAGATTGCTATCCTCTTTCAATTTTCAATTTGATGCAAAAATGCTACACGAGTCCCTCGGAGGACTGAAGCAGCAGAATCTGTAATTGTGCTTTTCAGCTGATTGGGTCAGTTTCTGCAGCCGCTTTCCAATCAGCCTTCAGATTCCAGGACTAGTGGTGAAACTCATAGGCCGGGATATTCCGAGCCCGCCAGTGTTGGGCGTGTTTGGTGGTGTGAGTGGACAATATGGCGCGATCGATTTCACGATGGCGTGAAACCAGTTTGTGATTGTCCGCTCAGCCCGCGGCCCCGTTCCCAGCCATCGGAGGTCAGGAACCTCATTGTAATACATTATCAGGCCAGCAAGCCAGAATCGTCCCCCCACTGCTGGATCATCTGCCCATGTCGGTGGGAAAGCACACCAACATGTTTCACAACAGCACATAAAAGGTGTGCACATGGCGGGCTGCACTTTGAGGGGAACTCAGAGGTGAGTACACAGCAATGATATGCAGCGCTCGCCAGGGTCGTCTGTTGCATTTCAAGCTTGAGGCGTGTTGTGGGGAGGGGGTTCAAGGGCAGCCCTGCTGTTGAGGTGACTTGTGGGAGGGACAAGGGCAACCTTGTGGTTGAATATAGCACCCAACCATTCGAGGTGGGGAGTAGGGTGGGTGAGGGAAGCAGCCATGCATCAGGGGCACCTTATAAAAAGTGACCATTCCTCTGCAACTGAGACAGTTCAAATGCAACCATTGATATGATTGGAATTGAGCCTCTAGCTTATCTGCCCACTCAAGAAATGCAGAGACATCAAAGTGCCACCAGGTGCTCCAGAGCTTTTCACCCCACCCCCCTGCCAGCAAAGATTGCAAACTCATGAGCATTTTAGTGGACTGCAGAACAGTTGGACGACTGCGCACATTGTACAATCTCCTTGTTAAAGCTGGCCATGGGGCAGTCACTGGTGGAGGTGCTCACAGCCCCTTACAATGTCAGCATTCTGGTTTGGACCAGTATCGCTCATGGTTCGAGCTAACAGTGCAGCCATGCAGTGCGGGTTGGGAGAATGCCTGTGCCTGAGCTGAAAGCACAGCGTGCAGTCCAGTGGGCAAAGCTGCTGCCAATCAGTCAGGTGGAATGGGGTGGAGGTGGGTGGGGTTTCGGGCAGCCATGCAGCGCAATAATCACTGGCCATCCAAGTGGCAAGCATTAAGGGGCCTTCACACTTTACCAGGACAGGTTCTTAGTACACCCATGCTAACCATGTGTCTCTCTCTTTCATCCTGCAGGAGGAGTACATCAGGATCATGGAGCCTGGTGAACAAGCTGTATGCCCGATGGCGTACAGAGAGTGAAGTCGATGGAGGAGAGAGTGACTGAGGCTCCTGGCTGCGCAGAGGGAGGAGCAGCAGCCTCTGGAAGAAGGGGCAGCTGGGCCTCCTGCACATGCTGCTGAAGAGCCACAGCAAGCCATCGGCACCTAGCGACACATGGGCTCTATAGACTCTGCCTTTCATTCCTGCGGATGACTGAGAACTAGGGCATGTCTAGAGAACTGGTCAATCACATCTACCACCAGCTGTAGGATTTGGTGCCATGGAGACATGGAGGGCATCCACTGCCAGTGGCCATGAAAGTGACAGCAGCGCTCAATTTCTATGCTAGTGGCTCCTTTCAGGGCTTTACAGGTGGACAATATGGACAATAGGACTCTGTGGGATCTCACAAGCCTCCACCCACAAATGCATCCATGAGGTCACGGATGCCATCTTTGCGAGGGCACACAACTTTGTGCATTTCACCCTGAAACCAGGACAAACAAGAGTGATTGGATTTGCCCAGATCCCACAGGTGCAGGGTGCATCGACTGCACTCACGTGGCGCTCAGGTCTCCATCGCAATACGTGGTCAACTATGTCAACTGCAAGGGATTCCATTTGCAATTGGTGTGTGACCACTAGAAATGTATCCTGCAGGTGTGCGCATGATATCCAGGGAGTGTGCCCGACTCCTATATCCTCAGTTGGTTACAGATCCCCAAAGTCTTCCAGGGTCTACAGAAGCTGCGGGGATGCCTCCTCGGGGACAAGGGCTACCTGCAGAGGCCGTGGCTGATGACACCCATGCGATGGCCTCACACTGCAGCACAGCGAAGGTGTAATGAGGCTCATGCCGCAACTCACAACTTGGTGGAGCAAACCATTGGGATGCTGAAAGTGAGGTTCCAGTGCCTGGACCAGTCTGGTGGAGCTCTACAATATAGTCCACAGAGGGCGTCACACATCATTGGCGTCTGCTGTGCCCTTTACAGCCTGGCACTGCAACGGGGAGAGGAGCTGGCTGAGGAGATGGAGGAGCTGAAGGTCTCCTCCAATAAGGAGGACGCTGAAGGGGATGAGGGTGAGGAGGTCCTCAAAGATGACGATGATGGGGATGAGGCCCTCACACTGGCTAGACAAGGCAGGTGTGGTCAGGAGGCCCTCATAACTGCAAGATTTGTGGTGGATGATGACGACATGCAGTGAGGAAAACCCATAGATCTTCACATTGCATCTGTGATCATTTGACTCATCTGGCTTATGGCAGCGCACATACCCTCTATGATAATGCTCCTGTCATGGAGACGCAGTGGAGGCCCTAATAGTCACTTGATTGCAGGAGGATGATGACACACAGAGAGAATGACGGAACTCTGTGACGCCTGCCCACTACATTCTGGCAGCAATGACAAGCACCATCGAGATGCAGGCATCAGTGTTGTGTCAAGGGAGCGTGAGGCCAAGTTTCTTTCGTCTGAAGGCTGCACAAAGCACAGGGAAGAGGCCCTGGACTGAGACACCAGCCTTTATCATGTGCAGAGAGGTTTCACATCTGAGTGACAAGAACGCTGCTCATCAGAACAAGGAGCCACAGGCAGGAAGACATTCTTGGGAGTTTATTGACCTAGTGAACAACATGTATAAGTGATTAACACCTGTGCCCAGGCTATGGACTAAGGGGAGGTGGTGACATAGTGGTAACATCACCAGATTAGTAACCCAGAGGCCTAGGCTCTAGCAGGGGTTCAAATCCCACCTCAGCAACTGCTGGAATTCAACTTTAATTTTTGTAGGTTTCTTTAAACTTTGTCATCGTTTTTACAGTTTCCCTAATTTAGGGGCTGTGTTTATTTTGTCCCTCATTTTCTTAATTTAGTTTAATTGGTTGGACTCAAAAGAGTTAATTCTTCTTAACTTTCCTAACCCCGCTGGTGCTTCCCGGACATCCACAGCGGAGGTGGAGGTAGCCTACTGACTACAACACCCTGTCTGTGATGACCTTGGCAGGTGTCTTCTGGAGGGCTGAGACCTGTGGAGGGCCCCAGCCTGCTTTCGGGGTCCTGCTATGTGGAAGTGGCTCCCTCCTTGACCTGTGGAGCTGGAGCTGCTGAGGTCACAGGAAGAGGGGATTTGGATGGGTCGGACACTCCTGGAGTCACCTGGGTGTATGGCTCCAGGGTGTGCACCTGCTGATCCTCCTCCCTATGGGTGGCTGAGGGCCCCAGGCTGACTCCTTGAGAAGGGGTAGCTGGAGTGAGAGTGAGCTGCCTGGCACCCCTCTAGCATACACACTGTTGGAGGTCAACTATGGCATCACCGATGGAGTTGAGCCTGCGCAGCAGTGCAGGAGCAACATCCTGGACCAAGGTCTCCATGGCAGCCGCCATCCTACCAGTGTTCACCTCGGTGCATTGCAATACCAGCGCTTTTGCCTCAGCCTGAAGGAAGACGGATTCCTTCATCGTGCCTTGCAATCTGAGGAGTGC
Organism: Cetorhinus maximus; assembly: GCF_964194155.1. NCBI lineage: Eukaryota > Metazoa > Chordata > Chondrichthyes > Lamniformes > Cetorhinidae > Cetorhinus > Cetorhinus maximus. The sequence continues at coordinate 20,836,096 of NC_135910.1, read as the reverse complement.
AGCGGACATCCCTTCCTGTTGTCCCCAAGCTTGCCTTTGCAGCTCCAGCATCTGTGACATGACCGAGTCCAGAGGCTCATCATCTGACTTGGACTCAGCAAATTACTGGCCTCCAGCAGCCCTCCGAGTGCCGGACACCTAGGAAGTCCCTGCCGCCACCTTCTGTGGATCAGACAGTATAATGTGCTCACCAGATTATGATCCCAAGGCTATTCTAAAGCTAGGTCCCACCGAGGTGTGTGTCTCTGCACTGGTGGAGGGTGTGGGTGAGCACTGTGATGATGGGACTTCAAGGACAGTGACTCCAGATTTCTCTTCAGAGGTTTCTTTGGGGCTTGATTGGAGGGCTCATGGACTCCATCGGCTGTTTCCCAGATGTGCCTGCAGAAACGATGGGAGCTAGTGCATGGCAGTGGCCTGTGAAACAGGAAACACCACTCACAGCATGATTGTGTGATGGATGTTGCTGGATCCTCACTTAGTACAGCACCTCCGACCTCACCGACAGCACAGGACAAGTCCCGGTCATTGCTGGCCAGCTCTGTTTTCAAAGTCTGTGAGGACCTTGATTTCAGGCATTCCTCCACCAGTCTGCAACCTCTCCCTGTTGTTGTGTGCCAGCTTGTCCTGCATGAATAGAGATGGGGAGAGTGTAAGCAGGATGCCTGCCAGGCCAGATGATAAGCATGCCTGGCATGTGTGGGTGATGAGTGGTCCCATGGACGGGATGAGGACAATGACGGTGAGCATGAGAATGGTGATGTCCCTTGAACTGGCAGTGAGTGAGATCCTTGTGGATGTGTGATGGGTTTGTCAGTGTGTGAGTAAAGAGTGATGAGAGGAGTGACTTACTCCTCGGAGATCATTCATCCTCTTGCGGCACTGGGTGGCTGTCCTCTTTTGAAGGGCGTTGGCACTGACCATCGCCTCCTAAGCCTGGTTGGTCACATCGTTTTACCCCCCCCGCTACCAGACTTAGTGCAAATCTGGGACAATTCCGCCCATAGTCTTCCATCAGCAAGTGATCCAGTTTCCTACTGCCTGCAGTTGATTCTGGTGCAAAGTATACTCCTGCACAGCCTGGTGCAGGCTCCTCTCCAATATTACATGGTGCTATCAGCTTTTTATTTTTGTAGAGTTTCTAAAATATCTTTTGTTTCTTTGCTGTTTCAAGGATCTTGTTTCAAGTACACATTAACTGCTATGCTGGCCTATATAACTGTGTTGATTTGTATGTGAGTTTACAAATGGTGAGACCCCAGTCATGAGATAAATGTCTCAAATGCAATGCTTTTAGCACTGATGGCTGAGAGAGGAACATTGTCCAGGGCACCTTGGGCATCTCCCTACTCCCTCTTCATCAGGTTGGTGGAAATCCTCTTCACCTCTTTATTCCTCTTTGAATAATGGATCTGACCAATTGGAAGCGGCAGACAAAGATTCTGGTTTAATGTTGCTAGCTGCTTGCTGAACTGCATGATCAATCCAGATTATCCAGTGTCTGATTCTGAGTGATATCAGACATTGAACCAAACTCCTTTGCAAGTGTGTGTGTTGCTGCATCAACGGCCTTCAGGTCTGTGCTTGGATGGACAGAGTTACGAGCAGGGCAGGCTAGTGCATGATCCCAGCATGGCACAGGTTATCCAACTTCCTGCCCTGTTAGACTGACCCTAATTCACTTTGTGAGAACTGCTTGCAGAACCAATTACCATATTCTCTTTCTCTATGTTGTTCTGTTGATGTCCCAGTGATACTAAACAAGATTAATAATACAATCTGAGTCTGCCAGCACTTAACCAAAAAACAAACAGAATTAGTTATTTCCAAAAGCCTATTACTGAGTTAAAACAGGTATAAAAAATGAGCTCAATTTGAGATCTTTATTAAAACGCCCACATTATTTTAAATCGTGCTTTATTCATTTGTAATGATTTTCTGACTTTAATATTGAATGCTGACAGAACTGTGTGCGGGAGTCAAAACATACAGTATTAGAAGCAATTTACTCAGGAAGATGTAGGTGCGCCTACAGACACACATGTAAATCTTTCTCTCTATTTTTATATATTATATATATGTGTGTGTGTGTGTTTGTGGGATCAGTACTTTACAATCAACCCAGGAGCAGTTAACTCCTCCAGGGTAAAACACTTTTAATAAGAAATACTTTGAGGCCTCAAAAACATTGCAAGGATGGAAACAAAAGTTGGTGTGACTGGCCCCCAAAGTAGAATGTCTGGAGTGCACCTGGATTCAGCGTGGAGTGGATCAGGACTGGATTCAGAGCAGAATATCCGTCTTGTTTTGGGAGACCAGGGATGTCTATTATTTCTGGGTTGAACATCGTCAGTTGTGGCTGCAGAGGCTGATTGGTGAGTGGCAGTCCTTTCCATAGCTGGCACAGAGAATAGCATTGGCCAGAGGATGACTGATGTTTTTTCCTTCCGGTGGGCTCACTTTTCGGCCATCCGGTCAGTTCTTTTGTTTTCTGCTTTTTCCACGCCCTCCCTGACTGCCTGTCTCCAGGCACTCCGGTCAGCAGCAAGAACTTCCCTTGCATCCACTCCTATCCTGGTCAACTTGAAATCTTGCTTGCCGACATCTTTGTATCGCAGATGTGGGCAACCTGCTGGTCTTGTGCCGAATGTAAACTCATGGAGCATGTCTTTGCGGATGTGGCCATCATCTATTTAGTTCGTGTGACCCAGCCAATGGAGTTGCTGTTGACTCAAGGGAAAACATGCTGGGGATCCCTGCACGATGGTGTACTTCCATATTCGGTATTCTGCAGGAGGTGGAAGCTGTTCTGCTGTTTTTCTTGACTTCCGTAAGTTGTCCATGCATCGTTACTGTCGGAGGGTGCTGAGAACATAAGCTTGGTACCCACAAAGCATTGTAGGATAGTTGACCTCCAGTAAATAGCAGTCAACCCGCCATAGCAAAAACCAAAATCTATCTTGCTAAAAGTGAACCTAAGAGCCTCAGTAAATTTTCCAAAGTAACTGTGCTGCAGTCAGAGTAATAGCTCGCCCCTGGGCTGTCAAACCAGATGTGCATCAATTAACTAACCTAGTCTTTGACAGCTGATAGATAATTGCTGAATGCCTCGGCAGTTCGTTCAGTTAACAGCACCTAGAATCACTCAAAATCAAAATACTGCGAATGTTGGAAATCTGAAATAAAAACAAAAAAATGCTGGAAAAACTCAGCAGGTCAGGCAGCAGCTGTGGAGAGAGAAACAGAGTTAACGTTTCAGATCTGTGACTTTTCATCAGAATTGGAAAAAGTTTGATGTTTAGTGACAGGGTTTTATGCAAATACAGAAGTATGGAAGGGGAAGGGATGGGTGAAGAACAAAAGGGAATGTCAATCACAGCTGTGATAGGGTAGAGAGCTGGAGAGACTACATGAGAAAAGGGATCACAAACTAAAATAGCAGGAAAAACTCAGCAGGTCTGACAGCATCTGCGGAGAGGAGCACAGTTAACGTTTCGAGTCCGTATATATATATATGAGAAAAGGGATGATGGTGCAAAACATATAAAAAAATCAACTTTGCTTTCAATTTCTCTTCTCCTGCTTTCAGCTGGTCAATCTCTAACTCTTCCCTTCCTCGACTTCTCTGTCTCCATTTCTGAGGATAGGCTATCAACAAATATGCACGATAAGCCCATTGAAGGCACTAAGAGGTGGATTCTGAGGCGGATTTAGAAGGTGGTGAAAGGGAATGAGACAGATGGATAGAATTTTAGGTAAACCTCTTCCCTGGGAGTAGATGGTGCTGATGGTGGGTGCAGTGAAATCCTCACTCCATCACTCACTTCAATAATCAGAAAACAAACAGAAAATTAAGAACTAAAGAACCTGGAGATTTCTGAGAGTTACACCAGGTGAAAAAGTTTGAAAAATAGTCAGGAAGTAGACCATAAGATGTAGGAGCAGTAGTAGGCTATTCCGCCCATCGAGTCTGCTCTGCCATTCAATGAATCATGACTGTTCTGATAATCCTCAATTCCACTTCTCTGCCTTTTCCCCCAAAACCCTTGATTCCCTTACTGATTAAAAATGCCTATCTCAGCCTTGAATACACTTAACGACCTAACCTCTACAGCCCTCTGTGGTAAAGAATTCCACAGATTGACTACCCTCTGAAGGAAGAAATGCCACCTCATCTCTGTTTTATGTGGGCACCCCCTTACTCTGAGATTATGCTCTCTGGTCCTAGACTCTCCCACAAAGGGAAACAACCTCTCAGCATCTACCCTTTCAAGCCCCCTAAGAATCTTATGTGTTTCAGTAAGGTTGCCTCTCATTCTTCTAAACTCCAATGAGTACAGGCCCAACCGACTCAACCTCTTCTCATAAGAAAATCTCTCCATACCTGGGATCAACCTCGTGAACCTTCTCTGGACTGCCTCCAATGCCAGTATATCTTTCCTTAGATAAGGAGACCAAAACTGTTCACAGTATTCTAGGTGTGGTCTAACTAGTGCCTTGTATAGTTTTAGCAAGACCTCCCTATTTTTATACCCCATTCCCTTTGAAATAAAGGCAAACATTCCATTTGGCTTACCTATTATCTGCTGAACTTGTATGCTAGCTTTTTGGGATTCATGCATGAGGACTCCCAAATCCCTCTGTGCTGCAGCTTTCTTCAGTCTTTCTCCATTTAAATAATATTCAGCTCCTCTATTCTTCCTGCCAAAGGGCATAACCTCACACTTATCCACATTATATTCTATCTGCCACGTTTTTGCCCATTCATTTAACCTGTCTATATCCCTCTGTAGATTCTTTGTGTCACCCTCGCCACTTGCCTTCCCACCTATTTTTGTGTCATCTGCAAACTTGGCGATAGTACATTCACTTCCCTCATCCAAGTCATTCATATATATTGTAAATAATTGAGGCCTTATTAGTCTTATTAGCAGAGTGAATGGTCAATCCTGATTTATTTGCAAGCCCTAGTGCAGGGAAACAGCATAACTTTGTCTAATTTTGCTGAGTCACAGATGTGTTAACGCACTAATCAACAAAAACGAGTTCTGATGCAATCAGTAAGGAACAAAGTGACATATCGTCATATTGGTCTGAACATTAAATAGCCTAAAAGTCAATAGGGATTCTAAGTCTGCAGCATCTGTGCAGAAAAATGAAAAAGTTAACACATCAGTTCAATGATCTTTCATTAGAATTGGGAAAAGTTAAAGATGTAGCAGCTTTTAAACAAGTACAGGGTGGGGGGGGGGTGGGCTGCAAAGAGAATGTTTATAATAGGGTGCAAGGCAGGAGAGATTAAATGATAAAAGGATGATGGTACAGAACAAAAGGGCAAATGATGCATCTAAAGGTGTAAATGGGGAAAAAAGCAGAATAATCACCAAAAGTTCCTGTCTGAAAACAAAAAGAAGAAAAAAATTGAGTCAGAGGATATAATCTGATTAAGTCAATAATCAGTATTAAGTCTGGAAGACTGTAAAGTGCCTAATCGAAAGGTGAGGTACTGTTCCTCAAGCTTACACTGATTTTCATTGGTGCAGTATAGGAAGCCGAGGATAGGGAGGTCAGACAGTGAGTGGATCAGAAATATACTACGTGGAGAGGAAGTGATGGTGACATCTGCCACAGTCTTCAGAGTGGTTCACATGATAAATCTAGGAAGAGATTATTACTTAAATTACTTAAAAGAGGAGAATGCCTATGAAAAATGAGTGAAGTTCCTGATTGACAATTAATGGATCTGTGTGTAAAACAAATCAGATGTTGGGATGTATTAAACAGTCAAAGTTGAGTCACTGCTCAACTTCCTGTTCCTGCTCTCCTCTTCCTGTTTCTCCACCATCTTAACTTCTCACTGACTGACTAGACAACAGTAAAACTATATAGAACAGTTTCAGAGTGTTTCAGAATCAACTTCCTTCTTTCTGGGGATCCAGGGTGACTGAGGAATTCTAATTGTGCTCCCTGTTCCCTGCACCCTGCCCAAGATTTTTTGATTGAAAGTTAGAGGGCTTTTTCTGTACAGAGATCGGCCTATATGGGAGTACGTATTGTTTTTGGCAGAGTGAATGGCCAATCCTGGTTTTTTTGTTCTGGTTTAATTATTATTTGCAAGCCCTAGTGCAGGGAAACAGCTTAGCTGAACCAACGGAAGTAAAGACCAGGCTTGACAGTAATTACTGACATCAAGCTTGGGATTTAAAAGCTGTGGATTGTAAGTCAAAAGATAGAGTGATAGTGAGAAGTAGTCCTAGGGATGAATGTTTCAATAGGAGACATTAAGATGAACCTTAAACATGGTTAGGATTCAGGGAGAAGAAGGAGGAGGAAGAGGGTAGGATGGGATCTCAATGTATGATATTGTCTAGACTTTGGCACTACTTCCAGGCACAGAAATGGTCTGTTTCACACTTGTATGTTTCTTTAGGCATAGAGCTTAGAAATAATTACAGTTGCATTGTTAAAATAAAAAAAAGATGGGAAAGTTTGGGTAATTAAAGAAAGGTTAGTGATAAAGTCTACCTACACTCCCCTCAATACACTCTGCAATGCCATAGCAGCTTATTGAAGCCCATTGGCAATGAATCATGTCTGACCTCTTCCAAAGGCTCTCCTCCGATTTTTATTTTCTGTTTTAAATTTTAATAAAAACTTGTGATAAACTGCTGGGAGATATTTCTCTCCTAATAGAGTCTATACTCCAAAAAAAAGACTCATGCTTGAGGTAAAGTCAGGCTATTATTATTTACAATTGCATTCTAAAACTTCTTTAAAAGTTTACTGAAATTACTGGAGGGAGTTTTAGGCACATAACCACCAAACAAGTCAAATCTCAGGGAAATACTGTCACTGTGTGAAATGAACGTTTAATAAGTATCAGGGTTGATTGAACTCTCTCTTCATAACGCAGAACTCAAAAACAGAACATTCTTTAGGGATAGAATAGGATGACTTGTTCACATCAGATTTATGTCATTGATAAATTACAAGAATGATTATATTTCTGTTTACTTTGCTGGGCCACGACTCAGTTTGGAGTATCTCCAAATCGAACTCAAATATCACTGAAATATCAATGTTGACAGTAAGCTAGCCACTCCTGTCACCAGTTTCATTAAACCTTTACTGGGATATCTATAATAACACTTGCATTTAAGCATCACATTATTCTGGCAGATAACATGAGCAAGTGTTAATTAAGTTTAAAGTCATCACCATCATCAGTCCCTCGAAATGAGCATGATGTCAGCCAGGCTTCATGATCTGTGTGTCCTCAGGTGACTCGGTACCAATCCTTGAGCCACAGGTCTTTGGGCAGAGGGGACAAGAGTTGCCCTGAGGAAGGTGGGGGGGATGTCGAGTCAGGGTTCCGCTCTCTCTCCTTCTGTTTTCGTCACTTCTCCACAGCAGAGTTTACGCGGTCAGTTTCTGACTCTGTTGCGGCTTCTTGGATGAGGCGCTGCCACATGGTACGCTTTGTGGCAAGTCCCTCCCATGCACCAATGTCAATTTGTCCCCTTTTCAATGAGGTCTTCAGAGTGTCCTTAAAACATTTTTCTGTCTTTCCTGAGATCAGATGCCACCCTTAAGTTTGGTAGCTGATAACTTAACATGTGGATGCAGTGTCACGTCAAATGGAACTGATTTTACATGATCATTGGTTGTGCTGGTGGAAGATTTGACTTCGGTGGAAGCTTGAGGTGCAGTTGTTGTTGAACTGTTAATATTTACCATCCTAATCTAATAGTCCTCATTATTAGTTTCTAGGTACCCTATCACACTCCTTTACTCATCTTAAACACCTCAATCAGAGCACCCCTTAATCTTCCAAACTCAAGCAAATACAAGCAACGTTTTGCGCAATGTGTTCTTATAATTTAACCCTTTAAGCCCCGATATCATTCTGGTGAAACTGTGCTACACTCTCTCCAAGGCCACTATCACCTTCCTATGGTACTGTGCCCAGAATTGAATAGTTACTCTGGAGGTGGAGGTGGAGGAGGCAGAGGCAGAGGAAGCTGAGGCTGAGGCGGAGGAGGAGGCAGAGGTGGGGGCTGGGGCGGGGGTGGGGGCAGGGGCAGGGGCGGGAAGTGGCAATGTCTGATGAAAATTCTCTGTCAGCTGCTCTTCTCAGTCGAGCTGTTAGGAGAACTATACAATGTGCAAGAGCAAAAGCAAAGCAGGAATCATTTAAACGTCCAAATAACAAATTGTCAGTGTGGAATTACATTGTTTGTCTGGGAACAAACACTGTAATGGCTCATGATGACAACGGGATTGCATACCCACTACAGCTCTGTTTACATCCAATCAATAAACTCTCCCAATTTGGTTTCAATGTGAACTACAAAGGTCATCTGGCAGGAGCCTTTTCTTCCCCTCTGGAGTTTTAGCACCACACACACATAAACACAGAAAAACAGAAACCCACACACGCATATACAGAAATACTCTCACTTAGAGGCACACACACATACACAAATACAGACAAACACACACATATACAGGCACATACACATACATACACTCAAGCATAAACATACACAGACACACACAAACATACATACACGTAGACATACACACACAGAGACATGCACACAGACATGTATAAACAGACACACAGGAACTTACACGCACACACACAGAAAGACACCATGGCCGGGATTTTCCGCTCCCGATCAGGACGGGCATGTTTAGTGGCGAGACTGGAAAATCTCGCAAGAAGGACCCAGGCACGTTCCCCGGCGACATAAATCCGGGAAGCGATTGTCAATGGCAGGCCGCGTTTCCTGCCATCGGACGTTGGGAACTTAATTTGAGTACATTTGCATATCATTATTGTGGCCATATGCCAGAATCACCCCCCCAACGTCAAATTTAAATCCCATGTCAGCGTGATTTTAGAACGGCATGATGTACAACTCCTTTAAAAGGAATGCACCTGGCAACCTGAACTTCAAGGGGAACTCGGAGGTGAGTGCACACAACTTTGTGCAGCGCTTGCGAGGACCCCAATGCAAGGAAGCAGCTCTGTGGATGCGGTGGTGGTGTGGAGGGTCACAAGCAACTCTCCACAGCAGCTTCTTTGTGACTGCTTTGTGGTGCCTGGGCTAGGGCAACAGTTCCAGAGAGAAGGGGTCCTCAGGGCTAGGAGAACAGCGCCGGAGAGAAGGGAATCTCAAGGCTCATGCCGAAACCAGGAGTTTGGTGGAGCACACCATTGGCATCCTGAAAATAAGGTTCCAGTGCCTCGACAGATCTGGTGGACCACTCCAGTACACTCCCCAGAGAGTGTCACGCATTATCATAGCTTGCTGTGCGTGACACAACCTGGCGATGCAAAGGAGGGAGGACCTGGATGATGAGGAGGTGGAAGAGCTGCACATCTCCTTCCATGAGTAGGAAGGCAAAGAGGATGAGGGTGATGAGGTCCTGGAAGGGGAGGATGAAGGTGATGAGGCCATTGCACTGGCCAGACGAGGCAGGTATGCTCGTGAGGCCCTCATTTCCACAAGATTGCAGGAGGATGATGACGACATGCAGTGAGGACACTCCATAGATCTTCACATTGCATCTGGGAACGTCTGACACTGTCTGGCTGAGGGCAGCACACATATGCTCTATGAAGAGGGTCATATCATTGAGATGCTGCTGAGATATGGCAGCACATGAACTTTAACAGCCCTTGATCCTTTGGCAGGCTTCATCACCTGCTCCCCTCTGTACCTCATCTTCACCTGTCAGGAACGCTGATTGACACATACACTGCTCATCATAACAAGGAGCCATAGACAAAGAGACATTCTTGGGAGTTTATTTACAATGGTCAACATTATGTACAAGTGATTAACACCTGTGCCCACACTGTGAAGCTACATCTTCTTAACCTTTCTAACCCTGCCGCCACATCTTGGTGCACCCTGACATCCACAGTGGAGGTGAAGGTGGCCTGCTGACTTCTAAGCCCTGTTGTCTGTGATGACCTTGGCGGGTGTCCTCTGGAGGGCTGAGGCCTGCTTTCGGGGTTCTGCTATGTGGCAGTGCCTGCGGAGCTGGAGTTGCTGGGTCACAGGAAGAGGGATTCGGATGGGCCGGTCATTCCCAGAGTCACTTGGGTGGATAGCCCCAGGATGTGCACCTGCTGATCCTCGTCCCCATGGGTGCCTGAGGAGCACCTGGCTAACTCCTTAAGAGGATGGGGCAGCTGGGGTGAGCTCAAGATGCCCAACCCCTTTTGTGTTGACACTGATGGATGCCAGAAAGTGCCTCAGTAATGGAGTGCAGCTCCTGCAGCAGTGCAAGGCCGATGTCCTGGACCAAGGTCTCCATGGCGGCCACCACCCTACCAGCGTTGACCTCGGTGCATTGACATGCCGACACTATCACCTCGATCTGAAGGCGGATTCCTCCATCGTGCCTTGCAATCTCACTTCACCTCTGGAGTTCTCAGCCCTCCAGAGGATGCCCGCCAAGGTGATCACAGACAACAGGCCGCCTCTACCTCACTGTGGATGTCAGGGATGCACCAAGATGGCAGAGTTAGGAAGGTCAAGTAGATGTAGTTGCACAATGTGGGCATGGGTGTTAATCACTTGTACGTAATGTTGACCATTGTAAATGCACTCCCAAGATTGTCTCCTTGTCTATGGCTCCTTGTTATGATGAGTAACTCACCTCCTGACTTCCCAAAGCCTGTCCACCATCTATAAGGCACAAGTCAGGAGTGTGATGGAATACTCTCTACTTGCCTGGACGAGTGCAGCTCCAACATCATTTGAGAAGCTCAACACCATCTAGGCCAAAACAGTCTGCTCGAATGGCACTGCATCCACACACATTCACTCCCTCCACTCCAACACACAGTGGCAGCAGTGTGTACCATCTACAAGATGCACTGCAGGAACTCACCAAGGCTCCTTAGATAGCACCGTACAAATACACGACTGCTACCATCTAGGACAAGGATAGCAGATGCATGGGAACACCACCTCCTGTAAGTTCCCCTCCAAGTTACCCACCATCCTGACTTGGAAATATATACAAATACACGACTGCTACCATCTAGGACAAGGATAGCAGATGCATGGGAACACCACCTCCTGTAAGTTCCCCTCCAAGTTACCCACCATCCTGACTTGGAAATATATCGCCATTCCTTCACTGTCTCTGAGTCAAAATCCTGGAACTCCCTCCCTAACAGCACTGTGGGTGTACCTACACCACATGGACTGCAGCGGTTCAAGAAGGCAGCTCACCACCACCTTCTCAAGGGCAATTGGGGATGGACAACAAATGCTGGCCCAGCCAGTGATGCCCACATCCCGTGAATGAATAAAAAAAAATCTGAGGAGTGAAGCAGACATCCCTTCCCAATGTTCCCGAGCTTGTCTTTGCAGCTGCAGCAACTGAGGTGTGACTGAGTCCAGAAGCTCCTCATGTGATTCGGGTTTGGCTTCCAGCAATCCGGAGTGCCGGCACTCTGGGGTGTCCCTGCCTCCGCCTGCTGTGGATCAGACAGTGCGATGTGCTCACCATATTGTGACCCTGAGGCTACTCTAGAACATGGTCCCACCGAGGTGTGTGTCTCTGCACTGGTGGACGCTGTGACGCATCTTCAATGTCGGTGTCTGCAGATTCCTCTTCCAGGATGTCTTCGGGGCTGGAGTCAAGGACCTGGCTCGTGGTCCCCTTGGCTGATTCCCACATGTGCCTGCAAAAGAAAGGAGAGCTAATTAGTGCATGGCAGTGGCCTGTGAAACAGATTGTCTGATGGATGTTGCAGTGCTGGATCTTCACTTGGTTGAGCAGTGTTAACTTCACTGTCAGTACACGAAGGGTCTACATCGTCGATGGCCAGCTGAATTGTCCTATTTTCAAAGTTTGTGAGGACCTTGAGGTCGGGCATTCTTCTTCCATCTGGGGCAACTCCCTTTTGTTGTGCCAGCTTGTCCTACATAAAGACAGACGGACAGAGGATGCCTGCCAGGCCAGATGAGAACGATGCTTGGCATGTGTGTGTGATGAGTGGTCCCATGGACGGGATGAGGACATGATCTGCAGGGCAGATGAAGTTGTGTGTGAGAAATTGAATGGTGATGTCCCTTGAGTGGGCAGTGAGTGGGATCCCTGTGGACGTGTGATGAGTTTGTGAATGTTTGAGTTGAGAGAGATGAGAAGAGTGTCTTACCCTGGCGGAACAGAGGAGATCATTCCTCCTCTTTCGGCAGAGGATGGCTGTCCTCTTTTGGAGTGTGTTGGCGCTGAGCACCGCTGCCAATGCCTCCCATGTTGGATTGGTGACCTTGCTTGCTGGTCTTCACCCAAAGCAGGGGCAAAGGACATTGCAGCGGGCCTCCACTTCGTCTAGGAGGCGCTTAAGGGAGGCGTCGCTAAATTTGGGGGCAGCATGTTTCCCAGTTTTGGCAGCCATCCATTCCCAGCAGCTGTCTATCCCTTGGAGAGTTCCAGCTCTGTGTAGGGGCGGCCTTTAAATATGGCGTCAGGATTACTGACGCTCTGAGGTCACGGCAGGATGGGAGAACCTGAGGCCAGTGATCCAACGGAAAACTCGTGCCTCTGATTTTTTTTCACAATGTTCCACACTATACGGAGTGAAATTCCACCATTGCTGTTGGCAGATCAAATACCGATTACCCTGCCCGATATCGGACTTTGCCAATTTCATGGAAAATCCCGTCCTATGTCTGAGTGCGCCAATGTCTGTTTGTTTGTGTCTGTCTTTGTGTTTATTTGTGTGTTCATGTTTCTCTCTGAGTGTCTGTATTTGCGCCTGTGCACGTGCATCTGTGTGTGTGTCTGTGTGCGTGTCTGCGAGTCTTTATGTGTGTGTCTATTTGTGTATCTGTGTGTGTGTCTCTGTGTCTGTGCATGTCTATGTGTGTGTGTGTGTCTGTGTGTGTGCCTGTGTGTGTTTCTGTGTGTGTGTCTGTGTGTGTTTGTGTCTGTGGGTGGAATTTTATGGCCCAATTGCGGCGGAGGCGGGGCTGCAAAATACAGCAAGCCGTTCAAAAGTCCATTGCCTTTGTCAGACTGTCAAATCCCGCAGGGCAATGGCACTAGGTCATAATGCTAATTTGAAGAGCTGGTGCAGACATGATGGGCCGAATGGCCTCCTTCTGTGCCATTAAAATTCTGTGATTCTGTGAAAATTCTGAAGACACACAGACATAAATTGACAAATACACACATAAACATTAAAGAGACACTCACAGGTTCAAATACACACAAGCATACACACACACGTACACTTGCGACGGCATTAACACAAACACCGAAACACAAATTAATACAGTATATAGGGCGAGGTCAGATCCCTAATATGCAGATAGATGGTGCCTTTCATATTCAGGAGTAGCAGAAGTGAGAGTGGGGTGGAGAATTAAAATGACAAGGTGACCAGAAGCTCGGGGTCATGCTAAATGGAGGTGTTCCGCATTAACTATTTTATTGGTGATTTTCCTGCTCTTCAATGTGAGGGTTATTTATCCTAGGAGGTGACATTAATTTTTCCTAAATGGTTATAATGATCACAAGCCATTGTATCTTGTGATGATGTTAGAACTGGTCTGGGTTAACCATTGACCAGAAACAGAACTGGACTAGCCATACAAATACTGCGGCTACAAGAGCAGGGCAAAGGCTAAGAATCCTGTGGCAAGTAACTCACCCCCCGTCCCCCCAAAGCCTGTCCACCATCTACAAGGCACAAGTCAGGAGTGTGATGGAATACTCTCCACTTGCCTGGATGAGCGCAGCTCCAACAACACTCAAGAAGCTTGACACCATCCAGGACAAAGCAGCCCGTTTGATTGGCATCACGTCCACAAATATTCAGTTCCTCCACCACTGATGCACAGTAACAGCAGTGTTTACCATCTACAAGGTGCACTGTAGGAACTCACCAAGCCTCCTTAGACGGCACCTTCCAAACCCACAACCGCTACCGTCTAGAAGGACAAGGGCAGCAGATGCATGGGAAAACCACCACCTGGAAGTTCCCCTCCAAACCACTCACCATCCTGACTTGGAAATATATTGCCGTTCCTTCACTGTTGCTGGGTCAAAATCCTGGAACCCCCTCCCTAACAGCCTGTGGGTGTGCTTACACCACATGGACTGCAGCAGTTCAAGAAGGCAGCTCACCACCACCTTCTCAAGGGAAACTAGTGATGGGCAATAAATGCTGGCCCAGCCAGTGAAGCCCACATCCCATCAACGAATAAAGGAAAAAAAGGTCCTGAATTCTTTCCTCTCAGTAACCAACTCAGTGACCTCAGTTATTTACTCAGATTCAGCCTAGATACTGTAACATAAAGCAATTTATCAAATCAAAGGGATACGACACAATGATTGTCCTCTGGCTGCAGAAGCTGAGGGGAATTTATACCAGATACAATTTTACAGTTTCACCACATTATACTTACAGGGCTGCACTTCAAAGTAATTCAGTGGCTGAGAACCACTTTGGAACATCAGGAAAGATGTGATAAGACCCAAAATAAATACAAATTATTTGCTTCTTGCAGGCAAGAATATTTGAGAATATGGTATGGTTACGTTCACAAAGCTTCTGCTTTTTTGGATTCAGTGCGGTTAGAAGGAAAGGAACTGAGAAGGCCAAGGGGAAATCTCAGGTTGCATGTCCAGAGATGCAGGTGATTGCTGATAGATTTTGATCACCACCTACCTTGAACCTCCCCATACCTGCTATTTTGTAATTAATTCTCAGGATATGGGCATTGCTGGCTGGAGTTTATTAGCAGTCCCTAGATGCCCTGAGAAGATGGGTGGTAAAACGCCTTCTTGAACCGTAACACTTGTTATTCTTTAACTGCAGGTTTTTCTGAAGGATAATTGTGAACCAGTTAGGTTTTTAATGATTATCTGACAGCTTCACAGTTCACTTTTACAGATATCAGCCTTTTATTTCTAGATCTTTAAAAAAGGAATTCAAATTCTCAAACTGCTCCTGTAACATAAACACTGCATTGTGGTAGCCTCTACACTCTTTACATATTAAAGTCCTAACAAGATGTCAATCATTTACCCCAGACCCTACACACGCTGATGATGGCAGTGGAATATCACTGACTGATAGCACAGATTGGAGAACTGAGATAGCACAGATTGGAGAACTGAGTTAGCACAGATTGGAGAACTGAGATAGTACAGATTGGAGAACTGAGATAGCACAGATTGGAGAACTGAGATAGCACAGATTGGAGAACTGAGATAGTACAGATTGGAGAACTGAGATAGCACAGATTGGAGAACTGAGATAGTACAGATTGGAGAACTGAGATAGCACAGATTGGAGAACTGAGATAGCACAGATTGGAGAACTGAGTTAGCACAGATTGGAGAACTGAGATAGCACAGATTGGAGAACTGAGATAGCACAGATTGGAGAACTGAGATAGCACAGATTGGAGAACTGAGATAGCACAGATTGGAGAACTGAGATAGCACAGATTGGAGAACTGAGATAGCACAGATTGGAGAACTGAGATAGCACAGATTGGAGAACTGAGATAGCACAGATTGGAGAACTGAGATAGCACAGATTGGAGAACTGAGATAGCACAGATTGGAGAACTGAGATAGCACAGATTGGAGAACTGAGATAGCACAGATTGGAGAACTGAGTTAGCACAGATTGGAGAACTGAGATAGCACAGATTGGAGAACTGAGATAGCACAGATTGGAGAACTGAGATAGCACAGATTGGAGAACTGAGTTAGCACAGATTGGAGAACTGAGATAGCACAGATTGGAGAACTGAGATAGCACAACTGATCCAACCATATAAAGTGACGGTGGGAGTTTCCATCCCCAGCAACTGATTCCCTAGCCTGTGTTCTGAACAAGCAATGATGTTATTGAACATTACCCCTCATGGCTCTCAGTTAATTTCTCCCTTATCGTTGCCCATAATGGGTGGGTGAAGCTGCCTGTGTGTTTTACCATTGACTGGAGATGTCTTTCCATCTCTGTCAGGACCCTGGAGTTTGGGGGCAGAATTCTGTGACTTGAATGACTTGACCTCTTAGCAGCTTCCAATAGTCAACCTCATCACCCTCCATTGATATCTCCTCCACTCTTTGGCACGATGCAAACTCCCTCACTTGGTTCCATTCTAGTCTATCTAAATACAGCCGGAGTCTCCAAAAGTGACCTCTCTTCCCAAACTCCACCATCACATCCAGAGCTCTTCAAAAATCTACTGATTCCTCCTCATCACTGAGGGATATGGGATTACATCCCATCTGTAGGCCCCGTTCCCTCTCCATTGCCTCTGAACTAACCCTCACCTGTCATCCAACCGTCATGTGCATCAGTTCAGTATGAGTAAGACTGTAGCCCTTGGTCCTCAGGCAATGTTGTCCACTGCCTGGGACGTTGGGCGGGTGGGCGGGGGATGCACAGGACGTCATCATCACGGCCCACGCTTTAGGGGAGCTCAGGCTCATTGGCCCAGTGGCCTGTCAATCTGGATGGTTCGTGTCCGGAACAGCCAATCCAGCGCATGGACCGAACTGATTGACAGCCCAGCCGACCAATGATTGCTCTTGTTCTGAACGGCCAATCATTGGCCGAGTTGGAGGCGCCAGATTCTCGTTCGCCTCGTGGCCGGTTCCGTTGGGGCCTCGTCGGCTGCAGCTTCCTTCAGACTTCACCAGAGCGGCCCGGAGCAGCAGGTGGGCCCGGGGCCGGGGCCTCTATCTTTAATTTACCCACACAAGGCTTTCAGAGACAAGGTTTCGAGTCTGTATGATCCTTCTTCAGATCAGACTGACTGGAAACCTTGTCTCTCCGCGGCGCTGTCGGACCTGCTGAGCTTTTCCAGGATTTTTATCTTCAGTTCAGATTTCCAGCATCCGCAGTATTTTGCCTTTATTATCCTGGTTTTTTAATTTCTCCACCGAGACCCCCCTCAGTCCATAGTGTCTGACCTCGTCTTAGTCACTCGACGATGTTGTGGTACCAACTTCCCCTGTGAGATAGAGAGAGAGAGTGTGAGAGGGAGAGAGGGAGAGGGAGGGAGTGTTTGAAAGTGCGGGGGAGTGAGAGAGTGCGAGGGAGAGAGTGGGAGTGAGAGTGGGGGAGTGGGAAAGGGATTGAGAGTGTGAGAGCGTGTGGGGGAGTGAAGAGTGTGTGAGAGTGAAGAGTGTGGGGGAGTGAGAGTGAAGAGAGTGTGGGGGAGTGAGTGTGGGAGAGAGAGTGGGGGAGTGAGAATGTGTGAATGTGAAGAGTGTGGGGGAGTGAGAATGTGTGTGTGAGTAAAGAGTGGGGGAGTGAGAGTGTGTGTGTGAGTGAAGAGTGGGGGACTGAGAGTGAAGAGTGTGGGGGAGTGAGAGTGAAGATTGTGGGGGAGTGAGAATGTGAGAGTGAAGAGTGTGGGGGAGTGAGAATGTGAGAGTGAAGAGTGGGGGAGTGAGAATGTGTGTGAGAGTGAAGAGTGTGGGGGAGTGAGAATGTGTGTGAGAGTGAAGAGTGTGGGGGAGTGAGTGAGGGAGAGAGAAGAGTGTGGGAGAGTGAAGAGTGTGGGGGAGTGAGAATGTGTGAAAGTGAAGAGTGTGGGGGAGTGAGAATGTGAGAGTGAAGAGTGTAGGGGAGTGAGAATGTGTGTGTGAGTGAGAGTGTGTGTGTGAGTGAAGAGTGGGGGAGTGAGAGTGAAGAGTGGGGGAGTGAGAGTGTGTGAGAGTGAAGATTGTGGGGGAGTGAGAATGTGAGAGTGAAGAGTGTGGGGGAGTGAGAATGTGTGTGAGAGTGAAGAGTGTGGGGGAGTGAGAATGTGTGAGAGTGAAGAGTGTGGGGGAGTGAGAATGTGTGTGAGAGTGAAGAGTGGGGGAGTGAGAGTGTGTGAGAGAGTGAAGAGTGTGGGGGAGTGAGAGTGTGTGTGAGAGTGAAGAGTGTGGGGGAGTGAGAGTGTGTGTGAGAGTGAAGAGTGTGGGGGAGTGAGAGTGGGTGAGAGAGTGAAGAGTGTGGGGGAGTGAGAGTGAAGAGTGTGGGGGAGTGAGAATGTGTGAGAGTGAAGAGTGTGGGGGAGTGAGAATGTGTGAGAGTGAAGAGTGTGGGGGAGTGAGTGTGTGTGAGAGTGAAGAGTGTGGGGGAGTGAGAATGTGTGAGAGTGAAGAGTGTGGGGGAGTGAGAATGTGTGAGAGTGAAGAGTGTGGGGGAGTGAGAATATGTGAGAGTGAAGAGTGTGGGGGAGTGAGAATGTGTGTGAGAGTGAAGAGTGGGGGAGTGAGAATGTGTGTGAGAGTGAAGAGTGTGGGGGAGTGAGAATGTGTGTGAGAGTGGGGGAGTGGAGTGTGGGGGAGTGAGAGTGTGTGTGAGAGTGAAGAGAGTGTGGGGGAGTGAGAATGTGTGAGAGTGAAGAGTGTGGGGGAGTGAGAGTGAAGAGTGTGG
Source organism: Cetorhinus maximus (assembly GCF_964194155.1). Lineage (NCBI taxonomy): Eukaryota > Metazoa > Chordata > Chondrichthyes > Lamniformes > Cetorhinidae > Cetorhinus > Cetorhinus maximus. The sequence goes on along the minus strand of NC_135910.1, from coordinate 20,817,660 downwards.
GGGAGTGAGAATGTGTGAGAGTGAAGAGTGTGGGGGAGTGAGAATGTGTGTGAGAGTGAAGAGTGGGGGAGTGAGAATGTGTGTGAGAGTGAAGAGTGTGGGGGAGTGAGAATGTGTGTGAGAGAGTGGGGGAGTGAGAGTGTGTGTGAGAGTGAAGAGAGTGTGGGGGAGTGTGTGTGAGAGTGAAGAGTGTGGGGGAATGAGAGTGAAGAGTGTGGGGGAGTGAGAATGTGTGGGGTGTGTGTGGGGGAGTGAGAATGTGTGTGAGAGTGAAGAGTGTGGGGGAGTGAGAGTGTGTGTGAGAGTGAAGAGTGTGTGTGAGAACCGGTCAGGCAGCAGACACACACTGCCACTATCACCAGAGGCTTTTATTGGTTCTGCTGCTTGGCACTTTTTAATGGTCATTTTTATTAATTACTCTTTTTTTTATTATCAACTTATTGCTTAGATATTGATTTTCTTTTTGTTGCTCAGCAAGCTGTTTATGCTTTCTTCGTTCCTTAACATTTGTTTTTTGAAATTCATATTTAATGTTGTGCCAAACCACATCTCAGGAAGCTGTTGCTGGGTTTTTGGCTGAAGGGAAATGAGAGGCACACAGGAAGTCTGATTGCTTTTTGCGCTGGCAAAAGGGGTTAGGAAGTGTTGGAAATGCTCAGCACACCTGTCAGCACCTGTGCAGAGAGAAACAGAGGTCAGTGACCCTTTGCCGAAACTATTGCAGATCGTGGGCCTGAAGCATTGACTCTGTTTCTCTCCACAGAATGTCTGGCCTGCTGAGTATTTCCAGCATTTTCTGTTTATATTTCAGATTTCTTGCAGTACTTTGCTCCCCAATGCTCCACACTGGGCATTTCAATTTAAGTTTCAATTTAAAATGAGAAAATATTTATCATTCAATGCAAAGTGTAATTTTTCTGTTACCAAAGCCCATGTTTTGGATAGACATAGGAGACTATTGCAGGTGAACTGGTTGGTATTAATTTCCTGGAAGGTTTTGTGATTTGTAAACTTGGAAGTGAAATTAGGAGTTATGCACCAATAGAATATGTAATTGTTAGTTCAAGATATTCTCATTTGTACGTGGGATTGTTGTTTGCGGTGCTTGTTAGGTTCAAGTATTTTGGATGTTGCTGTCCAGAAGGCATAGGGCCAGGTTCAAAGAAGCAGAACTGGTTGCATAATATGAGCGACCAAGTTCTGTGTAATTGTCTGACAAAGCTGTGGTTGCAAAGTGTATCATATTGAAACCTGAGATTTTACTGGGTTTTCTGAATAGAGGCATAGAGTACAAAAATTAAGTGGTTTCGCTAAACCTATAAGGGACATGTAATTAGGATGGTAAAGTGGGTGGTGGGGTTTTGGGATGGGGTGAATAAGGGCCTGGAAACAGGAGAAGCACCAGGGCCCATGAGTCCTCTCTCTGGCCCTGCTGGTGCTGCTGTTACCTCCATCCCTGCCCACCATCACAGGCTGAATCATTCTGTTCACAATCTGAGCATCCCATTTGACCCTAAGCTCAAATTCTGACTCCATGCCTTTTCCATCAATCAAACACTGAATATCGATCAATGCCAGGGGCTGCAAATATCTGAATATCAGGATCCTTTAGTCAGTAAAATTATAAATGTGCGTCTCTGTTTTTCATTACTCACTCTTCATTTCCAACACTGCCTGACAATAGTTAAAAGGAACAAATATCCTGTCCTTTTACTTCCCATAGACCTGGAGAAAATGGGGTTACTTATCCTGCCCTCTGCCAGATTGGTTGCCATGGTTTCCCAGCTAGGATTGAAGTTGAGAAAACCTTCCTCTTTTCCATGAGTCTGTCTGACATCTGTAGTGACACAGCAAGGGCTTGTGGAGATGAATGAAAACATTCACCAAGGTGAATGTAGACACAACACCATCACTGATACTGAGTCAGTGTGCAAGATGGGGAGGCTCCATTTAACCTTCTCTGCTTTCACTTTCCATTCTTCAATGTAAACCCTCACCTCCAGCAGAGACTCTCCTGTATCAACATACTAACAGGGACTCTGCTGTACCAGCAGAGACCCCCTCAATCAGGGACCCTCCTGCACCAGCAGAAAGCCTCATTTATCAGCTTCATCCCAATGTGGAGGCAGGTTTGGAGGCCAGAAAATCTTCCATTATTAGCTGGCTGGTTTGCTGGCATGTTCCCACCTCAGGCCTATTTTCATGGAGATAGCCACCATCCTCCAGAAGCTATCTTGTCATCAATTTAGCTAATTAAAGTGCCAATTTAGGGCACTCTTCACACCGGTCTGGATTTTCCAGATGGTGGACAGGTTGGAAAATAGGCCGCCTGCCTGGATTCCTGGGCATCATTTCATCTTTCCACAAGAACATGCAAAGTTCCGTCAGTTACAATGGAGCATCATCAGAGGCTTACAAGATCAGCAGTGGGGTAAAGCAGGGCTGTTATTTGGCGCCAGCTCTTTGGCCTTTTTTTCTACATGCTGCTATTGGATGCTTTCGGCAACTCAAATGAGGGTGTCTAGCTACATCCAGAGCTGATAGCAAGCTGCTCAACTTGGCAAACCTGCACACCAAGACCAAGGTAATGTTCTTGTCAGTGAGTTGCTGATGCCGTGCTGGCATCCCATACTGAGGTTCACTTGCAACAGCTTGTAGGTCGGTTCTCCCTGGCCTGCAAGGAGTTTGGACTGACGATCATCAGGAAGACCAGAGCTATGGGCCAAGATGCAGGGACTCCATCTACCACCAATATCGACAACCTCACCCTGGAGGTTGTCAACAGCTTCACATACCTCGGATCAACAATTACCAGAAACCAGTTCCTTGAAGCTGAAACAACACCAGGATTGCCAAGGCTGCAGCTGCCATGTCAAGTTGGGAAGTCGAGTTTGGACCAACAGCAAACTAACCAAAAATACAAAACTCCATGTGGACCAGGATTGTGTTCTCAGCATCTGTCTTTACAGTAACGAGGCGTGGACAACTTATACAAGCCAAAAAAAGCAGCTGAAAAGCTTCCACCTCTGCTGCCTCAGATGGGCATTTCCGGGGGCAGGCGGTGGCATTGTCACTGGACTAGTAATCCAGAGGCCCAGGGTAATACTCTGGTGACCCAGGCTTGAATCCCACCATGGCAGATGGTGAATTTTGAATTCAATTAAAAAAAATCTGGAATCAAAAAGTCTAATGATGGCCATTGTTGATTGTCATAAAAATTCATCTGGTTGAATAATGTCCTTTGGGGAAAGACATTGCCCCCTGAAATGGCCTGACAAGCCACTCAGTTCTGGAGGGCAATTAGGGATGGGAAATAAATGCTGGTCTAGCCAGCAACGCCCCATCCCATGAACGAATTTTTTTAAAAAGACTGCTGAATATGGAAGTACACCAGCTTGCCAGTTTGCCCTCTTAAGTCAGTGGCGACTCCATTGGCTGGCTCATGTGAGCCGAATGGGTGACGGCTGCATTCCCAAAGACGTGCTCTATGGCAAGCTAACTACTGGCACGAGACCAACAGGTTGCACACGTCTGTGATACAAGGATGTCTGCAAGCGAGACTTCAAGTTCACTGAGATTGGAGTTAATGCAAGGGAAGTCCTCACTGCTGACCGGAGTGCCTGGAGACAAGCAGTCAGGAAGGACGTGGAAAAGCCAGAAGCAAAAACAAAAGCAATGATTAGATGGCAGAAGAGAGAGTCTGCCGGAAGGATGAAATATCAGTAAACCTCGGGACACTGCCATTCATCTGTGGCAGCCGTGAAAGGGACTGCCACTCACCAATTGGCCACCAAAACCACAACACACTATGTTCAATGCAGAAGTGACATGCACCCTGGGTGCAGTCTGTTGTCTCCCGAGATGGACGGATACCATTGGACAGACCCCACCTGCCTCCATCCCCCACTCCGATGTGGCTGCCTCCTGGTGGCAGTCCTCTTAATTAGCAAATTCCTCAAAAATCTACCCCAGGGCCCTGTCACACCCGCTTCCAGGTTCCCGACCCACAATTCTGCCCAGCATCATGAATGGGGACCCTGGAACTAAAATTCAGCTTATAACTCAACAAGCATGTTCTGATCTAAACAATCCAATATAACCTAAAACTGAGCTCAGTTACTATTGCCCCTTCATTATCCTCCATAAAGTTGCATTATCCATGGCTGCATTACTGCCAACTTTATTTTCTGTTTAAAAGCTGATTTTAGTCTAATTTTCAATTCCAATTTGCTTTAAATTTGATGTTCTGCTGTTTGCACAGTCTGTTTAACTGGCAGCCTTCATTCACTTTTTGAGTGTACGTACTTTAAACTTTCAATAAGGAGAGATTTAATAGAGGGATTTAAGAGCATGAAGTGTTTTGATCTTGAAAATGGTGAGAAACTGTGTTTCTAGTGGCAGGAGGGTTGGTAACTAGAGGGGCACAAATTAAGGTAATTGGCAAAAGAGCCAGAAGGGAAGATGAAACATTTTGCAGTAAGTTGTTGCCGTCTGGAATGCGCTGCCTGAAAGGGTGGTGGAAACAGATTTAGTAATAACTTTCAAAATCTGGGGAATTGGATAAATACTTGAAGTGGAGAAATTTGCAGAGCTACAGGGAAAGAGCAGTAGTGGGTGGGGAAGGTGGGGCTGGTTCAGACTAATTGGATAGCTCTTTCAAACAGCTGCCACAAGCATGATGAGCAAAATGGCCTCCTCCTGTGCTGAATCATTCTATGATTCTGTGATCAGGAAACAGCTTGGTCTGTTATCCAGCATGTGTCACAGGAGAGGAGAGGGAGGGACTGGTCAAACAAGGGTAGCTTGATCATATTAAGGGCCATCTCCGAAGCTGTCAAACAGATATCACCCAGGAAGTGTGAATCAATTGGGGGGCAAGCCTGTTTTCTGATTAATGCATTAGGTCTCTTGGCACCCCCAGGCACATTTCTCAAATGTCAGCAAAGCAGTGATGTGAGACTTTCCAAGAAAAGCAAGACTGACACTAGGAAGGGAATTAATCAAAGACACAGAAGCACAGAGTGACACATCAGACTGATCTGAGAGACATTTTCAATGTCATTCATTGAAGATTTATAATCTTTTGGCTTATCCCAACCTCTCCCCTTCAAAAACACTCTGAAAATCTTTACATTGAGATTCAGTAACTTAATAATTAGAAATAATCAAAAAGATCAAGTACATTCCTCAGGATTGCAGCATCACTAGAACTCAAAATTACATAAGGAAAAATAATATCACCTGGCGTTGGCTCAAATACCAAACTGGATTTATGTAAAGGTTTAGGGAAATATTGTTAGAATTTCCAGCTAACTTATCCTTTACATTCACTGACTGTGGGGTAGAATAAATTTAAAATACAATTTGGCAAAATTGAATCCAGAAAAATGAGCAAAGCCATCTGGTTTCTCTCCCACTTGCTACATAATCCAAACAAACCAAGCTCTTTCCCACTCCATCCCAATTCACCCAGTCCCAATAGTCCCAAACCCCTTTCCATTTATTCCCACTGTTCTCATTCTCAATGGACTCAAACCCTTTCTCATTGTAGCAGGTACTGAAGTGACTGCAAAGAATCACAATAAGTTGACACATTTGAAATGATAAAGTAGTTTTGAAGTTATCAAAGCTGCTGACCTCTCACATTCTTTCCTGAAGGTGGTCACTTGCCCTGGGTTCCAGTTCGACACATTCCATAAATCATTCACTACCTCACCACGGGAGAGCAGCCAGTGAGTGTTGGTAAGCTAATACACTGAGAAGCACCATCACTGATCCGAACCCCATCCTTGCCTGACATAACATATATCCAATGTTCTAGCAACCATGACTAGGCTGAAATGAAGACTGGGAACTTGGCTTTAGTTGCTTTCCTCCCAAGTCTAAAGCCACTGAGACATTGTAGCACCATCACTGTAATTCTTCACTGAACCGCTGTGTGTCTCAGTTTCATTTTGGACTGACTTCATTCCCTAACCAATCCATCAGCAGAGCTTCTATCATCAGTTTGGATTCGTCAACCCAGAGGCTTAAAAGTAAGAGAAAATCTTGCAGATCATTTCACTCTTGCATTTGTTAATCACTAAAAGTAACTGAGTCAAAGCGTAGGCATCAGGTGTGGGTGCAATTTGGAAGTGGGACAGTGTAGGAGAATGAGCAAGAAAACATTGGCAGGGATGAAATTATTCAGCTTATGTAAAGTGACTCTCCCATTCCAAAGCTGAGTGAACATTCGTCATGCTATTCCCCATAGCACCAGCAATATTCAAGCACGGTCTCTTCTCCAACTCCTCCAGCCAATTAGGCAGCAATTTCAGCTTGCATCATAATTAACTTCAACTTTGGTACTTGGTTAGTGAGATGAGACAGAATGTGAATTTTGAAGTAATATGTGCTGGCAGTGATATATAGACCCCTTTCTTTGTTCTCTATTTCAGTGGCAGAGAAGTTCCATTAGAAACCTAGAACATTGCTGAGAATAATCACTAGCAGAGAATTTTACTAAACAGTAATCTGTATAACAGGGCTGAGGATTTAAGCACAACCTGGGCGTACTCAAGTGCAGGACTGAGGGAGGTCTGCATTATCTGAAATGCAATTTTTCAGATGAGACATTAAATGGAGACCACTGTTCTGGCAACACAGGTGGATGGAATAAGTCTCATGGCACCATTCAACGAGGAGTAGGGAGCTTTTCGCTGTCTTTATAATGTGTGTACTGTGTTAATCCAATCTCAAACAATACCACCAAAAAAGAACAGGCTAACTGATTGTTCATCTCAGTTGCCACTCCTGGGATCTTGCAATATCAAAATTTGTTGCTTCATTTACCTACAGAACAACATGGCTGAGCTGCCCTGCTGCGAAGCATCACAGAAGTGTCATCGAAACATGGAGAGCAGCGGTTTAAGAAGGTGAGTAACTGGGGAATGGGCAAAACACATGTGGCCTTGTCAGAATGCCCAAAGGTGAGACACCCAGCGAGTACAGGTCCTTTCTTCACATTCATATATCTTATCAAGGCCATTGGATGTCAATCAGGAATGAGTGGAAATTGTGGCGAGCTTACCCACTCCCTGACACAGGAGTCCTGAACCTACTGCTAGACAATGCTGGGTTTGTCAAGGAGCAGATGACATGTCACCATCTCAACCTCACGTGGAGATCTATAACCTTGAGATGGAGGTGAGATGACCATGAAAGGAGAAAAAACACTCTCCATTAGGAGAAAGTAGGACCAACAGGCAATATATAACAGTGGATGGTTAGACTCTGTGAAAGCTGGGCTAGCAACAGGAGGATCTTCAAAAGGAATTTGTAGCTAAACTGATTTTTTGAACAGAAGCAAGTACGCTAACAATAAGATTACAAGTTATGGAAATGTTCATTTCTCTGTTATGTGGCTCTGATTTACAGAAAACTACAATGACAATGAGATTTGGTAAAAATTGTTGAATTTCTTAGTGATTAATAGAAAGGTCATGCAAACAATGTTGTGAGACATCAGTAGATTATTATAAGTTTTTCTAACAGGGTAAAATGGACCCTGTTTGATCCCCCACACAGTAAGGGAATTTTCAAGGTTATGTTTCTGCAGTGAGAGTGCAAGTTCACAATCCTTTCTATTTAGAAAACTTGCCAATCTTTTTCATATTTTTCTGTCCATTTTCTTTCCCCTGCTTATTCCTCGCTCACTCTCACTTCTCTGACACAGATTCAGCCATCATCACTCACTGCCCCTGTGTAAAACCAGATCGGGAATGTTGATGGGGCTTTCAAATGTTAGGAGATGTTGGACAAGAGGCAAACCATCAGTAAAGCTCCTCCAATAGTCATGGCACTGATGGGATGCCTGAGCTCCAGATGGCATCCTAGGGTTTATAAATTGGGCTGATTGGAATCTCTGCCCATTCCCATTCAAAAGTCCCAAAGAGCGGGGGCGAAGGTGGGTGTAGTAATTGTAAGTTAAACCTTTTCTGAATGTTATGAGGATCATGTGACTTGTTAAGAAAACAAGAAATTGTAACATTTTTCGTCTGCTAATATCACTGGTATTTTTCTTATGTGCTGAAAGATAGGCAGTTGGGGTAATTGGAGTAAGAGGCAGAGTGACTGCACGAGTCTAAAACAAAGAGTAAGAAGTGGTTTTGATATGTTAATGAACCAAGAGGAACTTCAATCAGAGTTTTACATAAAGCAGTAACAGGAGTGTTTTTGAATTGAGTTGTTTTAGTTCAAATGGGGATATAATCAGGTTGTAAAAGGTGTAAAGTAATGATAGGGTAAGTTTGTTCTTACAAGGTCAACGAAACAAGCTTGATCAATTCTCATAGGCCCCTGGATGTCTACAGCACAGAAGGAGGCCATTCAGCCCATCGTGTCCGCACCGGTCAATGGATTACACTAATCCCATTTTCCAGCGCTTGGCCCATAGCCCTGGAGGCTTTGGCAAGCAAGTGAATATCTAAATACTTCATAAATGTTACGAGAGTTTCTGACTTAACCACCCTTTCAGGCAGCGAGTTCCAGACTCCCACCAACCTCTTTGTGAAAAAGAATTCCCCTCGACTCCCCTCTTAGCCTTCTAACGCTTACCTTAAATCTATGCCCTCTGGTTATGCCACTCTACTAATGGAAAAAGTGCCTTCCTATCTACCTTATCTATGCCCCTCATAATCTTATACACCTCTATTGGGTCCGCTCTCAACCTTCGTATCTCCAAGGAAAACAACCCCAGCCTATCCAATCTTTCCTCATAGCTCAGACCCTCCAGCCCAGGCAGCATCCTGGTAAATCTCCCCTGCACCCTCTCCAGTGTAATTACATCCTTCCTATAATGTGGTGACCAGAACTGCATGCAGTACTCCAGTTGTGGCCTAACCAGCGTTTTATACAATTCGAGTATAACCTTCCTGCTCTTGTATTCTATGCCTCGGCTAATAAAGGCAAGTATCCCATTTGCCACCTTAACCACCTTGTCTACCTGCCCTGCTACCTTCAGGGATCTATGGATACGCACATCAAGGTCGCTCTGATCGTCAGTACTTCCCAGGGTCCTACCATTCATAGTGTAATCCCTTGCCTTGTTAGCCCTTCCCAAGTACATTACCTCAAACTTTTCCAGGTTGAATTCCATTTGCCACTGCTCTGCCCACCTGACCAGTCCGTTGATATCCTCCTGCAGTCTACGCTATCCACCTTGCTATTTACCACCCTACCAATTTTTGTCATCCGTGAACTTCTTGATCATACCTCCTACATTTAAGTCCAATTCATTTATGTACACCACAAACAGCAAGGGCCCAGCACTGAGCCCCGCAGAACTTCACTGGAAACAGACTTCCAGTCACAGAAACACCCCTCTACCACCACCCTCTGCTTCCTGCCTCTCAGCCAATTTTGGATCCAATGTGCCACTTTGCCTTGGGTCCCATGGGCTCTTACTTCCTTGACCTGTCTGCCATGAGGGACCTTATCAAAAGCCTTGTTAAAGTCCATGTAGACCACATCAAATGCACTACCCTCATCAATACTCCTGGTTACCTCCTCAAAACATTCAATCAAATTTGTCAAACACGACCATCCCTTAACAAATCCATGCTGACTATCCCTGATTAATCCATGTCTCCCCAAGTGCAGATATATTTGGTCCCTCAATTCTTTCTGGTAACTTCCCCACCACTGAGGTTAGACTGACTGACCTGTAATTTCCTGGTCTATTCCTTCCTCTCTTTTTTAATACTGGAACAATGTTAGCCCTCCAGCCCTTTGGAACCTCACCTGTGGCTGGAGAGGATCTGAAAATTACTGCCAGGGCCCCTGTTATCTCTTCCCTTGCCTCCCTCAACAGTCTGGGATACATCTCATTGGTGCCTATAGATTTATCCACTTTTAAGGCTGCTAAACCTGCCAGTACCCCCTCTCCATTAATTTCCTCTAATATTTCACAGTCCTCCATCCTGATGTCTTTTCCGTTGTGAAGACTGATGCAAAGTATTCATTGAGGACTGCACCCACATCTTCCAGGCCCACACACACTTTACCTCTGTGGTCCCTAATTGGCCCTACTCTTTCCTGAGTTAACTCGAAAGAGTAGGGCCAGTTAGGGACCATAGAGGTAATGTGTGTGTGGACCCGGAAGACGTGGGTGCAGTCCAAAAAAACCCCTTTGGGTTTACGTTTATTCTACCCACCAATGCTTTCTCATGCACTCTCTGAGCTTTCCTAATTTCCTTTTTAAGCACCCCCTGCACTTTTTATACTCCTCTAAGGACACTGCCGTTTTGGGCCCTCGGTATCTGCCACAATCTTCTCTTTTTTTCTTAATCCTAACCTTTATATCCTGTTAGGGGGAAATTAAAAATGCTAAAAGAGAATACAATAAGAATTTACTGAAAAACCATTAAAATCTCCAGGCAGACATGGCTGCTAAACATATTGAGAGTTGAAGGTTACCAGATGAACATTACACAGCCTTGAGAGTCAGATTGGAGACAAAAAGTATGACATAAATTAGATTAAGTGTACTTCCCTCTCACACAGGGAAGGGGCAGATGGTTTTAGCTTAGATATGGGAAGATGAACAATGGACAAAGAGGGGGCTTTGATGAAACACAAACAGTCTTGAGTAGTAGAATGGAGAAACTAACGGAGGGAACATTGGAAATAGGAATTTCAAGATTTCTGTTCAGTGTTGTGACAGGTAGATGGTAAATGCCAAGCTGCCCAAATCCCAGGGGGAAACTTTGAAGCAGCTGCCACAACTCTTGTGCAATTTGTACTTATTTTGAAATGCGGGCTTTGAATTCAGTAAAAAGACCACCAAGTCTTAAAGGTTTCTTACAAAATTAAATTAAACCTTTGTTAACAGAAGAAATTATTTTAAGCACATACATAGATTTACCATGATAACTTCTAAATTCCCTAATTAATCTAAACCCCAGTTACACCTCCGTTAAGGCAACAGTGAGACACAGATTTTAAAAGACCCAGACAAAGAAACACACAATACCCTGAACAGTCAAATTCAAAGTGAGTTTCTCTCAACTTCAGTTACTTGTAGACAGTAACTTGAAGCTTAGATGATGGAGGCTTTTCACACTTGTTAGATCTTAGATTGCCTTCCCTTGTGCACAGCCTTCTCTCCTTTACAATATTTTCTCTTTTGAATGCAAATTCCCTTTGTTTCACTATGGCTTTGGACTTTTACCTCTCTAATAAAAATCCATCAAAGTACCAATTTTACCACTGATCATTGGGAAAAATAAACACATTGCTTCTTATCTTCTCTGGCTGGGTGAAACACTTCAGCCCCCTCCTTTGAATTCAAGCTAGTCTGGTTTATTTAAAATGCAAATATTCCCTTTAACCTGCATTTACCTACTTAACATTTCAAATCTAGCTTATCTTCTGTTACATCAAAGCCTTCAGACCAGCTGCCTTTAATTCAATTAAGTCTCGCGCGCGCACACACACACACACGCACGCAGTATTATTCTACTTTACAATAAATTCCAATAACATTATGAAAAATTATTATATCTTCCTGACATCAGCTATCGCACAACTCCTCACGCGACCACTGGTTTAACACCTTCAGAATTGTTAATGAAGTGCCGGCTTTGTACAAGATTTGAGCCTGGTATTCCCTAATTTAATGGGGAAGGTGGAGAAAAACCAGGTAGTCAAAGTGATTCATGACATTCGCAGTAAGGGTTGAGAGCTTACTGTGGGAGAGATAGTTTTCCTACGAAATTTTGCAACTGGACTGAGATGGGTCCCTGGCACAATGGTCTCTGAAACATGACCTTTACCTTATCAAGTAGAAGTGGAAAACAGGATTGTTAGGAAACACTTGGATCGTCTCGGAAGTCGAGAAACCTTCCAAACAACCAGTTAATCCACCTAAGACTGAAGTTGAAACTTCGACTCCTGAGGTGCCAGATCGACAAAGAATAGACATACCTGATGTCTCTGAAGTAAATAATTCTGAACTGTCATTGTCTAAGGATGTCCCTGAAGCTGCAGTTCCTGTTCCAGTCCAGCCAATGGAAGACCCTCCAGTTGTAGAGTTGTGTTGCTCTACCCGAATCAGAAAACCTCCTCCTCAAACTAAATTTGTAATTGCATGAACTGTATATAATTGTATATAATATGGGTTAAGATATTTTTGTAAATAAGAGGTTAAAACAAAAAGGGGGAGGAATGTAGTAATTGTAAGTTAAACCTTTTCTTATTGTTATGGGAATCGTGACTATACAGATGAATCAGCCCTAAATGCAGAGAATCTTAGGGGAGGAGCTTTTTAGCCTTAGTCCTGGAACGAACATGTAGCCTCATCTGGAGTCTGTAAATAAAGTTTACTGTTGCTAACAAGGAACCAGCCCTGTATTCAAAGTTTATTACAGGGGAGGATGGGTCTCTATCAGAGAGCTAGCACATTATAACTGCCTGTTGGCAGTGGCTCAGTGAGTATGAATCTCTCTCTTGCCTCGGAGCCAGAAAGTCACTCTCCAGAGACTTGGCACAAAATCTAGGCTGACATACCAGTGCGGTACTGCAGGAGTGCTGCACTGTTAGAGGTACTGTCCTTCAGATGTGATGTTAAACCAAAACCCATCTGCCCTCTCAGGCGAGTTATAAGATCCCATGGGATCTTGGCGTGTGTGTCCATTGATTTCTGAAGGTGGAGAGGCATGTTAGTGGGGTGGTGAAAAAGGCATATGGGACACTTGCCTTTATCAATCGAGGCATAGATTACAAAAGTAGGGAGGTCATGTTGGAGTTGTATAGAACCTTGGTGAGGCCACAGCTGGAGAACTGTGTGCACTTCTGGTCGCCACATTATAGGAAGGATGTGATTGCACTGGAGGGGGTGCAGAGGAGATTCACCAGGATGTTGCCTGGGATGAAACATTTAAGTTATGAAGAGAGGTTGGATAGACTTGGGTTGTTTTCGTTGGAGCAGAGAAGACTGAGGGGCGACCTGATCGAGGTGTACAAGATTATGAGAGGCATGGACAGGGTGGATAGGGAGCAGCTGTTCCCCTTAGTTGAAGAGTCAGTCACGAGGGGACCCAAGTTCAAGGTGAGGGGCAGGAGGTTTAGGGGAGATGTGAGGGAAAACCTTTTTACCTAGAGGGTGGTGACGGTCTGGAATGCACTGCCTGGGAGGGTAGTGGAGGCGGGTTGCCTCACATCCTTTAAAAAGTATCTGGATGAGCACTTGGCATGTCATAACATTCAAGGCTATGGGCCAAGTGCTGGTAAATGGGATTAGGTAGGTAGGTCAGGTGTTTCTCACATGTCGGTGCAGGCTCGATGGGCCGAAGGGCCTCTTCTGCACTGTGTGATTCTGTGACTAGTTTGAAGAGGAGCAGGGGAGTTAACCTTGGTGTCCTGGTCAATGCTTATCTATCACTAAAACAAATTATCTGGATTTGTAACTCTTTCGAGTTATCAACAGTCACAGATTGTAACTCTTTTTCGAGTACAATCACAGTTCTTGGTTTCCGGGAGTGGGACATGAACCCACAACCCTCTGATTCAAAGGCGAGGGTGCTATGAACTGAGCCACAGCTGACACCTCTTATCTGGACTTGTATCTCATTGTTTGTGTGAGCTTGCAAATTGGCTGTTGTGTTTACTTCATTACAACAGTGCGTACATGCTTAAAGTGCTTCATTGGCTGTAAAGCGCATTGGGGCATCCTGAGGTTGTGAAAGGCACTATAGAAATGCAAAACTTCCATTTTCTTTCTCTTTGAAAGTGCTGGTCAATGGCTTGTCTTTTCTGGGTGGAAAGCAGTAGCTGATCAGTGAGAGGGGTGGTGTTGGAGGTGGACAAATATTGACCAACAAAGTTAGTTTGGAGGGGTGGGGGGTAAGGGGATGGGGGGGGGGAGGGGTGAGGTGGGGGGTGGGGGGGAAGGGGGGTGGTGGTGGTTGGGGGGAGGAATGGGGGGCAGGGGGTGGCGGAATAGGTTGCAGGATACCCCAGAACCAGATGGGCAGTGCCCAGAGAAGCAGAGGTTGCACTTTCTGTGTGGGGTCTGGAAGAGCTGGCAGGCACTCCTCAGTGGGTTCCTTGTTCAACAGCTGCTTATACTGTCGCAAAAACCCATCTGGTTCACTAACATCCTTCAGAAAGGAAATCTGCCATCCTTACCTGGTCTGACCTATATGACTTCAGACGCACAGCAATGTGTTTGACTCTTAACTGCCCTCTGAAATGGCCGAGCAAGTCACTTCTCCAAATCTCTACAGAAAAGTCAAAAAGGAATTAATCTGGACAGACAACCCAGTATCAATTTAGGCACAGGAAATAATCCTGCAAAGTCATCCTCACTAACATCTGAGGCTTGAGAACTGTCCTACAGACTAATCAAGCAGCAGCCTGATGTAGTCATACTCATGGAATTATACTTTAGAGATAATGTCTCAGGCATCACCATCGCTATCCCTTCCCTAGACAGACCAGGAGTGGTATACATTTGGGAGGGAGTTGCCCTCGGAGTCCTGAACATTAAGACTTCATGGGTTTTAGGGTCAAAACATCAGGTTAGATGTGGGCAAGGAAACATCACTTGGTAGAAACACTGAGGGTTGCAAGGGCACAGAATATATTCTGGGTGGGGTACTTCGATGTTCATCATCAAGAGTGGCTAGGTAATACCACTACTGACTGAACTGGCCAAGTCCTGAGGGACATGTCTGCCAGACTGGGTCTGCGGCAGGTAGTTAGGGAACCAGCAAGAAAGAAAAATGTACTAGACCTTGCCCTCACCAATTTACCTGTTCTAGGTGCACCTGTCCATGATAGTATAGGCAGGAGTGACCAAACAGTCAAAGGTTCACAATCTGAGGGATTCTAGAGGCATCTTCCAAACCCTCCTAAATCTGATTCCCCTACTTTTATGTTTCTGGTTATCAGGTTCGTTTTGTTCAGCCAATGCAAGCTGCGCCCTTGATATTAACACATTAGTTGGTGCTTGAAACAATACAGGCAGAGAGACTGATTAACTGAACAAGCACTTGTGGTTTATTGGAACTAAGAACAAGTACTAACACCATGCGTGCTTCTTCACCTCCAGCTCTAGACTTACAGTTACCAAGTAGCCCACGCTGTGTAGCGATTGGTCAATACAGTCACATGGTCAATTAACTAGATTCTGTTAAAGGTGCATAGCACCCCACTTTACCAAACCTGTCCACGTTCCACTTTACATCAACATTATGAGACTGTCAAAGTCCACACTTAATTGAATTCCAATAGAAGGAGCTATTGCTGCATCAGCAAACAGTTTACAGTGAGTATAACAGAATATTATGCTAATTCATAAATAATGATTATTGATTGAAATTTCAAGCCAAATTTCTGCAGAATGTTGGTTTATAACAAGCATCAGTTAGTAAACTGAGCACAACAATATTACATCACTTAGAATTCATTGGAAGAAGCAATTGCACCAGCCTTTAATAAATTATATTTCTCTAATTTATCCTGTGATTTAAAGTTTTTTTTACTGCAGGAACTGTGAATAGTTTTAGGAACAGGAAAGGACTCCCAGACTTATCCTCTTATTCCAATGGACCAACTTCCACTATTTGCTTCAATCCTTTCAGAAATGAATAAATGTTGTCCTTTAACCATTGATACTGTCTATCTCACTGAGCTCCCTAGGTAAGTGTCGGTCATCCTCTGGTCAATTCTTTACAGCTCTGCTGTACTGTTGGTCATCCTTTACCAACAGGCCCACCCATGTGAACACAGTTCCCCAAAGACCCAGTGAGTGAGACCATTGGCTGATGTGGTGGAATGCTTCAGAAAGGCACCAGCCAGCATATTTGATTCCTACCTCTGAGTAAGATCACCATTCAGGAATTAAGTGCAGGAAAACGCAGCCAAGTGCTAGATGTTGGGTGAAAACAACATTGGAGTGACCTGTGGTGCCCTATTTTTATTTTTAACACCCAGCTGATTTATTTGACTTTTAGCTATAATATTAGCCCCCCCCTTAGTGGGTTGGGGTTTATTAATATCTGCAGAGAAACATCATAATTAACATACTTTAGTCCTGAATGTGATTAAAAGCAAAATCCCATCACTGCAGTTAAATGTGAACTTGCCGCTTCGATAACTGAGTGAATCTCTCCCACACTCAGAGCAGGTAAGTGGCTTCACCCCAGTGTGAACTCACTGGTGTACAGTGAGTTCAGGTGATCGCCTGAACCCAGCTGCACAGTCAGAGCACCTGAACGGTCTCTAGTCAATGTGAAAACATTGATGAGACGTCAGTTCCAAAGAACTTTTAAAGCAGTTCTCGCACTCTGGGCATTTAAAAGGTCTCTCATCAGTGCGAATTCGCTGGTGTATCATCAGGTTGGCTAACTGAGTGAATCCCTTCCCACACTTAGAGCAGGTGAACGGTCTCTCCCCAGTGTGACTGTGCCAATGAGTTCCCAGTTCTGATGGGGATTTGAATCCCTTCCCACAGTCTCTGCATTTCCTTGGTTTCTCCCTGTTGTAACTGCATTTATGTTCTGTCAGGTCAGATGATCGGCTGAAGCCTCGCCCGCACACAGAACGTGTGCACGGTTTACCCCCACTGTGGTCAGTGCTTTTTCTTTCTATGTTCAAAATATAATGATATTCAGGTTACGATAAATTAGGAAACTCCGTCAGATCCTGGTGTGATGTTTGGTTCCAGTTTTTCAACTGCAAATCCTCCCCATCTAATACCCTAACAGCTTTGTGGGAGCATCTTCACCACATGGACTGCAGCAGTTTAAGAAGGTCAAACATCATCATCTCCACAGGCAACTGGGGATTGGCAATATATGCTGGTATACTCAAGAGGCCAATATATCCAGGTCCTGATGAATCAAGTGACGCTTGAAGACTTTGTGATGTTTGGTTTGAATTTCTTGTCTGCAAAACCTCATCTTCTAGTATCCCGGTCTGAGCAGCTTCGTTCAGGTGAATAGCTCACCAATCAGGTACAGTAGTGGAAGGCTGTCATTGTCTGTGGAGCCAAACCACAGCTGGAGTGAGCAACCGGGCGAGATGGGAAGAGAAAACTGCAACGAATAAACTGCAGAACTGGTTTCTGATCTCTAGGTCTTAGTTAATTGGACAGTGTGAAATGATGCAGCAAACTAGAGTTGCTGCCCTCCCCTATAGTCAGTCAATAGACAAGTTGAAAAGATGGGTTACAAACAGCATATTGGCTCCTTAATGCTTCTCTTGTCAGTCAATAGTTGCTATAAACTCTGCCATGAAATTATTCTCACTATTTTTATGAAAGTTTGAATTGTGGAAGCTCCTCCATTGTAAATGATTCTGCTGAATGTGCATTAGTTCTGACCTGCTGTTGACATTTCCTGTGGCAACTCTCACAGCAAGTTGCTGGACCTGCTGCCTTAAAACAATTCAACTTTTTAACAGAATGATTCTTTAAAAAAAATCAGCCATTCTAATGAGTAAAAGTCTTTGTAAGAATGGGTCTTTTAAAGAACAGGAGGCCAATAACAAAAGGAGAGAGTGCCTGAGAATAGAGATGAGACTGGGGCTAATACAATCCAGAGACTTTGCCTGGGGAAGATGGGAAAGCAGATTGAGACTTTGAAAACTGGACAAGTTGGCAATAGGAGAAATCAGGCTAGCAAAAAATTAAAGGGAGCATGCAGGAGAAAGCATGCAGAATGGAATATCAAGCGGAAAGTGAGAGTGAAAGAGGGGAGAGTAGGACCATTAAAAATGAGAGAGCTGGAGGAATAACTAAAAAGGATGGGATGGCTCTTAAAAAAGTGAGAACAATAGAGGAAGTGAGGAGCATGGAGTTTTAAACATCAAAAAACTTATTAACAAATGGAGAATCAGGCCATTCAAGCTAAAGAAATGATTTTACGGTTTGATTCTGTGCTATCCTCCACTTTCTGCCACTGCTATACAATAAATATATTTTGTCCATTTTTGCCTTCTGCCTGCTATAGATTCACCATCGGGTGGGAAACTGAACCACTTTGTTTCATATATGTTGGATAGGCACATATGTTCAGCACTAATATGGACCAGTTGGACCCAATGGCCTGTTTCTGCATTAAAAACCAAAATGCTGGAAATACTCAACAGGCCTGGTAGTATCTGTGGAGAGCAATGGAGCTAACGTTTCGGGCCAATGAATCTTTGCATTATTTGGCTTGTTTCTGTGCTGTACATTTCATGCAGTAACATTGGGAATTTGGCAGGGGAGGGCCAGGTTCAATATTGAATAAACCCAAGTCAGTGACAGTCCAGTGGAATGCTCCTATCGATGTCATTGTGCCTCAGTTAGTCTCAGCTCCTTAACCCTTTTAGGGAAGAATGTTCAGAGAATGTATTTTACATCATGGTATTTTGGGGGTTAAATGTGAAAGATATGCTGTTTGGTGGAACCTTGACATTTCACAGAAATATTTGTGAATTAGTGGAGAGTTAAGGAAACAGAAATCTGTTTTGCAGTCAGCATTAGAGCAGAGACAAGCAGATCAGGTACATTTCTAGGTCAGAACTGCAGTCTGAGAGATAAAGGACTGAAGAAAGAGACAGCAGAGGGAGGAGGGACCAGATTAGTGTTCATCTGTATTTCTCTTTACAGATACTGTCTGACCTACTGCCAATTCCCAGCATTTGCTGTTTTTATTGTATTTTCTTGTGTTCCTTCAGGATTTAATCTGTGTCTGCAACATATTTTGATATTGACTATGCTGAAATCCAGTTATAAACTCCAGCTGAACTCTGACTCAGTTTGCATTCACACTGAAAGGAGCTGAGACTGGTTTTCCAGCACAGACTGCAGTTTAAAGCTATGTCAAAAATCACTAGAGCCACACCTTTCCAACCTGCCAACTGTCACATTCCTGTCTTCAGCCCTAAGTGACCAATAAATGTACTTAACCTCAATCCAAATACGCGCAAGACACCAGCAATCTGTCTGGGCTGAATAAATTGGAGTCAAAGGTTGGTAGGAAAAACGGTAGCTGAACAATGGGCTACCTTCAACGCAGAAATAGTTCAGACACAGTCAAGGTATATTCCCTCTAAAAGGGAAAAGTAGGGCAAACAGATCCAGAGCTGTCCGGATAATAATTTCTATCTCTTTTAAGATAAAGAAGAAAAAGTGTGCTTATGACACATGCCAGTAGAAAATACAATTGAGAACCAGGATGAATATTGAAGGGTTGAGAGAGGAGGTGAAGAACAGCAAATAAGAGAAGGAAAGAGGGAGTATGAAAAGAGACTGGCAACTAACATAAAAGGGAATCTCAAGGTCTTGTATAGGCATATAAATAGTAAGAATGGTAAAAGGAGGCAGAGGACATAGCTGAGATATTAATAGAATTCTTTGCATCTGTTTTTTCCAAGGAAGAAGCTGCTACTTAGGCCATGGTGAAAGAGGAGGGAATTCAGGCACTAGATGGGTTTAAAATGGATAAGGAGGAAGTATCGGATAAGCTGTCTGTACTTGAAGTTGATAAGGCACCAGGATGAGATGCATTCAAGGATACTGAAGGAAGTGAATAGAAACTGCGGAGGCACTGGCCATGACTTTTCAGTCTTCCTTGGACTCGGGTTGCGCCAGAAGACTGGAGAATTGCAAAAGTTACACCTTGTTCAAAAAAGGAGGTAAAGATGAGCCCAGCAACTACAGGCCTGTTAGTTTAACTTTGGTGTTGGAGAAACATGTGGAATCAATAATTCGAACTTAATTTTAGGGAATGAAGCCGGGTAAGTGATAGAGGTATCAGTGGGGGAGCATTTTGCAGATAGTGATCATAACTCCGTTAGATTCAAGGTTGTTATGAAAAAGGACAAGGAGGGGCCAGAAATCAGAGTTCTAAATTGGGGGAAGGCCGATTTTAATAAGATCAGATATGATTTGGCCAGAGTGGACTGGGAGCAGCTACCTTTAGGTAAATCTGCGTCAGAGCAGTAGGACTCATTCAAGAAGGAAATAGGGAGAGTACAGGGCCAACATATTCCAGTAAAGACAAAGGATGGGACCAACAAATCCAGGGAACCCTGGATGTCGAGGGATATACAGGATTGGATAAAGAGAAAAGGGGAGGCTTATGGGAGATACCGAGGGCTCAAAACAGCGGAAGCCCTAGAGGAGTATAGAATGTGTAGGGGGGAACTTAAAAAGGAAATTAGGAGAGCAAAAAGGGGGCTTGAAAAAACATTGGCAGGTAAAATAAAGGAAAATCCAAAGTTATTTTACAAG
The DNA here is from genome assembly GCF_964194155.1 of Cetorhinus maximus. NCBI lineage: Eukaryota > Metazoa > Chordata > Chondrichthyes > Lamniformes > Cetorhinidae > Cetorhinus > Cetorhinus maximus. The sequence goes on along the minus strand of NC_135910.1, from coordinate 20,797,397 downwards.
TACATTAAGAGTAAGAGTATAACTGGGGAAAGAGCAGGGCCCATTAAGGGCCATAGTGGTAATTTGTGTGTGGAGCCGGAAGACGTAGGTAGGGTTCTGAATGAATACTTTGTGTCAGTGTTCACAAGTGAGAGGGACGATGTGGGTGTGGAAATCAGGCAGAAGGGCTGTGATATAATTAAAGAAATTAGCATAGAAAGGGAGGAGGTTCTAAGTGGTCTGGCAGGCTTAAAAGTAGATAAATCTCCGGGCCCAGGTGAAATGTATCCCAGGCTGTTGCGTGAGGCAAGGGAAAGATAGCTGGCAATAATTTTCAATACCTCTCTGGCCACAGGAGGGGTGCCAGAGGACTGGAGGACAGCCAATGTGGTACCGTTATTCAAGAAGGGAGGAAGGGATAAACCAGGGAACTGCAGGCCAGTCAGCCTGACCTCTGGTGGGGAAACTATTGGAAGCAATTCTGAGGGTCAGAATTAATTTACACTTGGAGATGCAGGGATTAATCAAGGACAGTCAGCATGGTTTTGTTAAGGGGAGGTCATGTCTGACCAATTTGATTGAATTTTTCGAAGAGGTGACTAGGTGTGCAGATGAGGGCAATGCTTTTGACGTAGTCTACTTGGACTTCAGCAAGGCTTTTGATAAGGTCCCGCATGGGAGACTGACAACGAAGGTAAGAGCCCATGGGATCCAAGGCAATTTGGCAAATTGGATCCAGAATTGGCTGAGTGGCAGGAAGCAGAGGGTGATGGTCGAGGGGCGTTTTTGTGACTGGATGCCTGTGTCTAGTGGAGTTCCACAGGGATCGGTGTTGGGTCCCTTGCTGTTTGTGGCATATATAAACGATTTAGACTTGAATGTAGGAGGGTTGATCAGTAAGTTTGCAGATGACACGAAAATTGGTGGGGTTGTAAATAGTGATGAGGATAGCCTTAGATTACAGGAGAATATAGACGGGCTGGTCAGATGGGCTGATCAGTGGCAAATGGAATTTAATCCGGATAAGTGTGAGGTGATGCACTGGGGCAGGACAAACGGGAATACACGATGAATGGTAGGACCCTGGGAATTACCAAGGATCAGAGGGACCTTGGTGAGCTTGCCCACCGGTCCCTTAAGGTAGTGGGACAGGTAGATAAGGTGGTTAAGAAGGCATATGGGATACTTGCCTTTATTAGCCGTGGCACAGAATATAAGAGCAGGGCGGTTATGCTGGAACTGTATAAAATGCTGGTTAGGCCACAGCTAGAGTATTGCGTGCAGTTCTGGAATCTGCATTATAGAAAGGATGTGATTGCGCTAGAGAGAGAGTGCAGAGGAGATACCAGGATGTTGCCTGGGCTGGAGAGTTTTAGTTATGAGGAGAGATTGGATAGACTGGGGTTATTTTCCCTGGAGCAGAAGAGATTGAGGGGGGACATGATTGAGGTGTATAAAATTATGAGGGGCATAGATAGGGTAGACAGGAAGGAACTTCTCCCCTTGGTGGAGAGATCAGTAACCAGGGGACATAGATTTAATGTAAGGGGAAGGAGGTTTAGAGGGGATGTGAGGAAGAATTTTTTCACCCAGAGGGTGGTGGGAATCTGGAACTCACTGCCTGAAAGGGCGGTAGAGGCAGAAACCCTCATAACGTTTAAGAAGTATTTGGATGTGCACTTGCGATGCCATGGCATACAAGGCTATGGGCCTAGTGCTGGAAAATGGGATTAGAATAGTTAGATACTTGTTTGACCGGCGCAGACTTGATGGGCTGAAGGGCCTTATTCTGTGCTGTAGACCTCTATGACTAAAATTAACAGCCATATGGAAAAATGTGGGTTAATTAAGGAAAGCCAACATAGATTTCTAAAGGGAAATCATGTTTAACTAACGTGCTGGAGTTTTTTTGAGAAGGTAACAGAGAACGTTGATGAGGGCAATGCTGTTAATGTGGTGTACATGTGTTTCCAAAAGGAATTTGAAACAGGGCCGCACAACAGAGTTGTGAGCAAAGTTATAGCTCATGGAATAAAAGGCAATAGCAGCACCATGGATCTGGAATTAGCTGAGTGACAGGAAACAGAATGTAGTGGTTAATGGATTGTTTTTGGGTTGGAGAAAGATTTGCAGTGGAGTTCCCCAGGGGTCCATGTTGGGACCCTTGCTTTCCCTGATACATATTTATAACCAAGACCTTAGTGTACAGGGCACAATTTCAAAATTTGCAGATGATACGAAACTTGGAAGCATTGTGAACTGTGAGGAGGATAATGTAGAACTTCAAAAGTACAAGGACAAGTTGGTGGAATTAGCGGACAGGTGGAAGATGAATTTCAATGCAGAGAAATGTGAAGTGATTCATTTTGGTAGAAAGAACAAGGAGAGACAATACAAAATAAATGGTACAACTCTAAAGGGGGTGGAGGAACAGTGGGACCTGGGTGTATACATGCACAAGTCATCGGTGGTAGGACAGATTAAGAGCACAGTTAATAAAGCATACAGTATCCTGGGCTTTATTAAGTGTACAAGAGCAAGGAGGTTATATTGAACTTCCACAAGCCATTAGTTCAGCCACAGCTGGAGTATTGCTTTGAGTTCTGGGCGTCACACTTTAGAAAAGTGCAGAAAAGATTCATGAGAATGGCTTCAGAGATGAGGAACTTCAGTTATGAAGATACATTGGAGAAGTTAGGACTGTTTTCCTTAGTGAAAAGAAGGCTGAGAAGAGATTTGATAGAGGTATTCAAAATCATGAGGGGAGAAACTGTTCCCATTGGTGGAAGGATTGAGAATGAGAAGACACAGATTTAAAGTAACTGGTAAAAGAAGCAAAAGTGATATGTGAAAATACTTTTTCACACAGCGAATGGTTAAGGTCTGGAATGCATTACCTGAGGGTGTGGTTGGGGGCAGGTTCAATTGAAGCATTGAAAAGCAAATTAAACTGTGATCTGAAAAGGAAGAATGTGCAGGGTTACAGGAAGAAGGCGGGAGAATAACACTAAGTGAATTGCTCATTCGGAGAGCTGGTGCAGACACGGTGGGCTGAATGGCCTCTTTCTTCACTGTAACAATTCTGTGATTCTGTAAAGCACCTCTTCTCAGTGCATTTAAGTAGCTGATTAATCACTCTATTACATTCACCTTACGCCGAGTTGTAATTTTTCACAGTGGTTGACAGTTGGCTGTTTAAGAAATAGGAGCAGGAGTAGGCCATTTGGCCCCTCGGGCCTGCCCTGCCATTCAATAAGATCATGGTTGATCTGCTGCAGCCCTCAACTCCTCTTTCGTGCCAGCTCCTCATAGCCCTCAACTCCCCGATATTTCAAAAATCTTATCTATCTCCTCTTTAAATACTTTGTGATCTAGCCTCCACAACTCTCTGGGGTAGAGAATTCCAGACATTCAGTGCCCTCTGAGAGAAGCTTTAAATGAGTGTCCCCTTGTTCTATAACTATGTCCCCTAGCTTGAGATTTCCCCACTAGTGGAAACATCTTCTCAACATCTACCATGTCAAGCCCCCTCAGAATCTTGTACGTTTCAATAAGATCACCCCTCATTCTTCTAAACTCGAATGAACAAAGGCCTAACCTGTTTAGCCGTTTCTTGATATGTCAACCCCTTCATCCCAGGAATCAGCCTAGTGAATCTCTTTTGAACTGCCTCCAATGCCAGTATATCCTTCGTTGAATATGGGGACCAAAACTGTACTCAGTACTCTAGGTGCTGTCTCACCAACACCCTGTATAGTTGTATCAAGACTTCCCTATTTTTAAACTCCAACCCCCTAGCAATACAGGCCAAAATTCCATTTACCTGCTGAATTACTTGCTGCACCTGCCTGCTAACCTTTTGTGTTTCATGCACAAGAACACCCAGATCCCGCTGTGCTGCAATTGTTTTGGAGCCCCTCTCCATTTAAATAATAGTCTGCCTTTTGATTCTCCCTACCAAAGTGCATGACCTCACACTTTCCTACAATAAACTCCATCTGCCAAATTTTTACCCACTCACTCAACCTATCTATATCCCCTTGCAGATTCCTCATGCCCTCATCACAACATGCCCTCCTACCTATTTTTGTATCATCAGCAAATTTGGATACATTATACTCTGCCCCCTCCTCCAAATCATTAATATAGATAGTAAATAATTAAAGCCCTAGGACCTTGTGGCACTCCACTAGTTACGTCTTTCCAACCTGAAAAAGACCCATTAACCCCGACTCTCTGTCTCCTGTGTGTTAACCAATCCTCAATCCATGCTAATACATTATCCCCAATACCGTGAGCTCCTATTTTGTGCAATAATCTTTTATGTGGCACCCTATCGAATTCCTTCTGGAAATCCAAAAATACCTTCAAAAATACAATTTGACCTGCTTCTGCCTTCAGAGGAGGGGAGGAAGGGGTTTGAGGGGAGGGAAGAGGATGTGAGGGGATGGGGGAGGAGGGGAAGGGAGCAGTTTAAGGGGAGGGAATGGGAGGGGTTTAAGAGGAGGAGGCAGCAGCACTGGAGGCAGACGCTGGATCACCTATAGGAGAGAAAGATATCGTCATTTACAAAGCAATACACTGGAGCCAATCGAGGAGTTGTGATTATCACAATGAACAAATATTCTGCCACAGTCAGGGTCGGAAGGTCGTAAGGAACTGCATGGAAATTCACTCCTGATTTCATACAATCTGGTCGGTCAGTTGTCCCACCAAGGGAAGTGATGAAACATTTATGAATCCTTTGGGATAGGTGGAGGCCATTCAGCCACATGAGCCTGTTCCGCCATGCAATTAGATCATGGCTGATCTGCATCCTAACTACTCCATCTTGGCTCCATAGCCCTCAATACCCTTATACTTAATAAAAACCTATCAAGTTTTGAAATTTTCAACTGACCCCCCCAGTCTGAACGACTTTTGAGAGAATTGCAGATTTCTCAAGAAGAAGAAGAAATACAAACTCTAATTTTAAGGTTATGTACCACCCCCCCCCCCCCCCCCCAACAGCTTGTTCCGGACTCCTCCCTGCTAAAGGAAATAGTTTCCCTCTGGAATGTGCAGTGGAGCAGTGTGATTCTCTGGAATGTGCAGTGGAGCAGTGTGATGCTCTGGAATGTGCAGTGGAGCAGTGTGATGCTCTGGAATGTGCAGTGGAGCAGTGTGATTCTCTGGAATGTGCAGTGGAGCAGTGTGATTCTCGAATGTGCAGTGGAGCAGTGTGATTCTCTGGAATGTGCAGTGGAGCAGTGTGATGCTCTGGAATGTGCAGTGGAGCAGTGTGATGCTCTGGAATGTGCAGTGGAGCAGTGTGATGCTCTGGAATGTGCAGTGGAGCAGTGTGATGCTCTGGAATGTGAAGTGGAGCAGTGTGATGCTCTGGAATGTGCAGTGGAGCAGTGTGATTCTCTGGAATGTGCAGTGGAGCAGTGTGATTCTCTGGAATGTGAAGTGGAGCAGTGTGATGCTCTGGAATGTGCAGTGGAGCAGTGTGATTCTCTGGAATGTGCAGTGGAGCAGTGTGATGCTCTGGAATGTGAAGTGGAGCAGTGTGATGCTCTGGAATGTGAAGTGGAGCAGTGTGATGCTCTGGAATGTGCAGTGGAGCAGTGTGATTCTCTGGAATGTGCAGTGGAGCAGTGTGATGGGAGTGAGTCTTTCTCAGTGGCTGAGGTCTGGGCAAAAGTAGGATCACCATGTTCACTTTGGGAATGCAGCCAAACTGCAGGTGAAGCAGGTTTGCTAGGACTTAACAGGCACTGTACTGTGATTAACTGTCACTTGACCAATTCCTGAGGACAGCTATTGATCGTCAAAGCTGGGATTAGAAATCTGGAACTCACTCCGCTGTGGATGTTGCCTCAAGACTGGAAGCCGTGGATTTCTGTTGGGCCAGTGAACCAAGCGAAATGGAGCAAAGTTGGCTAAATGGAGATGGTGCACAGATCAGCCATGATCTAGAGATGCAGGTCAGGTTCGAGGGGCTGAATGGCCTCCTCCTGCTCCCATGTTCCTGTTTTGTATGGCCACTTTTCCCCAGTAACAGTTCAGAAAGCTAAAGCTCTGCACATTTTATTGAAGATTTAATTTTTCTCTCGATGAAACGGGTCCTGATGGCAAGACCCCTCTCTTTCAAAAGTGTTGTCATGGTAAACTCTCCGTTTGATGTGCGAACTATCATTTTTCTAACGCAGGTAAGAAAAAACCCAGTTTCCTCGTTCTCCCACATGCAAACTCTGTTAGAAGCAATGAAAAGATCAATCAAGCTCATCAGCTGTCGAGTGGCATCTTGTTACTAAGATGTGAGATCTGATCAGTCAGTGACTCCTGGTGCACTGGTGTTCTTAATGTGCCAATGAAATGTTTCAGGATAAACACTCAGCCATAAAATGTTGCAATTTTCACCCTACGTGACACCTGTCAAACGAATATTTAGGTTAAACAGGTTACCAATGATTCTGATACACTCCCAGTGAAGACATCAATGAAGAAAGATGCCACATTCCTATCACAGAGCTATAGTGGCAAGAATTTCAGATTGGTTCCTGGACTCAAAAGTGTGAATAGACAAAACCAGTGCACTCTAGCACTGTGACAACCCATCCAGACTTGGTCTGGGCCAAACTCACAGTTTGCTTTCGTGGTCATCAATGTGCCTTTAGCATCACTGATCTCCAGGTCACCTTCCCAATATCGTATGTTATTTGGCAAACTAACTCCACGGATCCAGCTATTTCACAGCTCAGGTTTGGAGTGTTGCCTAATGTTGTCACATTCACCTTGTGGCACAAAGGAGACAAATTCAGAATTGAGGCAAAGTGACAGCTGAGATACCCACTGCTCCCACTATGGATACCTGTGAATGGTCATCGCTCCCACTATATTGGGCAGCTTAATTAGATGACTAATACATGCTGTTAATGAGAAGGGGAATGGTAGCACATTGGCCAGACTCATGGTGGTTCAGCTCATAGAGGCGTACAGACAGGAAGGCTCTGTAGCAACTCCTGCTCTGTACTGAGGAACAGAATTTCCACTTTTTAAATCCCAAGTCTGTAGTTTTGCACCACACAGCATCAACATTCAACAGACCGTTGGGACAGCAATAGTCCCTGTCTCACTCACTAATGTCTAAATTCAACATACTGTTAGCAGGGAATAAATGCCAAGTAATGGAATAGATAGATAAGTAGATCAATAGGCAGATAGATACTGATAGATAGAGATCACAGACAAGGAAATATTAGCAAATCTCCTCACCCACTTCCAAAGCTGAGCTTAGAGCAAAAGTCTTTCAGTTTATTAAATGCTTGTTTATGACAAGTTGGCCTCCTGTACCTGAGATAAGTGCAAACAGACCCCAGGCTCAAGTTAAAGGAGTAAAATGAACCACACCATGCAAAGCTAATCTTATTGTCTTTCTGTTTTTGAGGTTAGTCGCATACTCCCTCACTCCATACACTGCTGCATAAGGCCAGTCAGACTCAGAAATGGCATTTTCTAATAAAGACTACTTGTTGGATTTGACATAACCTCTGAGTGCACGTGGAAAAATAAATCAGAGTCTCTTGGTGGAGTTCCATTGCACCAAGTGAGATTCATAGGTCACAGCAGGAAAGGTTTCATTTGGGCCAAGCCACACAGCTCGATGGGAGAGCAGAGGGCGGTCACACGCTGGAGACCGATTTCTGCTCAGTTTCTGACCCTAGCTGGAAGGAGCAGGTGCTCCCAGGCAATCCCAGGCTGGTGAATGGTCAGAGACTTGCAATATGGGCTCAGGTTAAAATGATCCCAGTGAATAACAGAATCTTGGAAATCCATGTCGCCTTCTTAGTTCACAACCCTCGTGCCAGAGTTTAGCTCCCCCAGAATTACCACAGTTGGATACAGGATGCAAATTCCAGGGTAGAGGCATTGCCTTGATGGGGAGGAGGAACTGAACAGGGAAGCAGAAAAAACACAAAAGCTGAGAAGTGAAGCGCTGTGAAGAACCCCTTGTAATTTTCATTTCAGGCTCCTGACAGTTTGAAGAGGGTTTATTGAACAGATGTGGATACAGAGCCAGATTCCTTCACTGACTGTCACATGTTTTATCCTTTCTGTAAACACTGTTACACCAGAATGAAGAGAGTAATCTCACTGCTGTTCTTTGACTTCTTTTTCCCTGTCCCTTAAGTAAAAAAAAAGACCTGACATTTGAATTATATAAAATGTCAGTTCTTTTATGCAGGTTTAATGTGATGTTACAGTTTTGCTAAAGCATTGCAGCCTTTCCAAGCAGTTGAAGTCCAACAACTAGAACTCTTTACTAGGGAAATGACAAATTCCCAGTCGGGAGTTGTTCTCGAAGGGAACTTGCCTGGGAGATTTGGGTTACAAGGTTTGAACACCCTCTATGATCACCTTTGTTTTTATACATAACTTCCCCAGTGGAAGCATTGAATTTAGCCTCACTCAAGGGCCTCACTGAGTAATGGGGTTGGGTGTGCGAATGCAAAAAGGCCATTTGGTCCATCTAGTCTTACCAAGGTCTGTGTAAAAACTATCTCATAGTGGAATCCACTTCCCCAAGGAAATGTTTTGTAATCATTAATGCTGAAAGGGAATGAAGCAAAGCTTTGGAACATTCATCTATCCTCATGGCTCCAATGTTAAACCAGACAATTCCCACCATTTTCCCCGCTCCCAGCTTCAGCTTCAGCTCCATCTCAATGTTCTCGACACTAAAGCCTCCACGGCCCTTTTCTGCAGTGCTAATCACCACAATATCAATGGGTTTATCTGATGTCTATTTAGCATAGTTGCTACAGATTGGAAAAATATTCTTCTAATTTCTGCACTCACTGCTGCACAGTTCCCTCCCTCACCATTGTCTCCACATGAGGGAGTGCTGCACTGTAAGAGAGTCAGTACTGAGGGAGTGCTGCACTGTAAGAGAGTCAGTACTGAGGGAGTGCTGCACTGTTGGAGGACACTACTAAGGAGGTGTCACACTGATGGAGAGTCAGTACTGAGGGAGCGCCACACTGGTGGGTCAGTACAGAGGGAGTGCTGCACTGCCGGGAGATCAGTACTCAGGGAGTATGCACTGTCAGAGGGGACATTACTGATGAAGCGCAGGACTGTCGGAGGGTCAGTACTGAGGACGAGCTGCACTGACTGAGAGGCATTCTGAGGTAATGCTGCACTGTTGGAGGGGTAGTACTGAGGAAGCACTGAACTGTTGGAGAGGTAGTACTGAGGGAGCGCTGCACTGTCAGAGGGTCATTACTGTGGGAGCGCTGCATTGCTAGAGGGTCAATAATGAGGGAGTGCTGCACTGTCGGAGGGTCAGTACTGAGGGAGTACTGCATTGTCGAGGCGTCAGTACTGATGCAATGCTGCACTGTGCTGTCTTTCAGATGAGATGTTACACTGAGGCCAGTTTGCCTACTTGGGTGGACATAAAGGACCCTATGGCAATTTTTGAAGAAGGGCGGGATCTCCCTGATGTCCAACCAACATCACAAAAACAGATGATCTGGTCATTATCATATTGCTGTTTATGGGAGTTTGTTGGCTACGTTACACCAGAGAATACACTTCAGAAGTATTTCTTTGGTGGCAAAGCTATTTGGGATATCTTGAGGTCATGAAAGATGCTATATAAACCAATTTTTAAAAAACTCTTGCATGTAAATGTTGCAGAACAAGCAGGGTCCAAAAAATCAAATTCTCTTCCTGACCCGCATCACAGATCATTCTGACCCTCATTCAGTCACTCGACACAGTTAATTCTAAGTGTCTGCAATAAATCAGCCATAACAAGTTTTCTTGCTCATTTTTTTAATCAGCATTATTGATTTTTTTTCTCTCTCTCAGACCATCCAGGTCTCTACAAAATCAATGGTGAAAGTGTCAGCTTAAAAATAAGCCAGTAATGATCACAGCAGGACAACCAATAGTAAGTTAGAGTTTCAGTGAATTGTAGACTAGCAGGGGAGGTGCTGCAGAAGGTTGTATTGTTAAACAGTGTTTCAGTACCATAATTCTATACACAGGCTGGGATATGTTTAAAAAATTATTTCTAAATTGTTTTCTTGGAGAAGGGGATTGGAGAGGGGTGGTGTTCACTCTGCTGTGTAGAGGTGAGATTGAGGCAGGACACAGAGACAAGCCTGTCTAAACACAAAACTTGAGGACTGTCAGCCGTCACCAATCTCGTCTTCCTGTCTCCCTCACAGTTAGAACTCTGTGATTCTCTGAGAGATTGCAGCTACAGTGTAATCGAAGGACAGATTTATAACATATTTCCTCTGGGAACTGAATCGAGGTTAAAAACTCTTTTCATTTTTCATCAAATTGAAAAGATATTCATGTAGTCTGTCTGGGGCGAGATTCACAGGCAGGTAAAATGGTAAAAGCCCAGTGTCCCTGCTGACCACACTGCCCACTGAATGTTCTATATATAGATCACAGTACAAAGCACCTGCTGAGGGATGCATTAATGTTTTGCTTTCAATTTACTCTAATGTTACACTTGTGAAATTCCATTTATTGCTTTGTAACAGTCCAATCAAAGCACCAACAAAGTTATTTTTAGTAAAATAGTCGTACAATCAATACACAAGCTCTGTTTATACCCTTCCTCACTCGTTTTTCCTCTTCCTTCATTTCATAATTCTTAATTTTTATTTTCTTTCCTATCTTCATCCATCTTTCCCATCTCTTCTTCATGTTCCCTCTCCCTGTTTCTCCAGATCTTTCTCCCTTTCTCTGACAGCAGTGGAGTAGGTGTATAGAAAAAGTCCATCAGTTTAGTTTAGTCATGGGATTTAAACTTTGTGTGTGGCTGTTTTCTGAACTGGGCCCCTCTCATCACCCATTGGCTCTTTGGGTCAGCTCTAAAGCTCTCAGTTTTCCTTTCCATTCATTGTGTGCTGTCGGAATCATGCCCAGTGTGGGCAGTGTTGCCATCGTCGAGGCATTTCTAGTGCTTTGATCACAAGACCCACCACCTCCAACTGCACCCCCCCCACCTCCCTCAGTCAAACAGCCTTATCTTCTATCTACAATATTTTTCCAATTGATAAGGAGCTCCTGGTCCCATTGAGCGGGAATCTGCTGTGAGAAATTACTTTGAGGTGGCATGAGCTGTCAAGTTTTCAGGAGATGTTTCTTTTGAGGAATTGTGAATGGATGTGGCACTGTGGCAAGTACCTCAATTTCTGGGCACGAGGCTGAGGAATATTATCACGGAACGTATAACTGCATGTTATACTTAATCTGCGCCAGTTTGGACCCCAAACTGTCTTCAACCAATCTGTAGAAGCAGAAAGAAATAGAGCAGCACTTATAACAGATTCCTTCTAAAAAGAAAATTCAAAGCATGGAGCAAGCTGTGGGTAGTTTTATCTTTTTGCCAATTTCTCTCATTCTCCCTGAAGTTGTGGACTTTTTCTGCAGGACCTGCATCCCTCCAGTGCCTTGGATAATTGCTCTATATGTGTGAGCCTAGACTGAGAACTATTATTCCACTGGGGAAATTCTATAACAATTGCTAAATTCTCTCCTCTGCCATTATTCAGAAGTAAGCACAAAGGCAGCAGCTCATCGCTGAGTGCAGCTAGTCACAGAGTGTGAACTTTATATTTTGGTGAGTGAGGGAATTCAGTGCAGTGAGGGAGAAGGGAAACAGAGAAGTCATAGATGAGTATTTTGCTCATTTACCTTTCAAAGCACGTGTAATTTATGAGTAATTGTAAGGTTTCATTAGTAGTAGTAGTAAGGGTTACTCGCTCATTGGGAGTATTAGAGCTTATTAATAAATTAATTAAGGAAATAATTAATTATATATAATAAATATAGCAGGGCAGGTGATGTTGTCACTGCAGAATGTGGGGGTCCTGGACGCCAGTGTGATCCCAGGCAAACCCGTCTGCAGTAAGTGTATGTAACTTGAGGAGCTTCAGTCCAGAGCCATTGAGCTGGAGGCTGAGCTGCAGACACTGCGATGCATCAGGGAGGGGGTAAGTTACCTGGAAGCTTTGTTCCAGGAGACTGTCACACCTCTTAGGTTACGATCTTCTGATCAGTGGTCAGGGACAGGAGGGTGTGATTGCAAATGAGGCAGGTAAGAACATTGAAAAGGTAGAAGTGGAGGAGCTTTAGCTGTGGCAATTGTCTAATAGGTTCAAGGTTCTTGCAGCTTGTGGGGATGAAAGTGGGGGCTGCAAGATGGGTGAGCGAGCTGACCATGGCACTGTGGCATAGGAAGCCATTCAAGTAGGGTAGGAATGTAGTGGTAAATGGGGACAGTATAGCATTGGGGATTGACACTGTTCTCTGCAGCCAAGAGTGTGAATCCAGATGCTGTGTTGCCTACCCGGTGCCAGGGTTCGGGGCATTTGCTCAGGGCTGGAGAAGAACTTACAGTGGGAGGGTTAGGATCCAGGTTATTGTGGTGCACATTGGTACCAACGACATAGATAAGAAAGAGGTTCTGCTTAGGGACTATGAGTGGCTAGGAGCTAAATCAAAAAAGCAGAACATCAAAGGTAATAATCTCTGGATTATTACCTGGGCCACGAGCAAATTAGTGTAGGGTAAATAAGATTAGAGAGGTGAATGCGTGGCTGAAAGACTGGTGTGGGAAAAATGGGTTTTGATTCATGGAGCATTGGCACCAATATTGGGGAAAGCGGGAGCTGTACCATTGGGACGGGCTTCACCTGAGCCGTGCTGGGACCAGAGTTCTGGTTAGTTGTATAATTAGGGTGATAGAGAGACTTTATACTAAAAAGCGGGGGGAAGGGATCATATGTACATATGAATTAGGAACAGGAGTAGGCCACTTGGCCCCTTGAGTCTGCTCCGCCATTCAATAAGATCATGGCTGATCTGATTGTAACCTCCCGCCTACCCCCGATAACCTTTCACCCCCTTGTTTATCAAGAATCTATCTATCTCTGCCTTAAAAATATTCAAAGACCATGCTCTCACTGCCTTTTGAGGAAGGGAGTTCCAAAGACTCACTACCCTCTGAGAGAGATGAGGAGACATTTTCTCTTCTTAAATGAGCGACCCCTTATTTTTAAACAGTGACCCCTAGTTCTAGATTCTCAAGAGGAAACATCATCTCCACATCCACCCTGTCAAGACCCCTCAGGATCTTAAATGTTTTAATCCAGTCGCCTCTTACTCTTCTAAACTTCAGTGGATACAAACCTAGCCTGTACAAACTTTCCTCATAAAACAAACCACCCATTCCTGGTATTAGTCTAGTAAAACTTCTCTGAACTTATTCTAATGCATTTATATCCTGTACATAGTGCTCCAGATGTGGCCTCACCAGTGTCCTGTATAACTGAAGCATAACCTCCCTACTTTTATATTTAATTCCCCTCGCAATAAGTGATAACATTCTATTAGCTTTCCAATTACTTGCTGCACATAAATACAAACCTTTTGTGATTCATGCACTAGGACACCTAGGCCCCTCTGAATCTCAGAGCTCTGTAATCTCTGACCATTTAGATAACATGCTTCTTTTTTATTCTCCCTGTCAAAATGGTCAGTTTCACATTTTCCCACATTATACTCCATTTGCCAGGTCTTTGCCCACTTGCTTAACCTATCTGTGTCCTTTTGTAGTCTCCTTATGCCCTCTTAAAAAATTACTTTCCTACCTATCTTTGTGGCATCAGCAAACTAAGCCACCATACCTTCGGTCCATTCATCCAAGTCATTTATATGAATTGTAAGAAGTTGAGGCCCCAGCACTGATCCCTGTGGCACACCGCTCATTACATCCTACCAATCAGAAAAAAAACCCATTAATGCCTACTTTTTTTTCTGTTCGCTAGCTTATCTTCTATCCATGCCAACATGTTACCCCTACCCCCTATGTTATCCCTTCTGCGTTAAATTAATTATCAAATGCCTTCTGGAAACCTAAGTACAGTACATCCACTGGTTCCCCTTTATCCACAGCACAGCGACTCCTTCAGAAAACGCCAATAAATTGGTTAAACATGATTTTCCTTTCACAAAATCATGCTGACTCTTCCCGATTGCCTTGAGCTCCTCTTAAGTGTCCAGCTATAACATACCTCCTTAATGATCGATTCTAACAACTTCCCCACGACAGATGTCAAGCTAACTGACCTATAGTTTCCAGTTTTATGCCTCCCTGCCTTCTTGAATAGAGGGGTTATATTTGCTACTTTCTAATCTGATGGATCCTTTCCAGAATCTAGCGAATTTTGGAAATTTAACATCAGCGCATCGACTACCTCATTGGCCACCTCTTTTAAGACCCTAGCATATAGGTCATTGGGACCCGGAGACTTGCCAGCCCACAGGTCCATCAATTTGTTCAGTACCGTTTCCCCAGTGATTTCAATTTCACCAAGTTCCTTTCTCCCTTTCATCTCCTGATTTGCAGCTATTACCGGAATGCTTTTTGTATCCTCTATAGTGAACACAGAAGCAAAATATTTGTTCATTTCTTCTGCCATTCCACTAATTATCTACTATTAACCCCCCACTGTTGCTCCCTAGAGAACCAATACTCACTTACTTAATCTTTTCTTTTTTAAATCCCTGTAGAAACTCTTACTATCCATTTTTACATTTCCAGCTAGCTTCCTCTCATACTCTAATTTCTTTCTCCTTATTAATCTTTCAGTCATTCTCTGCTGTTCTTTATATTCTGACTAATCATCTGTCCTGCCACTCAACTTTGTGGAGTAGCATGCTCTTTCCTTAAGTTTGATGCTTTCTTTAACTTCTTTAGTTAACCACGGATGGTGGGTCCTCCCCTTAGAATTTTTCTTTATAACAGGAAGTTCTGAAGAACAAAGGGACCTTGGCGTGTGTGTCCATAGATCTCTGAAGGCGGAGGGGCATGTTAGTGGGGTGTTGAAAAAGGCATATGGGACACTTGCCATTATCAATCGAGGCATAGATTACAAAAGTAGGGAGGTCATGTTGGAGTTGTATAGAACCTTGGTGAGGCCACAGCTGGAGTACTGTGTGCAGTTCTGGTTGCCACATTACAGGAAGGATGTGATTGCACTGGAGGGGGTGCAGAGGAGATTCACCAGGATGTTGCCTGGGATGAAACATTTAAGTTATGAAGAGAGGTTGGATAGACTTGGGTTGTTTTCTTTGGAGCAGAGAGAGGGGTGACCTGATCGAGGTGTACAAGATTATGAGGGGTATGGACAGGGTGGATAGGGAGCAGCTGTTCCCCTTAGTTGAAGGGTCAGTCACAAGGGGACACAAGTCCAAGGTGAGGGGCAGGAGGTTTAGGGGGGGATGTGAGGAAAAATTTTTTTACCCAGAGGGTGGTGACGGTCTGGAATGCGCTGCCTGGGAGGGTGGTGGAGGCGGGTTGCCTCACATCCTTTAAAAAGTACCCGGATGAGCACTTGGCACGTCATAACATTCAAGGCTATGGGCCAAGTGCTGGTAAATGGGATTAGGTAGGTAGGTCAGGTGTTTCTCACCTGTTGGTGCAGACTCGACGGGCCAAAGGGCCTCTTCTGCACTGTGTGATTCTGTGAATAGGAATGCACTTTTTATGAATACTCTGAAATATCCCCTTAAATGTCTGCCACTGCTTCTCTATTGATCTATCCTCTAGCCTGGTTTCCCAGTTCACTTCAGCTAGCTCAGCTTTCATCCCCACACGTTTGCCCTTATTTCAGTTTAAGATACTAGTCTTAGACCCACTCTTCTCCCTTTCAAACTGGATGTAAAATTCAATCATATTGTCACTGCTACCTAGGGGTGCCTTTACTCTGAGCTCAATAATTAATCCTGTTACGTTACACAATACCAAGCCTAATATATCCTGCTCTCTGGTTGGTTCCAGAACATGCTGCTCTAAGAAACTATCTCGAAAGCATTTTAAGAACTCCTCACCCAGGCTACTACTGCCAATCTGATTTTTCCAGTTTGTATGTTGATTAAAATCACCCATGATTACTGCCATCCCTTTATCACAAGCACACAATATTTTGTCTTGAATACTTTGCCCTGCACTGTGGCTACTGTTAGAGGACCTGTAGACCACTCCCACTAATGACTTTTTCCCCTTCCTATTCCTCATCTGCACCCAAACCAATTCTACACCCTGATCTCCTGAAGCAAAGTCATCTCTAACTATTGCACCAATGCCCTCTTTGATTAACAGTGCTACCCCTCCACCTTTACCTAGCTTCCTATTCTTCTTGAATGTCATGACCACCTCAATATTCAGGACCCAATCTTTGTCATCCTGTAGCCACGTCTCCGTTGTTGCTTTCAGATCATATTTATTTACCTTAATGTGGGCCATCAATTCACTTACTTTGTTACGAATGCTACGTGCATTCAGATAGAGAGTCTTCAGTTTTGTTTTTTTGTTACCTTTGTAACATCTAGTCTTGACTGTTGATGTATTCTTAGGGTTTTTTTCCCCTCTGTCCCATCCTGCCATTCTCTGACCCTCATTTCTGATATTACTATTTTGCTCTCCTGCCTTGACTCTACACCTTGAATTGCTACCTCTACCCAAGCTTGATCCCACACCCCTCTTGTTTATTTTAAAGCCTTCTCTACTTCCCTAATTATGCGATTTGCGAGGATGCTTGTCCCAGCACGGTTCAGGTGTAAACTGTTGGAACGGTATAGCCCCCACTTTCCCCAGTACTGATGGCCAGTGCCCCACAAACTGGAACCTACTTTTTTCACACAGGTCTTTGAGCCACGCATTCATCTCTCCAATCTTATTTGCCCTATGCCAATTTGCATGTGGCTCATGTAATAATCCAGAGATTATTATCTTTGAGGTTCTACTTCTTAATTTGTTACCTAGCTCCTCATACTGACTTTGCAGAACCTCTTTCCCAGTTCTACCTACATGGACCACGACAACTGGATCCTCCCCCTCCCTCTCCAAATTCCTCTCCAGCCCTGAGCAGATATCCCGAACCCTAGCACCAGGCAGGCAACACAGCTGTCTGGAATCTCGCTATTTGCTGCAGAGAACAGTGTCAATCCTCCTCACAATATTATCCCCTACTACCATTACATTCCATTTTGCTCCCCCTGCTTGAAAGGCTTCCTGTACCACAGTGCCATGGCCAGCCAGCTCATCTGCCTTGCAGAGCTCGGTTGTAAGCACCTCAAACCTGTTTGACAGTTGCAAAGTCTGAGGCTCCTCCACTACTGTCTGCTCGGTCCCATTACCTGCCTCACTGACAGTCACACCATCCTGTCCCTCGTGGCTGACCAAAACAAATGTCCCTCTTCTGGAACAAAGTGTCCAGGTGTTTCACCCCCTCCCTTATGATGCGCAGTGTCTGCATTTCGGCCTCCAGGTGAATAACCCTGATCCGGAATTCCTCAAGCTGCTTACACTTCCTGCAGATGTGTTTGTCATGGATCGCCTTGGCATCCAAAAGTTCCCACATCCCACAGCTGCAACGTAACACTTGTCCCCCCATTCTAACTTATGTTATTTAGTTAATTTACTTTAATCATTTGCTTCCTATGTATGCTACAATTTACTGTGTTTATTGAATGCTAGTAGCACTGACAACTAAAGGTTATTTGCTTCTTAACTACAAAGTTCACTGCACAAGATAAGATTACAAGGTGTAAGAGGTAATATTTTAGCGTGGATAAAGAATTGGTTAGCTAACTGGATGCTGAAAATGGGCATAAATGGGTCATTTTCGGGTTGCATGATGTGATGAGTGATGCGCCATAGGAATCAGTGCTGGGGCCTCAACTATTTACAATCTGCATCAATAATTCGGATGAACGGACCGAATGTATGGTCGCTAAATTTGCTGATGATGCCAAGTTAGGTAGGAAAGTAAGTTGTCAAGAGGAGGTAGGAATCTGCAAAGGGATATAGACAGGTTAAGTGAGTGGACAACAATTTAGCAGATGGAGTATAATGTAGGAAAATGTGAATTGCCTACTTTGGCAGGAAGAATAGAAAAGCAGTATACTATTTAAATGGAAAAAGGTTGCAGAATTCAGTGGTACAGAGGGATCCGGGTGACCTGATACATGAATCACAAAATGTTAGTCTGCAGGTGCAGCAAGTGATTAGGAATGTAAGTTGAATGTTCGTGTTTATTTCAAGGGAAATGCAATATAAAAGTAGGGAAGTTTTACTGCAGCTGTACATGACATTGATGAGACCACATCTAGAGTACTGTGCACAGGTTTGGTCTCCTTATTTGAAGAAAGATATAATTGTGCTAGAAGCAGTACAGGGAAGGTTTACTCAACTTATTCCTGGAATGAAGGGGCTTATCCTATGGAGATAAGTTGAATAGGTTGGGCCTATACCCACTGGAGTTTAGGAAAATGAGAGGTGATCTTATTGAAACATATAGGATCCTAAGGCAACTTGATAATGTGGATACTGGGAGGATGTTTCCTTTTGTGGGGGAGACTAGAACTATGGGACAATGCTTTAAGAATAATAGGTCTGCCTTTTAAGACTGAGATGGGGAGAAATTTTTTCTCTCAGAGGGCCGTTAGTCTGTGGAATTCTCTTCCCAAGAGGGCAGTGGAGGCTGGGTCATTGAATGTATTCAAGGCTGAGTTGGACAGATTTTTGATAGATAAAGGGGTCAAGTGTTCTAGGGGGCAGACAAGAAAGTGGAATTGAGACCACAACAAGACCAGCCATGATCTTATTGAATGGTGGAACAGGCTTGAAGGGCCAGATGGCCTACCCCTGTTCCTAAGTCCTATGTCCTGTCTTCCTACTGGAGCTTTCCAGAAGGGGTTATTGGTGAGCCATTGGGCAGAGGCTAATTATTTTCCTCTCCAGATCAGGGTTCTAATGACTCCAACTGCTACTGTGACTGAACACAACCAACATGCAATCAGTGAGGCCTCTGATTGCCTGTTTGACTCAGTACCACGCTCAGCGGTCCTTTAACCACTCAATGAAGAGGGCAGAATTCTACAGCAAAAATAAAAATACCTGGAAAAACTCAGCAGGTCTGGCAGCATCTGCAGAGAGGAATACAGAAATTCTAGAGGATTAATTGATGCATCAGTGGAATCCCCTCCAATGAATGGGTTTATTTCCTTACCTAACAATTTACACAATACAGAAAGTGGGTTTAGAGAATGAGGAGACTCAGTGGAATTTTCTGTTCCCATTGGCATCGGGCGTGTTCGACAGTGTGAGCGGACAATATGGCAAGAAGGCCAAAAATCGGTTTCACGACATTGTGAAACCAGTTTGCGATTGTCCATTCAGCCCATTGATGGCGGGCCGCATTTCCTGCTGCCGGACTTTGGGAACCTCATTGTAATACATCTGAATATCATTATAAGGCCAGCCTGCTGGAATTAACCCCCCACACTGGATCATCTGCCCAAGTTGACGTGATTGCACGCCGACTGTTTCACAACAGCATATATAAGGCGTGCACTTGGTGGGCTGCACTTTGAGGGGAACTGAGAGGTAAGTGCATAGTAACATTGTGCAGCGCTCGCCAGGGTTGACTGTTGGACTTCAAGGTTGAGGTGACTTGGGGGTATTGATTGGGGGGGTGGGGGCAAGGGCTGCCCTGTGGTTGAAGGCAGTGCACAAGCACATGCGGGATGGAGGGGAATGTGCTCACCAGATTGTGATTCCCGAGGTTACTGTAAAGCTAGATCCCACCGAGGTGTGTCTCTCTGCGGTGGTGGTGGGTATGGGTGAGCGGTGTGATGGGACTTCAAGGAGGGTGCCTTCAGATTTCTCTTCAGAGGTTTCTTCGGAGCTTGATTGGAGGGCTTGACAAGCGGACTCTGTCGGCTGTTTCCCAGGTGTGCCTGCAAGGAGAGAGAATTAGTGCATGGCAGGGGACTGCGGAACAGGACACATCACTCACAGCATGGTTGTCTGATGGATGTTGCACTGCTGGGTCCTCACTTGGTAGAGCAGCGCCGACCTCACCGTCAGCACAAAACGGTCCAGATCCTCGCCAGCCAGCTGGATGGCCCTGTTTTCAATGTCCGTGAGGACTTTGATTTCAGGCATTCCTCAACCGGCTGTGTGTTAGCTTGTCCTGCACGAATAGAGATGGAGAGAGTGTAAGCAGGACGCCTACCAAGCCAGATGATAAGCATACCTGGCAAGTGTGGGTGAATGGTCCCATGGACGGGATGAGAACAATGAAGGTGTGTACGAGAGAGTGAATGGTGATGTCCCTTGAACTGGCAGTGAGTGAGATCCCTGTGGATGTGTGATGGGTTTGTGAGTTGAGAGTGATGAGAGGAGTGACTTACCCTGGCAGAATGGAGATCATTCATCTTCTTGTGGCACTGGGTAGCTGTCCTCTTTTGAAGGGCATTGGCACTGACCACCACTGTCACCGCCTCCCAAGTTGGATTGGTGATGTTGCTGCACATCCTGCGGCCAGAGCGGGTGTAGAGGACATCACAACGGGCCTCCACTGCATCCAAAAGGCGCTCGAGGGATGTGTCATTAAACCTGGGGGGCTGCAGCCTTTTTACATTTTGGGACCATGTCTTCTGTGCAGCAGCCGTCGGCTGGAAGCACTGATAGGTGTGCATGTGGCTGCACTTTAAATATGGTGCCCGGCGTGATGAAGTGGCGAGGTGATGGCGTGGCAGGCGAAGGAGAAATTCCCAGGAATGCATAATTAATGTGGCAGGATTAGGATGATGTGGCATGAGAAGCTGCCATTGCGGCTGGCAGGTAAAACGTCATTTTTCCTGCCCGCTTATGCGCTTGGTACAAATCTGAGATGAACCCACCCACTGTTTCTGTAGAGATTTGCATGTCGAAACCATGAGGTGGGACCACAGAATTGATATTTCTCACAATTGTTGATGTAAAACTTTGTCATTTAATGGGCCTTGCGAGACCATCAAACTCTCCCATGTCACATAAAGCAAGAGGGGGAAATCTCCCATTATAAACAGCTACTGCAGTCTGAACGGTAGCTTGAAGTAAATCAGCATTTATCAACACAGTATTTAACAAGGAAATTAAATGAACACCAAAGGAGAAATGAATTGCTACAGAGAAAAGTGAATTGGCTGGAGATTAGATAACTCTTGAATAATAACTCAAACTTGGTGCAACTGCCTGATCTACCTTTGACATTGATTCTCCCTACACTCTTGATTTTGGCCCTTTCTTGGCTTCTCAATTGTTTAAAAAAAAGCTTCAATGGTAAAGAATTAAAAACTGCCTGGAGACACAATCTCCCTCAGTCAATAACTCCCCATATCCCACCCCGATTGGAAGGATTATACATTTAGTTATTGCTGGTGACCCAGATTGTGTTGTAATTAGCATTTACTGTAGGAGGAATTTGATATTCAGAGAAAATTTGATGTCTTGCACAGGCAGATAAACCTCTGCTGTATCAAAACGTGAGAGCAAAGAGAATTTTTGAAAGAGATAAACATTATACCAAAGTACAAGCAAGGGCAGAAGGATTAGGAATTACCTCTTTCAGTGCATGTCCCACAGCATTCCTTGATTATCATTTACAAGCAATATGCCATAAATCTATAAGTAAAACATTCAGGATTTGAAGACAAAAGATGTCTTGGGATGTGGAACAAGTCAGAGTTGTTGTAATGTTGACAGCGGTGTCTTTTAGCTGCAAATTCGGTGCAGAGTGGTTGAAGGTCACCTGTCTTCTACAAGATTACATTCAGCTCTGAACAGGTTCAATTATCCTCAGCAGTAACCTCTGATCTATCTCGGCTGAAGTGGGATTGAGTTTCCATGACACCCAGTACATGTTTTGTGTGTGCTCCCCTCTCCTAAACCAATTAAAAGGTGAAGATTTAGAATGTCACTTGGGCGAATGTAGGTCCCACAGTCGAGTGTGGAAACTCATGACCCTGTTTGGAAGCAAGCCACATCTTGTGGCAAAGGAAAGTTCAAATGGGTGACTAGTTTAAGCCTCACTAAACATTCCAAAAATATTTAAATTGGTCCCTTGGCAGAATCAGTGTTGTCTTCACCTGTTTCATCATAATTAAAATGACTTGCCTGTTTGAAAAGGGTGCGCAGTGGTGACTCTGGGTTGGCTGGTGGGGATGGGGGAGGAATGGAGTGGTCGGACATTTAAAGGTGAACACCACTTGCTAATCGTTGGTTGGAAAGTTAAGATTATTTTTGGCTTATTTTACAGATTTTCATTGGAGAATCAATGATAGCTGCTCATGGGCCTGATCGTTTTGCATTGCAAGACTTTTATTTCTAACTCTGCTAAATGGAACCAACTTGTTTGCAGGAGCTGGTTACCTAGCAGCAACTAAAGTGCAATGTGTGGATTGTAGGGGTGTAGCAGGGAGGAGCAGTTCTTGAGGGTGCAGGAAAGGCAGCTGTGATTTGTTCTCCTAAGTTATATAAACACTGGTCCCTAATCCAGAAACCACATGTACTGACTCAAACTGTATTTCCTGGGGATTAGGTCATGGCAGTGCAGTTGTTGTGGTACTGGGATAATAATCCATAGGTTTGGACTAACAGCCCACAGACTGTTGAGTTCAGAGCCAATCAAGGCATTGTGAAAATTTGAACTCGGCTAAACAAAAAAATCTGGAAATACAAGCTGGTAAAAGTGACCACGAAGCTGTTGGACTATCGTTAAAAAAAAAAATCAATCTTGTTCAATGGAAGGAAATCTGTCACCCTTACCTGGTCTGGCTTATATGTGACTCCAGTCCCACAGCAAAGTGGTTGATTTTTAACTGCCTCTGAAGTCACCTCACAAGACACACGGGGATAAAGAAATAACGGGATATGGGGATGGGATGGGAACACGGAGTTGACATAGACGATCAGCTATGAACATATTGAATGACAGAGCAGGCTCGAGGGACCAAGGCAACTATTGAACTCACTAAGCTGGTGTCATATGTCCTTCCCTGAGCAGCTGAAAAATGACCAGAACAAATGATTCACGAGCAAAGCAAGGAGAAGCTGGCTGACTGAGCTGAATGATTCAGAGGCAGAAAAAAGATGAATGAATGGAGATTGTTTCTCCACTGTCTTAATTCAATTTGTAAATTTTTATCTAACCAGTGAAGCAATAAACCAGCTGTACCATATTTTCCTGTTGCATGCTTTGTATTTGCTGGGAGAAGCAATTTTTACTTCAATGTCATCAAGGAAATAAACATTTTCATTTTGGATGAAAAGATTCGGTGTGAATCACCCAAACTGATGAAAGAATCATTATTGTGCAATTTTCAATTGAAAGATTTAGCTGTGTGTGTCACTCAAAGTTATCAGCCCATTGCTTCTTAAAGTGGGGAGGCTTTGCAGATATATTTTCCTTAAAATAGATTACAACAAAGTCATCAAAGTGAGGTGGTCAGTGATTGTGTCATCGGATGGAATTTTCTTGTGTTCAGGTCCTGACGGCGGGACTGGAAATACGTGGCACTTCCGCTTGGGGGGGCGGAGCAGCTGGCCATGCGCAATCACATGATTGCCAGCCAATTAGATATGCAGAGGCGAGGGCCCAAGCCAACCATGCGGCAGGAACAGGCAGGAAGTAGACAGTCCCACCATCATGGGGTCGAAGGTCTAGCCGCCATATTTGAATGGCACCCAGGATTACACAGCTCTTCCTGAGGCTTTCTTTTGCCTAGTTGATGCCCTCTAACCTCAAAGCTGAAAGAATAAATCATTTTATTAAGAATTTCCATGTCACTGAGGAGGTTTCAGGTCAATACACATCTAACAACCTGCTCTGAAAACTCTGCTCATATTTTGACAGCTGTGACAAAATCCATCACTGTAGCTAAGAGAATCCAAAACACTCTAAATCAAACAATTCACAACATTCTAAAAGAAAAAGTCAATTTGCCCTATCTCCCATAATTAACGGATGGACCCTTTAAATAAGAAATCCATGATGTGGATCCAGATCTGCAACATTGCCAAAAACTAACCAGTTCTTCCTTGGGCCAAGTTTCACTGAAATTTGCCTATTAGTTTTTGAGATATACTGTTCAGAGACAAACACTTACATCCCCCTTCAGTGACAGAGGTAATCACCTGTATACTCACCTAAGGGGAATTTTTCCCTTTTAGTGCTCCCTGGGAGCATGTCGGAAACTTCCACACCTATAATCCTTAATTTTACCACGCATTAAAGTTAAAGGATGGAAAAACAACAAGGTGGGATTCCTGTACTACTGTAGTTTAATGGCCATGGCATGTGGAATGATTTGTCTCATCACATTTCCTTCTAACTGCAGGCTTTGTTCTAAAACTGGGTTAGCAAAACAGTTGCTCTGCAGATGAGGGAAAGTCTCTCAACCCATAATGGTTATATTTGGGGTGGAATTTTACGGTCCTGTCACAGTGGGGGGGCGGGGCTGTGAAATGCAGCGAGCCGTTCAAAAGCCCATTGACTTTGGCGGGACCGGAAAATCCTGCCAGTGCGAGGAGCCAGAAAATCCCACCCTCGATCCCGGGGAGCGGAGCTATCCAGTTCAATTCTTAGAATGCAAATGGAGATGCAAATCCAAAGTCAAGTCTATGCTCCTAAGTTTCAACTCCTGGATGTTTCACAGCCTGATCAATTTTGAAAGACAGTTATTTCGATTGAATTCATTCTTGGCCAAATTTCAAAAAACCCCTGTGAACTATGCTGTCTCTTTTATTTTCAACCCTGATGACATCCTGCATTATGTGACTTTAAGTGCAGTAACATCCTGCACCTTAATGGGCACACATTCACAACAGAAGTATACAAATTCTTAATGCAAACCATCACAATAATTTGACTGTAAAGACACACACAACATTGTATTAAGTTTGGAATGGAAT
This sequence comes from Cetorhinus maximus, assembly GCF_964194155.1. Classification (NCBI taxonomy): domain Eukaryota; kingdom Metazoa; phylum Chordata; class Chondrichthyes; order Lamniformes; family Cetorhinidae; genus Cetorhinus; species Cetorhinus maximus. The sequence continues at coordinate 20,772,598 of NC_135910.1, read as the reverse complement.
ATTAATAAAAAGAAGCATTAGCGACTGTCACCATTAACTTTGTATTTAACACTGGGCAATGTTAGTGTAACTGACTTTGCTGTTACAGAATGCCTACTGGTGAAATATTGGAAATGTCACCCAAAATAATACTGCACATCACTCAACTCATAACACAAGTGGGCTAATTATAGTTTCTTAAAATACATTACTTCTGGACAGCCTCCTTGTAAGAAATCTCAAAACATTTTTCACACAAAAGCATCAGATCATTTAATTCTTATTAAAAGACTATCTTTAATAATCAAAACTAGCTTTCTGATTTAACACTCACTTGTGTTTCCATTAGATTGGATCGTAAATTTGTTCAAACACACATTTGACCTCTAACTTTAGCAAATGTGAGGATTTGCAATCAGTGCCAGGAATCAGCAATTGTTTAAAGCTCGGAGTGTTAAAGGAGGGAAAATGGGACAAAAGAGACAAACATTCATTATCATTGATTCAAGAGGATTATTTGAAAAACCCAATTTAACTAAATTTGCCCCCTCATTCATTATTGGCTTGTTACCAGAGCTTATTTCTGAAAGTAATGGTGAAGAAAAGATCATTTTACTTTTCAAATGCGGCTAGCATAGACCATTTAACAATTATTTTCATACTTCGGTATTAGATATAATTTGGGTTAATCTTCTGATTTAATCTCCCTATGCTTTTCCACTTGGGCGAACATTATTGAGATAAATTTGACCAGTGGTAACACTGCATGACTGCACTTTTTCCATACTTGTTACGAACGCAGTAATTAAGCCTCCAGATACCAGTCTATGATTGAATAGTAATTTATGTTATGTCACTATTTCTTCACAGCTGTTTTGCCATCCTGATTCTTTCTCTCCTTCCCCCTCACTCCTTCAGTTTTCACTTTGTTGCTCTTCTTGAAGATTTCAGCTCAGCAAGTTAGGGTTTTGGTTTGACAGATGCTGACCACCTTCAGATGCTGACATAGAAACATAGAAAATAGACACAGGAGTAGGTCATTTGGCCCTTCGAGCCTGCTCCGCCATTCAATATGATCATGGCTGATCCTCTATCTCAATGCCATACTCCTGCTGTCTCCCCATACTCCTTGATGCCTTTAGAGTCTAGAAATCTATCTTTTTCCTTCTTAAATATATTCAGTGAATTGGCCTCCAACGCCTCCTGTGGTAGAGAATTCCACAGGTTCACCACCCCCTGAGTGAAGAAGTTTCTCCTAATCTCAGTCCTAAATGGCCTACCCCATATCCTGAGATTGTGACCCCTGGCTCGAGACCCCCCCCAGCCAGAGGAAACATAATCCCTGCATCCAGTCTGTCCAGCCCTGTAAGAATTTAATACGTTTCAATGAGATCCCCTCTCATTCTTCTAAACTCCAGTGAATACAGGCCTAGTCAGCCCAATCTCTCCTCATTCAACAATCCTGCCATCCCAGCAATCAGTCTGGTGAACCTCCACTGCATTCCCTCCATGGCAAGTATATCCTTTCCTAGGTAAGGAGACCAAAACTGCACATAATACTCCAAGTGTGGTCTCGCAAAGGTCCTGTACAGCTGTAATAAGACATCCTTGCTCTTGTACTCAGGTCTCCTTGCAATGAAGGCCAACATGCCATTTGCCTTCTTAACTGCTTGTTGCACTGCATGTTTGCTTTTAGTGATTGGTGTACAAGGACACCCAGGTCCCTTTGCACATCAACATTTCCAAATCCAGTAGCATTTAAATCATACCCTGCCATTGACCTGCATTGCTAAGGTGTTGGAGTTTAAAAATAGGGAAGACCTGTTACAACTGTACAGGGTGTTGGTGAGGCAGCACCTGGAGTACAGTGTATAGTTTTAGTCCCTGTATTTAAGAAAGGATATACTGGCATTGGAGGCAGTTCAAAAGAGATTCACTAAGCTGATTCCTGGGATGAAGGGGTTGACTTATCAAGAATGGCTAAACAGGTTAGGCCTTTATTCATTAGAGTTTAGAAGAATGAGGGGTGACCTTATTGAAACGTACAAGATTCTGAGGGAACTTGACAGGGTAGATGTTGAAGAAGATGTTCCCATTAGTGGGGGAATCTCGACCTATGGGACATAGGTACAAAATACAGTATAAGGGGACACTCATTTAAAACTGAGATGCAAAGGAATTTCTTCTCTCAGAGGGCAGTGAATGTCTGGAATTCTCTAACCCAGAGAGTTGTGGAGGCTAGGTCACTGAAAGCATTTAAAGAGGAGGTAGATAGATTTTTGAAATATCAGGGAGTTGAGGCCTATGAGGAGCTGGCACGAAAGAGGAGTTCAGGCCTGGGGCAGGTCAGCCATGATCTCATTGAATGGCTGGGCAGACTTGAGGGGCCGAATGGCCTACTCCTGCTCCTATTTCTTATGTTCTTATTCTGTTTTTCCTACCAAAGTGGATGACTTCACACTTAGCTATACTGCATCTGCTGCATATTTGCCCACTTACTCAACTTGTTTAAATCGCTTTGTAGACCCTTAACATCCTTCTCACCACTCAGTCCCAACTAGTTTTGTGTTGACAACAAGCTTGGAAATATTACATTTGGTTCCCTCATCCACATCATTGATGTATATATATTGTGAACAGCATCCTCAGATACTGACCATCCTCAGATACTGACCATCCTCAGATATTGACCATCCTCAGATATTGACCATCCTCAGATATTGGCCATCCTCAGAAACTGACCATCAGATGCAAGAATACCAAATTTCAATGGGAGCAACTGCATGAGAAAAGGAGTATTGATTGGTTGGCAGGTCAATTGTGCTTGGGCAAGGCATTGACATGGAGAAAGCACCAGGAACTATTGCTCCCCATACTTTTGTTTTTGAACTTCCAGTGGAGCGGAGAGACTGCGGGGCAAGGGGAAGCAAATAGAATCCTGAGAGTGTAGCCATTAATTATGGGAGGAGGCGATCATTCAGATAAAGTGGAGGGAGACTACTGAGTGATTTGAAAACTTTCCCACAGGAGTATTTTGTCCAATTCTGATCACCACAATTTAGAAAGGATATGACGGGCTTAGAGAGGATGTGGAGGAGATTTACCAGGATGAAAGCAGGGATGCAGATACTGGGACTATTCTCTTTAGAGCAGAAAAGGTTAACGGAAAATTTAAAAGAGCTTTTCAAAATTATGAAAGATTTTGGTAGAGTAACTAAGAATAAACTGTTTCCAATGGTAGTTGGCTTGGTAACCAGAGGACACAGATTTAAGGTAATTGGCGAAATAACCAGCAGTACCCTGACAGCAAAAGAAAATGCGGCAAGTCATGAACCGGAATACGTTGGTAGGAGTAAATTCAATAATAACTTTCAAAGGGGAATTGAATAAATACTTGAAGGAGCAAAATTTGCAGGACTTTAGGGGAAGACTTGCATTCCTGTAGCACCTTTTGTGGTCATAGGACATCCCAAAGCATTTTATAGCCAATAAAGTGCTTTTTGAAGTGTAGTCACTAATGTAGGATTGTACACAGCAAGCTTCTACAAATAACAGTGTGGTAACGATCAGATAATCTATTTTTGTGATGTTGATTGAGAGATAACTCCCCTGCTCTTCTTGAAAATAGTGCCATGGGCTCTTTCATGTCCACCTGAGAGGGAAAATTGGGCCACAGTTTAACAGCTCACCTGAAAGACAGCGCCTTGAACAATGCAGCACTTCTTCAGTACTGCACTAGAGTCAGCCTAGAATTGCACTCATGTTGTGGAGTGAGAAGTGAACCCACAACATGCTGGTTTAGAGGTGGGAGTTCTACCCATTGAACCAAAGGTGATAGTCTAGAACAGGTGAGGGGAGCTAATTGGACAGTTTTGCCACAGTGCCAACATAGGTATGATGGATCAAATGATCTCCACCTACCCTGTGTTCTATAGGATGGGGGTTCCTGAGCCAGGACCTTGGGGGCAGTGATACAGCCATCGGCACAACTTGTGGGAATCTTTGGCCTGAATCCAGAAGTCCCATCCCAAACCTGGCCTCTACTATTTTTGTGAGTGACAGAGGGGGGAGGGTGGTGGGGGGGTGGGTGGGTGTGGAATGGGGACAGGTTATATATCACACATCTGTGGTTCCTGAAGGCAGGCGCCTGTACAATGCAGCAGCTGCCTCCATTCATGCACGATTTTGGTGAGGTAGGTGCCTGAAACCTGAAGTTTGCAAATTAGACCTGGTAGGAACAGGTCTGAACCTTATAGATTTGTTTGGATAGCCTGGGTACCCTTTCATAGAAGTATTGTGCCCCCTTTGGATATGGTCCCGGAACACCTTTGGGACAGGTCAGGTGCTCTTTGGGAGAGGTCAGGTGCTCTTTGGGGTGTTCAAAAGTACTCATGCATGTGCGTAAAAAGTGGATAAACTCATTGAAACTGCCAAACTGTCAACTGTCAAAGCTCATTGGAACCATCAAAGATGTCAAGGGATTTAACTCTGCAGAGCTTTAAATTTAAAAAATTGTGGAGTTTAAAAAAAAATCAATGCTTGATTCTTCACTCTGCTGACTTAAGCCTGAGGGTTGCTATTATAGGATTTATCCAGCATGACTGATTTTACAACCTAACATTATCACAGTAGGGTGCCGGTTAAGTGACCAGGTTGATTGACAGCTCCAAGCCCATATAGAATAGAAATGTTTGTTTTCATAAGAGATTAGTTGACCAAATTTCAATGTATTGAATGTTTTGCTTAAATCAGCACCATTAATAGACACATAGGTTATGTCAGCACAGCTCCTTCGGTTTGTCCATGGTGGACACTAGGCGAGTTAATATAGAGGGGGTAAATGAAAAGGTGGATGGGGACATGGGTTGGCATGAATTGGCACTAAGTTGGCATGGGGGCTATAAAGCATCGGGATGGTTGGGGGCATGGATTGGCATAGGGGTATAAGGGGCCATGGGGTTGGGTAGAGGGACATAGGGTGACATAAGGAGTATGAAGGGCCATAGGGTGCGGGATGGATGAAGTGGCATAGGTTGGCATGTATGAGGCATGGGAAGTGAGTTGGGGCTAAGAGTGGTGAGTGCTGGAGGGCTGTTTTTTTGTTTTATTCGTTTTAAAATAAATTCAACAAAGTACCGGTGCAGCAAGGCAGGCTTTCCGCCTAGCCCTCCTCCGCACCTGGCATCCTCTGCACTCATTCTGATGGGCCTGACTTCTAACCCAGACTCATAGATGTCTACAGCACAGAAGGAGGCCATTTGGCCCATTGTGTCCGTGCCGGTCAACAAAGATCTGACTACACTAATCCTATTTTCCAGCGCTTGACCCATAGCCCTGGAGGCTATGGCAACGCAAGTTAATATCTAAATACTTAAATGTTACGAGAGTTTCTGACTCAACCACCCTTTCAGGCAGTGAGTTCCAGACTCCCACCACCTGGTTATTGACCCTTCCACTAATGGAAAAAGTGCCTTCCTATCCACCCTATCTATGCCCCTCATAATCTTAAACATCTCTATCAGGTCCCCTCTTAACTTCCGTTGCTCCAGGAAAACAACCCCAGCCTATCCAAACTTTCCTCAGAGCTCAGACCCTCCAGCCCAGGCAGCATCCTGGTAAACCTCCTCTGCACCCTATCCAATGCAATCACATCCTCCCTATAATGTGGTGACCAGAACTGCACACAGTACTCTAGCTATCGCCTAACCAGTGTTTTATACAGTTCTAGCATAACCTCCCTACTCTTGTATTTTATGCCTTGGCTAATAAAGGCAAGTATCCCATATGCCTTCTCAACCACCTTAATCTACCTGCCCTGCTACCTTCAGGGATCTATGGATATGGACACCGAGGTCCCTCTGATCTTCAGTACTTTCCAGGGTCCTTTCATTCATAGTGTAATCCCTTGTTAGCCCTCTCCAAGTGCATTATTTCACACTTTTCTGGGTTGAATTCCATTTGCCACTGCTCTGCCCACCTGACCAGTCCATTGATATCCTCCTGCAGTTTTTGGTTACCCTTCTTACTATTTACCACCCTACCCATTTTCATGTCATCCGCGAACTTCTTGATCGTACCCCCTACATTTAACCCAAATCATTTATGTACACCACAAACAACAAGGGTCCCAGCACCGAGCCCTGCGGAACCCCACTGGAAACAGACATCCAGTCACAGAAACACCCCTCTGCCACCACCCTCTGCTTCCTGCCTTTCAGCCAATTTTGGATCCAATGTGCCACTTTGTCTTGGATCCCATGGGCTCTTACTTTCTTGACCAAACTGCCATGAGGGACCTTATCAAAAGCCTTCCTAAAGTCCATGTAGACCACATTAAATGCATTACCCTCATCAACACTCCCGGTTACCTCCTCAAAAAATTCGATCAAATTTGTCAAACACAACCCTCCCTGCACCCCCAGAATAAAAATCTGACCTCCCAGGCCCGTTTTTCCGGAGTCGGGTTCGCGGAACCAGGAAATCTCCCATCTCTTTGAGAGCAAAAACCCAGGCCCATTTTTCAGAATGTTTCCTCTTCATTACTACCCGTCTGCAGCAATGTGAACATCTTTTCACAGCACCATACACGTGAACTTTGACAAAAATATATAATGACGTGAGGAAGGGTGTAGAATATGGATATTATTACTTCAAAATATAATAATTGTGTACAGATATAAAATTGCACTAAAATAAGTAACAAGCATTAAGAAAAAACCCACAACTGCAGAGAATGAAACATCTAGAATCGAATTTGAAATCCACATTCCATTAGGCTCTTTTTACAGTTACTTTACATCATCAATAATCCTGTATTATACAATTATATTGCTGGCTTTCTAAAGATAACAGGTTGATAATGAACCAGGCACTGCATATCTAACCCATTCATTGCTGAATGCCCGTTGCAGCTTTTGGAATTTTAATTCTTTGGTGCCCAGTTCTTCTCTGTTATTTTAACACATACAGAAACCAGGTTGGTCAGTGGCTTACATCAGGTTCTGTATAAGCAGCCTAACTGAAATTTTAATTAAGTGTTGAGCTAAAAGAGTTATGTGGGTGAGGAAGGTCAGATTCTTAGTGATTGTTAGTGTAACTAGCAGGATGTATAACTAGTAACTGATCGATTTTGCTAAGTCATATGAAAAATCAATTGGATTTAACTCCTGGATGCTAAGTTTAAAACCGTGTGATTTCAAAGCTGCTCCTTCCGAGGATCACTTAGTAACTGAAAGAAGAGGGATCCCTGATGTTTGCCTCTGGACAGACTGAAATGGGAAATCAATCTAGAGCTTGCTTTGAATGTTGCGATCAATTATTGGTGATTGAGTTTGTGTTGGATTCCAAATGTTTGTTATTCTGGTTGACCGAAAGCACATTCCAAGATGAAATGTCCAGTTTCTAACATTAGTACACACTACTGTGTTTGAAGAAATGAAATACGCACATTCCAGACTTCCATCATGCAACTCCTATAAATTTATGGATTTTGATTGATTCTTGTTGGATGTGAGTTTACAGGAGAGCAAATTTATCGTTCTATGTTGTGAAGGGAATTATGTCCTGACTCTTTGCTGCAGTATCATGTGTGTCAATATTTATTGAACTGAAATGTGGATGGATGTTGGGAAAGGTGAGGACTGTAGAGGGTACAAGTAACATCCCAGAAATAATTGTGAATCAGGAGGTGAAAGGGAGGGAGGAACTTAAAACAATTACAATCACCAGGGAAAGAGTACTAAGAAAATTATTAGAGACAAAAGCTGTCAATTCCCCAGGTCCTGATGGACTTCATCCTAGAGCCTTAAAAGAAGTGGATGCTAAGATACTAGATGCATTGGTTATAATCTTCCAAAATTTCCTAGATTCTGGATCATCAGATTGGAAAATAGTGAAGGTGACTCCCCTATTCAGAAAAGGAGGGAGACAGAAAGCAGGAAACTACAGGCTAGTTAGCTTAGCTTCTATCATAGGGAAATTGCTGGAATCTTTTATTAAGAAGGATATATGGAGGACTTAGAAAATCTCAATGGAATCAGGCAGAGTCAGCATGGTTTTGTGAAAGGGAATTTGTTTCACCATTTTGTTGGAGTTCTTTGAGGAAGTAAAAGCAATGTCAATAAAGGTGATCCTATGGATGTGCTGTACTTAGATTTCCAGAAGATATTTGACAAGATGCCACATCAAATGTTACTATATGAAATAAGAGCTCTTAGTATTGGGGGTAACATATTAGCATGGATAGAGGATTAGTTAGCTAACAGGAAACAGAATAGGCATAAATGGATAATTTTTGGGCTGGCAAGTTGTGACAAGTGGAGTGCCACAGTGAATCAGTACTGAGGCTTCAACGATTTACAATTTATATCAATGATTTGGATGAAGGGACTGAATGTATGGTAGTTAAATTTGCTGATGAGACAAAGATAGGTAGGAAAGTAAGTTATGAAGAGGACTTAAAGAGTCTGCAAAGGGATATAGATAGGTTAAGTGAGTGGGCAAAAATTTGGTAGATAATGTGGGAAAATGTGACCTTGTCCACTTTGGCAGGAAGAATAGAAAAGCAGCATATTATTGAAATGGAGAGAGGGCATGCAGAAATCTGAGGTACAGGGGGACCTGGGTGTCCTGGTACATGAATAACAAAGAGTTGGTAAACAGGTACAGCAACTGATTAGGAAGGTGTTATGACACAGCAGATGGTAAGTGCTGAGTTTTTCAAGTCCCAGAGGGAAACTTAAAACAACGGTCGCAACTAATTTTCATGTTTCGAGATACGGGCTTTGTAATAATAAGACCACCGAGTCTTAAGAGGTTTTTTTATAAAATTAAGTTAAACATTTATTAATAAAAGATAAGATTGTAAGCACATATATATGTTTACTAATTACTGCTACAATAATTTTAAATCCCCAATTAATCTGATTCCCAGTTACACCTTCGTTAAGGCAAAAGTAAAATACATAAACTTTAAAAGACCCAGTCAAAGTAAACAATACCCTGAACAGTTGAATGCAAAGAGAGTTCTCTTAACATCAGTCCCTGAAGGCAGCAGTTTGAGGCATAGATACTGAAGGCTTTTCACACTTGTTGAATCTTACTGCCTCCCCTCACACACAGTCGTTACTCCTTTATACATATTTTCCCCTTTGAATGCAAATTCCCATTGTTTCACTATGTCTTTGGACTTTATCTTTCTGATAATAAAAATCTCTCATAACACTGAGTTTTACCAGTAATCTTTGGAAAATAAACACACTCTTTCTAAACTTAACCTGGCTAGGTGACACATTTCACTTCCTCTTTTGAAAACAATCAAGTCTGGTTTATTTAAAAATGCAAACACTCCCTTGACACCAATGTTTCTAAACTTCCCCATGTTTACCTAATTAACATTTCAAACCTAACTTCTCTTCTTACATCAAAGCACCCAGACTAGCTGCCTCTAATTCAATTAAGTCTCACAAAGATACATAGACACATCCCACTGTTACTCTATTTTACAATAAATTTCAATAACATTATGAGAATTATTGTATCTTCCTGACATAAGGCAACTGGAATGTTGTTTATTGCAAGGGGAGTGGAATATAAAAGTAAGGATGTTTTGCTATAGTTGCACAGGGCGTTGAGAACACATCTGGAGTACTGTGTACAGTTTTGATCTCCTTTTTTAAGAAAGGATATAAAAGCATTAGAAGCAGTTCAGAGAGGTTCACTCGACTGATACCTGGGGTGGAGGCAGGGGGGTTATCTAATGAGGAAAGGTTGTATAGGCTGGACCTTTATCCATTCAAGCTTAGAAGAATGAGAGGTGATCGTATTGAAACATATAAGATCCTGAGGAGACTTGACAAGGTAGATGCTGAAAGGATGTTTCCCCTTGTGGGAGAGACTAGAACTAGGGGACACAGTTTAAAAATAAGGGGTCTCCCATTTAAGATGGAGATGAGAAGAATTTTTTTTCTTTCAGACGGTCATGAATCTTTGGAACTCTCTTCCCCAGGGAGCGATGGAGGGCAGGATCAGTGAATATTTTTAAGGCATAGGTAGATAGATTCTTGACTAACAAGGGAGTTAAAGGTTATCAGGGGTAAGGTGGAATGTGGAGTTCAGGCCACCATCAGATTAGCCATCATGTTATTGAATTGTGGAGAAGGCTTGAGGTGCTGAATGGCCTTCTCCTACTCCTAATTCATCTGTTTGTAGTGCTGAGCACAGATTGGATGGAATGTATCATCCCAAGTGCCATGGAGTTAAGAAATATAACATTTTTTTTTTGTTGCTCAACCATTGCACAAATTAATTGACTCGATGCAGTGAAATCAGCAGTGAGATGTCACAACCCACAGGCACATGTTTTGAGATTGGAAATTGGGACTCAGCTGCTTGAATTCAGGATAGGCTGATAAAAATATCTCTACGGATGGCAATTATTAATATAGACTGATAGAAGAGCATGAAAATGAATAGCCTTGTTATTCAGAGTCACCCAAACTCATTTTCTTTTGATTCGTCTTACAATTCATTTTATTTCAGACATTCAGATGCAGTATGGAAGACACTGGGATATATACCAACAATGTCTTCAACAGAGTGAGAACATTGACAATAAAATGTCACAATAACAAAGAATTGAAACACAATGAGAGACAATATTAAAATGAGAAAACCAAGAATAAGAGATTAAGAAATTGAACAAAGTTTGGTTTCTCACAATGAAGTAAGGAAGAGGTGTCCAGGGATTGTACAATTGACAGCAGTCACAAAACTGCAGAGAGATCAGTTGCATGATTTGGTATAGCATTTACCTACAGCTGCCTCTACGTTATCCCCATTAAACACCTCCACGGCAGGTAGTGCACGGGGTTAGATACAGATTAAAGCTCCCTCTACACTGTCCCCATCAAACGCTCCCAGGACAGGTAGAGTATGGAGTTAGATACAGACTAAAGCTGCCTCTACACTGTCCCCATCAAACACTCCCAGGACAGGTAAAGCATGGCATTCGATACAGAGTAAAACTGCCTCTACACTATCCCCATCAAACACTCCCAGGACAGGTAAAGCACGGGGTTAGATACAGAGTTAAGCTCCCACTACACTATGCCCATCAAACACTCCCAGGACAGGTACAGCACGGGTTAGATACAGAGTTAAGCTCCCACTACACTATGCCCATCAAACACTCCCAGGACAGGTACAGCACGGGGGTTAGATACAGAGTTAAGCTCCCACTACACTATGCCCATCAAACACTCCCAGGATAGGTACAGCACGGGGTTAGATACAGAGTTAAGCTCCCACTACACTATGCCCATCAAACACTCCCAGGACAGGTACAGCACGGGGGTTAGATACAGAGTTAAGCTCCCACTACACTATGCCCATCAAACACTCCCAGGATAGGTACAGCACGGGGTTAGATACAGAGTAAAGCTCCCACTACACTATGCCCATCAAACACTCCCAGGACAGGCACAACACGGGGTTAGATACAGAGTAAAGTTCCCTCTACACTATCCCCATCAAACACTCCCAAAGCAGGTACAGCATGGGGTTACACCCAAGGTATACCCCCCTTGATGTCAACTATGGCTCGGTGGGTAGCACTCTTACCTCTGAGACAGGAGGTCATGGCTTCAAGTCCCTCTCCAGGACTTGAGCACTAATATCAAGGCCGACACCATCTTTTAGATGATATGTTCAACTAAGGATCCCTCTTCACTCTCAGAAATAAAAGATCCCATAGTGCTATATGAAAGAAGAGATGGCGGGTTCTCCTCAGTGTTTTGGCCAGTATTTATCCCTCAATCAATGTTACTAAAAGAGATTATGTAGCCATTGTCATAGCATTGTATGTGGGATCTTGCTGTGCACGATTGGTTCTACATTTCCTACATTACAATAAAGACTACACTTCAAAAGGATTTAATTGGCTGTAAAGCACTTTGTGATATCCTGACATTGCTAAAGGCAAACAGAGATGTTTCCCTTCCTTTTCTTTTTAACAGGGACAAGATGATCACCAGCTATTTAACACTCAGAGGAATATAACTTGCATCGCTTGATTTTTTCACCTTGAAGAAGAGCCTTCATGTTTCACACCCGCTGTCTGGGGCTCTGCTTAATTGGTGCTTGAGTTTCGACTCCAAAGCAATGACCAAGCTGGAGAGGGAGCATGTGTCAGGTGGCAAAATGTGATTGGCTATAGTTACAGTAATTATTATTTAATTCCAGAGATTGGCTGTTGCCAGTGGCGATGGTTAAATGTTTAGTACTGGTGTGGTTAGTTGGGTGTTTCGGTTCTCACTGTGGAATGGATGAGTTCTGTTTCAGCCAGGATCCCACTTTGACATTACTGACCCCATGCACTTTGACCCTGACATCAGGCAGCTTCTAGTCAGAATGAACTCAGCCCTCGTTTCGCATTCACCTGGAATTCCTGCAGTTATTCACCAGATCCCTGCCGCGGTGCAAATGAGGCATGAATTTGGCAGTGGAAAGCTCATATAATGAGCCATCTCCTCTGTGAATACTATTAGTCCATTAATCTCATTGTTCACCTTTCGCTTCAATGCTTGTTAAATAAGTAAAGTGAAAGATGGGAAATTGAGAGTGAGTTTAATGACGCGCTAAGTAAACTATGACAATCATTGGGAAGTAACTCAGTCATTACCGGATTACATGGGAATATCAATCAATCCTACCAGGTCATAGACTGAGATGCAGGAACAGGATTAAAACCAATGAAATATTAGGCTGTGCCAATAATTGAGTTGGTTAAAAGCAGCATTTTGGGTCGGACTGAGGGCTCAATGTGTCTTTTATTAGCTGCTCTAAGCCAACGGTTCAGTCTCCCTGGGTCTGGGAAAGAAGTGCTACTGATCCCTATCCAGTGACTCTGTTGGAAGTGTGTGTGCGTGGATAAACGGCAAGACTGAATCTGATTCAACAGTGATGCCCATTTCACAGTCATAGTGGCATCCCTCTCTAAACCTGAAGAGTAGTGACTGATTCAAAGTATCAGAGGACTGCTGCCTCATGTTGAAATTTACTCCAACAAAGATTCTTCACTTTGTGAGAGAAGGTAGATTTTCAAGTGTGCCATACAAGTGGTGGACATGCACATGAATCAGCAAAGGACCACCAAAAAGTTGATCAAAAGAGAAAAAATGGAATATAAGAGAAGCCAGAAATATAAAAACAGATTGTAAGCTTTTATAAGTATATAAAAAGGAAAAGAGTAGTTAAAGTAAACATTGGTCTCTTAGAAGCAAAGACAGGAAGAATTATCATGGGAAATAAGGAAATAGCAGAGGCATTGATCAAATATTTTATGTCTGTCTTCACAGTAGAAGACACAAGTTCCATACCAGAAATAGACAATAACTTAGGGATTAAAAAGAGTGAGGAAATTGGGGAGGCTAATAACAGCAGAGATAAAGTGTTGGAGAAACGTAAGGGACGAAAATCCAACAAATCCCCAGGACCTGATGGCCTACACCTGAGGATTTGAAAAGAGATAGTTGCAGAGATAGTGCATGCGCTGGCTATGATTTTCCAAAATTCCCTAGATTCAGGAATGGTCCCACTAGATGGAGGTTGGCAAATGTTACACCACTTTGCAAGAAAGGAGGGAGAGAGAAAACAGTGAACTACAGGCCAGTTAGCCTAACATCAGTTGTTGGGAAAATACCGACATCTAACATTAAGGAAGTGTTAACAATCGCTTAGAAAAGCATAGTATGATTAGAACAAGTCAATATGGTTTTACCAGGGAGAAATCCTGTTTGACAAATTTATTTGAGTTTTTTGAGGATGTAAGTGGTAGGGTAGATAAAGGGGATCCAGTAGATATAGTATACCTGGATTTCAAAAGGCATTTGATAAGGTGCTGCATGAAAGGTTAATAGGCAAAATAAGGGCCCCAGCCTGACTCCTTGAGGAGAAGGAGTGCCTGGAGGGATGTTGCAGTGCCCCGTTTCCCTCTTGCGTTGCAACTGCAGGAACTCATTCTTGGCTGCAGTGATGGAGTGCAGGTCTGCGCTCATCTCCGCGTTCTGCTTGTCCAGGGTCACCATGGCATCCCCCATCCTTCCCATGGAGACCTCCATGCGTTCACAGGTGAACACCGCTTCATCAGAGAGCAGACGAACGCACTCCTCCGACTCGTGTGCAACTCTGTTGAGGGCTTCCAACAGATCTGTGTGATGTTCTCCCACTTTCTGATGACTCTCCAGGATGAGTTGGAAGGCTGAATCCAGAGGCTCATCATCGGACTTGAACCCCACAGATGCATCTTCCCCAGCAGTACTCTGAGTGCCGGAGAGCTCAGCTGAATCTGCCTCCTCCTGCTTCGGACATATGCCTGTGCGTTGACCACCCGATTGTTAACCCGGGACTGCTCTAGATCTAGGTCCCACTGAGGTGTGTGTCTCTGCGCTGGTGGAGGGTGTGGGTAAGCGCTGTGACAGGTCTTCCAGGCTGCTTATTTCCAGCTCTTCAATGGAGGAGCTGTCTTCTTCGCTGGTGGTGAGGATCTGGATGGATCTGAAGGACTCACTGGCTGAGGGTGTTGGTTGCTTGGCAGAGCTCCCTGTGAACCAAAGTAGAGGTAATTAGTTAAAAGCAAAATACTGTGGATGTTGGAAATCTGAAACAAAAATAGAAAATGCTGGAAAAGCTCAGCAGGTCTAACAGCATCTGTGGAGAGGAAACAAAAATAGAATTAACGTTTCGAGTCCTTATGACTCTTCTTCAGAGCTAAAGAGAAGTAAAAATGTAATGAAATTTATACTGTTTAAGGGGGGTGGAGCAGGTGAAGCTGGATAGAAGGCCAGTGATAGGTGGAGGCAAAGGAGAGATTGCCAGAGATGTCATGGACAAAAGGACAAAGGGTGTTAATGACAGTGATACTGGCTAAAGGAGGTGCTGATGGTGGCATTAAATTCAGAAAGCAGAGTGTGATAATGGCAGGACAGGGGTAAGCAGTCTGAAAAGAGCAACATGAATAAGTGACAGATGGTCCTTGTGGGGGTGGGGTGGGGGGGAAGGGGACAATGGTGGGAAAAAAGATTGAAAACAGGATAAAAGGTGGAGATAAAACAATGAATAAAAATGAAAATAAATAAAAAATTTTAAAATAGTAATAATAAAAATAAGTGGATAAAAATTAAAAATTTAAAAATAAAAAGTTAGAAATGAGAATGAATGTTGAAAAAAGGGGATAAAAAGGGGGTGGGGATGGAGGAGAGAGCTCATGATCTGAAGCTGTTGAACTCAATATTCAGTCCGGAAGGCTGTAAAGTGCCTAGTCGGAAGATGAGGTGCTGTTCCTCCAGTTTGCGTTGAGCTTCACTGGAACAATGCAGCAGGCCAAGGACGGACATGTGGGCAAGAGAGCAGGGTGGAGTGTTGAAATGGCACAGATGCTGTTAGAGATAATGAGTGCACAGCAGCAGAGTCAAGAGCAGGAGAGAGCACTCACAGTTGCATTGAGAGAGGGATGAAGTGTTGCAGGATCCTTATGTGGGTGTTCACTGCTGACCTTAACGTTGTCTCAGGCACGGTCCACATTCTCACCAGTCAGTGCGATGACACGCTCCTCAAAGTGAGTGAGGGGCCTAATGTGGGCTGCTTCACCCCAATCTGGGACCTGTCCCTGCTGTTGTGAGCCAGCTTCTCCTGCACAAAAACAGATGGAGAGAGTGTGAGCCGGACACATGACACTGTGTGGAATGTTTGTGTGGGGAGCGGAGCCATGGATAGAATCAGGATGTGAGCTCCAGAGGATATGAGCCTGATGGAGATGTGAGGGTGTGTGTGAGAGTTAGTGGTGTTGTCCCTTGAGGTGTGAGATCCCTGTGGATGTGTGATGGGTTTGTGACTGTGTGAATTGAGAGTGAGGAGAAGAGTGACTTACCCTGGCGGAACAGATGAGATCATTCATCCTCTTCCTGCACTGGATGGCTGACTTCCTCTATGCTCTGCTGGCGCTGACTGCCGCTACCACTGCTTCCTAGATCGGATTGGGGACTCTGTTGGACCTCCTGCAGCCAGAGCAGGGGGGTAGAGGACATCGCAGCGGCTTTCCGCTGCTTCCAGCAGGCACCCCAAAGAAGCCTCACTAAATTTGACATCTGCTGTCTTCTTTGCTTTTGGGGCCATCTGTCACCTGGAGTAGCCCTGGCCTATAGACATGAAGTAAGCTGCTCTCTGGTGCACTTTAAATATGGCACCTGGAGCGAGGAAGCGCTGAGGTCACGGTGTGGTGGACAAATCCAAGCCCGCCCGCCAGCAATCCTGTGTGTTTCCCATGGATACATTATTAATGAGCCGGGACGCGCTGGGAAGGGGACGTTTCAGCATGAAAACCCACCATTGCGGCCGGTAAAACAACTTTTCTCACACCGATACTGCGCTTGGTGCAAGTCTGGGATGATTCTGCCTCGAGTGATTGAGCAATTCCTGCACTTAGATTTTCATATCAATCTGGTAAACACAAACTTTGGGAACCTTTTTCTGAGCTGGTGTTCATTTTTTTAAAAAAAACACGAGCTTATCCAAGATAATGGTCACAGATAAAATTAATTGAAATTGAATCGGTCTCTGAACCTGACTCAGTCATGTGGCTGCTTATAAATCTAGTTTGAGGTTCAACAATGCCTCGGCATCTATTGGATGTTTGCAGGAGGGCCAAGGATAAGGTGACGTGTCCATACGAAGGCTGCAACAGGTATGTGGGTAGCTGTGGCAGTGCCTCTGGGTCTGCAGCCGTGGCAGGGAGATGGAACAGAGGTTGTGGAGGGGGGATGTTCTGCACTATCTCTTCTGCCAAATTGGAGCCAGACTCCCTGCTGCTAATTGACAGTAACTGGACACTGTCTGGCAAGACAGCCAATGCACCCAGCATCACAGCCTGCACCTTCATCAATGTTCTCCTGTCTGCTACCCTACTGAAGCCCTCATCTGAGTCCCCTGTAGAAGAACTCATGCTCCGGGGTGCTGACACATAAACTGTGCTTTCCCAATGGCCTGCCTTCAGCCCACTTGTGCTCGGTGACATAGCACATGCAGACCCCAACTCCAAACTAGCCTCTGAAGTTCACGTAGTGATCCTGGATGCCAAGGGCTCTGTCACAGCCAGCTTAATGTTGAGGAGCATCCCCTCCATCATTGGACTCCATCATTCTGCCCTGCTCCCAGGGGCTGAATTTTTAAAAATGTATTCTTTCACAGGATATGGGCGTCACTGGATAGGTCAACCTTTATTGTTCATCCCTAATCGCTCTTGAGAAGCTGGTGGTGAGCCGCCTTCTTGAACCACTCCACAGCATTCCTGCATTCCAGGAGTTCCAGCATTTTGACCAGCAACGGCGAAGGAACAGCAATATAGCTAGGTGCAGGAAAGAGGGCAGAATGTCAGTTATTGCATAAATAACGGAAAGTGCTAGAATTTCTCAGCAGACCAGGCATCATCTGTGGAGAGAGAAATAGGGTTAATATTTCAAGTCAGTGACGCTTCTTCAAAACTTTGCTGTTAATGCCCATGATTGTGTAGAACTGTATTTAGGTGATATTCTTGCCACAACTGAATAGCTGGAGGTATGTGGAGGAAGTGAGAACCGTGTGTACAGCCGGTCTTCATTGGTAGGCGTGTGAGGTTGGTGTTGCTGGATGTTTAGTATGAGTCCTTAGAGCTTAGGACTAGTGCTGGGTGAGTGTCTGGGGTGTGGTGCATCAAGCAGCATGAGAATTCGGTAGACTGGTGGGTATGAGATTCATGTGAAGATGCATTTACTAATCTTGGTTACCAGGATGAAGCCAGGTCCTCGGGGTCAGACTCTGGACATTGATTTCCCTGGCCAGCTGCTCCCATTCCTGTCAGAAGATGACCAGTGAGGGCCGCCTGGTGTCCATGCAAACATGATCTCTCTCCTTCTGTCCACCTTCATCACCAAGGTGTCCAGCACTGCATTAGTGAAATGAGGAGCTCTTTCTCTCTCCCTGGTGCTCTATTTGTGCATCTTCCACATACAGCCAGTGTCAGTACAAGCAGCTCCCTTCCAATGAGTGTAGCTCCCCTTTAAGAGAGACAGACAGCCTTTAAGAGCAGAAGGTGGCTTGCACAATGTGCCCTTAGCGCATGCTGCTGGGGCCACTGCTGAGCACTCACAGCTATCAGCATGGGCCCTGTTTGGATGAAAGATAAAATTGGGTAAATCCTACCTCAATGAGAACAGACATGGGCAGGTCACAAATCGTCATCCCTGCACCCAAAGACAGATGCAGACTAATTTCTGGCCGATTCCTTATTTGTAGTTAGGCCCCTTTAAGACAACTCAAATTTGAAGTAAGATTTGATAGCCCCTCAGAGTGAGGATTTTAGGTCATGATTGTCATAAACATAAATCAAACAAATTAAGAGAAAGGATAAACACAGTAGACAATTCACATCTTCTGCAGGTAGCATTGTGAGGTTTGTGTTGCACAGGGTAATTTTAACTTGTTGAAAGGTTATAATTTATAATTGAAAAAAGCTGTGAATTTCCGTTAGTGTCAAGTGCATTAAGGCACTGTTCTGTTGAGTGGATGCTACGGGAAGTTTGCTGCTCAGGTTCTTTTCTGTGCAATTCCCCACAATCCACTCGCTCCGGGTCATGATCCAGTGAATTCCAATGGTAATTGGGATGAGATTGGGATCAAGTTCAAAGGCGATGCTGGTGATGAGAGGGAAGGCAAGTCCAGAGTTGGGGGAAAGTTCCTGCATTTCTGGCTTATGAGGAATCATCAGAACAGTTAAATAAAAATGCCTTGTCCTCTGCTCCCACTCACCCCGGGCTCAATCTGGTGGTTGGCTTCAGCCTCATTGAGCTTTCCAGTATTTGGAGTTAAAATTACATTGTGGTGCTGATGATGTCATTGGCATGTCTTTTGAAGATGAAATAGGTTCCAGTTGACTTGGTATCACAGTCTGGTTGTGTGATGGACTCGAATGTGAAGCTTGGGCTTTAGGTGAGGCTGAAAGAGCAGTCTCACAGAATTCTCCATCCCTGCTTCTTTCTGCTTTTAACTATCATTAGATCTGTTGTCATTTAATGAGATCATAGAACATTATTGATCCTAGTCCGTAACTTCATCTGTGTCTGTGCAGGAGGGCTATAAACCAATTGAGGTTTGTTCTTGTGGCTTGCGATTGCATCTGAGCCCCTCCCCACTCCCCTGCCACCAACTAGATTAAGTCTTAACATTCCCAAACATGAAGTTTTTGTCAGTCATGTTCTCCTCAATCTCTTCCATTTGTTTATTGGGGCCATGTTTCTCAAAATCACTTTGGACATTAAAAATTGCAATGAGGTCTCCCTTGAGAGATCCTTTCTCCAGTGTAGGCAATTCCAGATTCTAACATCTCCTCACTCCTCAGCTATCTATTTAGTTACTTTCCACTGCTACCTCTCTGAAATACTGGAGCACAGCCCACCAGCTCTGCCTGCCTGACTATCTCTGTATCAGTTCTCTGCTACCCCTGGGGTGTGAGTTGTTGGGCATTAAATAAGGTTTTGCCTGAATGTGATCTTGAGTATTTCAGCGCATCAAGTACAAGCCCAGAAAAAACGGACAAGACCAAACCCACACCTGAAATCGAAGCAAGGGTAAATAAATTATTAATGCTGTGTCACTCCTGTCATGAGGAAAGTGCCTTTTTCAGCAGATTATCAAGCAGGACCTGAGTTAAATCCCCGATTATCACTTAATCAATTGACACTTGACAAATGGATCTTACAGAAAAATCTTGTTTTAATTTAAAATGGAATGGCCACTGCATTAAGATTGTGATGACACGGCAGGCTGGATTCTGCAGAAAGGAGCTATATTTCTGGGTAATAACCAGCCTGGTGTCCCGTAGCACAACCAGTCACGCTGTGTCCGGGACAGACAGCTACCCAGGGAGACTGGGTCATGGTGGGATTTGGATTGGTTGATTTCTCACTTGGCTAGAGGAATGGATGGGATGGGATTCTTCTCACTGACTTTCAGGTAACCTTTAGAATCAGTGCCCTGATGGGTAGTGTGGGTCAGGCTGGACTAGGACAAGGCAGTTTACGAAGACACTGGGCGTAATTTTCCAGTACCCGCTGTGGTGAGTTTGATGGCGGACGGGTGGGACAACAATGCAGTGGGAGCTGAAAAACCAGTTTCCCGCTGGTGTAAAATAACAGCTCCCGCTCATCACGGTGGTCACCATTCCTGCCAAAAGCCGGCATGAAACCATTTTGCATCCCGTTAATGGTATGCAGATAAAGGCTCAACCGGAATCTGATTGTTCATGCTGCCAGCGTGATATCAAGCCGGCCCAGAACATGTCTGGACCAACCTAGTGTGGAGATGTCGGGACTTAACTGAAGAAGGCCTGAGGCAGCCTGTGGAGATCGGGGTGGAGGCCTCCAGTGACCGTTGACCCTGAAACACGCTGCAGTGGGTGGGTGGAGCATCTGCAAGGTGGATCTTTGAACTTCAGAGTCTTCCAGGAGGTCCATCTTCTACTTTAGAAATGGTACCCGGATATGATGGCAGGGCGCGAGCCATTCAGCTCTCCCCACCACACAAAACATCGGGAAACCCCCGACTGCATAATTAATGAGACCAGTGCCATGCAATACAGCGCAAATTCCCATAGGCCTCTGTGGTGGGAAACGCTCCCTGTACCTGCCCCCACCACAGGACTTAGACCCAGAATGAGCCCAGTGTTTTGGCCTGTCTTTAACCAGTTAAACTCCAGAGGTATCCCTATGCACCCTTGGCTCTCGTAAAACCTCCATCGAAGTTCTCTGGACTTAGTAAATAGGATGCCTCCCGAGGGCTTCAGTGTGTTTTCCATGATAAGCAAGTGGAAATGTGATTAAGATGAATTCTCAACAGATTCTAAGCCTGGTGGATTTTATACATTGTTGAATCCAGGTATGGTGATCATTTTGAAAATTATCCCAACTGTTTGATACAGACAATTTATGTCTAGTATCCTTCCACTCATTTTGAAACATATTATGAATTGTGCTTCCATCACTTTATTTAATAATAATCCAAATCCTTGTTCTTACAGCGATCTTAAATTTAGATGCTCTAGTTATCGACCCCCCCCCCCCAACCAACCAACCTTTTACATGCTGGAACTTGAAGGATGCGCATCGTCCTCTAGTATCTTGCCTAAATCGGCCATGCTTCATCATCGGGCTGTTTGACTGTGTGAGGCATCACATTCAGGCTCAGCCCTGCCCTAACCTCATGCCCTAACACAGGTGTCACGACTCACTGGGGATAGTGCGCTGCAATATCAAGCCCCATTGCTCCCTGAGCTGCGACAAATGTGAAAAATTCTCATCAACCCACCTAACTGTTTAATTTAGGTTAACAGAATCCAAGCACCAGGTTTGTAAACTTAATAAGTAAATAACTGTTTATTGAACAAATTGTCTTTTAACCAGTGGCAAAAGAAAAAAGTATGAACTGCAATTTCTAGCTCTATAACCTGAACTCTACCCCTTCTAAAATCCCTATACACACACACACAAAACACATAAGACACACAAAAACATGGATTTTAAGGGTGGGATAGAACAGTTCAATCACACCAATTCCGGATTACAGGATTCAATGGGTTGATTTTGATCGATGTCTTCCAAATTCCTTTCAGTTCATTGTTGATGACACATGATGGTCTTCCAGCACTTTCAGTCTTTAGTTCACTGGTTGAGCACTTACCTTTCAATGTCTCTAACAGTGATTTTCCCCATTGCCTCTTGACAGGGTTTTAAGAGAGAGAGCAGGTTATAGAGGTATGAGGAGAAAAAGCTAGCTAGTTATTATTGTAGAATTACTGGAATCTGACACAAACAAGAGGTAGAGGTTTTAGGTCTTGTTCCTTTTCAGGCCAGGAGCTATTCTCTGCTACACTGCTCTCACACAAAGCCTGGTCACCTAGCAGGAGCCAATTAAAACATTGTTGCCAGGCAGTTCTCCATTTAACCAGACTCCTCCTTGGTACCATCCTGTCTTTCATGGCACACTCAGTTCCAGGATAGCAACATTGCATATATCCCTCACACTGTTCCAGTAGACATGTCCTTCAAACTGTAGCCATTGTAATTTTAATCCACAGTCCAACAGAAATAAAAAGGTGTGTTCTTTACACAGGTGAATAGTGATCAGCAACAGGTGATATTTTTTGGCCCTGCCCAAGGATCGAGAACCCATTCACTGCCCTGATGGAGAGCAACTAACTCGAGAAATGACTCTCTGATCTGAAATGGCTTAGTGCGTCTTGGTGCACCAGCTGTCATTTTCTTTCCCTCAGTGCTCACGGACTCATCTCCTTCCCTCAGCGTACTTTCCAGCACTTGTATGAATGCAATTTGATGGGAATGTGTGTCTAGGAATGTGTTCAGTCCTGATTGATTCTACAGAGGAGGGAGACCTGATTAATCTTGAGGCCATTATTGAGGAACAGAGAGAAGATCATTTGAAAAAGATTTACACAATTAAACCTATTTGCATATTTTGAATGTACAATAGAACATTGATTAATAATACTCGAATAATAATAAGGCATTCAGAATGAACAAGCAGTTATTCCAGAGACCCTCTGATCCCTGGTCATGAATCAAAGGTTTATGTATTTTTAAAAACCTTTTAAAAAAATTCTCTCAGGCTCAGAGCGATAATGACCAAGTGCAAATTAATTTAATTGTTTCAATAGGTTTTTGTTTATTCCTCCCAAAGATTCCTCGGATCCTCTGACAAGTGCTGGGAGCAATCCTGAGGGTTGCTAAATTTACTAGGTTTCTGTAATTAGTTCATTTATTAGCCCATTGCTGTATAATAAAAATTATTTCCTTTAATAACAGCAGTATTGTTCTTTGAGTCAGGCGTTGTCACTTAGAAGTTAGCACAGAGGTCCTGGAAGCATGTCAATATTTATAAGGCATTTCTGGGAGTTTTCCAGCCCTTCCATGGCCTGCTCGCCTCTTCTCTATCTCTGTAACGTCCTCCAACTATACAAACCTCTAAGATCTCTTTGCTCCACCAATTCTCTTGCTCGTCCCCGATTTTAATCACTTCACTATTGGAGGCTGTGCCTTCAGCTGCCTGGGCCTTAAGCTCTGGAATTCCCTCCCTGAACCTCTCCAACCCTCTACCTCTCTTTCTTTAAGATGCTGCTTAAAACCTATCTCTTTGACCAAGTTTTTGATCACATCTGAATATTGACTCATATAACTCAATGTCAAATCTTTTGTTTGATAATGCTCCTATGAAGCACCTTGGGATATTTTTCTATGTTCAAGGTGCTATATCAGTACAAGTTGTTGTTGGTCTGTTAATTGTTCCAGAGGGTCCCGAATAGAAAACCAGCTCCATAAACAAGACAGTTTATGCCTCCTTTTACAATACTGCAACAGCTTACTCTCAACGAAATCAATTCCACCACCTTCAGCTTTCTTACACATTTACCTGATGTCAGCCTCAAGTTCCTCTTCACCTCGTCCTGTCTCAATGCCAGTTCAATTCTCTTTGCCATTTCATCTTTTCAAACATCCGCTTGTTCTTTAGAGAGTAGAAAGTTTCTCAGTTTACTGTCTCATCTGAAAGTAATAGAACTTTGAGTAGCACTCCCTCAACACTGCAATGAATGTTCGCCTAGATTAAAACTGGCTCCTGGTGTCGTGCTTGAGTTTACGGCTTTGGCCACAAAATAAAGGGGTTCCCAATTGAGCCAAGTGGAACTACATTGCCAGAGTTTGAAACCTGGGATCAGAGAGAATAAGCCAGGCAGCTAAGGTAAAAAACGCTGCAGTATTATGACTGTGATATAAATCCTGCAGCGTGTTTTGAAATAGGAACAGAGAGTTGATTAATTTAAGAGACGACCATTGAGTGTTATAATTAGCCTGATGTCCACCTCCTATCTCAGAACCACATTGACACATTTACACACTGTAATCATTAGTGGGAAGGCACGCTCCCAACCAGAAATCCATGAGGACCAGAAAATCACTTCTTCATGTTCCAGTCATTGCCCTGCTGTGGAGCTTTGCTGAGTTAGCAGCAAGAAAAATTATGTTTCTAATGATGGGTTTAAACAAAGGACTTTGTCTAATGTAATGAACGCTGAGGGTTGAAATTTAAGTCTTCAAATTCAAGCCTTGTTCAGGTATTCTATGATTTTGAAAGGAGTCGCCTGACTTCAAATTGTGAAGGAGATGATCACCCTGTATGAGACCGTTAAGGTGATTTATGTTGTGAATATGAGGCAATTACCCAGAGTCATTGGCCCAGTACTAATGCACAATTTACCATTGGTGGTAAATTAAACCATCTGATTGGGATATTGGGTTGTAAGTAAGTAATTGGAGCAGTTTTACACTAAGTGGGCTTTATAACCTCTGATTAATGAGTGAGATGCACTCTTCTACATTAGAGATTCTCAGCAAACCCTGGATGTGAATCTTCAGTGATGAGGTTCGACACACTGACCCCCTGGCAACATCATCCGAAAATACAATCACATTGATCCTGAAGCAGTCAGCTATGCCCGCCATCTTTGAGCCACCATGACAAAGCAGAGACTGGCAGCTTGGCGACGAGGGTTACCTGTCTACACCTGGCACATGATTCCTCTCCACCACCCTGCAGTGACCAGGATTATTGTGGGGTCAACAATTCTGGAACAATGCTTCTGCTGCTTGGACCAGCTGAGGGGTCTCCTCTAGGATTCGCTGGAATCTGTCTTCAGGCTCATGGTGGTCTGCTGTGTTTCCCACAAGCTCTCTCTCATGATGGCACAGCTCATGAAACCAGGCCTTCGGAGTACACCTGGAAATGAGGGAGAGGAGGAAGAAGAGAAGGAGACATTAGGAACCTCTTCACTCCAGGTGGGCCTGTCAGTGACCAGCTACTCAGACACTGGTTCATCTAAAATCACAGCCAAACATCACCATTGGCCACCAGACACTGCATCTCAGTTAGATTCACAAGTGCTGTTATGGAATTGATGAATACTGAGCTGGAAAGGATGAGCTCCAAGCTCTGCATGAAACCCTGTGCTAAGTTGGAGCCTGACTCCTCCATGCTTCTTGACAGTGAAAATAGGCCCTCAGGCAGAGCTGCCAACACATGAAATATTTCTGTAGGCCAGATAGCAGGATGAATTAGAGTAGGATTTTAAAAAGTGAATAAGGCAGGAACATACTGTCATCCTGACAGTTCTTGGTGATTCCGGGTGCAATGGCCTCAGTCACTGCTGGCCTTATAATTTCGAGCACTGTCTTTTCCAAAGATTCAGGAGATGCAGGCATGCCTGTTGCTTGCTGGTCCTTCACTGCTCCCTCTGGTTATAAGCACCTTGGTCCTGTAAGAGAGTGCAAAGAATGTCAGTGAGTGTGTTGTTATGTTTGCCATAGCTGATTAGCTGGAATTATGTGGAAGCTGCAAGATGAGAGTGTGAGGCCGATAGCATTGGTAAGTGTGTGAGGGTGAGGTGGAGCATCTGACTGTAATGAATTAATCCTGCTTGCTAATGGTTGTGTGTTGGGGCTGTGCTGCATTGAGTTGCGCATGCAGTTGGCAGCATGGCGGGTAGGAGAGATCATTTGATGGTGCATTCACTGACCTTGACCAGTCATGTGAGGTCATTGAATATTGGGGCCAGATCCTCCAGGCCAGACTCCAGGAATTCATCTGTGTGAGCACCTGCTTCAATTCCCTTCAATAGGTGTGCTTTGAGGGCTACCTGGCCATTGTGGAAACACAACCTCTCTCCCCTCTTGATCATGGGTTAGATTTTCATCATTATCTCCTGGACATTAGCACTATTGGGTGTTGCACAGAAGGGAAGATCCGGGAAAGAGGTTTCTAAACCACTTACTAATCCACCAGAATCATTCATCCATTTCATTTTCCATTTTTGGAATAGGAGGGAAATTTGGGCGCTGCAAGTCTAAAGTGATAACTCCTTCACTTCACTCTCCCTTGTAAAAGAGATTCATTTAACTGGTAACTTAGAGAGCCTCTTATCCCTGGAGGATTCATTATGACATTAGCAGTTTAAAACAAGTCCAGTAAGTGACAGGCAGCAGTCTATGAATCAGCTGTACTATCTAATCAGGTCGTTCCAACAGGACCTGCTCATGCATTGCAGAGAGTTTCTTCAAGGTGGATTAATTGAAATAAATTCAAGTCACAGGCAACCAATTTATTCATCACCAGCAGACCAGCTTCTTGAGAACTGGCTGAAGTAAGTAAAGTGAGATTGCTTCTCTTGATACAATTTGAAGGTTTAAGGGAAATCCATTGCCATTTTTTCATCCATATGGGATGATGGATGTGCAGCAAATCTGTTTGAGCTGACTTCATATGTCACTTTTGCTAATGGCTGAAGAGATCAATCCATGAGAGGCAGGTTCTGCCACATAGGAGGTGGTTATCAGGTGACATTGTGGGGTATTGTTTTAGATGTTGTCAAGCTTCTATAGCCACTGATTGTCATGATGGTGCAGGCCAGGCCACAGGTGATGCCGCCATTTCCCTCTGCTAGAAGAACAAGGCCCAAGGGAAAAATCGACCAAAAGCTTGTGGGCTGAGTGACTTTTGAATGGAATGGAACACTTGTTGAAAGACTGCATGTTGGAATTATGGTAGAGAGTGATGTTTTTAATGAACTGTCAGAGAGTTCTCACCTCATAGAATCTCCTACTGCCATGTTGCATCATTTATATCAGTTTTCTCTGCTCAGCTCCAGAACCATAGAACCATAGAACATTACAGCACAGAAAAACAGGCCATTCGGCCCTTCTAGTCTGTGCCGAAATATTATTCCGCTAGTCCCATTGACCTGCACCCAGTCTATAACCCTCCAAACCTCTCCCATCCATGTATCTATCCAATTTATTCTTAAAACTTAAGAGTGAGCCCACATTTACCACGTCAGATGGCAGCTCGTTCCACACTCTCACCACTCTCTGAGTGAAGAAGTTCCCCCTAATGTTCCCCCTAAACCTTTCCCCTTTCACCCTAAAGCCATGTCCTCTCGTGTTTACCTCTCCCTAATCTAAGTGGAAAGAGCCTACTCGCATTTACTCTGTCTATACCCCTAAAAAAGATTAAGAACACTCAGCAAATTGATTTGGAGAAGATGCTTCCATTGTGGAGTGGGCCAGAACTAGGAGCAATAAATATAAAATAGAGGAACAGAGTTAGCATTTCAGGTTGATGACTTTTCACCAAACTCGATCTGAAACATTGGCTGGGGGACCAGAAAATGTGGCGAGCTAGTTAATAGTCCATTGACTTTGGCGGTAACGGTAAATCCTGCCGGCGGGAGGGACTGGAAAAGCCTGCCGATTAACTCTGTTTCTCTCCTCGTGCACAGATGCTTCCAGATCTACTGAGTATTTCCACCATTTTCTGTTTTCATTTCAGATTTCCAGCATCCACGGTATTTTGGCTTCTGCCGTTAATATAAGGTAGTCACTAATAAATCCAATAGGGAATTCAGCAGAAATGTCCTTACCCAGAGAGTGGTGAGAATATGGAACACATTAACACAGGGAGTGCTTGAGGAAATAGTACAGATACATTTAAGGGGAAGCTAGAATAAATGAAGGAGAAGCATAGAGTATTGGGCCAAATAGTCTGTTTCTGTGCTGTAAATTCTATTCTTCATAAATAGGAGCCATAAGCTCACATTCTAATCAATAAGTTTTTTTTTGCTGTATTTTTATTTGTATTTTTTATTCCCCAGTCTCCTTAAAGTATCAGTTCTCGCACACGTGACCATTGTTCGTATATAAGCTTTGGCGGTGATTGCTTGTAGGCTGTTCGACTGTGGACGCAATAATTGTTGAGCCTGGTTCTCTCTTTGCTCAATGGTCTTGTCAAACCAATTCCTGTAGGCATCATTAGATCATAAACAGCAACAGGAACCCTGGGGAAATCTTGCTGTCTCAGTCTGGTGCAGAGCAAAGAAATCCTTAACCAGCAAATTATTTTTGTAAAAACGGTTGTTTTATTCTGTGAGTGGGTGTATTTACACACTTGTGTGGGTGTAAAGTGCTGGATAGTACGACGCATGATTCACAAACAGCCCAAGCAGTAACTATGGTAACCTATTCAGACTTAATCCTCTCACCTAAATAAACCCAAAAGCCTAATGTATGTTTTTTTGCACCACTCCCCTAGAGCCCTATACTCTCCGAGAGGGCGAGCAGAATGACAATGCCTGGAGTGGTGAAATCTTTGCTGCAGGTTCTGAGAAATAATTTCAAGGTGATGCA
Source organism: Cetorhinus maximus (assembly GCF_964194155.1). Taxonomy (NCBI): domain Eukaryota; kingdom Metazoa; phylum Chordata; class Chondrichthyes; order Lamniformes; family Cetorhinidae; genus Cetorhinus; species Cetorhinus maximus. The sequence continues at coordinate 20,744,291 of NC_135910.1, read as the reverse complement.
CAGGTCAAAGTATTTGGCGAAAACCTTCTGTACAATTTTCACTGAATGCTAACCCCTTTCAAACAAACTGTTGAAAGAAGAAAATAAAATTTTACGTACAGGTCAATTCTGAGTCAGAAGGTTATAGTTTCAAGTCCCATTTGAAAAACTTAAGCCCATAATTTTAGCTAGAATTTTAATCCAGTACTGAGGGAGTGCTGCACTGTCAGAAAGTCAGTACTGAGGGAATGTTGCACTGTCAGAGGGTCAGTACTGAGGGAGTGCTGCACTGTCGGAGGGTCAGTACTGAGGGAGTGCTACACTGTCAGAAGGTCAGCACTGAGGGAGTGCTGCACTGTCGGAGGGTCAGCACTAAGGGAGTGCTGCACTGTTGGAGGGTCAGTACTGAGGGAATGTTGCACTGTCAGAGGGTCAGTACTGAGGGAGTGCTGCACTGTTGGAGAGTCAGTACTGAGGGAGTGCTGCACTGTCAGAGGATCAGTACTGAGGGAGTGCTGTGCTGTTGGAGGGTCAGTACTGAGGGAGTGCTGTGCTGTTGGAGGGTCAGTACTGAGGGAGCGCAGCATTGTCAGAGGATCAGTACTGAGGGAGTGCTGTGCTGTTGGAGGGTCAGTACTGAGGGAGTGCTGTGCTGTTGGAGGGTCAGTACTGAGGGAGCGCAGCATTGTCAGAGGGTCAGTACTGAGGGAGTGCTGCACTGTCAGAGGGTCAGTACTGAGGGAGTGCTGCACTGTCAGAGGGTCAGTACTGAGGGAGTGCTGCACTGTCAGAGGGTCAGTACTGAGGGAATGCTGCACTGTCAGAGGGTCAGTACTGAGGGAGTGCTGCACTGTCAGAGGGTCAGTATTGAGGGAGGGCTGCACTGTCGGAGGGTCAGTACTGAGGGAGTGCTGCATTGTCAGAGGGTCAGTACTGAGGGAGTGCTGCACTTTCAGAGGGTCAGTACTCTCAGGTGCTGCACTGAAGGTCAGTGCGGACGGGGTTCTCCACTGTTGGAGTGTCAGTACAAAGGGAGTGTTGTGCTGTTGGAGGGTCAATACTGAGGGAGCACCATTTGAGGGTCAGTATTGAGGGAGTGCTTCGTTATTGGAGTGTCAGTACTGACCAAGTGCTGCACTGTTGGAGGGTTATTACTGAGGGATTGCTGTGCTGTCGGAGGGTCATACTGACAGGGGTGCTGCACTGAAGGTTAGTACTGAGGGAGTGCTGCACTGTTGGAGGGTCAGTACTGAGGGATTGCTGCGCTTCGGAGGGTCAGTACTGAAGGAGTGCTGCACTGAAGGTCACCACTGAGGGGCTGCTCCACTGTCGGAGCGTCAGCACTGAGGAAGTGCTGCACTTTCAGAGGGTCACTACTGAGGGGGTGTTGGACTGTTGGAGGGTCAGTACTGAGTGGGTGCTGAATTATCAGGTACTAAAGGAGCACTGCACTGTCAGAGGCTCAGTATTGAGAGAGTGCTGCACTGTTGGAAGGCGGTACAGATGGAGCACTGCTCTGTCAGAGGGTCATTACTATGGGAGCGCTGCACCATCGGAGGGTCAGTATTGAGGGAATCCTGCACTGTTGGAGGGCAGTACTGAGGGTGGTTGCACTGAGGGTCAGTACTGAGGCAGCACTGCACCTTTGGAGGGTCAGTACTGAGGGAGTGCTGCACTTTCAGAGGGTCAGTACTGAGGGAGTGTTGCACTGTCAGAGGGTCAGTACTGAGGGAGTGTTGCACTGTCAGAGGGTCAGTACTGAGGGAGTGCTGCACTGTCACAGGGTCAGTACTGAGGGAGTGTTGCACTGTCAGAGGGTCAGTATGGAGGGAGTGCTGCACTGTCACAGGGTCAGTATGGAGGGAGTGCTGCACTGTCATAGGGTCAGTACGGAGAGAGTGCCGTACTGTTGGAGGGTCAGTACTGAGGGCCTGCTGCACTGAGAACATAAGCAATAGAAGCAGGAGTAGGCCATTTGGCCCCTCAAGCCTGCCCCACCATTCAATAAGATCTTGGCTGATCTGCCCCAGGCCTTAATTCCTTTTTCGTGCCAGCTCCTCATAGCCCTCAACTCCCTGATATTTCAAAATTCTTTCTACCTTCTCTTTAAATACTTGCAGTGATCTAGCCTCCACAACTCTCTGGGATAGAGAATTCCAGACATTCACTGCGCTCTGAGAGAAGAAATTCTTTCGCATCTCAGTTTTAAATGAGTGCTCTTTATTCTGTAACTATGTCCCCTAGTTTAAGATTCCTCTGCTAGTGGAAACATCTTCTCAACATCTACCCTGTCAAGGCCCCTTAGAATCTTGTACGTTTCAATAAGATCACCCTTCATTCTTCTAAACTCGAATGAATAAAGGCCTAACCTGTTTAGCTGTTCTTGATAAGTCAACCCCTTCATCCCAGGAATCAGCCTAGTGAATATCTTTTGAACTGCTTCCAATGCCAGTATATCCTTTCTTAAATACGGGGACCAAAACTGTACACAGTACTCCAGATGTGACCTCACCAACACCCTGTACAGTTATAACAAGACTTCCCTATTTTTGAACTATAATCCCTTAGCAATACAGGTCAAAATTCCATTTGCCTTCTTAATTACTTGCTGCACCTGCATGCCAACTTTTTGTCAACTTCATGCACAAGAACACCCAGATCCCTCTGTGTTGTACTTTTTCAGAGTCTCTCTCTCCATTTAAATAATAGTCTGCCTTTTGATTCTACCTACCAAAGTGCATGACCTCACACTTTCCTACATTAAACTCCATCTGCCAAGTTTTTGTCCACTCACTCAACCTATTTGTATCCCCTTGCAGATTCCTTATGTCCTCATCACAACATGCCCTCCCACCTATTTTTGTATCGTCAGCAAATTTGGATACATTACACTCTGCCCCCTCCTCCAAATCGTTAACATAGATAGTAAATAATCAAAGCCCTAGGACTGATCCTTGTGGCACTCCACTAATTATGTCTTTCCAACCTGAAAAAGACCCATTAATCCCGACTCTCTGTCTTCTGTGTGTTTACTAATCCTCAATCCATGCTAATACATTACCCCCAATACTGTGACTCCTATCTTGTACAAAAACCTTTTATGTGGCACCTTATCGAGTGCCTTCTGGAAATCCAAATAGACCACATCCACCTTTATCCCTTTATCAACTCTGCTTGTTATATCCTCAAAGAATTCTCGCAAATTTGTCAATCATGATTTCCCTTTCATAAAGCCATGTTGACTCTGTTTGATTGTGTTAAGCTTTTCTAAATGTCCTGCTATTTCTTCCTTAATAATGGACTCTAGCATTTTCCCAACAACAGATATTAGGCTGACTGGCCTATAGTTCCCTGGTTTTTGTCTTCCCCCCACTTCTTGAACAGGGGTGTCGCATTAGCGGTTTTCCAATCCGCTGGGACCCTCCTGGAATCCAGTGAGTTCTGGAATATTTCGACCAATGCCTCCAATATCTCTGCAGCCACTTCCTCTAAAACTCTTGGATACAGGCCATCAGGTCCTGGCGACTTGTCTGCCTTTAGTCCCAATAGTTTGTCAAATACTTTGTCCCTCGTGATAGAGACTGTTACAAGATCTTTCATCCCATTAGTTCCTTGCTTATCTGATATCTTTGGCATGTTTATAGTGTCTTCCACCATGAAGACCTATGTAAAATATTGGTTTAAATTATCTACCATTTCCCTGTTCCCTGTTATCAATTCTCCAGCTGCATCCTCCAACGGTCCCACGCTCACTTTAGCTACTCTCTTTTTCTATACCTGTAGAAGCTCTTGCTGTTTGTTTTTATATTTCTTGCCAATTTACTTTCATAATCAATTTTCTCCGTCTTTATTAACTTTTTAGTCATCCGCTGCTAGTTCCTAAAAAATTCCCAATCCTCTGGCCTACCACTAGTTTTCGCCACTTGTATGCCTTAGTTTTTGATTGGATACTCTCCTTGACCATGTTTGTTAACCACGGGTGGTTCATCCTTCTCATCAAGTCTATCTTTTTGACCAGGATAAATTTTTGCTGAGTGTAATGAAATATCTGCTTAAATGTCTGCCACTGCTCATCCATTCACCTTCCCCTTACTCTATTTTCCCAGCCCACTTTAGACAAATCTTTCTTCCCACTTCTGTAATTCCCCTTATTTAAGCTGAGGACACTGGTTTGAGACCTGAGTTGCTCACCCTCAAACTGAATTTGAAATTTTACCATGTTGTGATCGCTACCCCCCTAGAGGATATTTAACTACGATATCTCTTATTAATCCTATTTCATTACACATTACTAGATCTAAAATAGTCTGTTCCTGGGTAGATTCTGCAAAGTATTGCTCTAAGAAATAATCCCTGATGCACTCAACAAATTTGTCTTCCATTTTTCCCCTGCAATCTGACTTGTCCAGTCGATATGCGGATTAAAGTCACCCATGACAATTGTAGCACCCTTCTTACATGCCTCCATTATTTTCCGATTTATACTTTGTCCTACAGCGAGATGCCTCTTCAAGGGCCTATAGACGACTCCCACGTGTGGCTTCTTCCCCTTGCTATTCCTTATTTCCACCCATACTGATTCCACATCACAATCTAATGCACCTATATCACTACTCATTGCCGCACTGATACCTTCCTTTATTAACAAAGCTACCCATCTCCTTTTCATTTTTGCCTATTTTTCTGGAAGGTCGAATACCCTTGAGTATTGAGTCCCCAGTCTTGGTCACTCTGCAACCACATCTCTGTAGTACCTATCAAATCATATTGATTTATTTCTATTTGTGCCATCAACTCCATCTATGAGGGTTAGTATTGAGGGAGCGCTGCACTGAGGGTCTGTGCTGAGGGGGTGCTGCATGGTTACATGGTCAGTACTGAGGGAATGCTGCACTGTCAGAGTGTCAGTACTGAGGGAGTGCTGCATTGTCTTGGGGTCAGTACTGAGGGAGCGTTACACTGTTGGAGGGGCATTACTGAGGGAGCATTGCAGTGTTGGAGGGGCAGTTCTGAGGGAGTGTTGTGCTGTTGGAGGGCAGTACTGAGGGAGTGCTGCACTGAGGGTCAGTACTGAGGGAGTGCTGCATTGTGGGATGGTCAGTACTGAGGGAGTGCTGCATTGTTGGATGGTCAGTACTGAGGGAGTGCTGCATTGTTGGATGGTCAGTACTGAGGGAGTGCTGCATTGTTGGATGGTCAGTATTGAGGGAGTGCTGCATTGTTGGATGGTCAGTACTGAGGGAGTGCTGCACTGTTGGAGGGTCAGTACTGAGGGAGACCTGCGCTATCAACGGTTCTGTCTTTTGGATGAGGAGGTAAACTGAGACCTTGCTTGATCTCTCAGGTAGATGTAAAATATCCCATTGCACTAATTGAAGCAGAGCAATGGAGTTCTCCCTGCTGTCCTGGCAATCTTGTCCTCAACCCCAACATCAATAAAAAGATGATCTGATTTTTTGTCTCATTGCTGTATCTCTCCCATCACCTGGGAGAAATGAGAACTTGTTGTCCTTTCGTTATTGACTTATCATCCAGCAGAAATAGTTCATCCTGATTTACCTGGTCAGAACTCCTCAAACCTTTGATGACTCCTATCGTATCTGATCTTAATCATTGTTGTTTTGATGATAGCAGTCACATTTCTCTGGTCTGATCAGAAATAAGGCCAGTGCACCCTTCGATTCGCCCTAGTGAATCTCTTCAACATCCACCCTTGACTTCCTTCCTGCAGTGGACACCCAAATTGGGAGATAAATTCATATCCTCAACAGGAAGAGCTTCAGCAGCAAGCACAATCTGCTCCTGGTTCACTAAGGCTTGTTTTCCAAGATAAACCTATGATCTGATATTCTAACCGTGCACCAACCATTGGTATTTAAGGTAAGGATTGTGACAACTCAATAGTTCCTGAAGGATCCACCTTTAATGCACACGTAGATCATTCAATAACCTCATAATTGATCTTCACCTTTCAGCAAATAGAAGAGGAATGATATGAATAACAGATGGGACTCCACCCTGGTTGACCTCATGAAGCCCTTTGACACAGTAAATAGAGAGGCCTTTGGAAACAAACTTCAATGTCCTGTTAGAACTGTAAATCTGATACAGCAATTTCATGATGGAATGATGGCTGGAGTCACTGACTGTGGTGAATTCACTGATTCCTTTGACATAACAAGTGGTGTGAAGCAGGGGTGTGTCATGGCTCCTGTGCTGTTCAGTGTATTCTTTGCTGCCATGCCTTTTGCGGCATATTGATGGAATACGCATCGAATTCAGAACAGATGGTAATCTCTTCGTTCTGAGACAACTGAACTCCTCAATAAGCTCTCAGGGATGATGAAATGGAAATTGCTGTTTGCTGATGACTGTCCTTGTGTCACATGCTGAGCATGGCCTTCGAATGATCATGGGCTGTTTTTACAAAAGTGGCTGATGACTACGGACTAATCATTAGCTTAAGGAAGACAGAGATACTGCACCAACCACTACCAAATTCTGACCATACCCCACTTGCTGTAACCATCAATGACACACCCCTGAAGGCTGTAGATAACTTCACTGATCTCAGAAACAATCTCCTGAAATGTCTGCATTGACAGTGAGCTAACAAATAGAATTGCCAGAGCAAACTCAGCATTTTCCCATTTATGCAAGAGACTGTGGAGAAAATGAGGTATGAAATTTATAACAAAACTAGCTGTGTACAAAGCTGTGCTAATACCTACCCTCCTATATGCCTTTGAGACATGGACTACCTACTCCAGACACGTTAAGTAGTTGGATAGGTTCCACATGAGATACATTCAGAACATTATGGGCATCAGATAGAAGGACAAAGTGCCTGACACTGAGGTACTTCAAAGAGCAGAGATATCTGGAAATGACGCACTCATCATCAGACCCCAGCTCAGATGGAGTGGACATGTTGCACGTATGACTGAAGATAAATCCCTAAGGCAGCCATGTATTAAATTTGAACACCACTAACGAGGTTGGCAGAGATTATAGTTCAAGGACTCCTTGAAGGTGAACCTCAGGAAATGTGATATGTCCACCACAGACTAGGAGAAAAATGCATAAGAAAGAACTATCTGCGGAGTGATCCTAGTGTTGTTTCTTTCAAACAGCCAGGAATGCAGGCAGCAAATGACAAAAGGCAAGTTAGAAAGACTGGACAGTCCCAACAAAATCAGACAATTCATCCTTGCCTGCACTGTGGAAAACCATGCAGATCTGCAACCTGGCTTCATAGCCATGTTTGAACACAGCAAATGAACGTATGCACCTAGAAACAGCCATCTTCGATAATGAAGACAAACTGATGATACGGTTTCACTCAACCAGTAGAACGAGTGAAGGACATTTAACCAGGTGAAACCTGATAATGTTGAAATCGTATTGCAATGGAATACGTGTTTTAAGTTGGTAATTAAGCACAGTTGGGAAAGGTTTAGTGAATCATTGCAAGAGTATATAAACTAGTTCATTGCGGGTGTCTGGGAAGAACTGGGAGAGTCTGTCACTTTACTTTGGTGTCTTGGGCATAAACCTGTTTTAAGGTAAAGCTTCAGACTCATTCTTCCTCAACATACAATTATTGGGATTAACAAAACCCTCTTAACATAATGTGAAGGAGAGGCTAAAGGAGTCACCATCTGTTGTCATTGGGGCAGGAACAAACAACATGGGTGAAAGATTTTGTTTAAAATATGCGATCAAATCTGGAAGATGTGAAGTTCTGTGAATAGACAGCTGGAAAGACAATAAAGCTTGTTTACTTTCCTCACCAACAGGGGTCAATAGATTGTGATCGGAAATTAACCATGGGTAACTGTTGTCCCTCACAACCCGAATTACACTTTCAAAATTTAAATTCCGTAACTGAGACTCAACAGTTCTCTTGGTGTTCTTGGTAATCGCCTACAAAAGCAAACTTACCTGATTCATTATTACAACATCCCTCCCCTCTGGAGGGGAAGGGTCTGTGTGTCTACATGCATTTCGGAAATGGTTTATTGTTACATACAGTTCAAAACAAAGATACAGAGAGGGTTGGGGCACAGTAATAGGATGGGTCAACTTAGAGTGAAAATGACACGAGTTTCAGGCCTCACTCAGTCTCTACCCCAGGCTGAACCTTGCGATAACTCCCTTCCTGACATCATTCTCTATCCTGTATCTACACATGCCCCTCTTTCCTCTCCCATTCCCTTGTTCACCCTTCCCTCCTTCCCTATCCTTCCCAACTCTTCATTTTCTTCCCTCCTTCCCTAGCTCCTCTTCCTTCCCTCATTTACTCTTTCCTTTAACCCTTCCTTCATCCCATTGCTCCCATAATCTCCCCCATCCCAAGCATGGGGCTGCACCAATATGTGATGTCAATATTTCATTGTTAAAATAATAAGCTGACTACACTGAAAAACTGGGTCAGGAGAAGGTTAAATTTCATAAATAAAAAGCAAGTTAGTATTGATTCGCATTGCTCTCTGTGGATCTCTTAACATTATTCCTTAAGAGGAAAAAGCAACCTAGAGGCAGGAAGAAATGAAAAATTAAAGAGTGCAACAAACAGAAAAGAAACATAAGAGAGAAAATATTGGTATAAAATGCCAGCCACATCACACTTGGGCCATTGTGTCGCTCTCGCTCAGGATCATTCCCACATGTAAACGTTTTGCAGCTGTTTGGCTCAAATTTTACATGAATTAAACAGAGACAAATCACAGTTAAGAAGGCAGGGTTGGTCAAAAACAGGAGACATTACCAACAAGAAACTGCTGGAAGATATCTGAAAACGGTGATAACTGAGAGCGAAAGGTTTTTGTTGGGAAAATGTATTAAGGGTCAGGGAACCAAGGCATGTATATTAAGATATAGACCAGCTTATCAAATGGCAGAAACAGGCACAAGGGGCTGAATGGCCTCCTATTTAAGTGAGTAAACAATTAACCAAATTGACATATAAAATAAAGTATGGATCAGTCAGATTCATATATTGTTTTTAAAGCCCTTTTACTTGCAATCTTAGCTTTGCTAGTAAGAATCATAGAATGGTTACAGCATAGAAGGAGGCCATTCAGCCCATTGTGTCCATGCTGGCTCTCTGCAAGAGCAACTCACCTAATCCCACTCCTTCACCTCTTCCCCATAGCCCTCCAAATTTCCTCTCTTCAGTTAATTACTCAATTCTCTTTTGAAATCCTCAATTGAATCTGCCTTCACCACACTCTCAGGCAATGTATTCTAGATCCAAAGCACTCGCTGCACAAAAAAAGTTTTCCTCATGTCGCTATTGCTTCTTCTGCCCATGTCCTCTGGTTCTCGATCCTTCCACCAATGGGAACAGTTTCCCCTTATCTACTCTGCTATGACCCCTCATGATTTTGAACACCTCGATCAAATCTCCTCTCAGTCTTCTTTTCTCCAAGGAGAACAGCCCCAACTTCTCCAATCTATCCATGTAACTGAAGTTCCTCATCCCTGGAATCATCCTCATGAATCTTTTGTGCAACCTCTCTAATGCCTTCATATCTTTCCTGAGGAATGGTGCCTAGAACTGGATGCAACACTCCAGTTCAGGCCGAACCAGCATTTTATACAAGTTTAACATAACTCTGAAGAAGAGTCATACGGACTTGAAACGTTTTCTCCACAGTTGCTGCCAGACCTGCTGAGTTTTTCCAGCATTTTCTGTTTTTATTTAACATAACTTATTTGTTTTCATATTCTATGCCCCTATTTATAAAATCTGGGATTCTGTAAGCTTTATTAATTGCTTTCTCAACCTGCCCTGCCACCTTCAATGATTTGTGCACCTAGGAGTCACTTTAGAATTGTATCCTCATCCTCCTCATTCTTCCTACCAAAATTAAAGACTTCACACTTCTCTGCATTAAATTTCATCTGCCACTTGTCTGCCCATTCCACCAATTTGTCTATGTCCTGTTGAAGTTTTTCATTATCCTCCTCACAGTTCACAATACTTCCAAGTTTTGTGTCATCCACAAATTTTGAAATTGTGCCCTGTACACCAAGGTCTAGGTCATTAAGCTGGTGGCAATAATAGAAGTAGGTTTTTATGAAGTTATAAAACTAAGTAAAAGGTAACATCTACAAGAAAGTCATTTAAATCTATCTATGCAATAGCATTTGTGGTGTTTGATAAGCCTCTGACAATATTCTTCATCGGAGGCCTGTTCCTCACGTAAAAGCCTGGGATTTGAGTTCAGACCTCTTCCCATCAGCTGAAGAAACTTGCCAAGATAATGGACTACAGCTGCCTTCCTGTATAGCTTCCGGACAACGTATAATAATGACACTAAGTCTAGACAGTGTAGAGAGGGCCGAGCTGTTATAAACCTTACTTTCACTTCCATTCTCCTATTTCTAAAGCACTGAATACAACTGAAACTTTCCGTGTACAAAAAAATTAAACCAGGTAACCTGCGAATGGCTTCATTTATCTGAAGTAAATCTGCTGACTGAAATAGGTAAATTACTATATTGAAGAAATTTTAATTGAGCAAATATAGCATGCTGTGTGCCTGACAGATGAAATATTGCATTTTGAAATTTTCAATTATTTCACATTTATATATTGTAATTTATTCTGTTTACACTGACTGCATTTTTAAAAACTTATATTTATCTTAGAACTAAAAGGCAACCAGCAAAAAAACCCATCTGCCCAGATTGTTGCTCCCAGGTCTGGTGCTCAGCCTTGGGAGAATTCAGCGATACCAACCCTTAAAAATGGCTTCCCCAGTGTCGGATTTTCGCTTGGGGGGAAGTGGAGGGGGTGGGGGATGGGATTTGTCACGAAACTATAATAATTTTCATAACATTATTGCGGTTTATTGTAAAGTAGGTTTATGTGTGTGAGTGTAGATTGTCCTGTTTGTGTGATTTAATTGAATTAGAGTCAGATAGATTGCAAGCTTGAAATTGTTAATAGAAGTTAGGGGTAAAAGGCATTTGAAATGCTAAAGAATGAACATGGATAAGGTCTTAGCATGTAGGGTGTGAAGGAAATTTGCGTTTTTAGATAAGTAAAGGAGTTGTTTGTGTTTCAAACGGATGGTAGGATGTTTACAACTCACAAGTTAAATAGGGCAAGGTTATTATGTTTATTTTTCCCAAAAGGTACTGACCATATTGGCAACATGAAAGATTTTTATATTATGGGAAAAATACATTTCCAAAGACATATAGAACAATGGAATTTACAGATTAAAGAGAGAGAAGCGTACATAAAGAAGGAAGGAAGGTGATGTTGTGGGGCCATATAAGAACTAAAAGGAGTGTGTAAAACAACCTCGGGGGAGCCCCCAGTCATGTTTGCAAAAGTCTGCTGTGTCTGGTAACTAAAGTTGGAGAAAAGTCTTTGGAATTCCACTGTCAAGTGGGTGCTGTGGTAACATGCTGGCTTGCTATTCAAATTAAAAGTCTATTTTGGACTTGCCTTAAAGGGGGTTTGTAGTTGGGAATCAGTTTAATTAGGAATGTTGTAATTAGTTAAAATATTAAGTAAATGTAATCTTATGTACGTGTTTGAAATCTTTTCTTTCATTAATAAATGTTTTAATTTAGTTTTTAAAATCCCTAAAGGTATTAGTGAACATATGGACATACAAACAAGGAGCAGGAGTAGGCCATTCAGCCCCCTGGAGCCTGCTCCGCCATTTAAGAAGATCATGGCTGATCTGATAGTAACCTGAAACCTTTAACCCACCTACCCCCGATAACTTAACTTGCTTACCAAGAATCTATCCACCTCGGCCTCAAAAATATTCAAAGACTCTGCTTCCACCACCTTTTCAGGAAGAGAGTTCCAAAGACTCATGACCCTCTGAGTAAAAAAAATTCACCTCATCTCTGTTTTAAATGGGCGACCCCTTATTTTTAAACAGTGACCCCTAGTTCTAGAATTTTTAAACAGTGACCCTTAGTTCTAGACTTCTGACTTCTGAATTCAGTGCCCAAATCTTCTCGTAATAAATACAAATTTCAAAACCATTGTGATAGTGTGGCCAAGTTTCCCTTGTGGATTTGGTCCACCTGGCACACATCATCTGCCACGTCATAATTAGTTGGGCTGGATTAGATGCCAGTATGGGCAACCCAGGAAGAACTGAGGAGGATGCTGGGGGCAGAGGTGGGCTGGGCAGAAGGCCTCCTTTGAGGCTTTTTCTCTGTGCCCAATGTTTAAAAATAAAGATTAAAACATGAGGCATCCCTCCAGCCCTCACCCTTCATTACCCCCTCCACCCCCACACTTCCTATGCCCCATCCATGCTAACCCTTGCCATTTTATGCCCAACCCACCCAATGGCACTCCATGCCCCCATGCCAACCTATGCCCCACCCGTTCATGGCTCTTTACAGCCCCTATACCAAATTAGTGTCAACCCATGCACCCCCACTAACCACCCTTTTCCCTTACACCTACCATACCAAATCATCCAGTATCCATCATGGGCAGACCTCAGGATCCATGCAGAGATGAGTTAAAATAAAGTTCTAAGTAACTATTGCAGATTTCACTATATTGAAAAAACACTCTTATTCATATAAACCCCATTTACTGCATTTGCATTCCTTTAACTACATTATCCCTTAGAATGATACATATTTCCTTCAAATGAACAATCCCTTATTACAACAAGCCATGGAATTCATAGTCCCACTTCTAAGAGTCTACAACCACTTGCAGCTGTCAATCAAACTGTGAAATGCAGGCACCCCACCGTGATGATGGATGGTTGTGAAATCAGTTATGCAGCACTAATCCAGTGATGGAAGCCCTCAATCTTATGTCAACAGATGAAGTAGCAAGCAAACATTTTTCTTTAAGCACTCCAAACATTTTTTTCAAAGGTTTAAAGGGCAAGACTTTTAAATGCCTTGATAGCTTGACAGTTCCCTTTCAGGTGCTTCTGACAGTTTTGACCATTCCCTTTGACAGGTGCTCCTGACAGTTTTGACAGTTGACTTTGACAGGTCTGTTGACAATGAGTTTATGCCCTTATTATGCAAATTTATGCCTACTTTTAAAAATTCCAAAGGGCACCTGATCTCCCCAAAAGGATACCTAACCTTCCCAAAGGTTACCTGACTACTACAAAAAGGGCACCTTACCTCACCCAAAGGTGTCCCAGGATGAGATCCAAAGGGATACAATACCTCTCCAAAAGGGCTATCCAAACGAATCCACAAAGTTCAGACCTGCTCTCACCTGGTCTAATCTGTACACTTTGGGTTTCATACTCCCCACTTCAGTGGAGGCTGATGAGTTAAATAGCCAGTTGCCTTCGTAAACTGCGCATGCAGGAAACGTGTCCCGACCCCATTTTGGCCCCCACAAAAATGAGAAGTACCATGTTTGGTAGTGGGACTTATGATTTTCGACCACTTCTGCTATTTTCACCATGCCTGAGAGGCTCTCTGTCAAGGCAAAAACCTGGGCCATAGATCCTGAATGGACTGCATCATTCGCATCAAGTTTGGAGGGAGATTCTGAAAACAAATTTTGAGTTTAAGCTTGTTTCTTTTAAAGAGAAGCTGAAAAGGTTCTGACCTTCAATCAACTTTGGGATCTGCTGCAGAATAGAAAGGCCCAACCATTACATCTTCTTGCCTTAGAAGGAGATATTAAATTACACAGCTGTGATTTAGCAGAATAATTCATTGTGCATTACGTGGTATAATACAACTTTTTTTATTCATTCATGGGACGTGGGCTTCGCTGGCTGGGCCAGCATTTATTGCCCATCCCTAGTTGCCCTTGAGAAGGTGGTGGTGAGCTGCCATCTTCAACTACTGCAGTCCATGTGGTGTAGGCACACTCACAGTGCTGTTAGGAAGGGAGTTTCAGCATTTTGACCCAGCGAGAGTGAAGGAACGGTGATATATTTCCAAGTCAGGATGGTGAATGACTTGGATGGGAACATCCAGGTGTTGGTGTTCCCATCTATCTGTTGCCCTTATTCTTCTAGATGGTAGTGGTCGTGGGTTTGCAAGGTGCTGTCGAAGGAGCCTTGGTGAGTTGCTGCAGTGCATCTTGTAGATGGTACACACTGCTGCTACTGTGCGTCGTTGCTGGAGGGAGTGAATGTTTGTGAATGTGGTGCCAATCAAGCGGACTGCTTTGTCCTGGATGGTGTTGAGCTTCTTAAATGTTGTGGGAGCTGCACTAATCCAGGCAAGTGGGGAGGATTCCATCACACTCCTGACTTGTGCCTTGTAGATAGTGGACAGGCTTTGGGGAGTCAGGAGGTGAGTTACTCACCGCAGGATTCCCAGCCTCTGACCTGCTCTTGTATCCATAGTATTTATATGGCTAGTCCAGTTCAGTTCCTGGTCAATGGTAACCCCCCCAGGATGTTGATAGTGAGGGATTCAGTGATGGTAATGCTATTGAACATCAAGGGGTGATAATTGGATTCTCTCTTGTTGGAGATGGTCATTGTCTGACACTTGTGTGGCGCGAATGTTACTTGCTGCTTGTCAGCCCAAGCCTGGATATTGTCCAGGTCTTGCTGCATTTGGACATGGACTGCTTTTTTTTTTGATTGTAAATTTAAAAGAAGTTTATTAAAAGAAAAAGGTTTACTTCACAACTTTAAAATAATAACTTTACAACCTCATGTCCATAAAAGTATAACCCTCTCAGGCTCCTTCTTTGACAATAATTTTCTTGGAACTCAGTCTGGGGAATCTTCATACTTGGCTAGCAAGGAAGACCTTCAGAACCTCTACTTTTATGTCCAATGTGACAATTACCTCATGTCAGAGTGGGCTTGTGGACTGCTTTTTGTAGTACAGAACTTGAATATTGCTGAAAAGAGAAACGTGTTGTTGAAATTTTTCGCCTTGTACTCATCAGGACAAATGCAAGAAAAGCCAAATTTCAAAAGATCGGAACAATTTATAGCACAAGAGAAATGGGTGCTGATTGCTTGGCAAGTCGACTCTGATTGGCAGAGGTGCAAAGTTTGAACATATTCCTTTTGTTTGCAGAGAATGGGTCCCTGTGTGTGAATGTATGTTGCTTTTAACAGGTGTAAATGAGCCACATTATGAGTTTGACTGATGATCTTAAATTAGTTGTTAGTGTAGCAATTAGCACACCAGGATTGTTCAGAAGGTGCTGCCCAATTACAGAATCACATCTAATAGTAGATGTTTAGTTTTGGGTTTTGCAAGTTGAGTGCAGAGTGTACTTTGTCTATTACGACCAACTAGAGGAACATGCGTTTGATTCGATCAGCCAATCACTGGGACACATGGCCTACGTACCTGGCATCACACTGGCACTGAAATTCATACACAATGTTGCTCAATTGTGTGACAGGCAGAATGTTTCTTTGGACTGAGGGCAGGACCCTGTTAGTGGAAAATACCACTTGCGTAGCCACTGGATTGTAGCAGTGTGAAATGGCTTCCTTAACCTGTAATTCAAATTTTTGAGATACTTTGTCTTTGCAGAGTAATTTGAGGTAAACTGAGCACTTTTCAGGTTGGCTATAGAAGTTTACTATACAGAAGGAGGCCATTCTTTCCCAACATATGTAAGCCAACTCTTTGCTCTCGCTGCTCTGCTCTCCTCCTGATCCTGGATCATCCTCCATTTCAAACACATCTTTTAAATAAAAGCAAAACACTGTGGATGCTGGAAATCTGAAACAAAAGCAGAAAATGCTGGAAAAACTCAGCAGGCCTAGCAGCATTTGTACAGAGAAACAGAGTTAAGTGTCGAGTCCATATGACCGTTCTTCAGAGCTCTCTCCACAGATGCTGCTCGACCTCCTCAGTTTTTCCAGTCTTTTCTGCTTTTGTTACATCTTTTAAATGTTTTCCCTTGGAAGAATCAATGGCCCATACATGCTTTTTATAGCTCATTGCTGAAATGGCCCTTCATTAGACCCCTGCTAAGGGTAATACTCCCCATTTCAGGTAACCAGACTGGTGAATCAGAGATAAAAACAAAAAACTACTGCGGATGCTGGAAATCCAAAACAAAAACAGAATTACCTGGAAAAACTCAGCAGGTCTGGCAGCATCGGCGGAGAAGAAAAGAGTCGACGTTTCGAGTCCTCACGACCCTTCAACAGAACTCTGTTTTCATCTCCGCCGATGCTGCCAGACCTGCTGAGTTTTTCCAGGTAATTCTGTTTTTGTTGTGGTGAATCAGATTGTTACTTTAGGCTTCTTCAGAGTGTGTTCACTTCTTTTATTGAGATGTCAAAGCTGAGAGCGATGGTACAGATTACATTGGGTCTAGAGGTAATGGTGCATGAATTTCAATTGCCTCAGTGAGTTTCTTTCTGTCTTCATCTCTCATTGACTGAGATTGGAGGGATCCATTTATTTTTCCAAGTAATTTTAAATACATTCTTCGTTTTGTTAAATTCAGCCAGCAAAACTATGAATTTGCCTCCCTATTTCACCTTGAAATTCTGAAACCATTACCTCACAACATTGTGTAATTCTACTGGCACTGACCATGACATTGCCCTCTGGCACTGCTCCTGACACTGACCACTAGCATGACCACTGACAATACTCTCTGGCACTACCCACTGGCATTGCACACTGATACTGCCTCTTGGCATTGCCCACTCTCCCAACTGACTTCTTCTGTTAGCTTAAACAGATTACTGGCTAGTGACTCATTCACCGTGAGATCAAATAAC
The DNA here is from genome assembly GCF_964194155.1 of Cetorhinus maximus. Lineage (NCBI taxonomy): Eukaryota > Metazoa > Chordata > Chondrichthyes > Lamniformes > Cetorhinidae > Cetorhinus > Cetorhinus maximus. The sequence goes on along the minus strand of NC_135910.1, from coordinate 20,727,612 downwards.
TCAGTGTAGACTGAGGGGTGAGTGGGGGGGTGGGGGGGGGGGGGGGTGGTGCGGGGGTGGTGGTGTGGGGTTGTAGCATCATAGTTCAAAAGTTATGATAGTGATGTGTATCATGATATAATAGTGACATCAGCAGTCATGTGCTGGAGACTCAGTAGAAAGATGGAATAGTCTGCACACAAGAGAGATGTACTTACCCAATAGTACTATGTAGTGTAAATAAAGTAGTTTCGAAGAAATCTACTCGAGTCAGATCCAAGTCACTCACGAGTAGAGGGAAACCTTCCCAATACTTAGACCTCAAGTTACCTGAAGAGAGATCTAAACACTATTCAACACGGAAAACAAACCGCAGAACAGGGGGCAGGAGTGGGGGAAAGGAAGGAGTGGAAAGGGAGGGTGAAACAGAAGAGGAAAGGGGAGGTAGGGGAAGGGAAAAGTATGGACAGAGAGGAACAAGAGAGAGAAGGGAAAATCAAGCGACAAGGAGAGGAAAAGAGGTGAGGGGATAGGGAAGAAAGAGGAGAGATGCGATGCATGTGAAGAGGCACACTCAGACAAGAACCCTGCAAGCTGGGAGCCTTCACTTTGATGGACCCACAGGATCATTCAGCAGGAGTCTGCAAATGGACAATCTACTCTGTTGGCCGGGATGCTCAGTGCCTGCCGGTGTCGGGTGTATTCGGTGCCCTGAGTGAACAACATGGCACCATCGGTTTCATAACAGCGGGAAACCAGTTCGCAATCGTCTGCTCGGCCCTCTGATGGTGGGCCGCGTTCTCCACCATCGGACATCAGGAACCTCATTGTAATACTTCAGCACGTCATTATTAGGCCTGCCCACCAGAATCGCACCCCCCACCCCCAGGCTGGATCATCTGCCCACGTCGACGGGAAAGCACGCCGATGTAGAACACATCTCAACATGTGTGATGTGCTGACTTACCCACCAGGTCGTTGCTCACATCGCAGAAATCCAAGGAGCAGAAGATGCTGGAGCCCAACACTAATGGCAGACTGGAGGAATGCCCATGGATGTTGGTCTGATTCTCATGGACATGGCTCTGTTGTGAAGCAGCGCACGGAAGTTGGCAAGTCACTGTTGATTCTCACAACAGGTGATGGGGGTGGTAGAAGGCTAGGATTGGCTGGGAGAGGAAGAGGTACCGGGGGGATGAGGTTGTGGGGTGACTGAAGGTGTCAAGATGGGGGGAGGTTGGGATGGGGAGGAGGGAAAATGGGAGGAGGAGAGAGTAATGGAGGTGAAGACCACAATTAGGGAGGTAGGTGTATGGAGGGTGGAAGGTGCAAAGGAAGGGGTGTGGAGAGGGGAGAGTGTCCAGGGGGAGGAAGGAGTGTAGAGAGGGGAGGGTGTCTGGGTAGAGCTGGGGTGCAGAGAGGGGAGAGAGGAAGGGTTGAGGAAGAATTAGGAGTGGAGGAAGGAGTCTGGAATCGGGAGGGACTAAGCAGGGGTGGGGAGTCCAGGGCGGAGGGGTTCCAGGGGTGTGGAGGGGGGGATTTTCAGGTGAACATGCACAGGAGAAGTCTGCTGGGTCCATATCTGCCTCCTGGGGTGCGAACTGTGGTTGGGTGTGGTATGGAGGAAGGGTGAAAATGACCAAGGGCAGAGCGAGGCGGCCAGGTGGGAGGGTGAGGATTCGACAGTAGCGATAGAAGGGATTTCGAGGGTGGTTGGTGGGGACCTGGAGGCAGACAGGGACCCTGGGGGTGGGAAGGAGAAGGTTGAGGAGATGAATGTTGTTGAGGGTGGGATTTTCAGGAAGGAAGGGAACGTGCACATTCTCCGAAGGAAAAGGGTTGTGGTTGGTAGGTAAGTGAGGGGAGATGGAAGGTGATACCGGGGTGGGGGGCGTGGGGGGGGGGGGCAAATGTGATGGGGGAGAGGAAATGGGTGACTGGAGGAGGATAAAGGACAGGGAAGCGAAAGTAAAACCGAATTAGCACCATGCTGTCCAAATTGAAAGTGAAACGAGAATCGTTGTGGGTGAGATCAGGTGCTGCATGGGAGTCTGATCATTGGGTGGACAGAGATGCAGGTCAGCTCAGGTGGACAACTGAAAGTGAATCCAGGCAGGCAGCATTGGAAATGCTGAGGACATTGAGATGAGTGTGAAATATGAAGGATCCGCGTGCGTGTGAGAGTGCTCATACCAGGCTCTGAAAGATCCTGCCACACACACACTTTTCCCTCCAGAATCACTCGTGGGCCGGTTGCTCCCTCTGCGCTGATGGGTCTTCTGCGCTGCTTATGTCCACCTCTTCACTGGAAGAGGAGCCCTCTTGGCTGCAGATGAGGCCTGGCTGGCTGAGGGTATTGGTCCCTTGGCAGAGCTCCCTGTGAACCAAAGTAGAGATAATTAGTGCACAGCAGCAGAGTCAAAAGCAGTGGAGAGAGAGCGCTCATAGTTGCGTTGAGGGAGGGATGATCTGGTGCAGAATCCTTAGGTGGGTGTTCGCCGCCGACCTCACCACCGCCGCAGGCAGGGTCAACATCCTCACCAGTCAGCACAATGGCACGCCCCTCAAAGTGAGTGAGGCGCCTAATGTGGGCCACTCCACCCCTGGCCTGGGACCCCTCCCTGCTGTTGTGAGCAGGCTTCTCCTGCATGAAAGCGGATGGAGAGAGTGTGAGCAGGACACACGGCACTGCGTGGAATGTTTGTGTGGTGAGCGGAGCCATGGACAGGAATGGGGATGTGAGTTTGAGAGGATGTGACCCTGATGGAAATGTGAGGGTGTGTGTGAGAGTTAGTGGTGTTGTCCCTTGAGGTGTGAGATCCCTGTGGATGTGTGATGGGTTTGTGAGTGTGTGAGTTGAGAGTGAGGAGAAGACCTGGCAGAATGGATGAGACCATTCATCCAGTAGTGGCACTGGGTGGCTGTCCTCTTTTGCAGGGCATTGGCACTGACCACCTCCTCCCAAGCCTGGATGGTAACACCGCTGCCTGTCCTGAGGCTAGAGTATAGGTAGAGGATATCGCGGCGGGCCTCCACAGCATCCAAAAGGTGTTCCAGTGACACGTCATTAAACCTGGGGGCTGCAGTCTTTTTGCCTTTCGTGGACATCTTCCCTGCAGCAGTGGTGGCCTGGAAGCATAGAGATGTGTGCACAGGGCTGGACTTTAAATATGGCACCTGGCCTGATGAAGCAGCGAGGTGATGGCAGGCGGGCAAATGAGAGCCCGCCCACCATCGAAATGACGTGTTTCCTGGGAATGCATAAATAACGTGGCGGGATTGGGACGACATTGTGTGAAAATCATCCATTGCAGCTGGTGGGTAAAATGACGTTTTACCCACCTGCTCCGGCACTTTGTGCAAATCTGGGACAATTCCGCCCCTCGTGTCTATCAAAGCACAGATCTGCAACATTTCAGAAAACTTTATGAAGGTGAATAATTACCCTCAAGGGTTTACAAAGTTGTTCAAGTTACAGAAATATTCCTGCCCTCAGCCAAAATGTATTTACTGTTTCCAGCGAAACACCATTAATTTATAGCTCTGTCAGTGGCACTAGTGCGGAATACAAACATGACAAATTCACACATGTATGACATATATTTTTCTGGGTGCTTGATCAGCATATTGAATATTAACAATCACCAAAACTTCACTGTACTAAAACTGCGCAGGCTAAAAGTCAAGGAAGAAAACTCAGAGACGTGCTTTAGTTAATATACACAATGATGCAGTTTCTTAAAGGAGCCTCCCTGCCCAGCTTTGTAGTTGAACTTCCTGTATGGTACACAGTGGCGATCTAGCAGATCCCTGATTCAATCCCCTATGTTAGCTCATCTGAACCTGGGCTGTAGTAATGCTGAGCTATGGAAGAGAACATAAAATTATCAGCGAGCTTCTATTCCTTATTGCTATCTCGTGGCCTGTGGTGTTTGGCTTGCACATAAGGATCATTAGGTGAGGATGGGTATGGGTTGAATCCTGACTTTCCTTCATGTTCATATATATGTTCATTTAAACAAGGCAGTGGGGAGTCCCTGTGACTAACCTACCAGGTGAGTAATCAAGGAATCAAAGACACCAGAAGAATGAAGATCAGTGCAGGGCTGAGTGAATGGAAACTTTAGGTTTGGGTTACTCAAATAGTGAACCTAGCACACACCTGGACCACATGAGATTGGCTGGGCTTCAGGGAGCTGAAGAGCTCAAATGGTCTCAGCTGAAGGAGCTGATCTCGATGGCAGCTTGGACCTAGAGCCCAGGGTCTACTGTCGATGTGTGGAGAACAGCAGCTTGCACCTGCTACAAATTCCTGCTTCCTGAGCCTCTTCTACTGCTGGTTTTAAATGGATCAACTTAACTTGTGGAGTGATGAGACACATTTTCAGTGATGACATCGAACCAAGCTTTCATTATCAAATCACTGCAGATGGGGAAAAGTCAATGAACTCTATATTCTCCTCATCTGATAATAAAATGAAAGGTAACTTTTTATGCTCAGTAGCATCACTGATGAACACGCACTCATAGTCCATTTACTTGTTATTTAGTTCTTTTAAGCAAATCTGTATACAGTCATCCTTTTGTTAACATCCTTCAGCAGTGGTGCCATGTTTACCAGAGGGCCAATGCAACCTGCTGCCCGTCCACAGGGTGTTCCCATACACTCCCATTTCCTTAGGCACCACCTTCCTCTCAGTCCACAGCTGGTGTGTGCTGTCCTTAGAATTACAGCACACAAGGGATCCATTGACCCATTGCAGCTGTGCTGATGCCAGCTCATAAATAGTCCTTTTTTCTTGCTCTTTCCCTATAAATGACTCATCCAAAAGGTGGCATCCCTGACGGGGTTAGAGCACAGAATCTAGGCTGACACTCCTGGCAATACTTGTCAAATACAGAACTGCTTTGTGTGCTGTAGCTATAAGGACAGTGCACACCAGCTGTGGGCTGAGTAGAAGGTGGCGCATAAGGAAATGGGAGTGCATTGGAATACCCAGTGGATGGGCATCAAGTTGCACTGGACCACTGCTAAACATGGTACCACTGCTGAAAGACATTGGCAAAGGATAATTGTATACAGATTTGCTTAAAGGTAACTAAGGAGCAGTTAAATGGACTATGAACTCACAATCTTTTGACTCAGAAGTGAAGTTGCTGTCAGCTGAGCCATTATGTAACAGCTCCCTGCCGAGTCTAGGCATGAGTTGGGTAGTGATTACAGTGGCTGGGAGGCAGTGTGCAGTGTGAGATCTGGATGTAAGTGAATGGTCTAAGTTTCTTACATTGAATGAACATTTGGGGGCATCTGGGGGGATGGTGGTAGTAGGAACGGGTAACCATAAGATTAGCTGCATCCCATCAGACCAGACCAGCTTATCATTGGCTAATCACAAATTGTTCTCAAGGATAATTCAGCTCTGGAAGACATGAGGAACTCAATCTTTTCATTTAGATAGATGAACCTTCTGAACACTTTGATTAATTTCCAGTTTGTAACTCGTTCCCAGGTACATTCATTAAATTCTATATATGAACCCCTGGATGAATGACTGTCCTTGAACTAGACTCCTGACTATTGTCCTCTAGATATCATCGTGAACTGTCTCTAATGCAATACATGAGCTGTTTGATTTGAATTTGTTCTCATCTGTGTCTAGGTTCAGTTGGGAGCTGCCTGTTCAGTTTGCTATTATTTTTCTGGCTCCTGACAAGTATTAAGTGCACAACCTCCTGGTCGATACGAGATGTCACAGCAACCAAAATGAGATCTTTAGAAGCTAGATAGAGTCCCTTTGGATGTTGAGTGATAATATTTGACATCAAATAAGATGTGAGTTTGATTGCAATCACACACTGAAGTTGAACACTTTGAAGAGCTTCTCCCTGTCCATGTACATAAAAAAGTTGTTAAACAAGATACAGACTTATCCTGTGAAGGTCAAGGGACTTGCATTTATTCAATGCTTCATCACATCTCTCAGAATGTCTAAACGTTCTTCATATGCATTGAATTACAGTCACTGTTATGCGGGGAAACATGGTGACTAATACCCATTATGTCTGCAATTACCTAATCCCATTCATTCTTTCATCAACAGCAGCACAGTGCAAGGCAACAGCAACTCAACCTGGGACCTGTTTCCAAATGATTCAGTCCCACAAGCGGCAGTGGTGATGTTGGTTGAGGCAACTTAAACTCTTCTTTAAAAAGTGTCTATCATCAAATTGGGATCTTTGTCATGTCCTTGGATGACTGAGCATTGGTTTCACATCTCATCCAGAGAAACAGTCTAACTAGGCAGTAATCCCTCAGTGTTGAATTAGTGTCAGTTTGAATCCATGACCTCTAACCCAGATGGCAAGTGTTACCAGCACTATCATATTTACACTCATTCAAGCGGGTTGTTTGATTTAAACGTGACTGAATTTATATACAAGTTGTTCTTTTGTTTCTAGAGCAGAGCTTTACTTGCCCTCACCTACAAATGGTGGGTGAGTACACTGTGTGATGTGCTGTTGGGACATTTAGACCAAGAGGATTAATTTCAACCCATTTCTGATTGTTGTAAAACTGGCGTTTGGACACTGTGCGTTGTTACCAACATGTAACATCACAAGCAATACAATACTTGTTCCATCTCTGATTGCCAACTTCTCAATCTGTTGCTATGGAGAGTTGCCAAGCAGAAATCTTGTGTTTAAAATCTAAGGGAAAGTTGGCCCTAGGCTTGATATTGCTCATCTACCTTTTTTCAAAAGAGATGCCAAGCTCTTCCCCTGGCTTGGCAATTACACCAAAGATAGACGAGAGGAAGCAGATGGTGAAGATGGCTGAAAAGTTGGTGTAAGTGGGTCTGTGTGTCGCATTTGGCTGTATTATCATTTTTGAAAAGCACATTCTGCAGCCCAGTGATGGAATCTCACACTCTTTCTGGGCAAGCGGGAAAAACATTCATCTCTTGTTCCTGGATTCAACATCCTCCAAAGCTGAGGAAGCTTTGGGTTGGATGAGTTTAGACTACTGAAGGCCAATAATGAAGCTCTGCATCACAGAATCAAGGCAGACCTGATCATCCTCTACAACGTTCCAGTCGGACCATAGGACATTGATATAACAAAGCTGCTGCAGTATTCTGTATTATTCCAGAATGTGTGCACAGTAACACTACTGTAGTAAAACCTCTGCATTGGAACCCTCCCCCAGACAACACAGCTGACCAGAAACACACTCGCTTGAACGCAGAACTTTCAACATAAAATTAAATATTACTTGTCAGGCCAGGGTCAGTGTTGGTTTGAGTTTGATCAGGTGCAGCTTCTGGTTTATGGCAGCTCTGAACATATTTTGCAAGTAATTGTCCACTTCAATGAAATATCTGCCCTCTATAATTAAGCTGCACAGTCTACGAGCAGCATGTTTTATTTTAAATACGTGTACTGTGGTTTAAAATTTGCAGTTACACGCAAATTCAGATCCACAATCTCCAGCAGAATAGCAGATATTGGAAGGTTTCATTTGTGCTCCTCAGTGTGAGAGTAAATCAAAGTGAGGGATAAATCACTATCCATTTCCGAAGCCTACATGAAGCATTTCAGATTAACCTGTTGCAGACCAAAGCTGCCTCTAGTCTGTCCCAACCTCTTCTAAACATCCAAGCTCTGAAGAGCCACCCCTACTGCACTGGCCTGGCATTTACTGATCATCAGTTACATCATAACATCATAACCCAAACCACTAGCCACTGATTTGAGATGGTCAAATTCATTTCGTGTAGAATCTGGATAAGCAGTACGAGCAAAACCATTGGTACGGCTGCACTGGAGGCCAGAGCCTAGAGGTCAGAGGCAGAGGACAGCAGGCAACCTTACTGCACAGTCCTCAAAGTACTGGATGTTTTGAAGCTGTTGTAGTGTTATTCCATTGTTTAAGCCCAATGTCCCAGGTCTGCTTGGTGCTCATCCAATTAATGACCAGAATCCTGGGCAGTACGAACATACATACATATGAATATATAAATTAGGAGCAGGAGTAGGCCACCTGGCTCTTCGAGCCTGTCCCGCCATTCAATAAGATCATGGCTAATCAGAATGTAACCTCAACTCCACGCTCCTGCCTACCCCCGATTCTCTCTTGTTGGAGATGGCCATTGCCTGACACTTGTGTGGCGCAAATGTTGCTTGTCACTTGTCGGCCCAAGCCTGGATATTGTCCAGGCCTTGCTGCATTTGGACATGGGCTGCTTCAGTATCTGAGGAGTGGTGACTGGTGCTGGACATTGTGCAATCATCAGAAAACGTCCCCACTTCTGACCTTATAATGGAAGAAAGGTCATTGATGAAGCAGATGAAGATGGTTGGGCCGAGGACACTACCCTGAGGAACTCCTGCAGTGATGTCCTGGAGCTGAGATGACTGACCTCCAACAACCACAACCATCTTCCTTTGTGCTAGGTATGACTCCAACCAGCTGAGAGTTTTCCCCCTGATTCCCATTGACTCCAGTTTTGCTAGGGCCCCTTGATGCCATTCCTGGTCAAACACAGCCTTAATGTCAGGGGCAGTCACCCACACCTCACCTCAGGAGTTCAGCTCTTTTGTCCATGTTTGAACCAATGCTGTAATGAGGTCAGGAGCTGAGTGGCCCTGGTGGAATCCAAACTGGGTGTCAGTGAGCAGGTTATTACTAAGCAAGTGCCGCTTGATAGCACTATTGATGACCACTTCCATTACTTTGCTGATGATCGAGAGTAGACTGATGGGGTGGTAATTGGCTGGGTTGGATTTGTCCACCTTTTTGCGTACAGGACATGCCTGGGCAATTTCCCACATTGCCGGGTAGATGCCAATGGTGTAGCTGCACTGGAACAGCTTGGCCAGTGGCGCAGCAAGTTCTGGAGGATAAGTCTTCAGTACTATTGCTGGAATATTGTCAGGGCCCATAGCCTTTGCAGTGTCAAGTGCCTTCAGTCGTTTCTTGATATCACGTGGAATGAATCGAATTGGTGGAAGACTGGCATCTGTGATGCTGGGGACTTCCAGAGGAGACCGAGATGGATCATCCACTTCTGGCTGAAGATTGTAACCAATGGTTCAGCCTTATCTTTTGCACTGATGTGCTGAGCTCCCCCATCATTGAGGATGGGGATATTTGTGGAGCTTGCTCCTCTAGTGAGCTGTTGAATAGTCCACCACAATTCACGACTGGATGTGCCATGACTGCAGAGCTTACGTCTGATTCGTTGGTTGTGGGATCGCTTAACTCTGTCTATCACTTGCTGCTTATGCATGCAAGTAATCCTGTGTTGTAGCTTCACTAGGTTGACACACCATTTTTAGGTATGCCTGGTGCTGCTCCTGGCGTGCCCTCCTGCACTCTTCATTGAACCAAAGTTGATCCCCTGGCTTGATGGTAATGGTAGAGTGGGGGATATGCCGGGCCATGAGGTTACAGATTGTGCTCGAGTACAATTCTGCTGCTGCTGAGGGCCCACAGCGCCTCATGGATGCCCAGACTTCAGTTTCTAGATCTGTTTGAAATCTATCCCATTTAGCACGGTGGTAGTGCCACACAACACGATGGAGGGTATCCTCACTATGAAGGAGGGACTTCGTCTCCACAAGAACTGTGTGGTGGTCACTCCTACCAATACTGTCGTGGACAGTTGCATCTGCGGCAGTCAGGTTGGTGAGGATGAGGTCAAGTATGTGTTTCCCTCTTGTTGGTTCCCTCACCACCTGCCGCAGACCCAGTCTAGCAGCTATGTCATTTAGGACTAGGCCAGCTCGGTCATTAGTGGTGCTACCGAGCCACTCTTGGTGATGGACATTGAATTCCCTCACCCGGAGTATATTCTGTGCCCTTGCCACCCTCAGTGCTTCCTCCAAGTGGTGTTCAATATGGAGGAGCACTGATTCATCGGCTGAGGGAGGGCGGTACATTGTAATCCGCAGGAGGTTTCCTTGCCCATGTTTGACTTGATGCCATGAGACTTCATGGGCTCCGGAGTCAATGTCACTCCCAACTCCCTTCCAACTGTATACCACTGTTCCACTACTTCTGCTGGGTCTGTCCTGCCGGTGGGACAGGACATACCTAGGGATGGTGATGGTGGAGTCTGGGATTTGTAAGGTAAGATTCCGTGAGGATGACTATGTCAGGCTGTTGCTTGACTAGTCTGTGAGACAGCTCTCCCAATTTTGGCACTAGCCCCCCGATGTTAGTAAGGAGGACTTTGCAGGGTTGACAGGGCTGAGATTGCTGTTGTCGTTTCCTGTGCCTAGGTCGATGCCTGGTGGTCTGTCCGGTTTATTTCCTTTTTTGAGACTTTGCAGTGGCTTGATACAACTGAGTGGTTTGCTAGGCCATTTCAGAGGGCATTTTATGAGTCATCCACATTGCTGTGGGTCTGGAGTCACATGTAGGCCAGACCAGGTAAGGACGACGGATTTCCTTCCCTAAAGGACATTAGTGAACCACCATGTCGTGAAACCAGTTTGTGATCGTCCGCTCAGCCGGTCGATGGTGGACCTCGTTTCCCGCCATTGGATGTCGGAGGTGAGTGCACAGTAACGTTGCAGAGCGCTCGCGGGGGCTGCCTGTTGAACTCCAAGGTCAAAGTGTGTTGGGTGGTAGGGGGGGGGCGCAAATGTTGCCCTGTGGTTGAGGCGACTTTGGTGGGCGTGGGCGGGCAAAGGCTGCTCTGCGGTTGAAGGTAGCGCACAAACACATGCGGGGTGGAAGGGGGTTTGAACGAGTGAAGCAGCCACGCATCAGGGTCACCTTGTATAAAGTTGCCATTCCTCTGCAGCTGAGGCAGTTCAGGCACAGCCACGTTGATTTAATTGGAGTCGGGCCTCTAACTTATCTGCTGACCCAAGCAACGCAGAGGCATCAAAGTACTGCAGAGCTTTTCACCCCTCGGGCACAGGCTGCAAACGAATGAGCATTTTATTGGACTGCTTAACAGTTCGACCACTCGGCACATTGTACAATCTCCTTACTGAGGCTGGTCGTTGAGCAGTCACTGATGGATGCGCTCATAGCCCCTTGCGATGTCATCATCCCAGTTTGGACCAGTCTCTCCCATGTTTCAAGCTAACACTGCAGCTTTGCACGAGGGTGTCTTTGTAGGAGAATGCCTGCACCTGAGCTGAGAACACAGCATGCAGTCCAATGGGCAAAGATGCCTCCAATCGGTCGGGTGGAGTGCAGGAAGTGGGGCTTTTGGGCAGCCATGCAACGCACTAATCTCTGGCCTTCCAAGTGGTGGCCAGAACTCTCTGGGATGTGTTAAGGGGCTTTGAAACTTAATCACGAGAGGTTCTTAGTACATCCATGCTCACCCATGTGCCTCTCTCTTTCATCCTGCAGGAGGAGTACATCAGGATCATGGAGCCTGGTGAACCAGCTGTATGCCCCGTGGTGTACAGAGAGCAAAGAGAGGGAGGAGAGAGCATCTGAGGCTCCTGGCTGCACAGAGGGAGAAAGCAGCACCCTCTGGAAGAAGGGGTGGCTGGGGCTCCTGCACATGCCGCTGAAGAGCCACAGTGAGCTGTCAATGGTCGGGGCCTAGCCGAGCCCAGGGTCTATAAACCACCTTTCATTCCTGCAGATGACTGAGAACCAGAGTCACTGAAGATTTTGCATGCCTAGGGAACTGGTGGGTCACATGTGCCAGCTACTGCAGGATTTGGCACCACGTTGACATGAAGGGCATCCACTGACAGTGGCTGTAAAAGTGACAGCGGCGCTCAATTTCTACACCAGTGGCTCCTTTCAGGGCTCCACAGGTGACTCTGTGGGATATCACAAGCCTCCGCCCACAAACGCATCCATGAGGTCACAGATGCCATCTTCGCGAGGGCACACAACTATGTGCATTTTGCCTGAGATCAGGATGCAAGAACGATTGTATTTGCCCAGATCTTGGGTTTCCCACAGGTGCAGAGTGCCATCGACTGCACTCACGTGGCACTCAGATCTCAGTTGCAACACGCGGTCAACCATGTCAACCGCAAGGACTTCCATTCACTGAATGTGCGGCTGGTGTGCAACCACCACAAACGCATCCTGCAGGTCTGCGCACAGCTTTTAGGGAGTGTGAACGACTCCTGCATCCTCACTCGGTCACAGATCCCTGATGTCTTCCAGGGTCCACAGAGGCTGCAGGGATGGCTCCTTGGCAACAAGGGCTACTCGCAGAGGACGTGGCTGATGACACCCGTGCGGTGGCCTCAGACTGCAGCAGGGCGAAGGTGTAGCGAGGCTCATGCTGCAACTTGCAACTTGGTGGAACAGTCATCAAGAAGCTGAAAATGAGGTTCCAGTGCCTGGACCGGTCTGGTGGAGCCGTCCGATATAGTCCACACAGGGTGTCGCCCATCATTGTTGGCTGCCATGCTGTTTACAGCCTGGCACCGCAATGGGGAGAGGAGCTGGCTGAGGAGGAGATGAAGGAGTTGGAGATCTCCTCCGATGAGGAGGATATCGATAGTGATGAAGGTGAGGAGGTGCTTGAAGGCCAGGATCATAGCGATAAGGCCCTCACAGTGGCCAGACGAGACAGGCACGCTGAGGAGGCTCTCATAGCTGCTGGATTTGTGGAGGATGGTGAAGATGTGCCGTGAGGAGGCACTATAGATCCTCACATTGCATCTATGAATGTTTGATTCCAGTCTGGCTTATGGCAATGGCCATACCCTCTGTGATAATGCTCCTGTCACGGAGAAGCAGTGGAGGCCCTAATAGTCGCTCAGTTGCTGGAGGATAATGAAGGCATGCAATGAGGACACTCCATATTCTTCTCATAGCCTCTGAGAGTGTCTGACTCCTGTCTGGCCGAGGGCAGATCGCTTGCGCTCTGTGATCAGGCCATATGGAAACGCAGTCATGAAACTTTAAAAGCACCCTATCCTTTGCCTGCCCTCAGCACCTGGCCCCCTTCAGGAGCACGGTGCCACTGGTCACAGATGATGAAGATATGGGGCCAGCCCCACTTTAAAGGTGCTGAGAGCATGACGGAACTCTGTGACGCCTGCCCTCAACATTCTGGTAGCAATGACAAGCACCGTCGAGGTGCAGGCATCAGTAATGTGTCCAGGGAATGTGAGGTCGGACCAGCACTTTGGTCTGAAGGCTGCACGGAGCACAGGGAAGAGGCCCTGGACTGAGACACCTGCCTTTATCTTGTGCAGAAAGGTTTCACATCTGAGTGACAAGAACACTGCTCACCAGAACAAGGAGCCATAGGCAGGGAGACATTCTTGAGAGTTTATTGACAATGGTGACCATTATGTACAAGTGATTAACACCCATGCCCAGGCTATGCAACTACATCTTCTTAACCTTCCTAACCCTGCCGCTACATCTTGGTGCTCCCAGGACATCCACAGGGGAGGTGGAGGCAGCCTGCTTAGCGCTACGGCCCATCTGTGATGACTCATAGACATTTACAGCACAGAAGGAGGCCATTCGGCCCATTGTGTCTGCGCCGGTCAACAAAGATCCTACTACACTAATCTCATTTTCCAGAGCTTGGCACAAGTGAATAGCCAAATACTTTGTAAATGTTACGAGAGTTTCTAACTCAATCACCATTTCAGGCAGCAAGTTCCAGACTCCCACCACTCCCTGAGTGAAAATATTTCTCAACTCCCCTCTTAGCCTTCTACATCTTACCTTAAATCTATGCCCCCTAGTTATTGGCCCCTCTACTAATGGAAAAAGTGCCTTCCTGTCCACTCTATCTATGGTCCTTATAAACTTATACAGTTCTATCAGGTCCCCTCTCAACCTTCGCTGCTCTAAGGAAAACAATCCCAGCCTATCCAATCTTTCCTCATAGCTCAGACCCTCCAGCCCAGGCAGCATCCTGGTAAAACTCCTCTGCACCCTCTCCAGTGTCATCACATCCTTCCTATAATGTGGTGACCAGAACTGCACACAGTACTCCAGTTGTGGCCTAACCAGTGTTTTAAACAGCTCCAGCATAACCTCCCTGCTCTTGTATTCTATGCCTCAATAATAAAGGCAAATATCCCCATATGCCTTCTTAACCACCTTATCTACCAGCCCTGCTACCTTCAGGGACCTGTGGATATGCATACCAAGGTCCCTCTGATCTTCAGTACTTTCCAGGGTCCTACCATTCATAGTGTAATCCCTTGCCTTGTTAGCCCTCCCTAAGTGCATTATCTTAAACTTTTCTGGGTTGAATTCCATTTGCCACTGCTCTGCCCACCTGACCAGTCCATTGATATCCTCCTGCAGTTTTTGGTTATCCTTCTCACTATTAACCACCCTCCCCATTTTCGATCCATCTGCGAACTTCTTGATCATACCCTCTACATTTATGTCCAAATCATTTATGTACACCACACACAGCAAGGGCCCCAGCACCAAGCCCTGCGGAACCCCACTGGAAACGGACTTCCATAAAACCATAAGACATAGGAGCAGAAATTAGGCCATTCGGCCCATCGAGTCTGCTCCGCCATTCAATCATGGCTGATAAGTTTCTCAACCCCATTCTCCCTCCTTCTCCCCATAACCTTTGATCCCCTTACCAATCAAGAACCTATCTATCTCGGTCTTAAATACACTCAATGACCTGGCCTCCACAGCCTTCTGTGGCAATGAATTCCATAAATTCACCACTCTCTGGCTAAAGAAGTTTCTCCTCATCTCTGTTCTAAAAGGTCTTCCCTTTACTCTGAGGCTGTGCCCTCGGGTCTTAGTCTCTCCTACTAATGGAAACATCTTCCCCACGTCCACTCTATCCAGACCTTTCAGTATTCTGTAAGTTTCAATCAGATCCCCCCTCATCCTTCTAAACTCCATCGAGTATAGACCCAGAGTCCTCAAACGTTCCTCATATGTTAAGCCTTTCAACTACTTCCAGTCACAGAAACATTCCTCTACCATCACCCTCTGCTTCCTGCCTCTCAGCTAATTTTGGATCCAATGTGCCACTTTGTCTTGGATCCCATGGGCTCTTACTTTCTTGACCAATCTGCCATGAGGGACCTTATCAAAAGCCTTTCTAAAGTCCATGTAGACCACATCAAATGCATTACCCTCATCAACACTCCTGTTTACCTCCTCAAAAAATTCAATCAAATTTGTCAAACATGACCTTCTCTGAACAAATCCATGCTGACTATCCCTGATTAATCCGTGTCTCTCCAAGTGCAGTTATATTTGGTCCCTCAGAATTCTTTCTGGTAACTTCCCCACCACTGAGGTTAGCCTTACTGACCTGTATTTCCTGGTCTATCCCCTCCCTTCTTTAATAATGGGACAATGTTAGCAGTCCTCTAGTCCCCTGGCATCTCACCTATGGCCAGAGAGGATTTGAAAATTACTGCCAGGGCCCCTGATAGCTCTTCCCTTGCCTCCCTCAACAACCTGGGATATATCTCATTGGAGCAAGTGGATTTATCCACTTTTAAGGCCCCTAAACCCGTTATTATCTCCTCTCTCTCTATGTTAATTTCCTCTAATATTTCACAGTCCTCCACCCTGATGTCTATACCTGCGTTGTCTTTTTCCATTGTGAAGACTGATGCAAAGTATTCATTGAGGACTGTACCCATGTCTTCTGGGTCAACACACAGATTACCTCTATGGTCCCTAATTGGCCCTATTCTTTCCCTTGTTATTCTCTTGCTCTTTATATATTTAAAAAACCCTTTTGGGATTTCCTTTATTCTACCCACCAATGCTTTCTCATGCACTCTCTTAGCTTTCCTAATTTCCTTTTTAAGTTCCCCCCTGAACTTTTTATACTCGTCTAGGGACTCTGCCGTATTGAGCCTGGGTATCTGCTGTAAGCTTCTCTTTTTTTCTTAATCCTAACCTTCATGTCCTTTGACATCCAGGGTTCTCCGGACTTGGTTCCCCCCCCACCCCCCTCACCTTGTCAGGAACATCTTTGCCATGTACTCTCGCTATTACCTCCTTGAATGCCTCCCGCTGCTCTGACACAGTTTTATCTCCTAGTTGCTGCTCCCAGTCCACTTGGGCCAAATCGTATCTCAGCTTAGTAAAGTTAGCCTTTCCCCAGTTTAGAACTTTTGTTCCTGGTCCAAACTTATCATTTTCCATAATTACCCTAAATCTAACTGAGTTATGATCACTGTCTCCAAAATGCTCCCCCACTGATACACCTTCCACCTACCTGGGCTCATTTCTGAATATTAGGTCCAGAACTGCCCCCTCCCTTTTTGGGCTTTCTATGTTCTGGCTAAAACAGTTCTCCTGGATGCAACTTAAGAATCTTGCTCCCTCCCTACCTTGCACACTAAAACTATTCCAGTTAATATTTGGATAGTTAAAACCCCTACAATTACTGCCTTATTATCTTTACACTTCTCTGAAATTTGATTACATATTTGAACTTCTATCTCTCCCTGACTGTTTGGGGGCCTATAGTACACACACAACAGTGTATTTGCCCATTTTGTGTTTTTTACTTCTACCCATATGGCTTCATTTGATCATCCTTCCAAGATATCATCCCTGCCCACTGCTATAATTGACTGCTTGATCAATATTGCAACGCCCACTCCTCTTGTATCCCCCTCTATCCCGTCCGAATACCCTATAACCAGGAAAGTTGAGCTGCCAATCCTGCCCTTTTAGCCAAGTCTCAGTCAAAGCTACGATATCATACGCCCATGTGCCTATCTGTGCCCTCACCATATCTGTCTTATTCCTCAAGCTCCTTGCATTAAAATATATTCCATTTAGCCTTGCTAATCTCACTTCTTTCTTATCTAGCCTATGTTTCCTCTGCCTTCCAGACTCACTTATTAGTGTTTTAATTTCTAATTCCATCTCAGTTTCTCCCTCCTCTGAACTACTTTTCCCCAATTTAGTTTGACATACCATCCCGGAGTCACGTCTACGGCCGCAGAAACACCTGTCTACTCCCCTCACTAATGAATCCCCTACCAATGTTGCCCTTCCCACACTTCTTCCTCCTCCCCTGAGAAGCTGGACCACCCACAGTACCATGGCCTTGGCTCTGGTTGGCCTCCACAGAGGAACCATCACTCTTACCATTTTCCAAGGCTGAAAAACAGTCTGCGCTTGAGATACTCTCAGAGGTTTCCCTCACTACCTGCCTGGTCCCTTCCTTCTGTCTGGCAGTCACCCGTCCCCTCTCTGCTTGCACTTTCTTAAGCTACGGGGTGACCACGTCCTGAAACGTGCTATCCACAAACCTCTCAGCCTCGTGAATGCACCGTAGTGCACACAGCTGCTGCTCAAGCTCCAAAACCCAGAGCTCGAGTTGCTCCAGTCGGAAGCACCTCCTGCTCACATGGTCATCCAGACCACCAGGAGTGTCTAGGATTTCCCACATAGCGCAGGATGTGCAAATCATGGGACTGAGCTCCCAGACATATCTTAACTAAATAGAATATTTTACCATTACTCCTACTTGAGTATAGACTGGATGCTAGATCCTCTAGATAGACTAGATCTTCTAGGTGCTGCTGACTGCCTGTCCCAGGGTCCTCCTCTCGCACTCTCCTCTAGCTGCTGCTGACTGCCTGTCCCAGGGTCCATCTCTCACATTCTCCTCTAGGTGCTGCTGACTGCCTGTCCCAGGGTCCTCCTCTCACATTCTCCTCTGGTTGCTGCTGACTGCCTGTCCCAGGGTCCTCCTCTCACACTCTCCTCTAGTTGCTGCTGACTGCCTGTCCCAGGGTCCTCCTCTCACACTCTCCTCTAGGTGCTGCTGACTGCCTATCCCAGGGTCCTCCTCTCACATTCTCCTCTAGGTGCTGCTGACTGCCTGTCCCAGGCTGCTCCTTTCACACTCTCCTCTAGGTGCTGCTGACTGCCTGTCCCAGGGTCCTCCTCTCACATTCTCCTCTGGTTGCTGCTGACTGCCTGTCCCAGGGTCCTCCTCTCACACTCTCCTCTAGTTGCTGCTGACTGCCTGTCCCAGGGTCCTCCTCTCACATTCTCCTCTAGTTGCTGCTGACTGCCTATCCCAGGATCCCCCTCTTGCACTCTCCTCCTTGATGGCCATCCTCTGGAGGGCCCCGGCCTGCTTTCTGGGACCTGCTATGTGGCAGTAACACCCACCTCGACCTGTGTAGCTGGAGCTGCTGGGGTTAAAGGAGAGGGTATTCAGATGGGCTGGGCACTCCCGGAGTCACCTGATGGATGGCCTCAGGGTGTTCACCTGCTGAACCTCCTCTGTTTGGGTGCCCCAGGGCCCCTGGGTGACTCTTTGAGGAGAACGGGTAGCTGGAGTGAGATTGAGCTGCCCCACAACCCTCATGCATACAAATTATTGGGAGCCAACTGTGGCATCAGTGATAGAGTTCAGCCAGCGCAGTAGTGCAGGAGCGAAGTCTTGGACCAAGGTCTCTATGGCAGCCGTCATCCTATTAATATTGACCTATATCTATCAGTATTGGCATGTCATCTCTATCACCTCAGCCTGAAGGTGGACAGACTCCTCCATCGTGCCTTGCAATCTGAGGAGTGCAGTGGACATCCCTTCCTGATGTTCCCGAGCTTGTCTTTGCAGCTCCAGCAACTGTGACATGACCGAGTCCAGAGGCTCGTCATCTGACTTGGACTCAGCAAATTTCAGGCCTCCAGCAGCTCCTCCGAGTGCCGAACGCCTACAAAGCCACTGCCGTCACCTGCTGTGGATCAGAAAGTGTGATGTGCTCACCAGATTGTGATCCCAAGGCTAGATCTGTGTCTCTGTGCTGGTGAAGGGTGTGGTGAGCACTGTGACGAGACTTCAGGGAGGGTGCCTTCAGATTCTTCTTCAGAGGTTTCTTCAGGGCTTGATTGGAGGCCCTGGGTCGATGACTCTGTCGGCTGTTTCCCAGATGTGCCTGCGGAAGCAAGGAGAGATAATTAGTGCATGACAGTGGCCTGTAAAACAGGAAACATCACTCACAACATAGTTGTCAGATGAATGTTGCACTGCTGGATCCTCACTTGGTAGAGCAGCGCCGACCTCACCTTCAGCACAGGACCGGTCCAGATCCTCGCCGGCCAGCTGGATGGCTCTGTTTTCAAAGTCTGTGAGGACCTTGATTTCAGGCAGTCCTCCACAGGTAAGCGACCTCTCTCTCTCTTGTGTGTTAGCTTGTCCTGCATAAATAGAGATGGAGAGAGTGTAAGCAGGACGCAGGATGATAAGTATGCCTAGCATGTGTGGGTGGTGAGTGGTCCCACGGACAGGATAAGGACAATGACAGTGAGTGTCAGAGAGTGAATGGTGATGCCCATTGAACTGGCAGTGAGTGAGGGCCCTGTGGATGTGCATAGGTTTGTGCGTGTGAGTTGAGAGTGATGAGAAGAGTGAATTACCCTGGCGGAACAGAGGAAATCATTCATCCTCTTGCGGCACTGGGTGGCTGTCCTCTGCAGGGTGTTGGCGCTGACCATCACTGCCACTGTCTCCCAAGCCAGATTAATGAGGTTGCTACCCATCCTGCAGCCAGAGTGGGTGTGGAGGACACCACAGCGAGCCTCCACTGTGTCCAAAAGGGGCTCGAGGGATGCATCATTGAACCTGGGGGCTGCAGTCTTTTTGCTTTTCAGGGCCATGTCTTCTTTGCAGCAGCCATGGTTGGAAGTTCTGAGAGGTGTGCGCGGGGTTGCATTTTAAATGTGGTGCCCGGTGTGATGAAGCTGCGAGGTGATAGCGTGGCAGGTGAATGAGAGCCCGCCTGCCATGCAAATGGAGTGTTTCCTGGGAATGCATAATTAATGCTGTGGGATTGGGATGATACAGCATTTTACTCGCCTGCTTCCGCACTTAGTGCAAACCTGGGACGATTCCGTCCTATCCGTTACACTGTTCTCTTTAGTATTCATAGTCTACAGTTAAGCTTTAGGGATTTTTATTCCCCACGCTTATTCAGAAGCGTGATATGTGGCATTACTTGGATATTTTATTTGGAAATATTAGTTGTCAGGCCAGAGAAGCCAGTGATTACATTGGCATAATTGATTACACAGAGCAAAGAATAAAGCCTCAGCCAATTAAGACCCCTGGTGCCCTCAACTACTTAAAGTTCATATTCTTGATTTACTAAATTGCAATTAGATGCATTAAAAGGAGGGTTCTGATGAAAGGTCACTGACCTGAAACAGTAATAACTGTTATCTCTCCATAGATGTAGCTGGACTCACTGAATATCTCCAGAATCTTCTTGTTTTTATTAGGGAGAATGTTTAAAGTAAACGAATCAGAATGGTAGATGAACTGCAATAGAAAGAAACATCCAAAGTAGGTGTTTCACCACTGAAACACATCACTGAAATGACATGGTGCAGGGCTGCTAAGACCACAACTACAGTATCCATTAAATTGCTGTTCACAAGGTGTTCTGCAGGGACAGTACAAAGAGGAGCAAGCTACTAGTCATAGTCTTTGAGAAAGTGATGGTAGCATCTGATACACTAAAGATCTTCAGCTTCACTGAGGAATGTCTTTGAGAGGATGCAGAGGTGCAGGTGACATCAAGTCAAAACAAGGGTGTTAGTTACAGCAGGGCAGCAGCGGAAGAGGGCATAGATTCAGGGCAATAAATTGAGGGAAGATGTGTTTATGAAATATCATTATACAGTGGTTGATGGACAGCTGGCTGGCTGGCAGGATGGATGGTTAACATTTAATGCTGCAATGGAGAGACTGCAGTTGGGTTGATGTTCTGGAAGGATGGAATCCAATGGGCTGAAGGATCATCTCCATTGAAGCCTCCCTTCTGATTTTGGAATGTGAAATCTGGCATTGTTCACATCAGCCACTATGTGGAAGATTGCCAATTTAACCTCAGTGAGTTATGTAGCTTAGAACCACATGCTTCATGCCTCATTAGGAATTAATAACTGCACCAAACTCTTATTTCAACAGGGAGAGGATATTTCATTGTTTTAATTGATAAATTAAATTAAATTAATTTTTAAATTAAAAAAAGACTTGCATTTCCATAGTGCCTTTCACCACTTCAGGATGTCCGAGTGCACTTTACAACAACTGATGTACAATTTAAAGTGTAGCCCATACTATAAGGTAGGAAATGCAGCAGTAATATCCCAGAAACAGGCATGTGCTAATCACCAGGTAATCTGGTTTAGTGATCTTGGTTAAAGGATAAATATTTACAGGTCATCACTCCCCTGCTCTTCTTTGAAACAGTATCATGGGATCTTTGTGTCCACCTGAGGGGGCAGCAAGGGCCTCAGCTTAGCATTTCACCCAACAGGTGGCACCTCTGTCAGTGCAACACTTCCTCAGAGTGTCAGCCTAGATTTTTGTTCTTGAGTGGGATTTGAATCCAAGACTTCTTAAGTCAGAGGTGAGAATGCCACCAGCTGAACCTAGATTTGGTGTGATGATGATTGAGCTAGCTCACCTAGTCTGTCTCATTAGACTGTTACAGTTTCTCAAACTCCTTCCACATTAACGTACACCACATTTGCAGTGCACTAGAGGGTAAAAGGCATCAAATATGAAGGGCTTTGTCAAACCTTGCTGTCTCAGCTAGTAATCTAAATTGAAAGAAGCAGCAGATATCAAAGAGACTTGAGCAATTTCTCCCTAAAGCCTTGGTTGACCCCAATTTTTCACAGACTTTTAATCTTTGCACTAACACACACCAAACAATAAATTCAATATCACAGCACATGAGAGCTGGGGTAAATTCAAAGCTATGCTTCTAGATTAGTGTGAGTTCCTCTGGAGAAGGACCATTCACCTCTTTCTGGAATAAAGAATTCATAAGTACTTAAAATTTTTCATCCATGAACATTTTGAGCCTGTGTTTGACTCTGTGTTTACTGTCTGCTTCCTCTGGAGATAGATCCTTGAAGGTTATAGAAATATTAGCCGTGCTTTCCTCTTCAGTGGAAGGTAAAACTGCATATTCGTACGTAATTATATTAATCAAATGCTTATTGCATTTTTCTAACCTTACTCCTTCTGCTATTTTAATGGAAGCATTAGCCAGTTTAAGATAAACAGTTAAATGTCTCTGTTAGGAAAGTGGATACATGAAGTTGTGGTATCGGTGTGTAGTGGTTGTCATGCTGGTAGAGAACTTAGAGGTTGTGAGTTCAAACTCTACCACAACAAGTAGCACCAACAGGAGAGTGTGAGAGGAGGACCCTAGGACTGGCAGTCAGCAGCACCTAGAGGAGAGTGTGAGGGGAGGACCCTGGGACAGGCAGTCAGCAGCACCTAGAGGAGAGTGTGAGGGGAGGACCCTGGGACAGGCAGTCAGCAGCACCTAGAGGGGAGTGTGAGGGGAGGACCCTGGGACAGGCAGTCAGCAGCACCTAGAGGGGAGTGTGAGGGGAGGACCCTGGGACAGGCAGTCAGCAGCACCTAGAGGAGAGTGCGAGAGGAGGACCCTGGGACAGGCAGTCAGCAGCACCTAGAGGAGAGTGTGAGGGGAGGACCCTGGGACAGGCAGTCAGCAGCACCTAGAGGAGAGTGCGAGAGGAGGACCCTGGGACAGGCAGTCAGCAGCACCTAGAGGACAGTGCGAGAGGAGGACCCTGGGACAGGCAGTCAGCAGCACCTAGAGGAGAGTGTGAGAGGAGGACCCTGGGACAGGCAGTCAGCAGCACCTAGAGGAGAGTGCGAGAGGAGGACCCTGGGACAGGCAGTCAGCAGCACCTAGAGGAGAATGTGAGAGGAGGACCCTAGGACTGGCAGTCAGCAGCACCTAGAGAAGAGTGTGAGAGGAGGACCCTGGGACACGCAGTCAGCAGCACCTAGAGGAGAGTGTGAGAGGAGGACCCTGGACTGGCAGTCAGCAGCATCAGAGGAGAGTGTGAGGGAGGTTGCTGGGACAGGCAGTCAGCAGCACCTAGAGGAGAGTGTGAGAGGAGGACCCTGGGACAGGCAGTCAGCAGCACCTAGAGGAGAGTGCGAGAGGAGGACCCTGGGACGCAGTCAGCAGCACCTAGAGGAGAGTGTGAGAGGAGGACTCGGACAGACAGTCAGCAGCACCTAGAGGAGAGTGCGAGAGGACAGGTTCTGGGGGAGGTGGGATCTGTACAAGCCTGACAGTCTAAACCTGAACAGGACTGGGACGAATATCCTTGCAGGGAGATTTGTTAGTGCTGTTCAGGATGGGGGGAAGGTTTAAACTAGATTGGCCGTGGGATGCGAAGCTGAGGGCAAATTCAGAGCAGGGAACAAGAGATGGAGAATTAGTGAGTGACTCTGAAAGACAGAAGCAGCACAGGTTAAAAAGTGTATAGGACATGAATTTGGCAGTGTTTAAAGGTATATATGTAAATGCAAGGAGCATAGTATTTAAAGCCAACGAGCTGAGAGCACAGATAGACACATGGTATCATCGCTATAACGGAAACGTGGCTTAAGGAGGGTCAAAAATGGCAGCTCAACATCCCTGGATGTAGAGTTTTCAGGCAGGATAGGGAGGGAGGATAAAAAAGGTAGGGGTGTAGCATTTTTGGTTTAAGAATCAATTATAGCTGTGAGGAGGGATGATATACTAGATGAAGCATCAAATGAGGCCATATGGGTTGAGCTCAGAAATAAAAAAGGGGCAGCCACACTGTTAGGAGTGTACTATAGATCCCTAAATAATGGAAGGGAGATAGAAGAGCAAAAATGTAGACAGATTTCTGAGTGCAAAAACAGTAGGGCAATAATCATTGGGGTCTTCAACTACCCTAATACCAATTGGGATACGAACAGTGTGAAGGGCACAGAGGGCACAAAATTCTTGAACTGCGTTCAAGAGAACTTTTTTAGCCAGCACGTAACAAGCCCAATGAGAGGGGGTTGTAATTCTAGATTTAGGGCAGAATCATCCCAGGTTTGCAATAAGTGCGGTAGCAGGCGGGTAAAATGACGTCGTACCCGCCGGGCACGATGGCAGATTTCCATGCTGTATCATCCCAAACCCCCCATATTATTTATGCACACACCGTGTCCAGCCCACCCGCCAACAACTCGCCGCTTCATCGTGCCGGGCGCCACATTTAAAGTCACCACGTGCACACATTTTAGTGCTTCCAGACCACCACTGCTGCAGGGAAGATGTCTACAAAAGGCAAAAAGACTGCAGCCCCCCAGGTTTAGTGAAGCGTTAATGGAATGCCTTTTGGATGTGGTGGCGTCCTGCCGGGATGTTCTTTACCCCCGCTTTGGCCACAGAATGGGCAGCGGCATGACCAACCAGGCTTGGTGGGGGGTTGGCAGCGATGGTCAGCACCAATGTCCTTCAAAAGAGGGACAGTCATCCAGTGCCGCAAGAGGATGAATGATCTCCTCTGTTCCGCCAAGGGTAGTCACTCTTCTCATCACTTTGAACTCACACACTGACAAACCCATCACACATCCACAGGGATCTCACTCACTGCCAGTTCAAGGGACATCACCATTCACTGTCTAACACTCACCGTCATTGTCCTCATCCCGTCCATGGGACCACTCACCACCCATACGTGCCAGGCATGCTTATCAGCTGGCCTGGGAAGGCATTCTGCTTACACTCTCTCCATCTCTATTCATCCAGGACAAGCTGACACACAACAAGAGGGAGAGTTCGCTTACTGGTGGAGGAATGCGTGAAATCAAGGCCCTCACGGACTTTGAAAACAGAGCCATCCAGCTGGCCGGCGAGGATTTAGCCCGATACTGTGCTGACAGTGAGGTCGGCAGTGCTCTACCAAGCGAGGGTCCAGCAGTGCAGACAAGCATGCTGTGAGTGATGTGTCCTGTTTCACAGGCCACTGCCATGCATTAATTATCTCCCCTTGCTTTCGCAGGCACATTTGGGAAATAGCCGACTGAGTCCATGACCCAGAGCCTCCAATCAAGCCCCGAAGAAACCTCTGAAGATTAGCCTCAGGATCACAATCTGGTGGGCACGTTGTACTGTCTGATCCACAGCAGGTGGTGGCAGGGATGTCTCAGGTTTCCAGCACTTGGAGGGCTGCTGGAGGCCAGAAATTTGCTGAGTCCAAGTCAGATGACGAGGCTCTGGAGTTGGTCCTGTCACAGTTGCTGGAGCTGCAAAGGCAAATCGGGAAAATCAGGAAGGGATGTCCGCTGCACTCCTTGGATTGTAAGGCAAGATGGAGGAGTCTGTCAGTCTTCACTCTGAGGTGTTAGCGCGAAATGCCAAAGCACTGGGGTCAACACTGGTAGGATGGTGGCCACCATGGAGAATATAAGAATATAAGAACAGAAGAAATAGGAACAGGAGTAGACCATTTGGCCCCTCGAGCCTGCTCTGCCATTCAACAAGATCATGCTGATCTTCTTGTGTTTTGATTTCCACATTCCTATCTAACCCTGATAACTTTTGATTCCCTTGCCTAACAGGGGTGCTGGGCAGCTCAATCTCACTCCAGCTACCCCTTCTCCTCAAGGAGTCAGCCTGGGGCCCTCAGGCACCTATAGGGAGGTGGATCAGCAGGTGCACACTCCGGGCCCATCCATCCAGGTGACTCCAGGAGTGTTCGGCCCATCTGACTCCCCTCTTCCTGTGACCTCACTCCCTGGACACATTACTGATACCTGCATCTCGATGGTGCTTGTCATTGCTGGCAGAATGTAGTGGGCAGGCGCCACAGAGTTCTGTTATTCTCTCTGTGTGCTCTCAGCATCATTAAGGTGGGTCTGGCCCCCATCTCTTCATCATCTGTGCCCAGTGACACTGTGCTCCTGAAGGATTCAGATGCTGAAGGCAGACATAGGATCAGATGCTTCTAAAGTTTCATGGCTGCATCTCTATGATGTGACCCTGATCAGACAGCACAAGCGAGCTGCCCTCGGCCAGACAGGAGTCAGAGATTATCAGAGACTATGTGAAGATATATGGAGTGTCCTTACTGCATTTCGTCATCCTCCTCCTGCAATTGAGCGACTATTAGGGTCTCTACTGTGTCTCCATGACAGGAGCATTCTCACAGAGGTATGTCTGCTGCCATAAATCAAACTGGAGTCAAACATTCACAGATGGAATGTGAGGATCTATGGGGTCACCTCACTGCATTTCGTCATCATCCTCCACAAATCGAGCAGCTATGAGGGCCTCCCAAGATCGCCTGCCTCGTCTAGCCAGTGCAAGGGCCTCATCCCCATCATCGTTGCCTTTGAGGACCTCCTCACCCGCATCCTTGTCACCATCCTCCTCATCGGAGAAGATCTCCAGCTCCTCAGCTCCTCCTCAGCCACCTCCACCTTGTTGCAGCGCTAGGTTGTAAAGGGCGCAGCAGACAATGACAATGTGTGACACCCTCTGCGGACTGTATTGCAGGGCTCCAGCAGACCGGTCCAAGCACCGGAACCTCATCGTCAGCATCCCAATGGTCTGCTCAACCAAGTTGCGGATTGCAGCATGAGCCACATTATCCCGTCGCTCTGCTGCAGCCTGAGGCCGCTGCACGGGTGTCATCAGCCACGTCTTTTGTGGGTAGCCCTTGTTTCCGAGGAGCCATCCCTGCAGCTTCAGTAGACCCTGGAAGACGTCAGGGATCTGTGACTGACAGAGGATGTAGGAGTCGTGCACACTCCCTGGAAACTGTGCGCACACTTGCAGGATGCATTTCTGGTGGTCATACACCAACTGCACAGTCAGCTAGTGGAACCCCTTGCAGTTGATGTAGTTCACCGTGTGTTCTGACAGAGACCTGAGCGCCACGTGAGTGCAGTCGATGGCACCCTGCACCTGTGAGAAACCCAAGATCTGGCTGAATCCAATAGCTCTTGCATCCTGGCTGTCCTGGTCCGGGGCAAAATGCACAAAGTCATGTGCCCTTGCAAAGATGGCATCCATCACCTCATGAATGAATTTGTGGGTGGAGGATTGTGAGATCCCACAGAGGTCACCTGTGGAGCCCTGAAAGCAGCCACTGGCGTAGAAATTGAGCGCCGCGCTAACTTTCTTGGCTACTGGCAGCGATAGCCTTCATGTTCCCATGGTGCCAAATCCTGCAGTAGCTGGTATATGTGACCGACCAGGTCCCTGGACATGCACAGTCTTCAGTGACACTGGTTCTCGGTCATCTGAAGGAATGGAAGGCGGTGTCCATAGACCCTGGGTGTTGCTAAGCGCCGACCAGCAATGGCTCACTGTGGCTCTTTGGCGGCGCCCATACCATCCCTTCTTCCAGAGGCTGCTGCTCCTCCCTCTGCGCAGCCAGGGGCCTCAGTCGCTCTCTTCTCTGTTGTCTTCACTCTCTGTAGGCCATCGGGCATACAGCTAGTGCACCAGGCTCCATGATCCTGATGTACTCCTCCTGCAGGATGAAAGAGAGAGACACATGGTTAGCATGGGTATACTAAGAACCTGTCCTGGTAAAGTGTGAAGACCCCTTAATGCTTGCTGGAGAGTGCTGGCCACCACTTGGATGGCCAGTGATTATTGTACTGCATGGCTGCCCGAAACCCCACCCACCTCCACCCCATTCCACCTGACCGATTGGCAGCAGCTTTGCCCACTGGACTGCACACTGTGCTCTCAGCTCAGGCACAGGCATTCCCCTAACCTGCACTAAAAAGCTACACGGTTAGTTTGAACCATCGGGGAGACTGGTCCAAACTGGAATGCTGACATTGCAAGGGGCTGTGAGCACCTCCGCCAGTGACTGCCCCTCGCCAGCTTTAGCAAGGAGGTTTTACAATGTGTGCAGTCATCCAACTGTTCTGCAGTCCATTAAACGCTCATGACTTTGCAGTCTGTGCCTAGGGGGTGAAAAGCTCTGGAGCACTTGGTGGCATTTTGATGCCGCTGCGTTCCTTGAGTGGGCAGATAAGCCAGAGGCCCAACTCCGATCATATGAATGTGACTGTGTTTGAACTGTCTCAGCTGCATAGGAATGGTCACTTTATACAGGTTTCCATAATGTGTGGCCGCTTTGTTCACCCACCCTACCACCCACCATTAATGCTTGTGCACTACATTCAGCGGCAGGGCTGCCCTTGTCCTCCCGCAACGCTCCTCAAGCTCCAAGTCCAGTAGGCGGCCCTGGCGAGTGCTGTGCATTGTTGCTGTGTACTCACCTCCAAGTTCCCCTCAAAATGCAGCCCGCCACGGGCATGCCTTTCATGTGCTGTTGTGAAACACATCGGCGCGCTTTCCCGCTGATGTGGACAGACGATCCAGCAGTGGAGGACGATTCCGGCAGGCTGGCCTAATGCAGGTGTATTACAACGGGGTTCCCGACATGCGCTGGTGGGAAACGCAGCCTGCTGTCGGTGGCCTAAGCGCATGATCGCAAACTGGTTTCATGCCATTGTGAAACCGATCACGCTGTATTGTTTGCTCACATCACCGAGCACACCCAATGCCAGCAGGCACGGAAAGTGCCACCCTTAGTATTAGGAAATGAAGCTGGGCAAGTAGATGAAGTAGCAGTGGGGGACCATTTTGGAGATGGTGACCATAATCTAGCTAGATTTAGCATCGTTATGGAAAAGGACAAAGATAGAACAGGAGTAAAAGTTCTAAATTGTGGGAAGACAAATTTTACGAAGCACAGAAGTGGGGCTGGCGAGAGTGGACTGGATACAGCTGTTAGACAGAAAAACTGTTTCAAATCAATGGGAGAAATTCAAAGGCGAGATTCTACGGGCACAGTGGAGACAAAGAAAAAGGGTGATGCTGTCAAATCTAGAACACCTGGCTACCCAGAAGCATACAGGCCAAGGTGAAACAGAAAAAGAAAGCTTATGATAGTTACAAAAAACTTAATACTGTAGAAAAAAATCTGGAATTAAAAGCCTGATGATGACCACGAAACCATCAGCGATTATTGTAAAAACCCACCTGGTTCACTAATGTCCTTTAGGGAAGGAAATCTGCCATTCTTACTTGGTCTGGTCTACATGTGACTCCAGACCCACACAATGTGGTTGACTCTTAAATGCCCCCTGAACAAGGGGCAATTAGGGATGGGCAATAAATGCTGGCTTAGCCAGCGATGCCCACATCCCATGAACGAATATTTTAAATAAAGAAAGCCTAGAGGATTATAGAAAGTACAGGGGTGGAGTAAGATGTTTTACCAGTACACTAAGAGCAAGAGAATAACTAAGGAAAAAGTAGGGCCTATCAGAGATGTACATGGTAATTTGTGAGTTGATGTGGAAGATGTGGGCAGGGCTCTCAATGAGCACTTTGTCTCTGTCTTCACTAAGGAGAGGGATGATACAGACATTCGAGTTAAAGAGGAGTGTGAGATATTAGATACAATAAGCATAGTGAGAGAGGAAGCACTGGAGGGACTGGCATTCTTGAAGGTGGATGAATCACCAGGGCCAGATGGATTTTATCACAGGCTATTGAAGGAAGCCAGGGAAGAAATAGCAGATGCTTTGAGGATCATTTGCCTATCCTCACTAGATATAGGCGAGGTCCCAGAGGATTGGAGGTCTGCAAATGTTGCACAATTATTTAAAAAGGGTGCAAGAGATAGGCCATAAAATTATAGGCTGGTCAGTCTGACTTTGGTGGTGGGAAAATTATTGGAAACAACTGAGAGACAGGATAAAGTGTCACTTAGAAAGGCATGGATTAATCAGGGATAGGCAGCATGGTTTTGTTAGGGGAAGATTGTATCTTACTAACTTAATAGAACTTCTTGAGGAAGTAACAAGGAGGATTGATGAATATTGTCTACATGGATTTTAGTAAGGCATTTGACACGGTCCCACATGGCAAACTGGTCAGGAAAGTGAGATCCCATGGGATACAGGGGAAGGCAGCAGGCTGGATCCAAAATTGACTCAGTGACAGGAAACAAAGGGTAATGGCCGATGATGTTTTGCGAATGGAGAAAGGTTTCCAGTGGTGTTCCACAGGGCTCAGTGTTGGGGCCCTTGCTGTTTGTTGTATATATTAATGAGTTAGACTTAAATGTTGGAGGCAGGATTAGTAAATTTGCAGACAACACAAAAATTAGTCGTATAATTGATAGTGATGAAGATAACTGTCAACTCCAGAATGATATCAATGGTTTGGTTGAGTGGGCAGAAAAATGGCAAAATGGAATTCAATCCGGAAAAGTGTGAGGTAATAATGCATTTGTGGAGGGCAAACAAAGCAAGGAAATACTCAATTAACGGGAAGTTATTGAGAGGAGTTGAGGAAGTGAGAGACCTTGGAGTGCATGTCCACAGGTCCTTGAAGGTGGCAGGACAGGTGGACAAGGTGGTCAAGAAAGCATATGGAATGCTTTCCTTTATTGGGTGAGGTATTGAATACAAAAGAAGGGATGTAATGATGGAACTGCATAAAACACTGGTTAGGTCACAGCTGGAATTTTGTGTACAGTTCTGATCACCACATTACAGGAAGGGCATACTTGCTTTGGAGAGCGTGCAGAGGAGATTTACAAGAATGTTGCCAGGGCTTGAAAATTGCAGCTATGAGGAGAGATTGGTTAGGCTAGGGTTGTTTTCCTTAGAACAGAGGAGGCTAAGGAGTGATCCAATTGAGGTGTATAAAATTATGAGGGGCCTAGATAGGATAGACAGGAAAGACTTGTTTCCCCTAGCTAAGGGGGCAATTACCAGGAGGCATAGATTTAAGGTGATTGGTAGAAGGACTAGAGGGGACATGAGGAAAAACTTTTTCACCCAGAGGGTGGTGAATGTCTGAAATTCAATGCCTAAGTTGGTGGTTGAGGCTGAAACACTCAAAACTCATTTAAGAGGTACCTGGATCTGCATCTGAAGCGCTGTAACCTGCAAAGCTATGGAGCAGGTGCTGGAAAGTGGGATTAAAATGAGTGGCTAGTTTCTTTTCTCTCTTTTTGACCGGCACAGATACGATGGGCTGAATAGTCTCTTTCTGCACTGTAACTTTGCTATGGTTCTAAGTGGTGAAGCTTTCAGTGAATCTAGAAAAAAATGACTAGCAAAGTTACTTACGAGACACTTAAAAGCAAAATACAGCAAATGCTGGAAATACTCAGCGGGTCTGGCAGCAGCTGTGGAGAGAGAAACAGAGTTAATGGGTGGAATTTAGTTGTGGCGACAGGGATTCCGCCCACCACTTGGAGAACCCCATGTCACCTTTCAATGGGAGGCCCGATGTAATTAGTGGGTAAACAGGCACCAGCACCTGTGGGTAAACAGAACCTGGCCTCCCAATGGATTAAGTCCCCAGTAGGGCACAAATCCGGCCCCAAGAGCTGCTGACTAATCAGAGGCTGGCAGCTCTCAAGTCCCTGCAGCTCCATTGATAGATCATAGGATCATAAGAACTAGAAGCAGGAGTAGGCCGTTCAGCCCATTGAGCCTGCTCCGCCATTCAGTTAGATCATAGCTGATCTGATTGTGGCCTCAACTCCACTTTCCTGCCTGCCCCCCGCCCCCCATAATCCTTAACTCCCTGGTAGATCTAAAATCTTTCTTTAAGAGAGATAGTTACAACCGGTAACACCCTGTGGCCTTCACCAGGGATCATCGCTGGATCCCTGGAAAGGGGTAGGTGAGGCGGGATGAGAATTGTAGGGAGGGGGGTCACCAGCTAGGTGGGGGAAGGGACTTGGATGCAAGGCAGGGTGGTGGCTTTCACCAACTACCCCCCCCTCCCAGTGTCGGGCTTCTAGTTTGGGCATTGAATGTCTATGAATGAGGGACCCCAGCATTTTCTGTTTTTATTTCAGATTTTTAGAATCCGCTGTATTTTGCTTCTGTGTATTTAGTAACTAACTTTGCTGGCCATTTTTTTGTAGATCCATTGAAAGCTTCACCACTTGTTATGGTGCAGTTTGAACTCACAACCTCTGAGTTGCTTTTCCCGCATGACAACCACAACAGAGCGATACCTCAATTTCATGTGTCCACTTTCCTAATAGAGGCATTTAACTGTCTATTTCAAACTAGTTAATGCTTCCATTAAAATAGCAGAAGGAGTAAGTGTAGAAAATGCATTAAGCATTTGATTAATATAATTACCAACACCAGCTTTATCTTTTACAAGCCTAATTACCTGCCCACTAGCAGGGAGTAAGTTTCCTGTGATGCATCTTTCCTCCTTTCATTTAATGAGGGACAGTTTTCCCAATACTGGGATTCAGACTCAGCCTCTTGCACAGTTATTTGGGCTCACCCACCATCTCACCCACTCCAGCAGGCTCCACCAGATTCCACCCAACATTTCAAGTGACAACTGGCGACTTTTTTTTGTTTGTTCACAGGATGCGGGCATTGCTGGCTAGACCAGCACTTATTGCCCATCCCTTAATTCCCATTGAGAAGTTGTTGGTGAACCACCTTCATGAACCGCTGCAGACCACATGGTGTAGCTACACACCCGGTGCCCTTTGGAAGGGAGTTCCATCATTTTGACCCAGCCACGATGAAGAAACAATAATCTATTTCCAAGTCAGGATGGTGTGTGAGTTGGAGGGGAATTTGTAGGTTGCGGTGTTTCCATGAATCTGCTGCCCTTGTTTGTCCAGGTGGTAGAGGTCCCGAGTTTAGGAGGTGTTGTTGAATGAACCTTGGCAAGTTGTGAGTTGTACAAACCCATATGCCTTCACTAAAGTTCTCTGAGGAAGAGAACTTGCTACCCCCTGACCTGGTCCACTCCTGTGCTCAGTAGCACACTGATTTAATGCCAGACAAACAACTCAGACGGACAAGAGCAAAACAATGTCATAGCAGAATGATGATACAAGGCCATGATAAAGTGGGTTTGCTGGTCACATAAACCTTTCTTATCAGATGTTCCGACCTTAATCTAGACATAGTTCAACAAGCATCAGTACCTCCTGTAAACCCTACACCAATGATCATTCTTCAGGAAGGAGTTTAGTGGTTTAGCTATGGAGGGCTGAATTTTTTCCTTGTGCAATAACCATGAATATGTGCAAATGACACCTAGTTCCACCTCTCCACCATCTCTTTCAAGCTCTCCACATTCAGCCTCAGATAAGCTGCCGTCTCCTTCATTTAAACATTGGAAACATCAAAACAATCATTCTTGGCTCCTATCACAACATCCCATCTTCTCACCACCGATTCTATATCTTTCCCCAGCGAATTGTCACTGCTGCGTGCCAATAAAGGAACTATCCAATTTCTAGCTTTAAGTGTTATTTAAAGTGAATACTAAACATTAATACTGTGCTCATTTTTCTCACTATTCCAAATTTTCTCTCCATCTCTGTTGACTCACCCATCCCGAAATAGAATGCAGTTCCATTGATTCCTGTATAACTCTGATACCTGACTATCTTTTTTTAGTCTGTGAGAAGACAGGTCAAACCCAATCCAGGAAGGATTACCACAATGAATGCAAATCCCTGGATTTAGAGGCACAGAGACTTTTCACCTTCACTGCAAATTGGGACTTGTGGTGAGTGGACATTGAAGCTCGTTTTGATTTCCTAGTCCTTTTCTCGCAGAGATATACTTTGAATTGAATCCAGAATATTGTGATTAATTCTGCTCTCAGTGGTTGTTAGTAGGTGCATAAATGGGCAATGTTGTGGTGGTGACTGCAGATAAGGATTGTTGGTCATGTTCCTGTATTGGAGCAGTTCAGGATTGATCTGATTTTCAGTGACAGTTTGCCAGAGGTGTTGTAAACTCAGCAGGGCAGAAAGTCCATTATTTTTATCTCTTTAAAAGTAACATGATATGCGTTTAATTGCTGTCATTGTGGGATTGCACCCGTAAAATCCTCAGATTTAACTGGACAAAAAAACATAGATGACTACCTTTTATTGTAGCAATGATAAATAGACCATCTGTCTTAAATTCTGCATTTTATAAATCAAAGCCCATTTTGCCTCTGCAGCTGCAGATGTGACATTTTGATTTTTTTAACTAGCAAAATTTGACTGCAAATGCCACTTATGTTGCTAATAGAAAGCTACAGCACAGAGGGATTTGGGAATCCTCGTGCATGAATCCCAAAAAGCTAGCATACAAGTTCAGCAGGTAATAGGGAAGGCAAATGGAATGCTGGCCTTTGGCTGGGATTTTCCTGCACCGTCGCAGGCGGGACCCACCACGGGCAAGGTGGCACCTCAGCCACAAGCCCATTGACTTGCAGCGGGACCGGAAAATCCTGCCCTTTATTTCAAAGGGAATGGAGTATAAAAATAGG
Source organism: Cetorhinus maximus (assembly GCF_964194155.1). Lineage (NCBI taxonomy): Eukaryota > Metazoa > Chordata > Chondrichthyes > Lamniformes > Cetorhinidae > Cetorhinus > Cetorhinus maximus. Next base: position 20,693,529 of record NC_135910.1, on the reverse strand, counting down.
GAAATCTTGCTGAAACTATACAAGGCCACACCTAGAATACTGTGAACAGTTTTGGTCCCCTTATCTAAGGAAAGATATACTGGCATCGGAGGCAGTCCAGAGAAGGTTCACTAGGTTGATCCTGGGTATGAAGGGATTTTCTTATGAGGAGAGGTTAAGTCGGTTGGGCCTGTACTCATTGGAGTTCAGAAGAATGAGAGGCGACCTTATTGAAATATATAAGATTCTTAGGGGACTTGACAGGGTAGACGCTGAGAGGTTGTTTCCCCTTGTGGGAGATTCTAGGACCATAGGGCATAATCTCAGATTATGATAAGGGGTTGCCTTTTTAAGACAGATGAGGATGAATTTTCTTCCCTCAGAGGGTGGTGAATCTGTGGAATTCTTTACTGCAGAAGGCTGTAGAAGCTGGGTTGTTAATCAGAAAGGGAATCAAGGGTTATGGGGAAAAGGTAGCAAAGTGGTGTTGAGGATTATCAGATCAGCCATGATCTCATTGAATGGTGGAGTGGACTCGATGGGCCAAATGGGTTACTTCTGCTCCTACATCTTATGGTCTTATGTACATTTGAATAGATTTCTTTAACTGAAACTTAGGCAGTCAAAGGCAACAGGTTTCACAATCCATGATAATGGAAAGCGTGAAGGAAAGATCATCTGAATTACATCAGAATTCTTAATACTATAATTATTCCCCAGAATGCACAGGAAACTGATATCACCTGACTGACTGGTCAATCTTAACCTGAATTCTTCAGAAAGATGGTAACAAAGTGTGTGATTCCTATTTAAATCTGACACAGTGAATGAAACAGTGTTGATTTTTTTACTAATGCTTTTTTATGTTAATATAATTCTGCACTGTCAGATTTGTTGGACTCCCTGATTGTCAATAGGTATCACTTTGTTCTTGTTTCTTAAAGGGGAGGCAGTGTGGCTGCCTCTTTAATTTCACTATTTCATTATCGGTGATATAATAATATAGCAGGTTTTTTGCAAGAAGCATGTCATTCAGTTTTATTCTGAATTCTTTCCTCATCCTTAAGAAGCCAGTTTATTCTGGGATGTGTTTTCATGGCCATTGTACATTTCTGAAGTATATATTCTTCATCTGTGTAGAGGGCCACCCCCTCCCTCCATCCTCCGTGCCCTCTCTTACAGAATTTGCATCCGGGGACAATCACTTTGTTTGAGACCAGATAATTCCACTTGGATTAAAGACCCAACACAACATCTTCCCAGTCGAGCCAGGCAGCACATCCACCTAATGCCATGGGGGGAATTCAGCAGAATTCTTTTGTTGTTTTTGTCTCATTCATTTAATTTTGCTTACTTTCTGTTCCTCTATGTGCTCCCCACCCCCCACCCCTATGCTACAGATCTATTCAATTTTTCCCCCAGGCTAGAAAGGAGATTGTAGTCCAATCTGTCCACATTGATCTCCATAGATTCAGTCACTAGCACTCCCTTCTTGCCCCTTGTGCTGTACAAGAAGGCGGTTCTCTGGTTCCCTAATTTTTCCCTCCCACAAAGCTGTTAATCCTGCTGGACTGCTGGCTGCTCTTGGTTGTAAGGAGCTATCGAGGCGATCCATGTTCCATTGACTTTCATCGACAGGACAAGTTACCACTCACTGAATATGTCATTGCCTGCAAAGCCCCACTGAACATCCTGCCTGTAAACTCAGCATTGACTTTGTCCTTCAACATTCCAACATCCAGACTAATTTTGTAGTGAGGAACAGGCTTTGCAATCTCTTCTTTAAAACTTTCTCAACACTTCTATGGGAAAAGGGGATGCATGGAGACTAAAGATGAGTTTTTACAGATTTATAAATAATTAAAAAAAACAATTGTGGATAACTTTATCAGGTTGGTTAACGTGATTTTGGAAGCTGCAGCTCACGGTCCTCTCAGACTGAGCTTCATTGTGTTTTTATTTTGTGCAAATTCGGGTGGTCAGTCATTGGTTGGGCAGTGAACAAAGCCTCTGATTCGCTGTTGATCACTCTATGACAAGCCATGTGATGTAAATAGGTCATTATTAACAAAGAGAAAAATATCTGGTTAGTGCTGTTCATTAACTCGCCATTCCACAAATTTCAGGCCCAGGCTATCTCCACAACAAGAGGTCATAAGTTCAAACTAGCTGATGGTAACTTTAGGGAAATGCTGTGACAAGGAATTACTTCATGCTAATCGAAACTGGAATTGTCTCCCAGTTGGATAACAAAGGTGAAAAGTGGTTTAATCTCAGTTGGAAGCTGAGCTGACAGGACCACAGATTGTTTCATTTATGAACAGATGAGTTATTGGGCCAATTGCTTTCCTTGTCTGCATTACTTTTGTGATTTTATGAATACCAGCAAATTTCCCCTTCAATGGCCTTTAATTTTGAGTAAAGAAGAATTCAGGAGGTGCTGTCTCTTGGCATGTTCAATCTATCTCCCAGTTTTCATTTCTGGAGATGCTATATTTCTGTTACCGTGGTTACTGCAAGTTAACAGAAAACAAAGTAAATTTACAAAAAACATTTACAACAATCATATAACCTAAGGGCCCCCTGCACTCAAGGACACCATCAACACTAACAACACTTTAACCACTGAATTTCACCTTTTAGGCAATTACAATATGCTTTGTTCACTCAGCACTTGGACCAGTTGCAGTATTAAGCATCCATCAATATTTTAATGAGATAAGTTGTACATTAATGCCTAACCAAAGAAGAATATTGCTCCAGTTTCCATTAAAAAAAAAGGCAGTTGATTCAAACACTAACAGCATGCACAATTAGGTTTTTATATTCTTTGCGGAATATCGGGTGAAGCAAAAATTCTCATTCACCAGGATTTACAGGAGGTTGTTTAAAAATTAATTAGGGTGACTGAACTCATAATCTGCTGTCTTTCCAGTTCTATTTGTGCCCTTGGTTTTTGCCACCTCCTTCCCTGACAGTGTGTCCCTGTGGCACAGCTTCACTGACACTGGCTGCATGTCACCTACCTGTCCAATACGGCCAATATTCTTGTGGGATGGGGAGTCACGTAAATGCCATGAAGCTCCAGGGATGACCTAGAACATTTAAGTATATCCCCACCAGTTCCTAGATACCTCATGCTGCTGATACTGATAATCTCGGTATTTTGTTTGAGGATCCGTGATAGGGCAGCAACACTAGGTAAATCCCTTCCCAAAACTCCACAAAATTCAAACATAGCAGTTCAGCGAATGAGGAATTTGAGCATAAATTGGATTGCTTTCCTGAGCTTCAGAGGTTGGATTACCAGGGATGAGGGGCTACAAAATTGGCATCCTTGATCTGATACCCTCCCAAGTGCTGGTAAGCTATTTGCCTTTGGGGCCATCACAACCAAGACTTGCCCTTTGCTCACCCACATTGAATCTTCCCAACGTGTATTACCGGATACCAGTCAGGAGCGGGAACCCTAAGATAGAAGCAAAAAACTGCGGATGCTGGAAATCCAAAGCAAAAACAAAAATACCTGGAAAAACTCAGCACGTCTGGCAGCATCTGTGGAGAGGAGCACAGTTAACGTTTCGAGTCCGAATGACCCTTCAACAGAACTAAGTAAAAATAGAATAGAGGTGAAATATAAGCTAGTTTAAGGGGGGTGGGACAAGTAGAGCTGGATAGAGGGCCAGTGATAGGTGGAGATAACCAAAAGATGTCACAGACAAAAGGCCAAAGAGGTGTTTAAGGTGCTGATATTATCTAAGGAATGTGCTAATTAAGGGTAGAAAGCAGGACGAGCAAGGTACACTTAGCCCTAGTGGGGGTGGGGTGGGGTGAAGGAATCAAAAAAGGCTAAAAGGTAGAGATAAAACAATGGATGGAAATACATTTTTAAAAAAATGGAAGTAGGTGGGAAAAGAAAAATCTATGTAAATTATTGGAAAAAGGGGGATCGGAAAGGGGGTGGGGATGGAGGAGAGAGTTCATGATCTAAAATTGTTGAACTCAATGTTCAGTTCGGAAGGCTGTAAAGTGCCTGGTCGGAAGATGAGGTGCTGTTCCTCCAGTTTGCGTTGAGCTTCACTTGAGCAATGCAACAGGCCAAGGACGGACATGTGGACATGAGAGCAGGGTGGAGTGTTAAAATGGCAAGCGACAGGGAGGTCTGGGTAATGCTTGCGGACAGACCGAAGGTGCACCCTGGCTGATTTGCTTTTTTTCCCATCAGAAGCACAGGATTCAATTGTGGGCAGTTTATCATTGCCCCACAAGACAAGCAACTCAACACAGATCATGGATTGAACCTGTGACCATTCTGTTTTGAAGTGCACTTACCAACTGAACCACTGGGATCACCAGAATATTTTGATTGCAGATTCCAGAATTCAGCAATTCCTTCATTTCTGGGAACAAAAATAGAGCATTCTGGCTAAATCATATTGTGTGCACTGGAGTGCTGCTTTGGGCTGCATTAGAGTGCTTCCGTTGAAATTTGGTGAGAGAGGGACTTTTAAAGGTTAATTTCTATCTAAAGCCTAATCTTTAATTTAGCAACTAACAGAAAGTTTCACTTTCAGTTGGGAGAAGGTGAGTTTTAGTCCAGCTTTAAAACAAGGGTTATACAGGCTCTGCTTCCAGCTGCAGCTAGTAAATTACTTAACTGACTTAAACAGGTTTTCAGAAGCTAGATTCAGACAGCATAAAAGCAAGCCATCTACAGTGCTGCTTTTGTCTGCACTAGACTGCTGCTTTGGGCTGCATTAGAGTGCTTCAATTGGAGTTTGTTGAGAGAGAGATTTCGATGAAGTGGGAAGGAGGTGATCCTTTCATTGTCTACCTTTCCTCAGTAAGAAGAGCAGCGGACTTGGTAAGTAGGAACTGGTAAGTATTTCTTCTGTCCTTAATATTCTCTAAACTAGAGGAAGTAAAAGCAAAGGGAGTAATTTAAGGGTAAGTCATGGCAGGGCAGCTCGGCCAAATGGAATGCTCCACCTTTGCAATGCGGGAAGCCAGGGACACTTCCAGTGTCCAGGGCGACCATGTGTGCAGGAAGTGTCTCCAGCTGCAGCTACCCAAAATCCGTGTTTCGAGGCTGGAGCTGCGCCTGGAGTCACTGTGGAGCATCCACAAGGATGAGATCTTTGTGGACAGCACGTACAGTGAGGTCGTCACACAGCAGGTAAAGAGTGCAGAGACAGAAAGGGAATAGGTGACTGCCAGACAGAGTAAAAGCACTAGGCAGGTAATGCAGGAGTCCCCTGTGTCCATCTCCCTCTCCAACAGATTTTCCATTTTGGATACTGCTGAGGGAGATGGTTTCTCAGGAGAATGCAGCAAGAGCCAAGTCTGTAGCACCATGAGTGGCTCAGCTGCACGGGGGAAGAGTGCGAGAGCAATAGTGATAGGGGATTCTGTCGTAAGGGGAACAGATGGACGTTTCTGCGGCCACAGACGTGACACCAGGATTGTATGTTGCCTCCCTGATGCCAGGACGAAGGATATCGCTGAGCGGCTGCAGGACAGTCTGAAGGGGGAGGGTGAACAGCCAGGGGCTGTGGTCCATATCTGTACCAACGACATAGGTAAAAAGAGGATGAGGTCCTGAAAGCAGAATATAGGGAGCTAGGAAATAAATTAAAAAGTAGGACCTCAAAGGTAGTAATCTCAGGATTACTCCCAGTGCCACATGCTAGCGAGATCAGGAATAGGAGAATAGATCAGATGAATGTTTGGTTGGAAAGATGGTGTCGGAGGGAGGGATTTATATTCCTGAGGCATTGGGACCAATTCTGGGGAAAGTGGGACCTGTACAAGCTGGACGGGTTGCACCCCAGCAGGACCGGGACCAATATCCTCGCAGGGGTATTCGCTAGTACTGTGGGGGAGGGTTTAAACTAGATTGGCAGGGGGATGGGAACCTGAGCTGGGAGACACAAGAGAGGGAAACAAAGATAGGAGTGAAAGACAGAAAAGTAGAAAGCAAAAGTGGAAGGCAGAGGAAACAAGGACTGGCAGAAAATAAGGCCATAGTACAAAAAAGATGTGTAAAAATGTTAAAAAGACAAGTCTAAAGACAGTGTATCTGAATGCACGGAGCATTTGCAATAAGGTAGATGAATTAACAGCGCAAATAAATGTAAATTGGTATGATATGATTGTGATTATGGAGACGTGGCTGCAGGGTGACCAAGGCTGGGAACTGAATATCCAAGGGTACTCTATATATAGGACGAACAGGCAAAAAGGAAAAGGAGGTGGTGTGGCGTTGTTAGTTAAGGATGAAATTGGTGCGATAGTGAGAGAGGATATTGGCTTAGAAAATCTAGATATAGAATCAGTCTGGGTGGAGCTAAGAAGCAACAAAGGGCCGAAAACATTAGTGGAAGTTGTTTATATGCCTCCAAACAGTAGTGATAAGGTAGGGGACAGCAATAAACAGGAAATTGGAGATGTGTAACAAGGGTGTTACAGTTATCATGGGTGTCTTTAATTTACATAAAAACTGGGCAAACCAAATTAGCAATAATACTGTGGCAAATGAATTCCTGGAGTGTGTATGAGATGATTTTTTTTTAGACCAATATGTCGAGGAACTGACTAGGGAACAGGCTATCCTAGATTTGGTATTGTGCAATGAGAAGAGTTTAATTAATAATCTTGTTGTGCGGGGTCGTTTAGGGAATAGAAACCATAACATGTTAGAATTCTTCATTAGGATGGAAAGTGAAGTAGTCCAATCCGAAACTAGGGTCCTAAACCTTAAGAAAGGAAACTATGAAGGTATGAGGCGTGAGTTGGCTAAGATAGATTGGGGAGCTTCATTAAAAGGCATAACGGTGGCTAGACATTGGCTAATATTTAAGGAATGAATGTATGCATTGCAACAGTTATACATTCCTTTCTGGCACAAAAACACAACAGGAAAAGCGGCCCAACTATGGCTAACAAAAGAAATTAAGGATAGTATTAGATCCAAAGAGGAGTCATATAAAGTCGCTAGAAAAAGTAGCAAGCCTGAGGATTGGGAGCAGTTTAGAATTCAGCAAAGGAGAAGCAAGAGATTAATTAAGAGGGGAAAAATAGTGTATGAGAATAAACTTGCAAGGAACATAAAAGTGGACTGTAAAAGCTTTTATAAGTATGCAAAAAGAAAAGGATTAATGAAGACAAATGTAGGTCCCTTACAGTCTGAAACTGGAGAATTTATGATAGAAAACAAGGAAATGGCAGAGCAATTAAATACTAGTTCTGTCTTCACGGAGGAAGACACAAATAACTTACTAGAAATACTAGGAACCAAGGGTTCACTGAGAAGGAAAAACTGAAGGAAATTAGTATCACTAGAACAGTAGCGCTGGAGAAATTAATGGGACTGAAAGCTGATAAATCCCCAGGGCCCAATAATCTACATCCCAGGGTACTAAAGAAGGTGGCCATGGAAATAGTGGATGTGTTGGTTGTCAACTTCCAGAATTCTGTAGATTCTGGAACAGTCCCAGCAGATTGGAGGATGGCAAATATAACCCTGCTATTTAAAAAGGAGGGAGGGAGAAGACACCGAATTACAGACCAGTTAGCCTTACATCAGTAGTAGGGAAAATACTAGGGTCTATTATAAAGGATATGAAAACAGAACACTTAGAAAATATCAACAGGATTAAACACAGTCAATGTGGATTTATGAAAGGGAAATCATGTTTGACAAACCTACTGAAGTTCTTTGAGGACGGAACTAGCAGAATAGAAAAGGGAGAACCAGCGGAAGTGGTTTATTTGGATTTTCAGAAAATTTCTGATGAAGTCCCACATAAGAGGTTAGTGTGTAAAATTAAAGCACAGGGGATTAGGGGTAATATATTGGCATGGATTGAGAATGGGTTAGCAGACAGGAAACAGAGGGTAGGGATAAATGGGTCTTTTTTGGAGTGGCAGGCAGTGACTAGTGAGGTACCACAGGGATCAATGCTTGGGGCCCCAGCTATTCCCAATATATATCAATGATTTGGATGAGGGAACCAAGTGTAATATTTCCAAGTTTGCTGATGACACGAAACTTGGTGGGAATGTGAGCGATGAGGAGCGTGTTAAGAGTCTTTAAGGCGAATTAGACAGGTTGAGTGAGCAAATACATGGCAGATGCAGTATAAGGTGAATAAGTGTGAAGTTGTCCACTTTGGTAGGAAAAACAGAATGGCAGAGTATTATTTAAATGGTGATAGATTGGGAAATGTTGATGTACAGAGGGACCTGGGTGTCCTTGTACACCAATCACTGAAAGCAAACATGCAGTGCAACAAACAGTTAAGAAGGCAAATGGTATGTTGGCCTTCATTGCGAAAGGACTTGAGTACAGGAGCAAGGATGTCTTACTGTAGCTGTACAGGGCGTTAGTGAGACCACACCTGGAGTATTGTATTCAGTTTTGGTCTCCTTACCTAAGAAAGGATATACTTGCTCTAGAGGAAGTGCAGCGAAGGTTCACCAAACTGATTCCTGGGATGGCAGGATTGTCGTATGACGAGAGATTGGGCCAACTCGGCCTGTATTCACCAGAGTTTAGAATAATGAGAGGAGATCTCATTGAAACATATAAGACTCTGACAGGACTGGACAGACTGGATACAGGGATATTTCCTCTAGCTGGGGCGGGTCTAGAACAAGGGGTCACAGACCATTTAAGACTGAGATGAGGAGGAACTTCTTCACTCGGAGGGTGGTGAACCTGTGGAATTCTCTACCACAGAGGCTGTGGAGGACAACTCACTGAATACATTTAAGAAGGAAATAGATAGATTTCTGGACTCTAAAGGTGTCAAGGGGTATTGGGAGAGGGCGGGAATATGGTGTTGAGATGGAGGATCAGACATGATCATATTGAATGGTGGAGCAGGCTCGAAGGGCTGAATGACCTAGTCCTGCTCCCGTTTTCTATGTTTCTATGTTTTCCTATGGTTAATCTCAACTTCCTCTTTCCACCAGTTCCCTCTCCCCTCAGAAACATATTACTGGTCTCTTTAATCTATTTATATTATTTACTTCAATGGCCCTCCTGGTGTCTGATTCCATCCATTGGTCACCCTTTGTGTGAGACTATCCCGGTTGACTTTCTCATTTACTCTTACTCTCCTGAAGGCTACCTATCGGTTCCACCTGGGACCTCTGGATTTCTGTTCTGTCGCTCAGGCAACAGATGCTAATTGTTGTCTTCCTCTCTCCCTCTAAACCCCTTCCTCTCCCCATCACCAACTCCTGCCCCAGCTGTGCTCAGCCATGGGATGGCACATCTTGTGTGTGACTCAGCTCTACAATCTGTAGAACATTTCCTGAGAAAGGTTAGATGAAGAAAGTACTTTGACCATTCCCTCTAAGACAGTTAACTTTCTTACAGTCTCATCCCTTTACAGCATTTAGCTATTTCTCAAACTCAACACGTCAACAGGGAAATCATTTCACATGGATAGTCTTAGAAGGTTGAGACATTTGCCAAATTCCATTTAATAAATAAAGAAAATAAACTATCCTTCAGGCCCCTTGTGTCTTTCTCAATAACACTGGAGCAATAGGTGAAGGAATCTATATTCAGAATATCTCAAAATAAATTTACAAACCACTTGCATCTTTCCAAATACATTATTCAATGGTATTCTAAATGCTATGGTTTGAAGAAGATAGATTAAATAAATTCCTTAATATATTTCAGATTGATTGTAAGTATATTCTAAGATGAAATATTCATCCTCAGTTTAAAAAATGTATTTAATATATTTCATTAAAACATATATCTTATTTTATTTGTTGAAATTTTCTATCTCATCTTTAAAGTACATTTCATGATTTGTTCTTGATGTGAATGCCAAATAACGTCGCAATCATTTTCTACTTTTTTTTTGAGGGGGTTGGGAATGGAAAATATTTTTGTTTTGTTGCTGATTGATTTGAGGGTCACTTTCAATTAAAAAAAAACTTTTGAACCATTGTCTTTAAAATTATTTCTTCTTTCTTTATGATGAGCCTGAAAATTTTCAGTGTAAATATTTCACTTCTGGAACCTAAGGATAGGAGGAGGCCACTCAGCCCCTCGAGCCTGTCCCATCATTCAATGGGATCATGGCTCTGGGACCTGAGCTCAATTTTGACTCAAACGAATAGGATCACTATTGGTTATAAGTGGCGAAACACTGAAGGTTGCTGCTAATTTAATAATCTCACTGGTGGAATGTAATAAAAGAAAAAAGCTTCAAGTCTGGAAGCTTGCAGGAGATGATAACGAGTGAAAACCAGCAGCCTATACATGTGTGAGTTACTACAATAGTGTATTCAAATATTGGGTATGACAGCAAGAGGCAATATTCCACAGACCATCTCACTCATCCGAAGAAATTATCCCCCTCAATCGCTTCCGCCCTCAATTCACCTTACACACTTCTCACTGTCCCTTTGCTGTCTCCCTCGACAGTCCATTCCACAAGTTCTCCAGCCTCTACAGTAATTAATTAAGTCCAAACTCTTTGTACATCTTTCTCTTCTAAGCCTGAGCTTATGGCTTCAGCTTTTAGACTTTGTGCCAATCTCGAACATGCTCGGAGGGTTTAATTTATTCCCTTAAGGATCTTAAAACTTAAATAATCTCAACTGAGCCTTCTTCATGAGAGTAACTAGCCCCAGGCTCTTCACATAGCTCAGGCTTCAGCTTGATTGAGTCTTGATCTCTGATAATTGGACCTGTCCTACATGAGAAAAAATTGTATGTTAATCTTTAGGTAACTCATCACCGTCTTCAAACACTTCAGCAAAATATATACTCATATATTTTCACACTGTGACTGTCCTGGCTGTAGGATTCTGATAACTCATAAAGACACCAATTTAAGGAAGGTTAGTAGCTCCGGTCATCACTGGATGGAATAACGGAATGAGATTTTCCAAAGCGTCCACAGGCTGAAAGCACAGGAATTCGTAGAATAAAAATGGAAATCAACTCATTTATAACCATCTCAAAACAGTGGCCCTGATTCAGCCTTTGCATCCCCAAACCTGGGTTTCAATTAAGCCCATGAGTTTGATTTGAATTCTAATGCAGACCCTGGATCACAATAGAGTTCAGATTTCCACAGCATAAAAGCAGCTTTAACATTACAATCAGATCGGGATGGGTTGGGTGGAATGGAATGGATAAATCCCCCCCTTCTGAGGTACCATCCTATGGACGAGTTGGTACACTGGTGTTCTCCCTCTGACCAGCGTGAATGCAAGTGAATGTTATGGTATAATTCAGAGCTGAGAATGGAGCTATCCTCATGCCTGTACCAACACTGATGTGTTGATGAGATGCAGTAAGGATATTGGAAGGAAGCACACGTGGACCATGAAGACTGGGATGGATTGATTAGGCTGACTGGCCCGTGTGCTCGAAATCCAAGTAATTGTAGTGTTCGTCCATCAACTTGCACACCATCAAAATCAGATTCACCAGTCATACATCTCATTACTGTTTCTGGGATCCTGCTATGCAGAAAATGGCTGCAGGAGTTAAAATAATTTTTTCCCCACAGAGGCTTATTAGAACATGGCCCACAAGGATGTTAAATCAGCGACTGTAACATAATTAGGAAAGTGTTTGAAAAGTAACAATATAAAGTGGTGTAGACAATGTCGACGAAATGGAAATCAGAATAGACATTTCACTTAAAGATCTAGCATCAGCACAATGGGCCAAATGGTCTCTTCATTTTAAAAGCTGATTTTACATGTGAATCATTTCAAGGTGAAACATGGCTTAAATTTAAGTCTGTCTTTCAGACATTGGAATGTTAACTATTGGACCCATTCAAAGCGGGGGGTGGTCAGCAGCCCAGCGGGAACTGATTGTGTGAAGTGGGTTTTGCCGTAGCTTTTAAACTCTGCCACGGGCATCAGCATCGTGCTTCCAGGTTTCCTGAACAATTGGAGCGAGAAGGCGTGGGGACCTGCACCCGACTGTGCAATCCCCTCACTTCACACAAGTTAGTTTTGTTAGAACCTCAAATGGAAAGTGTGTAGTGACAAAAGAACTTCAAAATAAATAATTTTAAAAGATGGGAGAAGGGAAGGAGACAGGAAGAAAATACAGTTAGGAGATGGCTTGAAAAGTTTAAAATTCTAAAGCCATCCTTTAGCTTTTTCCCTTGGTGACTCCATTCCATTCAATCATTGAGTCATATAGGCTAGGGAGCATTCCCTGTTTCCATTTTTAGTATGTGTTGATTTTAGAGAAGCTTTTTTGTTTTTCCTACCTACCCTACTTATCTTTTTTCCTCTCTTTACTTTTCCTTTTTTTGGTCAGACTTTAACAAACTATGACTAACTCTAGCTCCTTCTCATTGGTCACATCACACATCTCCCTTATTCCAGTTAAAAAACCTGTTCAGAACACGTTGTGACATTAATACGATGCGAACAAGGAAAGGAGGTTAAAATAAGTTCAACCCAGTTTGCATAACAATAAATCCACCCTGATGGGAGCAGCAGCAAAATCGGATTGATTTTCCTACCATGTCAGAATTTGTCTAAACGTCATCATTTTGACTAGAACAGCTAGGGTTTAATTGCTTCTTTCCCTAACTTTATTGCAATAATATTGTTGTAATATGAGAAGAGAGAAATCCCAATGTTTCCTTGTAATAAATATTAAGCACTAATATCATTAATATTTTTTCATCTTGTAACACCGTCAACTTTGGTAAGAAAAATTATAAATATATATTTTCAATTGTAGGAGATAATTACATTGAAAACACTTTCAACACTCTTAATGTTTAGCAACTAGAATTTCTATCCATGCATTGTGAGGAATGGATTTTTATTATTCTTTCATTGGATGTGGACATCTCTGGCAAAATCAACATTTATTGCCCATCTCTATTGCCCTTGAGAAGGTGGTGGTGAGCTGCCTTCTTGAACCGCTGCAGTCCATGTGGTGTAGGCACACCCACAGTGCTGTTAGGAAGGGAGTTCCAGGATTTTGACCCAGCGACAGTGAAGAAATGGCGGTAATATATTTCCAAATCAGGATGGTGTACGGCTTGGAGGGGAACTTGCAGGTTGTAGTGTTCCCATGTTTCTGCTGCCCTTGTCCTTCTAGGTGGTAGAAGTCACAGGTTTGGAAGATGCTTTAAAGGGAAGCTTGGTTTCTGAAGTACATCTTGTAGATGGTGCACACTGTGTATCAGTGGTGGAGGGACTGAATGTTTGAAGAGCTGAATGGGGTGCCCATCAACTGGGCTGCTTTGTCCTGGATGGTGTCAAACCTCTTGAGTATTGTTGGAGCTGCACTCATCCAGACAAGTGGAGAGTATTCCATCACACTCCTGCCTTGTGCCTTGTAGATGGTAGACAGGCTTCGGGGAGTCAGGAGATGAGTTACTTACTGCAGAATTCCCAGCCTTTGGACTGCTCTTGTAGCCACAGTATTTATATAGCTAGTCCAGTTCAGTTTCTAAGCAAGGATAAACCCCAGGATGTTGATATTGGGGGATGCAGTAATTATAATGCTATTGAATGTCAAGAGGAGATGGTTTGATTCTCTGTTTTTGGAGATGGTCATTGCCTGGCACTTATGCAGTGTGAATTTTACTTGCCACTTATCAACTGAATGTTGTCCAGGTCTTGCTGCATATGGATACGGACTACTTCATTACCTGCGGAGTCACAAATGGTACTGAACACTGTGCGACCATCACTTCTGACCTTATGAAGGAGGGAATGCCATTGACGAAGCAGTTGAAGATATTTGGGCCTAGGATGCTACCCTGAGGAACTTCTGCAGTTGGTGTGTGTTACCTCCTTTCTGTGGATTTGCAATTTGTGGCATGCACAGCATTTCCCCTCTAAATTAATTGAGCAAAGTGCGGAAAGACCAAATAAAGAGAGAGAGAGGGAGAGAGATAGAGTGAGAAAGGAGCTGAAAGGATCAGGTAAGTTAGTGCCAGGGCGGGGTCGTGGGCACAGTCTTGGGGGTGGGAGGGTTCAGTCAAGTGGACTGCTAATCTCTGTGGGGTTTCAGAGTGGTGGGGGGGTTGTGATTTGGAGAATTCATGGTGCGGGGGGAATTGGAGGCCTGATTGTAGGGGTGTGAAGTCACCTTCTGAATCCACCAAGTCCTCACTTTGATGCAGCTACTGGGCTCCCTGAGTCTCAGCCAGACATTCAATGGCATTATCATCACTGAATCCCCCAGTATCAACATCCTGGGGTTTATCCTTTACCAGCCAGTAAAGTGGCTGTGGTTTGCAGTGTTATAACATTTAAATTTCAAACCTGCCTCCTTCGATTGGGTTTTTTTAAATTCATTGGATGTGGGCATCACTGGCTGGGCCAGCATTTATTGCCCACCTCTAATTGCCCTTGTTCAGAGGACATTTAAGAGTCAACCACATTGCTGTGGGTCTGGAGTCACATGTCAGCCAGACCAGGTAAGGACAGCAGATTTCCCTCCCTAAAGGACATTAGTGAACCAGACGGGTTTTTACAACAATCGGCAATAGTTTTGTGGTCATCATCAGACTTTCAATTCCAGATTTTTATTGAATTCAAATTCCACTATCTGCCATGGTGGGATTCGAACCCCGGTCCCCAGAGCATTACCCTGGGTCTCTGGAATACTAGTCCAGTGACAATATCACTGCACCACCACCTCCCCAGAGTTGGTCACATACCTACATTCCGGCCTCAGTTAAAGACAGAAGGGGGCGGGTTTGAGTCAGGAAACAGATTTTTCACACTTTAAACCCCCAAACTGTCCCTTTTCATAGGTTAAAATGCCCTCCATTATCTCCATGAGGAAAATGAAATACTGCAGATTCTGAAAATCTGAAACAAAAACAAAATGCTGGAAGTGTTCAGCAGGTTTGGTAGCTACCCGCCCCCTTCCCCCCTCACCCCACCCGAACCTTCCAACTGTTGCTCCCACACTCTGCAGCCTGTCTGACTGGCCCTGGTGAATCTTTCCCCAACTTAACTGGTTATCCTCCTTGCCATCACTGCTCCTAGTCTGGGATTGCCTGTAGTCTCAGCAGTAGTCAATGCTCCCAGTGGCATTACTGGGACTGGCATCTGATTGGCTGGCAGCTCTGGAGAGCAGGTCTTCCTTTCACAGGGGGGCAGAAGCCACGACCTCAAGTAATTAACTGCCTGTTGACCGTAAAACCTGTTCTGGCCGGAGGAGGCAGGTTCACCCCCAACTTTTCACCACCTCTGTGAAAAATTCATCCCAATGTTTCAGCTCAATGACCTTTCACCATCTCTCACTTTTTCCAGTTCTGATGAAAAATCAAAGACCTGAAACGTTGGGTGGAATCATCCCAAATTTACACTAAGTGCAGTAGCGGTCGGGTAACATTACCCGCCGGCCATAATGGTGGCTTTTCACGCTGTGTCATCCCAAGTCCGCTGTATTAAGAATGCATTCCTGGGTTACATGCTGTTTCGATGGCAGGCGGGCTCCAATTCGCTGATTGCCGCGCCATCACCTCACCACTTCATCACGCCAGGCACCAGATTTAAAGTACAGCCACGCTCAGTGCTTCCAGCCCAGGACTGCAGCAAAGAAGACATGGCCCTGAAAGGCAAGAAGAATGCGGCCCTCGAGCGCCTTTGGGAGGCCATGGTGGCCCGCTGTGATGTCCTCTACCCCTGCTCTGGTTGTAGGAGGGGCAGCTACATTACCACTCTGGCTTGGTAGGCAGTGGCATCAATGCCAATGCTGCACAGAAGATGTTGGCCATCCAATACAGGTAGAGGATGAATGATCTCATCCATGCAGACAGGGTAAGGCAACATCTCATCACTCTAAACTCACACACTCAAGCCCATCACACATTCACTGGCATCTCACTCACTGCCAGCTCAAGGGACATCACCACCCATTCTCACACACACCCTCAAATCTCCATCTGGCCTCATCTCCTCTGGAGACTGCCTCCTCAGCCCTCACCATCTTGAGGCCACTTGCACAGATCAACATGTGCCCCCCACACACACCCTGGGATACCCCCCTTCCCCAGTACAGCCCTCACCCTGCAGCCTCTTCCCTTGCCTGAGGCCTCTTCTCCCTTTTCCCCAAGCAAGACCATGCCCTGCAGCCGTTGAAAAGCCACCTACATATGGCTGGCCTGGTAGGTAGAGACCTGACTGTGAGCCCCCCTAAAAGTGGTGTGGTGCTGTCTGTGAAGCCTGGCGCTGATGACTGCGAGAGCTGACTGAGGCAAGTTAGGCAAACAAACCTTGGAGTCCCGAGTGAAGTGCAGCCCGCCAAGTGCACGCCTTATATATGCTGTTGTGAAACAGGTCGGCGTGTTTTCCTGCCGACGTGGGTGGACAATCCAGCGGCGGGGGGATGATTCTGGCGGGCTGGCCTGATAATGATGTGCTGATGTATTACAATGAGGCTCCCGACATCTGATGGCAGGGAACACAACCTGTCATTGGTGGGTGGGGTGGACGATCACAAACTGGTTTCACAATGTTGTGAAACCAATTTTTGGCCTTCTCGCCATATTGTCCGCTCACGCCACCGAACATGCCCAACGCTGGCAAGTACCGAAAATCCCAGCCGTTAACTCTGCTTCTCTCTCCACAGTTGCTGCAGGATCTGCTGAGTTTTTCCAGCATTTTCTGTTTTTATTTCAGATTTCCATCTCCCACGATATTTTGCTTTTACTTCAATTAGCCAGTTTCTTCACAGAATTAAAAATTTCTCCCACCCTCACAAATAGCAGCACAACATACTCAGTACTTCAAAGTACATCTTCTGCAGATAATTAAGGCAGAAATATATGTCAAGCAAGCAATTGTTCCGGTAGTTAGGAATTATAAAATTAATTATTAAAGGAATTAATTTGTAATGAAGTAAATTGTAAAGTAAAATAGCTGGAGGAAGGTGGTAGCCATGCACTGTACCTTAATGAACAGTTGAACCTCATTAAATGGAATATATTCAACTGTGAGTCCGAGCATATTGATTCAGCACAAAGGACGGGAGATATTTCATTTTATCTTTGTTGGTACAGTCAGTTTCTCCAAAAAATGTTTGCTGGTTCTGCTTTCCCTTCTCTTCACTTGTCAAGGTGAGGCACAGCTGATTGTTGGGTGTTGGGCTTGGGATAAGATCCCCCTGGAAACATTGGCTTTGTTGGAAAGTGCTTGCGTGTGTTTGAGCATCAGGGCCAGATCGGATTGTGATGCCCAGCAGAGTCGGATAGCCTGCTACACTCACTGCCTGCACATGAAAACCAGCACTTGGACAAAACACAGGTTAGGTAGCCACCACCTGTGGAACAAGACGCGACTGGTCCAATTGGGAAAATAGATTTAAAATAAAAAAGTAAATCCAAATATCTTGATAACTGTTTGAATCATATGTCTGTAGATTAAAACCTGGGGGACGCCGGTATTATTTGGTCAGCTAATTACTAATTACAAAACTGCAGTGCTGTAAAATAACCACAAATAGGACCACTGACAGCAAATGCTTTCTCTTGTGGTGTTGAATTAAACCACGGGAATTGACAGATCTAATTTGTGATTCTTATTCTAATTTTCCCAGATGATGCTCACAGTTCTGCACAACAAACAAACTCAGAATCCTAATGAACCCCACATACCATTAGAAACTTAACAACAGCCGCTACACATTTACCCAGGAAGCTTCATGAAACAACGGAATTAAACGCTCGGCAGCTCCACCCCCACATTTTCCTGGTTTCATGATAATGCTCATTCTCCCTGTGATCATCCAGTCTGGGGGGATGTTAGTGCTTGTGAATGGACCACTCTCCCATCCGCGAGAATCATTGTCAATCTCCAAGACAGTCAGAACGAAAGCCTGTTAAAGTCAATTTTTAATAGCGCCTTAAAGAATCCAGGGTTTTTTTCCTGCATATTTTCCAGGTTTTAAATTTATCAGCTGGAAGCAGTAAGCAAAGGAAATTCAGAGAAAGCCAGTTTCCAATTTAAACCTCAAGAAAACAATCAAAGCACAATTGAGGTAAAAGACAAACTGCAATTATTAACACAGTTCACACATCGAACTGTTACATTGCTGGGTGGCAGGTCAAAAAGTAATGTAAGCTTTCATGATTACAAAATCTCGACTAGCTTTTTTGGCAGTGAAATCCATTTATAGTGCATTTGGATGGATTGTGCACAGTACTGACTGCTAATATTAATATTTAAAGTAACACATCACCATTGGATTGCAAAACACAAATATTTTTAATATCTGACTGAAATATGAAATAGCTGATGCTAAAATATAATTTAGCAGGAAGTGGTCCAAATGATGTATTGCAATTATTTGGAAGCAATATTAGTAACATCACTGAAGCCATTACACAGGCACGTTAATGTGGGTCCTGGCCTTATGGATGGAAGGCATAAAGCTGACAGGACTGCACATCTGTTAGGAAACGGGACAATTTTTTTTTCCAGAAATTCAGGAGGAAATCAGCTTTTACACCCTGAAATCCAGGATTTATCAGCAAATACCAGTTAAAAAAATATAAGTCTGTAATTGCAGAGCGGGATATCTACACTTTCTCATCAAACACTCCCAGGACAGGTAGAGCATGGAGATAGGTACAAAGTAAAGCTCCCTCTATACCGTCCCCATCAAACACTCCCAGGACAGGTACAGCACGGGGTTAGAAACAGAGTAAAGCTCCCTCTACACTGTCCCCATCAAACACTCCCAGGACAGGTACAGCATGGGGTTAGATACAGAGTAAAGCTCCCTCTACACTGTCCCCATCAAACACTCCCAGGACAGGTACAGCACGGGGTTAGATACAGAGTAAAGCTCCCTCTACACTGTCCCCATCAAATATTTCAAGGGCAGAATTTTTAGGTTGGTGTGATGATGTCGGGTGAGCGTCCTGACATCATCCCGCGCTCACGTGATACTTCGGTCAGTGGGCGCACGCAAAAGTTGGAAGCATGCCTGCCGACAATTAAGAGGGCAATTAGGCTCATTAAAGTTGTAATTGTCCCCTATTTTTCATGGTCTGTCCAACCTTACAGTTGGCAGACAGGTGAACCTGCCAGGCAGATTTTACATTTTTGATAAAGCCTCATGCAAGGGCAGGATGAGGTTTCCTTTATTAAATTTTTAAAAATGTATGGAGAGAATTTTCATCATGTCTTTGTTCAGGTGACTGATTCTGACCTGTGAACGTTTTTTCCGGAGTTTAAAATCTTTATTGATTGGTTATAAATTCTTCAGCTTCCTGAGGCAGCTCTCTGCCTTCAGGGAGCTTTCATTCGGCGTTCCCCTGCACCTGCGCTTACGTTAGCTCCCACCCACCTCCCGCCCCCACCCTGGCAGCGCTGAACATTTCAGCACGCACTTCACGCTGTTAATTGGCCAGCCAGTGTGAAATTGCGGTCAGGGGCCGATCTCGGGCGGCGGTCCGTTCCCCGGACACTCCCGACGCATGCCGATGGTGCAGGCAGGCAGGCCCACTTAAAAATCCCGCCCCAAGAGTAGGACAGTGTACGTACTCTGTATTTTGCCTGTGTTGTTCCTACCCTGGGAGTGCTTGACTCTCACATCCAGGTCCTGAAATGGATGATTTTACTTGCCTGAGCACAAACATTTTTTTTTACTTTGATGAATGCAACAATTCACACAAACAGAAAGGCTTTTATTGTTTTTCTCCAGTGGCTGACTGCTGCTTTAGTAAACACTAAACTTCCATATTGAAAGTTGCCTCTTTTCCTGAAGTTAATTAAAAATGGGTTTGCAAGTAGATTCCGTAGAGCAATTCATATGTTAAATATAATGGAACAATCCGTGTGTTTAATATAACCTAAAAACCCGTATGTTAAATATAACAAAGCAATTCGTGTGTTAAATATAACAGAACAATCCGTGTGTTAAATTTAATGGAAAAATCCATGTGTTAAATATATTGGAACAATTCATGTGTTAAATATAACAGATCAATCTGTGTATTAAACTGCTGCCATTCAGAACCTGCAACAAATCCCTCAACATCCTATTTATGAATAAAAATTTGCATTGGAAAATTAGATTCAACCTTGTGATCGAACTCCCACAGTGAAGAGCTCACTCGTGGGAGAGTGAGATGGAGACTGATTATTAAAAAGGAAGATCATGCTGTTAATTAGAAGGAAAGGGTTTGCTGTGATATAACACACTTCATATGCATCAAATCTTTTCAGTTACTTTTTAAAAATTAACTTGGTGCCCATCAATGTAAAGAATGCTAGTTCTGGGAGTTGAAATACTTACTACAGCGGATCCAGTGTCAAGGCAAGGCCAGGTATAGCATGAATGGGTCCAACATCTCTATGCCAACAATTAGTCTCAGTCTCAGTGGTCTGTCTCCTAATTCACATGTTTGACATCCATTCATTTCCCACACTGCCTATATGTCAGCTGTGGCTCAGCGTGCAGCACTTTTACCACTCAAAGGATTGTGGTTCGAGTCCCTCTCAAGGACTTGAGTACAAAAATCAAGTCTGACATTTCAGTACGGTACTGAGGGAGTGCTCCATTGTCAGAGGTGCTGTCTTTCAGCTGACACACTAAGCTGTGACTGTCTCAGGTGGACATAAGAAATCCCATGGTGCTATTTTGAAGAAAAACAGGAAAGTTCTCTCCTGTATCCTGTCCAATATTTATCTTAACATCAATACAACAGATTATCTAGTCATTATTACCTTGCTGTTTGTGTTTGCTGTATGCAATCTTCCAAGAATCCTTAGATTCTGGAAAAGTCCCAGAGGATTGGAGAACGGCCAATGTAACACCCTTATTCAAAAAGGGAGGGAAACAAAAAACAGGTAACTATAGGCCAGTTAGCTTAACATCTGTCATTGGGAAAACGTTGGAGTCTATTATAAAGGATGTAATAACAGAGCATTTAGAAACACATAATCTAATCAAGCAGAGATAGCATGGTTTCATGATGGGGAAATCATGCCTAACAAATTTATTAGAATTCTTTGAGGAGGTAACAAGCAGAATAGATAAAGGGGAACCAGTAGATGTAATGTATTTGGATTTTCAAAAGACGTTCGATAAGATACCGCACATAAGGCTACTTAATAA
This sequence comes from Cetorhinus maximus, assembly GCF_964194155.1. Taxonomy (NCBI): domain Eukaryota; kingdom Metazoa; phylum Chordata; class Chondrichthyes; order Lamniformes; family Cetorhinidae; genus Cetorhinus; species Cetorhinus maximus. The sequence goes on along the minus strand of NC_135910.1, from coordinate 20,672,444 downwards.
GATAAGAGCCCATGTTGGGGGTAGTATATTAGCATGGATAGAGGATTGGTTAACTAATAGAATACAGAGAGTTGGGATAAGGGGGGTTATTTTTGGGATGGCAACCTGTAACTCGTGAAATGCCACAGGGATCAGTGCTGGGGCCACAATTATTTACAATATATAGTAATAACTTAGATGAGGAAAGTGAATGTACTATCGCTAAGTTTGGGATGATACAAAAATAAGTGGAAAGGCAAGTGGTGAGGATGACACAAGGAGTCTACAGAGGGATATAGGCAGGTTAAGTGAGTGGCCAAAAACTTGGCAGGTGGAATATAATGTGAGGTTATGCACTTTGGCAGGAAGAATAGAGGAGCTGAATATTATTTAATTGGAGAAAGATTGCAGAAAGCTACAACACAGAGGGATTTGGGAGTCCTCGTGCGTGAATCCCAAAAAGCTAACATACAAGTAATAGGGAAGGCAAATGGAATGATGGTCTTTATTTCAAAGGAAACGGAGTATAAAAATAGGGAGGTCTTGCTAAAACTATACAAGGCACTAGTTAGACCACACCTAGAATACTGTGAACAGTTTTGGTCTCCTTATCTAAGGAATGATATACTGGCATTGGAGTCAGTCCAGAGAAGGTTCACTAGGTTGATCCATGGTATGGAGGGATTTTCTTAGGAGGAGAGGTTGAGTAGGTTGGGCCTGTACTCATTGGAGTTTAGGAGAATGAGAGGCAACCTTATTGAAACATATAAGATTCTTAGGGGGCTTGACAGGGTAGATGCTGAGAGGTTATTTCCCCTTGTCGGAGAGCCTAGGAGCTGAGGGCATAATCTCAGAATAAGGGGGCGCCCATTTAAGACAGAGATGAGGAATTTCTTCTCTCAGAGGGTAGTCAATCTGTGGAATTCTTTCCCACAGAGGGCTGTAGAGGCTGGGTCATTAAGTATATTAAAAGGCTGAGATAGACAGATTTTTAATCAGTAAGGGAATCAAAGGTTATGGGGACAAAGCAGGAAAGAGGAGTTGAGGATTATCAGATCAGCCATGATCTCATTGAATAGCGGAGCAGACTCGATGGGCCGAATGACCTACTTCTGCTCTTATGTCTTATGATCTTATGGGAGTTTGTTGTGCACAAATTGGCTGCAGTGTTTTCTACATTACAACAGTTATCAAACTTCAAAAGTACCTAATTGGCTGCAAAGTACTTTGGGACATCATGAGGTTGTGAAAGGTGCTATACAAATACAAGTCTTTTGTTCTTCAGGCATCCTCCAGCCTCTCTCACTAATAGCAGCAACTTAGGGATGGGTAATAAATGCTGACCTAGCCAGCGATGTCCATATCCCGTGAAACAATTCATTTTTTAAAACTTGCATTTATTTGGCAGCTTTAACAGAAAGAAACAAATAACAAGCCAAAGAAGGAGAGATTAGGAAGGGTGACTGAAAATTTGATTGAATAGGTAGGTTTTAAGGAATGTGTTAAAGATGGAAGTGGGGAGGTTAGGGAGGGGATTCTATAGCTTAGTGCCTACAATGCTGAAGGCACGGTCACTCTGTGTTTTGAAGATTTGTATGGTAGGAGAAGGTTCCAGAGATGAAGGATGGACAAGACCCTGAAGAGATTTAAACACAACCATGGGCATTATGAACTGGAGCTGTTAGGAACAGGAACTAAAGCCAAATTAATGACAACGTATGGGTAGTTTTGTGTTGTGGGCCTCACACTTACACAGAGTTGGATTAAAGCTATCTAAAACTTTGCATTGATCTGAATTTAAATTCCAGCTTCATAGATGAAGGTGAACATCCAACTCACAAAATCACTCAGTCACTTAGAGTTTCTGTCTTCAATATGTGGGCACAATATTTCTCCCCATCAAACTAGTAAACTACCATAAACCATCACAGCCCAATGTACCAAAATGACCAAAGTATTTGTCTTACAATAAATACCAACAGAATTTACCCTTTGTTTCCAGACCCACTAACCCAGGACAGGGGACAGTTTGACATTTCAAACATCTGCTCTGCAATACTATGCTACTTTCAACTCCTCCTGTAGGTTTCCAAACCTTGAGATAGAAGAAAGGGTCAGGATGCAGTGAAAGCCCTTGGCTAAAACATGGGTAATATTAAACTGTGGAGTAAAGCAGATCTATTCAGATCATTCGTCTACATTTGACATAGATTAGAGACTGTGGCATCATATAATGTTCCCCTCCTGCAAGCTGTCCGTTTCCATTGTTCCATTAAGTATCAATATTTATTTGTTTGAGATGCGGGCGTCACCGGCAGGGCCAGCACCTGTTGCCCATCACTAATTGGGTGGTGGTGAGCTGCCCTCTTGAACCGCTGCAGTCCATGTGGTGTAAGTACTGTTAGGAAAGGAGTTTCAGGATTTTCACCCAGTGACAGTGAAGGGACGGCCCTGTTCAAGTCAGGATGATGTATGGCTTGCAGGGGAATTTTCAGGTGCTGGTGTTCCCATGCACCTGCTGCCGTTGTAGTAGAGCTTGCGAGTTTGGAAGGTGCTGTTGAAGGAGCATGATGAGTTGCTGCAGTACCTCTTGTAGACAGTAAGCACTGTTGCCACTGTGCATCAGTTCTGGAGGTGGTGGATGGGGTGCTGATCAATTGGGCTGCTTTGTCCTGGATTGTAGCGAACTTCTCAAGTGTTGTTGGAGCTGCACTCATCCAGGCAAGTAACAAGTATTCCACTGCACTCCTGACTTGTGCCTTGTAAATGGTGGACAGGCTGTGGGGAATTAGAAGTTACTCAGCACTCTGGATGAGGAAGTGTTTTTATGAATTCCCTATTGGATTTGTTAGTGACTATCTTATATTTATGGACACCAGTTCCGATGGGAAGAATTCCAACATTCCATGATCAATATAAAAAGTAACAAATCTGAAAGATAAAACGAAACCCCAGTACTAATTTCGTGGTAGGTCCAAGAATGTCAGAATTGCTAAAGAAAGCAAACGGTGAGCAGATTTTCTTTCAAATGGTGAAAAATTACTGACCCGTTAAAATAACTTGACGAGTTTGTGAAATCTTTCTCAATCTACCTATAAAACATTGCTCATTATTACAGTGAAACTAAGACTGCCAAAGGAGACTAACAATTATTAATCATATTTTCATCATTTAACTGTTTGTGTGACACTCAACTTTACAGTCATTGCAAAATTAGTTGTCAATTTTGTTTTTTTGTCTCCATGTGTGGAGGCTCTAATTTTGAATTCTAATGCAACAAAGAATTCCCCTTACATCTTAATGATACAATAATGTCCTAATTTTTTGTCTTCCTTGGAGCCCCACTGAACAGTTTAGCATCTGCAGGCTCAGTGCTTATACTAGGCCCTTAAATCCATCTGACTCCGACTTAATTAAAGGTTCTTAACAAACCTAAATCCTTTAATGTAATGTGAAAGCAAAATACTGCGGATCTGATACTGGAGATCTGAAATAAAAACAGAAAATGCTGGAAAAACTCAGGACCGGCAGCATCTGCAGAGAGAGAAAAACACAGTTATTGTTTCGAGTCTGAATGACTCTTCTTTAAAGTGCTGGTTTCTATTTTTGTTGTAGGTTCTACCTACACTGCCTGTTTGCATTCTTTTTCTTGCATCACTTCCCTTGACAAATGCAGTGGATTAGTAGACCCAAGGCTTCAGTTAGGCCTTTCTGTATGCAACACCAAGTAATTAATCTCATAATGATTATTCTTCCTCGAAGTCTAAGACCTTTATTTTCATTGGTTTTCATTTCACTACTTCCCTATAAAGAGGAGAGACAGATTCTTTGTAGACTTCCCATAACTGTTGTCACAGAGGAATTAGCGAGTGCAGATTCTAATCTAACACTCTATATTGGTTCAAGAGAGCAATTTAAAAGCTTTTCTGAGTAATGGTGTCAAATAGAGAGCTGGGTGAGGGCAATGTAAGGATTAGGGCCTGGGAGATGAAGGAAACACCTGACCTTTGGGTTGTTAATAAAAATGTAGTGAACTAGCAATTAGTGCTTCACATGATGAGACACAAGCAAATGGAAAATTAAATAATATATTTTTTAAAATAAGTTTTCTAAGAGGAATGACTCCCTTTCCTTGATCTGCTAGTTGAGAAATCTGTTAATGGGTTCTCTACTATTGTCTAACGCAAGCCTCCCTTCACTGGTCGATATATGGGTTGGGATTCCTACATGCAATAAGATTCGCCTTATCGGCAATCTCGTAAACAGAACTCAATCCATTTGCTCACCGTGCAAGCTTGATGCCAAAATAAGGTACATCAAATCCTGTGGGATAATGGCTACCCTGATCAGATCATTGCTTGCTATGTATCACACGTACTCACGAATGAGCCTAAGGCTGCCACTTTTGGACCTGAAAAGTACCCAGTCTCTCAAATGACCCTGCAAAGGTAAGGTATCTCAAAAATTTGAACGGGTGAAGTTAGCCGTTTCATGTTGCTACCATGCAGTAGAAACACGAGTGGTACTTTCCACTAACAGGATAGGGCCGTCAAACCAAAAAGATGTTCTGCCAACCACACAGATGAGAAATGTGGAGCAGAATTTTGCCCTTGGCAGGCGGGCTCGGTGGGGGTGGTTGGGAAGCAGGTCGGGACCTGACCGCGATTTCACATTGGCGGGCCAGTTAAGGCCTGCCCAGCGTGAAATGTGAGCAGCAGCGCTCAGAGCTGCCTGTGGGGCGGAGGGGGAGGAGGGCAAGCGGGCCAAGCACGAACTTCACGCATGCGCACGAGTGAGAGCTTCAGAATCTCCCTGAGGCACACGAGCTGTCTCAGGGAGATGAAGTGTTGTTAAAAAAAGAAAATACCGAAAATAAAAATGTAACATGAGCAGGGACATGTTATTAATTCAATTTTAAAACTTATTTTATTTTTATTTGCTTTTGGAAACCTCATCCTGCCTGTGGATGTGGTTTCCAAAAAATGCAAAGGCTGCTTAGGTTGGACGGGCATTGAAAAATTTAAGTTAATTAATTACTTAATGGCCCTAACAGGCCTTTTAATTGTCGGTGGGCACTCTGCTGGCTCCGGTGTGTGCCCGCCGACCGAACTATCACCAGACTGCGCATTGACATCATCATGCTCGGCTGATGTCAACGCACATCATTTCACGCTCGAGCGGGTCAGGAGCACGCCCACCCGCCGAGCGAAAATTTCTTCCTGGGTTACATGAATTTCAGTGTCTGTGTGATACCAGATACATAGGCTGTACATTCCAACGACTGGCAGATTGTACCAAACAGCACTTCCCTATGGCTGCAATAGGCAGTGTACCCACTGTACTCAGATATCTCATACTTGCAAAACTCAGAACATGATGTCTAACATTAGATGTGATTCTGTGATGGACAGCACTTGTTGAGCAATCCTGAATGGGTTAAGAATGAAACTAACAACCAATTTAAAATCATTTGGTCTTGCAAAGTGGCTCATTTATGCTTGCTCAAAGCTGCATATATTCATACACAGGGACCTGTCCTCTGCAGACAAAAGGAACATGCCCAGGCATTGTGCCTTTTTTGAATTAAACAGAAGTGTGGGTGACAACAGTCCCCTGGTGCATTCTCCATGGCAACACCATGACTCCGTATAAATTATTGCTCCCTTTAAAATTTAGTATTCTTGAGTCTGTACTGATGAGTGCTTGTTGAAAATCTTCAACAGCATGTCTCCTTTTGTTAGCAGTACTCAAGTTCTGTACTACCAAGCAACTGGATATTATTTTCCTATTCCATATCAAAACTCTTCAGAATTGTAAAAAAATCTCCATTAAATCTCTTAACAATGGAAACAGTTCCAGTTATATCATCGCACCCGAGATTGTCTTCATAACTGTATCTTCCTGTCTCTGGAACTATCCTGGTGAATCCAAATTCTTGCTTTTTACAAACTGCACACCATACTCCAAACATGCCCTAACCAGAGCTCTGCACAAGCTGCGTTTACCTCTTTACTGTCCTACGCAATCCTTCTCATTGAATGTGAAACATTTTGAAATGGTTTTGAGAGACATGGTGAGGCAAAGTGTGACTGTGAGTCAATGGAATTAATTGAGGAATAAAGAGATTTTTAAAAGATAAATCATGAAACATTTAAGTTATGAAGAGAGGTTGGATAGACTTGGGTTCTTTTCGTTGGAGCAGAGAAGACTGAGGGGCGACCTGATCGAGGTGTACAAGATTACGAGGGGCATGGACTGGGTGGATAGGGAGCAGCTGTTCCCCTTAGTTGACGGGTCAGTCACAAGGGGACATAAGTTCAAGGTGAGGGGCAGGAGGTTTAGGGGGGATGTGAGGAAAAACGTTTTTACCCAGAGGGTGGTAACGGTCTGGAATGCACTGCCCGGGAGGGTGGTGGAGGCGGGTTGCCTCACATCCTTTAAAAAGTACCTGAATGAGCACTTGGCACATCATAACATTCAAGGCTATGGCCCAAGTGCTGGTAAATGGGGTTAGGTAGGTAGGTCAGGTATTTCTCACGTGTCGGTGCAGAGTCGATGGGCCGAAGAGCCTCTTCTGCACTGTGTGATTCTGTGATACTTCAAAATCTTCAGGAGATCATGGTAAATATTCAGCGCATTTTCAATCTTTGATTACGTGATGTATTTTATCATTATGAAAAATATAAATCCATTTGTAGACAGAAGCATATCTAATGGGCCTAAGTGTGAATATCTTCGCCATATTTTACCCAATATCTTGATGTTTTTTATGGTCCCGCCCCCAAGGGTTCAAGTCCTAGTCTAGGCCAACATACCCAATGCAGTACTGTGGGAGTGCGGCACTGCTGGAAGAGCCATCTTTCAGAGACATTAAACAAAGGCCTTGTCTGTCCTCAGCATGGATGTAAAAGATCCCATGGTTCTATTTCAAAGAAAAAATCATGAACATTCTCCCTGGTTTCCTGGCCAATATTTATCCCTCAGCCAATGTTACTTAAAAAACATAGATGATCTGGTCATTTTTTTAAAAATTATTCATTCATAGGATGTGGGCGTCGCTGGCTGGGCCAGTATTTATTGCCCATCGCTAGCTGCCCTTGAGAAGGTGGTGGTGAGCTGCCTTCTTGAACCGCTGCAGTCCATGTGGTGTGGGTACACCCACAGTGCTGTTAGGGAGGGAGTTCCAGGATTTTGACCCAGTGGCAGTGAAGGAACGGTGATATATTCCCAAGTCAGGATGGTGAGTGACTTGGAGGGGAACTTCTAGGTGGCGGTGTTCCCATCTATCCGCTGTCCTTGTCCCTCTAGATCGAAGTGGTCCTGGGTTTGGAAGGTGCTGTCGAGGGAGCCTTGGTGAATTCCTTGTAGATGGTGCACTTGCTGCTTATGCTGCTTGGCACGCAAGTCCCGACATCATCGCGAGTCATTTTGATATTGTGTTCAGCAGGCACATGCTGGAGGTGGCTGCGCGCCCACCGAACTGTCAAAGGCCTTTTAAGGCCATTAAGAAAGTAATTTATCTGATTAACAATGCTGCCCGTCCAACCTGAAGGTTGGTGGTCAAGCGGAGAGCCCAAGCGGCCTTCGCACTTTCCAGGAAACCTCACTCACAGTCGGATAGGTTTTATAATATTAATAAATAAGTTTGGTAAACTTCACAAACATGTCCCAGGGAATGTGTTTAAATAATGTTTTGCTTTAATTTTTAAAAACTTTCATTGCCTATTCCATCTCCCTGAGGCACGGAGCTGCTTCAGGGAGATTGCTGCGCTCTTTCTCGCGCATGCGTAAGAGAGCGCAGGCCCCGACTCTCCCTCCTCCCCCTGTCCACACAGGTAGCTACTGGTTGCACGTTACACTGGGTGGGCCTTAATTGGCCCACCCACATAAAATGATGGCGCGCAGTCGATCGCAGGCGGTAATCGGCTCTGCACTCGCCTAGTCCGCATGACATAGGTAAGATTCAGCCCTTGGAGACCCATGGTCTAGACAGACATCAAGAAGAGGCTCCAGCTGCACATGTGGCTATTCAATCAGGAGAATCTTCACCTTCATAAATGCATGTTCATTCATTCTTTCAGAAAGAAAAGACAAAAAGAATAAACTGAGTGAGAAAGGAACCTATTGACTAAAAACTATGTCGAGGAATTAAATATGGCTCTCTAGATTCAATCTGTGGCTATCCCATTAATGCAATGTCAGATGGAATTATTTAAATTTGACAATTCCCAAAGCTTTGATCTTTGCAGATTTTTCATTTGGCCCCTCGATTGGGAAAATTCATAAGGCAAATGATGAAAAAATGCTTAGGTTTCCAGAATTTGCTGGTTTTGCCCAGTAAATGCAGAAGGACTTGTTAGCAAGCTGAATGTACAGAGAATTGTGGAACTACACAACAGAGCAATTAGTCTCCGAACAGAAGAAATTCTTACCCAAGCCCCAAGGTGAAGCCAAGATGCTGACCAACTGGATGATGAATGGAATGCAGAGACCAGAAGTATCAAGGCCTAACATCCTTGAAGTCACAATCTTCTGACTCAGGTGAATACAACTAGCTGAACCAAAGGGTGAGATTTGCCCCTCTGAGGACTAAGTGCAGTGACTTTCTCCCCACCGGCTGCAATGATGGGTTTTTGCATCCAATTGGCCACCTCCCGCCTCATTAAATATTTATCAGCTGGGAACATGCCTTTTAGCCGGCGGTGGCCTGTGATTCGCCCACCTCACCATCACCTCAAAGGATTCTTGTCCCAGGCGCCGTATTTAAACCACACCCGCACACAGATCTTTCAATGTCTGAAGCCCAGGACTGCTGCAAACAAAGAGATGACCCCAAAAATAGGAAGAGTGCAGCCTCCAAATTTAGTGACGCCTCTCTGGGTCACCTTCTGGACCCAGTTGAGGCCCGCTATGACAATCTCTACCCATGGGATGGCTGGCAGAGGTCGAAGAAGGTCACCAACCGGCTTGGGAGAAGGTTTCAGTGGCAGTGAGTGCCACCTTAGCCCACAGGAGAACAGCGGTACAGTGCCACAAATGGATGAATGATCTCATCTGCACAGCCAGGGTAAGTCAACCTTCTCTTGATTCATACTCTCACAAGCCCCTCACACATTCACAAGATGACAGTCCACAGGGATCTCACAATACAATACAAGGGACATTACCACGCACTCTCCCATACACATCCTGACGTCTCCACCTGGGCTCCCATCCTGTGCAGTTCATGTCCACATCCCATACGCTGCTCCACTCAGCACCCACACAAGGCCGGCATCATTATCATCTGCCTTGGCATGCTTCCTGCTCACACTCTCTCCATCTGTCTTCATTCAAGCCAAGCTTGCCCACAATAAGAGGGGGCAGTTCCAGGCTGGTGGCGGGATGCCAGAGATCAGGGCCCTCACCCAGTACAAGGAGCGTAATCTTCGCCTGGCCAGAAAGGATTGAGACCGTGTCTGCAGTAACGGTGAGGTTGGCGGCGCACACCCAAGTGATGACCCTGCAACAACTGATTATTCAGACAGCGGGACTGTGAGTGTAATATTATATCTTGGAGTTTGTTGCCATGCACTAATTATCTCTACACTTTTTCATAAGCACCACAGCCAAACACCTCAGGGACACCAGGAGCCAAACCTCATCTCCAGCCCCAAAGATACCACAGATGAGGATTTTGAGGACCCATTTGTGGAAGACCTGTCGCAGCAGCTACCCACAACCTCCACTAGCACAGAGACACACACCATGGTGGGACCTAGATCTAGAGCAGGCTAATTGTCACAATCAGGTGAGCACAGCACCTATTCTGGTCTATAGCAGGCAGAGGCAGGGGCACCCAAGGTCACTGACACTTGGAGGACTGCTGGAGGCCAGGATTCTGCTGAGTCCCAGTCAGATGACAAGCCTGTGGACTCAGTCTCAATGCAGATGTTGCAGCAGCAGCAGCAACAGACACAGGAATATCAGGCAGGGTTGTCAGCTGCATTCCACAGATTGCAACATACGATGGAGCAGTCCTGCATTTATCTGCGGTGATAAATTACTCATTCTGTGGACTCTATGACTACGTTGTTCCGAATACAAATGCAGGCACATGCTCTGTGAGGGGGTGCAATTCTTTTTGGGAGGCTGGGAATTCCCATCTCTGAACCTGGTAGCTGCAGGTTTCTGAGGTGGTGTTTCCAAGAGGCTTCTCTTGTTTGTGCAGATGCCACTTGCTTTTGGAGTTTTTATCATGCTGGGGAATTACCACGATTGGTCCAACGGGTTATTGCAAGGAGATCGATCATTGGATAACATCGGAATTAATCTCACATGAATGCGCTGTTACATTGAAGGCTCCAAATTGCCTCTATAGTTATTGAGATGTTCCTAACATGTCTCAGCTGCCCATTCCTCCTCATTTGGTAATACAGCTTCCAGATGGTCGTGCCATTAGTTAGCCCCCCAGTGCTGTGATCCACTCCTCCCAGAACCAAAACAGACCTACCCAGCAGCCTTTCTTCAAAGTTTCACTTTCTGCTGCTCCATTGCTTGAGGTTCCAAGATGGTGGTCCTCAGGTTTTAATTCTAGACCAGCTTTGACCCCTCCCTGTGTTACCTTGGAAATCTCTCCCACCATCCTGGAGGAACATAACATTCAGATTTCCCTTCCTCCTATTACTCTCAGTCCTCCCCCGTAATCCTTTATCCCATTGTAATTGTAGTTTATATCCCTTTGTTACCCTCGAGGTGTTTGAGCTGGATGTGCCTATACCAACCTTACCCCTCACCATCTTGAGGTTTATTGTACCGTCACATATAGGGACCCCCCCTCATGAGAACATCAAATGCCTGCTTCTACACTACCTGTTCTCAATCTACAGGCTGCAGACGCCTCTCCTGACTGTGACAGTACCATCTGCGGCTGAGTACTATGCCAGAAACCCCCGGAACGCTGTGTGTGAGGTGGTGACCATGCCCTGCACACACTATGATAAAAGCAAAAGCTCTGAACGGGAGTCATACAGACTCAACACGTTAGTTCTGTTTCTCTCTCCACAGATGCTGCCAGACCTGTTGAGTTTTTCCTGCATTTTCTGCTTTTATTACTGTACACACTATGCTGGGCATGACTCAAACTGGACTGACATAAACTCGCCTTCCCTGGACTGGGAGAAGGACTGTCTTTGGAAACTCAGCAAGGTAAGCTGAAGCGCTTCCTCAGTCCGCAATCCTCCCACTCTGGCCCCGACTCGCTTCTGTCCTTCAGTAAGAAACTCTCACCCAATTCTGGCCCAGAGGACACTTGCCCACCCAGGATAATGGGAGAGATTTCCACGGTAAGACAGGAGGGTCAAAGCTGGTCTGGAAATAAAACCTGAGGACCACCATCTGGGAACCACAAGCCTGGGGCAGCAGAAAGTGAAACTAAGTAAAAACACTGCTGGGGGAGGCCTTAGTTGGCTTCTGGCAGGAGCGGATCCCCGCCCCAACAGTTAGTGTCTGAGTGCAACCTTGCCCAGTTTCCTCCCACTGCCAGTCAAGTCCTTGCCCTCCAGTCACTTCCCTTGCCTCAGTCTTATATTTCCCCCACCCAAGTCGAGCCCTTGCCCTCCAGCTCCTATCCTTGCCTCATTCTCGTATCGCCACCTCCCCCCCTCCCCCTCCCTCCGCACTTGCCCTGCAGTATATTACAACCCACCCTTGCCTTACCACTGGTCTGGTATGTAGAGCCTTGCCTTTGTAATCCCCCTTGATAAGCGAAGTGGTGCTGCCCTCAAAGTTGGCGCGGAGTCCGAGGTGCCATGAGCGCTGCCTGGTGCAAGGTAGGTGAACAAACCTGGAAGTCACCAGTGAAGTGCAGGCCGCCAGGTGCATGTTGCTATATGCGGTTATGAATCATCCAGTCTAATTAGATGCCAGCATGAATTTTGGTGCAGCACGGGGGCGTGATTCCGGCGAGCTGTCTCGATAATGAACTTTCATGATATTCTAATATATTCAAATGGCATTCCCAACATGGCACGGTGGGAAAAGTGTGCCGTCATTGAGGGCAGGAGTGGACGATCGCGGGCAGGAGCAACCTGTTTTTCACCGAAAGGAAACTGACATTTTCGCTCCCACAATATTTTCCCCTTCTGCCCTCCACTACGCCAGCCACAGGTAGGACCATAAAATCCCAGCCAACGTATATGATAATGGTTCAAATGCCGAATACTAAAGTATAATTTTAAACGTTAAATATTAAGTATTAATATTAAATATCAAATACTAAATATTAATACTAAAGTATAATGCATGATCCAGTAAATTATACAGAGGAAGATACAAAAGAAACAGAATAGCAGGAATAAACCATAGAACAAGAAGCTGAAGACTATTCTTAAAATGTCACCATTTCCTATGAGAAAAGAATAATTGTGCCTGTATTTCAGTGACTAATATTACTGCTTTCATTAGATTGCTTCACTTCATAGCTTCCCATACCCACCTTAGGGCAATACAGATCCTGATAGAACTGCAATTCAGACCTGGAAGGTTTTAGAATTACAATGGAGATACCTGTACATTGATCAGTACCTCCCATTTCCCCATTGTTGCCACCTCATTGGATTTCAAAATGCAAGAATTATTAAGAACAGGAAAAGGTTTTTAGGCTCGACAGGATGTCCCTTTTTCTAGGTTCAACCCTATATACCTACCATTTCACCGTGTCTTTCAGCCATACCTAGCCAACTTCTTCTGATCACATCCTCCAACCCCTCTCCCTCCAGGAACATGTCTAATTTCCTCCTAAACTCCTTTAAACTGCTTTGGTGATCTTTCCCGGATTCATTACCTTTTGAAGAAAAATATACCTTCTTCCTCCTAAATTCCTAATTTTTAACCTGTCCCCTTGTATTTGAACCTTTCCATATAGGGAACAATCTGGTCAAATTTCCTCCATGATCTTAGGCTTCAGTTACTTTCACTGACCACTCTTTTCCAAAGAAATGTTACTGCTTGTGTGGTTAATTGTATTAAACTGAGTTAATCCTGGTTCTGGTTCTCTATAGTCTGTCAATCAAGGCACTGATACATGTCCCATTTGAAAACTAGTTAATGAAATAATGCAGAGTTAACCACACTGGTACCTGACAGAGGGACATTTAATTTGGAATTCTAAAATTCAAGGTTGGGCTCCTTTGAGTTCACAATGAAATTGGGACCTTCTAAAAGCTAACAGGAAATATTACTTAGTGAGAATATCCACAAGATAGAAATGGGTAGGAGAGCTGGAGAATCTTTAAATCCAAGATTTTGTTATGGTACACTATTACTTTCTGTATAAAGATGACCAATTTCTTTGTATCATTGTGTAATTAATCAAATGAAACTTCCACTGCACCAGCAAATGGATTCAGATAGGACGTGATGCTGATATGATTAAAACCTTATACTAGCCGACCTAGAATAAATGGGGGCTGATTAAGCTGAAAAGTTGGACAACTTGGGGAGTTAAGGGTTAATAGTCAGATGTCCTTGTATCTTGGAGGACAGACTTTCCAAGATAAACAGGATGACTTTGAAAAGCTGTGAGAGGAAAGCTCGTCTTGTTGTTTCCCTTTAGTACCCGCATGTTATATACGAGGAATGCTTGTGGAAGGAAATGAGTGAAAGTAATTATGTCAGCCATGGGTGCTGAACACACATAGAGGAATCCATTAACTACAATATAGTATGATAACGGTTAATAAAACCTCTTCTTAATGGGGTTACATCAGGAAGTCTTGTTTGGGTCATCAGTAAAGCCTGTTCTGAATACTCTATAACTACAACTGTTTACATAAACAGACTCTTTTCAAAGGACTGAGGAATAGAAATGTCGAGGTCATCTCTATGAAATGTACTTTTGATGTGGACAAAACATGATGTATAAAGGAGCATGGTTTTCAACAGATGTGAACAGGACTCAGAAGTTAGAACTGGGAGCCTAAAATCCACTCTGTGGGCCAATCACTCATACCAGGTATCAATAAAATCTGTTCCAAATACTCCACTACCAAGTGTCTCAAATTTGATATGTGTTGACGGTGAGCCAGAGGAGGAAAGAGATTGACTATCAGTAAAGAACGGGCACCTGGATGAGGCCCAGCTTGACAAACCATCACCGTTTCCAGAGAGGAAGAAAGAAAACTGGAAAGTGAAAAAAAAACTGAAAAGATCAAATAGCAAGAAACATTAAATGGGTTAAGAGTTAACATCCATACTTCGTTTTATTATTGAAGGTAAACCCCAAATGGTTTTCTCAATATTTTTGGTAAAATCGCAGCTGAGGACATGCAGAGCGCAGCAGTTAATTAAAAGTGAATCTCTCTTGAACACTAAACCAGGCAAGCACACAGGACTTCCAGTGAACGTATTCTGTGCAGCAGTGGTGCTAAGGGAGTGACATTATTAAGCTGCTGCCAGTCCTCACTCTCATCCAAGGCCTTTGACCTGCTTGACATATCTTAGATCCTGCACTCAGGCTGATGGGATTGATGATTTGGTCTTCAGTTTGAACTTATTATTTTCCTTTTCCCTCTGATGTTATCCTCTCCTCTGCTGATGGAATGGACTGACATTGAGAAATAGTTTGACAGGATCCAACAGCCTCAACAACACATCATGAAAAGCTGCTCACAAATTTCCAACAATTCATGAATAAAATGTTTGGCCGATCTGAGGGTGGGAAACTTTCGGAATAGGGAAGGTCATTTACTCAAAAAGCCTATCTATTTAATGGTTCACTGAGGAGTGCAAGAGGCATACCTAAAAATGAGGTGCCAACAACAACCTGGTGAAGCTACAGCATAGGACTACCTGCAGCCAAACAGCGGAAACAGCATGCGATAGAGCAAAGTGATCCCTCAACCAACAGATCAGATCTAAGCTCTGCAGTCCTGTAACATTCAGTCATGAATGGTGGTGGAGAATTAAACAATTCACTGGAGGAAGAGGCTCCACAAATATCCCCATTCTCAGTGGTGGGGAAGCCCAGTACATCAGTGCAAAAGATAAAGCTGAAACATTCACAACAATCTTCAGCCAGAAGTGCCAAGTGGATGATCCATCTCAACCTCCTCTCGAGGTCCCAGCATCACAGATGCCAGTCTTCAACCAATTCGATTCACTCCATGTGATATCAAGAAACAGCTGAAGGCACTGGATACTGCAAAGGCTATGGGTCCTGACAATATTCCAGCAACAGTGCTGAAGACTTGTGCTCCAGAACAAGCCACACCCCTAGCCAGGCTGTTCCAGTACAGCTACAACACTGGCATTTACCCGGCAATGTGGGAAACTGCCCAGGTATGTCCAGTACACAAAAATCAGAACAAATCTAATCCGACCAATTACCGCCCAATCAGTCTACTATCATCAGCAAAGCGATGGAAGGTGTCATCGACAGAGCTATCAAGTGGTGCTTATGCAGCAATAAATTGCACACCGATCTGGGTTTGTTTTCTGCCAGGGCCATTCAGCTCCTGACCTCATTACAGCCTTAGACAAACATGGACAAAAGCCTGAACTCCAGAGGTGAGGTGAGAGTGACTGCCCTTGACATCAAAGCAGCATTTGACTGATTGTGGCATCAAGGAGCTCGAGCAAAACTGGGGTCAATGGGAATCAAGGGGAAAACTCTCCATTAGTTGGAGTCATACCTAACACAAAGGAAGATGGTTGTGGTCAGGAGGTGAGTTACTCGCTGCAGGATTCCCAGCCTCTGAACTGCTCTTGTAGCCACAGTATCAGGCTCCATGACAGTCACTGATTTTTCTGCTTCTTTATTTTAATAGTTTTACCTCAGTAAAAAATTTGACTTGTGCTGGATATAAAAGCTGTTATTTACTCTCTCCTCATACCCTTCAACTTCTTGCACCACAAAGAAGTTGGTGGTATAACAGGGGAATTTAATTTCAGATCTACTCTCATCGTTCATTTTTAATTCAAATTTCACAATTATTGGAACACATTAACAGGTGTAGCGTCGGACATTAAAGGACATTTGTCATGTAACAGGAATGATAATTCACAAGAGAAAAGACTCCATGCTCTCAAAGGGAGAGAAAAGCATTGAGTCATTATTAAAGTGCCAATTCTCTGACCCTTTGCCTCCAACACTAAAAAACAGCAAATTCAAGCCCAAAAAATATAACGGAGGCACGTCCTACAATCACGAAGTGGACACAATGCAGGATAGCTCCTGGCAATTAAAGCTACGCTGTCTCTATCGCTTGCACCCTGAACAGAACTACAAAGGGCCTTTGGATTTTATGGCTGCAATTCAATATTATGTTGACTTTGGACCAAAACTGCTGAATTCAAACTAACATAGAACCATAGGGCGGAATCTTCCATTTTTGAAACTAAGTGCAGTAAACTGGTCGTAAACCGAGCTGGTTTTGCAGCATGTTTCCCACTGGTCGTAATGGCAGGAAATTGCTCCGGATTACACGCTCAGCTTATTAATTGTGCACAGGCGAGTATCCCTCTGAATCTCATGGTGCGTCGGGAACTGATTCGTCCGCCCTGCTGTTACCTAACGGAGCCACAGGTCCGGACGACATATTTAAACGCCATCCGAGCACACACATTTCACATTCTCCAGCCCAGCTTTCTCCAGGATACCCCCAGAGATGGCTGCTAACAAAAAGGAGACCATGTCGCCCTCCAGGCATACTCCAGAGGAGTGTGACAGCACAGGGATGGCTTGAAGAAGCACACCAGCCTTACCTCTCTGGCCTGGGAGACCATTGCAAGGCTAGGCCAGCACGGCTAGCCACCTCACCCTGAACACGATCCAGTGCAGGAAGAGGATGAATGATCTCATCCACTCCACAGGGTAAGTCAACCTTCAGCTCCCTCCAGTCTTACGCTCTCATCATGGCATTGTGCACTCAAAGAGCTACACTCTTCAGGGATCTCACAGAGTATTAGCGGGGAATACAAATCACCACTGATTGTCTCACTTTCACATCACCACCATCTCATCTATCATGCTGCTCACACTCCATTCTCAGCTCTTTCTGGGGAGGGCTGACCACACACAAGGGGCTATGCATGTTTCCCAACCTCTGCTCCACCCCTTCTCATCACATTCCTTTTGTCATCCTGCAGTCCAAGCTTGTCCACAACAGAAGAGAAAGATCCTAGACCAGAGGAGGGATGGCCAACAACACACCCCTCACCAAATTCAAGAAGGATGCCGCTGAGCTGGCTGGGGAGGACAGGGATCGCTCGTGTAGGGAAGGGGAGATTGGCTTATCCCAGCAACCTAGTACAGATGACACCTCCATGAGTTCATCACATCCTGACAATCACAGTGAGTGACATGCAATCTTGTGTTATGCCTGCTCATGAACTAAAGCTATTGCCTCTCTCTTACAAGCACCAGCAGGTCTAGGCATAAGCGGAGGGCCAACATAAGTCCCAGCCCCAGGCCACCTTGGAGGAGGAAGCGGAGGAAGCCACCGAGGAAGGACCATCACTGCACTCACCCACACCCTCCAGAGACACGCGCCTCGGTGGGTTCTAAGTTAGACTCGGGGTCACCTGCTGGAGAACTCCTCACTGATACCTCCCCAAAGCAGTTGGAGGCAGTGACAGCCCAGGTTTCTGCCACTCGGAGGACTGCTGGAGATCAGTCACTCACTGAGTCCGATTCAGACGATGAGCCTCTGCGAGCAGCTGCCAAGACAATGCTGGCGATGCAACGACAGGCGGCAGAACGTCAGGCAGAGATGCGAGCGTCACTTAGCAGACTAGCATGAAGGATGGAGAAGCCCATCCACATTCTGTCTGATGCTGTGGCATTGAAATGCGAGTGCCTCAAGGTCACCATGGGAAGATTGGCGACTGACATGGAGACCTTGGTCCAGCAGGTTTTTGCCAGATTTGCTCTCAGTCCTGAACTCCATGGCCACAGACATTGATGGGAATCATCAGTGTCTAGGCAAGAGTGGGCAGTGCACTTTAACCTCTCCTCAGGTGCCCTTCACCTCAAGGAGTCAATGCGGGGCCCTTGGGCACTCAGGGAGGATGAGTGTCAACTGGATACCCCGGGGCCTCCACTCA
Organism: Cetorhinus maximus; assembly: GCF_964194155.1. Classification (NCBI taxonomy): domain Eukaryota; kingdom Metazoa; phylum Chordata; class Chondrichthyes; order Lamniformes; family Cetorhinidae; genus Cetorhinus; species Cetorhinus maximus. The sequence goes on along the minus strand of NC_135910.1, from coordinate 20,654,381 downwards.
GGACACTCTATGCGCGTCCAGCCATTCAAGAGTCCCTTCTGCCTGTGATTCCATCCACTCCAGCTGCTCAGGCCGGGGAGGATGCATATGCCCCTAAGCAGGAGACCCTTACCAGGCCAGGGCCCTCCAGGCCTTGGGCCACCAGAGGACATCTGCCAAGGTCATCATAGCCATCAGGACGTCGCAGTCAGCAGGCAGCCTCCACCTCTGCTGCGGATGTCGGGGCTGCACCCAGGCACAGTGGTAGGGTTAGAAAAATGAAGAAATATTGAAATAACTTTTGGGTCATGGCTGTGAAAATATTGCACTTTTCTTAATACATTTGATGTTAACGTGAAAGGCTTGGTCAATTGAAGGCGTGATTATTTACTTATATATCCTCTTGTTGCGAGGTTTAGCCATCCTCCCAGGCAGTGGTAGTCTCCCTTTGTGAGATTCCCATTCATGTGATGTCAACCTCAGTGAAGGTAGTTTCCGGATTCTTGTGTGATGTCAGGGAGATGTATCAAAATCTTTATTGGAAGCGTGTGCTAATTACGTTTATAACTCTTTTTGCTCACAACACACCATTGTGTGAGGGCAGCTCAGCAGCCTTGAAGGATTAGCAGCAGTTGTGTCTCCTCAGTGGTAGTGCTAAAGTTAAGACCTGGACCAGAGGATGACATCCCCAGCCATATGCAAACATACAAAATAGGAGCAGAAGTAGACCAATCGGCCCCACTATTCAATAAGATCATGGCTGATCTGCTTGTGTTTCGAATTCGACATTCCCATCTACCACCAATGATCTTTGATTCCCTTGCCTAACAAGAATCTATCTCCGCCTTAAAAATATTCAGTGACCCCCACCTCCAGCACCTTCTAAGGCAGAGAGTTCCAAAGTTGCACAACCCTCTGAAAGAAAACATGTTCTCCTTATCTCTGTCCTTTAAGGGCAACACCTAATTTTAAAACAGTACCCCCTAGTTCTGGACCCACCCCACAAGGGGAAACATCTTTTCCACGTCCACCTTGTCAAGACTGTTCAGGATCTTACGTACTTCAATCAAGTCACCCCTCCCTCTTCCAAACTCCAGTGGGAATAAGCCCAGTCTGTCCAACCTATCCCCATAAGACACCTCATTCCAGGTATCAGTCTAGTAAACCTCCTCTGAACTGTCTCCACGCATTTACATCCTTCCTTAAATAAGGAGACCAAAACTGCACACAGTATTCGAGATGCGGTCTCACCAATGCCCTTATAACTGAAACATAACATGCTTACTTTTACGTTCAGTTTGTCCCGCAATCAAGGATAGCATCCCTTATCAACATTGGCTGCTGTAGTTTCTCATGAATGTGGCGACAACTGCATCAAGTTAGTTGATGCAGTGTTCTCTCTGTTGTGTTGACTTTCAGTTCCCAGACCAAACGCATACAGAGTGCATCACTGGCCTTCTTAGAGATCATGGCCTGGTGAGTCATGAAGCAGGAAGGTGTAAGCCTGAATGCTGACCTTGCTCTCAGTGTGACTGGTTGGACATACCTTTCAATGCTATGGAATGGCATTAAGAGACAGGAGGAATGTGGCCGTCTCCTGTTGTGTTCACTTTACTCCTCCTGGAATCTGGTGGCAATTAAATTGGCACCGGCACGTTTTCCGCATCGTGCTTCTTCGGTGACATTGTCCCGTGTAAGCTGACCCTCATCTCCCTCTTCAGGTTCTGGCCCTCCTGCTCTTTATTGTCCGAGGAGCTGTCCCCCTCCTCCATTTCCCCCTCAGGCAAGGGATCATCCCTTTGAAGAGCCTGGCTGTGAAGGATGTAACACACAACGATGATGTGGGAGACCCTATCTGGAGTGTACTGCAGAGCCTAACCTGAGCGGTCTAAACATCGGAAGCACATCTTCAGAATGCTGATGGTCCCTGTAATGCTATGGGCAAAATTCTAGGTCATGGAATAAAAGGGAAAGTAGGCACTTGGATAAGAAATTGGCTGAGTGACAGGAAACAGAGAGTAGTAATCAATGGTTGTTTTTCAGATTGGAAGAAGGTTTGTAGTGCTTACTTTTACGTTCAGTTTGTCCCGCTAGTCCCTCAGAGGTCAGTGTTGGGATCCTTGCTCATCCTGATATATATTAATGACCTAGACTGCGGTGTGCAGGGCATGATTTCAACATTTTCAGATGATATGAAGATTGGAAATGTTGTATACTGTGATGGGGATAGTCTTGAACTTCAAAGGACATAGACATGTTGGTGGATTGGGCAGACAAGTGGCAGATGAAGTTCAATGCAGGAACGTGTGAGGTGATTCGTTTTGGCTAGAAAGATATGGTGAGACAGTATTAAATAAAGGGAGAGCTTCTAAAGGAGGTGCAGGAACAGAGGGACCTCGGTGTATATGCACATAAGTCATTGAAGATGGCAGGACATGTTGAGAGAGCAGTTACTAAAGCATATAGTATCTTAGGCTTTATTAATAGGAGCATTGAGTACAAGAGTAAGGAGGTCATGTTGAACTTGTATAAGACACTAGTTAGGCCTCATTTAGTGTACTATGTCCAGTTCTGGACCTCATACTTGAGGAAGGATGTGAAGGCATTGGAGAGAGTACAGAGGAGATTCACAAGACTGATTCCCGGGATGAAGAACTGTAGCTATGAGGATAGATTGGAGAGGTTGGGACTGTTTTCCTTGGAGAAAAGGAGGCCGAGAGGAGACTTGATAGATATATTCAAGATCCTGAGGGGTATGGACAGGGTAAATAACGAGAAACTGTTCCCACTCAAGAGAACATCAACAACTAGAGGGCACAGATTCACAATAATTGGCAAAAGGAGTAAACGTGATGTGAGGAAAAGATTTTTCACCCAGAGGGTGGTTGGAGTCTGGAACAAACTTCCTGAGAGGGTGGTGGAGGCAGGTTTGATCGAGGTATTCAAAAAGGAATTGGATTGCTACCTGAAAAGAGAGAATGTGTAAGGTCACGGGGATAAAGCAGGGGAGTAGGACTATGTGGAATGCTCTTTCAGAGAGCCAGTGCAGACTCAATGGGCTGAATGGCCGCCTCCTGCACTGTAAAGATACTGTGATATCTCTGAGGCCAATGTACAGGTGTCATGAGCCATCGTTTTAGTGGGCACCCCTTATCCCCAAGCAGTCATTCCTGTAGACGCTTGGGCCCTGGGCCCTTTGAATATGTGAGGCACCTGGGAGTGACTCAGGATGCAGGAGTCATGGGAACTCCCAGGGTATCTGGCACACACGTGCATTATGTGCTTCCCATGATCACACACCAGTTAAACATTGATGGAATGAAACTCGTTACGGTTGATAAACATTAGGGGCTGCTACCATTGAGCCCTCAAAGCTACATGGCTGCAGGCGATTGCACCCTGCACTCTAGGGAAGCTCGAGATAGCAGCAAACCCATTGAATCTGGCAGCCTGGCTATCTTCATCAAGTGTAAACTTCATGTATTGATGATCCTTGCTGTAGAGGGTACCTGTGCCCTCCTAGATGTATCTATGTGTGCTGGATTGTGAGATGCCGTGCAGGTCCCTGTGGATCCCTGGAACAATCCACAGGCAATGAAATTGAGCACGGTGGTAACCTTCAAAGCCACTGGCAGGGGATAGCCTCCCACTCCACGGGGCGTTAGTTCCTCATGAAGAATGTAGCAGATGTGATGCACCAGAGCTCGGAACAAGTGCAGACATGCACAGCTTTATCTCTCACTCAGCTGCAGATAGGAGAGTCTTCTTCGGTAGACCCTCGGTCGACTTAGTTGCCCCTGTGGTTGGGCTCTATCCTCCCGATCCTCATGTTGTTGCTGGGACTCCTCTGGGCCTCAGGTGGGGCCTCCTCCCGAAGCTGCATTTGATGGCGCCTGTCCTTTCTTCTCCTTCTCCATTCTATTAGAACCCTCAAGAAGGCAGCATTGATGCAGATGACGCTGATGCAGCTTTGTAAATGAGGCGCAAACGACGCATCGAGGTTACCAAGATGTCATCCCTGGGACTTAACATCTCAATCCCACGGCAGTTGGAGAAGGTTTGAATGACATACACGACCTTACCAAATTCACTGCTCCAATCTCAGGTTTGGCATACTGATTAAAAATAACTTGCTTATGATTAATGACTGGATGCCCTTTGGCCTGTTATACATGCCAATTGTGGAAAGCACATGAAATTCTTTCATTGAAAAGATGCCATATATGCAGTAGCTGTGCCTACTTAACTGTTGCCTGCATTCCCAATTTCACATTCCTGTGTGTTAATGTTGAAATAGAGCAAATGTTATTAAGCCAGTGACTCCTGTATTTTCCTGTTACTACGCGGCAAAAGATGTGGGTTCCAACGGCAACCTTATCAAGGAAGTCTTCCTACTTTCTCTCAGCTCTGACTCAGTTTCAACCTTGTCGCTCCCACAGGTTTGAGGGGGCCCCCAGAAAGGGCCCCTTAGTCCAGCAGTGCTCTCCTCCCACAGTTACCTCTGACCCCTCTCCTGCAGATTCAGTTCTGGTTTCGGTTTCAAACTGTGCCTTTATGTCGTGTGTACAAGCTGCTGGTTCTTCACTATTATTTCAAGGCCAGTTTCGACATTGCCCCTGTCAGTGTTCAGGTCCCTCCAGTCTACCTGGAACCTCACGGTGTGCAGGTAGAGCTCCCTCCGGTTATTCTCCAGCCTCCCCCGGTAACACTGGATCCCATTGATGTTGTGCTCAACATTCTAACCCTGCCCCCGAACCCATCACTGTTGACATGCCCATGCCCCATTTGGACCTCGCCCCTCCTGGACGGTGTCAAGCTTCTTGAGTGTTGTGGGAGCTGAACTCATCCAGGCAAGTGGGGAGTTTTCCATCACACTTCTGATTGTGGGTCTGGAGTCACATGTAGGCCTGACCAGGTAAGGATAGCAGATTTCCTTCTATCTGGTTCACTAATGCCCTCTAGGGAAGGAAATCTGCTGTCCTTACTAGAGGCTGTGTACATGGTCACCTTCAGAGGAAACCAAAACCAAGAAAGCTTCAAATGCCGGCCCTGCTTTATTACGTTTTCCCCGTCTTCAGGCTGCAGATGCCTCCCCTAACCATGACCATCCCAACTGCAGCTCAGTACAGACCCAGACAACGGAGAGGCAATGCTGTAGTGGTATTGCCGCTGGACTAGTAATGCAGAAACCCAGAGTAATGCTCTGGGAACCCGGGTTTGAATCCTGCCATGGTGGAACCCATGCAGATGGTGGAATTTGAATTCAATAAAAATCAGGAATTAAAAGTCTAACAATGACCATGAAACCATTGTCGATTGTTGTAAAAAGCCATCTGGTTCACTAATGCCATTTAGGGAAGGAAATCTGTCCGTATCTGGTTTGGCCTATATGTGAATCCAGAGCCACAATCAGGAATGTGATGGAATACTCCCCACTTGCCTGGATGAGTGCAGCTCCAACAACACTCAAGAACCTTGACACCATCCAGGATAAAACAGCCCCGCTTGATTGGCACCACATACACAAACCTCCACCTCCGACGCACAGTAGCAGCAGTGTGTGTACCATCTACAAAATGCACTGCAGGAATTCACCAAGGCTCCTTCGACAGCACCTTCCAAACCCACGACCACTACCATCTACAAGGACAAGGGCAGCAGATAGATGGGAACACTACCACCTGGATGTGCCCTTCCAAGTCACTCGCCGTCCTGACTTGGAAATATATCACCGTTCCTTCACTGTTGCTGGGTCAAAATCCTGGAACTTCCTCCCTAACAGCACTGTGGGTGTACCTACACCACATGGACTGCAGCGGTTCAAGAAGGCAGCTCACTACCACCTTCTCAAGGGCCACTAGGGATGGGAAATAAATATTGGCCTAGCCAGTGACACCCATATAAGACCATAAGACTTAAGAGCAGAAGTAGGTCATCCAACCCATCGAGTCTGCTCCGCCGTTCACTGAGTTCATTCCTGATCTGATAATCCTCAACTCCACCTTCCTGCCTTTTCCCCACACCCCTTGATTCCCTTAATCATTAAAAATATGTATATTCTCAGCCTTGAATATACTTAACGACCTAGTCTCTACAGCCCTCTGCAGTAAAGAATTCCACAGATTCACTACCCTCTGGGAGAAGAAATTCCTGCTCATCTCTGTTTTAAATGGGTGACCTCTTACTCTGAGATTGTGCCCTCTGGTCCTAGACTCTCCCACAAGGGGAAACAATCTCTCAGCATCTACCCTGTCAAGCCCCCTAAGAATCTTATATGTTGCAATAAGATCGCCTCTCATTCTTCTAAACTTCAATGAGTACAGGCCCAACCTACTCAACCTCTCCTCCTAAGAAAATCCCTCCATACCCGGGATCAACCTAGTGAACCTTCTCTGGACTGCTTCTAATGCCAGTATATCTTTGCTTAGATAAGGAGACCAAAACTGTTCACAGTATTCTAGGTGTGGTCTAACCGGTGCCTTGTATAATTTTAGCAAGACTTCCGTATTTTATACTCTGCATTCCGTGAATGAATAAAATAGCCCTGTACATGGCTCGCTGCACCCCAGAACTGTGTCTACTCTCTCAGCCTGGACTGTGTCTACTCTCTCAGCCTGGACTGTGTCTACTCTCTCACTCCGGACTGTGTCTACTCTCTCAGCCTGGACTGTGTCTACTCTCTCAGCCTGGACTGTGTCTACTCTCTCAGCCTGGACTGTGTCTACTTTCTCACTCCGGACTGTGAGCCCCAGGAGTGTCTCTATATTTCTCTCACTCCAGACAGTGAGCCCCAGAACTTTCTCTACTCTCTCATTCTTACCTGTTGGCCTTCCTGCTCCTTTGCCCCTCGTGTGTCCATCATCCTTTCTTCTCCATCCCCAGGTAGCAATGCTGGGCTCTGTTTGAGGTTACAGCCCTGCCTGAGTGCTGCTGCACAGTGGCGTCTTCCAGGACCGCAGAGGCACTTACTGGGAGCAGACCAACCCTACACCCCCAGCACCGTGGCAATCCACTGGCATCGCAATGGGACCAGCGCAGCGCTGTCGCAGGTAAGATCCGAATGTTACACTCACCTCGAAGTCATGTGTGAAGTGAGGTCTCACCGCTGCATGCTGCTCTTTACCAAACGTGAATCAGAACCGGTGTGAATTCTCGCAGGCGTGACACAAGATTGGAAGGCGCCACATAATTCTGGTGATAAGCACATTTAATGAGCATTGATGAGATGGTAATGAATGCAAATGGCAGTCACTAGTCAGCAGGATACCTGACCTGCCATCAAGCTGCCATTACTGAGTTGTTGGGAGAATTGCAAACTGTTTTCATGCCAGCGGGAATCCGAGTTTTTGCCACTCCCCAGATTCTCCGCTCCCGCCCGACACGAACCCTGCTGAGGGCAGGATGGGAAAATTCCGCCCATAGAATGAAATAGTAGAGATGGAGGCCATTTGACCCATTGTGACTCTTTTTAAGAGTAATCCCATTAAACTCTGCTCTTTCCCCATAGCCATGGCACATTTTTTTTTTAAGTATTCGTCCAATTCCCCTTTTTGGAAGTTATTATTGAATCTGCTTCTACTGCCCTTTCAGGCAGCGCATTCCAGATCACAACAACTCACTGGGCGGAATTGTCCCAGATTTGCACTAAGTGCGGTAGCGGGTGGGGAAAACAACGTTTTACCCGCTGCCCGTAATGCCAGCTTCTCACGCGTTATCATCCCAAACTGGTGCATTAATTATGCATTACTGGGAAACCCACCATTTCCATGGCAGGTGAGCTCTCAGTCGCCCGCTAGGCCATCACTTCGCTGCTTCATCACACCGGGCACCACGTTTAAAGTGCAGCCACGTGCACACCTCTCAGTGCTTCCAGCCCAGGACTGCTGCACAGAAGACAGGATTGCCCTGAAAAACAAAAAGATTGCAGCCCCCGAGTTTAGTGACGCATCCCTTGAACACCTTTTGTACGCCGTGGAGGCCCACTGTGATGTCCTCTACCCCTGGTCTGGCTGCAGGAGGGGCAGCAGCATCATCAATCCAGCATGGGAGGCAGTGGTCAGCGCCAATGCCCTGCAAAAGACAACAGCCACCCAGTGCCACCACAGGATGAATGGTCTCACCCATTCTGCCAGGGTGAGCCACTCTTCTCACACGCTTACAAACCCATCACACATCCACAGGGATCTCACACCTCAAGGGACAACACCACTAACTCTCACACACACCCTCACATCTCCATCAGGCTCATATCCTCTGGAGCTCACATCCTGATCCTGTCCATGGCTCCGCTCACCACACAAACATTCCACACAGCGCCATGTGTCCTGCTCACACCATCTCCATCTGTTTTCATGCAGGAGAAGCCTCACATCAGCAGGGAGAGGTCACAGACCGGGGTGGAGTGGCCCACATTAGACCCTTCACTCACTTTGAGGAGCGTGTCATTGCGCTGACTGGTGAGGACCTGGACTGTGCCTGCGGTGATGGTGAGGTCAGTGATGAACACCCTTGTGAGGATCTTGCACCACATTATCCCTCTCTCAAAGCAAATGCGAGTGCTCTCCCTCTTGCTTTTGATTCTGATGACATGCACGGCTTATCTCTGCTTTGGTTCACAGGGAGCTCTGCCAAGCGACCAACACCCTCAACTCCATCCAGGTCCTCACCTCCAGCCAAGAGGACTCCTCCTCCATTGAAGAGCTGGGAATAAGCAGCCTGGAAGACCTGTCACAGCGCTTACCCACACCCTCCACCAGCACAGAGACACACACCTCAGTGGGACCCAGATCTAGAGCAGACTCAGGTTCACAGTCTGGTGGTCACCACAGGGACACGTCTCTGCAGCAGGAGGAGACAGGTTCAGCCGAGCTCCCCGGCACTCGGAGGACTGCTGGGGAAAAGATATTTGTGATGTCCAAGTCAGATGACGACCCTCTGGATTTGGCCTTCCAACTCATCGTAGAGTCGCAGAAGGTGCCCTCAGTTGAGCCCTGTTGAGGAAGCCCTCAACAGAGTGGCATGCGAGTTGGAGGAGTGTGTCCGCCTGCTCTCTGATGAAGTGGTGCCCACATGTGCGGGTATGGAGGTCTCCAAGGGGAGGATGGCAGATGCCATGGAGACCCTAGTCCAGCAGAACGCGGAGATGTGTGCAGACCTGCCCTCCATCACGGGAGCCAAGGTTGAGTTCCTGCAGAGGCAACACAAGGGGAAACGGGCACCTCGATGTCCCCCCAGGTGCTCCTTCCCCTCAAGGAGTCAGGCCGGGGCCCTCAGGCATCCGATGGGAGGAGGAGTGGCAGCTGGACACCCCTGGGTCATCCACTCAGGAATCTCAGAGGCTGTTCTCTCCCTCTGAGTCCCCATTGCTGTGACCCCCTCAGCCTCATCCTCTGACACAGCAGAGGAAGCAGCTGGCCAATGTGTGTGTGTGTGTGGCAGGGCCTTTCGGAGCCTCATGCAAGCATTCTCCCACCCACGGGGATCCTTTCCCTATCACACTCATCTCAATTTTCAATGCTGCCCGCTGGGGTTCACTTTCAGTTGTCCACCTGAGCTGACCTGCATCTCCCCCCACCCACTGACCACACTCCCACGCAGCACCTGATCTCACCCACCACGACTCTCGTTTCACTTTCAATTTAGACAGATTGGTGGTGATTCAGTTTTTCATTCGCTGCCCCCTCCTTTCCCCTGCCTCAGTCACCCATTTCCTTTCCCCCATCGCTGTTGACCCGCCCTGGCATCAGCTTCTACCTCCCCTCCGTGACCTACCAGCCACAACCCTTTTCCTTTGGGAATGTCCAGGTGAATGTGCACATTCCCTTCGTTCCTGAAAACCTCACCCCATTCACATTCACCTCCCTGACCTCCTCCTTCCCACCTCCAGGGTCCATGTCTGCCTCCGAGTCCCCACTAGCCACCCTCGCCGTCCCTTCTATCACTACCATCGAACCCTCACCCTACCCTCCCACCCTACTGCTTCACTCTGCCCTCAGTCATTCTCACCATTCCCTCGTACCATGCCTGCTCTCAGTTCGGTCCCCAGGAGGCAGCCCTCCTTTGCATGTTCACCTGGACATCCCCCCTCTGGACCCCTTCTCCCCTCCAGACCCCTTCCCCCCTTAGGATCCCTTCCACCTCACGGACTCCACTGTTTTTCTCTCCACTGATGCTATTCGACCTGCTGAGTTTTTCCAGCATTTTCGGTTTTGGTTTCAGATTTCCACAGTATTTTGCTTTTACCCCTGTGCAGTGTTGGGTCATTGGAGGTGGTGCCCTTTAGGTGCAATGTCAAACTATGACCACTTTTCCCTATTAAAGAACCCATGGCATTACTGAAAAGTCAACACTGCCCTGGTCAAAATTCAGCCCTAAAACAACAGCACCAAAAATAGCTTAACTGGCCATTCCTTTTATTGATGTCAGTGGCATCTTCCTGTGTACAAACTGGCTCCGATACATCAGACACAGCAATTCAAAGTAATCATGCATCTGAAGTGCTTTGAAGTATTTGAGAGACATGGTAAGGTTATATATGAATAAAAGTTTTGTCCATCAAAAGTTGTTCATTTTGACAATAATCAGCGTGGGAATGCTGGCTGATTTTCCTCAATCGGCTGACTGGATGGCAGGAGATGAGAGGTGTCCCCCACCACCCCCCACCCCCTTCTCTGTAGCACATTTCCAGAAATGGTCATGCATTCATTTGCTGAGCCTTCAAGGCAAAGCTCATCCAGCTTTTAGTTTAAATCATTCATTTCTAATGTTTTGTTTCCACTAAATGACAAATACAGACTCAGTGTAGAATGAAATATTCATGCAACCTCTTCGTCCTTCTACACAGCCCATCGAAGAGAGAAGACGTGATTCGTGCAGATGCTGCTGGATGCAGAAACCTCCATCCCCACTTGTCGATAATTCAGCCTTTTACTGTCTCTCTGCATCTAGGTCAATAAAACTGTAACTGGGGACAGCTTCCAAGGGACTGGACCTAGCTGTTATAGTAAAAACCAGTAATTGCATAGGAGCTGCTAGTTAATCCCTCTGGGTAATATTAAAAAAGATTTATTAATGTTGTAAAATGATTCAGGTGCTCAGCCAGATTTAACTGTTTGAGACACGTGCTATAATGGAAGACGGGACATCGGCCATCAGACACTTCATCATGCACAGGTTGGCAAGAGCTCTCATGGACTTGGCCACCAGTTTCATGTTGGAAAGGATGGGCTCAAAACTCTGTGCTAATCCCTGTGCCAAGTTGGAACTGAGCTCTTCCATGGTCCTTCACAGTGACAAAAGGCTTTCTGGCAGGCCTGTCAATGCACCAATCATTTGTTTGTGCAAGACCATTAGCCTTTTTCTGTACACGGCCCCATCAAAGTCCTAAGTCCTCTGTAGCGGAATTCGTGTGTAGCGGAATTCGTGTGTGACCTCACCTTCTGGGGAACTGGCATCTATACTATCCTCTCTCCCTGCCCCAGCTGCAGAGCACTCATGCCTATCGACTCAGCATGTGTGGAGTATGCCCCTATGTTACCCTCTAAAGTTTGTACACTATCAGTACCTGAACTGGTGGCTGTGAGTGTCAGATCAAAGTGACAGTATTTCTTCTCCTTATATTTCTTGAGCATTTCATCTTTCTGCGTCACTGTCTGGCCAGGCAGCAGTTCTTGGGTATCTAAAAACATAAAGTCAGAAAGCTAGGGTTGTGGCAAAGGGGTTTTGGGGGGGGTTGCGAAGAAAGAGGTGCATGGTTATGCCTTTGGCAGCTTCAGAAGAGATTGTGAGAGGAGAGTGAAGTGGACTTTGGGAAGGAGGATTAGGGAGGAGCATACTGTCATCCTCTATTGTTTCAGCCCTCACTGGCCATGTCCTCAGTCATGGCTGCTCGAATGATAGCCAGCATTGTCTCATTCATGGGGATGAGGACATGCAACCGTGCCTAACCCCAGCAGTTAGCCCCTGCTGCTTCCAGTTATATGTCACTTTGTCCTGAGAGGGAAATGGTTGGTGGAGATTGTAGGTGAATGAAGGTGGTAGGGTGAATGGAGCAGTGAGTGAGGCTAGTTGTTTATTTGTAAAGATATAGCTTGTGACTGACCTTGACCAGTCATGTGAGGCCATTACACTTCTTCCTGCACTGCATCCAGGCCCTTAAGACTCTCCTGCTGGCATGGACTGCAACAGTTACCGGCTCCTACTGCTTTCTCAGTGTCTGCCTGGAGGGCCCCAGTGGAAAGAGGACCTCTCTCTTCCTGTCCACCTCCTGCACCAGTGTTGCTTCGAAGAACCTTCGGCACATTCTCTTGTCCTTTGCACCACCTCCACTTCTCTTTCTGTCTATAAACCCTTCTTTAACCAGTTTCTCACCCGCTGCAGCCAAAATGCATCTCCCCTAAAGAGAAGTAAGCTAGCTTTAAATGGTGCTAATCTCATCAAAACCTAAGCCCCCTGCTGAGGCATGCAGTCGCTCAACAGTAAGTTCAATGCTGGGCTGCATGCCACCATTATTACAACTATTAGGCAATTGTCTGCAATATGTTGAATGGGCACGGGTAAATCCCACATCGTGAGCCCTGCACCCGATTTCGGGGGTTATCCAATTTTTTTTCTTTCTGGCTGTCTCTTTTTGATACTCCTCTGGTCAGTGCTTCTCTTCTCTCATGCCAGCCTCTCATGCCAACCTCCCACACTGCGCCCCCACCTCCCCCCCCCCCACCCCCCCACCAGCTACAAACACACAACCCTATGCATCCATACATAAAATGATATCGTTTTTCAATTCTGGATGAGATGATCAGCCCATACTTTCCCTGCTGCTGTCCTGCTGTTCTATCCTATAATGTTGTTCTCGTTAAGATACGTGTACAATTTTATCTTGAAGTTCCTACTTTGATGCTCCAAAAATAGACCACCTCTTGGTAACGTAAATATTCTTCAATCCAGCCTCAACCCAGCTCCCCCGTCTACAATAAGGACCTTTCACTCTGCCTCCCTTTGCTAATTTAAACCTTCTCTTCATTTTTCTTCATAGGTAAGGGTACTAGTTTATTGGTTGGACCCTGCTGGGTTTTATTCTGTAGCTCACTGCTACTTCTTAAAAAAATCTTTTTAGCTGTCTGTATTTTTACACCTTCCGACTGTATGTGTTCCTGAACTCGGAATAATACTCCAAAGTGGGATCAGACTGTAAATAACCACACCAGCGTTTCATTTCATCTATAACTGATTCCATCTTGTATGTAACCTAGCTTCTCATTATCTGTTGTGATAGCAGTGAGACATTGGGTTGGTGTCAGGAGAGCTCCAGCTCTGCGATTTTGATTCCTTCCTCGAGGAATCCTGCCCAGTTTCTTCCTATTAGTTCTGCAATCATTCTACTCCTTCCTTATCTCTGTGTGCACAACTCTACAACTCAAACTGCATCTTCGCACTCTCAGCCAGGTATGTCCTCTTGGACCTTATCTCCATTTTCCAACATATTTGCCCCATTTATTTGGGTAGTAGCTGCAAACTTTGAGATGAAGTCACTGGCACCATCATCCTGCTGATTGTATGAAAACATTGAAGAACTGGTTCGAGCACCAATGGACACTACAGCTACCCACCTCAGGCAGAATTTTGTGCCCTCCCCCATGGTGAGTTTTGTGGCGGGCGTACTTAATTGGGTGGAAGGGACTTTGCCACCTGCCTGCCTCCACTCCGATTAAGGCCATGGCGGGTAAGTCCCATGGACAGCCTTCCCACTCATCTGCCAAATGTGGCCCTTAACATGGGCAATTAATGACCACTTAAGGGCCTCATCCTGCCGCTGCTGGTACAAACCCAGCAGCTGGAGGGGGTTTTGCCATGCGGGGAACAGGACAAGTAAACCCATTTGGGGCTGCGTGAAGCTTCCCGGAGGAGTGGTCATTTGTTCGAAGGCACTTGGTGCCTGATGGAGAGACTCAGCTTCAGGAAGGGGTGGAGGGTGGAGGGGGGCACTGTCAAGTGCCTGAGTGGAACAAGATGTGGCTGGCCTTCCCTAAAAGAGGTGACTTGGCGCTCTCACTGGCTCTCCAGCTGATAGCTGAGAACCCAGTCACCTCCACATGCAAACTCAAATTCTGTTCGACCAAATGACTAATTGTATACTTGAAACAGAAGTACAACAAAGACCAAATTCAGGATATCAACAACATAGTTGAAGTTTCGAGTCCTCATGACCCTTCAACAGAACTGGTTCTGTTGAAGGGTCATGAGGACTCGAAACGTCAACTGTGTTCCTCTCCGCCAATGCTGCCAGACCTGCTGAGTTTTTCCAGGTATTTCTGTTTTTGTTTTGGATTTCCAGCATCCGCAGTTTTTTGTTTTTATCAACAACATAGTTTGACTTACAGGTTGGTTAAGAACAGGTAAGTCACCTATTGAATTTCTCCAAGATGTATTAAACCCAAGGTTGTACCAGTCTTCATTTCCAACCATATCGATAATGCTAAAGTGAGACAGTCCCAGAATCGAGTGAGCGTTTATGCGAGATGAGATTGAACAGATTGGTAATAGGGTTACTAATTTATGCCGTGTCCTACACTGTGTTTGGTCTGAAGTGTTCAAATATCTTTCATTTTTTGATTTGATCCGTTTATGCTGCTATACTGCATCAATAGATGACCACACCATAAACAGTACCCTTTTGACTAATATTCAGTGAGATTCCAAACTAAGCTCCAAATCCTATATATTCCTATTTATCAATGGGAAAGGATAGTAATTCCTGCCTTAATTGTTGACTTTGTTCATATCCCAAGAATAAATACAAAAAAGAAACCCTTTAATCTCTTGTGGCAAAAGTTTCAAGTATTTGATAAGCCTTTCCTGTTTTCCAACATTATTACAAGAGGATGCAGGAACAGAAAGAGCTGGGAGTTATGGGGTGGGTGGGGGTAGCAGTGGGGCTAGGGGTTTGGTGTGGTAGGTAAATGCACAAATCTTTGAAGATGGCAGGATAAGTTAAGAAAGCTGGTCAAAAAGTATTTTGGATCCTCCATTTATAAACAGAGCATAGATAACAAGGAAGTTATGTTAAACTTTTATCAAACACTGGGTAGGCATGAATTGGAGTATATTGGTCTTAATTTTAACAGGGATGGTTACATAGGGAGGGACGTGGACTTTCAGATGAGAAACCTTGGAGCCTGTGCTTCCCCGTGTACAATGAGGTTTTAAATCCATAAGGTGTGTCCTTTGGTCCTGATAGGACTGGAATCAACCTGATTGACAGATTTGGCTTCCAATCAGGTGGTGAGGCCATCAGAACACACTGCAAGACCAGGATGTCCAATCCTTAACCCCGAGGGGAGGGATCTGATCCCTGGGGAGGAGGTTAGATCACTGACTCTGGGACCCTTTGTACGTTGGGGGGATTTGATGAAGAGGAGCTTGGAAGTCTGAGGGGAAGCACTGTTATTCCTCCTGGCCTACAAGCAGTGCTGTAAAGGAATCTACTTTCTCCCCAAAGCTGTCCTCATCTCCCTTCAGCTACTGAGTTCCCCTGAAGCCTGGGAAACATGACTGGCTACTGTAAATTCTGCTGAGCAGGTTCAATCTGAGGCTGTGAGCCTCATTAAAAAATGTAAATAGACAACTCACCTACTAGGGGTAGATTAGCTGCCCACCCATTGTCTTGTCTCAATGGGCAAGTTGGAGGTGGGTCGGGGTCGGGGAGGGGAGGGGTTCAGCTTTTTAATGTTTTCACCCATACCCAATCCCAGCACCCATGGTTTAGAGCTAAAACATGTCCCAATATGGTGTGTAATTCTGGATGGCAAACTTTAGGACAGATGATTAAACCTTGGAGAGTATGCAGAGGAGATCTACTAGGATGGTATCAGAGATGTGAGACGTCAGTTACAAGGAGAGATTGGAGAAGCTGGGATTGTTCTCTTTAGAGCAGAGAAGATTGAGGGGAAACTTAATCAAGGTGTTCTAAATTACGAGGGATTTTAATAGGGTAAGTAGAGAGAAATTGGGCATAATTTTACACCCCACCCTCCCCGCTCCTGGGATCAGGCTGGCAGGTAATGGGAGGCGAGACTGGGTAAATTCAGATGGGATGGGGGCAGGGATGTCCATTGTTTTATTGCCATTGCTGGTCTTTTACCACCCTTGGGCCAATTGAGGCCCTTATGTGACCAGTTAATGGCTACCCCGAGGGCCTTTTACCACCACTTACCAGCAGCGGGGCTTTGGGGGGTTGGGAGTGCCCACACCTGAGCCACGTAAAATTGATCTGCGGCTTCCAGGGCCAGTGTAGTCAGGCTGGTCCCCAACTTTTCAGCAGGTGGGTGGGGCCACTGTTCCATATTAAATGCCAACCATTGGTTCCAGTGGCAGGGGGATTGGTTACTAGAGGAGACAGATTTAAGGTAATTGGCTAAAGATTTGGGGGGAAATTAGAAATCATTTTAAATGCAGTAAGTTATTGTGATCTGGAATGTGCTGCCTGAAAGGGCGGGGAAGCAGATTCAATAATAACTTTCAAAAGGGGAATTCGATAAAGACTTGAAAAGGAGAAATTTACAGGGCCCTGGGAAAAGAGCAGGGAAAAGGAACTAATTGGACAGTTCCTTCAAAGAGCCACACAGAAACCGTGGTTTGATTGACCTCCTTTTGTGTTGTGTCATTCAATGATTCTTTCACTCCTGTTCTTTGTAACCTGGGTAGAGTCCTGTCTGATGTACATTGGCTCTTCACTCAGCCTTCTGAATAAATAAATTGAATCATCTCAATGCACCATCAAAATGCTAAATCCACTGACATTTGTGAAATCAGCAATCTGGTTTAAAGAGAGTGTTCAGTGAAGTTCCCATTAGTCTGCCACCTCTCACAAAGTGTCTTTTGTTTCCTGAGAATTTAATGGAGATTATAAGCATGCTGCAGAGGACAGAGAGAGAGAGAAAGACAGAAATGGAACAAGTAGTGGCTAGCGGGGCCTGGGGTGAGTGGAGGAGGCAGATGGGGAATTCACAACTGTGTCTGATACAGAATCTCACAGACCAGGAAGATTCCAGGCTCAATCTGTGATTTGTGCTGATTGACAATTAAGAATATTAGAACATAAGAAATAGGAGCAGATGTGGACCATCAGGCATCAAGCCTGCTCTGCCCTTCAGTAAGTGCATGGCTGATCATCTACATCAACTCCATTTTCATGCTCACTCCCCACATGATGAGGGGGCTGATGCACCTTGAAGGGTCCCTTGACAAAATCTGTTCCCTTTCTGTGGAGCCAAGAGAAGCAAGAATTTTCTCCAACTTCACATTCCAAGTGATTGGACTCCACCCCCACCTTCCACCAATTCCCCGGTCGAATTCCTTCTCCACCCAACACACCTGAAAAAGGCTATTGATGGCCCAAAATTGACTTCTATCACGGAGTGAGCAGCCATTGAAGCACAAAAGACTTCTCCAGAGATATTGATTGGATCCACTGTCCAAATATGGGCCGGTTTCTGGCCTCTCTGATCGACCACGTATTGTTTTAGGGGTGTCAACTCTCAGCCTGAGCATGGGCACAAGTTAGTTTCTATCCCCTCTGGCCTCGTCCATGTGAATGCCCACTTGGATGAGGGCGCGGAGAGTTGCCTCTTTAACCCCCCCCCCACTGTATAAATCGCTGCTACAAAAGAGAAATCTAAAAAAATGAAAAAAGAGCAAAGTGACAGATTGTGAGAGAGTGAAAAATCAATTCAGTAACTTGGTGTGTGGTAAGTGATTCCCCATCTAACTGGGTGATGTTTGACTCAGTCCTGCCGCATCCTTGCACCTTATTTTTTCAGGTTAAACTGAGATCAGTTTTACTCTTATATCGATTGTTAATAATTTATTCACTTTCCTGAACTGGTGTAGGAATTAAATAGAGACTAGCTAACAGCCTGTTGGGTTAATGCCAGTCAGAGAGGCCTAAAATATTTATGACAGGCGCTGGTGCTTTAGCTGTAAACAATGCTCCTACACTGTATCTATTAGTCACAGACATGTGCTCTCCTTCCACAGAGATTCAGGGGAAAAACCACAAGAGCTGAAAATCTGAAATAAAAACAGATTTCAATGAGCCCACCTCAATTGTAATTTCCCAACTGGCAAGTACACTAATTATCAATTAATGGCCTGTATGTTCTCCAGTTCAGTGTAATTAACAGAAACAAGGCAGGATGACTTCTTCCTGAAGGTGTCAGCTGTGGCTCAGTTCATAGCACCCTCGCCTTTGAATCAGAGGGTTGTGGGTTCATGTCCCACTCCCGGAAAAACCAAGAACTGTGATTGTACTCGAAAGAAGTTGCAATCTGTGACTGTTAGTAACTCAAAAGAGTTTCCTGAAGGTGGATGAGGTGTCAGCTGTGGCTCAGTTCATAGCACCCTCGCCTTTGAATCAGAACGTTGTGGGTTCATGTCCCACACCCGGAAGCCAAGAACTGTGATTGTACTCGAAAGAGTTGCAATCTGTGACTGTTGGTAACTCGAAAGAGTTTCCTGAAGGTGGATGAGGTGTCAGCTGTGGCTCAGTTCATAGCACCCTCGCCTTTGAATCAGAGGGTTGTGGGTTCATGTCCCACTCCCGGAAACCAAGAACTGTGATTGTACTCGAAAGAGTTGCAATCTGTGACTGTTGATAACTCGAAAGAGTTTCCTGAAGGTGGATAGAGGTGTCAGCTGTGGCTCAGTTCATAGCACCCTCGCCTTTGAATCAGAGGGTTGTGGGTTCATGTCCCACTGCCGGAAACCAAGAACTGTGATTGTACTCGAAAGAGTTGCAATCTGTGACTGTTGATAACTCGAAAGAGTTTCCTGAAGGTGGATGATCAGATTAGGGGATGGGACATGAAGAGATGAAAGAACCTGCTGCTCAGTATTCTCCTTTAAGGCAGTGTCTCATTCCTAGGTTTGTGTGGCTGTCACATTGCGCAGACAGTAGGAGTGCTTGGACAGCAAGGGCTTTCTGTTGAAGGATCACCCATGTATCCAATCTCCAGGGCCACATCAGATTATAGAATCACAGCATACAAGGAAGCCATTTGGCCCATCACACCTGTGCTTCCAGTTGGAGCTGCTTACTAATCCCATGCCTCTATCCTTCCAGTATTTTTCTTAAATATTCTTCAAATGTAAGCCATATTTTAAAAATGTTAGACTCTGTGAGGTAGATTGTGTTCAACCTGTGGACACATTCCAAACAAGAATTTGCAATTACCCAAGAATTCACTGCAAAAGAAATGAGATGATATCCTGACTGTCTTCTTTGATATTGAAGGAGGAATGAGAATGGCGAGGACTAATAACGAGTCAAACACCAATTTCACATCTTTAACTTCCAAATTGAGAGAACTTTGGAAGATTACAGTTAGGCCTGGAAACAGAATATGAATAATGGAAAGAACAACAAAATGAGAGAAGATGGAGGAAGAGAATGAGATACTCGAGATGTTTCGAAAGGTAGAAATTGAACCTTCATTCCTCAAACTTGAAGTGTTTGAGGAGTTGATTAATTGCTTCCAGCTCTATCTGATGAGCCTAATACCATTGCAACTTCCTGCTTCCTTTCAATATATTGCAGTTTAAAAGATTTGCATGGATACCAGGTTGAAGTGGCGAATGTTAATTCTTGGATTCAAACCTGAATCCAGCCCAGAATAATGAGATGAAAGGGTTTTGGTGAAACTGCATAAAGCCATGGACAGCTTCAGTATCTGAGGAGATGCGAAGGATATTGATATTGAACACTGTGCAGTGATCAGCAAACATCCCCCTTTCTGACCTTATGACGGAGGGAAGGTCATTGATGAAGCAACTGAAGATGTTTGGGCCTAGGACACTACCCTCCCTGATGAACTCCTGCAGTGATACCCTGGGGCATCAAAGGAGGCCATTTGGCCCATCATGCCTGTGCCGGTTCTTTGAAGTTGCTGTCCAATTTAGTCCCCACCCCAGCTTTTTCCCCTAAAAATTAGTTAAATACATGTCCACTTGTCTTTTGAAAGTTCCTATGCAATCTGACTCTATCACCCTTTCACTAGTGCATTCCAGATCATAACATCCCTCTGTGAAGAAATTTCCCTCCAATTCTTCTACCAGCTATTTTATGTCTATGACCTCTGGTTACTCACTCTACAAGAGAAAACAGTTTCTCCCTATTTACTCTAACGAAACCCCCTCATAATTTTGAACGCCTCTATAAGATCTCCATTTAACCTCTTCTTGTGAAGGAAGAGATATTAAAGTATATAATGTTATTGGGAATTATTTTTTTAATATAGAGGTTTAGCCTGTGTGTGTGTTTATTGGAATAAAGTTAGCTAGTCTGGGTGCTTTGACATATAGTAGTTTTGAGATGTAAACAGAGGTAGAGAGTACATTTGCATTTTGTTGAATAGAGCATTCAAGAGTGGGAGTGACATCTTGCACCTAGCTAGGAGACACCAAGCAATGTTTTATAACTAATAAAACTGTGAAAGGGGTTTTATTGTTAGACGCGGTGGAGCTCAAAGGGGCTGGTGATACAATGAGAATTTGCATTCCGAAGGAATGGCTAAGTATAACCTGAGAGGAATTTTGTATGTACAGGTCAGAGGCATGTAAGATCTAAGCCTGTAACCCAACAACTGTCTGCAAAGGGACCAAATTGATAGGAACCTCATTTTAAATTCGTAAGGCGAAAATGCTTTGCCTGGTGTCTGGCTAAGTCTATTGGTTATTGTTGCCTTAAATGGAGATTAATTTGGGAATTTGTTAAAAGTTATGATAGTAGTAATTTGTAGCCATATGTATGCGTTTAATTTGTTGTAAAATAATAAATGTTTCATTTAGTTTGATATAAAAACCTCTTGAACAGGTAGCCTTATTCCTGGATTTAGAGCTGCAACTCAAAATATACCAATTGAAAATATAGGTTTCGACAGTTTAAAGTTTCCCTCTGGGATTTTAAATAACTCAGCCTTTACAAACTGCTGTATCATAGAATCAGGATAATCTCTGCCAATCATCAGTGTCTCAGTGACACGGATATAAATATACACTATTATGGGGCGGCAAGCGGGGGCGGGGCCTGCTCGCCGACATGTAAAATGGCGCGCGGGCGGGCATTCCAACATCACCGTGCGTCATTTAGATTTTCAGTTCGACAGGTGTATAGCCGACTCAGCTACGCGCCCGCTGAACTGTCAAAAGGCCTATTAGGGACATTTAAATAGTAATTCATTCAATTAGCTGAGCTGCCTGTCCAACCTTAAGGTTGGCAGGGGGCAGGCGAAGAGCCCAGGCAGCCTTCACATTTTTCATGAAACCTCATCCACGGGCGGGATGATGTTTCATGAAATGTTTTGAAAGTCAATAAAAATTTTAAAAATAATTCTTTCACATGTCCCAGCTCATATGACAGTGTCACATGAGGGGACATGTTTTAAAAGTTTTTATTTCCCTTTATTTAAATTTACACATGTCAAACCAATCTCCGTGCCTCAGGGAGATCTCTGCGCTCTTTCGCGTGCATGTGCGAAAAAGCGCAGGGAACGACTCAGGGAATCCCACCCCCGGCCGCACAGGGAGCGCTCGGCTGAATTGGCCCACCCGTATAAAATGGTGATGCGTCTCCGAGCGGCTTCACGCCCACCCCTGCACAACCCCCCTGACGGGGGAAGAATTCAGCCCATGAAGATAAATGGAACTGAGACAAGGGAGTTGAGGGTTTTGGGGACGGGCAGGGAAGTGGAGGTAATCAGATCACTGTGGTCTTATTGAATGTGGGAGCAGGCTCAAGGGGCTGAATGGCCTACTCCTGCTCCTAATTCTTATCATCTTGTGGTATGTGGGGAAAAAAGTAAACATGTGCCAGACTTTAAAGAAGCGAACTGGCTTTGTTTAAGAGAACACAACATGACTAGTTTATTTTACATTGTAAACCCAAAATCCAACTTACTTTCCACTAGGGCTCAATAATCCTGAAATAATTCCATCAGTTTTATAATCTGAGATGTCACTTTTACTAAAACTCTTATATCACAATCTGGCCAGGGAAAAGCTAAAGAGTCTCTGCTGGAAGATTATTTCCATATCTGGAGCAATGGTTTCACAATTATACTTTATTTTTAATTGAAAGAGAAATGTTCCTGTGAACTCACGTATCTAGTTTTATTCTGCTGATTTAGTTCCAATTTCTCTGGAGGATTTTTGCTGTCAACTCCAGTCTCCACATCTCAGAAACATAGCTCTAGGGTTCTGCAGTCAGGTAGATGTCTTGGATACAGGAGTGCAGGAATCCATTCCTGGACTATCTCTGGATCTTTGCACAGATGTGGGTATGAAAACATTGACAGCTGCCCAGCTGACTTCTGAAAGCAGGGGAGTGGCAGAGCCAATACAGTGGGCAGACCATCGGGAGGCTCTAAATGCTCAGTTGGCTGGGTCTAAAGATAAGAATGCAGAGAATCTGTGGTGGGAATTGCATGGTTTCTTTCTTTAGTTTGAGCAGTGAAGGACCGAGCTTCCTTCCTGGTATTGGGTAGTGCCAAAGAGAAGAAAGTAGGAGAGAAGAGCTGGTGCAGAGTGGTTTGCTTTCACTTTCGGGTTTGTAGAGCCTGTGGGCTGTAGGAGGACTTTGAACTGTTCAAGGATCAGATACAGGTCTTTACCTCTGGGTGTGCATTCATTACTGGGCAATCTAGTGAGAATGATGTGTGGAATGGATCATGTGGCAATGCTACAGTTGAGGCACACTGTCATGGGGCTAGCGGAGGGATCTTGGCGCATTTGCTCTGGAGATTTTGCTAATATTTAAGAACCTTGCTTTTGTGGGAAAGAGGCACATCTCCAAGCCCCACCCCCATCAAACACATGAACCAGCAGGAGGGTGAGTCAGGGAGACTAGAAGGAAGCTAATCCTCAAACCAATCTTACAAAACCCCTTAGCTGATAGAAACCTGAGAGAAGGCCACTTGTATCCAACACAGAGATAAAAACAAAACATCAACTCTTTTCTTCTCCGCCGATGCTGCCAGACCTGCTGAGTTTTTCCAGGTAATTCTGTTTTTGACTTGTATCCAATCCTGGTTCCAGTGGGCCAGGGGAAAGCTCACCTTCATATTCTAATGTTGGTAGTTAATGAATAACATTGCTAGTCACTCCGTGGTGTGTTCATATTCTCTCCCATTCTGATTGAAGTACCTTTGAGTTCAAAGACCTGCAATGAGAGATGGGTGAGAGAATGGGAGAGTGGCACATTCACTTCTCCCAATCAAATCGAAAATGAACACATTAATTGAGTCTGATATAAGGTGTGTCTGACCCCTGTGCTATTGCAGATCCATCCTCACATCCTCCTAGAGTGAGAATCTCTCAATCTGTACTTCAGTTAAAAATAAGTTGAAAGGATAAGTGTTTCTGCTCCCCTCAGACTGACTTTGTCGCTTTGCTGAATAGAATTCTTTAAACAGTGGGCACTGATGACTTTGTAGAGAGCTGTGGCCAAGGGTGTGAGGTAGTTTAATTATCACAGACAGTGCTTCAATGCTGGTCATGTATGTGGGTGATTACACCCTCTAACTTAATCCCTCATCCCCGCAGATATTATTAGTAATCACTGTTTAAATAATTGAAAGAAATATGGTCATCACAGAATCACAGTGCAGTAGAGGCCCTTCGGCCCATCGAGTCTGCACCGACATGTGAGAAACACCATGTCAGGCTACATTGATTAAAAAAGGGTGGCAGATTAATCTGAATTTGAGGTGCAGTGAGGTACAGGCTTTGTCTCAATACCAAACTTCTCTATGAAGGAGAGACCTGACATAGACCTCAAATCATATATTTTTTTAAACAGAGTTTTCCAGATCATGGGAGTTTGGTGCAACGATACTGGACTCTCCCCCATCCTTGCAGACTGTCACTGCCTTCAGCTTCTGTTTTGTCTCTGGGAGGTGGAGACAGTGGTGTAGTGGTAATGTCACTGGACTAGTAATCCAGAGGCCCAGGCTAATGTCCTGTGGACATGGTTTAAGTCTCACCTTGGCAGCCGCTGGAGTTTAAATTCAATTCATAAATCTGGAATTGAACAGTGATCTCAGTAATGGTGACCATTAAACTAACATTGATTGTCATTAAAAAAATCACCTGGGCCAGAATTTGACATCCTGTGGCTGCGTACCCGACCGGAACGGACATCAAATAGCGCGAGATGACGTCGGGCGAGCATCCTGACATCATCGCGCACTCGTGATATTTCGCTGAGTGGGGACATGCGCGGCAGTCGGACATGCCTGACAACAATTAAGTGGACAATTAAGCCCATCAACGATGCAATTAACAGCAATTTAACGTGGCACGTCCACATTTACAGTTGGCGGACAGGCCATTCTCCCATTCGGCATTCACATTTTTGCTCAAAGCTTGATCCAGGGTGGGATGAAATCTCCGTGGAGAAGTAAAATAAAAAGAGATGCCTGGGTATTGGTTCTTCATGAGATTTGCTTTCAAGTGCTTGATTGTGCTGCATGGAGATATTTTGCAGCAGTTTTTGTCATGCCTTTTAGCCTGTGGAGGTCTGCAGCTCTCAGGGCATCTGTCTGCCTTCAGGGAGCTATCTCAAAGCGCTCACCCGCACCCTCGGTTACGTTGGCGCCTACCCTCTTCCTGCCCCCACCCCGGCAATGCTGAGCATTTCAGCGCGCATTTTACGCTGGCTGGCTGTTAATTCGCCAGCCAGCGTGAAATCATGGTCAGGGGCCAATCGCGGCTGGTGGTCCATTTCTGGTCCGCTCCCGGACCCACCGATCACGCGTGCCTGATGACCAAAAAATTCAGGCCCTGGTTCATTAATGCCCTTTAGGGAAGGAAATCTGTTATCCTTACCTGGTCTGGCCTACTCGTAACTCCAGGCCCACAGCAATGTGATTGACATCTTAACTGCTTTCTGAATGGCCTTGCTAGCCTTTCAGTTCAAAGGCAATTCGGGATGGGCAACAAATGCTAACCTTGCCTATGACACCCATATCCCATGAAAGAATAAAAAAAAGTGTATCTTTTTCTTTCATGATTTTATGTAACTATCCTCCACTCACTGCATTATACAGCTGAAATAATCCTGATTTTAGCAGGAGTCATTCCTGAGTTTGCTGTAGTTCCTAAAGGCTCTTTTTAAGTAGACTCTGTTTGTTGCGAGTTCTGCCTTGCATCGAACATCTTGGCTGACATAGCGGTGCCAATACTCATTCTGAAGAGAGCTGCCTATCAGAGGAGGACTCACAAATTGTCTTCAAGAGACAAACACGACTCGTAAAGATATTATGATACTGTGATATCTTGTGCAAAGTCTAAGGTCTAAAATAAGGTCTGCCTGCTCCCAGCTCCACCCAGTCACCTATAACAAAATCATGTGAGTGCCCCTTTAAATATCATTTCTTATACCGCCATCCTCACCCCCTCCCGTAAGTTTACTGAATGGTCCTGCACACTGCTGTTGTCTCATTTTGAGGATCTCAACAAGAATCACAAGAGGCCTGTTGAAATATTTAATGATTGTTTCCTCCTGATACAGGCAGATAATTGGACTATCTCTGTGCTAACCAGAGTCAAAATGACATTGGGCACTACACAGGTGAATACTGTGCTAACTTAACTCTGTGCCCCACATTGGGCCTGATTGAGTGGATCATAATTCACTCTCAAGTGTCCCTGTCTAATTAGTGCCTGTCAGTTTAATATCTGATACCTCCCCTACCTGGGGGCCAAATATTAAGGTGGGGTCTCTCCGGTCAGCTTGGATTCTTCAACTATAAAAAGAAGCAAAGGAGGAACAAGGACAAAGAAAGATTGGCCTCAGTTCCAAGGAATGGAGGACAGGTTGTGGGGACTCAGAGGCGAGAGTGTAATGCAGCAAATATCTTGATTGTATAAATCCTATCAGTTCTCTCCTGGCTCATGTTATTTTCATATCCTCTATTTAGTTAAATTTATGACCTTGTGGTCAGTAACTGTGTTATTTTCTCTGCTTTTGAAAAGAAATTCATTATTTATTAAACTAGTAACCAAATCGCCTTTACTTTGCTTTTGTTGACCTTGAATAATTAGATTTGGAACCTTTCCAAGTTCAGTGGTAACAATAAATCATTTGAAACAAACTCATGTGTTTAGCAAATGTTAAACAACTTTCTTCACAACGTACCCGAACTTTTATATTCTGGTGCCTGATCTGAAAACCTAGAGCAGTGTTTGTATCCATCCCTCTTATGTGTGCATTTTCTCTGACTCACACGCACATGCTCTTTCCATTTCACTTTCTCTCCCTCCCTTGGTTTCTTCTACTTTCCTATCTCCTTACTCTTCCCTTTCTCTCACCTCATTCTTTGAATCATTTAGATGAATTGCAAATCTGCATTCCAAATGAAAATAAGAATATTGCTTTCTTACTTTTATCTTCCCTGTGCAATTGGTGGCACTCTGTATCTACACAGGCAACTCTGTGTAGATGGCTCAGTGTACTTGTTCCATTTGTAAACCAACTCAACCTTGCTCAGCCTAGGTGAGCCTTGGTCAGCTGTTGTGATATGGCAGGTGGTAATTGCCGGGCTGACCAAATCCGAAGGGAAACTTGGCCAAGCTATCACAACGATTTGCAATTTGTATTTTTATTACAAGAAGGTATGTGCACCGAAGTCAAAGTAAACAGTCCACTACCACTTTGGGAGATTTAAAGTATTAAATTATAACATTTATTAACAAAAGAAAACTAAAACACACAAGATTTTAGTTACACAGTGAAACTTAGTCTTTTTAAAATTCATTCATGGGTTGTGGGCTTCGCTGGCTGGGTCAGCATTTATTGCCCATCCCTAGTTGCCCTTGAGAAGGTGGTGGTGAGCTGCCTTCGTGAACCGCTGTAATCCATGTGGTGTAGGCACACCCACAGTGCTGTTAGGGAGGGAGTTCCAGGACTTTGACCCAACATTTCCCAAGAGATTTATAACATTTCCCAAGAGATTTCTACTTAGCTAAACTCCCAAAATAAACACCCTTTTCAGGCAATAGTCCAAATGGATTCTTAATCCAGTAATATTACCACAAGGCACCCACTGTTGCTATAAGGGAGGTATTTCACAGGCCTTTGCTCTCCCTCTCACTCGACAATGGAAATCCAAGGCTTTTAACAAAACCTTCCTTTCTGAAACAAACAAGCATTTCACTGGGGTGGCTAGAGGCTGCTTTCCCAGGTTTGTCTTCACACAGTCGACCTTTCAAGATCTCACATGGCCAATCCCCTCATGTGGCTTTCAATCTTTCCCTAAATATATTTTCTCTCCTTTTGATCTTTAAATCCATTGTTCTAAACTTTTTTTTGGAAGTTACCTTTCCCAGAATATAAAAATCTTTCATGTTGTCATTATGGCCAGCACTTTCAGGAAAAATTAACTTAATAATTTAGCCTTATTTATTTACGATTTTGCCAGTTGCAAAACTTCCGGTCATGTCGCTTTGAAATTCAAACAACTGACACTTCATTCCTCAATTATCTCCAAATTCCCATTCATACTGTATGTACTGGGATCTCACCTTAGCTTCCCCACCTCCATTTCAAAATGCCTGCTTTTACACCTAACCCCTTTGATGATTCAAACATTTCAGCCTATCTTTAATTTAGTTAAGTTAGTCATACACACAGAGCACACACATACACAGCCCCCACAAGCCTGCTTCAGTATCCCACAGTAATAGTAGGGAAAAAAATTAAGTTTCCTTTACACAGCCGAGGTCTGCCTTGCTCAGCCTAGTTCAGCCTACCATTTTCCTTACTGTAGCACTCTCAATAACAAACATTTGCTTGAAGATATTTTGCCAAAGGTTGATTTGAGGAATCTTATGATGTGGGAAACTCAGCAGGTGTAGGATTCAATGAGTAAAGCAGGTGATTGGTCATTTGATTAACTGCAATGCCATGTGTTTTGATGCCCAGCTACACTGGCACCAAATCAGTCATCACCATTCCTCTCCCACTGGCAACCCCCCCAGAGAGTGCACTCAAAGGGTTAAATGATGTAATCTTTCTCAGCACCATCCACACATTTTAAACCAACTTTGTATAGAATATCATCTGATTTCCCCAGACCTCACTATTTCACTTCCTGGTTATAAGATATTTGAGGGACACTCAACTTACACTTTCTCTACTGCATACTCAAGAGAATCATCCGTTCTTTAAAAAGCATAACATGTAAGCTGAGTCTGTCTCAAGGACAGTGTGAGTGAAGAGCTATCTGATATTACATGGCTGAAATTCAAAACTTTAATAGCATCCAGACTTAAACTGTATTAAAGGCATGTAGCTGTGGAATTACTCTTTAATCCAAACTGTTATTAAAGGAGATGATTCTGTGGCTCTCAGGAATCTTCGGTTGTTTCTTCACATCTGTGCGCTATAACAACAACCTGCATTTATTGAGCGTCTGTAGACGAGTAAATTGTGCCAAAGTATATGTCAGAGACACAAACTGGACACTGAGAAGGCTGGGGGTGGGGAGGCTCCATTCGTGGGCTGGAGGTTGGTTTGAAGGAGATGAGGTAAGAAGCTGCGAAGATTAGGAAGTAAATTCTTGAATATGTATCCAAGATTGCTGACCCTCCCAGCATTGACCACCACCCCCCCACTTCCCACCTTCCCTGACATTGCCCCCTTTGCCCTCCCCAGGAACCACCCCCTTCCCCCTCCCCTGATATCGTGCCCCTGCCTCCCCTGTCCAATGAAGCTGATCTTGGACTGAGCAAGGAGCACCTCACTATAGCACCTATACTTATACTCTATCCCCACTATACCACCTCTGTAACCAGTTCCCCATATTGTTCAACCAGCTAACCATTTTCTATAACCAGCTAACCACTCTCTATAATTAATTAACCATTCTGTATGACCAGCTAACCGTGCTGTGCAACCAGCTAACGACTTAACTGCTTTAACTGTCTTGTATTTGGGAGAAAGACTTTTTCCCAATTTGTGTGACTTCAGATTGGGTTTAATCATGTGGCTCCATTGATGTAAGATTATCATTCATGCACCACAGCTTCTGTGACTAAATATTTAGTTGCAGCTTTTCTTCCTTTCAATTTAAATAAAACAGCAATTCAAGTATTTTTGAAACTGGCTTTTTACCCCACCCTTTGTGACAAGTCAAACTGGGATCCAGATCCATGGGCCTAGGAATTACCAGATCTGGTCAGGAGCAATGGAATTGATCAGGGAGGTACATGAGGTGTGGGTGAACACTTGGGGGACCAATGATCACGTTTAAGCTCCATCTAGAAAGACAAAATCCTAGAACATCTGATTGGGCTAGGGCAGAATTTAGAAAGATGGGGAGTGAGGGAAATGGAAAGAGAAATTGGCCCACAGGATTGTAATGTCTGACTAACCTGATTGATCTCTTTGATGAAGTAATGGAGAGGGTTAATGAAGGCAGTGCATGAACTCATGTTAAGTGCATGAACTCTGAAAACTTACTTGATAAAGTACAACAAGCAAAAGCTTCTGACCTGCTCTTGTAGCCACAGTATTTATATGTCAGGTCCAGTTCAGTTTCTGGTTAATGGTAAGTCGTAGGGTGTTGATGGAGGGGATTCAGTGATGGTAATTTCAGTGAGGGCCATTGAATATCAAGGGGTGATGGTTAGATTCTCTCTTGTTGGAGATGGTTATTGCCTGGCACTTGTGTGATGCAAGTGTTACTTGCCACTTATCAGTCCAAGCCTGAATGTTGTCCAGGTCTTGCTGCATTTGGACATGGACTGCTTCAGTCTCTGAGGAGTCATGAATGGTACTGAAACTGTGTAAGCATCAGTGAACATCTCCACTTCTGACCTTATGATGGAGGGAATGTTATTGATGAACAGCTTAGCCTCCAATAGTTGGCCTCCAACAACCACAACACTCTTCCTTTGTGCTACCAGTAGAGAGTTTCCCCCCTGACTCCCATTTACTCCAGTTTTGCTCAGGCTCCTTGATGCTGCACTTGGTCAAATGCTGCCTTGATGTCAGGGGCACTCACTCTCACCTCCCCTCTGGAGTTCAGTTCTTTTGTCCATGTTTGGACCATGGCTGTAATGATGTCAGGAGCCCTGTGGCCCTGGCGGAACCCAAACTGAGTATCAGTGAGCAGGTTATTGCTGAGCAAGAGCCACTTGATATCAGGTTTGATGACTCCTTCCGTCAATATGGAGGAGGAGGTTACCAGAACAAGACTTGGAATGAGGGACTTCAATTATTGTTGTGAGATTGAAGAAGCTAGGGTTGTCCTGCTTAAAGCAGAGAAGATGAAGGGAAGCATTTAAAATATGAGGGGTTTTGATAGAGTACATAGAGAAAAAACTATTTAGCAAGAGGGTCAGTAACCAATATTAAACTCATCTTTAGTTTATTCCCATTAATATGGACAGGATATTGAGGTCGGCGAGCGGGGGGCAGGGCCACGAAACTCCTGACGTCACCCTGCGTCATTTCAATTTTCAGGTGGGCAGGGGGGCAGCTGAATCAGCTGTGCACCCGCCAACCTGTCAATGGCTAATTGAGGCCATTTAAAAATAATTGATGGACCTGCCCGTCCAACCTTAAGGTTAGCGGGCAGGCCGGGAGCCCTGGCGGACTTCAGAAAAAGCATCAAACCTCATCCATGGGCGGGATGAGGTTTCATGTAGGTTTTTAAAAATTTTAAAGCTTGAATGAAAGTGATGGACATGTCCCAAATCATGTGACAGTGTGACATGAGGGGACATGTCAGGGAAATTTTAATTTTGTGCATTGACCATTTTTGAATTTGGCGCTGACCTCCCTGAGGCAGCATTTAGCCTCAGGGAGATGAGTGCGCTCTGTCGTGCGGATGCGCGGAAGAGTACACTCCCGGCTGAGGGAATCCCCCTCCCCACTCTCACAGGGAGCGCATAGCGCTTCCTAGCGGACGTCACGATGGGCGGGCCTTAATTGGCCCTCCCGCGTAAAATGGTGGCGGCCCCCGATCACGGGCGCCAATCAGAGGCGCGCCTGCACGTGCCCGTTCCTGAACGTCCCCCCCTGATTGGGGGGAAAATTCTTCCCTATGTTTTCATTCACGGGAATACCATTTCAGCAGGTCATGCCTGTTCAGTTAGCACTACCCATATAAATGTTGGTGGAATATGGATATTAGTCTGCGATAATGACACAACTAGAAGCAGAAGTAGTAGTAAAAAAAATTGACTAAAGAGTTAGAGGGGCAATATATGGACATGACCTGGGACTCAGCATCTGAAAAGGTGGGGCTAGTAGATTTCAAAGGCAATTGAACATGTACTTGAAGAAGACAAATTTGTAGAGTTATGGAGAAAAAGCTGGGGAGAGGGACGAATTGAATAACTCTTACAAAGAGCTACTGCAGGCAGAATGGGCCAAACGGACCCCTCCTGTGCTGTAAGATTCTGTGATTTTTAAGATTGTAGGTCAACAGGGGATGTATTTAAAAAGGAGACTGCAGCAGTGCGGAATAAATAAATAGCATTAGCAGAGAAAGAAACTGTTAGTAGTTTTAGAAAGGTTCAAATCTAATTCAAATGAAGTGCCTCTGGAATAAAAATGTGAAAAATGCTAAAAGAGGAATTAACAAAAGGTTGAGAGAAGGGAAGCATGGAGGGGAAAAGGAATCAGAAAACATCAAAAGCAACAGTAAAGCTTTCTAACAAATAAACACTGCAGTCTAAAGCTTGGCGCTGTATGGCGTTTCAGCCTCCTATTAAGCCCGTCCATCTCTGCCATTGATGTGTAATTAATAACTTAATAGTTGATTCAATGCAGTGTCATGTCTCTATGGGAGCTCATCCTGTATATTGTGTCCAAGACACAACCAATCTAAGGTCATCACAACACTGCCACTGTGAAATGCCACTAACAATGTACACAGCAGTTTATAATGCAGGGACTATTTGTCTAGCTGTCATCGGCCGCTTTGACCTGATGCCCTGAGAACTCACAGCTGGGAAAAAAAAACAAAATGTCCCTTCAACAGCGTGATAATCAAACAAGGGACATTGTGTTTCTGCTCAGTGCCCAACATAATTGTCAAGTCAAATGAGTTCCTTTAATCAGGAAGGTCCAGCTAAGCTAAAGGTCAGGTCAGCACTTAATCAAGAATAGAGATGAGATGAGGCTTAGAAGCTGCAGGGTGTGTTTCGTGGAATATTCTGTATTAAAGCTACATTTTCAAATCACAGAAGTGTCAGCCACGGATTCAGAGAGCCACAGATTCAGAGGGCTGCAAAAGCAAAACAGTGTCAGGTCCCTGAGGGTCTGCTCAAAGCAGCCCGCTTGATTGGCACCCCATCCACAAAACGTTCACTCCTCCACCACCACCAACGCACAGTGTACCGTCTACAAGATGCACTGCAGGAACTCACCAAACTCTTTCAACAGCACCTTCCAAACCTGCAACCGCTACCACCTAGAATGGACAGGGGCAGCAGACACATGGGAACACCACCACCTGCAAGTTCCCCTCCACATAACTCACCATCCTGACTTGGAAATATATCACTTCACTGTCGCTGGGTCAAAATCCTGGAACTCTCTCCCTAACAGCACTGTGGGTGTACCTACACCACATGGACTGCAGCGGTTCAAGAAGGCAGCTCATCACCACCTTCTGAAGGGCAATTACAGATGGGCAGTAAATGACAGCCTAGCCAGCGACGCCCACATCTCATGAATGAATTTTTTAAAAATGTGCACATACAGTCTTATACTGTGACACACGGACACTTTTATCCCCAATAATATTCTGACAGAACCTGCTGTGCATTAGTGGAGTAACGTTTTGAGTTTAAGTGGGTATGCATGCCTCCATTCTCTGCTATTCTGTATAAAACATGGGCTATGCTATTCTCCCATGGCCAGCAGGGAATTGTTAGGGAAGCTATGCTGCATTAGATTGTGTTTGGTTCCATGTTGAGGTCTCCATTCTGTGTTTTAAAGGCTGCATCTTTAGAAAAGAATCTGTTCAACACCATCAGCCCGGAACCTCACGACCTCTTAGCGAGTGTTACAAGCCGGAGTCTGTTCTTTGTGCAGTTTTTATTTTCCTGCAGATAAATCTGTCTTACAACCATATAAGGGGCTGCTTTTACTATTTTCCCTAGATATAATTAGGAAGACAGCTTATGAATGAAGCTTTGCATTTTACTAGAGGGAGTTGACAATGCTCAGCAAACAGAAGCTAATGTAAATGAAAGGCAAAGGCCATGGAAGGTTGATAATGTAACGGCCTATAATAACCTAATAACGGGTATAATAACTATGTGACACGAGGGAATTGGGGGAGGGGGGGTGGGTCAGTCAACCTGCTGACCTCCGCAACTGTAATGTGACCTCAGTAGCTTTTGCATCATTGTCTGTTCTGCCTGTGAGTACTTACCCCCCAAATCTACAAGTGAAAGGCTGCATCTGGAACTCTCACTCCTTTCCCAAAATGATTCCAAGCTTGTCTTCAACAATTTCAACAGTGACCCGTGACTCTGTCCAACGTGATGTTGCAAAATGCATTTCCTCTTTTACTACAGACTGAGTCTGCCCTGTAATATTTGAAGTCTGTGCTATCACTTTGATTAGTCAGTCACTACTTTTTACATGCACTAGGTCTCTGGTGTATCTAAAACATCCAGGGGCAGATCTCTGCCATCGTTGTGTGGTGTTAATGGTGCAGGCAATTGCCAGTCCTTTATAAACCCATCCAAATTCTCATCTTATTGGTTTCAATGGGCGATGCAACCACCAATTTACCACCTAGGTGGTGAAGCAGAAGGAAGACATTCAGCCCATCATGCTTGTGCTGTTCTTTAAAGGAGCTATCCAAATAGTCTAATTTCCCCTTGCTCTTTCCCCCCTAGCCCTGCAAATTTTTCCTTTTCAGGTATTTACCCAATTCCCTTTGAATGTTACTATTGAATCTACTTCCCATGTAATGTAAAAACACTTATCCTCTGGCTCTTTTGCCAATCAAATTATAAATTTGTGTCCTTTGGTTACTGACAATGCTACTTCAAATAATTTTTCTTTATTTTTTTCTATCAAAACCCCTCAGAATTTTGAAATACCTCAATTAAATTTCCCCTTAACCTTTTTCAGCCTCTCCATATAACTGAAGTCCCTTATCCCTGGTACTATTCTAGTAAATCTCCTCTCCAATGTCTTCACATCCTTCCTACAGTGTGATGCCCAGAATTGGACACAATCCTCCAGCTGAGGCCTAATTAGTGTTTTATATAGGGTTAGCATAGCCTACTTGCTTTTGTAATCTATGCCTCTATTTATAAAGCCAAGGGTCCTATATTACCGTACATATTATAGTGTATAATTAGACCTGCTGCATAAGATGACCCCATTTTCTCAGCCCTAAAAATCATATTTTTGTATAAACTTAGTGTATAAATAGATCCCTTTTTTTCAGTCATGACATGCTATACTTGTATTAATAGGCAGTCTCAACTTTTCACACCACAAATGGATATTTAACTCACTGGTGCCTTATAACTGGGCACAAGGGATCAAACAGACAACATGGGCTGTGTTGTGAAGATGCACGGGAGTTTAAGTCACTCCCACACAGAGCAGACCCCACGTAGCGTCCAACAAAGATGACACCCCTGACGTCGGTTCACTTTTATCCTCAGCCTGTAAGTTGACCCCGTGTTTGGAGGGGTTTTTCGAGGCTTCAAATTATGTC
The DNA here is from genome assembly GCF_964194155.1 of Cetorhinus maximus. Taxonomy (NCBI): domain Eukaryota; kingdom Metazoa; phylum Chordata; class Chondrichthyes; order Lamniformes; family Cetorhinidae; genus Cetorhinus; species Cetorhinus maximus. Next base: position 20,619,651 of record NC_135910.1, on the reverse strand, counting down.
AACACCTACGGTATTTTTAAAACAGCCTTCTCAATTTGTCCTGCCACCACCAAAGATTTGTGTACATCCATCCGCAGGGTCTCTGTTCCTGCACCCCCTTTAAAATTATACTATTTAGTTTATAATGTTTCTCCCCGTGCTTCAACAAAATGTGTCACTTCACACTTCTCTGTACTAAATTTCATCTGCCATGTGCCTCCTGAAGTCTGTACTATCCTCCCTGCTGTTTACTACATTTCCATGACTGCCAAGCACAAAATTTCTCCTGAATGAGTCATACTCAATTAGGTTACAGGATAGCGAGTGAGGAGAGTGAAACAGTGCAGTAGAAAGTGCCCTTGGCTTGGGTGCTTATTGAGACGGAGTAGAGGGAATGTTACTTTGAATTAAGACTTGTAATTATACCAGGTATGAGAATTCTTGATGGAAAAGGTTACAAAAATTGGGAGATGGTCCTGTTGCTGCTCGTTGGGTGATATATTGGAGGGTCCAGTTAGGTTGTACCCTAACGCAAGTCAGTATCTCCTGGGGAGGGGCAGGGAAGAAGGGGGAAGATGGGGGAGACATGCAAAAATAAAACATTGATCAAAAAGAGAACAGAGCTTTAAACAGCTGCATTGCATGCTGTGTGGAAATGTGTGATGCTGCATGAGCTGAGCTCTACATTTGTATCAGAGAGTTTGATGAATTATTCCTGTTATAAGGCTCTTCACACTCAAGAACTGAAAGGCTGGCTACACTGCTGCATGTTTTGTATCCTATACCTCTTTAATGAATATATAATGTCTATAATGGGCCATGTGCAGGCTGTCATCACTCACTAGGTCATTCTCTCTCCTATTTACTGGACTACAGTCAGTTTCAATGTTGACATTATCTGATACCTGACTCTTTCTGCACATTGTGGATATTGAAAAGCAAAACCCATTTTTTGCCTTTCACCCATCATGTTGCTTATGCTAATAAATACTTTGTACTTGTCTGATTGTGACTGAATAAATATATCTGTGATTTTTTTTCCCCACTCTCTTCGACAGCTTGTATTTTATATTCACAACAAGCAAGAAATTTCAAAGTGAATTATGCCCATAATATTCAGTGCCCATAGGAACAAACCTTAAATAAATTCAAAGTATTAGTGTGATGTGCCAGGGTGATCTAACACAACTAGATCACAGGCCAAGATTGATAGTAACTAATTTAACAATTGATCATGTTGATAATGGGACAGTGCTGAGATTTCATAGGCAATAGTTAATGCTTTATAGCAGCAACATGCATATTTTTAAATTTTAATAGACCAGTTAGCTGCAAGCTCAAAACACTGCACATTAACTATTACAATATCAAATCCTGATTCACTGTTAAATTGCAAATGAATTTTGTATAAATAAATTCACACAAAATCACCTCTGTTCCCGAGCTATGTTCCAAACCTAAGTCAAATTTATTTTTTCTCCACATTATTAGGTAAACAGTGGGAAATAGTAACTGGCAGAATTTTCCGCTCCTGCCAGTGGTGGGAATTGTGGCAGTGGGGGCACTAAATTTGGCATGATGGAAAAAGTCAGTTTCCCCACCAGTGGGAAATTAGTTTGGAATTTTGTTCTCTTAATTTTGATTATGGGTTAAAGGTGGGTCTGGTTTCCTGCTGATCTATGTTGGGAACAGCATTTGCATTCATTTACATCCCATGAATGGTCATTAAAAGGCCAATTTGCTGGAATTACATTCCCCCTCATATTCTACTCAACTCTCCTTCTGTCCTTCATCATTTCAATCTATCAGCATAATACTAATTATAGACAATCTTGTAGCAACAGAACTGGCTCAGAACTGAAACCTAAATCGCCCCTCATTTTGAACTGGGGATTTTTATAAACAACCCCACGCCAGATGTAAGACCAGGGCTAATTCAGATGTTTGAGAATGGCAGCTAATATTAACTAACTAGGGTGGACCTCACAGGTTAAATCTGGGCTGCACTGAGTTTTAAACTCTTTCATGCTGCAGGCTCACTGGGACTGAGAAGAAAACCAATGCCGAGTGACTGTAGGGAGACATCTCATTTTCCCAACTCCCTGTGACTTAGAGCTTGCTATGTCATGTCCGATTAAGCTGGCAATTTATGCTGAGTTCTCCTGGCAATGTTCTGGGGATGACTCATACACAGCGGATAATCATCCAGTACTGGGAATACTGACCACACATATGAAACATGAGGGGTGTCACCACCTGACCTCACCTGATATCCACTCTGCTGCATTTTCCTGCAGGAGGAACTAGAGGGCAATTGGAAACTGGCCACTGAGCCTAACTGGAGTTCTCCAATTGTTGCCCTGGCTGTGGTCTTTTAACCTAATGCAGAGTGGGACTGAACCTGGGATGTTCTTTCTAAAACTAAGCACCAGAACCAGGAAGCGACTTTGCTGACTAAGGCTTGGCCAAAGGAGCTTTTACAAACAATAGTTTCCTTAACGTATCACTATTAAGAATGTTTCCATGCTTGCAGTAGCTCAGGAAGAGTTGAGGTTATAAAGGGATTGCTTAAGACAAATGTTAGATCTATTTCTTTATGAAGAGTCTGGTAAAGCGGTTGAAGTTGTTTCTGGGAATGGTGGATGAGGTCAACATATTGGACTCCCAAAACAAAGCCGCTGGATACCAGTGTTTGGGAAGGAATGGATCAAATGGGCAGAGACTTTTCTTCATCTGAACCTTTCCTGTGGTCTTTTGGTTTCCAACTAATTATGACAACACAACTTCCTAAATACAGTGACTATTAACTTCTAGCATGGAACCATGAGGTGTTTTCTCCGTTTTCTGTTATTGACATAAAAGATTGTTGATTTATAATAATCACTATTTAATCTGAGTTTAGTGGATCCCTGTTGAGTGAAAATTACACTCAAATTATTAGATATTGAATTTACATAGATAATTCAAAATCTGACACCAGGGGTAGTATGACATGTGATGAAAATCCTACAGTAATAATCATCAGGTGAAGATAGTAGATAGGAATCAGAGCTTTTTGTTAATCTTCATTGGGAATTACCTACGGGACACCCTCCTTTCCACAACTAAATTAAATTTGGGAATTGAGTTTGAAGTAAGGGAAGAGTAAAACAGGTTGTTATATTTCAATGGTTTAATGCCTGGAGTGTGAGACTTGGACCAGTTTCAACAACCAATGTTAAGCCTTTCACCCTTTCCTAGAATATAAACTCCTTGCCCGTAGGTGCCAGGGCAAATGCTATTTTTCGTTATCGGTCCCTACCAGAAACTCTGCAGTTTGACCTGATCCCACATCCCTTCCTGAATGCTGAGCCAAGCTGTCTGATGTTGAGGTGCAACTCGCTTGGATGGAATTTTACAGCCCCGCCGCGGCGAAGGTGGGGCTGTAAAATGTGGCCTGCTGTTCAGAAGCCCATTGACTCAGTGGGACAGTAAAATCCCGCCGGCCTAAAATTCCACCCCATGTCTTGGTTGATCTCAAAGGAAGCTTCAAAGCCACATCGTTGTGACCTCCAGACTTCACTTTTCCAATGGCCTCCTAATTGATCTCCCCAAGTCCATCAGCCCTAAACCCAGTCAAAGCCAATACCCCAGCTCCCAGCAATTGCCACTTAGCCTGCCCCTGGAGTGGGAACCAGCAACCCTTTCCCCTGCCACACTGTCCCAACACTGCCCCCAAACTCAAACCACCTCCCAGCACCCCACTCACTATGTTAAGTTGACTGACAGTGTTGCCCCATCTCTTGCTTGTCCTCCCTTAGAGTGAAGTTCTCCTCTGGAAGGGTGGGATTGAAGAATTTGTTCCTTTAAGCATGGTAAGGAGACTAAACCACCAGCTGTCCCCAACCAAAAGATGCAAGGTCATGCTTAATCATCTGGTTTTCCCTCTTCCCCTGCCCAACACAACAACACAAGCCAAGACTAAACAGTTTGTTTCGACCCTGAAACCTGCATTGCTCTCAGTGGAGACACAGCCATGCTAAGAAAATAAATGTTCCAGTGTTGTCTTCCACAAGCTCTGTGGAATCAAAATCTATAACAGCTTTGCAGAATATATATTGAATTGGACCTCTTGAAATTCAATACAAAAAGGAAAGAAATGAATCACTTGTGCCTGGTTGAGGGTGGGTATCTCATTAACAAACAAATAATGCTGCAGTTTTGTCCCTTATATTCTACTTTGCTGATGTAATGCTGACTGACTGGATTCTTATCACGGATACGCTGATCCTCAGTGCTGAGCCCTCATATAATGTCCTAGGGTTTAAATCACTGCAACTTATTGATAGGATTTTAATGAAGAATCAGGATGTGTCTTCTCTGTTTCTCCATTTTGTGTCCCCTCTCTTCCCTGTAAATTACACTGAAAACAGGATTACGATAAATACATTTGATTTTGGAGGGTAATGGGAAATTCTGGGTTATGAATATTTAATGCTCAGTTTGCTGTGATGACCAGGCATGAACTTGATTGTTACTACATTACCCACAAGAAACGCAAATTTGAAAGAATGTTTTTTTTCACACGAGAACAGCCTTTTGTCTCTAAGCTGCTCATTCATGTCAGATATTCGACAAATTTGTGGTCTTGTCTAGGTTTCAACTTAATTCTTTCTTTTACGCTCTGTAATAATCATGAATACTTCCTTCATGATTAACTGTTTAAGAAAATGTATTTTTTATGAATCATTATCTAATTCATCTTTATACAACAGAAATCCTTTCATGTAGAAATGGTTCTCTAATGATATTTAACACCATGCCATATTGAAACATTTCAATTGCTGTATTGATGTGCAGTGACTGCTATTCGGTCGTGACAGTAATGAGGTGAATGGCTTGTTAATATGTTAGTTAGTGACATTGATTGAAGGGGGGAATGTTGTAGATGACGCTGATAGGAGCTCCTGTTTCTGTTCCAATGGTGTCATGGGATTACACACTCAAAGCTACAGCCAGGTTCCCTCCGACAGTGCTGCACTCTCTCGGCACTGTAGTAAACCTCTGTCTAGATTGTGCTCAAGTCCTGTACTGGAGTTTGCACCCATCACCCCCCTGACTTGAAAGGAGAATGCTGCTAATGGACCTGAATATTCACACAAGTATCACAGCTCTGTAGAATCTTGGTGATATGTAGTCTGCACTGTTTATATTGCAGAGTGATCCGCATGTGTCCTGAGCAGTGCTGGCAGCTTCTGAGTCTGGGAACTCTGGGCGGAATTTGAAACGGAGTGTGGTGTCGGCCAGGTCTCATGGGCATGTGCCCCGCTGCTCAGGATGGCAGGAAATTGCGCCTGATTCCGTGCTTGGAAGCTCATTAATTCTGCGCAGGTGAGTATCTCTCTGAATCACCAGGCGGGTTGGGAGCTGATTTTTCCGCCTCGCCATTACCTGGCGGGGTTGAAGATATTTAAATGTCACTGGAGCACACACGTCTCACTCCTTCCAGCCCAACTGTCCCCAGGACACCCACACAGACGTCATCGATCCAAAAGAAGAAGGCAGCGCCCTGCTTCAGCTATGAGGCCCTTGAGGCCTTGAGCAGTGCAGGTACATAGGGATGTCCTGTATCCCAGGAATAGTTCTAGGAAGCACACCAACCTCACCTCTCTGGCCTGGAAGGCCATCGCAAAGGAGGTCAGTGAGGCTGGCAACAGCACCTGAAATGAGATCCATGAGAGGATGAATGATCGAATTTGCTCCACCAGGTTAAGTCATCTTTCAACTTCCTCCAATATCAAGCTCTCATCATGTACCCAAAGGGCTGCTCTCTTCAGGGATCTCTCACAACCATTCGCGGCAGACACATATCACCACTGATTGTCTAATGGAACCTTTCACATTGCCACCATCCCATCTATCATGCTGTGCACTCTCCATCCTCAGACCTGCTGGGAAGGGCTCAGCACACCCAGTGGGCATGAATCTTTCCCAACCTCTGCTCCATCCCTTCTCATCACATGCCTTTCTTTTGTCTTCATCCCGGGCAAGCTTGCCCACAACAGGCGAGAAAGAGTCCAGGCCAGAGGGAGCACGACCAACATCATTGCCCCCAGTGAGTTTGAGGAAGTTGCAGCCAAGGTTGCTGTGGAGGACAGGGATCGCTCCTGTGGGAAAGGGGCGATCGGATTGTCTCGGCAACCTAGCACAGATGATAATCCCAGTCAGTGACATGCAGTCTTTTATTCCTCATGCTCACTAACTAAAACTCCATTCCCTATCTTATAGGCACCAGCAGATCGAGGTCCACATGGATGCCCACCATAGGTCCCAGCCCACAGACCACATCTGAAGAGGAAGCTGAGGAAGAACCGTCACAAGGCTCACCCACACCCTCCAACAGTGCAGAGACACGCACCTCGGTGGGTCATAGCTCTAGGTTAGGCTCAAGCTCACCTACTGGAGAACACCTCACTAACATGTCCCTGCAGAAGTCAGAGGCAGGACAGCCCAGGCCTCGGGCATTTGGAGGCCTGCTGGAGGCCACTCAATCTGAGTCAGATGATGAAGCTCTGCGAACGATAGCCAACTGGACGTCCACCAAGATCATCATAGGCATCAAGGCATAGCAGCCAGCAGGCTGCCTCCACCTCTGCTGCAGATGTCAGGGCTGCACACAGGCACAGTAGCTGGAGATGTAACAACAGTCAGCGGAACATCAGGCAGAACTTCAGCAGTCACTAAGCAGACTGGAGCGAAGGACGGAGGAGTTTGTCCACATTCTGATTGATGTCATGGCTCCGATATGCCAGCGCCTCGAGCTCACCATGGGAAGGTTGGCGACCACCATGGACACCTTTGTCCAGCAGGTTTTTACAGATTTGTGCTCAGCCCTGGACTCCATGGCCACACACCCTGGTGCGCACCATCAAGATGTAGGCAACAGAGGGATGAGGCACCTTGACCTCCTTCCAAGTGCCCCATTTCCTCAAGGAGTCAGGGCAGGGCCCTTTGGGCACTTACAGGGAGATGAGCATCAGCAAGACATCCAGAGGGCCTCCTCTCAGGACACTCCAAATCCTCTCTGCCTGTGAGCCCGTCCACTCCAGCTGCTCAGGCCAAGGAGGGTGCATCTGCCCCTAAACAGGAGACCCTTATGAGGCCAGGGCCCTCCAAGCCTGGGCCGCCGGAGGACATCCACCAAGATCATCACAGGCATCAAGGCATAGCAGCCAGCAGGCTGCCTCCACCTCTGCTGCAGATGTCTTTTTTTTGCAAAAATATACTTTATTCATAAAATATCTTCAACAACATTCCAAACCATTTCAAAATCACCATCACAAAAATACAATCAGGTTCAACTTTTACAACGTGTATCACGAAATGCATCAATACAATAAATGAATATTACAATCATTTGCAGACATTCATTTTGAGCTATACAGCCTGAGGGGATTTAAACAGTTCCCAGTCCCTCGGTGCACCATGGCAGAAAGATCTTAGGCAGTGACCCTTCCCCACTGCGCCTTTGCGCAGCTGCCGCAAGCTTTAGTGCGTCCCTCAGCACGTAGTCCTGGACTTTGGAATGTGCCAGTCTGCAACACTCGGTCGGGGACAACTCCTTGCGCTGGAAGACCAACAAGTTTCGGGCAGACCAAAGAGCGTCTTTCACCGAGTTGATGATCCTCCAGCTGATGTTTGTCTCGGTGTGTGTCCCTGGGAACAGCCCGTAGAGCACAGAGTCCTGCATCACAGAACTGCTCGGGATGAACCTCGACAGCAACCACTGCATTTCTCTCCAGACCTTCTTTGCAAAGGCACAATCCACAAGGAGGTGAACAACGGTCTCTTCCCCACCACAGCCACCTCGAGGGCAACGTGCCGAGGGGGTGAGACTCCTGGCATGTTGGAAGGATCTGACGGGGAGGGCCTTTCTCACCACCAGCCAAGCTTCGTCTTGGTGCTTGTTGGAAAGTTCTGGCGATGAGGCATTCTGCCAAATGGCTTTGACAGTCTGCTCGGGGAACCATTCCACAGGATCCACCCTCTCCTTTTCCCTCAGGGCCTCTAAGACGTTATGTGCTGACCACTGCCTGATGGACTTGTGGTCAAAAGTGTTTCTCTGCATAAATTTTTCCACAAGGGACAGGTGGTACGGCACGGTCCAACTACTTGGAGCGTTCCGTGGCAGCGTGGCCAGACCCATACTTCACAACACCGGGGACAGGTAGAACCTCAGCACGTAGTGACACTTGGTGTTTGCGTACCAAGGGTCTACGCACACAAAGGTGGACATCAGTATGAGGGCGATGTTGGGCACGTTTTTCCCCCCTTTATCTAGAGGCTTGTACATCGCGTCCCTGTGGACACGATCCATTTTCGACCTCCAGATAAAGAGAAAGATGGCTCGGGTGATCACCATCACGCAGGAGTGTGGAATGGGCCAGACCTGCGCCACATACAGCAACAGCGAGAGGGCCTCACACCTGATGACCAGGTTCTAACCCGCAATGGAGAGGGAGCGTCGCTCCCACATGCCCAGTTTCCTTTTCACCATAGACACTCGCTCCTTCCAGTTTCTAATGCATGCCCTGGTCCCTCTGAACCATATCCCCAGCACCTTCAGGCCGTCAGCCCTGACAGTGAAGGGGACAAAGGATCGGTCAGCCCAGTTCCAGAAGAACATGGCCTCGCTCTTCCCACGATTTACCTTGGCTCCCGAGGCCAGTTCGAACTGTTCGCAGATGTGGATCAGTCTGCGCACCGACAGCGGATGTCAGGGCTGCAACCAGGCAGTGGTTGGGTTAGGAAAATGAAGAAATATTGAAATCCCTTTTGAGTCACGAGTGTGCAACCACTTTATAAATGTTGTACTTATGTAAATACATTTGATGTATTTTTGGTGGCTTGCCCATTGTGATTATGTACATTTGAATCCTCTTATTCTGAGGTTTAGCCATCCTCCCAGTCAGTGATAGCCTCCCTTTGTGAGATTCACATTCATGTGATGTCAGCCTCAGTGAAGATAGTCTCCGCACCCCTGTGTGATCTCGGGGAGATGTGTTAAAGTCTTTATTGGAAGTGTGTGATTTATGCGCTTCTAACCTTTCTTCCTCACGGAAGACCATTGTGTGAGGGCAGCACATTAGCCTTGATTGGTTAGCGGCAGTTCTGCCTCCTGTGGTAGTGGCAAAGGACAAAACATGGAAGGGAAAAGGAGACCTGTAATCATCCCCTCATCTCACTGTGCGATGTCATTTCTTAATTATGTGGTGAGGGCTGCTTCACGTCACTTCTCGCATCGCTCTCGTTGTTGAGTGGATTCTCACTTCCCAGAGGGAGCACATCCAGAGGGCACCACAGATCCTTGTGGAGATCATGGCCTGGAGAATCATGAAGCCAGAAGGTGCAAGTGTCAATGCTGGACTCGATTGGCTGGAAATCTCTTGAGATGATAGAGAATGGCATTGAGGGCTGAGAGGACTGTGCCCATGCCTTCACTTCACTCCTCCTGGAATCTGGCAGTGATTAAAGTGTCACAGGCACGTCTCCCAGGTCTTGGTTTCTCTATGGCATCGTTATCTTCAAACTGACCTTCATCACCCTCTTGAGGTTCCTGGCCTCCAGCTCTTCGTCCTCCAAAGAGTTCTCATCCTCCCCCATTTCACTCTATAGCAAGGGATCAGCTCTTGTGAGGTTGTGATGGGTGCAACACACTGCAATAATGCATGAAACCCTATCGGGAGTGTGCTGTAGTGCGTCACCTGAGCGGTCGAAATATCTGAAGTGCATCTTCAGGACCCCAGTGGTCTGCTCTATTAGGGTGTGTGTGGAGCTGTGAGCAGTGTTGTACATCTCCTCGGAATGACTCTGATAGCAATGCACCGGTGTCATCGGCCAGTTTCAGTGGGTAGCTCTTATCCCCGAGCAGACATCCCTGCAGACGTTTAGACCCTTCGTAAATCTCAGGCACCTGAGAGTGACTCAGGATATATGAGTCATGGTGTAGTCCCCAGGCTACCTGGCACAAACCCGCATTATGTGCTTCCGATGATCACACACCACTTGTACACTCATGGAATGGTAGCCTTTGCAGCCTTAAAGCTGCATGGGTGCAGTCGATTACAACTTGCACTCTTGGGAAGCTTGGGATAGCTGCAAATCTGGTGAATCTCACAGCCTGGCTACCTTTGTCCAGAGCATACCTGACATAGTGATGTGCCTTGCTGTAAAGGGCACCTATGATCACCTTTATGTATCTATGTGTGCAGACTGTGAGATGCTGCACAGGTCCCCAATGGATCCCTGGAATGACCCACAGGCAAAGAAATTGAGCACGGTGGTCACTTTTAAAGCCACTGGCAGGGGATAGTCTCCAACTGCACGGGCACATTCACAAAGAATGTGGCATGTGTGATCTACCAGAGCTCAGACAAGTGCAGATGTGCCCAGCATTGTCTCTCACTCATTTGTAAATAGGAGAGTCTTCTTTGGTATACCCTTGGTCTGGCGATTTGCTTCTGCTGTCTGGGCCTCTCCTCCTGACCCTCTTGTTCTTGCTCTGATTCCCCTAGAGCCTGGACATCAAGCGGGGCCCCCTGGTGGAGCTGCGCTCGGCGTCATCTCCCCCTCCTTCACCTCCTCCATTGCAGTTAAGAAGGCAAATGGTATGCTGGCCTTCATTGTGAGAGGACTTGAGTACAGGATCTAGGATGTTCTACTACAGCTGTACATGACCTTGTAAGACTACACCTGGAGTATTGTGTGCAGTTTTGGTCTCCTTACCTAAGAAGGGATTTATTTGCCATAGAGGGAGTGCAGTGAAGGTTTATCAGACTGATTTCTGGGATGGCAGGGTTGCAATATGAAGAGTGATTGGACCGACTAGGTCTGTATTCACTGGAGCTTAGAAGAACGAGAGGGGATCTGATTGAAATGTATAAAATTCTGACAGGGATGGACAGACTGGATGCAGGGATGATGTTTCCTGTGGCTGGGGATTCTAGAACAAGGGGTCACAATCTCAGGATACAGGATAGACCATTTAGGACTGAGATGAGGAGAAACTTATTCATTCAGGGGGTGGTGAACCTGTGGAATTCTCTACCACAGAGGCTGTGGAGGCCAAGTCACTGAATATATTCAAAAAGGAAATAGATAGATTTATGGACTCTAAAGGCATCAAGAGATATGGTCTATAGTGGTTTCTGTCTACTGGCATTGTCGCTGATGCTGCCCTGTTTTTGAGGCAAGTAACTCACCACCTGCCTCCTGCAGGAGTGTGATGGAATACTGTCCGCTTGCCTGGATGAGTGCAGCTCCAACAACATTCAAGAAGCTCGACACCATCCAGGACAAAGCAGTCCACTTGATTGGCACCACATCCACAAACATTCATTCCCTCCACCACAGACACACAATAGCAGCAGTATGTACCATCTACAAGATGCACTGCAGGAACTCACCAAGGCTCCTTAGATGCAGCTTCCAAACCCACGACCACTACCATCTAGAAGGACAAGGGCATCAGATAGATGGGAACACCACCACCTGAAAGTTCCCCTCAAAGCCACTCACCATCCTGACTTGGAAATATATCACCATTCCTTCACTGTTGCTGGGTCAAAATCCTGTACCTACACCACATGGACTGCAGCGGTTCAAGAAGGCAGCTCACCACCACCTTCTCAAGCGCAACTAGGGATGGGCAATAAATGCTGGCCCAGCCAGCGATGCCCACATCCCATGAATGAATAAAAAATAACTCCAGCAGTGCACTCCTCCCACACAGCCTCAGACTCATCCCATTCAGATTCGCTTCTACTTTCAAATTATAATTGTGCCATAACTCCAGTAGATAAAGATGTCGTTCTGCATTACTATTTCAAAATGAGTGTCGACGCTTCTCCCTCACAGTCCATGTCCCAGAGATCTACCTGGAACCTCATGATGTGAAGGTAGAGCTACCTCCCGTTATTCTGCATCTTCCCCCAATAATATTGGATCCCATTGATGTTGTGGTGGACTTTCCTACTCTCCTCCCTGAGCCCATCACTTCTGAAGCGCCCATGACCCATATGGACCTCTACACTCATCTGGAGGCTCTGTGCACTGTCACCTACTGAGGTGAACCCCCCCCCCCCAGGAAAGCTTCACATACTCCCTCCAACATTATGTTCCCCAAATACAGGTTGCAGATGTCTCCCATTACCATACCATCTGCAGCCCGATACAGAGACAGACAAGCCCATGGACAGCGACAGTGAGCCTGCCCTGCACACCAAACTGTGCATTATTCTTACTGAGCACACAGCCCTTGCCCCTCCCTGGAGAGGGGGGTACATCGTGCTCCCAATGATAACTTCTGCAGCATGGCTCTCCATCACTCTCTCCATTCTCTGACTGTTGACTCTGAGGTCCACAGAGCCCCAGGACTGTCTCTACTCTCTAACTGCTTTCCACAGAGCCCCAGGAGTGTCTGACTGCAAGCCCAGACCAAGGACTTTGGCTTTCACAGAGTTCCCCATCGCCCTCGTGACTGAAGACTACACTGTCTCCCTGCCCAGCTGCCCCCATCCCATTATGAGTCTACATGCGAGCCATCCCCCTTGTGGCACACTAACAACCCCTGTTTCCTATTTGAGCATCTGCATGCAACCCCTTCCATTCATACATGTGGTATCCCTTTTACCTGCCCCCCTTGTTTGTCAGCATTTCAGTTACCCTTGCTGGGCTCCAGCTTCCCACCCCTCGGTCTACCCTTTGCCTCCCATCGTTCCCCCTCCTCCTCCACCTCCTTGCAATGCCACCCTGCCCCTCTGCCTTTCACCATGCCCCCTTCCCGCCCCCCCAACCCCTTACAAAGCCTGTCTTCCTTCCCCATTTCCCCCCCACCCCTGTTTTTTTATTATTTCGTAGGATGTGGGTGTAGCTGACTAGCCCATCCCTAACTGCCCTTGAGAACTGAGTGGCTTGCTAGGCCACTTTAGAGGGCATTTAAGAATCAACCACATTGCTGCGGGTCTGGAGTCAGGCCAGACCAGGTAAGGACGGCAGATTTCCTTCCTTAAAGGACATTATTGAACCAGATGTATTTTGACAACAATCGACAATGGTTTCATGGTCATCGTTAGACTTTTAATTCCAGATTTTTTTAATTAGTTTTAAGTTTCAGCATCTGCCGTGGTGTTCACCCTTCCCCACCCCAAACCCTTGCAAAGCCTTCCTTCCCAAGTGCCCTCCATGTGTTCATCCTTCCCTATCCCAAATCCCCCCAACCCTTTCCCGAGTCAAAATGCTGGTTTCTGAATGCTCAGCCTTGTAGGAATACCACTGCACAGTGGTGTCCTTCTGTGCAATGGTGACTCCCACTGGCAGCAGAACACCCCTACAAACCACCCCCGCCCCATAGCAATACTGGTCAGTGTCGGAAACTTGAGCCTTGCTTGTGATCCACTGCACAGTTGTGCCGTTGTGACTATGGAGGCAACACCGGGAGCAGACCAGCCCTGCAGCTCCAGCAGTATGAGCATCGCAATGAGACCGGCGCAGCCCTATTGAAGGCAGGCTACTTGTGCTGCATTCACCTCAAAGTCATGAGTGAAGTGAGGTCCAATCTGTGTACGCAACCCCTTTTTCAAATGAAATTCAGACCGACGTGATTTCCCGCTGGTAAGATTGGAAGGCGGCCTGGGATTCCGGCAAGAAGCTATTTTAATGAATATTTACGAGATGGTAATGAATGCAAATAGCATTCACGCCACTGCTCTGCGGGATACCTGACCCACTATTAACCTGCCATCAACTGAATTGCAAACTATTTTCATGCCAGCAGGTTTCTAATTCTTGGCTCCCCACTAAATTCTCCGCTCCCACCTGTCACGAAACCCGCTGCGGGCGGGATGGGAGAATTCCGCACCCTGTTTCTCTTACCCCCCGGAATGATGGGCGCCTTCAAAGTGCCAACCAAAACCAATTTTTTGGTAGGTTTGCAGACTCTGGAGCCAATGCCACCTCATTTACTGTGTTAGCTGCAGTGATGGAACAGATATCTGGATTTAAAGATAGATGGAGTGAAACCGCATTGGAGAATTTGATACAAGGCAATTGGCTGTAAAATCACAATAAGGAATCTGATAGGATGTTTGAAGTGTGGATGTGATTTATCGATCGATCTCTCTTGTGTTATGCTGTTACTATGTCATTGGGACCTCTCCATTCCCCTCTAATCCCCATTATCTGCCCTGGGACCTCTGCAGTGATGAATTTAGAATTCCACTTTACTGTCATTTAGTACCAGCACACTGCCTGGTATATTAATACATGTTCTGCTCATTTATAACCTATGCCTTCTCATTTATTTAGTCTCTTTCATCCTGATACCCCACACTACATTTGAACAAGGAATTACATTTTACAATGGGTTCATTCTATGGATTGATAGCCACCTGTACGTTGTTGACTCAATGTTGAAATCCTGTTATGTGTTCAAGTCAGCTGTGGCTCAGTTCATAGCACCCTCGCCTTTGAATCAGAGGGTTGTGGGTTCATGTCCCACTCCCAGAAACCAAGAACTGTGATTGTACTCGAAAGAGTTGCAATCTGTGACTGTTGATAACGCGAAAGAGTTTCAAGTCAGATGTTAATTGATCTGGTGTAATGGGCAAAGAAACCTCTAGGCTACAAACAAACCAGGACTCCTGATTGCTGGAGAATCTATTTCTGGACATTGGATAAGGACAGAGTTGGATCCTGCTCTGATGCCTCCCACAGTGCAATACTAGGTAATGGCAGGGTTCCAGGCTCAATATGAATCAACTCTTGGAAAAGTGAAAGAATTATTTTTATTGCAGGGTATGGGGAGGAAATCCTTTAGCAGAAGCTTGGAGAAGGTTCTATTGTAAAGCATTATCCTGGATATATTCCACTCTCACATGCCTCCCTCTCTCCACTGAGTAAATCTGCAGTTAACCTTTATTCTGCTCAGCAGTCTGAGACTACAGTTGGAGGGAGTTTAGATGCTCACTTTGTTTGAATGCCGCTTATCTTTTTCAATTCAGGTGATCGACATTACAGACTTTGTAAATCAGTTGGAAGATCATGTTTATTCACTGCAGCTGGATGCCTTTGTGTGGCCTGAGCTACATGGTTTAATAAATTTCACCCCAGAACACCTGAGCACAGAGAGAGAGAGAGATTGCACCAGCCAGGCTGCTTCATGTATGTTCGTTTCCCCTGCAGGTGTTGAACTCTAATAGAGTATGGTTTCTATTGGTGTCTCGCTCAAGTGACCGTTCCAAAATGTAGTTAATGTTGGCAGGCTACTTGTAGAAAGCACCATAGTCAAGGTGGATCCTGTCCTCAGTCCCAAAGTCTATACACAAGGACTCTGCAGTAGGAATCACTGGAATATCAGCAGGAAGGGCAACACTGAGATTACCAGGGGGACAATCATATCGTGGTTAAGTTCCTGGGCCAGTAATCCAGTGCTCAATTTCCTTCCATGTCAGAAGGCTGTTAGTTTAAGGAATTTGGCTCCAGGGCATGGATTTATAATCTAGGTTGACACTCCAGTCCAGCGCTGAGGAAGCAATATTATTGTCAGAGGTGTCATACTTCCTGAGTGCCCTGCTAGACTGAAGTCCCAAATGCCTGTTGTGTTGGTTCAGATGGATGTCAAAAATTCTCTTGAACTATTCAAAGACGAACAGGTTTGACTGGTGCCCTTTCCTCAATGCCCTCCCTGACTACCATTTCTCCCTCAGCCATTTGTCTAGTTTCTAGTGAAATTGTCACTTGGTTAGAAACCCAGGGTAAAGCTCTGGGGACCGGGGTTCGAATCCCACCACGGCAGATGATGAAATTTGAATTCAATAAAAATCTGGAATTGAAAGTCTGATGATGACCATGAAATCATTGCTGGCTGTTGCTGTAAAAACCCGTCCAGTTCACTAATGTCCTTTCGGGAAGGAAATCTGCTGCCCTTACCTGGCCTAGCCTACATATGACTCCAGACCCACAACAATGTGGTTTAGTCTTAAAAATGTCCCCTGAACAAGGGCAATTAGGGATGGGTGATAAATGAATGAATAACAAAAAAATCAGCCTTGTTCCCTCTGTTGCCTCTCACCAGGGAACTTTAGGGGAATCTTAGAAGGCAGGAGGATCTCTGCATCAACACAGTCAATGAAGGAGAACTTTGAGATTAGGAGCTTGCAGTGTGGAGACACTTGGCAGATTGTCCCATCAATTTACACTTTGGAATATTTCCTCCTTGTGATCATTGGGATTTCAACTATTGACAAATAGTGAGTTGAAAAAGCATTTAGTTCCGGGCATCAAATTTCAGGAAAGATATATTGGGTTTGGATGGGGTGCAGCACAGATTCACCAGAATGATACCCATGCTTAAAGGGTTAAATTATGAGAACAGGTTGAATAGACCAGGATTGTTTTCAACACAAAAACAGAAAATGCTGGAAAAACTCAGGTCTAACAACATCTGTGGAGAGAAAAAAAGTAGCTAACCTTCCAAATCCGTATAACTCTTCTTCAGAGTTAAAGAAGTAAAAATGTGATGAAAGTTATACTGTTTAAGGGGCGTAAAGCTGGATAGAAGGCCAGCAATAGGTGGGCGTTAAGGAGGGATTGACAAAGATGTCATGGACAAAGGGGTGTTAATGGTGGTGATACTGGCTAAAGGAGGTGCTGATGGTGGCATTAAGGTAAGAAAGCAGAATGTGATAATGGCAGGAGAAGGGTAAGCACTCTGAAAAGAGCAACGTGAATAAGTGACAGATGGCCAGTGTGGGGGTGGGGCGGGGGGAGGGGATGGTGGTGGGAAAAGAGATTGAAAATAGGATAAAAGGTGGGGATAAAACAATGAATAAAAATGAAAATAAATTTTAAAAAGTGGTTGAAAAAAATATAAAAATTGAAAAATAAAAATGGATATTGAAAAAAGGGATAAAAAAGGGGGTGAGGATGGAGGAGAGAGTTCATGATCTGAAGCTCTTGAACTCAATGTTAAGTCCAGAAGGCTGTAAAGTGCTTAATTGGATGTTGAGGTGCTGTTCCTCTAGTTTGTGTTGGGCTTCACTGGAACATTGCAGCAGACCAAGGACGGACATGTGGGCATGAGAGCAGTGTTGAAATGGCAAGCGACAGGAAGGTCTGGTGGACAGGCTGAGGGTGTTCCGCAAAGTGGTCACCCAGTCTGTGTTCGGTCTCCAATGTAGAGGGGACTGCATTGGGAGCAGCAAATGCAGTGGGCCAAATTGAAGGAAGTGCAAGTGAAGCACTGCTTCACCTGAAAGGAGCGCCTGGGCCCTTGGACGGTGAGGAGGGAGGAGGTAACGGGCACGGTGTTGTAACTTCTGCAGTTGCATGGGAAAGTGCCGTGGGATGGGTACGAGGTGTAGGGGGTGATGAAGGAGTGGACCAGGGTGTCCCGGAGGGAACGGTCCCTACGGAATGCCGACAGGGGGCGTGAAGGGAAGTGTTTGGTGGTGGCATCATTCTGGAGTTGGCGGAGGATGATCCTTTGAATGCGTAGGCTGGTGGGGTGAAAAATGAGTACAAGGGGGACCTTATCGTGGTTCTGGGAGGGCAAGGAAGGTGTGAGGGCAGAGGCGCAGGAGATGGGTCGGACACGGTTGAGGGCCCTGTCAACCACCGTGGGTGGGAAACCTCAGTTAAGAAAGAAGGGAGACGTGTCAGAAGTGCCGTTTTGGAAAGTGGCATCATCAGAACAGATGCGACGGAGGCGAAAGAACTGAGAATGGGATGGAGTCCTTACAGGAAGCGGGGTGTGAGGAGCTGTAGTCGAGGTAGCTGTGGGAGTCAGTGGGCTTGTAATGAGTATTGGTTGACAGTCTATCACCAGAAATTGAGACAGAGAGGTCAAGGAAGGGAAGTGTCGGAGATGGACCATGTGAAGGTGATGGAGGGGTGGAAATTGGAAGCAAAATTGATACATTTTTCCAAGTCCAGATGAGAGCATGAAGTGGCACCGAAACAGTCATTGATGTACCAAATAAAAAAGAGTTCATTGCTCAGCAAAGGACTCAGTTTCATACCCTTACGCCCTCACCTCAATGAATTCCGGGCTCGGCATGATGCTGAACTCTTCTTCCGCCGCCTTCATCTCCGTGCTCACTTCTTTGGGCAGGAGTCCTCTCCCCGTTCAACGGATCCTTTTACCCACCTCCAATATTATCCCTCCACCTGGACCCCTCCCTCTGGTCTCTTATCTGCTCCTGATCTTTTCATTGAGACCTGTCGGCTAACGTCAGCCATCTCAATATCTCTGCTCCTCTCACCCACTCTAACTTGTCACGCTCCATTCTCTCAAGTCCAACCCTGAATTTGTTATCAAACCTGCCGACAAGGGTGGTGCTGTTGTTGTCTGGCGTACTGACCTCTACATCGCAGAGGCTGAGCGCCAACTCTCAGACACTTCCTCCTTCCTCCCCCTAGATCATAACCCCACCACCGAACATCAAGCCAT
The DNA here is from genome assembly GCF_964194155.1 of Cetorhinus maximus. Lineage (NCBI taxonomy): Eukaryota > Metazoa > Chordata > Chondrichthyes > Lamniformes > Cetorhinidae > Cetorhinus > Cetorhinus maximus. The sequence goes on along the minus strand of NC_135910.1, from coordinate 20,601,185 downwards.
TGTTTCCAGGACTGTCACTGATTTCCTCTGGAGAGCTTCCCACCTCATAGTCTCCCAACCCTGGACAGCCCGCTTCTACCTCCTCCCCAAAATCCACAAACCGGACTGTCCCAGTAGACCAATCGTGTCAGCCTGTTCCTGCCCCATGTAACTCATTTCTTCCTATCTTGACTCTATTCTCTCTCCCCTTTTCCAGTCTCTTCCCACCTACATCGCGATTCCTCTGATGCCCTACATCATATCAACAATTTTCAACAGCGGGGGCAGTACGTGGTAATCAGCAGGATGTTTCCTTGCCCATGTTTGACCTGATGCCACGGGTCTGGAGTCAATGTTGAGGGTTCCCAGGACAACTCCCTCCCAACTGTATACCACCTCTGCTGGGTCTGTGCCACTGGGGTGGGACAGGGCCTAGTGATGGCATTATCTGTAAGATGTGATGATGGCTATGTCAGGCTGTTGCTTCACTAGTCTGTGAGACAGCTCTCCCAATTTCGGCACTAATAGTAAGGATGACTTTGCAGGGTCGACAGGGCTGAGTTTGCAGTTGTTGTTTCCGGTCTGTCTGGCTTCATTCCTGTTTTGAGACTTTGTAGCAGTTTTGAACCAGATGGGTTTTTACAACAATTGACAATGGTTTCATGGCCATCATATTTCACACTTTTATTGAATTCAAATTCCACCATCTGCTGTGGTGGAATTCAAACTCAGGTTCTCAGGGCATTACCCTAGGTCTCTAGATTACTAGACCAGCGACAATACTACTATGCCATCAGCTCCCCTCCTATTCACAGATGGTGGGTCGTCCCTTTAGAATTTTTCTTTACAGCAAGAATATACTTATTCTGAGTACTCTGAAATATCCCCTTAAATGTCTGCTACTGCTTCTCTATTGATCTATCCCCTAGCCTAGTATCCCAGTTCACTTCAGCCAACTCAGCTTTCATGCTCACATAGTTGCCCTTATTTAAGTTTAAAATACTAACCTTAGACCCACTCTTCTCCCTTTCACACCGGATGTAAAATTCAATCATATTGTAGTTGCTGCTACCTAGGGGTGCCTTTGCCCTGAGGTCATTAATTAATCCGGTCACATTACACAATACCAAGTCTAATATAACCTGCTCTCTGGTTGGTTCCTTAGAGCAGCACATCCTGGAACCATTGCAAAAGCATTGTGTGAACTCCCCATCCAGGCTACGACTGCCAATCTGACTTTTCCAGTTCATGGCCTGAATATTTCGCTCATTGGGTGAGTGCAATCGACAGGCCAGGACCGGACAGGAAATGGGCCCCTGACCGCGATTGGCCCCCGACTGCGATTTCACGCTAGCTGGCCAATTAACGGCCAGCCAGCGTGAAACACACCCTGAGAAAAAGGGGTGGGAAGAGGGCGGGTGTTGACGTCACTGTGGGGGCTGGTGAGCGCTTCCAGTGAGCTCTCTGAAGGCAGACAGCTGTCTCAGGGAGCTGCAGACCCCCACAGAATAAACAAAACAACAAAAATGCTGCAACATATGTCCACGCAGCACAATCAAGCACCTGAAAGCATACTTCATTTAAAAACCAGTCCGCAGATATCTCTTTTTATTTAATTTCCCCCACAGAGACTTCATCCCACCCTGGATAGAGGTTTGAGCAAAATTGTCAAGGCCGCCTGGCCAATTGGTCTGTCCGCCAACCGTAAAAGTGGACGGGTCATGAGAAATCGCTTTCACTTGCCTCCTTAATGGGCTTAATTGCCTGCTTCATTGTCGGCGGGCACACTTCCGACTGCCATGCATGCCGAGCAATGTCAAGACGCTTGCCCAATGTCATCTCACGCTATTTTGTGGCTGGACAGGTCAGGCGCGTGCCCGCCCACAGGACATAAAATTCTGGCCTATATATTGTTATGATATGGAAGGTGGTATTTGCCAGGCTGACCAAATCCACAATGCAAACTTGGCCACACTATCACAACGGTTTTGCAATTTGTATTTATTACGAGAAGGTTGGTACACTGAATTCAAAAGTAAGGAGTCCAATAACACCTTTTAGAGATTTTAAAAATCAAGTTAAATCATTCATGAACAAGAGAAAAGAATTAAAACACATACACAAGATTATGGTTACACCATTACTTAATATTATAACAAATCCCAAAATTCTTAATTAACCTGACTCCCAACTACACACCCCCTTTACCGCAACAGCCCAAAATAGATTTTAAATTTAAAGAGGCAATCCAGCAAGGTTACCACAAGCACCCATTCAACAGTGGAATTCCAAAGGCTTTTAACACAACTTTGGTTACTGGAACAGCAGACTTCTTCAAAGTGGCTAGAAGCTGTTTCCCCAAGTCTGTTTCACATGGTGTATCTTTTAAATCTTAAATGGTCACGCCTGATACAACCTTCCATTCTTCTTTAAATACATTTCTCTCTCTTTAATCTTTAAATCCCATTGTTCCCATATGTCCTTGGAATTTATTTTTCCCATAATTTAAAAATCTTTCATGTTGTCAATGTGATCTTTTCCCTTTTGGAAAAATTAAGGTAATAACCTTGCTCCATTTATCCTGTCAGTTGTAAAACTTTATCATGTTTCTTTGAAAACCAAACACTTCTCCACTTATTTTAAAATGCAAATTTCATTCACACCCTATCTGCTGAGACTTTTACCCCAGCTCACTTATTAGCACTTCAAATACCCTTTTTACACGTCTTTTGGTAAGTTCAACCTTGCATTCTCTACGACTCTAATTCAATTAAATCAGCCACCCACAGAACCACACGCACACATAAGCCTACCTTACAATATCCCAGAACACCATTATGAAAAATATGATAGTTCCTTGACAACGTAGATTAAAATCACCCATGATTATTGCTGTCCTTTTATCACAAACTCCCATGGTCCCTTTGCTAAGATGATAACCATACAAATGTTGGTGAGACACAAATCAATTACTACATGGACAACCTTGAACACAGTGATACGTGTTATTCAAAACTTTATTTGAAATAATTCTTCCTGGTTGCTGTGCCATATAACCCCTTTAAGTTGAGAAACACCAGGAAAATATCATTTTTTCCACCTTGTGTTGAGGTAATTTATTTTAAGGAAATGTAATTACTCTTGCCTCTGTGCAAAGTAAAGGGACTGCCGTGAAATTCTATCATAAGCAGATTCATTTTTCAGGCAGTCATTGAGTGTCTGGAATCCATTAAATAAGCAGAAATGGAGATTTGGACTGATTCTGGATTCTGACCCCTCCCCAGTTGGGGACATGATTAACTCAGAGAAGTCACGGGGCTTTGACAAGGGGTGGTGTGTTGTTGGGGGGGCGGGGGGGGTGCTTCAGGTAGAGTGAGGTCTTAAGTCCTGGATCTCATGGGATTTTTGGGGGCATCAATAGGGAGCCAGCAGGCAGGAGTAGTGGTAATGTCACTGGACTAATAATCCAGAGGCCCAGACTAATGCTCCTGGCCTTGAGTTCAAATCTGACCATGGCAGCTGGTGGAATTTAAATTCAATTAATAAATCTGGCATATAAAGCATGCTGACCATGAGAATTATCATCAATTGTTGTAAAAACCCATCTGGTTCACTAATGTCCTTTAGGGAAGTAAATCTGCCATCCTTACCCAGTCTGGTCTATATGTGATTCCAGACCCACAGCAATGTGGTTGATTTAACTGCCCGCTGAAATGGCCACTCAGTTCAAGGGTAATTAGGGATGGGCAAAAAATGCTGGCCTTGCCAATGAGGCTCACATACCAAGAAAGAAGAAGGAAAAGGACATGGTCAGGAGGCAAGCTCCATTGGGAACCCAGGTGAACGGTCCTCAGCGGTTATGTAAGAGGTTGTGGCAATAGATGTGGGGTTTCAAGAGAGAATGGAGGGGAGGAAAGCTTAGGGCAGGGAGAGCCTGGGGCCCAGTGCAGAGCTGCTGTCTCTCTTGGCCCATTGACAAATAAAAAGTAATTTAAACAGGTTAATTTTTGGGACTCTCTAGATTCACCAGTCCGCAGCTTTTATTGGCAGTTCTACAGTTGGCAGGAATGCGGCACATTCATTATAATCGTACCAAAGTCTCAGTTACGAAGTAGGACCCCCAATTTTAAAATATTCCCCAGCACATGCCTGTTCGAGGCAGTAATGCAGCAGGAAGCTCTTTGTCATTCATTTCATCCATCGCCTGCCTGATTCCATCAAGAGAGTCAGGCTGGAACTGGGGCTTGTGTCTGGTTAAATTAAAGCTTTGAAGGGCTGGCTTTGCCTTCAGAACCATGTGCTGCAGTGAACAAACCCGTCAATAGACAAAGAGAACACTGGGATAAAATGTGATAAAGCTGGAATGTTGCGTGCCTGTAAAGAGGGACAGCAGTTACCGTGTGTAAACTCCGATGTCACAGCCTATTCAAGGTGTTAATTGTATTCAGTTGTGTCTAAAGATTAATGATCCACCTGAAACAAGAACAAGTCCATCTTGTGATGATACCTTTTAATTAACATCGAGTCCAATACAAAAATGGTTTATCGCTAATTCTTGGGATCAATTAACATCCAAATTTCCAGACAGAGAAAATTATGAAAAGAATATCTGTGAATGAATGTTTGAACTCTGAAACATTTGGCCATACAAAGCAGCTCAGTATTTGGAGACAGCTAGGTAGAACAAATGCTGGCTGTCTGACAAACAGAGAGGCATTTCAGAGTCTTTTATTTACTAATACATACAACTGATAATTCCAAATTAGTAGAACTTCTCTTTGTCTGATAAGGAGTTTCTATTCTGTCCCCACATCCTGAAATCTGAGGTATAACAGCTTCCAATTTTCGCCCAGGCATAAAATTGAATAACAGAGCCCTAGAGATCTTCTTCCCTTGTGCAGACACAAAGGATGAAATCTTGTTAAGGCGTCAGGGGTGTCACCTGCCAACTGGAGAGCAGATATGAGAACTGTGCTGCCTCTTTTGGTGAAGGCCCACCGAACCACATGCCAATCAGGCAGTGGCGAGGCCAGTGGTGGGCCTTCCCCTGGAATCAAGATCGCGGGGCCAGAAGTCTCATCGACCATGAGCTGCTAGCCAATCAGAGGCTGTGCTCAGCAGTGCCAGTGGGGAGGCTGTAGCTGCTGCCAGAAGCTCAGGCACCAGACAGGCGCAGTGACCCAGGCCACGGGTTAGAAGTGGAGGGTGTTGGGGGTGGAGAGTTTTCGCAGGGTGGGGTTTGCAGGGAGAGGGCAGGAGGGTGGCTGTCAGCAGGCAACCACCTTCCCAATGCCCAGCCTCTCAATCAGGTACTGAGCGCCTTTGATTCCCACTCCCACTCTCGCCACTCAACCCCAAGAAGTGACAAGCTGGCCGTACAGTTTTAGCTGCTGTTTGCTGCATAGCAATAGCCTTATCTGTAACTGGGTTAATGTCAGTGGCGATGGGATGAGGCTCTTAAGGGGTCACTAATTGGATACTTAAGGGCCTCAATTGGCAGCAGGGTGGGAAGGTTGACTATGGGCTGTCCTGCCCAGAACTTGTTTCTGACAGAGGCAGGAAGGCAGTGGGGTTCAGGTTACACTTGCTGAATCCCCCACAACACCAACATCCTGGTGGTTACCATTGACCAGAAACTGAACCAGATATAAATTCTGTGGCTACAAGAGCAAGTCAGAGGCTGGTAATTCTGTGATAACTCACCCCCTGACTCCCCAAAACCCCTTCACCATCTGCAAGATACAAGTCATGAGTGTGATGGAATACTCTCCATTTGCCTCGAAGAGTGTGGCTCCCACCACACTCAAGAAGCTTGACACCGTTCAGAACAAAGTAGCGCACTTGATTGTCAACCCATCCACAAACATTCACTCCCGCCACCACCGACACACAGTAGCAGCAGTGTGTACCATCTACAAGATGCATTGCAGGAATTCACCAAGGCTCCTTCAACAGCACCCTCCGAACCCACGACCACTACCATCCAGAAGGACAAGGGCAGCAGATACAAGGGAACCCCACCACTGCAAGTTCCGCTCCAAGCCACTCACCATCCTGACTTGGAAATATATCTCTGTTCCTTCACTGTTGCTGGGTCAAAATCCTGGAACTCCCTCCCTAACAGCACTGTGGGTGTACCTACACCAGATAGACTGTAGTGGTTCAAGAAGGCTGCTCACCACCACCTTCTCAAGGGCAACTAGAGATGGACAATAAATGCCAGCCTAGCCAGCGGTGCCTACATGCCAAGAACGAATAAAAAAATACAGACATATTTGGGCAAAAAAATGAGCCAAAGATACGTTAATAGAGTGACCGAGGATGTTTTAAGGAGTGAGAGGGAGATGGAGAGACAAAGTGACTTATGGGAGGGAATTTTAGAGTGTGAGAAGTGTGAGGGTTAGCAAACCTTCCCGATTGCCCTGAACGATCCCGGAATTAAACTTTCATTTCCCAGTCACTGTTGTGAGCAAGCAGTGAGAAAAACCCAGGAACACTGCAGTGTGAAATACTGACCATTCCATCCAGGAGGATCCAAGGAAGCTCAGAGTTTAATCCCTGATCTGTGCTGAGAGGACTGATCTCTGTCAGGGGAACAAGATGGGAGATGACCTCTATGTCAAAAGCTAGCTGAGGATCCAACTGCTGCTCCTGATCCATTCAGCACTGCTCAGAAGTGAATCGTTTCAATTTTTGAAAAGGATTATGGGATGGATTGTAAAACTTAGTGACCACAGTGTAGAACTTAGCACGGTGAATATCAAAGGTGTTTACATACAATCATTATTGCCTGATCTTCAACTGCAGAAGTTTTTTTGTTCACTATTCTACTGGCCCAGTGAAGAATATGTAGCTTTGAGTCGAAGGTGAACAATGTTATTTCATAATACTTTACACATTTATATCAAATTCCTTTCTTCCATTTTAACAGAGGCTTTAAAATATTTAAGAAAATTATATTCTCTATTAAAATAGCAAAGAAAGGAACTTGAATTTGGTGCTGCTGATATATCATTAATTCCCAGTCCTGTGAATCTAGATCAAGGATTACTTGCTGAGTTAGAAGCAGAAACGTGCCCTTAAAGCCCAGAGAGGTCAAATCCTGGTTACTTGGGTAATTGGATGTTACTGCATCACCAAAGCTGAGAGCTATGTTCCCTGTCCACAGCCACCTCTTCCCTGAATTCCCATTTGGAAAATGCGTCACTTACAGTCGATTACACACTGGTGTAATGATCAATTAACTGAATCAATAGTTTTCTCAGGTTTTGGTAAATTCAGGACTAAACCATGAGCACTAAGGCAAATACTCTACCAGCTCTTTAAAGGAGAAAAATAATCGCAGCCATGACTCCGAGAATTACAGCCCAGGTATGAGCTACAAAGCAGCAATGCCATAAATAGGTAATCTTTCCTACCTCCAGGCTCCAAACTCAGTGTGAGTACCTCTCTCTCTTCTGTCTCACTTTCCCCCTATCCTTACTCTTTTTCACTCAGCCTTTCTTGTCTTTCTGTTTATTGTTTATATTTTGGTCATTTCTTCTCCTTTCTTGTTCCTCCTAATTTCCAAATACCCACTTCCATGCACCTGAATTCTCGCATTGTTTAAATCATGATCAGCGTTTCCTACTCAAACTAATTTCTTCACCCAAAACTGTGGAGCGTCTCACTTCTTTGAAGATCAGCCAGGATGGTATTGAATGATGGACCAGATTTGAAGTGTCAAAGGGCTAAATGACCTACTCCTGCCTCTATTTTATATATGTTCTCTCAATATACCCTCCCTTCTACAATCTACAGACTGTAAACCCCTAAGCTTGGCATAAGTTAACTATGACTTCAACATCTCTCCTTACTGCCCTGCATTGTCATCTTTATTATTTTTCTGGATTCCTCGATTTAAAACAAAGCAAGTTAACTGAGTGATTGGAAAGTGCAATGAGCCTTTACATATGAACATCAGTAAAAATCCAAAATCAAATTACACTCTTAACAAACGAAAATATTTGTCATTGAATTGATAGGTCAACATATTTCCCTTCTGGTTCCTTCTGCTCTTGTCCTGAAGATGGTGATTTGTGGAATGAAAGAGAAGTGTGCAAATCTGCAGAGGCAGCTACCCATTCAATAACCTCACCAAAGTGACCTTTATAACTGAATCTACATTGGTGGGGAGGAGCTGCTCCACATCCAGACATATGGGTGCAATTAGGATTCATGGTTAGGGAGCGATCAACAGTCCTAACCCTGCTTGATTCTTCCCCTTGCTATCAAAGAGGCATTGGAACCAATTGGAACCCTCCTGTCCAGCACAGAACAGTAACCACCCTTCAATGTTCCTAGTGTTTTGAGTGTTTGGTGCAACAACATATGTTCAGGGCACTTTCTCCAATCATATCATTAAAGGAGTTTTCATGATCTTTATTTATGTTTTAACTGGCTTTATAGCGATCTGCTTATCCTGACAGAGATAGTGTGGCACTGATGGAAGGTTGATAAGAAATGAATTTGTAAGGACAGAAGGTAAATGGCATCATGTGATTGGTATTCGAAAGCAGGGAAATCTATGATGCTCAACAGATAATTAATAAGATTGGTTTAAATGTTTTCTAAATGGTTTGTTGATTCGTAAGAAAACCAAATTGTTTAAGGCAGGTTTCTAAACAATAAAGACAGATTTATGTAGAATGACTCTGCACATTAGGATTATTACATGATAGATTTGGTTTACTTTCCATGCACAGCCTGAATAAACTAATTTCACTTAGAACCCTTAATAACCATTAGCTAAAGGAATTTCTATCTCATCAGTCTGGGCAGCAGTGAAAAGCTGGTCCCAGAGGCAAAAAGACAAACTTCTAATGTATTGTTCTTACATTACTGCTAGTGCTCAGAATAATCCAGCCTCCTACAGTGAAGGAAAACCAAGATTTATTATAGTTGAATACAAGCTTACACATAACAGTTGAATGATGGTTCACTAACTATCTCACAGACTGACTTATTCCAATCTACATCTAAACAGTTGCTTAATTGCACCATTGATACAATAGTTATAGTTTAAAGGGACATTTCAATATTCTCAGACTAAAACTGATTGCTTGATCAGGCAAAAGAACAGAATAGCCTGGCTTGAACCCAGGTCCCACAATGAGCTAAATCCTTGCAGTATTCAGGACCGTGGAAAGCTCCTTCCATTTCTTCAGTTCTGAGAGGTTAAGACTAACACTGAAACCACAATTACCATGACTATTCCATAAAGAACATTTCTCCAAAACATGTAAGAAATGCTTTATTAATTAATTATAGGAAGGATGGTATTTGAAATAGTTATTCAAGAGTTAGGTGAAGAGAGGGAAGAGTTGTGCATGTCAGGAACTTTCATTATCCTATTTTACAATAATGACTACACTTCAAAAGTACTTCATTGACTGCAAAGAACTTTGGAGTGGTTGTGAGAGCCATTTTATAAACGTAAGTCTTTATTTTTATTGAAATTAGTGTTTAGAATGATTTTTTCTTTATACATTGCTTTAACAAATCTCAAAATGCTTCACATTCAATGAATTACTTGGAAGATCAGTGACTGTTGCTATGTAGACAATGACATAACCATTATGCTAGAAGCGTGATTAAATGGAACCTGATTGTTTTTATATTCATCGCATTCAGCATCATTCCATGAAACCAGTTCCTGAAACAAGCTAATCGTCACCATCTCCAACCTCCAAATCTAGATTTGGCACCACTCATCTTTCACAGCCAGCCTAGGTGACCAAGGAGCACCTAATATGAGCCTTTAGAACACTGAATGGTGCAGTGTAGATAAAGGCAACCACGAGGGCAGTGAGCTCAGAATTCAAGGACAAAACGACAAACTTTGAAGCCTCTGGTAAGAATATAAATTGAAAGATTTATTTCCCACAGGATAGTCAATATGAGACTTGAAAAAGTATTTATTTCTGGGTAAACAAATGACTCAAGAAAGGAACTGGATCAGTAACTTTTGAGAAAGGTGACTGAGCGTTCCAGCTAGTAACAGATCTGTTGGATCCACATGGTAGTTTTGAAAGAGGACATATTAATGGAAGAGAAGGAGGAGACTTCTTGAATGAGGCAGTCACACATGGGCTGTGGAAGGAGTTAAATCAATGGACCAATTTTATTCACTTATTCCAAGGGGTTTATTTTATGTTTTAATTTAGCTTTGCAGATTTGGTTGTCTCCCTCAAAGCTTCTGTTCTCAAATCTCTGTGCACACACACAGCTGCACATTTCTATTTTAAGTCTCAACCTTCTAGCTATTTCATTCACAGGCTCTATTTTTAACAGTGTGATGAATTAATTTTTACCAGTTCTCAGTATTTCAATAGTAACTTTAGTTATCACATCACTAACAGTTCCTCTGACTACAAGAACCCAGACCAGCTGTCTCTATAGAAACTCATGATCCTGGCAATTAGACTATGCAACTTAACAGCCTCCAATTGAAGCACGATTTTAGAACAAAAAAGAGTTGTCTTATTTCTAAAGACAGCTTTAAACTGCAAGCTCACTTTCAACTGTGAGAGTTTTTATTTGATCTTTTTGTGTTTGACGAACTATCTGTGAATTATCTTTTTTTCACCTCTTCCAATGGATTTTTGAGATTTTCGGTAACGATTAATTATGCTGGTCTAAACCAGGTCATCTCATCACCGGTTATTGAGAAAATGAAGAATCAATTGATCAATAAACTCATGGCACTGCAAATCTTATGGTTCAGAATTGTTTAGTAATTTAATACTGAGTAGAAAATAAACATCAACTGTGGATTTGCATTGCACACATTTCTTTGCAGGGATTTTCAATCAGTTAATAAAATCTTTAATTACCATAGGAACAAAAACTACAGCACGCAAGGCAAACACTGGCCCATCTTGCCCACCCAGTGCTAGGTCTGCAATTGTAGCTATCCACTCTAATCACATTTCTCTGGCCTATCGTCATCCCTTTTATTCTTCCTTTTCAAATGCTTATCCAGTTCCTTTTAGGTGCTGTTATGTTATCTTGCCTCTATAGCACCATCATCACAGCACAGCTAAAATTAGATTCAATTCAGCCCTAATTGTGTCCCACTCACCTTTACACCAGTGTCAGAACCAAGAACCGCTTCGGTCAATTATTGGATAAACACAGGATAAGATTCTCCATTCTCTTCCCCACCTCAATCCTAATCTCAGAAAAGTGAAGATCATCATTGTGACCTCTTTACATCCTACACCAGCTGCTCTTGTGACTTTTCCTAATGTGGCTGACAATTTATGCCTATCATTGTTGAATTATTGTCAATTAGATATCCGCCAGGGATGAATTTGAAATGCCCAAACACATTAGATTTAAGAGTGTTGTTGTTAACAGTCAGTGAATAATTTTATCCCACACAACCCAACTTCCCTGCACTCTGTCATTTGAATTATTTTGCCCTCTGTGATCAGACTCAGCCAGTGCTGTGCTGAGAGGGGTGAACGTTAGAACATCAGAAATAGGAGCAGGAGTGGACCATATGATCCATTGAGCCTGCTCCACCATTCAATATGATCATGGCTCACCTTCAGCTTAAACTTCACTTTCCCATCCACTCCTCATATCACTTGATTCCCTGAGACTCCAAAAATCTGTGTATCCCAATCTTAAATCCACATCCCTCTGGGGCAGAGAATTCCAAAGATTCACAGCCCTATGAGTGAAATTTATTCTCACCTTAATCCTAAATGATCAACCCCCTATCCTGAGACTGCCCCCAGGTTCTAGATTCCCTAGCCAGGGGCAAAAAACCTCTCAGTGTCCATCCTGTCAAACCCCTTTAGAATCTTGTATGTTTCAATGATATGCTTCCCTTTTCAATTCTGGGGTATAGACCCAATTTTCTCAGCTTCTCATCATTGGTTCATGGGATGAGAAGATGGTCCTATCTAGTGAACATTTGGTGTACTGCCTGAAATGCAAGTACATCATTGCTTAAATAGGGAGACGAAAATTGCACATAATATTCCAGATGTGGTCTCACCAAAGTCCCGTACAGTTGTAGCAAGATTTCTTTATTCCTGTACTCCAATCCCCTTGCAATAAAGACCAATATGCCATTTGTCTTCCTATTTGCTTGTTGTTACCTGCATGCTAACTTTGTGTTCCTTGTATGAGTACACCCAAGCCCCTTCCAACATGAACATTTACAAGTTTCATGCCTTTTTAAAAATACCCTGCTTTTCTATTCTTATGACCAAAGTGAATAACCTCACACTTCCCCACATTGTACACCATCTGCCCCCTTGTTACCCACTCACTTAATATCTATATCTCTTTTCAGCCTCTTGCTGTCCTCCTCACTGCTTGCGCTCCCACTTAGCTTTGTATAGTCAACAAACTGTGATGCATTGCTCTCTGTCTTTTAGTCTAGGTCATTAATATAGATGGTAAATAGCTGAGGCCCTCGCACTGATCTTTGTGACACTCCACTCATTACAACCTGCCAGTTTGAAAGTGCCCCATTTACCCTTACTCTTTGCTTCAAAGGATCACCCAGTGGAGCTCCAGATTCTTACTAGGTGCGATCATTGGGTTGAAGGGGAGAAATACCATCACCAAATTTTCTCTTGTAATTCATGATACATTTCTTGAGCTTTTGTCCATAGGACATGTGCCATATTGGCAAGACCCACCCCCTGTTACACTGAGGACGTCAATTCAACTGCAGTTATGACAAATCCTGAGACATTTCTAAGAGATATGTATAATATAACTGTAGACAGTTCTTTATTTATTATGGTGGCTCTGTGCTTAGAAATGACAAAGCCCTCCCTGTAATGGACTCTACCAGGACCACACTCAGACATTTATCTTTAATCTTAATGGCTCCTTTTTAATAAGGAATCTACTGAAACATCATTTGTTGAACAGGTTTCTCCCTGTAACACTGTTTCATGAAGCTCACAAAGATCAGAGATATACAGTGATAGTTTATAGTTATGAGGCCAGAAGCAGTAGTTTGAGCATCATGAGATTTGTTGTTGAATCATTTATCTTCAGGTTCTGCATTTAGGGCACGACAACCCAGAAATGGAGGAAAACAGGTCCATTTAGTCAATCATGCTCTCCATGGACTATCTACAATTTACCCTGTTTGGACACTCAGTCAAACTAATTTTCCTTTATTTAGAAGTATTGTGAAGGCTCATGAGGCTGACAATATCAAGTAGGAGAAGCACAGTGAGGAGAAAATAACTCAAGTTATTGTTAGATAGCTTTATGGATGGACTTTAAACACCTGTAGATTGTGGATGAAATTAATCTAATTAAATCTCCTGAAGGGAATATCTACATAAATTCTTGCTCATCCTGGCAGGCTTATCATTTGGGTTTTCAAATGCTCCTGATTCCCAAAGATTCTAACTTGAATGGTCCCTTGAGCGAAAGACCTATCTTAAGTGCTCAATTGCAATCAGCTGCTAAATGTGGAACAGTATAACTGAAAGGATTCCAGGAATCCTAAAGAAATATCTGTTTCCAACTGCAGGAATTGCTAAATCTCAACCCATGGTCCATGAATTGGAACTGGAACACAAGTGAACCCCTGAAATGGCCTAAACAAAACCAGGAGTGGACAGGTTTGGAGTGATGAATGAAGATTACCTTACTCTGTCAAAGAGAGGAGATAATGGGCTCAATTTTCCTTCCCCAACCTGCCTGAAATGCTAGGAAAATGAAGTGGTGAGCTCCAGCACTACCAACGCAACCCAACTCCTGCCTCCTTCCTTTTACTGTCTCCTTCCCCATCCACCATATGTAATTGCGATCAGGGAGAAGGCAGGGAGAGCCCTTGTTGTAAGTTCTATGTATTATTTCAATGACCATACTCGCCTGTCAACATTCACTGTCCAGACACACTTGAAGTATGGCCAAGTGGGGGGGTAGTTTCTGACAGAAGACCATGGGAAGTGCATACAGGGTGAGGAGCACCTTCAGGAAAAAAGGGGAAGATCAGGAGCAAAGGAAAGGCATGAAATAAATACTGAATTCTGGGAACAATTTATGTTAATTCATCAAGAGTATTCTGTTAATACATGGCTTCAATAAATTTTTAATGAGAATATGTAATGCAGGTTCATTAATAAAAGTGTCAGCCTTCATGTGTGTAGACAGTTTGTAGACCGGCTCTTATTAATACAAGAGCTTTTTAAATTGATGGTCATGGCTTCGAGATTATATAGAGAGAACACTATGATTGAGATCATTGGATTCAGTTTTGGTCCATTTCTGCTTCCTGCTTCAATCATTTATCGCCTGCGCATGTATTTTCCTTGTTGCTGTTTCCGATACAGTGCGTGTAGTGTCTAGTGAGACCAATATTACCGCTAATCAGAATGCCACTCATATAATCTTCACTTCACCACTTCTGAGAATGGAACGTCTCAGAAAAAGATAGGAAAATAAGTCAGAAAGACAAAATGAAAGCAAGACAATAAGAGACAAAATGTGTTAATTTCATAATCCTCTCTCCCACCTCAACCCAGAGCCACTACCTTCCACTCCAGGGCCCTGTCCGGTACATCCTGGATTTCTCCTACCCTGGGACCCTCCTGTAGCATGCCTTAGGACATTTTACTACATAAAAGGCGCTACATAAATGCAAGTTGTTGTTGTCTCATGTTATTGCTGAGAATGCCATCCGTTGCGAAGATCTAACCAATGCTTCTGTAAGTGCTGCATATTTCTAGCTGATATCAGCCTGTGTCTATTATTAGTTGATGAATTATGTGCACATGAATTAAAGCAATTATGAAGGAGTTTTAAGATGAACAAATTTCACTACAGAATGGGGCTTCTGTCCTCCGTTCTCTGATACACCGCAGACAAAAGTCTGTTGCTACTAATTTGCCCTAAATTTTGTTTTTTTTCTGATTCATGCCTCACCTTTGTACCCCCTTCTCCCACCCCTCCACAACCTGGAGATGTTTTAAAAATTGACACTGCCTTCAAACATTAAATCGAAGAGAAGCCTCTGCCATCGACATGATGCTAATCGGTTGGCACTATGACATCTGTCAGTGTTTTGAGAGAATGTTGAACAGACTGAATTTCCAGTAAGGACCAGCATGGCTCAGTAGCTCACGGATATTCCCAGAGCCAATCAGAATCCCATGGGGTACCCCAATGGTTTGGTGGACACTAGCATTGCATGGCATTCAGCTGAAGATCCTCAGGCTCAATTTCTAATTGTAGCAAAGTTACTCGGAGCAACAGTGAAGTAGAAAGTGAAACATAAGTTCATAAGAATTTGTAATCATGACTGTCCCCTCCCCTCCCCTTCCCCGTTGGAAATATCTGCTTTGGGTGAGGATGAGTTGGTTCATCCCGCATCCCAATACTCCACCGACACTTGTTGATAACTCCTACAAAAAAAATGGTCCCTTGACCCGGATTCTGATGCCAATGCAAGTTTCCAATTGGAACATGGTTTCTTCATGAGAGACAATGAGGAGAGTCGGGTGGGGAGAGGACAGAGTGAGGAAAGATAGGGATATTTTCCAAGCGAATTAGCCCAATTTATCACAACAGTGATGAGGAGCTTTCATAGCTCAAGAGGATAATATTAGGGCCCTGTGAGTTATGATTTTCTTCATGCTGATTATAAATACAAACACAGTGTTCTGAAATCCTATAGGTCCCTACTTTCATATTTGACACCATCATTCCTCATCTTAATAAGCAGCGAATGACAAATTATATTCATGGATGATAAATGATAGAAAACATATTTGTTTACAATGTGTAAATGGATTCAGCATTTGAAGGTTGGCTAATACTTGGTACCCAGGTGCTGACTGTAGTTCAATGGGATCCTAAACTACATATCAGCCAACTCCTAATTATATTAAAGAGCCAGTGAGTGAATATTTGTTTTGCCTGTGAGCTGGAGCACATATTAATCATTCATAACCACAGCGATGGAGGCCACAAAGAACTGAAGATTTTGGTTCTTTAAAACATCATCTTAATGATACCCACTCGGTGTTTGCAAATTGCAGAATTTGCTAGCTGTTTGCGTCAGGATAAACAAATGATGTTGCTGTGACTTGTGAAATGAGCAATATGAAAGCCTACAGTACTTTAGGGAAAGATTGGAGGAGCACTGAGTGTAATAGAATTTGCATGTTATTTATCAGGAAACCAGCATTGCAAGACTTCAGGAACTATTGTTGGATAGGTTATAAAAAAGAGACAGACCGCAGAGGAATAATCAGTTTCAAACAAACACACGTTACCTGTTGAAACTTGCTCACCCCTTCAGGGTCACCAAAGGTCAGTGATCACTTTCTAATTTGTTATTTGTCCCCAATCTTCTGTGTTTATTCTGAGAAATGGAGCCGCTTCTTTTTGTTTTGATTTTCTCCTGAAGCCACATTAAAAATCAACTCTTGGGCGTGGGGCTGTTGTATGGATGATGCCAGTCTCTGCGGCCATGTGGCCATTCTTTGCATGTGAGCTCAGCCTATGACAGGTAGCTGGCTATTCGACCATCGTGGATTGCATAGATGAGACTGATGCTGTCCTGAACTGACATCCTTAAACACACAGTCTTTCTCGCAAGGAAAAGGGAACATGAATCCCAAATGATTAACTCTAACTTGGCCAAGGATGCTGAATCCAATTCAAGATCATCTCACTTGACCATGGGGCTTAGTACCAGCCCAGCATCTGTACAGACTAGATCATCAATAGGTCCTGTTACTGTCCTTTCATCAGCCTCAGGATAGGATTTCAGGGTCCTATGTTATTTGTAGTTTTATGTGTATATGACCAGAACAAACCAAATATGTGAAGTAATGTTGAATCACTGATTACTAGATAATGCACAGATTTACTGATGGAGCTCCCTGGTCAGAATTGATCAGATAGAACTGGAAAACTCAATCCCTTCTCTGTGCTGAGGAGGAACTTAACTGGCTTCAGTCACAGGGTTTGGACACGGCAACTGGGCACCAGGAGCTGGAATCCAGGGCAGAGTTCCCTATCCTGATTACTAATATAAGAACGTAAGAATTAGGAGCAGGAATAGACCATTGGGACCCCTCAAGCCAGCTCCGCCATTCAATAAGATCATGACTGATCTGATTGCGGCCACCACTTTCCTGCCTGTCTCCCATAACCTTTGACTCCTTTTTAGATTAAAAATCTGTCTAATTCCACCTTGAATATATTCAATGGCCCATTGATCCTGCTGATGGAGAATGTTTGAGACTGTCCATTGTGTTTGGCTGTTGTTCATTAATTTGTTTGATCGTTTAGACTTGCTTAGACTCCCTGCTGGATTACTTGTCCAGATGGCAAGGCTGGATTTTACCCTTTCACAACTTTCTTAAGTTTACCAAGAAGTTCTGTGTTTCCACAGTGAAACTCATGGTCAGTTGTGATTGGTTTAGTCTCTTGCTAGTAGATCCTGGTTAATCCATTGATCTATTTACAGATTCCCTTGAGCAAGGAGGATTAGAATGGTTGCCCTGATATGGCTCACTCACTGGATTCATGTTCTAAAGGTTGGAGTGATATGGCAGTCACTAAGGTACAAGATAGTTGTGCTGGTAATCTGTCTATCACTATTCCTCCTTGATCTTCTCCCCTTAGCTCCTCAGTGCAAGATATAAAACATGTATTTTTGGTATTTAGTGTTTCAAACATAGTAGTAACAAAATCCAGGACAAATCCTTTCAAAGCAAACATCCAGAAGCTCTCCTGATGTTTCCCAGGACAAAATGCTGATAGATTTTGTATGTATATAAGATTTTTCACATTGAAGCCTGTCAATGTGTCTCACACAATGACTCACTTTCTGGAGTGCAGTGTCAGTCAAACAGACAAAACATCACCATTTTACTTCAAACTGATGTTAGGTGGTGGTGGGGGTTATTTTTGCCAAAGGAGTGAAAACAGTCACTAAACAGGAGCTGTGTTAACTCATGCCTGTTTGAATGTCTGGATTTAGCACCGAATTTTGATCCCATTGTGGATTCCCATAATTTGAATTTGACTAGAGGTTCTAAACCAGAAACCTGCAGGTTTAACACTCAACGCTGATTAGACATATTTTTGGTGAAGCAGTATATGGGACCTCCTCACACCTACTTCCACTGAAGGTGTGGAGTTCGATTGCTGACACACTGTGGCTCAGGGTTTGAGCGAGAGGGCGTGCAGGTTCTTGGATGTGGTATGGGAGGTCCAGAGAAAGAAGGACGTCCTGTACCCGGAGGAAGAAGGAAATCCCCTCAACCTCCTGCCCCTCTCCCCTGCATCAGCTGATTCTGTTCTCCTGCCTCATCTCCTCCTCCCATTCCTCCTTTAGAACAACAGAGGCTCCAGCAAGATGCCGATGATCAATCACTCCCTATCTCTGATAATAAAAACAGAAAATGTTGGAAATACTCAGCAGGTCTGGCAGAGAAACAGCATTAATGTTTCAGGCCAATGACCTTTCATCAGAACCCCTTTTCCAGATGATTCCTGTAAGGTGTCCAATGCGGTAAAGTAGCAGAGCACTTTGCAGGGCTACGGGAATAGGTAGGGGAGTGCGACTAGCTGAGTCTCTCTAGCAGAGAGCTGGCACAGACAGAATGGACCAAATGGCCTAATTCTGAGCTGTATCTATTCTATGATTCTATGGCTGGAATGTTCCAGCCCCTCACATCGGCGGGATCTTCCGGTCACGCTGATGTGAATGGAGATTTCAATGGAGCGCTGGCCCTGCTGCGGAGGAGCCCATCGGGGGGAGGTGGGGGGCTGGAAAATTCCGGCCGACCATTCAATCTTGGAAAGAGCACAGAGAATTTTCAAAATAAATGTTGCTCAACTGTTGGTGAAGTGTTAAGAAAGTGTTCTGGAATGTTTTACAATGAGTTTCAGAGGTGCTCTTCACAGTTTCAGCAGAAATGGTCAGGAAATGTTGAGGATCCCTTTAAGTAGCGCTTGAAATCGACATCACCCATGGTGACTGGTCACTATTAGGAGAGGGGTTAGTTGAAGCTCTTGCCACCAAAGTGCCATGCAGCCTCTTTAATGAGCATTAGCAGTGTTTTGACTATCAATCAGCTCCCTTATGATACTCTGGGCATGTGCTCCCAGCACTGGCTTTGACATCTTAACCAAGATGGTGCCTGTGCTAAACACAGGTCGATTCACTTTTAGACCCCACGTTGGTCACCTCCCTATCTTTCCAGCACCTGAGATAGTCAGTGAAAATCACATCAATTACAACCTGTGCTGCAATACTGAGCAGGAAACAATGATCAGTCTTCTCCTCCTGGACATTCTGCAGCTGAGGGGATGAACTGAAGCCCAGCTGTCTGTGATTTCTGGCCATTTAAGGGGAGATGTTAAAGATCCGATGGAACTGATGGAAGAAGAACAGAGAGCTGACCTGTTCTCCTGACCAACATTCCCAGCCTTGTCTTGTCTTTCATCTGTCCCCATTCCAAGGGTTGGCTGCACTGTGAACAACCTTTCTCCGCTGATTTCTATTCTCCGCTGCCCTCACTGCCTGTCCCATGGAGAGGCCAGTCCATGTTCTGATATTATTCATCCATGCCATTTTGGGTCTTCCTTGTGCATGTTTTCTAGGTGTTGCGCTTTGCATTGCCTCTTTTTCCAAACTCTCCCCCCTGCTCGTATCACGTGTCCAAAATATGAGAGTTTCCCTGATATCACTGCCTCAAACAAGCTCTTTTTGTTCCTGGTCACCATATTATTCAAACGGATGCAGAGGTCCTGGAGAGGCTACGGAGAAGATTTACAAGGATAATATCAGAAATGTGTGAGTTTACACATCAGGAAAAGATTGACAGGCTGGGTCTCTTTTCTCTTGGAAAAAAGACTGAGGGGTGACCTAATAGAGGTCTTTAAAATGATGAAAGGTTTTGATAAAGTGGGTACAGAGAGAATGTTTCCTCTTATGGGGAAGAGCAGAACTAGAGGCCGTCAGTATAAGATAGTCACCGAGAAATCCAATCGGGAATTCATAGGAAACATTTTTACCCAAAGGGTGGTGAGAATGTGGAACTCGCTACCACAGGGAGTGGTTGAAGCAAACCTTATAGATGCATTTAGGGGGAAACTAGACAAGTATATGAGGGAGAAGGGAATAGAGGATTACAGTGGCAGATTTAAAAGAGAAAAGATGGGAGGAGACATGAGTGATGCATAAACACCAGCATGGACTGGTAGGGCCGAATGGCCTGTTTCTGTACCGTATATCATATGCAATCTTATGAATTCATCTCATGGCATTTTGCTGCACCTGTCTACACTTGTCATTCCTGTTTGAGGCTGTATATTTTCTGTGAAGCAATTTGGGATGTTTCTGAGAGAAGAGATAAGACACGGGGATAAATGCAAGTCTGCATTCCTACACAATGACATTGTTCACCTTGATTACAATTAAAAGATGCCCTTTCAATAAAAATCCTTCCCCACAGCAACATTATCACTTCCCAGGGTAGGTGACAGACCCTGCGGGGATCAGCCTTTGTCATTTGCTTCCGTCTGTCAGATCTGTTCTCTCAGTATAACCGACAATATTAGAACAATTAAAGAGAAGCCACCAACTGCAGATTGCATCAATCCTGGTAAATCATTAATTATAATTCCCCATTGAGAGAGGCTCAAGAGTGGGGGAGATGGTGGTGTAGTGTTAATGTTACTGGACTAGTAACCAGTAACTAGTAACTAATGCTTTGGGGGCATGGATTCAAATTCCACCAAAACAGCTGGTGGGTTTTAAATTCAATTAATAAAATCTGCAATATAAAGCTCATTTCAGTAATGGTGACAGATGAAAACCATTGTTAAATGTTGTAAAAGAAACCCATTTGGTTCTTTAATGCCCTTTAGGGAAGGAAATCTGCTGCCCTTACCTGGTCTGGTCTACAGGTGACTGCAGACCCCTAGAAATGTGGTTGACTCTTAACTGCTCTCTGAAATGACCTAGCAAGACACTCAGTTCAAGGGCAATTAGGGATGGACAAAAATGCTGGCCTTGTCAGTGACACCCACATCCCATGAAAGATAAATAAATATCTGTGCCATCACCATGACTGCCTACTTTCACCTTTGTAAGATTACCCAATTCCACCCCTACCTCAGCCCATCAGCTGTTGAAAACACCATCCATGCCTTTCTCACCTCTAGACTTGTCTATTTCAATGTACTCCTGACACCTACAGTCTCCAATGTTCTACCCTCGGTAAACTTGAGTTCACCCAAAACTCTGCTACCCATCTGCTTGTGCCCTAACTTGTACCAAATGCCATTCTCCTATCACCTACTGTGCTCACTGACCTATATTGATTCTGGTCAAGTAACGCCTTGTTTTCAAACCCATCATGGCCTCACCTCCCTGTATCTTGCAGCCTCAAGCCCCACATTCCAAGATCGCTGTGTTCATCCAATTCTGGCCTCTTGACCATCCCCAAATATAATCTCTCTGACATTGGCAGCTGTATATTCAGGCTCCTTGGGCCCTAATCTCTGCAATTACCTCCCTAAATCTCTCCATCTCTCATCTTTCCTTTAAGACAGTGCTTAAAACCTACCCCTTTGACCAAGCTTTTGATTATCTGACTTAATATCTCCTTGTGGCTCAGTGCCACATCTTGTTGATAATATAGGAAGACGCTTGTGGTGTTGGAGGTCAATCATCTCAGTCGCAAAACATTGCTGCAGGAGTTACTCAAGCTCATGTCCTAGGCCCAACCATCTTCAGCTGCTTCATAAATGACCTTCCCTCCATCATAAGGACAAATGTTCACTGTTGATTGCACAATGTTCAGCACCATTCACAACTCCTCAGAAGCTGAAGCAGTTCATGTGCAAATGTAGCAAGACCTGGACAACATTCTGGCTTGGACTGATAAGTGGCAAGTAACACAAGTGCCAGGCAATGCCATCTCCAACAAGAGAGAATCTAACATCTTCCCTTGAGATTCAATGGTATTACCATCACTGAATCCGCCACTCTCAGCATCCTGGGGGGTTACCTTTGACTAGAAAATGAATTGGACCAACCATATAAATACTGCAGCCACGAGATCAACTCAGAGGCTGGGAATTCTGTGGCAAATAACTCACCTCCTGACTCCCCAAACCTGTCCATCATCTACAAGGCATAAGTCAGGAGTGTGATGGAATACTCTCTATTTGCCTGGATGAGTGCAGCTCCAGCAACTGTCAAGAAGCTCGACACCATCCAGGACAAAGCAGCCCGCTTGTCTGGCACCCCATCCGTTATTTTCAACATTCACTCCCTCCACCACTGACACACAGTAGCAGCAGTGTGTGTACCATCTACAGGATGCACTGCAGCAACTCACCAAGGCTCCTTCAACAGCACCTTCCAAACCCATAACCTCTACCACTTAGAAGGACGAGGACAGCAGACACATGGGAACACCGCCACCTGCAAGTTCCCCTCCAAGTCACTAACCATCCTGACTTGGAAATATATTTCTGTTCCTTCACTGTTGCTGGGTCAAAATCCTGGAACTCCCTAACTAACAGCACTGTGGGTGTACCTACACCACATGGACTGCAGCGGCTCGAGAAGACAGCTCACCCCCACCTTTTCAAGGGCAGATGGGCAACAAATGCTGGCCTTGCCAGTGATGCCCACATCCCACGAAAGATTAAAAATAATGTCCCTTGAAGTGCCTTGGGATGTTTTACTACATTAAAGTTGCTATAAAAATGCAAGATGTTGTTGTTGTGAGATTTTGAGCCACTTCTTGCCACGACTGTAATCCGGAGGTTGAAACTCAGTGAATGCCTTTGGTGCCTTGCGTCCAGCCCTTCATCAATCAAGATGTTGCAATGTTCCTGAGTACTGTCCATGAACAAGATGCCAGTTGGGATTAGCAAATAGTTAATGAGTTACACACAGACTTAATGCACACTGCTTACTGCTGTCCCTCAAAAACACAAAGGGCTGAATTTAGCCCTCATCGGTTGGGCGAGGCGGGTGGGCCTGGGAGCAGCTGTGAAAATGACTGCCGCCTGCGATCAGGGCCAGACCCTGATTTCATGCTGGTGGCCCAATGAAGGTTCACCCAATGTGAAACGTGGCGCCTCACTGGCCAGGAAAGGCTGAGAGGTGGCGGGGGCCTGTAAGCCGCCGGGTCCAATGGCGACCGGTCGGCTGGTATAAAGAGGGCCCAGGCAGCCCCAGTAAGGCTGCCAGGGAAGGGCCTCTGGATGCCGGTGAGACGGACAATGCAGTTGCATGTGTCAACAAACAGCAGGAGGGAGGGAAGGTCGGGTGGGCACTCGGCCCCCAGGTTTTCCGATGACTGTCTCGCCATTCTCCTGGAGGAAGTGGCAGCCAGGAGGGACACTCTTGTCCCTAGAGATGGGAGGAGGAGGCCACCACATCTCACCAACAGGGCATGGAAGGAGATGGTAGCCAGGGTGAGCAGCCGTGATGTGGTGCGGAGCTCCTGGGTGCAGTGCCAGAAGTACTTCAATGACCTCCTGTGCTCAGGAAGGGTGAGTTCCATGTTGGCATGGGTCAATGTACAGAAGTTTTAAGGTCTGGCCATCCCCCAGTGGACCTCAGGGGTGCTAGAATCTGAGTGCCAACTGTCAATCACACTGCAGTTGGCCAAGGGGGTGAGCCCTGGCTACTTGGACTGAGTGCCTTGCGGCTCGAGGGCCACGACTTGGATGTGCCCTGAGAGGTGTTCCTCAGGTGGGGTTGGCCAGGCTGCAATGGCGCTGCAGGTAGAGACTGGACTAACCTATGCTCCTCTGTCCTTTCAAGAGAAGACAAGCCATAACCAGGCTGAGAAGACAGGAACAGGCAGAGGGCCGCCCAACCTGCTGCTGCTCACCAGATTCGAGCCAGACGCCCGGGAGCTTGAGAGCCAGCACGCTCCCTGTGCAACCGGGTGTGGAGAGGTGGGGGTGCCAGGCAAAGGTAAGAGTGCAGTGCACAGAGGTGAGACTTTTGGATTATGCAACCATTCCAGTCTCCTCACTGATGGGAGCCTCGAACCTGAAACCCCCTTTGATCATTTGAAAATGATGGCACTGGGATGCAGATCTCCACTGTCTCACCAGGGTGCCTGGCACACACAGTGACAGTGTGATGACTTTAACTAATGACATGTCCTGTTCTCCCTTTTAGATTTGCCAGTACGCACTCAGTGTCTGAACCCCGAAGGGGCACCCCTGACGCCAGAGGACCACTGGGCGTCCCTATCACCTCCATCGCACCTGCTCTCTGAAGCAGGCACCAGCGCAGATACCAGCAGCTCGGTGGGCATTATTTCAACAGCTAGTATCTCAGCACGCATTGGTGGGGTCACTTCACCCTTGCTTGAGGTGCAGGCGGAGGCAGAGAGTGCCCAGGGCACCAGAAGCTGGAGGACAGGTAGCTCGGGTGAGCAGCCATGATGTGGTTTGGCGCTCCTGGGTACAGTGCCGGAAGCGGCAGATGCTCAGTCGAGGGCAGATGATGAGCTTCTGGAGTCATCCATTAGGCGGCAGATGTTGGATGTCCAGCGGGCTGTGTAGGAGCATTTGGCAGAGATCCATGAGGGTCTGGGTGCCATGGTCTCCATGATGGAGGAGTCCATGTGGAGCTTGAGCATAGTGTTAACCGTCATGGGCAAGTACACTGCCTCCTCCATTAAGAGAGTGGCGACTCTCGTGGAGAGGCAGCTTCAGGGGCAGGATGAGGGCTTCCTGGGGTTGCACTTGGACCTACAAGCCCTCACACAGGCACTGACCTCAAGTGGTCAGTGTTGATGTAGGAGGTGGACGAGGCACCCAGTATCCCACCTAGGTATCCTTCCATCAATGGTGAGCAGGGAGGTCCACAGCAACCTCACGTTGGTGCATGAGCTGCTTGTGGTCTCTGTGGGCTCCTCTCAGGGCACTCTGGGTGACAGCAGCAGCTCCTCCGCCCCTCTGCCAGTGACTGTGGCATCTGGTGAGGCTGCAGTGACTGGGGAGATGCCAGGCATGGCGGCCGCTCCCTCCCAGGTGGGGCCAGCACAGGCTCCACTGGCCAGAGGACGCCCGCCAAGGTCATCAAGGCCAACAGGACAGCAGAGTGAGCGGGCAGGCTCCAATGCCGGTGCCAGCGAGGGGGGAGCACCTAGACACAGCACCCACAAGCATAAGTTAAAGGCACCATGAGCACAAGAGGGACAGGTCACAGGTGATTTAATGTTCACTTATGTTTAGTTACTGTCTCCTGGTCTGGGACTTAAGACCAGAGAGGTTGTTGCCTGAAGTCTGTATGTGTGGAAATGAAATAAATCTGTTTTCTCACCATGGCCTGAGGATGCTTCACCTTTTTATGTCATTGGTGCGGGGTATGCCAGTCTGTAATGCTGGACATAGGTGGCTCTGAACTTTATTGCAGAGGTACTGAGTGTTCTTTGGGTTGAAATGAAAGGGTCATTTCAGAATCTGGGATGGAGGCAGCAGCCCCGGTGTGAGGTAGAAGCTGATCTTTGGCAGCCTGGCTGAAGGAGCATTGGATCAAGGTGTCCCTGGTGTCCCTGCCTCCCCGCAGGTTACGGAGGTCTGACTCCACACCCTCAGCACTCTCCTCACCGTGCTCCTCTTCTGACCCACTACTGGACTCATCCTCTGTGGCCTGTGCAGTTGCATGAAGATCCCCTTCCTCCAGTGGGTGGCCCCTTGCCAGTGCCAGACTGTGGAGAGCGTAAAGTGCAACCACTATCAGTGACACCGACTCTGGGGGGTATTGTAGTGCTCCCCCTGAACGGTCTAAGCATCAGGAGTGCATCTTGAGGAGACCTATGGTCCTCTCTACCACTGCCCTTGTGGAGCCATGAGTTGTATTATAACGCTTCTCTGCCTCTGTTCTTGGGTGCGGAAAGGCATCATGAGCCAACTCTTCAACAGATAGCCCTTGTCACCCAGCAGCCATCTATCCAGTCGGGCTGGAGCACTGAAGAGTCTCGGCACCTGGGAGTGTCTGAGGATGTAAGCGTCATGGGAGCTGCCTGGGTACCTTGCACAGACTTGTAGAATCTGCATCCTGTGGTCACACACTATCTACACGTTCATGGAGTGGAACCTGCTCTTTTTGACGAAGGCACCCGGCCGATTGGCTGGCACCTTGATGGCCACATGTGTGCAGTCGATTGCACCCTGGACACAGGGAAATCCAGCAATTGCTGCAAAAATTCTGGCTCGCTCAGCCTGGCTGGCCTCGTCCATACGGTGAAGAGCAAGGGTCAGTACCCGCCTGAACAGAGCGTCTGTCACCAGTTTGACACAACTGTGGACAGCTGATTGGGAGACTCCACAAAGATCTCCCACTGACTCCTGGAAAGAGCCGGAGGCATAGAAGTTGAGGGCCACTGTGACCTTCAGAGCCACTGGCATGGGATGTCCACCCACACGGTCGGAGCTGATCTCAGGCCCAATCATCTGACAAATGGAGGTCACGGTCTCCCTGGAGAGGCGGAGCCTCCTTTGGCATTACACCTCAGACATATTGAGGTAGCTGCATCGCTGTAAACCCTGGCAGCAGGATAGTGGCGTCTTCTGTGCCCCTTCCCCCCTGGACTACCTGCTGGTCCTGCGCCCCTTGTGCCTGCGCCTCTCCTCCCACAGGTCCCTCCCCTGGAAGCTGCACTGGGACACCCGGCCTCCTCTCCCTTCTGCCCCTCTCTTCCTCCTCAGAGGAGGTGCCCCAGCAGAGACACAATCCCCATTCCCAGGGTAACAGGAGGCTGTCTGATACCTGGAAGGGTCCACACGGTGTGAATCCTCCAGGGACCTGGCAGACACCAATGAGTCCTGAAATGAGGCCTGTAAATGCTAAGAATGAAGCTCAGAACAGAGATGAAGCTGCCAAGTTCAAATAAGCAACCAGCAGCAAACTATCTCCTAAACTCCTCACTACTCACACTGGCAATGCTGCTGACCCTTTTTATCCTGCCCTTGGATGAGGTTTGAGGAAATGTCGGCTGCCCGCCTGCCTGTTTTGCCCATGCGACGAGCAGAAAGTCACACAGGCAATGAAAAATCACAGACAATTGCACTATTAAGGGCCTTAAGCGGCCTGGTAATTAATGGCGGGCGCCGCTCCGGCACCTGCGTGCGCCCGCGGAGTGAAATATCGCGAGAGTGCGCGATGACATCGGAACACTCACCCAATTTCATTGAGCAGCATTTTACTCTCGTTCAGGTCAGGCCCACACCCACCAGACAAGAGAAAAATTCTGCTCAAAGTAAATGAAATAAACTCGAACACTCGCTGTCACTGTATAGCCTCCAGACTTATTTTATCATTGGATTTTATAGTGTCCCTATAAACTGGAGATCGAGAAAATGTTCTAATCTTTCCTTGTGTGTGATAAAGGAAAGGCTGCAGAGAACTTTGAAGCACTTTTTCAGCTATCTGATGCACAAAAGCACCACAACGAAGATCTGCATGTTTGACAAAGGCCGCATTATTCTGGTTTGTTTAAAATTATCACTCATTTGCTCCCTTACTGCAGGTCCCTGAAATGCCAGTAAGGATCTCGCAGTCTTGAGAGGAGTAAAGCACAGACCTATGTCCCAGACAGAATGCCCCAGTTTACCAGTTACAGACTCATTTCTAACAGGATGTGAAATTAACAATGACAACACCCCCAGCTTTAATCATCCCTGAAAACCGCTTTTAATCAGAAATATTCCTTTAAAAATCATATCTAAGTCATTTCTCAGGCCAGGTGATTTATTTTTGAATTTGGCTTCTGGTCTGCCAACATCTTCTCACATTTACAGAGTCACCTTTTAATAATGTAGTAACTGCAACAAAGAAAGACAGGGAGAGGACAGTCAGCATGTGACCGTAAGAGAATTGGGGAATCGTTTGGGTGTAACAAGAGGCAGTGAAGTAGGATTGACTTAATTGCAGTTGCTTCTGAAGCTGCTGCCACCTCATGTCCCTTTCTCAGCCTCCAGCAGAGAATCTTACAAAGCTACAATTCTCTTACTTAGCAAAGGGAATCGCAGCTATGAATGACCTTGTCCAGCCCTGAATTGACACATGAATTTTTCAACAGCAGGTTATGACTTTGATCATGACTGGTCTGTGTTTTCTGACTGGGAGAGGAGTTATGGTCTCCCCAGAGTGTGAATTTTTTTTTTTACCAGCAGGTTCCCTGTCCAGAAGCCGGTCAGACTGACAGGTTTGGCTCTCCCTCGGGCAGGAAGCCCTCCAAGGAGATCATGGGCCCAGAAGCAGGGAGGGAGCCTGCAGCTAGATTAGTGGGAGAGTCGGTGCTGGGGTTTGGATTTCTGGGGATTCCAATCCCAGGGGTGGGGGTGGTGGGGGGGTGGGGGGAGCACATTAGCTTGGAGGCTGAGGGGAAGCACTGCTTCTGGCCCGCAAGCAACGCTGGTCCCCAACACCACAGCTTCTGATTGCCATTGTCTTACAGTGAGCAGAATGTGACTGCTTATACATTGACAGATGTGAGCCTCACTGGCAAGGCAAGGAAGGAAACTATAATTTAGAACAAACCAGAATAATGCAGGGCCAGGGTTTATCGTCCATTTCTAATTGCCTTCGAGGTGTAGTTAGCTGCTGAGTGGTTTGCTTGGCAATTTCAAAGGACAGATTGAATCAACCACAATGCTGTGGGTCTGGAGCCACATTAGGCCACACTGCATAAGCCAACAGATTTCCTTTCCTAAAGGACATTAATAAACCAGATGAGTTTTTATGACAATCTATAGTTATATATTCATCATTTCTGAGTCTAGCTATTTCTTCCAGATTTTATTTTAGTTAAATGAATTTAAGTTCAAAAGCTGCCTGGAGGGAATTTGAACTCATGCCTCTGGATCATTAGTCCAGGCTTCCCTTTCCCTGTAGTGTGGCATTCGGTCAGTGGGGATACTGAATGGTGGCAAGAGCACAGTGGCAAGTCCCCCGGGTTACACAGTGTGGTGCTGGACTACACAGGCCCAATCCCCAACCTGTGCTCTGTTAGTTTATCGTAACCACAGCATCAGTCCTGGAGTGAGAGATGGCCAGCCCACTTTAATATTTCAGCCCGTATTTCAATGCAACATTAAACGCTTATCTGCAATGCTCTGAATGCCTGGATTGCATTCACTCATATACTCCCACATTGCTACTTTTTCATATGCTAATGTACAAAATGATTAGTTCATTAACATGCTGAATGTCATCTTGGCTCAGTCTGTACCACTCGCCTTTTCTTATTTGATGTTTCTGTAATCCTGATTGTGAGACCATCATGACCGCAGAATCCCATAGTTTCATGGCTAACACTGAATTATGGTCCTCCAACACCAAGGAGGACATGAGCAGCAATAGAACTCTAAGACTATCACCTCCAAGTCACATCATGCCATGGAGATAGATCCCTGTTCCTTCATCATCTCTTAGACCATATCTTGGAATTCCTTAGATACCAACACCATGAGGGAGCATCATCACCACACAGACTGCAGGGTTTCAAGAGGGCAGCTCACCACCAGCTTCTCAGGACAATAAATATAAGTTCTGCCAGCGACGCTCACATCGCAAAAACAAATATTTTAAAATGAGTTGACACCCCCCCTGAAGTAGCAACTTTACTTAAATAGATACAAGTATGTTATGCATATTTTACAGCTCAGTTAATTGGCACTCAACCTGGATTTAACGTAACAACCCTCACTGTTCAGTGCCTGGTGGTTACTTTACCTATGGACCCCAGTGCATCCAGCCAAACCAGCTGATAGAGTCAAAACTAAATGCCTGGAGTGGGCTTGAACCCACAATAATGTGAGGCAAGCTGACACTATGAAAATGTATGGGTGGGTAAATTATACAGAGCACACAGCCACCATTCCACAATGAGTGACTGGTGAAGAGGTTTCCAGGTGAGAGAACATTTTTACAAAATCTTCACCATTAAATCCCCTCTCATGAGCCCCTCAATACCCTGCAGGCTTGACTGAACTTTGGTTTCTATTGAACTGCTGTGTGGAAATTCTTTGAGTGTTTAATTCCTGCCTCACATTGGATTTCAATGAAAGCACATTTTTGTTAAAAATTGAGATTGCAATCTGACATTTATTAATTACTCAGCGAGTAACGAAAGCAAACTGAAGCAATGATTCTTCTTCACCCTGAAAATTCTTTTCATAAGATCTGCTACCGAAAACAATGCATGAAAGCGAATTCAATGTGTGCATATGAGTATAAATTCATATCAGAGTTTGTATCTCATTTATGATAAGCACTACTCTTAAATGAGTGGTGCTCAAAGTCATAGATTGACATCGAAAATTTCAACACTTGAATCCATTGATGTGCTGAAGACTAAAGAACTCTATTCTCTCTTCCCCTCTCCAGATGCATGCAATTGTCAAAAATATTAAATTGATGTTATTTGTGCATCAAACGTAAAGGTGGAATTTAATTTTAAATGTCTCATAACTGAATGTGAAGACAAAAGGAACTACAAAAATGAGGCAGGATGTTTTCTGTATCTCAGTCTGAATGTGTGGCCTAAACCCCTGGGAACAATTACCATTGATCCTCAGGCTTCTTAGTTTGGGTGCGAGTCTGGGCCCGGAAACTATGGTTACACAGAGTCCTTGGGTTGAGAAGATGGGTCCTGACTAATTTTAATCAAAGCCTCAGAAAATCATCTTCCACCACATCCAGTAATTACGGTTTCCATTTTGGACTAAGGTAGGTTCTATATCACTCAGAGAATCTCAGAGTCAATGAGTTTCAACAATGCATGTGCTTATATGAAATTACTTCTTGCATAATTTGAACTGTATGTGAGAACCCAGTTTAAGTAAATGAGTTAACACCTCCCTAAAGTAGCAACGTTATTTAAATTGATACAAATAAATTATGCATATTTTACAGCTTAATTAATTGGCACTAACACTGGATTTAAATTAACAACACCCACTTTTCATTGGATGGTAGATACTGTTTCGCTGTGTATGTCAGGTAACTAAGATAACATTGAACTGTTGGGTGGGGGAAATCAGCCAGGATTGCTGCTCCTGATCACTGTCCAGTGACCCTTGAGTTAGAGAGGATCTGCTCCTGATCAACGTGTGTAGATGTTGAGTGAAGAGAGAAAAGAGTGTGCAAGACAGAGAGAAGGTGGTCACCCCTTGATATCTCCGCTAGCTAGATGGGAGGGACGATATTCCTGGAGTTCAGCCTTGATTCCCAGAAAACCTATCAGGAAATTGGCCCTTCAGGAGAGGAGAGAAACCTGGAGAAAATCTTTTACCCTGCACCAGATGGTTATTTGCTAAAATGGGATTAATTACCTGGTTTTTGACATCCAATATGGCAGGTGGGAAACACTCATAATCCACCATCCACCATAATGATGTAGGTAAAGGAGAGCTATCAGGGGCCATACCTGAAATAGCGGTTTGACCCTCTGCCCAGTCAGGGGGCTGATGCCTGTTTGCAGATAACTTTGGTATATTGGTTTGACCTGAGGCAGTCAGGACCACCAGCTGTGTCAAAATGCAGCCTGACAATGGCCTTTAAAGGGGCCTCTGCAGGCCACCACCATCACCACCAAAATATTTTACCTTAATGTGGGGCCAGGAAAAGCTGGAGTGCTGAATCCTCATTCAAACAGCTGGTATTACTACCATTATGTCACCTGCTCAATCACCGTCCTCTCTGTACCCAGCCTCTGTCTGCCCCCAATCTAATCACTAGTCTCCATCCCCATCAGCTCACCTCCTGTCCCCTTTAAGGACTTAAGGATTCTTCTTGGTGTAGCAGAGTCCTGATCTTTGAGCCCTTTTCTCCGGCGAGCTGCCAAGGGGTTAAGTAAGTGTCCACAGCTCACAGGACCAATATCCTGAACAACGTGGGCCTAAACCAGGGCCCCTTCCCCTCACCCTCATCTACCCTCCTGTGACCACTGTCCCTCCCCTCCTCTGCTCCCTTTCCTGCTCTTCCTCTTCCTCCCCATCACCCTCCCCCATTCACCTGTCTCTGAGCTGCTGAATTTCAAGAGATATTTTGCTGAGGCAAATTTGAAAACAATTAAGTTTGCTTGGAGCTATAATTACCGAATGTAGACTGTTTTAATATTTATTGGCTAAATAAATCTCCCTGTATTTAACAGGTGTTCATTACGACAGAATTGAATAAAAGTGTTAATTACTGAGGTGAGGCAGAAAGGTGATTTAGATTCGGAATTTTTTGTGCAAGTGCAGCACTATGCCTGATTATTTCCCTACTACATCGCTCTGCACTGGGGGGGAGCGTTAAACTTTGCCGAGGTTTTGCTGGAGGTGGGTTTTCTGATCAGGAGATTAGGCTGATTGCCTCTCACATCCTCCAGCTTTACTCTGAAACTGAGTGTGAGAAAATAGAGGGAGGGATTCTGTCAGGGTAATTCCTCCCTGACCCCTGAATCTGCCTTCGTCTCTGGGAGGGATTTCCTATTTCATTTATTTCTTCATTCATGGGATGTAATGTTACTGGCTATGCCAGCATTTATTGCCCATCCCTAATTGCCCGCCCAGTGCGAGGATATGAATGTGCATTAACTTTGCAGCACAGTCCACCCGTGTATGGAGAAACCTGTGATGTAGAGGGATTATGGAGAAAATGCAGGATATTGGGATGAGTTCTGTATTAATGTAACAGTGTCAGCACAGATATGATAGACCAAATGGCCTCTTCTGAGCTGTAAAGCTCTATGGTTTTATCAAATACAATTCACAATTCCACTGCAGAACATAACTTATGATGGGAGCATAATATATAGGAGCATGTGAGTAGGTCCACAATAAGCATATCACAAGTGTACTGCTGCTCTGACAGTGCAGCTTTTCCTCAGTATTGCCTCTCCAACGGCACTCCCTCAGTACTGACGTGACAGTGTAGCACTCTCTCAGTACTGATCTTCTGACAGTGCAGCGCTCTCTCAGTACTAACCTCCTGACAGTACAGTGCTCCCTCAGTACTGACTGTTCGACAGTGCAGCACTCCCTCAGTACTGACCCTCTGACAGTGCAGCGCTCCCTCAGCACTGACCCTCTGACAACGCAGCGCTCCCTCAGTACTGACCCTCTGACAACGCAACGCTCCCTCAGCACTGACCCTCTGACAGTGCAGCACTCCCTCAGTACTGACCCTCTCACACTGCAGCACTCCCTCAGTACTGACCCTCCGACAGTGCGACACTCCCTCAGTACTGACCCTCCGACAGTGCGACACACTCTCCATACTGCAGCAGAGAGTCAGCCTGGAATATGCACTCAAGTCTCTGGAGTGGGATTTCATTCCTCAATGACCCAGTGGTGAGAGTACTATTACTGAGCCAAGGCTGGCCCCATTTATTCAGTTTATCTCCATGGATCAGTTAGCAGGGGAAATAAAAATTCAACATTCTAAACATTAGTTTTGTTAATCCTTCAAGACTTTTCAAGGTGTAAAATTTTTGAAGCTGGTCTATACTCTTTGTACAACAGGGATGTGATGCTCCATCGACACATGGTATGTGGATGTCAGAGAGGTGAACGTGCTTAACTACCAGGACAGTTTGACTGCTCACTGAGGTTCACCTGGGCCTGATGGGGTGGGCAGTGGTACATTTTATTAACAGCTTTATCAATGCGACATGCTGCCTGTGCCTGGCTTTATATCGGTCTCTCCTGATGGCCTATTTCTCCTCCTGCATGGAGTTATCGCCTTAATGGGGTTCTTGGATCTTGGGGCTGATCGGCTTATATTGGACGATGTGTCCAGGAGTGGGCCCCAGGCTCTAATATTTCCCTACGGCTAGGTAGAAACAGCACTTGTTCTGATTGGCTGATTTCCATGGGTATTGATGGAAAGAATGGGGTGATTGGAGTAGATCCCATTTATAGGGCGGAAGAGGCCAATGGAGGAACTTGATGACCAGGATCTTAAAGTTCCTCGAGTGGAGTTTGGTGAAGACAAGATGCTGCATGTATTGAAGAGACAGTGGAGAAGGGTGAGTCGTCTCACACCACATGGAACTACAATTGGCAGTTTGCCCTTGAAAAGGATAAAGTCAGATAAAAGAAGGACAAAATCTTCTTCCCTGCTGAACTGTATTTTATTCTCATTTATTAATAGGATTCAGGGAGGAAACAAGATGCTCACTGGGGTCAGACTCCAAAGACTCCTTTTTAATCTGCTCCTGTCTTATTGATCAGTCTCCAGCAGGTTCACCAGGCTGTCATGTGACATTCTCCAGCGACAATAGGTCTCAACAACAGTTGGCACATTAAGAGCAAGGCTGTAAATTTTGAAAATAGGATTTTCTTCAAAGCAATGAAGACTGATTTACATTGAGATACACACTGACAGAGGGGTGGAGAGAAGGATTATCTTTCGAAAATCAGGATTTTAATCTGTTCAGTTTCAAATGGCCCATTTATTTGGCAGTTTTGGGCTTCAAAGGCAACATCACAAAATAATTAAAGTGTCTCAAGTCTTCTCGGAGGCAGGATAACCATGTAACCAAAGCGTACACAGCTTCAGAAGCAAAGTGGAGTATCGAGATTTGGAGATGGTACAGCATTTGGATTGTATCCTCAGGTGTAATGTGCTAGCTGCGATGAATAAGGTCTCCTGAGTTCCTTTAGATATAACTATCCTGGAGCAGTTAGTTCTTTATCACCAGAGGCAAAGTTCTAGGAAAGGGAAATGGCAGGCACATTTTGTTGTCAGGTCAGCCATTTTATTCTGGTCATGGGAGAGCTGGGATCTGGCTGTCCATAGAGGCTTTTTCACATCAAGAGTGTGCTGCCACACTGGGAGCTTTTCAGCCATTGTGAACATGTGCCCCATGAACAGGAGGGGGGAGAGACGATCAGCTGGAGAGAGAAGAGGGTGGAGGAAGCGAGAAGGGGAGGTGAAGATGATGGGAGTAGGAGGACAAGGATAGGGGAGAGATATTGGTTATGGGATAGTTTTCAGCCCTCAAAACTCAGAAGTGCAGGCAGCTTCAGACCATGCAGCCACAGTATATCCTACGTGAATCGGGTCAGGGAAGACAGAATGGGATTATAATAAAAGTATCTCAATGCAGATTGAATCTATGATTATCCGCAAGACTGGCTGTAACTGTAGGATATCTGAGAGACTGAGGGTGACCACACTCCTTCGTAGCTAATACACTCAAAAAGTGAGGAAACAGAGGAGCTGATGCCTTAATTTCTTTTAATTGTGAGATAGCACCAGCTGTCGGTTCAACCTCCAATACAAATTGCTTTGCCAAGAAAACATCAATGGCTCCAGAGTTTTCCTCACTCTGCATGGTGTGGATCTCCAGATTTAGGTTTACCTGCACCCAGTCAGAGTTTATATCATCTTGGCCTCCTGGCCAGGGAGCTCCAGATTTACTGTTCTGTACCGTTTAATATATCGCGTGAGGTTCCCTCTGAGCTCCATTCTTTCAAAGCTGATTAACTTCCTGCCTTGAAATTAGGCTGAGAACCTGAAACCATTCATATAAAGTGTTGTGAGCTACTGCACGGTGTTGTTCTGTGAAGGAGTGCAGTAATTCATCATGTGACTAACAACTTCAGGAGGGCTGTGGAGATACCACATCAGAACGTGGGTGACAGGAGCAAAGTACTTGTATGGATACTCACAAACTGCTTAGCATTGGTTTGTTTCAGTCAGCAAAGTGTTGGGAGTTGGAGCTCAGCCAGCATTTGGAGTGCAGGTTTCTGGCAAGTCAGTAGATTTTGATAGCATGTCTGGTGCTTTTTTTAGAGGCGGTATTTAATTTCACACCATTCTAATTTAAACAGTACTGATGGGATGTACCAGCACGCCAAGTAGCCTGGTGCCATTTTGGAGTAATGCTACATGGGAATCTAATTATTTAGCTTTACAACATATTGCGGCACCAATGGGCTTCATTTACAAATTCATTTCCAATAGTATAACAGTCCAACAGACTGCTGTATAAAATAACCTTTTATTTCACTCTCTCATGGCTGACCTACATGCATCACAGGCTAGGCCAACATTAGGATGTTGCCCATCCCTAATTGCCCTCAAGAAGGTGCTGACGAGCCACCTTAAACTGTTGCAGTCCATGTGGTGTAGGGACACGACAGTGCTGTTAGGAAGGGAGTTCCAGGATTTTGGCCCAGCAATAGTGAACCTGGACTTCAATAGAGAGGACACAGGGAGTGGGGGGGGGGGGGGGGGAGGGGCATGGTGCGGGGTGATAGAGTTTAGAGCTGGGAGGATAAATCATAGGAGCAATGACCTTGGTAACATATTCTGGAACATAACTAGAATCAGTCTCGTCGCTTCAACAATGATGCCTCTTAAATGGCCCACAGCATTCTCGGTGATTTTTGGCCTGGACTTTTGCAATGACAGAGAGTCTCTCCATCCTTGAAAAAATGGCAGAAGAGACACAAATCCAGAAGCCCTGCCTCTGAACATGGCACCTGTCATTTTTAGGCGGTGGGATTGGGCCCGTGTCAGGATTTATCATGAGCATTTTGTGGAGGTAACTGTCCATAGAAATCAGAAGCTGCCTCCACTCATGTGTGAGTTTAGTGGTGTTTGGATCCAATGTGTTCGGGTTAGGCTGGCAGGAGCAGGTCTGAACTTTGTGGATTCATTTGGATAACCAGGGCACAGTTTTGGAAAGGTAATGTACTCCTTTGGATATGTTCCCGGAACACCTTTGGGAGAGGTAAGGTGCCCTTTGGGATTGCTAAATGTAGGAATGAATGTGCATAAAAATGACATAAACACTTTAACTGTCAAGCTCATTGGAACTGTCAAAAACAACTGTCAAAAGTCTCAAGATGAATTGTTAGAAGGAGCTGTCACGCTGTCATGGGGAATTTAAAACTCCTGCCCTTTAATTCTTTGGAAAAACTGTCTGGAGTGTTAAAAAAAAATGATTGCTTATTATTTCACTCCGTCTGTTGCCATAAGTCTTAGGGTTATCATTACTGGATTAGTGCTGCATGACTGATTTCACAAGTTCATTAGCACAATAGGGTGCCTGCCATTTCACAGTTCAATTGACAGCTACAAGTAGTTATGGACTCTTTGAAGTAGGACTATGAATTCGAATGCTCATTTTTAAAAAGGATTATGTTATAGGGGATAATATAGTTGAAGGAATGTCAATCTAGTAAATTGTTTTTTATGAATTAGTGTTTTTTTAAAAATAAAGTCTGCAATAGACACTTGGAAGTTTATTTTATTTAATCTCAGCATGGGTCCTTAGGTCTGCCCATGCTGGATACTGGTTAAGTTGCTATGGTAGGTGTAAGGGCAAAAGCTGGTAGGTGGGGGGCATGGGTTAGCATGAATTGGCACTGAGTTGGCATGGGGCTATAAACGGCCATGGGGTGTAGGCAGGGGACAAAGATAGGCATGGAGGGTATTAGGGGCCATGGGAGTGGGTGGGTGCATGAGGTGGCATGGGTTGGTTTGGATGGAGCATAGGGAGAAGGTGAGGGGCTGTGAGGGCTGTTTTATGTTTTTCTGTTTTTTTAAAACTTCAATACAGTGCCAGTGCACCATGGCGGGCCTTCCACCCAGCCCCAGCCCCCCTCCACATCTGGCAGCCTTTGTACTTGTTTCGGAGTCACCTGGTCCAACTTCCAGAGAACCCCACCACTGAGGAACAGAAATCCGACCTTCTGGGCCATTTTCTCCTGAGTTGGATTTGTGGAGCCGGGAAATGTCCTGACTCTATGCTCCCAAAAATCCAGGCCTTTGTGTCTTTTCCTCATGTATTGTTGCATTTCTTTGGGAGATTATTTGTACTTTCAGTTCAGTTACTGGGGGATTTACCTGCTGTCATTGTCAGTCAGGATAAAGAAATGATGAAGATTAACACTTCAATTAAAATCACTAGCAGACTTCACAGAGTGTCTCACTGTCTAAACCAGTGAAACTTTTACCCATCACTGATTATATAGAATATATAACATCAACGTGTATTTATATAGTGCCTTTAATGCAATAAAATGTCCCAAGGTGCTTCACAGGAGCATTAGAAAAGCCCCTGGGAGATATTAGGGCAGATGACCAAACATTTGGCTAAAGAGGTAGGTTTTAAGGAGGGTCTTAAAGGAGAAGAGAGGGGTAGAGATGTTCAGGGAAGGAATTCCAGAGATTGAGGCCTAAGCAGCTGAAGGTATAACCACCAATGGGTGGAGCAATTAGAATTGGGGATGCTCAAGAGGCCGGATTGGGAAGCCCAGAGAGGACTCAGCTGGTTGTAAGGTGCTGGAGGTGGTTACAAAGGTAGGGAGGGGCGAAGCCATGGAGGAATTGGAAAACAATGTTGAGAGTTTAAAAACTAAACTGTTGCTTGATCAGGAACCATTCAGTGAGCTCAGATGTGATAGGTGAATAAGATTTGGTGAGGATAAGGGCACGGGCAACAGAGTTTTGGATGGCCTCAAGTTTCCAGAGGATAGACTGTGGCAGAGTGACCAGCAGTGTGATGGAATAGACAAATCTAGAGGTAACAAAAGGAATCAATGTGGCCTTCAGCAGCAGATGAACTGAGGCAGCGATGGAATCAGGCAATGTTACCGAGGTGGAAATACTGGTCTTAGAGATGGTGTGGATGTGTGATTGTAAGTAACAGAGTCGAATATAATTACAAAGTTGTAGGGAGTTGTGAACTGGTTCAGCTTCAGACAGTTCCCAGGGAGAGGGATGGAGTCTGACTATAGGGAATAGTTTATAATGGAGAACAAACACAATGGCTTTGGTCTTCCCAATATTTATTTAGAGGAAATTTCTGCTCATCCTGGATGTCGGATCAGCAGTCTGATAATTTAGCAACAGTGGAAGAGTTGAGAGAGGTGGCGGTGAGGTAGAGCTGGGTGTCATTAGCATACATGTAAAAACTGGCATATTTTAGAATGACATTACTGAGGGGCAGCAGGCAGATGAGAAATAGAAGGGATTCAGGGATAGATTCTGTCACCAGAGGTAATGGTGTGGGAGCCTGTTATCTGTTGCCTGTCACCTTCGTGATCAACTGGTCTTCAGCAAGATACTGGACAGACTGATACTGAATTACACTGGTGTAATGTAGCTGTCCTGGGGGATTTTGGTACTGACACTGGGGTGATATTAATGGAAGAGGAATATGGCTTGAGGGCCTTTGCAGACCCAGCCCTCCGCTTTCAGTTTCTAAGTTCACTGTGTGTCTGGGAAAGTTGTGAGAAATCAGAACCCCAAGGGAACAATCCCAGGCACTAAAGGGATGGCAGTGATCATGGGTGGGGGTAAGGAGGGAATCTGATGGTTAAGAACCCACTCAAGTTTAACTGCCCACCCCTCCGCCACCCCCCCTATCACCCGGCCTGGTTTCTGTCAGGTTAAAATTCACCTGAATGCCCCTTAAGTTGATTCCAGTCTCAACAGTCACTGGCTTAACCTGAGCAAAAATATTCTATGGAGCACATGTCAGGAATGAACCTGACAACATAAAATAGCCTTATGTCATCTATACAAGCTTGTAATACTTTGTATTTTTCTAATTAATATAATTTGTAATCACTAGGCATTTAAATTAGTAATGTGATTAATATATGATAAAACAACTCTGGCGAACTTTGAACTGCAGAACTGATTAGCGTATTGTGTAAAAACATTACCAAACAATTATTTAATTAATAAAAATGAAAATACATCTGGCCAACAGCATTGTTAACAAGGAGCTGTCAGAATGCTTTAGGAAAGGGATTTTGGATTAGCTAGCTGACTGGAATACAGTCGCCTCTCACTCTGGTGTGATGGTTGAGACACAGGTGAGTGTTTGGGGCTTGTGGAATGTGCCCACACTATATAAAGCCTTGAGCATGTCTCAGGATCCATCAGTGGATCATCTGCACCCATGGAGGTCAATACACCCCTGGTATAGGGTCCATGCCCTGGCATTACGTATCAACACCCTAGGGTATTACCAATGACCAGAAACTGAACTGGACCAGCCATATAAATACTGTGCTTACAAGAGCAGGTCGGAGGCTGGGAATTCTGTGGTGAGTAACTCACCTCCTGACTCCCCAAAGCCTGTCCACCATCTACAAGGCACAAGTCAGGAGTGTGATGGAATACTCCCCACTTGCCTGGATGAGTGCAGCTCCCACAACACCCAAGAAGCTCGACACCATCCAGGACAAAGCAGCCCACTTGATTGTCACCACATCCACAAACTCCCTCCACCACCGACGCACAGTGGCAGCAGTGTGTACCATCTATGAGATGCATGTTCCTGGGTTAGGGTCCACGTTCCCGTGTTAGGGTCTATGTTCCTGTGTTAGGTTACATATTCCCATGTTAGGGTCTGTGTTCCCATGTTAGGGTCCATGTTCCTGTATTAGGGTCCATGTTCCTGTATTAGGGTCCATGTTCCTGTATTAGGGTCTATGTTCCTGTATTAGGGTCTATGTTCCTGTGTTAGGTTACATATTCCCGTGTTAGGGTCCATGTTCCCGTGTTAGGGTCCATGTTCCCGTGTTAGGATCCATGTTCCCATGTTAGGGTCCATGTTCCCATGTTAGGGTCCATGTTCCCATGTTAGGATCCATGTTCCCATGTTAGGGTCCATGTTCCTGTATTAGGGTCCATGTTCCTGTATTAGGTTACATATTCCCGTGTTAGGTTACATATTCCCGTGTTAGGATTCATGTTCCCGTGTTAGGGTCCATGTTCCCATGTTAGGATCCATGTTCCCATGTTAGGGTCCATGTTCCTGTATTAGGGTCCATGTTGCTGTGTTATGGCTCATGTCCCCCTGTTAGGGTCAATGTTCCTGTGTTAGGGTCTATGTTCCTGTGTTAGGGTCATGTTCCTGTATTAGGGTCCATGTTGTTGTATAGGGGTCCATGTTGCTGTGTTAAGGTTTATGTTCCTGTGTTAGGGTCCATGTTCCTGTATTAGGGTCTATGTAGCTGTTTTAGGGTCCATGTTCTTGTGTTAGGGTCCATGTTCCTATATTCGGGTATATGTTCCTGTATTAGGGTCCATGTACTGTGTTAGGGTCCATGTACTGTGTTAGGGTCCATGTTCCTGTATTGGGGTCCATGTTCCTGTATTGGGGTCCATGTTCCTGTATTAGGGTCTATGTTATCGTGTTAGCGTCCATGTTCCTACATTAGGGTCCATGTTATCACATTAGTGTCCATGTTCTTGTGTTAGGGTCTATGTTCCTGTGTTAGGGTCTATGATCCTGTGTTAGGGTCTATGTTCCTGTGTTAGGGTCTCAGAGCCCATGTTCCTGCCCAATGCTCTTCAGGAATGAGCTGAACAAAAAACGCCCAGGCAACTCCCAGAAATGCAGTCAGTATGTGGCGTTGTCAGCCCATTCTCTTCAGAACCAACATATTGACTGATTTAGCTGAATATAGATGAATTAGAGACACTCATTTTCATAAACGAGCCAGTAAATTTGTTAAATAATATTGTCACTGAAAGCCCTAATCCATGAACTATTATCATTCTGAGTTTTGAAACCTTATCAATAATAATGAGATATATAATGACAAATTCCTAACAGGAGGCAGCTTGAACTGTGACAATCAATGTAATTACTTCATTTCTGCTCAGTGTCGACATTTAAAAAGATAAAGGGCTGAATTTTATGCTGATTTGTTGGGCACGCGCCCAACCTGATCGGACGTGAAATCTTGAGAGATGACGTTGGGCGCGCATCTCGATGTCATCCTGCACTCGCGCAGTCGGCAGGCGCACGCAAAAGTGCCAAGTGCACCCGCCAACAATTAAGTGAGCAATGAAGCCATTAACAACGCAATTGTCTGTCATTTTACGCAGCCCATCTAACCTTACGGTTAGCGAACAGGCAAATCGGCCAGGCGGCCTTTGCATTTTTTGTCAAACTTCATCCAAGGACGGGATGAGGTTTCCATTATTAAATAAAATAAAAATAGAAATCTGTGGACAGCATTTTTATCATCTATATGTTTAGGTGCCTGATTGTGATGCTTGGACCATGGACTCTGTCTGCTGCTTCCCAGATGTGCCTGTGAAAGCAAGGGGAAATAACTAGTGCATGCCAGTGGCCTGTGAAAGAGGACACATCACTCACAGCATGGTTACCTGATGGATGTTGCACTGCTGGATCCTCACTTGGTAGAGCAGCGCCGACCTCACCGTCAGCACAGGACCGGTCCCAGTCATCGCCGGCCAGCTGGATGGCTCTGTTTTCAAATTCTGTCAGAACTTTGAACTCCGGCATCCCTCCACCTGTCTGTGACCTTTCCCTCCTGTTCTGAGCCGGTTTGTCCTGCATGGATAGAGATGGGAAGAATGTATCAGGATGCCTGCTGGGCCAGATGATAAGTATGCCTGGCTGTGTGGGTGGTGAGTGGTCCCATGGACGGGATGAGGACAATGACGGTGTGTGTGAAACAGCGAATGGTGATGCCTCTTGAACTGGCAGTGAGTGAGGGCCCTGTGGGTGTGTGATGGGTTTGTGAGTTGGGAGTAATGAAAAGAGTGGCAGAACGGAGGAGATCATTCATCCTTTTGCGGCACTGGGTAACTGTCCTCTTCTGAAGGGCATTGGCACTGACCACTGCTGCCACCGCCTCCCAAGCCAGGTTGGTGACATTGCTGCCCATCCTGCGGCCAGAGTTGGGGTAGAGCACATCCCGGCGGCCTCAACAGCATCCAGCAGTCGCTTGAGGGACCCGTCATTGAAGCGGGGGGGCTGCAGTCTTTTTACCTTTGCTGGCCATGTCTCCCAGGCAGCGGTAGTGAGCTGGTGGCAATGAGCACTTTGCTGGTTTCTGCCTTTTAAAGATGTGACCTTCAGAGCCACTGGCATGGGGTGTCTACCCACACAGTCGAAGCTGATCTCAGGCCCAATCATCTGACAGATGGAGGTCCCGGATTCCCTTGAGAGGAGGAGCCTCCTTCAGCATTGCCTCTCGGACATATTGAGGTAGCTGCATCGCCGCCTGTAAACCCTGGCAGCAGGATAGTGCCATCTTCTGCTTTGGACTACCTGCTGACCCTGTGCCCCTTGTGCCTGCGCCTCTCCTCCCACAGGTCCCTCCCCTGGAAGCTGCATTGGGACACCCGGCCTCCTCTCCCTTCTGCCCCTCTCTCCCTCCTCAGAGGAGGTGCCCCCAGCAGAGACCACAATCCCCATTACCAGGGTAACAGGAGGCTGTCTGATACCTGGAACGGTCCACACGGTCTGAATTCTCCAGGATCCTTGGAGACACCAATGAGTCCTGAAATGAAGCCTGGAAATGCTAAGAATGAAGCTCAGAACAGAGATGAAGCTGCCATATACAAAATAAGTCACCAGCAGCAAATTATCTACCAAACTCCTCACTACTCACACAGGCAATGCTGCTGACCCTTTTTATCCCACCTGTCGATGAGGTTTTTGAAATTGTCAGCTGGTCTCCTGCCCGTTTTGCCCGTGCGATGAGCGGGAAATCACATGGGCAATGAAAAATTGGCATCAATTGGCTTTTAACAGGCCTCTTAATTAATGGTGGCCGTGGCTCCGGCACCTGCGCACGCCCACCAACCGAAATATCGTGCGAGTGCGCAATGACATCGGGACGCTCGCCTGACATCATCACACATGATTTTACACTCGAGCGGGTTGGGCACACACCCGCCTGCTCCACAAAAAATTCTGCTCTCTCTGTTAGAATGTTAAATGGCTTATTTCTCAGCATGCTTT
Organism: Cetorhinus maximus; assembly: GCF_964194155.1. NCBI lineage: Eukaryota > Metazoa > Chordata > Chondrichthyes > Lamniformes > Cetorhinidae > Cetorhinus > Cetorhinus maximus. The sequence continues at coordinate 20,557,422 of NC_135910.1, read as the reverse complement.
TCCCACAAGGAGCCTACTTGCTGGGAGCATATAACAGAAACATGTGGTGATATACCCACAATGTTCCATCGAGGTAGAGTGCAAGGTGTGCCAAGCAAATCTAAGATTTGTTGATATGCACTGATATACACAGGAGGCTCCGTGTGGGGGCTTAGATTTGGAAAATTAAGACCTTATCCTGTTGAAACACTCAAGCAAAGTTACTCTAATCCAATACACCCAACGATAATCAATGCAGCTCTTTCTAAATATATCAATTGTTCCTAAATTAATTTCCTTTACTGTGTGACTGTTCCAAGTATTCACTCTCCAATGGGGAGAATTCTAATTCTAATTTGTAATCTTTTAGTGAATTTTCCTACTGTGCCCTCTAGTTAAAACACAAGAAAAATGTGCATTAACATGGCGCCTTTCACAACCTCAGGACGTCATCATTAAGCACTTCACAGCCAATAAAATATTTCTGAAGCATAGTCACTGTTGTAATGTAGGAAATGCAGCAGCCAATTTGCACACAGCAAGCTCCCACAAACAGCAATGTGATAATGACCAGACTCTGTTTTTAGTGATGTCGATTGAGGAATTCTTATTGATCAGAACTCCCCTGCCCTTCTCCAAATAGCATCATGGCATCTCTTACTTCCACCTGAGAGAGCAGACAGGGTCTCAATTTAACACCTTATCCACAGGACAGCACTTCCAACAGTACAGTACTCCCTCAGTATTAGCCTTCATCTTTGTACTCTAGTCCTGGAGTGGGACTTGAACCCACAACCTTTTGATATAGAGGAAAGAATTCTACTGAGCCACAGCTGAACCCTCATTGTCCCCAACTTAATATTAGCAAAAGCAACCTGTGGTGTTTGTCAACCACTGTCTGCATCAGGGCTAACCTAATCTATATTACCATTGATTAATAGCCAATGATACTAGTTACTTATTGTCGCTGTGATACACAACATGGTCAAATAACCAATTCTGTTTGCTGCCTGATCTTATGTATGAAGAATGGGTACAAGGGATGATGGTCCCAATGGGTTGTTAGCTCTGGAGAACACACACCAAACCGAGTCAAAACCTTCAGGAGGGAGCAAGAAAGACTGAGGGGAGGGGAGGTAGAAAATGCCTGAAGTCAATACTGCAGGATGAACATTTACTGCAGCTGTACAACATTTCCCTGCCAGGTATTTTAACAGGGATGTTAACTGCATTATTTAAAATGCCTCTAAGATGGTGATGGAGGAATATCAGACACGTTAAGTGCTTGTCTGATAGGATTGATAAAACACATTTCCAGTTTTAAATTAGAGTGCTCTCAGGCCCTCCCTCATCCACCACTTGATCTGGCTCATCACAAGATCGAAAGCATCTGTAGATTGTTCTTAAACACAGAACCTGATGACATCCACTCTGTATCTGCCTATCAACCTGTGTTTTTGCCAACCCATCATCTCCAAAGATTTTTCAGCAATTGGTCTCAAATGACAATCTGATTCTCCTGTTTGCAAAGAATGTAATCATCACACTGAATAAATGAATTTCAGCCAGTGCAGCAGCTCCTTCAGAACCATTCTCTTTTTATGACTGTTCTGATTAATTTAAACATTTTATTAATCCAAATTAATAAGTGCAAACAATTTTTTTTTCTCTTCCCAATCCTATCTGCTCCCATCAGGAACAACATAGACCTTTGAATTTCTTTAGTGTATCTTCACATCAAATAGTCTCAAAGTGCATCATTTAATATTTATGTTTGAAGTGTATTAACTGTGGCAGCCACTCTGCACTCATACAGCATTCTTCTGGGAGAACTGTTAATTGGGCTTTGTGAATGGGCGTCAAGGGTTGAATGTTGGCTGAAATACTAGAAGAGCTTAAAGAAAAGCTAAATATTGTGGATACCGGAATTCCAAAATGAAAACAGAAAATTATGGAGACAATCAGCAGCTGGAGAGGTGGGGAGGTTAGTTTGGTTGTCATGCCCTTATGCATTGACCCTGTTTTCCACCCTATCACAGACCATCATCTCTATTCCCCTGTACTTCCTTAAAAATTAACTCTAAAAATCTCTAACACCCTTCAGCTCCGATAGAGGTTCATTAACCTGAAATGTTAACTCTGTGTTACTCTCTCTACAGATGTGGTCTGACAGCCTGAGTATTTCCAGCATTTTCTGATTCATAAGCAGGTTCTCTTCCTTTTTTCAATGAGCATGAAATTAACGGGGATGGGACTTAATACCCATAGGGAACTCGAAGCATTATTTCTCTGAGGGAACATGCTGCTCATTAAACCAACACCAGCAGCCTTCCATTCCCACAATCGCGCCCTTTGTTATAAAACCAGCGTTAGCATGATATTTGACTCTGTGGGCATCATAACTCACCACGAACCTGCCCTCAACCCAAATATGCTGATTTCTTTTCCCCATTCTGAGCCAGGGATTCACTTTAACTCCCGAAAATGCTGGAAAAACTCAGCAGGTCTGGCAGCATCTGTAGAGAAAGAAACAGAGTTAATGTTTTGAGTCCACATGACTCTTCAGCTCTGAAGGAGGAATGCTGCACTGACGGAAGACTGCATTAAGGGAATACTACACTAAGGGTGTGCTGCTCTGAGGGAGTGTTTCAAGAAGTTCTTCACATAGTGTGACCATTGGAATGGATTGCAGGCAATGTGTATTCCTGGAGTCATTTAACAGACACCCTGATACAGCATTGGGGGATGTATAGGGTGATAGATGGATAAAACTGCTTTTGTTTATTTCTGGTGAATTGGAAGCATTAGGGAAGGTAACCACTGGCTGGAGAGGTAGGTTTAGAGGAAAGGTGAATTGAGTCCATTATAAAAGATTTAATCACTGAGCACTTGGAAAACAGTGGTAGAATCAGACAGAGTCAGCATGGATTTACGAAAGGGAAATCATGCTTGACAAATCTACAGGAATTTCTCGAGGATGTAACTAGTAGAGTTGATGAGGGGGAGCCAGTGGATGTGGTTTATTTGGACTTTCAGAAGGCTTTCAACAAAGTCCCACATAAGAGATTGGCGTGTAAAATTAAAGCGCATTGGATTGGGGTAGTGTATTGAGATGGATAGAAAACTGGTTGGCAGACAGGAAACAAAGAGTAGGAATAAACAGGTCTTTTTCTGAATGGCAGGCAGTGACTAATGGGGTACCGCAGGGATCGGTGCTGGGACCCCAGCTATTCACAATATATATTAATGATTTAGATGAGGGAATTAAATGTAATATCTCCAAATTTGCAGATGACACAAAGCTGGGTGGGAGGGTGAGCTGTGAGGAAGATGCAGAGATGCTTCAGTGTGATTTGGACAAGCTGAGTGAGAGGGCAAATGCATGGCAGATGCAGTATAATGTGGATAAATGTGAGGTTATCCACTTTGGTAGCAAAAACAGGAAGGCAGATTATTATCTGAATGGTTATAAATTGAGAGAGGGGAACGTATAATGAAACCTGAGTGTCCTCGTACACCAGTCGCTGAAGGTAAGCATGCAGGTGCAGCAGGCAGTAAAGAAGGTAAATGGGCCTTCATAGCCAGAGGATTCGAGTACAGGAGCAAGGATGTCTTGCTGCAATTGTACAGGGCCTTGGTGAGACCACACCTGGAATATTGTGTGCAGTTTTGGTCTCCTTATCTGAGGAAGGATGTACTTGCTATAGAGGGAGTGCAGCGAAGGTTTACCCGACTGATTCCTGGGATGGCGGGACCGACATATGAGGAGAGATTGAGTCAGTTAGAATTATATTCGCTGGGGTTCAGAAGAATGAGGGGTGATCTCATAGAAACCTATAAAATTCTAACAGAAGTAGACAGGGTAGATGCAGGAAGGATGTTCCCGATGCTGGGGGAGTCCAGAACCAGGGGTCACAGTCTGAGGATACGGGGTGGACCATTTAGGACTGAGATGAGGAGAAATTTCTTCTCCCAGAGAGTACCACAGAAAGTAGTTAAGGCCAAAACATTGAATGTTTTCAAGAAGGAGTTGGATATAACTTTTTGGGGTGAAAGGGATCAAAGGGTATGGGGAGAAAGCGGGAGCAGGCTATTGAGTTGGATGATCAACCATGATCATAATGAATGGCGGAGCAGGCTCAACGGGCTGAATGGCCTACTCCTGCTCCTATTTTCTATGTATGTTTCTATGTATGTATGTGAAGGGGCTAGGGAGACAATTCCAGAACACATGGTTATGGTGAAGAAGATTCTAACTGACAGTGAGGGGAGGGCAGAGTGCAAGTGAAGCAGAGTCAGAGAATAGGTCCTGGAGATCAGTGGGGACAAGGTCATGGATGAGAAGGGGGTTTATGAAATCAATTTCACTTTTGAGTAAAGAGAACATGTATTATATGCCATGAGAATTTTAGTAATTGCTAATGACTCCTTGCTGTTTAACATAAATCATCATTCAGATAACAGCTCTAATCACAATGGTACCAGGAAGGAGAGAGTCTCACATGACATGAACATATACCAAGTATTAGCTGATCCTTAATACTGATTGTGACGAAACACAATACTGAATTTTGAAATGGCAGTGGGAGCTTAGGGCCTTCTGCACATGCGCGGGCTGGAGAATGGCTGTACATGTGCAGTGAGTGGGTTTTCTTGTCTTCAGGCTAGGAAACGGCCCTGTGCAAAAGCACACTTTGTTTCTTTAGCTCTTTGGGCAGGGAGCTGGTCCTGAGCACAAGCAGGAGAAAAGGAGAAGAAAAAGCAAAAGGAAAGCGAAACAGCGCGAAGCTGCTGGGCAGGTGACCTGGAGAGAAGTGCCATTGCAGAGAAGGTGTCCCAGTGAGCAGCACACGGGGAGGGGGACTGGGAGAAGATCCCAAACCAAAAAGAAGGTCCCAAACAAGGGAGTGGAACAGAAAGAGGTCGTTGAAGAAAGTCTCAGGTAAGGGATAAGGACAGAGATCAGAAACAGATCCCGTTAAGTAAAGTTGAGAAAAAGGAGCAGAGCAATATGTTCCGAATTAAAGAGAGAGCTGCAGAGAGCAGACTTGAAGCAAAGTGAGCTGGAGAGAAGCCTGAAGATCTGAGAGGGCAGCTGAAGGTTGGTGACTCCATGGCGTGGGCAGTAAGGGCAACAGTACCCTTTTGGAGCACTGGTGTTCTGCTTGGCATAGCCAAAAATCCGAAGGTCTGCTTGAAGATGAAGCTTGAGTGTAAGCAGAGATCCAGGGGAAAGAAATCTCAGAAGACGAGATTGAAACCCTGGAGGTGGATCCTTGTTGAAGCTGTCCAAGCAACTTTAGGAGAGAATGCCAAGGCAAGTTCTTCAAACGTGGAATTTGTTAACCCCCGTGAGAAAAAGACAGTATCAGTGAGACCAGTTTGCTCATTGTGTAACAATGGCCTGGTTGGGTTCTTGAGAAATTCATAGAATCTGCTTTGGTTGCATCTATCGTTTACTTTGGAGTGTGATGTGTCTGTCCACAGCTCATCAGTTGGTTCACATGTACCGCGCACTTACCCTGAATATTTTTTTATTATTCATTCATGGGATGTGGGCTTCGCTGGCTGGGCCAGCATTTATTGCCCATCCCTAATTTCCCTTGAGAAGGTGGTGGTGAGCTGCCTTCTTGAACCGTTGCAGTCCATGTGGTGTAGGTACACCCACAGTGCTGTTAGGGAGGGAGTTCCAGGATTTTGACCCAGTGACAGTGAAGGAACAGTGATCTATTTTCAAGTCAGGATGGTGAGTGACTTGGAGGAGAACTTCCAGGTGTCTGCAGCCCTTGTCCTTCTAGATGGTAGTGGTCGTGGGTTTGGAAGATGCTGTTGAAGGAGCCTTGGTGAGTTCCTGCAGTGCATCTTGTAGATAGCACACACTGCTGCTACTGTGCGTCGGTGGTGGAGGGAGTGAATGTTTGTAGATGTGGTGCCAATCAAACGGGCTGCTTTGTCCTGGATGGTGTCAAGCTTCTTGAGTGTTGTGGGAACTGCACTCATCCAGGCAAGTGGAGGAGTATTCCATCTCCTGGCTTGTGCCTATTAGATGGTGGACAGGCTTTGGGGAGTCAGGAGGTGAGTTACTCATCGCAGGATTCTTAGCCTCTGACCTGCTCTTGTAGCCAAAGTATTTCTATGGCTCGTCCAGTTCAGTTTCTGCTCAATGGTATCCCCAGGAATGTTGATAGTGGGGGGATTCAATGATAGTAATGCCATTGAACATCAAGGGGCGATGGTTAGATTCTCTCTTGTTGGAAATGGTCATTGCCTGGCACTTGTGTGGTGCGAATGTTACTTGCCACTTGTTAGCCCAAGCCTGGATATTGTCCAGGTCTTGCTGCATTTGGACATGGGCTGCTTCAGTATCTGAGGAGCTGCGAGTGGTGCTGAACATTGTGCAATCATCAGCGAGCATCCCCACTTCTGACCTTATGATGGAAGGAAGGTCATTGATGAAGCAGCTGAAGATGGTTGGGCCTAGGACACTACCCTGAGGAACTCCTGCAGTGATGTCCTGGAACTGAGATGATTGACCTCCGACAACCACAACCATCTTTCTTTGTACTGGGCATGAGCCCAACCAGTGGAGAGTTTTCCCCTTGATTCCCATTGACTCCAGTTTTGCTAGGGCTCCTTGATGCCACACTTGGTCAAATGTGGCCTCGATGTCAAGGGCAAGGTATTAGAGTTTAAGTTCGATATGGTAAGTGGTTTTATTTTTACAAATTTGTCTGTGTCTGTAAAGAGATAGCTGGGGTGAAGGAAAAATGGGAATTTGAATCATCTTCTTGTGTTTGTAGTGAGACCTTTCCAACCTTTTTGTCTGATGTAATATAGTTCATTTTTCTTGTTTAATAAATATTTTATTCTTTGTGTTAAAAGTTCATCAGCAAATTTGTGTGAATTCATTCAGTAATTTTTCTCCATGGTTTCTAAAAAAATGTTAGGATCTATCAAGCCAGGTTTCACTCTGGGATCTGACTGATCCAGTATTAATATTAGCTGGGACCGTAACATGATGAACAACACATTAAATAATATCGCCAAATGTTCAGCAATTGCTTATTGGCCATATTTATACAGTCAGTTGAATTCTCAATTATTAGAACGTGTTAACAGCTTTTTGTTGGATATATTTTAATTTATGGCAATGTTTTAATACTGTTCAGCATCTGTTAATTTGTTTTTAATAATTTTGATGCTGTAGGTTTCTGTAGATTAATTGCTGGTATTCTCCAATCAGTAAAAATGTCAATCACTGATTCAAGGGTTTAAATCGAGATCGAGGCAACATGGTACAAATCTCCTAGATCCTACTGCTTCAAATATCAGCCCTGCTCTTAAAATTACTGCTCTATTGGTGTGAAATTTACAACCTTGTTCAGAAGGTGTTAATGAATATCTCAGACTGGGACAGCAGGGGAGACTGTGTCTCTGGGTGAAGATCATTGTTAAGGTATAGGAAATTTTACTCTGTTTTTATTAATTTACATTCCACAACAAGATCCCTCACCACCCCATTCCAAAACTAAGTTTGTTATGGACAAAGAAATCGACAAGTTGCAAAAAAATGTTTTGGATTGGGGGAGAGTGGATTTTAGTAAAATAAGGCAGGATCTGGCCAAGGTAGACTGGGAACAGTTACTTGTGGGGAAATCTACAGAGGAGCAGAGGGGGGTGTTCAAAAAGGAAATGGGGAGGGTACAGACTCAACATGTTCCCTCTAGGGTGATAGGAAGGAATAACAAGCCCAGAGAACCATGGATGACCAGAGATATTCAGGTTACGATGAGAAGGAAAAGAGGCTTTTAGCAGGTACAAGGGAAGCAAATCAGCGGAGGCATTAGTGGAATACAGAAAGTGCAGTGTGGAGCTTAAGAAAGCAATTAGGAGAGCAAAGGGGGAATATGAGAAAGCTCTGGCTTTTGGGAATCCCAAGATATTCTATAAGTATACCAATGGGAAGAGGATAACCAGGGAAAGAGTAGGGCCCATAAGGGACCAAGGGGCAATCTATGGGTGGAGCCAGAGGACATCGCTAGAGTGTTGACTGAATACTTCACATCCGTCTTCACCCAAGAGAATGAGGATGAAGGTATCGAATTCGTGGAGAGAGACTGTGAGGTTCTTAAGCAAATTGATATATGGAGTGACAAGGTATTGGAGGTGTTGGCAGGCTTGAAAGTGGATAAATCTCCAGGTCCGGATGATGTGTGTGTGTGTCTGCTGAGGGAGGCAAGGGAGGAGATCGCAGGGGCTCTGACCCAAATTTTTAATTCCTCTCTGGCCATGGGGGAGGTGCCAGAGGACTGGAGAACAGCTAATGTGGTTCCGCTATTTAAGAAGGGTTGTAGAGATAAGCCAGGGAATTACATGCCAGTGAGTCTCACGTCAGTGGTTGGGAAACTATTGGAGAAAGTTCTGAAGAGAGTATCTATCTGCACTAGGAGAGGCAAGGTTTGATCAGGGATAGTCAGCATGGCTTTGTCAGAAGGAGGTCATGCCTAACAAATTTGACTGAATTTTTTGAGAAGGTGACCAGGTGTGTAGATGAAGGTAGTGCAGTTGATGTAGTTTGTATGGATTTCAGCAAAGCCTTTGACAAGGCCCCACATGGGAGACTTATAAAGAAGGCAAATGCACATGGGATACAGGGTAATTTGATAAGGTGGATTCAAAATTGGCTTAGTTGTAGGAGGCAGAGGGTGATGACAGAAGGATGCTTTAGTGACTGGAAGCCAGTGTCCAGTGGCATACCACAGGGATCTATGCTCGGTCCCCTATTATTTGTCATTTATATAAATGACATAGATGACTATGTGGGGGATAGTATTAGTAGGTTTGCAGATGACACAAAGATTGGCTGGGTGGTTAACAGTGAGGTTGAGTGTCTTGGGCTACAGGAAGATATAGACGGGATGGTCAAATGGACAGATAAGTGGCAGATGGAATTTAACCCTGAAAAGTGTGAGGTGATACACTTTGGAAGGAGTAGTTTGACAAGGAAGTATTCAATGAACGGCATGACACTAGGAAGTTCTGAGGAACAAAGGGACCTTGGCGTGTGTGTCCATAGATCTCTGAAGGCAGAGGGGCATGTTAGTGGGGTGGTGAAAAAGGCATATGGGACACTTGCCTTTATCAATCGAGGCATAGATTACAAAAGTAGGGAGGTCATGTTGGAGTTGTATAGAACCTTAGTGAGGCCACAGCTGGAGCACTGCGTGCGGTTCTGGTCGCCACATTATATATAGGAAGGATGTGGTTGCACTGGAGGGGGTGCAGAGGAGATTCACCAGGATGTTGCCTGGGATGAAACATTTAAGTTATGAAGAGAGGTTAGATAGACTTGGGTTGTTTTCGTTGGAGCGGAGAAGACTGAGGGGCGACCTGATCGAGGTGTACAAGATTATGAGGTGCATGGACAAGGTGGATAGGGAGCAGCTATTCCCCTTAGTTGAAGGGTCAGTCACGAGGGGGCATAAGTTCAAGGTGAGGGGCAGGAGGTTTAGGGGGGATGTGAGGAAAAACGTTTTTACCCAGAGGGTGGTGACGGTCTGGAATGCGCTGCCTGGGAGGGTGGTGGAGGCGGGTTGCCTCACATCCTTTAAAAAGTACCTGGATGAGCACTTGGCACGTCATAACATTCAAGGCTGTGGGCCAAGCGCTGGTAAATGGGATTAGGTAGGTAGGTCAGGTGTTTCTCACGTGTCGGTGCAGACTTGATGGGCCGAAGGGCCTCTTCTGCACAGTGTGATTCTGTAAAAACTCCCCAACCCCACCCTACCCTATACTCCCATTCCCCACCCCAAACTTCCCCATCCCACCCTCCCACACCCAACCCCACCCTACCCCACACTCCCATTCCCCACCCCAAACTTCCCCATCCCACCCTCCCACACCCTACCCCACACTCCCATTCCCCACCCCAAACTTCCCCGTCCACCCTCCCACACCCAACCCCACCCTTCCCCACACTCCCATTCCCCACCCCAAACTTCCCCATCCCACGCTCTCTCACCCAACTCCACACTCCCCCAAGTGATAACAGCTAACTCAGCAGCTACTAAAGATCCAAGGCTAGACTGGAAGTGTTGCTCAGCACCATTTTTGGGTGATGTAACTGGCTGAGACATCCTGCTCATTCTTAGTTTCTGGAGTGACTCAGTGTTAAACTCTTCCAGCAACATCGTGTATGAGTCAGAGATGTTCAGTTATGTGTAAATGTTAGTCCATCACATTCTGCTTCATTTAAGTTATTTATATCTTCTCCTCGTTGTTGTAAAACAGAGACTTAATCACATAATCTGTGTAAGAGCAGTTTGTAATTGTTTCTGTTTGGTATGTGCGTGCTACTTGCCTCTCTTCCTGCTTTGCTCTCCTGTAAGATGGTAACTGGGGCTTATGTTGGAAGGGAGGAGCATCTCCACAGATGCTGCTATACCTGCTGAGTTGTAAGGTTGGTATCTCACTGAGAGATGTGGAGGCTTGTATAGTTGAACATTAAGGGCAGAATTTTTACCTCGTCGGGTGGGCGCGATGGGCGGGCCCGAGAGTGGCTGTGCAACATTCCGCTGCCTGTGATTGGACCACGATTTCATGCTGGCTGGCCAATTAACAGCTAACCAGCGAGAAACGCGCACGGATAACCTCAGCACTGCCTGGGATGGAGTGGGAGGAGCGCGAGATCCTTGAAGTTGAAGCCTGCGCGTGGGTGCGTTCAGTGAAAGCTCCCTGAAGGCACAGAGCTGCCTCAGGGAGCTGAAGATTTTTAACATTAAAAATAAAGATTACAAAAATAAGGAAAACATGTCCCCGCTCATATGACTCTGTCACCTGAGCAGAGACATGTTAAAAATAAATTTTAAACATTTTTATTGTTTTTTTATTTACTGTCCGAAACCTTATCCCGCCCGTGAATAAGGCTTTGTTAAAAATGCAAAGGCCGCCTGGTCTATTCGCCCACCCACCAATCGAACGGTTGGACGGGCAGTGAAAATTTCGATTTAATTAACTGATTAAGGGCCTTAAAAGGCCTCCTCATTGTTGGCGGGCGCGCTGCTACCTCTCGCGCGTGAGAGTGCGCGATGACATCAGGACGCTCGCCTGACATCATTGTGCACTATTTTACTCCCATTCGTGTCAGGTGCACGCCCACCGACGAAGGGAAAATTCGGCCCTAAGAGTTTATTAACAACTCATAACTATGTCCGTCTCCAAGCAGCGCTGCATGATGCATTCTCCGTGCTGGCTCCTGCTAGACTCTTCGAACATCACTATGTGGGCGATACTGTTCCCCCAATCCCAGATTAACCCTTGCTCTGCTGAACATCCCTATACTACAGGTTACAAGATCAATTCTAATGAAGCTGAGTGGCGCTTGGGTTTATATAACCGATACCATGGGCTGAATTTTCTGCTTGGCGGGGGGGGAATTAAGGCCCGCCCAGCGTAATGCGTGACTCCCGAGGATAGCAGAAGTGGGCGAGCGGCGGCGGGGGGAGTGCATTGTCCGCTGGGTCCAATGGCGGCCTGGTGGCCTGTTTAGATGAAGTGCTCACAGCCTTTGCAAGGCTGCTCACAATGGCAAGTGGAAGGGCTCACCAGAGGGCTTCTGGTGTGCAGGCCAGTCGGGAGGGTGGACCAGCGGAGCAGGCTAGACTGGAGGGTAGGGCAGGAGGCCAGTGTGCCCCTTGTTTTTCAGATGACTGCCCTGCTGCCCTCCTCAAGGAGGTGGGAGCATGGTGGAAGGTGCTGGTTCCCCAGGACGGGAGGAGGACGCCCCCCCACATGACAAAACGTGCCTGGTAGGAGGTGGCAGAGGTGGTGAGCTCCTGCGATGTGGTGCGAGGCACCTGGATCCAGTGTTGCAAACGCTTCAATGACTTGTTGCACACAGGAAGGGTGAGGACAATGTTGGCATTGGTCACTTAACCCAGCAGGTCAGCTTTCCCCCCCCCTGCTGCCCACCCTCCACCCCCGCCCAAGTCTGAATGTAGTGACTGCATTGAATCATTGACGGCATTTGTCCTTTGCTGGATGGGCCAGCAGATATTGTCCATGCTGAGGTCACCCTGAGAGGGTGGTGAAGAGATGTGTTCTGCCCCCGCAGCATGTGTTACACTGAGTCCCACATGACTGGTATGGGAGCAACCTGGAGGAGCTGCACCTAGGCACTGTGTTTGAACTGCAGGACATGTCCAAGTCAGGGTGATGAGATGCTAGGAGGGGAGCTTCAAGGTGGCGTGGCAACGAACCATCTGCTGCCGTCTGCGCCCCACGTGCTTGCGCCTCCTTGCTATGGAAGGATATACCGTGTGGTGCCTAATGTGAGGTAGGCAGCATGTGGTCAAGGGGGCAGGGGTGGGGGCATGGGGAGCAGGCCCAACATCTTTGTGTGAGTGTTCGGCAGCAGCGGGGTGAGGAGGCTCTGGAGCCCCAATAGGTCCCACTCTGGTTGGGGTGGGCCGTGCGCGAAGAGAGGCCATGTGCAATTTGCACTATTCTCTGATCGGGTACGGGACATTCTGAAGGGGGAGGGAGAACAGCCAGAGGTCGCGGTACACATTGGTACTAACGACATAGGCAGGAAGAGTGATGAGGTCCTGCAGCGGGAGTTCAGGGAGTTAGGCTGAAAGTTAAAAAACAGGGCCTCTAGGGTTGTAATCTCAGGATTACTCCCTGTGCCACGTGCCAGTGAGGCTAGAAATAGGAAGATAGTGCAGCTGAACACCTGGCTGAACAGATGGTGTAGGAGGGAAGGTTTCCGATATCTGGATCAGTGGTACCTCTTCCGGGGCAGGTGGGACCTGTACAAGAAGGACGGGTTGCATCTAAACTGGAGGGGCACCAATACCCTGGCTGCGAGGTTTGCTAGTGTCACTCGGGAGAGTTTAAACTAGTATGGCAGGGGGGTGGGAACCAGAGCAATAGATCAGCAGGTGAAATAAAGGACTGGGAACCAGTGAATATGGCCAGTAGGACTAAGAGGAAGGGCAGGCAGGGAGAAATTACTGAACACAGTGGGACTGGGGGTCTGAAATGCATTTGTTTCAATGCGAGAAGTATAACAGGCAAGGCAGATGCGCTTAGAGCTTGGATTAGTACTTGGGACTATGATGTTATTGCTATTACAGAGACTTGGTTGAAGGATGGACAGGATTGGCAGATAAACGTTCCAGGATTTAGATGTTTCAGGCAGGATAGAGAGGGATGTAGAAGAGGTGGGGGAGTTGCACTGCTGGTTAAGGGGAATATCACAGCTGTACGACAGGAGGACACCTCGGTGGGCTCATGCAGCGAGGCAATATGGGTAGAGCTCCGGAATAGGAAGGGTGCAGTCACAATGTTGGGGGTTTACTATAGGCCTCCCAATTGCAGGCGGGAGATTGAGGAACAGTTATGTAGGCAGATTTTGGAAAGATGTAAAAGCAATAGGGTTGTTGTGGTGGGTGATTTTAACTTTCCCTATATTGACTGGGAATCACTTAGTGCTAGGGGTTTGGATGGTGCAGAATTTGTAAGGTGCTTCCTGAGACAATATGTAGATAGTCCAACTAGGGAAGGGGCAATACTGGACCTGGTATTAGGGAATGAACCCGGCCAGGTGGTCGAAGTTTCAGTAGGGGAGCATTTCTGGAAAAGTGACCATAATTCAGTAAGTTTCAAGGTACTGGTGGATAAGGATAACAGGAGTCCTCGGGTTAAGGTGCTTAATTGGGGGAAGGCTAATTATAACAATATTAGGCAGAAACTGAGGAATCTAGACTGGAGGCGGATGTTTGAGGGCAAATCAACAACTGACATGTGGGGGGCTTTCAAACGTCAGTTGATAAGAATTCAGGACCAGCATGTTCCTGCTAGGATGAAGGATAAACATGGCAAGTTTCAGGAACCTTGGATAACGAAGGATATTGTGAGATTAGTCAAAAAGAAAAGGGAAGCATTCGTAAGGGCTAGAAGGCTGGGAACAGATGAAGCCCGTGGAGAATACAAAGAAAGTAGGAAGAAACTTAAGCAAGGAGTCAGGAGGGCTAAAAGGGGTCATGAAAAGTCATTGGCAACCAGGATTAAGGAAAATCCCAAGGCCTTTTATACATATGTAAAGGGCAAGAGGGTAGCCAGGGAAAGGGTAGGCCCACTCAGGGACAGAGGTGGGAATCTGTGTGTGGAGCCAGAAGAAATGGGAGAGATACTAAATGAATACTTCTCATCAGTATTCACCAAAGAGAAGGACTTAGCGGTCGATTTGTCTAGGGAAGAGTGTGTAGATAGCCTGGATCATGTTGAGATCAAAAAAGAGGAGGTGTTAGGCGTCTTGAAGAATATTAAGGTGGATAACTCCCCAGGGCCAGATGGGATCTACCCCAGAGTACTGAGGGAGGCAAGGAAGGAGATTGCTGGGGCCTTGACAGAAATCTTTGTATCCTCACTGGCTAAGGGTGAGGTCCCAGAGGACTGGAGAATGGCCAATGTTGCTCCATTGTTTAAGAAGGGTAGCAGGGATAATCCAGGAAATTACAGGCCAGTGAGCCTTACGTTAGTGGTAGGGAAATTATTGGAGAAGATTCTTCGTGACAGGATTTACTACCATTTGGAAGCAAATGGGCGTATTAGTGAGAGGCAGCATGGTTTTATGAAGGGGAGGTCGTGTCTCACTAACTTGATCGAGTTTTTCGAGGAAGTGACAAAGATGATCGACGATGGAAGGGCAGTGGATGTTATCTACATGGATTTCAGTAAGGCCTTTGACAAGGACCCTCATGTCAGACTGGTACAGAAGGTAAAGTCGCACGGGATCAGAGGTGAGCTGGCAAGATGGATACAGAATTGGCTTGGTCATAGAAGACAGAGGGTAGCAGTGGAAGGGTGCTTTTCTGAATGGAGAGCTGTGACTAGTGGAGTTCCGCAGGGATCAGTGCTGGGACCTTTGCTGTTTGTACTATACATAAATGATTTGGAGGAAAATGTAACTGGGCTAATTAGTAAATTTGCAGACGACACTAAGGTTGGAGAAGTTGCAGATAATGAAGAGGATTGTCAAATGATACAACGGGATATAGATCGGTTGGAGACTTGGGCGGAGAAATGGCAGATGGAGTTTAATCCAGACAAATGCGAGGTAATGCATTTTGGAAGGTCTAATACAGGTACGAATTATACAGTAAATGGCAGAACCCTTAAGTGCATTGACGGGCAGAGGGATCTGGATGTACAGGTCCACAGGTCACTGAAAGTGGCAACGCAGTTGGATAAGGTAGTCAGGAAGGCATATGGCATGCTTGCCTTCATTGGCAGGGGTATTGAGGATAAAAGCTGGGAAGTCATGCTGCAGCTGTATAGAACCTTGGTTAGGCCACACTTGGAATATTGCGTGCAATTCTGGGCACCACATTACCAGAAGGATATGGAGGCATTGGAGAGGGTGCAGAGGAGGTTTACCAGGATGTTGCCTGGTCTGGAGGTTATTAGCTATGAGGAGAGATTGGAGAAACTCGAATTGTCCTCACTAGAGCGACAGAGTTTGAGGAACGACTTGATAGAAGTTTACAAAATTATGAGTGGCATGGACAGAGTAGATAGTCAGAAGCTTTTTCCTAGGGTGGAAGAGTCAATTACTAGGGGACATAGATTTAAGGTGAGAGGAGAAAACTATAGAGGAGATGTGCGGGGCAAGTTTTTTACGCAGAGGGTAGTGAGTGTCTGGAATTCGCTGCCAGAGGAGGTGGTGGAAGCAGGTACGATAGTGGTGTTTAAGAGGCAGCTTGACAAATACATGAATAGGATGGGAATAGAGGGATACGGACCCCGGAAGTGCAAAATGTTTTAGTTGACGGGCAATATGATCGGCGCAGGCTTGGAGGGCCGAAGGGCCTGTTCCTGTGCTGTACTTTTCTTTGTTCTTGTTGTTCAATGGCTCGTCTCTCATTTTCAGGAGAAGAATTCTCATAACGCGGCAGAGCGTGCAAGGACTGGCGGCGGTCAGGCGCAGATCGCTATTCTTAGTTGGTTCGAGTAAGTGGCCCCTGGATCTGGAGAGGCGCCATGCGCCCAGGTCCACTGGTGTTGGTGAGGCTGGGGTGCCATGGCCAGGTGTTTATGCCCAACAGTGAGGTCAGCATTGTTCTCCCAACAGCCATAGCAATGCTGAATGTTAATTGATTTAATTTTGCAACATGGCTTGACCATTGCTTATGGAAGGATGAATGCATAAGGGGACAGGGATGCACTTTGTCATTGTCTCCACGTTAACTGATCCAATGTCCTTGTTCTTCCTTGCAGCAGGGCCGGGAGTAGGAGCAGCAGAAGCCCCCTCTCACACCTAAGGAGCCTGAATTCTCACCAGCATCACACCATTTCTATGAGGTAGGCACCAGCACAGATACTAGCAACACGGTGGGAATTCAAACATCAGCTAGTGTCCTGGGGCGCAGTGATGATGGCACTTCACAGTTGCTGGAGGAGCTGGCAGAGACAGAGAGTGCCCATGGCGCCAACAGTTGGAGGACTGCAGGGGACCAGGCCCATGCTCAGTCGGTGCCTGATGATGAGCCTCTGGAGCGATACAGCAGGTGCAGGAAATGCGGCCGGGTGTGCGGGAGCATCTGGGGAAGATACATAAGGCTATGCTTGGCTTGGTCTCCATGGCCGAGGAGTCTACGGGGACGATCGCTGAAGCAATGAGCCACATGTCAGTGTGCCATGCGTCCTCCATGGAGAGAGTGATGACTCTTGTGGAGAGGCTCCTCCAGGAGACCCATCAAGGCTTCCTGGGGATGCGCTCTGACCAGCAAGCCCTCACATCGGCGTTGACCTTAGCTGGTCAGTGCCAGTGTGGGAGATGGTCTGGGCATCAACTTTCCCAGCTCGGTGCCCATCCATCCACAGTGAGCAGGGAAGTCCGAAGCAACCTCACGTTGGTGGCAGTTGCCTGGCATCTCTGCGGGTACCTCTCAGGGCGCTCCGGATGAGGGTGGCAGCTCCTCCGCCCCTCTCCCAGTGACCGTATCATCCGGTGAGGCTGCGGCGACTGGGGTGATGCCAGCTGTGGAACTGGCAGCTCCCTCCCAGGTGGGGCCAGCACAGGCTCCATGGGCCAGAGGACGACCGCCAAGGTCATCGATGCCAACAGGACAGCAGAGTCAGCAGGCTGGCTCAGGTGCCAGTCCCAGCGATGGGGCAGCACCAAGACGTAGCACCCGGAAATGAAAACATTAGGCACTTTAGACACACCATGGGTTTTTCACTGGTGCTTTTGTGTTGGCCCGAGATGAGGTCCTTATGATTTGTTTTGATTTATAACACTTTTCTTTTTGGAATAAGTTGATTTGCTTGACATATTAAATCAGATATATCACCATGGCTGAGGGTGCCTCTTTTCTTCTGCATGTGTATGGTTTCGAAAACTATATTGAATGCTTTGTTTGACATTCAGCTTTATTAACAAGGACCTTAGTGACTGTTCCTAACCTGGCAGATTTTAAGTGTTGAGTATTGAGCCTACAGCTCAGGTTGTGCTAGCTGAAGGTTCATTGGATTAAAGCCTCCCGGGTGTCCCTGCCTCCCTGGAGTATGCCCGGGACAGCGTCTACCCCCTCATCATTTCCCTGTGTGTGCTCATCCTTGGACTCACTGCTGAAGTCATCGTGTGCAGCCGCATCCACTGCGTCGATGTCTTCATTGTCCACAGTATCCCTCCTTTCCAGCGCAAGATTGTGGAGAGCGCAGCATGCACCCACTATCACTGACACACGTTCTGGGGGGTACTGGAGTACACCCCCTGAGCAGTCCAGGCATTGGAAACGCATCTTGAGAAGACCGATGGTTCTCTCACCCACAGCCCTTGTGGTGCCGTGGCTCCTATTGTACCGCTGCTCAGCTTCTGATATTGGATGGCGGAGAGGCATCATGAGCCACCTTCTGAGGGTGTAGTCCTTGTCACCCAGCAGCCATCCATCCAGCCGGGTTGGAGCACTGAAGAGCCCCGGCACCTGGGAGTGTCTGAGGATGTAGGCATCGTGGGAGCTGCCTGGGTACCTTGCACAGACTTGTAGAATCAGCATCCTGTGGTCACACACTATCTACACGTTCATGGAGTGGGAGCCCTTCCTGCTGACGAAGGCACCGGGCTGACCCGCTGGCGCCTTGATGGCCACACGTGTACAGTCTATAGCACCCTGGACACGGGGGAAGCCAGCAATGGCTGTGAAGCCTCTGGCTCACTCTGTCTGACTGGCCTGGTCCCAGCGGTAGTGGATGAAGGTCAATGCCCGTCTGAACAGAGCGTCTGTAACCTGCCTGACACAAGTGTGGACAGCTGATTGGGAGACACCACAAAGATCACCCACCGAGCCCTGGAAATAGCTGGAGGCGTAGAAGTTGAGGGCAGCTGTGACCTTCAGAGCCACTTGCATGGAGTGTCCACACACACAGTTAGGGGAGATCTCAGGGCCAATCATCTGACAGATCTTCCTTGAGAGATGGAGCCTCCTTCGGCATTGCACCTCAGACATATTGAGGTAGCTGCTTTGCCTCCTGTATACCCTGGCAGCAGGATAGTGGCATCTTCTGTGGCCCCTTCCGCCTTGGACTACCTCTTGGCCCTGCGCCCCTTGTGCCTGCGCCTATCCTCCCAAAGGTGGCTCCCCTGGAGGCTGAATGTGCACACCTGGTTTCCTCCCCCTTCTAGCCCTCCCTTCCTCCTCAGAGGAGCTGCCTCCAGTGGAGAGTTCAGCTCCCATTCCCAGATTAAGGGAAGGCTTCCTGAAACCTGCAGGCCCAGAAAAGATGCCTCACTGCAGAGTGCTGACCTGAAGGTTGAGTCCAGAAAAAGCAGCTGGGATGTGTTTTGAAGTACTGCAGATCCCACAGGCAAGTTTCAAAAACTTTCAAAAATAAATACTTGACTGTGCACACTCACGACCCCACTGAGCCCTCTTATCCCGCCCGTGGATGAGGTTTATACAACTGTGTCCTACCCGCCTGCCCGTTGCACCCATGCGCCGACCCGAAGATTGCACGGGCGCCGAAAAATCGGCGTCGATTGGTGAGTCCAGGGCTTTAAGTTTCATTAATGGTGGGCGTGCGTCGGACATCATCGCGTTCCTACCCAGCGAAATATCACAGTGGCGCACGGTGATGTCGGGATGCTCGCCCGAAGTCACCGCGCGTCATCTTCCGCGCGGACGTGCAGGGCCCGCCCCCGCACACTAACCGGAACATTCTGGCCCATCTCTTTACAGCAGCATCCAGCTGTTTCTAAAATGTAAAGGCAAAATATTGCGAATGCTGGAAATCTGAAATAAAAACAGAAAATGCTAGAAATACTCAACAGGTCAGGCAGCATCTGCGGAGAGAATGAGATAACGTTTCATCAGAACTCTAATGAAAGGTCATCAACCTAAAATATTAATCCTCTTTCTCTCTTGACAGATGCTGTCTGACCTGCTGAGTATTTCCAGCATTTTCTGTGTTTGTTTTTTTTCACATGTGCCTCGGTTTCAACATTCTTCCAGCTTCCCCAGCTGCTAAACAATCTCTGTGTAGATAAGTACTTCCTGGCATCTGTTTTAAACCTTCCTTTTACTGAGCCTCTTCTTCTGCTGCTCTGACCCTAAGTGTTTAATTCTGGTTTCATTTTATTCCATTGAGGACACTATGGTCCCCTCTGAGGCATCTCTGATGCTGAAACATTCCGATATAATGAACCATTTCTCACAGCTCTTCTGGCTGGGGCTGAGCAGCATCAGTGACTTGCCCCTGGATACTGGGTCCACAGCTACCAAAGCCTCTCTGTTGTATGATGTTGTATCTGCCTGCATGCCATTATAATATAAAGGTGCTCGGCAGAGCAAGGGTTAATGTGGGACTGAAGAATAGTACCACCCAAGGTATGATGTATAGAGTTACATGGTAATAGATTGAGAGAATGATCTAGAGAGAACACACCCCAAGGAGAGGGCAACTCCCAATAAAACGCTGAGGGCATCAAGAGACCCACGAGAGAGGGAAACTGCCAATAAAACGCTGAGGGCAACAAAAGACCCCAGAGCGAGAGCAACAAAATAACCTAGTGAGAGGGAGACAGAAGACCCCAGAGAGAGGACAACAAAATAAACTAGTGAGAGGGAGACAGAAGACCCCAGAGCAAGGGAGACAATATTCAAGTAAACCACAAGATGGTTGCCAACCATGTCAATACGATGAAAGCATGAGCCGAAGAGTTTAGTGCAGAAGAAAGGAATGGCTGAGAAGCAGCTGAGAAGCTTAAAAATAGAGCTTTTTGAAAATGAGGCTGTTCTACAGGAAAATGTTCACATCAGATCTGAACTGGAAGATTTGAAGCACAAGATTCAAGCTGAGTATAAACCTTTGAAAATGCACGATAAGCTGAAGTCTTCAATAAACCAAGCTGTTTGAGATCTGAAAAAAACAAGTTTCAGAGATGACACAAAGGTAGCAGGAGGAAATGATAACCCTCAGTTCCACAGTTGGAAAATCAAAGCCCGAGTTGGGAAAACTCAGTTAGATATACAGCCAGGCAAAACAGCAGACAGAAAAGGCACGCAAAGAAGTTGAGACTTTAAAAGACTCCTTGAAGAATCAGTACATAACCATGGAAAATCCTGAGGAGCTACAGAGAATGTTGAATATTACTTCAGAGAAAGCAGCGTTGGAATTATCAGTAGCAACAAAATGATGCACTGAAGCCCAGAGTGATCTGGCAAGAGGTCAACATGCTGAGGGCATCATGAAAATAAACAGTTGAAAGAACAGCTGATTGTACTTCAAAGATCAAATGCAAAAGAAATGCATAACCATCCAGCAACATGAAGAAATGATGACTTTCTTCAACAGCAGAACGGAAGCTAAGCAGAAGAAACTCAAGCAGACTGTTGAATTATAGGCAAATGCAAGATGAAGCAAGAAAACTTTGCAAAGAAATGGAAAACCTGTTGATAGACCTTCACATGCTACAAGAATCCCTCAAGTCAAATTTTATTCCTCTGGAAAATTATGCAGAGAAGCAAAATCAATTTAATGTCGCTTTGAACAAACTAAAAGGCCAGTTGGCAGAGAAGATTCAGCAATGTTCTGTACGAAACTTGGGAGTGTTGTAAACTGCGAGTAGGACAGTGTAGAACTTCAAAAGGACATAGACAAAATATTCTCTCACAATAAAGAGAAACGCAACTCAAAGGAGTGCAAAAAACAAACCAAATGGAGATAACCAAGTACCAGAAACACAGAGTACTACCACCATTCCTCCAAACGTGACAGGCCGAGATGTGGAAAAACTGTCAAGCCTCAAGAACGTCTGAGTTTATAAAGTCAGAGACTTGAGGTGGGACAGAAGGGATAACAAGTAAAGATTGTATTGTAAACAGTTATGCTCTGTTGGAAGGGAGGAACATTTTCTTTAGAGAAGGAAGGGTGATGTTGAATGATGTTGTAAGTGCCTGCATGCCATTGTAATGTAAAGGTGCTCAGCAGAGCATGGGTTAACGTGGCACTGAAGGATAGCACCACCCATGTATAGAGTCACATGGTAATAGACAGAGAGAACAATCTAGAAAGAAGACTCTTGAAGCAGCCTACCTGCATGGCAGCAGTACTATGTAAGACAATATCTGGGATCTGTAGTTAAAGATTAACAATAAATGGTCATGTTTAAACATACAAGTCTCTAGATCTCATAACTGAGACACCACAGCAATGGCACCATAACACAACATGGTGATCAGCAATGATAATACAACACTGCACTAACTCACCCTTTCTGTGTGAACTGTGACACTGAGAAGTGATCGGTTAGTCAATGTGCTGATCCTTTTTCAAAATATGTTTTCAGGATATGGTTGACAAGGACAAGGTTTTTTTTTTATTGTCCGGCTCCACACCTCAGAAGGTGCTGGTGTGCCTTCTCCTGAACTGTTGCGGTCCCTGTGGTGAAGGTGCTCCCATGATGTGTTGGCTGGGAGTTCCAGGATTTTGACTCAGTGCTGATGAAGTTTGACCCTTGCCATACGATATGAACATCATGTTTACCAGGGCATCCAGACCAGGCTTAGGTGTAGGATTTATGGCTCAACACCCCCTTCCCCATTGGTTGTTAAGCAGGGCACTGAGACTAATTTCTTTGTCCCACTCTACTGCCCTGGCTGAGATAAGCTAACAGCCCATAGTGGGAATTAAGTCAATTCCTTAAGGCAATGTGGTTCTCACTCTCCAAATACCAACTCCTACTCAGCAACTAGCTCCTCATTTACCAAAATGCCTCTCATTCTCAGATACCAGTTCCCCTTTTACCACCTCCCTGGCTCTCCAATGCAAGGCATTCATCTTAAGGCTGAGTTGACACTAACACCTACATTATTGAGATGCTCTGAGGTTCTGTGCATTGTTCACCTTCATCTACTCAAAACTAACCAATTAATCACAGTTGGATACAACTACTCCTCGAACAGTCAGTGAAACCTGTCTCCCAGCTTAGTGTACATCAGTCTCTCTCTGCCTCTATCACTCTGTCCCTCTCTCTTTCTCTCTCTGTCTCTATCACTCTGTCTGTCTCTCTGTCTCCCTTTCTGTTCCTCTCTGAATCTCTGTCTCTCTGTCTGTTCCATTCTGTCTCTCTCTGTACCTCTGTCTCTCCTTCTCTTTCTCTCTGTATCTCTCCTCTGTCTTTCTCTTTTTCCGCCTCTCTCTCTGTTTCGCTTTTGCTTTCTCTAATGGCTGCTTATCATTTTCAAAGGCTCCTTTGATCTCAGAACCTATCAAAGAAACTGGTGTTCACAAGCTCTGCACTTGTTTTTGGAATATAAAATTCATTGAAACTGACTATTTACAACACTGACCTTTCACTGACCTCTGTGATCTTGCCAGCTGTTCCACATCTGCACCATCGATCCTGCCTCAGCTCATCTGTTGCTGAAACTCTCATCCAAACATTTACCACCTCCAGACACGATCATTCTAATACTCTCCTGGCCAGCCTTCCACCCTGCATAAACTCTGCTGCCCATACACTAACTTGCATCAAATCCTGCTCACCTATCACACCCTCCTCCCACCCCCACCCCACCCCTGTCCTACATTTAAGAGGAAGTTAAATGAACAGGAGGGAGAAAGGAATAGAAGGATTTGCTGATAGAGTGAGATGAAGTAGGGTGGGAGGAGGCTTGTGTGGAGCATAAACACCAGCATGGACCAGTTGGATTGAATGGCCTGTTCTACGCTGTAGACTTGATGTAACTACATTGGTTACCAGTCATCCAATACTTCAACACTTTGACTGCACTTCAAAATATTTCATTGTATAAAAAGCTCTTTAAGATCCAGCTGAGATGTGATAAGGTGCCAGATAAATGGAAATCATCATTTTGACAAACTGATAGCTGAAGAAGCCATTATAGTTTGATGTCAAGGTTAACAATTCATTCAACGGCTTCAGCTGACACAGTGTGAATGGCTGTAATGCAACCAAGAATAGATTTCTCAGGGCAGGAGTTCAGTATAGGAGCAATGCTCTGACCTGGATTTGAGCTGCTCCTCGTGTTCCACTTGTGGAACAAATGGCTATATCTCCTCTGGTCCATCCTTAAGCGGTTGAGTGCTGTCCAAATTTTCCGCGGAGGGTTGAAACCTGGGACTTCACCACTTGGGTCAGTCACCAGGTTGTGGTTGGTGATGTTTTCAGTCAACCAGGAGATGTGCCATCAAGAGGTCGGGCTGTTGTCAGGTTGTAGGGCGTGGAGTGCATTCTGGTAGGGACTAGGGGATTTCAAAGGAGTGTTTGTGTGTTTCTTATTAGGTCCAGTGTCAATAGGGGTATTTCGTTAACTATCAAGAGATGGTGTTCCTTGAGGAGGATGTTTTCCCTGTGGACATCAGAAGATTTAATATTTGTTTATTCTTTCATGGGACGTTGGTGTTGCTGGCAAGCATTTGTTGCCCATCCCAAATTGTCCTTGAATTGAGTGATTTGCTAGGTCATTTCAGAGAGCAGTTAAGAGTCAACACGTTGCTGTGTGTCTGGAGTCACGTGTAGGTCAGATTTCCTTCTCTAAAGGACATTAATGAACCAGATGGGCTTTTACAACAATCAATGATAGTTTCAAGGTCACCATCATTGAGACTAGCTTTCAATTCCAGAATTTATAAAGTGAATTTAAATATTTGAACCCATGTCCCCAGAGCATTAGCCTGGACCTCTGGATTACTAGTCCAGTGTCATTACCTATGCCACCATCTCCTCAATATGTGCTAGCACAGGAAGCCACTTGAGCTGTGTTGGTCTCAATGTCCCAGAAATAATCCTCATGGCTTCCTGGAGGTGGATGTCTTCCATGTTTGTGTGGCAGCTCCTGCTAATTTAAATTGCTATTAATCAAGCTCCAATCCCATTTACCATTCTCTGAGATTGACAACAGGTATTCATTCATTTCATTTTCTCACACCCTTGAGCTGAAAGAATTGTACAGGGTGCTCATTTTCTGATCTTCATCAGCTTCCAATCAGGAACAAACACCTGATAGACAGGCCATGAACATCTTCTGCTGGCACTCCACTTCACTTTGGGGAGCTACCTTGGACTCACCACACCATCCCGGATGCTAACTTGCAAACATCAGTACAAACTACTTCAGACAGAGGCCCAACAGCAGCTGATCAGTGTCCTGTACCAATCCCAAAGCTGAATGTCAATAGTTCACTGGCCTCTGCAATGCAATGTAACCCTTTGCCTACCATTGGGTACGGAGTGGGTGTGAGAATGTGCCTGGCTTGCCGCATAACTCCATTCTCATGACAATTACTCAAATCTTATTAAGTTCTTCAATTCTCTCCAGGCTTGGAGCTTGGAGTCCAATTAACTTGCTCAAGTGTCCCTTATTAAATAGTGACTACACTTCAAAAGTATTTAATTGGCTGTACAGTGCTTTGGGATGTCCTGAGGTTGTGAAAAGTACTAGAGAAACACAGATCTTTATTTTTTCATTCACGTGTCAAGCCCCCACAGTGAGCATTAAGAAAGTAGCATTGCTGCTGAACCCAATCCTGATGTGACTCAACATTTAGATACATCCACTTGCAACAGATCAATGATCAGGAGTGGAGACATTGCCTGATTCTTTTTCCACTGCACTCCTCTTCTTATCCTACGGGATTTGAGGGCCCTTGACTGAAGCCTGTCACTTCAACATCAGAAATGTTTGGACCTGGGGCCGGTAGGTCTTTGCACAATGTCTGCCAATTTAGCACTTTCAATGCTCGCACCATCCATTGGGCAGTCTTGTGGCATCTGTTTGAATGGTTGCCATCTGCTGTTGTACCCAAAGCAAGAGCTTTCCAACTGAGCACCTGAATAAATCAAATCTTCAAAGACTGTAACTTCCCCCACACAACACAGCAGCCATTATGAAAGGGCATATTTCTCACCAGACAGTCAATTTATTAAATGTTTAAAGCACAAGTAGAAATCGATAATGTTGCAGAATTGCTTTCAACTTTTTTTTTTTTGTTCTTTTAGCTGACAGAGAGGAATGCTCTTGTAAAATTATTTTATTTTGGATGACACCACTGATCTTCCCCCAGCTTCTCTTTTGATGGTCTATCACAGTGACAGTTGACTGCTATCAAGGAACTACCATTTCCTGCCGGGAGAGCTGTTATATAAACTTGTTTTCACTTTGTGTTTGCTCATCTCATCTGCTGCATGATGGGCTTCCTCTAATCTGCACAATCCCAAATATTCCTCTTCTTCAAGGATCATTATTCTCTGTGGTGGAGCCTAGGGTTGGACCATGTCACAGACAGAGGGCTACAGAGGGGAGCAACACATGAGGAAGATCAGTGGAATCCGCACTGGGCTCGATTCATATCACAAGAGAAAAGGGAGAGGACGAAGCAGTCTAAAAAAGGAATGGCTCATCAACATCTCCCATTCAGATCAGGTGACTACCAGAAGGTGAATTAGATGGGCCTTGTTCTTCTGTTGTTTATCAATTCCTGAAATCTGCCCATGGAGTCCATCCTGACTCGATCAGTAAGAACATTGTTCTGAACTGGACAAATAGTGTATTTTGTGTGGTGCTGAGTAAAGCGAAAGTTCATTAGATTTGGTTCCTGGGATTAGAAGGTTGTCCTATGATGAAGGCTGAGTAAATTGGGCCTATACTTTCTGTAGTTAAGAAGAATGAGAGGTGAAAACACAAAAACAGAATTACCTGGAAATACTCAGCAGGTCTGGCAGCATTGGTGGAGAAGAAAAGAGTCGAAGTTTCGGGTCCACACGACCTTTCAACAGTTCTGTTGAAGGGTCGTGTGGACCCGAAACGTCGACTCTTTTCTTCTCCACCGATGCTGCCAGACCTGCTGAGTTTTTCCAGGTAATTCTGTTTTTGTTTTGGATTTCCAGCATCCGCAGTAGTTTTTTGTTTTTATCAAGAATGAGAGGTGATCTCATTGAAACATACAATATTCTGAAGGGGCTTGATAGGTTGGATGCTGAGAGATTGTTTTCCCTGGCTGGGGAATGTAGAACATGGGGGCACAGTCTCAGAGGTCAGTCATTTTGAATTGAGATGAGGAGAAATTACTTCACTCAAAGGGTTGTGAATCTTTGGAATTCTCAGCCGCAGAAGGTTGTGGATGCTCCAGTGTTGAATACATTTAAGGCTGAAAGACAGATTTTGTTCACTCTGGGAATCGGGCAATATGGGGAGTGGACGGGAGATGGAGTTAAGGCTGAAAATCAGCCATGATCATATTGGATAGCGGAGCAGGCATGATGGGCTGAATGGTCTACTTTGCTCCTATCCCTTATACTTTTATGAGTTAGCCATTCTCTGCAGTAAGACTTTGCCTCAGCGCTGCTCTGCTCTTGATCCAGTGCACATGTTTGTGAAGACATCAGTAAGGAGCAATCTGCACAATGTTTATTCACACACATGTAGAATAGACACTTCCAAATGGCACAAATGGAACTGAATCCCAGGATGAGTCAGTGTCTTTGGGAAGGAAGAGGGTGAGCACCAGCAAAAGCCACCCACCCCTCCCTGGATTGCCTTGCTGTATCATTATCTGAATTTGAAATCAGAGCTGTTAAATAGCAGTGATGTTGATCTAAAAATGTCATTTATTTTTCATATTGAAATGTAAGCACGAGACTGGATTCTATAAGATCTGAACGACAAACACTGGCCTGAATTTTTCGGACGGCAAAGTCCCTCTTCCCTTCCCCGCCAACTCCAAGTGCCCTGCAGCCATTTTACACTCGAATGAGCGTCAACTGGCTGCAGGTGGGGCTTCCACTCCTCACTCAGGAAGAAATCCCGCCTTAGAAAGCTGCCAACCAGCCTGAATAGCCAGCAGCTCTCCAGTCCCTGGAGCAACAAGAACTGCAGTGGACTGAAGAGGAAGTGCATCAACATGCCTGAGCCTAAGTCCAGTACTGGAGGACAAGATGAGCTTAAGAGGTCCCGGACAGGGAGGGTAGGGAATGCCTGGAGAGGGGGGGGTGCAAAAAAGGGGCGATTGGGTGTCAAGGGAGAGGCCGTGGGGGATGATTCAGGGAGGACCAGCGGCCACTGGACCTGGGGGCAGGGGTGGTGCCCGCACTCAGAAACTTCCCACCTGACATTTAGGCTCATTCGTTTCCGGGCTTCTCCCACACCAGCACAATCCTCCTGCCAGCCTAAAAATTGAGGCCGGAGGGGGAATGACTCTTAAGTGGCCAAATTGGGGCAAGGGTGGGCTTCTTGTACAAGGCCTTGCCCATTCCAGCCTAAAATCGCTGTGTGGTCAGAACAGGCAGGAACCCGGAGGGAATCCTGTTTCTTCAATTTCACACTCCCCCCGACCGCTAAAAACCTGCCAGTGGGGGGAGCGTGAAATTCTGGCCACTGTCTCTAGATTTAGATTAAATGTCTGCAGACCAAAGAAACTCTCTGATGTTTCAAAACCCCAGTTATATTGAGGTACCTCACAATGACAAGGAAAGCACGAATAATCTGCACAAACCAAGCATTGTCAAATGTAAATGTTTTGCTCAGATTTCCTCCTGAAATTCCTAATCCTTGATCTTTTGAAGATGATAAACTATACTTATAGCTCAGTGTCTGACACCTGTAATCTACCATCCTGACCCTGTAAGTACTCAATGTCCATGTTTGACCATATGCTTGCAAGAGTTCTGTCTGATCCCCAAACCAGAGGAAGATGAACCAGATTGAAACTGAAATCTGGTCTACAGCAACTAAATCCAACCCAACACTCACTGGTCATGCAGCGCAAACTTTTGTGGGATGATTAACAAATTGGTAACACGTGAACTGAGGCTGAAGATGATAAACAGCTAATTTGGGCACTTTTCTTGATTCCATATTCTTTAAGTTCCTCCTCCCCTCTGCTTTTTAACATGCTAAGATATGACAATGGGCAGAATCATCCCAGATTTGCACTAAGTGCAGTAGTGGGCGGGAAAAAGGACATTTTACCCGTCGGCTACAATGGCAGCTTTTCATACCGTAATGTCCTATTCATGCCTCTTTAATTATACAGCCACAGGAAACATGAAGTCTCACTGACGGGTGGCCTCTGATTTGCCCTCGTCGCTTCCTCATGCAGGGTACCATATTGAAACTGCAGCTGCGCGCACACTTCTCAATGCTCGCAGCCCAGGACAGCTCCGGTGAAGACATGGCCCCAAAAGCCAAGAAGAGTGCAGCCCCAGGACACCTTCTGGGCACTGTGGAGGCCTGCCGGGATGTCCTCTACCCCTGCAGGAGGCCCATCAGCCTCACCACTCTGGCTTGGGACGCAGTGGCAGAGGCGGTCAGTGCCAATGCTGCACACAAGAGGTCGGCCATTCAGTGCAGAAACGGATGAATGATCTCATCCGTGCCGCCAGGGTAAGGCACCATCTTATCACCCCAACTCACAAGCTCATCACACATTCACTGGCATCTCACTCACTGCCAGCTCAAGGGAGATCACCACCCATTCTCACACACACCCTCACATCTCCATCTGGCCTCATCTCCTCTGGAGACTGCCTCCTCAGCCCTCACCATCTTGAGGCCACTTGCACAGATCAACTTGTGCCCCCCACACACACCCTGGGATACCCTCCTTCCCCAGTACAGCCCTCACCATGCAGCCTCTTCCCTTGCCTGAGGCCCCTGCACCCCCTTCCCCAAGCAAGGCCTTGTCCTGCAGCCGTTGAAAAACCATTCCCACCTTAATGGCTGATCTGGCCGTGAGACCCCCAAAAAGTGATGTAGTGCTGCCTGCGAAGCCTGACTCTAATGACTGCGAGTGCTGCCCGAAGAAAGGTAGGCAAGGAAACCCTGAGCAAAATGCAGCTCGCCAGATGTACATCGCTTATGTACAGTTGTGAAACATTACATGCCGACGTGTGCCTGGATAATCCAGCATGGGGGGTGATTCTGGCGAGCTGGGCTTATAATGATATGCAGATCTAATAAAATGACATTCCCGATGTGCCCACCATTGACAAGTGAGGCGGATGGTCGTAAGCTGGTTTCATGATGTTGTGAAACCAATTCATGGCCTTCTTGCCATATGGTCCGCTCAAGGATGCCAATGGGGACGGAAAATTCCAGCCAACGAATTCCCCTCATACTCAGTCTCCATTCAATCCAGCACATCCACCATGGAATATAGACAATTTTTCTGTTGTGTACCCTGTTGTTGAGGGGCATGAAGGTGTAGGGCAGTGGCACAGGGTGCTAACCAGATGCCAGTGTCATATTCACTGGCATGATCTCAGTTCTGTAGCTTCCATTTCCTTTTCACTACAGGAATGTATCTACCTGTGTGCTCCGAATGCAAAGTGAAACAAGAGCATCGCAATTGAATCCCCAGTGAGCCCTGCCTAACTCAGTCTCATTGAAGATGTAGCAACAGAAATTATACACTGTATATTGTTGTGGTTAATTTTCTCTTATTTAGACTCAGCAGTTTTGTATGCTCGTCTGCTGGTTGTTTGAACATGATGTAGCTGTTACAAGCATTTTATTAGATACAACACGTCCCAGGTAAACACTTCAGCTCTAATTGGCTTTAGTATGTAAAGTAGACAAAAGATGCTGACAGTCCCTTTGTTAATTGGCGTGAGTTCATGTTAGTTTCTTTATCCATTAAAATGAAAACAGTATCCACTTTGCTGACCTTTCCCAACCACCCCCTACCCCCCCAACCCCCAACTGTCCCCCCCACCTCTCTGAGCTGGGCGCACGAATAAACCACCGGACCACTAGTGGAGTGCCACAGGGATCAGTGCTGGGACCGCAGTTATTTACAATATATATTCATGACTTGGATGAGGGAAATGATTGGCCAAGTTTGCAGATGATACAAAAATAGGTGGGAAGGCAAGTGGTGAGGATGACACAAAGAGTCTACAGAGGGATATAGACAGGTTAAGTGAGTGGGCAAAAGCGTAGCAGATGGAATATAATGTGGGAAAATGTGAGTTTATGCACTTTGGCAGGAAGAATAGAGGAGCTAAGGAGAAAGACTGAAGAAGGCTACAGCACAGAGGGATTTGGGGGTCCTCATGCATGAATCACAAAAAGCTAGCTTACAAGTTCAGCAGGTAATAGGGAAGGCAACTGGAATGTTGGCCTTTATTTCAAAGGGAATGGAGTATAAAAATAGGGAAGTCTTGCTAAAACAATACAAGGCACTAGTTAGACCACACCTAGAATACTGTGAACAGTTTTGGTCCCCTTATCTAAGGAAAGATATACTGGCATTGGAGGCAGTCCAGAGAAGGTTCACTAGGTTGATCCTGGGCATGGAGAGATTTTCTTTTGAGGAGAGGTTGAGTCGGTTGGGCCTGTACTCATTGGAGTTCAGAAGAATAAGATGCGACTTTATTGAAATATATAAGATTCTTAGGGGGCTTGACAGGGTAAATGCTGAGAGGTTGTTTCCCCTTGTGGGAGAGTCTAGGACCAGAGGGCATAATCTCAGAGTAAGGCGTCGCTCATTTAAAACAGAGATGAGGAGGAATTTCTTCTCTCAGAGGGTATTCAATCTGTGGAATTCTTTACTGCAGAGGGCTTTAGAGACTGGGTTGTCAAGTATATTCAAGGCTGAGATAGACAGATTTTTAATCAGTAAGGAATCAAGGGTTATGGGGTAAAGGCAGGAAAGTGGAGTTGAAGATTATCAGATCAGCCATGATCTCATTGAATGGTGGAGCAGACTTGATGGGCCGAATGGCCTACTTCTGCTCCTACATCTTATAGCTTTATGGTCATTGCAGGTGTTCCTTTTTCCCACTTGTAGTGGGAAAAATGAACCTATAGTTCTTTTCTTCTAGTAGCTTGTGCCTATTTATGTGATGTCCACCGAAAGGAAAGAAAAACTTGCATTTCTATAACACCTCTCTCATCCTCAGAAGTTCCCAAAGCTCTTTACGACCAATAAAGTACATTCTGAAGCGTAATCATTGTTATGATGTAGGGAAGCATTGCAGAAATATCTCTCAAAGAGAAATGTTGATGTTGATTGAGTGATACATATTACCCAGGATATCTGGAAGTACCCCCTCAGTACCACACTGGAGTGTCAGTCTGGGTGATGTGCTCAAGTCTTTTTAAACACACTCCTGTTTCAGAGGCATAAGTGCTAACACTGAGCCATAGCTGACTTTCCATGGGCAGGAATTCCCTCAGTGCCTCGGTTGGTGGAGAGTGTGTATCAAAAATCACATTTTCACACGAGAAACTTAAATGCAAGCAGGAGAAGCAGGCAGAGTGTTTTTCAAAAAGGAATGTTACCAGTAAGGTTATTGAAGCAACGAGGGTAAATGGGTGTAATGTTAGCTTGGCATAGCTGATAACACTCCTGTAAATGATAAGCCCCACTTACAGACGAGCACAGAAGCTTGGCTGACACTGGGGGATTGCTGCTTTGTCAGAGGTGGTGTCTCTCAGATGAAATCTGAAACCCATGTCCTGACTGCCCAGTTGAATAACAATGTCCTGTAGTGCTATTGGAAGAAGAGCAGAAGATCTCTTGCTGTTCTCTCCTGGTCAACATTCATTACTGAACCAGCAAGAACAGGTTTTTGTGTACATAACAGCGATAGATCTTTACTGGCTGTTGCTTAGTTTGTGATGTTCTGTTAATGCAATAAGATCTTTCACAAATGCAAGTCCTCAATTCCATTTCTCTTCTTCCTCCTCCTGTCTTCTTCCTTAACTATTATTATCATTTCTCCAGTTGCTGTGATTATGAGCCAGGCCCAAGATCTTTGTTTTCCGATAAGGATCCTGAAGGGGCAAGCCTAAACTCCTTGTATCTTCACTGGCCCAGTGACAGCACAGGAACCAATTCACTCAAATGGATAAGAGATGTTCTCAGACCAATGTCATGCGTGAAACTACCGTCACCCACCACATGTGCAATCACAGCATTGTTGATTCTGTACAAAATGTTCCAGTAAATTAATAAATCAGGAAGCTGTACACCTGTTAGGCTATGGAACCTGCGCTAGGAAGTCTGGCCATTGGGACCTCTGTTTGGAACTTCTCCCCCATCATTGCCCTGAGGGTGAATATAGCCCCTGAGTTAGTGCTGAACAAATCTGACCTTATCTCTTTGGGAACATCAAACCCATAACTTTCAAAATATAGGACCCACTGCAAAATGATTCTGCTCCTCCTGAGGTACCAGGCCCTAAGAAAGCATTAGCAACCGTGGACTTCCATTGGATTGGTTCATGATTATTACCTTGCCCTTACCACCTGCCGTGAGGTGTGGTTAGCGTATTGGAAGGAATTACAGGCTGATAATTAACCTGTTTGGTCACATTATGAACACACCTTCCTTATCAAGTCCAGAGTGGGACTTGAACCTCGAGCTTCTGGTCCAGGAGTAGGGATGCTATCACTGTGTCATGAGACTTCCCTGTGAACTGATACTCATTTGATTTGACAGAATCACCAGTCTTGGCAGAAGGAGCCCTTCAATTTCTAGACAGCTACAGATTATTTACGATCAGGAGAAGACCATTTGACCCAACAATCCTGTCCGATTAGATTGATCAATCTCCCCTTCTCACCTAACCCTTTGACCCCACCCAGCCATCACATCCCTCAAAATTACTGCAGAAACATGTCCCTTTGCCTGAACCACACTCATAACTCCCTACTGAAGGGGAGAGGCGATGGCCGTGGTATTGTCACTGGACTGGTAATCCAGAGACCCCGAGTAATGGTCTGGGGACCTGGGCTCGAATCCCACCACGGCAGATGGTGGAATTTGAATCCAATAAAGATCTAGAATTGAAAGTCTAATCATGACCATGAAACCACTGCCGATTGTCATTAAAAACCCACCTGGTTCACTAATGTCCTTGGGGGAAGGAAATCTGCTGTCCTTATCTGTGACTCCAGCCCCACAGCAATGTGGTTGACTCTTAAATGCCCTAGGGCAATTAGGGATGGGTAATAAATGTTGGCCCAGCCAGTGACACCCACATTCCATGAATGAATAAAAAAAATGCTTCATTCTACAAGGGACAGAATATATCTGCACTTGGAGATAGTCAGCATAGATTTGATAAGGTCATGTTTGACAAATTTGAACAAATGTTTTGAGGAGATAGCCAGGAGGGTAATGCATTTGATGTGGTCTATAAGGCTTTTGATAAGGTCCCTCATGGCAGACTGGTCAAAAAAGTAAGAGCCCATGGGATCCAAGGCAAAGTGGCACATTGGATCCAAAATTAGCTGAGAGGCAGGAAGCAGAGGATGATGGTAGAGGGGTGTTTCTGTGACTGGAAGTCTGTTTCCAGTGGGGTTCCGCAGGGCTCGGTGCTGGGACCCTTGCTGTTTGTGGTGTACATAAATGATTTGAACATAAATGTAGGAGGTACGATCAAGAAGTTCGCGGATGACACGAAAGTTGGTAGAGTGGTAAATAGTGAGGAGGATAACCAAAAACTTCAGGAGGATACCAATGGACTGGTCAGGTGGGCAGAGCAGTGGCAAATGGAAAAGTGTGAGGTAATGCACTTGGGGAGGGCTAACAAGGAAAGGGATTACACTATGAATAGTAGGACCCTGGGAAGTACTGAAGATCAGAGGGACCAGAGGGATATGGTGTGCATTTCCATAGATCCCTGAAGGTAGCAGGGCAGGTAGATAAGGTGGTGAAGAAGGCATATGGGATACTTGCCTTTATTAGCCGAGGCATAATACAAGAGCAGGGAGGTTATGCTGGAACTGTACAAAACGCTGGTTAGGCCACAACTGGAGTACTGTGTGCAGTTCTGGTCACATTATAGGAAAGATGGGATTGCACTGGAGAGGGTGCAGGGGAGATTTACTAGGATGAAGGCAAAATACTGCGGATGCTGGAAATCTGAAACAAAAACAAAAAATGCTGGAAAGACTGACAGCATCTGTGGAGAGAAAGACAGAGTTAACGTTTCGAGTCTGTATGGCTCTTCAGAGCTAAAGGGAAGTAAAAATGTGGTGAAATATATAGGGTAGAATTTCCCCCTGTCGGGATTGTGCGGGGGCGGGCACAGACCCGATCAGCGCTCCCGATTGGGTCCACGCCGCCATTTTATGTGGGCGGGCCAATTAAGGCCCACCCAGTGTGATGCACACCCGGAAGCACTAGGTGCTCCCTGTGCGGGCAGGGGGAGGGGGGAGGCTGCCTGAGTCGGGAGTGTGCTCTTTTGGTGCCTCAGGGAGAAAAGTTTTAAAAGGTTAATAAAGTGGAGAAATAATTTTTATGACATGTCCCCTCATGTGAAACTGCCACATGAGCTGGGAAATGTGCATTAATTTTAATAAAAATTTGTGTGAAAATTTAAAATTATTCATGAAATCTCATCCCGCCCGTGGATGAGGTTCCATGAAAAATGTGAAGGTCGCCTGGGCTCTTCGCCTGCCGCCAACCTTAAGGTTGGACGGGCAGCTCAGGTAATTGCTTAATTGCCTTTTTAAATGGCCTTAATAGGCTTTTGACAGTTCAGGGGGTGCACATGCCCGACATCACCCTATGTCATTTTACGCCTCGGCGATGGAGACCGCATTGGGAGCAGCGAATGCAGTAGACCAAATTGAGGGAAGTGCAAGTGAAGCACTGCTGCACCTGAAAGGAGTGTTTGGGCCTTTGGATGGTGAAGAGGGAGGAGGTAAAGGGGCAGGTGTTGCACCTTCTGCGATTGCATGGGAAGGTGCTGTGAGAGGGGTTGGGGGTGATGGAGGAGTGACCCAGAGGGAATGGTCCCGACGGAATGCCGACAGTGGGTGTGGTCTATCGCATTCGCTGCTCCCAATGTGGTCTCCTCTACATTGGGGAGACCAAACGCAGACTGGGTGACCGCTTTGCGGAACACCTTCGGTCTGTCTACAAGCATTACCCAGACCTCCCTGTCACTTGCCATTTCAACACTCCACCCTGCTCTCATGCCCACATGTCCATCCTTGGCCTGCTGCAATGTTCCAGTGAAGCTCAACGCAAACTGGAGGAACAGCAACGAGCCCCTCATCTTCCAATTAGGCTCTTTACAACCTTCCAGACTTAACAACTTCAGACCATGAACTCTCTCCTCCATCCCCACCCCTTTTTGATCCCCCCTTTTCTCTACATTCATTTTTATTTGTAAACTTTATTTATTTATCTATTTTTTACCCACTTATTTTTATTATTGTTATTTTTAAAAATTTATTTCCATTTTTATTCATTGTTTTATCCCCAGCTTTTAGCCTTTTCAATATTTTTTCCCACCACCATCCCCTCCTCTCACCCCACCCTCACTCGGGCCATCTGTCACTTTCCAGAGTGCTTACCCTGGTCCTGCCATTATCACATTCTGCATTCCACTCTTAATGTCACCATTAGCACCTCCTTTAGCCAGTACCACCACTATGGCCTTTTGTTTATGACATCTTTTGCAATCTCTCCTTTGCCTCCAGCTATCGCTGGCCTTCTATCCAGCTTCACCTGTTGCACCTCCCTTAAACAGTATAAATTTCACCACATTTCTACTTCCCTTTAGCTCTGAAGAAGAGTCAAAACGTTAACTCTGTCTTTCTCTCCACAGATTTACCAGGATGCTGCCTGGGCTGGAGGGTCTGAGCTATGAGGAAAGATTGGATAGGCTGGGGTTGTTTTCCTTGGAGCTGCGAAGGTTGAGAGGTGACCTGATAGAGGTGTATAAGATTATGAGAGGCATAGATAGGGTGAAGAGGAAGGCACTTTTTCTATTAGTGGAGGGGTCAATAACCAGGGGGCATAGATTTAAGGTAAGAGGTAGAAGGCTAAGAGGGGAGTCGAGGAGAAATTTTTTCACCCAGAGGGTGGTGGGAGTCTGGAACTCACTGCCTGAAAGGGTGGTTGAGTCAGAAACTCTTGTAACATTTAAGAAGTATTTAGATATTCACTTGCGTTTCCATAGCCTCCAGGGCTATGAGCCAAGCGCTGGAAAATGGGATTAGTGTCGTCAGATCTTTGTTGACCGGCGCAGACACAATGGGCCAAATGGCCTCTTTCTGTGCTGTAGACGTCTATGAGTCTCTAAGTACCCTTTGAGTAACTAGGTTCTTACTCCTCCCTAACTCTTATTCCTAACTTCCTCATTTTTACCATGTGTTACCCAGGATTTGAACATTCCCCTGAGTGAGAAACAAGTCTAAATCAATGAGTCCCCTTTGGAAACAGAGCCACTTTTCAATTGGCCATGTTCCCATTGTTCCCAGGCCAATCACGATCAATGTTGTGGAGGTTTGGAATAAAATCTTGAAAAGGAAACAGAATAAAGAAAGAACTTGTGTTTTTAAAGAATTTTCCCAAAGCTATTGATGCCCGTTCACTCCATGTAAGCAAATGAGGCAGAGCTGTTGGAGGCTGTGGAACTCACTACCACAGAAAGCGGTTGAAGCAAATACTATAGATACATTTAAGGGAAGTTAGGCAGGGAAGAAGGGAATAGAGGGTTACGATGGTAGATTCAGATGAGGAAAGTTGGGAGGAAGCTCGAGTGGAACATAAACACCAGCATGGACTGGTTGGGCTGAATGGCCTGTTTCTGTTCTGTATTTCCTATGTAACCCTATGTAAGTAATATTGCATGAACAGCGATAAGATAAAGAAACAAAGGAGTTGCATTTATATAGCAACTGTTACTCAAGCCATGCAGTAGGATTGAATCCATAGCCTTTGGCTCAGAAGCATGAATGTTACCAGCTGAGACTTAAGAATATAGGGAGAGATTCTCTGAATGTTGGCTGTTGCTTGGGCCCTCTGCCATTTGTCATTATGTGCGGCCAACGGGCAAGTCTCTGTCCTGGCAGCAGCTACTGGCAAATCAGTCTTGCTTACTTCAAAAGGCCAACCGTGCAGTAAAGGGCTTGGACCGAACACAGAGGACACAACAGTGAGTTGTGTAGCTGTAGCATCATTTAACATCAGTGGGCTGCCTCCCTGTGAAACTAGCAGCAGCTCCGTGACCCTTCTCAGTGTCCCTGATAGAATAACCTAGCTCCGTAACAAAACCACTCTTATTGGGAGCAGTCATCATGTAAACCAAAGCAGTTCAGGCCATCTTCGAAGTAACAACAACTTGCATTTATATAGCACCTTTAGTGTCTTAATGCCCAAAGGTGCTTCATGATCAGGCAAAATTTGGCACTGAACAACAAATGGGTGAATGTAGGTTTTTAAAGAGTGTCTTAAAGGAGGAGAGAGAGATGGAGAGGTTTTGGGAGATAATTCCAGAGCTTAAGGCCCAGGCAGCTGAAGGCTCAGCCACCGATGGAGAATTTAATATTGGGGATATACAAGAAGCCAGAATTGGAGGAGCTCAGATATCTGGGAGTGTTATGTTGCTGGAGGAGAAGGTCCTATGCCCAGGCTTATGAAGCCGTGCATGTGACTTTGAACAAAGTGCACATGCACAATGCACGTCCGCCTGCATAATGCGCAACATCTCGGTTGTGAACCAGCTTCAGGGCATAAATCAGGTGATTTAACTAAAACAGGAGCTGACATGAAAGCAGCATTACACTATGTCCCAAATCAACAGCAGGTCTTAGCTGAAAAAGCAGCAATTCGCATCTCATTTCAGACTTCCACACCTTGAGCTAGGTATAGGATGAGCGTTAATGAGTCTAGCACGTCAACTCAGGCATGGCAGGCTATTATTCTTCCTCAACTTCCTTGATTCAGCCTGCAGAGCAAGAAGATAAAACAACACTTAGAACTAGCAGGCAAAATCACAGGCACTGGCAATCTGAAACCGGACATATTTAGTGTGCAGAACAAGTCAACAAATGTAAAGGAAATATGGGTTACGTTTTCAGGTGGAACCTTTCATTCAGACTTTTACAAATGTAGTAAAAGAGTGAAGAGTGCACAATGCCATTTGCACCTTGATTTATATTCAGAACATTACTGCTGTTGGAAGTGGTGTTGCCAACCCTCCTGGAGTCTCCTGGAATTGTAGATGAATCTCCCAGACACTGGTGAGCAAACCCTGGAGATGAATCACTCCAACTGGAGTCACAACACACAGCAGAGCCCAGGTAGCAATGTGAGCCAGATACATACTCATTTCTGAGGTAAAAGCAAAAAACTGCGGATGCCGGAAATCCAAAATAAAAACAAAAATAAAAATACCTGGAAAAACTCAGCAGGTCTGACTGCATCTGCGGAGAGGAGAACACAGTTAACGTTTCAAGTCCGTATGACTCTTCAACAGAACTAAGGAAAAATAGAAGAGAGGTGAAATATAAGCTGGTTTAAGGGGGGGAGGGGGTGGAACAAGTGGAGCTGGATAGAGGGCCAGTGATTGGTGGAGGCAAAGAAGAGATTGCCAAAGATGTCATAGACAAAAGGACAAAGAGGTGTTGACGGTGGTGACATTAGCTAAGATATGTGCTAATAGGTGACATTAAGGGTAGAAAGCAGGACGAGCAAGGTACAGATAGCCCTAGTGGGGGTTGGCTGGGGGGAAGGGATCAAAATAGGCTAAAAGGCAGAGGGCAGAGATAAAACAATGGATGGAAATACATTTAAAAATAATGGAAATAGGTGGGAAAAGAAAAAGCTATATAAATTATTGGAAAAAAGGGGGATCGGAAAGGGAGTGGGGATGCAGGAGAGAGTTCAGAGAGAGAGAGGAGGAACAGCACCTCATCTTCTGACTAGGCACTTTACAGCCTTCCGGGCTGAATATTGAGCTCAACAATTTTAGATCATGAACCCATTCAGTCAATGTCTTCAAGGGAGGAAAGGAGAAAATGTGAGGGAATTAAACCATAGCTTTCAAATGTCAAGAAAGAAACAGACTTTCAGGAAACTTCACATTTTATTTAAGTCAGACATGCTAATCAGCTTCAGTTTATAAAAAATCTTCTGCTAATTTGAATTACAGATAGCGAAATAATCGTTTGCACCTTTGCCTTCAAAACATTCACACCTTTTCAAATATTCAAATCAGGAAGTGCTTCATTTTGGTGAGTATGATTTTATTTGCTGCCAAAATGATCAGTGGGCTGCTGGAACTCCTGCCCAATGAGAAAGCAGTGCCTTCAGGAAAGGAGGGAAAAAACAAAGAACAAGAGATTAGATTTTTTATATAATGTGATTTGCTTCCACTAATAAATTTGCCTTCAGGACTGAGAATTGCAACTCTATCAAGATGTGCAGCTCTTTGATGTGTTTTTTTTCTCTCTGTTCCAAAGGCCATTTTTCATTTCCAATCAGTTTAACCTCAACCCTGTAAATCAGCCTTGCAGAGAAACTCCCCACAGGCATCGGTGCAGGGGCTGAGAAGGAGGGACAAGGAAAAACAAAATGATGTTTTGTTGTGGTTGTTATGAAGCTGCTCATACAACCTAAGAATGATAGGTCTTGTCTCATGCTCTTATAGTGAAACACTAATGGACAATGTTTATAATTAGCACCACCCTGAACCCACTGCTCAAATCCCCAATTTCTTAAATTCCTATCCTGTAACGATGAAATCAAAATCTGTTTTATACTTTTCAGTCATTTGTCTTGCAAAGCCTCCCTTCTTCCCCCAGGTTGTGAAAACCCCTTTTGTAAGTGGTGTTGCCCATCAAGGAGGGAATGGTTTCACCGAGGAAAGGACCCACCTTCAAATCTGTGGGCCACGATCCCAGAAATTAAGGCAGGATCGTGACCTCTACCATTAAGGTACTTAGGGTCAGCAGAGGCTCATCTCATTTAAATATAGGTAACAGGGAGTTGTATCGTTAGAGACACATCTTGCTGTCTAGCATGGGAAACCGCAAAGCGGGGATGTTATGAAGGCAGGTGTTTGGAGTTGCGATTAGTCAAGAAGGGCAAGATTTTAAAGGCTTTTTATGGCTTGTCCTTCTTCCTTTGATTGTGATTCTCTTCGTTCTGTCAGGTTCCAGAGTTTATTCACCAGATGCCTCTCCACAAAGAGAGGGGAGAGAATCTTAAAGATGTTTCTTTACGATGTGCAGCTTGGCACAGTGCAGAGCGAGCTAACAGAGGAGGCTGTTCATCCACAATCGGGTTGGAAATGATGCATGCCCTGGGAAAATAGAAATGCAGAAAAAGGCAGACCAGCTAATTAGCGACTTGCTCTTCTTTTCTATGTTTTTCTGCCCCCACATGAGAATAAATCTATGCTGAATGGTCAAAACTAGTCTCAAACCTCAAAACATTTGACATCTCTCCTGTTAACTGTATCACTTTCACAATAAATTTCTTGCTAAATGAACATTCTTTCCAAGGGGCACCTTTTCTCATGTTTATAGCTGTAGTCAGACTTTGTGTCTAAAAGGCAGCTCAATATGTGGTATCATTACATCACACCAAATAATTGCAAAGTCACAGTATTTACAAAGCAATTTCTAGTTGGGCCCAGTCCCATTGGCACAAACAGGTTTCCTTAGCTCAGCCAAGGGTGAGAAGGAATAACTTGCTTTTGCACTGCACACAATTCCATCCCTCAGAAACTTCTCCGAGTACTGCACAAGTGAAGTACAACTTTAAAGTGCCATGTAGGCAAGTACAAGAGTTAACCAAGCGCAGGGAGATTCCACAAACAGCAATGAGTTGAATGACCAGTTTATCCTGTGTCTGGACAAGGGAGGAATGTTGACCAGCACAGCAAAAGAGTGTCATATCCTTCCTCAAATAGATTTTTAACACATGGTCATGATTTAACACTAGACCGAGAACATCAGCACCCAGTTCAAGTCTCACAGTTGGGCCCAATCCAATTCATTCCACTGCAGTCCAGTCAAGCCCATTCCGGCTGGTCCAGTCAATTCCAGTCTGGTCCAGTTTCTGGCCTGGGATTCAATCCAGTCCAGTCTATTCTGCACTTGACCATTTTGGAACGGGGTTAGATGAGTAATAATCAGAATCGAAATCTTCAAAAAGCAGGGCAAGCAAAGAGCCAATCATTAGACCTTCCTGGGGGTTCTTGTTGAGATGAATACCGGAGATGAAAACTGGAATGAATCTGGTCTGTTTAGCTCAATGCCTCAGCAAAGAGGGCAAATACTAACAGATTCTAAACATCACAGTGAATGAACATCAAAATATTGGCTTGGCCCAGTGGTAGCACCCTCCAAGGTACAGGCTCAAGATATTGTATATAATTGAGGCCACTTCAAAGGAGAACTGAGATAATGTTATTCTCTTACAGGTGTTGTCCTTGAGAATAAACATTAAACTGATGCCCCATTTTCCTGAAAAGCTTCCATCCAATGATATTATTTGAATAAGAGCAGAGAGCTCTCACAGCAACAAGATTCATGTAGCATCTGCAATATAGGAAAATGTCCCAGGGTGTTTCTTGGGACTGTTAGAAAACTCAAACGACACCAAGCCAAAGGAGATATTAGAACAGTTGTCAAAGAGGTAGGTTTTAAAAAAGAATGCCCTAAGGAGGAGAGAGCTGGAGAGGTTTCGAAAGGGAATTCCAGCAATTGCGGCCAAGGCTGCCAATGGTGGAGACGTTCAATGAGGATGTGCAAGAGGCCAGAATTGGAGGAGTGCAGAGATTCTGACAGGTTCTGGAGAAGATTACAGAGAAAGAGGAGTCAAGGTCATTGATGCATTTGAAAAAAAGGATGAGAATTTTAAATCAAAACCTTGCTGGACTGGGAGCCAATGTAAGTCAGTGAGCACAGGGGTGATGGGACGCGACTTGGTGCATGTTAGGATATATGCAAAGGAGCTTTTGATCAGCTCAATTTTATGGAGAATGAGAGATGAGAGGCCAGCCAGGAGAGCATTGGCACAGCTAAGCCTGGAAGTAACAAAAAGATGGACAGCGTCAATCCTCCCTCAACCAGCATCAGCGGATACCTAGCCATTCGTTTTTGCTCCATTTGTGATCCCATGTCTGACACATTTACCAGCAAAACAATTGGCTCCACACTGGAGCTAAGATCTACATAATTCTAACACATGTCCCTGCAGCCATTAATCACCTTCTCTGTTGTTCACTGATATATTATTCCATATTCATTCATTTCTTTCACTTTTGTAATGTGTGTTTTTTAATAACTTCAATTTTCTGTCTGTTACTTTATTTATTCTATCTCAATATATGAAGATTAGAACATGCTTGAATCCTGGAGACTCCAGATTCCATATAGGGAGGGCATTTTAAAGCTGGGGTGTCAAGTTCATTCATTACAAAATATCTTGTAGAGCAGCAGACCTGTGACCTAGACTTGGGGAGTACAGTACATAACTTCAAAAACTGCAGGTGATATGAAACCTGGAAATGTATTAAACAGAGAAAGATAATAATAGATTTAATGATGTCATAAACAAACTGGTGGAATGTGCAGATGAAATACCAAACAGAAAAGTGTGCATTGTGGTAGGAAGAATGGAGAGAAATCATTTTAAAAGAGGTGTAAGAAGAGAACCTGGTTATTTTTTATGCGCACACTTTTGAATGCGGCAGGACAGACTAACAAATGATATCTGAATGGTAGATCATCTCACTGGAGGGTGTGAGTGCAGACACTGGGCTATGTGAAAACATTCTAATAAAACCCCCACTCCCATCAGCCTGAACAATTCAGAAAGTCATCAACATCTAGAAACACTCCTTGATCACAGAGATGGAGTTTAAATCTCACTCAGAAACATGGCTGTAATTGCACTTAACGTGAGCCATGGATGTAGCCAGTCAGACAGACAGTCACACCAACTGGACCCCACCAGCGTTACTTGTCTTTTCATTCCCAGTTCAAAGCTGTTCCCTCAGGATGTGGGAGGGGGTGGGGGTGTGGGGGAGCAATGGGGGGTTTGGTGGTCCTTCACTGCAGTTTAGCCATCCTATCAAAGCCAGTGTTTCAGCCCTGATCTGCTGAGTTAGCCTTTTTCAAATAGGATGGAAAGTGGGAAGCTGAAACTACCTCCGTGTTCCCAGGATTAGGAAGAGAGAAAAGCAGATCAGCTCCAGTAGTGACCCCTCGCTGGAGGGGTAGATGCACTTGGGCATCAGCTTTGAGTTAGGCTGGGAATTTCCCTTTCCCACTCCTTCTTCCAGGCGAGTGTTGGAAAACTGTATTTCAGGAAAGGTCAGAGCCCTCAGGAGATGGTGGGAGAAAATGGGGGAGTGACCCCCACCCCATCATCTCTCCAGTATCTCACACAAATGGTCATCACAGCATTGCCTGATCCCATGAAGACTTTTAACAAGGGGTCACTCAATGTCAACCAATGGCTGATTGTTTTCTTTCTTGGGACTGAAGTCGCTGGGATCCATATAGGAACTTCCAACCATTGACCAGCAAAGTACTATACACAAGGGAAATTCCAGCTTCTTAAGGGGTAACGTGACGTGAAATTGAATGAACATTAGGAACAGGATGAGACCATTCCGCCCCCTGAGCCTGAGATCATGGCTGATTAGTACTTCAACAGTATTTACCCACATTTGCTCCTTATCCTTTGATACCCTTAGCCCAACAAAAATTTATCAATCTCAGAGTTGAAAGCTCCAATTAACCCTGCAGCAGACAAAGCCTTTTGGGGAGAGACTTGCAGATTTCTAATCAAATTACAATTTTAATAAAGAATCAAAAATGCTGAATTCAATTCATAAAAATAACTTACGATTCTGAAAATCATAAAAGATGGATGAAATTTATAAATCAAATATAAGTTATTAATAAATAATTATTGCAGGGATCACATAAATAATTCTAGCTGA
The DNA here is from genome assembly GCF_964194155.1 of Cetorhinus maximus. Classification (NCBI taxonomy): domain Eukaryota; kingdom Metazoa; phylum Chordata; class Chondrichthyes; order Lamniformes; family Cetorhinidae; genus Cetorhinus; species Cetorhinus maximus. Next base: position 20,513,210 of record NC_135910.1, on the reverse strand, counting down.
AGATTATATGATTAAACTCAAGAGTCTTTTGACCCATCTGGAGATTAAAAATACATTTTTGAAATGCAGTTGACCTTGGAATCTCTTGATGCTCCTTTGCAATTTGATGAAAGTTTTAAATGATACAGGAATAGGAGGAGAATCTTTATCTATCTAGCTTAAGATCAGATTGTGTTTCTTTTCTCTCCTCCCCTCTTTCAGATATGAATTGACACCAGTGTTAGCCTCGGCTCATTGCCTCTAAGGTAGCATACTTGAGCACATTACCCAAGTGACACTCCAGGGGAGTGCTGCACTGTCAGAAGTATTACTTTTCAGGTGGGAGCTTGAACCGAGGCCCCATTTGCCCTTTTAAGTGGAAATAAAATATCTCAATGGCACTATTTCAAAGAAGAGCAGGGGATTTGTTTCTGGTGTCCTGGCCAATATTTATCCCTCAACCAAAATCACTAAAAAATAGACAACTGTTCATTATCGTATTGCTGTTTGTGGGAGCTCACTGTGCACAAATTAGCTGCTGCATTTCCTACGTTACAATAGTGACTGCACTTCAAAAATCATTCATTGGCTTCAGGACATAGTGATGTCATGAAAGGCGCTACAGAAATAAAAGAATCATAGAATTATACAGCACAAAGAAAGACCATTCGGCCTATCATACCTGTGCTGGCTCTTTGAAAGAGCGAGTCAATTAGTCCCGCTCCACTACTCTTTCCCCTTAACACTGTAAATGTATCCCCTTCAAGTATTTATCCAATTCCCTTTTGAAAGTTACTATTAAATCAGTGCCTTCTAGATCACAACTCAGTGCATAAAAAAAACCCTCACCCCCCATCTAATTTTTTTGTCTTGACTTATCTTTCATCCATACCCATTCTGAGGGTTGGTCACACTGTGAACAATCTTTCTCCGCTGATTTCTATTCTCCGCTGCCCTCACTGCCTCTCCCACAGAGATGCCAGTCCATGTTCTGATGTTATCCATCCATGCCATCTTGGGTCTTCCTTGTGCATGTTTTCCAGGTGTTTTACCTTGCATTACCTCTTTTTCCAAACTCTCCCCCACTGTTCGCATCATGTGTCCAAAATATGCGAGCTCTGATATCACTGCCTCAACCAAGTTTCTCTTATCAAAATCCGACCCATGCCTCAACATGGTGAGAGGTGAACAACTAGAAGTAGGGATTGCTTGTTGAGGGTTTGCTATTGGTGGTAAAAGTCTTGACTGAAGTACCACTTAGGACGTTGCGTGAGGTGGACAGGTTCAACAAAGAACTCTGAAAATAGCTGGCTAACGTCCCGGTGCAAACTTGGGCAGCAGCGGATTCTCCTAGCCGCTGGCCGGGTGGATGACCACAGTTAAAGTGGCAACGGACAACCTGTGGTAACAGGAAGGCAGATGTTTGGTCCAACTGGAGAACGGCTTCCTCACTACAAGATGGAAAGATGAGGAGCCCTGCCATCTTATTTAAGACCATAAGACATAGGAGCAGACATTAGGCCATTCGGCCCATCGATTCTGCTCTGCCATTCAATCATGGCTGATAAGTTTCTCAACCCCATTCTCCCGCCTTCTCCCCGTAACCTTTGATCCCCTTACCAATCAAGAACCTATCTATCTCGGTCTTAAATACACTCAATGACCTGGCCTCCACAGCCTTCTGTGGCAATGAATTCCATAGATTCACCACTCTCTGGGTAAAGAAGTTTCTCCTCATCTCTGTTCTAAAAGGTCATCCCTTTACTCTGAGGCTGTACCCAAACAGCATTCTGGACAATGGTTGCCTTTTTACCAATTACCTTAAATCTGTGTCCTCTGTTAAATCTGTGTTCGCTGGTTACTGACCTGTTTTGGAAACAGTTTCTTCTTACTTACCCTATCAAAACCCTTCATGATTTTGAACACCCCCATTAAATCTCCGTTAATCTTCTCTGCTCTAAGGAGGACAATCCCAGCTTGTCCAGTCTCCCCACATAACTGAATTTTCTCATTTTACTAAATCTCCTCTGCACTCTCCCCAATGCTGTGACATCCTGATGGATGGAGACCTGGGGCAGGATATTTAGGTCAGCGAGCGGGAGGCAGGGCTCGCTTGCCGACACGTAAAATGACTCGGGATGATGTTGGACGGAATTCCCAACGTCACCCCGCGTCATCTCCATTTTCAGGTTGGCGGGGGCTGAGTCAGCTGTGCGCCCGCCGACCTGTCAACGGCCTATTGAGGCCATTTAAAAAGCTGTTAACTTAATTAATAGACCTGCCCGTCCAAACTTAGGGTTGGCGGGCAGGTCGGGAGCCCTGGTGGGCTTTAGAAAACGGGCGGGATGAGGTTTCATGAGGGTTTTTAAAAATGTAATAAATGTTTGAATTAAAGTGATGGACATGTTCCAACTCATGTGACAGTGTCACATAAGGAGACATGTCAGGGAAATTTTTTCAACATTTACTTTCAAAGTTTCAATTCCGAGCCGATCTCCCTGAGGCTGCACTTAGCCTCAGGGAGATGAGTGTGCTCTGTCGTGTGCATGCGCAAAAGAGTACACTCCCGGCCGAGGGAATCCATCCCCCCCCAGCCCGCACAGGGAGCGCATAGCACTTCCTGGTGGACGTCACGCTGGACGGGCCTTAATTGGCCCACCCACGTAAAATGGCGGCGTGCCCCCAATCAGGGGCGCCAATCGGAAGCGCGCCTGCCCGCGCCCACTCCTGCACTTCCCCCCCGACGTGGGGATAGTTCTTCTCCTGGGTGCTATAGTGCAGGAGTCTCAAAAATGTCAATGCTCAGTGTTGAGAAGCTGTGGCAAAAGGAAATTGAGCATTAGGACGTTTAGCTAATTTTATAATATTCATGTACAGGATGTGGGCGTCACTGGCAATGCCATTATTTATTGCCCACATCTAATTGCCCTTGAGAAAGTAGCAGAGAGCCACCTTCTTGAATACTTGCTAGGCCATTTCAAAGGGCAATTAAAAGGCAGCACATTGCTGTGGGTCTGGAATTACATGTAGGCCAGACTGGGTAAGGATGGCAGATTTCTTCAGTGAACCAGATGGGCCTTTATGACAATCGGGAACAGTTTCATGGTCACCATTACTGAGACTAGCTTTATATTCCAATTCATTTATTAGCTGAATTTAAATTCCCCCAACTGTTGCCATGGTGGAATTTGAATTTGTGTCTCTGGATCGTTGGCTCAGATCTCTGGATTACTGGTCCAGTAACATACTTGCTTTTAGTATGATCCCGTAGAAAACAAGGAGTTCCATTGTGTCTTACACTCAATCTTGCTTAGGCCCCACTTAAATACTGTGCCCAGCTCTGCTTCTGTGATGTGAAAAGATACACCCTGAAAATAGTTCAGGGAAGAACCATTAGACTAATGCTTTAATGACTTTTAGTTATCACAACAGGCTCGAAAGCTGTCTTGTTTACTCTGGAAAAGCATCAACTTTGTGGAGGTTTGACTGAAATACTTAAAATGACGACGGGGACTAAAGTGGATAAATAATAGACAGGTTATTTGATGAAGTTAAGAACAAGGCGATATATTCGAATTTAAGCTAATTGTCAGGACACTGGACATATTCCTGGAGGAGCCAATATTGATGCATATAGAACAACAACAATTTGTACTTATATATTGTCTTTAATATAAGCACAGCAGCAGTGAGATGTTGAGTTCTGTATCTCATAGTCACAGTATCTTGTATTTCGTCACCTTCGGGACAATGGGGAGGAACTTTATTGATTTTTTTCTGAACGGACCTATGGTTTTTAAGGTCTGTTTTTCTTGCCTCTCCCAGGGTAAGGAGATTTTTACAGCTGACGGTGTGTTTCTGACTGGGAAAACTGGGGGTTGTGCTGCTGTGTTCAACTTGGTCAAACGGGACAGACTCGATGGGCAAGCTGGTCAGCTTCTGTCCGTCTATGGTGTAATATTGATTGCCTCCTGCTTCCTCATCTCTTCTTTATGTGGGATCCTCAATGGAGGTATCAGCAGCCAATTACATCTCAGGAGTATTGAAATGTGGATAGCAATGAGGAACAAGAGCCCCGACTCTTGACCCTACTACTTGTCACCAACTTCCTTTCCAATATTTCAGCCAAAATGACCCAACTCTCTGGGCCTTCCTCTTTTGGTCCCTGCATCACCTCCTTCCCTGTCTACATCAGCATCTAACAGACCTTTCCTTTCAGCTTGTGTTCAGTTTGTTTGTGAACCTTTTTCCCCTGTTTGTTGATCTATGGTTTTGGAGTATAACATATGACTGCTTTTTAAGCTATTTGACAGTCTGCTTCCCTGAATTTGACTCATATTATTACAATTATTTAACTTTGCTCATTCTGTAACTTGACACAGGCACAATGAGGCATTCCTGACACATTTAGATGGATGCAGAACATAGGTTAGATGTTCAGGGTGAAATATTGGGTCATTAGCTGTCTGGTTAAGTATATGTTGTGCTTAAAGATCACAATGCTGGTTACTTAACTGACACACAACATTACAAGTTCCTGTTGAAACGACTACAAGAGGATTCATGTCATTCGTAAATTAAAAAGTCAATAGTTGGAAACATTTGACGACTGATGTTTAAAAGTAATTCATTGCATTCCTCTCCTTCCACCAACTCTCACCCACCACCCCCCTCCCCTTTCCCACTGCCAAAGGTCAGTGGTAAACATGTGGTGAAGCATGCGATTGGTTCACACCTCTGGGGAAGTTTGCTCGGAGTCAGGGCTAATTCCCTCTGTCAGATTTTGACAAGAGTGATGACTCCCAGAAACTAGATATAAAGTCACAATGGCTGGTTTGGGGGTTACTGTGGGATTGGGAAGCAGGGACTCCCCCACCCTCCCTTTGCCTGTGATGAAGCTGAGAGGGAGAAAGCTGTGTTAGCGTGAGAGGAGGCCTGAATATACACAAGGATGACAGGGAGAGAGAAACCAACAAACTACAGTAAAAATAGACGGGGTCAATGGAATAGGTGACAGGAAGGAGAAGACAGAATCACTTACAGGAAGGCTGGCAGAAGGTGTCTCAGGGGGAAACCCACAAATTGGAAGCTTCAAAACCCTCGAATCATCTTTGGTAACAGCCATTCCCAAAAACAAGTCCCAGAGAATTAAACCAAACCGACAGCAATCTATTTGACAACGTTCCTCTGAAGCCCTTTGGGACTTTGCACTAATTTAAAGGTGCTATATAAATGTAAGTTGTTGTTATAAAGGGAATTTACAAGCAGATCTTCAATGGCACTGCTCCCAGTTTCCTGAGGTGAGCTGCTCTATGAAGGTAGAAGGGTTATAGTGTAATACTCAGTATATTATCCGGTTTGTGAAACATGGCTGTTTCCCTTTCAGGCCACAAGGTAATAGCTGTACCTTTCAGCAGTTGAGAGGGCAGCCTGTCTTTTTCAGACTATCTTTTAATTGTGAGTCCTGAAGTTAATTAGACAAAACATCTATGTAAAGATTCTTCTTTCTGATTTCTCCTCTCCTTTCCATGAAGCCTTGATGTTTTCAACTTCAGTACTTCACATGAATAGGTTTTGTGTCTCAATCCTGGCAGTTAATGTCGACAGGCTATTCAACTTTAGGGGCCATCATTATTGGGCTCACTGGTCACCTGACCTAATGTCAGGAAATAGCTACATTACAAGCAGGGAACATTTGTTGCCTTCCTAAGCCTGAGTAAATGGAATGGCGTCAGTTTTACATCTCAGCGAAATAGAAACCATATTTATCCAACCTGCCCTAATAACTTAACCATTTAATCTCCAGTTTCATTCTGGTGAATCTGCACCATATCCTTCCAAGGCTAATATTAGCTTTCCTGGTCTACGGTGCCTAACACTGAACAGTTACTCCAGATGGGGTCTGACTGAGGCTTGGTAAAACTGGAGCATCATTTCTTCATTTTTGTATTCCAGCCTCCTTTGGGACAAGGGACAACATTCCACCATCCTTCTTGATTAATCTTTGTGTCTGTGCACCAGCCTTTTGTGACTTGTGCGCCTGGACTCCTAAATCCCCATTTCTCCCACCCTCTCATCATTGAGAAAATAAAACAGCCCTCCCTTAGCACAGCACTGCAATGTTAGCTTAGATTCTGTGCTTACGTCTTGAGCACTCAATCTTCTGCTGCAGGAGGAGAATTCTACCGAGAACCAAGTTGACACTGGGGTTGGTAGCAGACCTGTTGCGTGAAGAGATTTTGAAACCATCAATTTGGCATTGAACATTGTCTGTGACAGCCACTTTGTTTATATTCACAGTTTATTGTCAGCATCAGAGTTGTGAATATAAATGCATTCTAAGAGTCTAATCATGGTGGAGGAACACTGACAATATGTCTAATTAACATATTTATAATAGAGTTTTCCCAGCAGCATTAATTATTCATATTAAGACTATTACATAACAACAGCTCTTAAACTGCAACCTTATTTATAACCAATTAACAGGACAAGTTGGACCTGACTCTTTTCTCGTTTGATTTTTTAATTGCAACATAGTGACCTATGACCTCACCAAGAAAGCATTTTGAAGGGCAAGATCCCATTGCAACTCTGATGCACTTTCACCACTCCAGGCGCAGAATTACCTCCCCTCTCTCTCTCTGCTCATGGACTAGAAGCATAGTAGAAGCGTTACAGACACTGCGGCTCCGTGACTTGTACATGATTTTTTTAATATATAATTCTCATGATCCATCTTTGAAACTAAAACTGAAAGGAAACCAGTCTTAAATTTCCCAAGTGAATTATGAGCATTAAATAAGAATTTGAGAATGGCTAGACTGATGTTCGAGAATGAATTGCAGATGTTCCCAACATCACTGTTATACAATGATTTCCGTTTCTAATTTCTGCATTAGCATCCCAGTAAACCCTTTGCATTTTTCCATGCTGAAGGACATCATTCAGAGAGACCTGCAGTCACCTAGCAACTGGGCAGATGAATGACAATTATCATTTAATGTTGAGAAATGTTAGTTAATGCGTATAAACACTACAAACAGCGAACATGATTACAAAATGAAGTGTAGATCATCATATAAAGTGCAGCAGGAAAGAGATTTGCATTTGCTATTCAGACAAAGGTTGAAATTGCCAATAAATTGCATACCAGTCATTACTGAGGCAATGGGATGGGTTGATGACATTGTTAACACAGCAATCGTGTTATATAAATGATGCAGTGACGCCCATGGGTTCATGGGCAAGTTAACTATAATATTGAGCCCAGGTTTGACCTGCGTCCTGCATTTAGATGGCTGATTTCAGTCTGGGGAAGCAGTTGAGTTCCTACAAGTGATATTATTGTCCTTGGGGTACATTTGGACTCCATGTTCCTGAGCTGCAGGGGTGAAAAAATCAGCCAGCATTCCTGCTCCTGGTCACTGCCCAGTGACCCCAACTGGAATGTGTTAATGGGGGCAAATGTCCACATACACAATTGCAATGTCGAGATATTTCACTTTTGATGTTATGTCCTAAATCAACCTTGACAAGAAGTTGCATTTTAGACGAGCTTCTGACTCCACACCCAGACCACCGATTTCCACCCCCAGAACATCACCTGACTCAGCCCATCTGCTGCTGAAACACTCATCCATGATTTGATTAATTCTAGACTCGATTATTCCAATGTTATCCTGACAGACCTCCCATCTTCCATAAACTTGAGTTTATCCAAAACTCTGCTGCCTGTATACTAACTCATACCTGTTCACCCAAAACCTTTTGGCCACAGGCGTGTTAATGGAGCAGTTTATTGAATTGGGGACCCAAACAGAACTGGCTGAAATCTACTGCCAGGCAATCCCATTTCTATTTGGTTTCTGGATCATCTGTCTAGTCCAATCCCACCAAATTTCCATTTGGCTTTGAGACAAGACTATCCCAGGGTGCTTTACAGCTGCAGTGAAATGGGAGAGAAGTTAACAAATTGATGAATTTTGAAGAGGTTTGTGAGGCTTGGCAGGAAGTCCACACTGCTCATACACACTTTTAAGTCCAATGCCTATTTACATCAAATGGTTTCTTGTCACCAGAAATGTGAGGACTAATCAGAATCAGTCTGAGCTCCTAATTGGAATGAACAAGGCAATTACAAGATCAACAACAGATGAAGGTGTGAATCCAACCTGGAGCCATGAAAGTGGAGATTCCAGGATTAAGGTCAGTTAGTTATTGGCTTAACTCAAACAATAAAATGTATCCATGTTTGTAGTCAATTGGAGAGGACTTGCCAATGATAAAAGTTCATAGGCCTTTTTTATTCTCCCCCACCCCCCTCCTTCTTACTTATGAACTGGCAAGTGTTCACTCGGTGTGGGTCCCAAAGCTCTTTGGTCACCATCATCTTATCATATATGACCTCTGCACAGCATCATTGCCAGCTGGAATTCCTGGAGAGGGGCCATCAGCAGGAAACCCGGCTGATTACCTGCCCTTCTCACCCAGGATCATTGAGCTCATTTGTTGCGTTCCAATTATACCCTGGGCTTAGATCAGCTAACTTGTGGATCTCATGGTGCGTAAATGCAAATTGTTATTATAAAGCTGAGATATTGACTCTGAGACACTGGGGACCATTAACACATCTGACCTGTAGTGTCAAAGGCCAACAGGCAAAGGTTAGACAAAAGTGAAATAGTGCAGATGCTGGAAATCTGAAATAAAAACAGAAAATGCTGGAAATATTCAGCAGGTCAGGCAGCATCTGTGAGAAAACAGGGGCAATGTTTCATATTGATGATCCTTTGTCCGAATTGAGAATAGATAGAAATATCATAGACTTTGAACAAGTGAAGAACAAAAGGGAAGGTCTGTGATAGGATGAAGGACAGGAGCGATCAAATGCCAAAAGCTTTTATGGTAGAAAAGCCATAGGGAGTGAGAATGGGTTTGGTAAAGATGTGTCCAGATGAAGTGTGAATGGCTGCATAGCCGCTGTCCAAATGCAAAGTGGAGGAACAGAGAAAGAAACAAGAAAAAACCAAACCAGAAAAAAAAAAGAAACAAAATGGAGGCAGAGATTATGATCTAAAACTGGTGACACAATGATAAGTCCAGAAGGCTGTAGAGTGCCAAGCCAAGAGATGAGGTGCTGTCCTCAAGCTAGTGTTGAACTTCATTGGAACATTGTCGCAGGCCAAGGACAGAGTGGGAGCAAGTGGAGAATTAAAATGACAAGCAACAGGAAGCCCCAGTTCCTGTTTACAGACTGAGTGGAGATGTTCCACAAAGCTGTCACCCAGTCTGCGTTTGGTTCCCTCCCCCCACCCTCCTCCCCATGTAGAGGAGACCACATTGTGAAAAGCGAATACAGTATAATAAATAGAAAGAAGTACAAATAAGTGGCTGTTTCACTTGGAAGGAATGTTTGGGGACTTGGACAGTGAGAATGACCTCATCATGCTGCTCTGCTCCTTTTTCTGCCTAGTGGATACTGGTTGTCCCTGGGCTCTACAGAGAATAAGGTTCATTCATCAATGTAGTGACTGGCTCATAGCGTTTAATTCACCAAAACTGACTCCCTTAAACAAACAGCTCATCACCAACCTACACCCTCCCCTTAAACCAGCTTACATTTCACCTCTCTTCTATTTTTACTTAGTTCTGTTGAAGAGTCATTCGGACTCGAAACATTAACTGTGTTCCTCTCCGCAGATGCTGCCAGACCTGCTGAGTTTTTCCAGGTATTTTTGTTTTTGTTTTACATTTTCCAGGGTTTAATCTGCCATCTGTTCCCTGAGCATTTACAGCATAGAGTGCAGCCCATGGAGGGGGGGACCTACCTCACCCTTAAGCTTCACTTCTACAATATGAAAACCTTTATACTTACTGCGTCTTTAGCTCCATATCTGGGCAGGGATGTCTGTTGGTTGGGCCCCCACATTTACGACACTGAGGATCGGGGAAGTGGCTTTAGACACGTAAGTGTGACTCATGAGGAACAGCATAATGTTGGGTGATTAGCATTTTCTATGGCATAGGGAACTCTGCCTGGAATCTAGAGAGATGTGTCTATGAGTTGTCAACTGTTTAGAGATGTAAATAGTAAAACATTTACAGTGTTTCAGAAACATTCATCACAGACATTAAGTATGGCAATGTTAAAGAGCCATTGGCACAGATGTTTAATTTCCATTTCCACTTTACTAAGATAAACATTTATTTTTAAACTAAAGTTAAGCACTTTGTGTCAGTGAAGCATGCTACCTCAGTAGGGGTGGGGGCGGTGGGGGAGGGGGCAAGGATTGAGCCAAAGCCCTTGGCGGCATTGTAGCACCCAGCCTAGTCACAAGTTACCAAAAACAGTGAAAGCTGACTAGAACCTTCACCTGTATCTGATTCTCCCTTCACCTCACATCTCTCTCAGGCTCCAGCCCTTTCTTTGTCAGCTGCTGTCTCTTCTTCTCAAGTGTGCCACCTACCATTTGGATTGGGGTTCTCCATATCTTACAGGATGGGCAGTGGGAATATCCAGAACAGTAATGAAAATATTGACTGTTTTCAACAGCAAAATGAAAAAGCAAAATACTGCGGATGCTGGAAATCTGAAATAAAATGGAAAATGCTGGAAACACTCAGCAGGTCTGGCAGCATCTGTGGAGAGAGAAACAGTTAATGTTTCAGATCAAAGACCATTCTGCAGAAATTAGTCCATTCCTACACCTGACTCATAGCATAGTGAACTCACTCAGTGGTTTGTAGTGTTAGCATTACAGACTCTTCAACAGCACCAACAAAAACAAGGCAAGCCCACTACATACAGGTTAGTTATTGTCCGTTTAGGCTGCTTTTAGGAAAATTTCCTTAGACCATAAGACATAGGAGCAGAAATTAGGCCATTCGGCCCACCGAGTCTGCTCCGCCATTCAATCATGGCTGATAAGTTTCTCAACCCCATTCTCCCGCCTTCTCCCCGTAACCTTTGATCCCCTTACCAATCAAGAACCTATCTATCTCAGTCTTAAATACACTCAATGACCTGGCCTCCATAGCTTTCTGTGGCAATGATCACTACACTGCCCTCATACTGTAAGGTGCCAGCAAGTTCTGGGCTAATTTGACCAGTTACTCTCAAATGACATAAATTGTCCTTGGAACCATCCCCTTTCCTCCCTTCCAGATGTGTGGATCCAGTATAGAATACAGATCCAGATGTGTGGATCCAGTATAGAGTACAGGTCCAGATGTGTGGATCCAGTAAAGAGTACAGGTCCAGATGTATGGATCCAGTATAGAGTACAGGTCCAGATGTGTGGATCCAGTATAGAGTACAGGTCCAGGTGTGTGGATCCAGTATAGAGTACAGGTCCAGATGTGTGGATCCAGTATAGAGTACAGGTCCAGATGTACTTATTGCTTGAAAGGGTGGTAGGGGCAGAAACCCTCATCACATTTTGAGAAACATACACTTGAAATGCTGCAACCTCCAGGGCTACAGACCAAGAGCTGGACAGTGAGATTAGACTGGGCAAATCCTTTTGGCTGGCACAGACACAGTGGGCTGAATGGTCTCCCTTGTGACATGTTTTCTGTTTTTTGGACTAATGCAGATGGGGTACAGTTCCAGATTTTAAAAGTTCATTCTTGTGATGTAGGCACCAGTGGCAAGGCTGACATTTATTTCCCATCCCTAATTACCCTGAGAAGGTGGTGGTGGGCCGCATTCTTGAGCGGCTGCAGTCCTATTCTTTATAGCAGCTTGCTACAACTGAGTGTCTTGCTGGGCCACTTCAGAGGCCAATTAAAGGTCTGGGACTGGAGTCCCATTTAGAACAGGTACAAATGGCAAGTGGCCTTCTCTAAAGGATATCAGTGAACTAGTTGGGTTTTTATGATAACACAATAGGGGAGGCAATTGTGTAGTGGTATTGTTGCTGGACTAGTAATCCAGAAACCTAGAGTAACATCCTGGGGACCTGGGTTCAAATCCCCATCATGCCAGATGGTGGAATTTGAATTAAATAAAAATATGGAATTAAAAGTCTAATAATGACTATGAAACCATTGTTGATTGTGGTCAAAAACCCATTTTTTAGCAGCTTGATACAACAAGGCCAGGCCATCTCAGAGGGCAGCTAAGAGTCAACTACTAGTAGGCCAGGCCAGGTAAGAACTGCAGCAATAGTGCTACCTTGTTGAGACCAGTTAACTTAGAAAGACCAGGATTTCTTTCTAGTAACATGTTATAAGTGTTAGGAACAATGTATAGCCTTAGGTTTAATTTATATTTTGTATTTGGGTGTTGAGAAAGGTGAAACCTGGTTTTCGTTTCATTTAGAGGTTTTTGTTAGCTAGGTGTTGAGAAGTCTGGGGCCCTGTTTGAATAACATTTTTAATAAGGTTTTACAATTCTTGAAGTGAAGAGATGGGTTACCAAGGGGTTAGTGAAGTTAAAAAACACAAAATAGAAAAAAACTGTACTGTTGCCTTGCAACTGGGGTCTGGAGACACAGGGGGACAGGGAAACACAGAAGGGCGGTCAGTTTGTGTGTGTATACCAGAGAGTGCAGGCAGAAGGTCTAAGCTCTCTACTAAGATATCCTGCAATCCTGCTGGGGAACTGAGTTTAGGGAACTCATGTGTTTGCTTTGAAGTTGAATTAATAGTGCGTTGAGATTGTGGTTTTTGGGTGTCTCAGGGAGAGATACCAGCTGAAGAAAAGCACCTAGTGAATGTTTAGCAGACTGCTGGAGGAAAACTGTTTGAAACTGAGCTAACCCAAGCAAGCAACTTTGGTGTTGAGACGGTGGTAATTCTTCACTGGGGTTTTGTGTCCGTAAGGGTTGTTGGGATAGAAGAAGTAGTGTGAGTTTGAAACATTTTCTGGTATCTGTATTGAAAACTTTCCAACCTTTTCAGTCTAATGTAATATAGTTCATTTTTTCTTCTTTAATAAACGTTTTATTCTTTATGTTGACAGTATGCTGGCGGACTCTTGTGAATGTGTTCAGTAACTGACCTCCACGGTTTTCTAAAAAAAACAAAGTTAGGATCTACCAAGCCAGGTTTCACTCTGGGATCTGACTTGTCCAGTATTAACATCAGCTGGGATCACAACACAGGGATGGATTTAAAATATTTTTGTGCCGACATATTGTTAGAGTCAATACAACTAATTCAACTTCACCTGGATTCTGGAAATACATCTGGTGCACACCCCAGAACTAATTGGCAATTCGGGCATAAATCAGATCATCTCAATCAATTTTAACTGAAACTGCAACATGAATAACAAAGATCATCATCCATCCCATTAACCATTTGAACCCAAGGTCACTGGTGGTGGCAGAGAGAGGTTTAATCCAAAGCTACCACCTGTTCTGGTCCAGTGGACAGCTGCCACCTTTAATTGTGTAAATCGCTGGTGTGAAATGTCACTGAGGGAACATCAAAACGAAGACCTGCAGCTGTTATATCACAACAAAAGCATTTTCACGATAAGGTTCTGTTTGCTCACTTCAATCTGTGTTCATCAAGCAGCATTTTATGTTTCTATTTGATGTAAGCAGGTGAAGATTATTAATCTGAAACAGCACATATCAGTTTTTCTGACAATGTCAGGATATAGGGTCAGTATCACACAGAAAAGGCCATTCGGCCCACCATATTGGTTTCATTTGTGAAAGGTTTCATTGAGGTAAATAGGGGTCTCAAGTGGGTTGGAATTTGTAGAACAGCAGAATTGGGTAATGTCAGTCTGGATTGTGAATTTCAGCCACAGGATTTCATATCTCTTCCATATCTTTGCAGGGCACTAAGTTGAAGTCTCAGAAAAATGATAGAGCGATCAGAACAACTGTTCCTCTGGTGTTTCATTCACCTTCTGCAAAAATCACAGCAGGGCATCGGGAGTAAGCACAGGGTTCAAGATTCAGGCAGTGAGTCTGAACAAGTGTGTTTGGGAGAATCAAGGTTAGTTTAAAGCAATGAATAATCCCAACTACCCAGGTTGCCACCATTGTGTTCCTGTGAGTGCAGCAGGAGGTGTCTGCTGAGGATTTGCTCTCCGGAGAGTGGGGATTTGTTTTGGTGAAATCCCTGAATGGGGAAGTGGTCAGAGAGATGACCCATTAACCAGGGAACACAGAGAGAAAGAGACACAGGGTGTGGAGACTAACTGGGTCAGTAAAGAGAAACTCCCCAGAAAGCTGACCAGGGAACCTTAAGTGAACCTGTGAGTAGGAATTTCTTGCTCTTGAGGCTAGTTCTGTAGTGATTTGAATCAATTGGTGAAATCCATTGCCCCGATATTGATGGACAGATGCGGCTGAGGATTTTCAGAAGGCAAACTTGGAAATCTGGCTACAACAATGCAAAATCAAAATACTGCATGTCTAAAATTCTCAGCAGGCCAGGCAGCCTCTAGAGAGAGAGTTAATGTTTCAGGTCAGTTACCCTTCATCAGATCGATCATCGGCCTGTAACTCTGTTTCTCTCACCACTGATGCTGCCAGACCTGCTGAATATTTCTAGCGTTTTCAGGTTTTATTTTTGCATCTGTCTTTGGGTTCTGGCTTCAGGTTCAGGAAAAGTGACTGCAGCTGCTGGTGGGTGAGTGGTGGAGGCGGAAAGATCTGGTTCATGATCAAGTATGGGAGTAGGGGGTGGTCTTTCAATGGGAGGGCATTAAGAGAGTTAAATCAGATGCAGCTGGCTTCATTAAAATATTTAGATGGCTATCCCACCTCCTGGGAATGGGTTTGCTGCTTCCACTCCTCCACACAATCCCATTCTGTCTCCGTTACATCAGAAGTGGGTGGGTTGGGATTGGCATTCAGATTTTTAAAATTTTAACATCTGACCTGACCCTAATCCATCTGATTTGGGAGTTAAACAAACCCACTTTTACTCTGGATGTTCATCTACTGCTGATAGAATGAAGCAGATTAACAATTCACTAAAGAGTTTCAGCTGCCTTTGGAAAGGTTTGAGAAATGCAAAAGATTCTCAAATTATGTAAAGGAGTCTATTGTTACACTTTGTAATTAAACTGCTCTAAAATTAGATATTAGGGAGTTTAGAAACACACCTGACCATTTGCAGGAGTGACCAGCACCAATGAGAATATTGAAAGCAGACATGACATTTGTAACCGGCATTATAATTTTAAGTTATCAACATCCAACATTGTCATCAAGCTGTCCTGGTATGGTGATTTAGTCATCATAGAAAACCCTTGTCATTTTCTTCAGTCATCCACTGTGGATGTTCAACCTCAGCGTCTAACCTACTACTGTATGAGTAAAATGGAAAGCAAGCCCATCCCCAGAAGTATTACAAAAAGATTCAGATTCAATCAGTTGCTTTGAAGAGCAATGACTACTCTTAGGTAGGAAAATGTCACAGCCATTTTTCACGCTTAAAGCTCCCACAAATGCTGCTAACATTCTGTCAATGGAAATGAAAGCCTGTAAAACAGGCTTTTGAATCCTATTGCCCATCTTGCGCTATCACGCCATAGAACCATAGAAAAGTTACAGCACAGAAGGAGGCCATTCAGCCCATCTTGTCCATGCCAGCCCGAGGACACCCAGATGCCCTTTCTAATCCCACCTTCCTGCACCCGGCCCATAGCCCTGCAGTTTACAGCACTTAAGGTGCAGATCCATGTACTTTTTAAAAGAGTTTAGCGTTTCTGCCTCTACCACCAACTTGGGCAGCGAATTCCAGACTGCCACTACCCCCTGCATAAAAAAGTTCTTCCTCATGTCCCCCCTACACCTTCTGCCACTTACCTTGAATCTATGTCCCCTGGTTCTAGAATTCTTCACCAAGGGAAACAATTTTATCCTGTCCACTCTATCTATTCCCCTCATAATTTTGTACACCTCAATCAAGTCACTCTCAGCCTTCTTTGTTCTAAGGAAAATAACCCCAACCTATCCGACCTCTCCTCGTAGCTACAGTTTTCTAACCTTGGCAACATTCTTGTAAACCTCCTCTGCACTCTCTCGAGAGCTATTACGTCCTTCCTGTAATGTGGTGACCAGAATTGCACACAATACTCCAGTTGTGGCCTCACCAGTGTTTTATACAATTCCAACATTATATCCTTACTTTTATATTCTAAACCTCTGCCAATGAAGAAGAGCATTCCATATGCCTTCTTTACAACCTTGTCTACTTGAACTGCTGCCTTCAGGGACCTGTGTACTTGTACGCCCAGATTTCTCACTTCATCTACCCCTCTTAGTACATTGTGTAATCCCTGTAACTGTTTGACCTCCCTAAATGTATGACCTCACACTTCTCTATGTTAAAACCCATCTGCCACTTTACCGCCCACTCCACCAACCCATCTATATCGTTTTGGAGATTATGGCTATCCTCTACACTATCCACTACTTGGCCAATCTTTGTGTCATCTGCAAATTTCCCAATTGTGTCCCCCACGTTCACATCCAAATTGTTAATATATAACACAAACAGCAAGGGTCCCAACACCGAGCCCTGTGGAACACCACTTGAGACAATTTTTCATTCACAAGGGCATTCATTGACCATTACCCTTTGTTTCCTTTTTACAAAGCCAACCCTTTATCCAGTTTGCCGCATTACCCTGAATCCCATGGGCTTTTACTTTCCTGACCAATCTGCCATGTGGGACCTTGTCAAATGCCTTGCTAAAATCCATGTACACAACATCCACTGCACTACCTTCATCAACCCTTCTTGTCACTTCCTCAAAGAATTCAATCAAATTTGTGAGGCAAGACCTTTCTTTAACAAATCCATGCTGACCATCCCTGACTAGTCCATGCCTTTCCACATGACAGTTAATCCTATTTCTCAGGATTGATTCTACTAATTTGCTTACCACCGATGTAAGACTAACTGGCCCATAATTGTTTGGCATTTCCTTTGATCCCTTTTTAAACAATGGAACTACGTTTGCATTTCTCCAGTCCTCCGGTACCTCCCCTGTATCTAGTGAAGATTGGAAAATCATCCTCAGAGCATCTGCTACCTCCTCCCTGACTTCCTTCAGCAGCCTCGGGAACAATCCATCTGGCCCTGGCGACTTATCAACTTTCAAGGATTTCAACCCTTCGAGTACTTCCTCTCTCTTTATGACTATCCCATCCAATATCTCGCAGTGTTCCTCCTGGACTACTATATCTACATCCTCCCTTTCCTTTGTAAACACAGAGACAAAATATTCATTCAAAACCCTTCCCACAGCCTCTGCACCTACACATAAGTTTCCATCTTCATCTCTGATAGGTCCCACTTTTTCCTTAACTAATCTTTTAGCCATGTCGAAATCTATCTCCTTATTTCTTGGTGACTGGAACTGGACATATAATTAGGCTACTTTCTAACCAGGGATTTGGTGTTTTAAATATTATAGCTCATATTTCACTTTGTACAGAGTGTGATATAATGCTGGACTGTATTTGCTTCATTAATGTTGAAGTATCTCTTGAAGTTTACTCTTGAACATTTTTCAGTTTAGCTAGATGGGATGTCATGCTAAGAATGGAATCCTTCTCACTTTGGACGTCAAGATCCACTCTTAAATGCTCAAAGAGCAAGCCATTAAAACTTAGAAAAACATTAATTACTTTAAAATAAACATGAAGAATGTGATTCTTCAAATGTAAGATATTTTACATTAAAATAAATGAATATGTAAGGTAATAGAGTTTTAATAATTTAAATGTTCCACTCCCAGATAAATGTATTTTAATAATTTACCTACAGAGGCACTAGTTAATCTCATGAAATTACAGTTGGGAGCAAAGACCAATGTAGCTTTAGGTGAGATGAGGGGATTATTGGACCAGGGTGCAAACTATCCTCATATTCGAGTCATACATTATGTCCTTATTTTCTCATTACATATTCCTAAGCTAAATATACATTGAGGAGTGTACAATTAGTCTCACACTTATGGTGATGCTGCAATGTCTCCATTGGTGGGAGGATGTAATTACAGCATGAGAAGTTTACATGGTGTATTTCCATTATAAATGCGAACATGAGAATTTATAACATAAAAGCCGACAGGAAGTGCATGAATTTTAAAAAATATATTATACATAAATACTAATGGAACACATGTTTTAACTTGCATTAAGTCAGAGGATGCACTTTTTTAAGGACAGAAATGTTATGCTGAGTAACACACCGTGCATTAGTCCGTCTTTACGCTTGATCTATTTCACTTTAGGCTACAAGGTTTCAAATGTTATAAACTTGGGCATCATAAGGTCAGTTGGAGGCTAACTGGATTCTTGGTCAGATCAAAAAAAAACTGGAGAAAACTGGCTTTCTTTTTTAGTGTTTTCCACCATTAAGAAGATTTTCCATTTGAATAAGAAATAATCTGCATCATGTATCACTCCATCATGTCCTCACAATGCCTTACAGCCAATGGATAATTTTTAAAGTGCAATTATGTAGGCAAACATGGCAGTCAGTTTGTGTGCAGCAAGGTCCCACGAACAAATGAACAGATAATCTATGATTGGTGGTGGTCGAGGGAGGAATGTTAATCAGGATACCGGGAGAATTTCATGCTTTAAGAATAATGCCATAAATCCACTTGAGTGGACAGAGAGTGCCTGCCACCAGAAGAAGCATTGACTGATTTTTGACAGTCTAGCACAAAGCACTGAGGGGTTCGATTGCTGCTCCATCTAAACATTGTGTCACCACAAAGCGGGTATGGAACCTGGGCTCCTTCTGTTCCTTGTGGCTCTGTTCAGTGTCAGGGAGAGGCACAAAGAGGTATCATTTTTATGTCCCAATTATATGTTTCATGGCAAAAATAGTTTCTGCCACGACTTCAACAGGTTCCCGTTATACAAAATAACCATACGCAAGTTAGTCACACAAAATAACATTTAATTGAAGGTAGGATTAGAAATATTGTCATTTAAAGCAGAACTAATTTGTATCATTCAAGAAATAAAATTTGAGATAAACTTAGCTGGGGTCATTTTTAATGTTGCAATGTCAAAATGAGTGAATCATTTAATTGTTATTTATAATCAATTATAAACAAACTCTTAAAAGAGATTTTAAAATAGCTTTGTTTGGATTGCTGCCTGCAATGAATGATGAATAACTAGGAGTAAGGGATGAGCTTCTAATGAGACCGCACAAAATGCTAAAGAACTGATGGTGGCCACAATCCAGTTACAGCTGCCAAGAACCTTAACCATTAGGACACTGCACAATGCGAGTGAATGGGAAAGGGGTTTGATCCATTGGGATTCCAAGCCTAATTATATTTATCTAGGCTTTCTTTTAACTTTAGGTCACAAGAATAGTGTAGTTCAAAGCAAAAGATAAAAATAAGTTAGCAATTTTTCCACTTTACAAAATTCTGTGAAATTGCTCTGAAGCATTTTTCCCTCTTTAATGAGTGGCTCCTTAATTGATTCAGCTAGTAACCATTGGACTGAGACCAGGAGCTCAGGAAATCAACAAGATAACTGTTTAGAAAGATTAAGGCAGAGAATCTTCCATATGGTACAGAAATGTACACGACTGATAAAATACTGGGAAGACTTATTGTGTGCATTTCAGAAGCTTTTTGAATAAGTAATCTAATATCTTCAGGTTTCTATGTATGAAAAAATGTAAGTGAATAAGTGTTACACACGTTTATACAGCATTACATCATCTCCCTAATGGGCATCTCAAACCGGATTCACATAAAATAAACTTTGAAGTTCAGTGACTTTTGTTGCCAAAGCATCATCTGAAAATATCACCAGTGATGGATCGGAATGACCCAGTGAAAGAGAAGTTGAAAGTTATCTTGGCCTCTCTGCAGGTCAGGCTACAGCAGGTATCACAACCAGGAGTGTATCAAACGTGACATGTTGTTGTGCTTGGGTGGGAGAGGGTAGTTCCTGGGCCAATTGTGGGTGCGTGCCAGACACTTGACAGGCAAGTGAGCCTGTTGTTCCTATCTGTTGCAACCCCACTTTGTCCTCCAATTTCAGGACAGTTCCAATGCAATGCCCAAATTGAGTAGTGCAGCTGTAATTGATGGGGTAACTGTTGACTGCAGGAATACTGCAGCAGGCAAAAGTGATGCCAGAGAAAGCAGCAAGCTGCAGTGAGGAAACATCGCATCATCGATAATACAAGAACAGGAGGGGGGCTGGTCTGGAAAGGCAGCAATAATACAACATTGGAAGATCAAACAGGCTCAGCTTAGAGGACTGATCTTCAATGTGTTGTTTTGAGGCCTCCCCAGAACTTACTTAAAATAGCCATTCAAAAAAACAAGAGCATTGCGGCTGTGAATCACATGCAAATAAACCAGGGATCAATCTCTATGAATTTAAATAAAGTGGGGAGCAGAAATGAGGCCCCACCAACATGTGATCTCAAAGTTAAAAACCTTCCTTCCTACTGAACTGATAAAGAGAATCTCTTGCCATTCTTTGAGTGTTAGAACGTGATCTTTAACACCTAGCAGAACCATTTACCAATCAATTATCATTTCTCTTGGCTTTAATTCTTTTGAAAAAATGTTCTTAGGTCGTGATTGATCCTAGCAAGACTGTATTTATGATCCATCCCTATGTACCCCTTTAAAAAAGGTATGTGGAACCTTGCAAAACAATTGGTTTTTACAATTGAGTAAGGCCACTTCAGAGGACAATAAGGGTAAAGTTTAAAATCACGTGTGATGACAGGCTCCATTAGTTCACCAGTTGGGTTTGGACAATAATCCAGCAGCTTTTTCAGACATTCTCTCCGACCCACAAATTACTTTTAATATCACAATTTGCCATGATGGGATTTTGAATTTATGACCAATGTTTCCAACCTTACACTAGAACCACAACCACGGCAACAGCCTTTGATATAGCTAGCTATTACTGACCTATTTGATAAAGGCATTATGCCATGCGAATTAAGCCACAATAGACCACAAAGACCTGGTCTATTTCTGAGTTACTTTTCTCAGCTGGGGAAACAACAGGGGTATTATAATTGACCTGAATGACATTGCGTTAAGGAGGGGGAACTAAATCAACTAGAGATTCTGTGCGCTCTCTAGTGTCTCCTGCTGGAAACAACTGGGTGTGCATGTTGATAAGAATGGCCTTAGGTTCAGCTCTGATACCCTCCATGATTAAAAAAGCTTGGGCAATCATCATCAACACTCACAAGAAGGACATATGGATAAGGCAGCAGAGAGTTGCCTATGTCTATCTACCTGCATCCCAGCAAAACTCAGCACTTTCAGGCCATAAAGACTAGAAACGTTTTGTTTTACCATAGTCTGAGCCGCAGTGCTTGTCAGCTGCATTAACCCAGTGGATAGCAATGGAAGGTTGCTGCTACCTGGCTGTGGGAGCACTGAGGAATAGGACAGTACAGAAAACCACGATACACTGGATATAAACAATTTATACAAATGAAACTGTTGAAAAACAGAAGGTGTGGTCAATAGTCACTCTTCCTTCACTCTACATAAACTCTGTTTATATACAATTTAAAAAATGAATGCATTGGAGGTTGAATACATGTAGCATTACTCGGTCCTCCCCGAAGGATAGATATATATCTGAGAACCAGTATCTTCCAGTTGCCCTACTTCTTTTAAAAAAAACTCCCTCTCTTTCTCTTTTCACCCTCCTCCTGAATGGGCTATTTATTAGCATTTTCCTTATCTCAGCCTACAAGGGAAGTCAGGGACAGCATAAAAGCTAAAGGGAAAGCATACAATGCGGCGAAGAGCAGTGGGAAACCAGGGGATTGGGAAGACTATAAAGACCAACAAAGGACAACTAAAAAAGAAATAAGGAGGGAGAAGATTAAATATGAGGGTAAACTAGCCAGTAATATAAAAGAAGATTGCAAGAGTTTTTTTTAGATATATAAAGGGTAAGAAAGAGGCAAAGGTGGACATTGGGCCGCTGGAAAATGACGCTGGATAAGTAGTAGTGGGGAACAAAGAAATGGCGGAGGAACTGAATAGGTACTTTGTGTCAGTCTTCACGGTGGAAGACACGATAACATCCCCAAAGTTCAATAGAGTCGGGGGGCAGAGGTGAGTATGGTGTTTAAGAAGGGAGTGAGGCAAAAGACGGGAAATTACAGGCCAATTAGCCTGACCTCGGTCGTTGGTAAGATTTTAGAGTCCATTATTAAGGATGAGATTTCAGAATACTTGGAAGTGCATGGTAAAATAGGGCAAAGTCAGCATGGTTTCATCAAAGGGAGGTCATGTCTGACAAATCTGTTAGAATTCTTTGAGAAGGTAACAAGTAGGTTAGACAAAGGAGAGCCAATGGATGTTATCTACTTGGACTTCCAGAAGGTCTTTGACAAGGTGCTGCACAGAAGGCTGCTCAGTAAGATAAGAGCCCATGGCGTTAGAGGCAAGGTACTAGCATGGATAGAAGATTGGCTGTCTGGCAGGAGGCAGAGAGTGGGGATAAGGGGGTCCTTCTCAGGATGGCAGCTGGTGACTAGTGGAGAGTTCCGCAGGGGTCAGTGTTGGGACCACAACTTTTCACTTTATACATTAATGATCTAGATGAAGGAATTGAGGGCATTCTGGCTAAGTTTGCAGATGATACAAAGATAGGTGGTGGGACAGGTAGTATTGAGGAGGTGGGG
Organism: Cetorhinus maximus; assembly: GCF_964194155.1. NCBI lineage: Eukaryota > Metazoa > Chordata > Chondrichthyes > Lamniformes > Cetorhinidae > Cetorhinus > Cetorhinus maximus. Next base: position 20,490,587 of record NC_135910.1, on the reverse strand, counting down.
AGGCTGCAGAAGAATTTGGACAGGTTAGGAGAATGGGCAAAGAAGTGGCAGATGGAATACAACATGGGGAAGTGTGAGGTCATGCACTTTGGTAGGAAGAATAGAGGCATAGACTATATTCTAAATGGGGAGAGAATTCAGAAATATGGAGTGCAAAGGGACTTGGGAGTCCTAGTCCAGGATTCTCTTAAGGTTAACTTGCAGGTTGAGTCGGTAGTTAGGAAGGCAAATGCAATGTTGGCATTTATTTCAAGAGGACTAGAATATAAAAGCAGGGATGTGCTGCTGAGGCTTTATAAGGCTCTAGTCAGACCACATTTAGAATATTGTGAGCAATTTTGGGCTCCGTATCTCAGGAAGGATGTGCTGGCTTGGAGAGGGTCCAGAGGAGGTTCACGAGAATGATCCCGGGAATGAAAGGCTTAACATATGAGGAATGTTTGAGGACTCTGGGTCTATACTCGATGGAGTTTAGAAAGATGAGGGGGGATCTGATTGAAACTTACAGAATACTGAAAGGCCTGGATAGAGTGGATGTGGGGAAGATGTTTCCATTAGTAGGAGAGACTAGGACCCAAGGGCACAGCCTCAGAGTAAAGGGATGACCTTTTAGAACAGAGATGAGGAGAAACTTCTTTAGCCAGAGAGTGGTGAATCTATGGAATTCATTGCCACAGAAGGCTGTGGAGGCCAGGTCATTGAGTGTATTTAAGACCGAGATAGATAGGTTCTTGATTGGTAAGGTGATCAAAGGTTACGGGGAGAAGGCGGGAGAATGGGGTTGAGAAACTTATCAGCCATGATTGAATGGCGGAGCAGACTCGAGGGCCGAATGGCCTAATTTCTGTTCCTATGTCTTATGGTCTTATGGTCTTAAAGGGATCGTCAGCAAACTATCTAACCATGGCAGGCATCACAGCCACCCACATCTGATCCTGAAATAAACTGATAGCCAAACAGACAAACTTTCCAGTAAAAGTGGCTGGATATCCATTAGGAACAGGATCTCTGGCCAATCTTCCCACTCCATAGCCCACAGCTATTGAGGTCAATTATATTGCTCCTTCCACTGCCCCAGGTGAGATCAGTTAACTGCCACCTTATGGCTTCTATGGCTCTGCATTATACTCTGCAACACCTTGATCTACTAACCCATCTTAAAGTCTCCCTGTTTTACAGGGTTCAGTAGATAGATCCTCCCAATATGAACCAAAATGTTTAACTACCAAGAAAGTAGAACCTCAGTTAGACTCATTCCAAGACCAAAGACATTCTTAGCTTGCTGTGAGTTTCCTTCTGTTTTTAAACAATCTGCTTGTCTTTTTTTCATCCTAAACTGCCTGCCGTTATTGTTTCTTTACAGCTTTTCTCATCAGAAGTGCTCATTTTTAAGTATGAAAATCCCCACTGCTCACCTTTTCAGTCAAGAAGTTCTTGAAAAATATAAAAAGGACAAATAGGATTTGGATTGCAAAAGCATCTTTCATAAGTTCCAAGTCACTTTTCAAATGTACTTTATTGGCTGTATTGTAATCACTGTTACAATTTGTACATAGCGGGATAATCGATTTTAGTGATGTTGATTGAGAGATGATGTTGACCAGGACACCAGAACTGCCCTAATCTTCAAATAATGCCACGGGATCTTTTAGACCAAGAAAGCAGATATGGCCTTGGTTTAACATCAGCTGAAAGACAACACCTCAAACAGTGTTGCACTCCTGAATACTGGGCTAGAGTGTGTGTGCTGAAGTCACTGAATCAGAAGTTTGTGGATTCAAGTTCCTCTCTAGGGATGCCACTGCACTAATCTTGCCAGCCTTTGAAAAGTAGAAAGAAAGGGACATGTATTGATTTAGTGTTTTACCACCTCTCGAAGTACTTGACATCCAATGGTTTTTGGGAGCAATTTTGACTTGGAGAGCTCTTCAAAAATAGCATATGTCTTTAATATTCACATGATGCAGTGGGAAAACTGCATTGCTGGCCTGTATAGATCAGGTGAAAACACAACCTCCCTCTCTACTGCCAACCTTCTCCTCCAGGCTTATTGAGAGTTGAACTGAACAGAAGCTTTTTTAGTTTCAATTTTCTTCCTCCTGCTCCTGAAGGACTGGCAATCTGTGGCTGCTCTTTGAACCCAATGAGGATTGACAAGCTTTTCAATCATTGGAAATTACAGCTGCACTCAATGCTATCCTCACCCAACAACCTGGCTAGAAGACCAAAGATAGAAACAGAGTTTTGATCAGTATAATACATGTCAGCGACCAAACCTTGGCTAGGTGGATTCCACAATGAGCATGGATTAAAGACTGGGCTACCTAAGGAAGTACTGGCAAGAGCCATTCTAAATACATGTTAGGTGAGAACAGGACCCAATAGTGCTTTATGTGGCTCAGCCAGACCTGGTTGTGAACGGCTCTACCATACCCATTCAAGCCTGCGTTCCTTAGACTTAAGGAAACAGTGATGAGAGTTGTACCAGGATGAACAGTTGGGGTGAGAGAGAGAGTAATGGTTTTAATGATGACGAGGGCATCAAAGGTGGAAGTGAGGGTGTGGTCGAGCAGTGGCTATGGAAATATTGTGGTGAATAGGGGGCCAAAGGCTAGTTGGGATTTTGAAAGTGCGGTTATCAGTAAATTGGAGAGAGTGCTTTTCCAGGGTGAGCATAAAAGGAAGTAGGATTGGGATGAAGTAGGAAATGGGTGGAGAGTAATACAAGGAAGTAATCAGAGATTGCCTTATCTCTAATTGATTTCATTAGAGGAATGAAACCATGCGAGATGGCAAGAATGAAGGGGTGGCCATGAATATGAGTCAGTTTGTTTAAATGGAGGAGAGATTAAGGGGGGGATTCAGTAAACTCAGAGGAGCCAGGACATTCTGAGTCCAAGTGGAGTTTGCAATCACTGAGGAAAGTAATTTGGTGCAGAGGCTGAGAGAAGAAGGGAGTGAAGATACTTCAGTGAGATAAGTAGCCAAACTCACCCCCAGCACATGATACACAAGTCTGCATTGCTTCCCACCTTTTAAAAACAAAGCTTATCAGAATATGCTTGTAACAGGCAGTGGGGAGTTTGCCCTTTGACTTTTACTGGGCTGTGGCACGTGTCCCTGATTCATATGCATGAGACGCTCAGTCACTCCCACTGTGCGTTGCCTGTGTGATTTGCTGCTGCAGATTAAAACCCCTTTCCTTCAGTGTTTCTACCAGGCAAGCTTGCTCTTTTTTTCTATATCTGTGTGTGGGGGGGGTGGGGGGGGGTGGTGGGGAGTGTGTGTGGGGGGGGGGTGGTGTGTATGTGGGGGGGGGTGGTGTGTATGTGGGGGTGTGTGTGTGTGTGGTGGGGGGGGGAGTGTGTGTGTGTGTGGTGGGGGTGGGGGTGTGTGTGTGTGGGGGGGTGTGTGTGTGTGGGGGTGTGTGTGTGTGTGTGTGAGGGGGGGGTGCTGTGTGTGGGTGTGTGTGTGTGTGTGGTGGGGGTGGGGGTGTGTGTGTGTGGGGGTGTGTGTGTGTGTGGGGGTGTGTGTGTGTGTGTGTGAGGGGGGGTGCTGTGTGTGGGTGTGTGTGTGTGTGTGTGGTGGGGGTGGGGATGTGTGTGTGTGGGGGTGTGTGTGTGTGTGGGGGTGTGTGTGTGTGTGTGTGAGGGGGGGGTGCTGTGTGTGGGTGTGTGTGCAACTATCGGATGGTTTCACAGTTGACTAACAGTAATTGCCAGAACGTGAGGAAGAGAGAGAGAGGGAGCGGGATAGAGCATCTTCACCAATCTGTTTGTGCTTTTCACTGTCCCACTTGGGCACATGATGTGGAGAAACCACTTCTCAGCTCGGAGCTGAAGTAGCCAGGATTTGTTGGAGGGGAGGCGATCACCGAGGGGAGACCTGCTCTAGCAGATGTTGCTGCAGCTGTAGGATCCCGAGAGTTTGCGACCTGCTTCTGTGAAACGCGCACATCTGGATGGTCACCCATCTCTGCCAGTGTAGCCCTGCTAGGAGCGGTCTGTGTACTGGCAGGAGTGAGAGACTGTGGAGTCTGTCTGTAGTGATCGCTACCGGGGCTTTTGATGAGGATCTCAGTGCTGGGGGCCAGAGTGAAATAAGGATGTTCCTCTCTTTGCTGCAGCTGACTGCATCCTTCCTGAGCGAGAGATTTCTCCTGGCGGTTCATGGACCCTGCTCCTTCTAGAGTTGGGCACTGTTGAGGATCGGAATCCTTGGGCTTCCTTGTGTTTTTAGCCCTTCCCACAGGAGCCAGTGCTTCCCACTGGAGGAGCTGTTGGGGCGAGTGGCTGTGCGGCTCTGTGGCGCTGTCCCTGGTGCTGAAACCCTCAATGTTGCCAACTCAGACCGAGGAACTGGACCTTTCTCTCCACTGAGGATGGGATTCTTTACAAAAAATTGGCGCACGGGAGGATCACTTTCCTCCTAGGTCTGAATGATTCTTATTTATTTCGTTTTCTTTTTCCCTGCCATGATCGAAGACTGCGGATCTGGTGATCTCTTCAACATCAGTTGAAGCGGAGAGGCGGGAGAGAGAGAGAGAAGGAGAAAGGAGTGGGGAAAGGAGAGAGGTGTTAAAGATTAATCGAAGCTGGTGCAGAGCAGCCGCCTCCTTTCGCTGAAAGCTCTGCTGACTGAACCCAATTAATGTTTCTTTGCAAAGGTAACACAAGCTCCAAATTGTCCTCTTTCTCCGTCAAATTTCAATGTTTGCTTTAAGTCTATTAAATAATAAAAGATAATTTATACTCGGGGATTGCGAATGTGGCAGACGCTAACCCTCCATTACAAGTATACAGTTTCTTCCAGAGGCTTCAAACCTTCACAAAACCTTTAAAATATAGCAGCTTAAATAATAGACATGTCAGATAACATTAATAATCAATAACAAAGCACTTTTTGTGGCGCAAGTCTCGTTTTATTTGAATTCTGTCAGGTCTCTTAATTTGGATGAAGAGCTGCAGTCAAATATTTCTAAGACTCCCTCCCACTAAGTTGTCATTGAGTATTGAAATATTTATTTAGTATTTAGAGTACACCTGAGAGAAGCTGACAGATTAACCCTTTGCAAACTGCAGTTGGATTGAAATATTGTGAGACAAAGGAATTAGAGTGCCATTTCTTGGGAATATGTTATTTTAAAATTGCAATCTATGGTGAATTTAACATCTTCTTTTGACTTGTGATACATCTTTTTATTATATGTGTGTGTTTCCAATATTTCTCACGCTGTATGAATGGCTTTGAGGGAGAGATTGGGATTACATATAAAGAGGGTCACTCTATTTTAGCAATTTTTATTTGGAGTTAAATTACTAGTTCTAGTAACCTAGACTATCTTAGTTTTATTTCTACAATGGATTTGGATTACATTATGGATTGTAAAATTGAGAGAGATGGACTGAGCCAAGTCAAATTTGAGTCATCATCTTCATCAGCTTTTGTACAATTTCTCTTCTTAGCTAAACAATGGGTAGTATTGTACCAGTTTATGTATATGTGTGTGTATGGGTTGGTCTGCTGATGGTTTGCTGGTACACTATCTGAAAGGCCAAGGCTCAGTCATTTGAATCCACCAGGGTTGAAGAGAACAGAAGAGAAAATCAGGTAAACTATAAAAACAATGATCAGATGGAACAAAGCTTGGGTTTTAAAAGGCTGTAGATTGTTGGAGGAAGAGAATTCTATGCATTATGTGATGGTCTTTCTGAAACATACAGTCATGCACTTCTAACAAAATTATAGACCAAAAGTGAATAAAATCAATATGTTTGAGTACCCCGAGAATTATTACTTTACATTCACTGCAGAGTGTTGGTTCCTCATTGTAATATATAGATTTCTACACATACATTATACATAGCATACTTATATTCTAAAAACTGTGATTTATTTAATTTTAAAATTGTGTTCCCAAGAATGCTGAGCATGGCAAAGGCAAAAGTATGTTATTGATGATTGTGGCACAGAGGTGGAGATATGAAACCTGCTATGTGTGGTTAGCAGATAACTAGCATGCTATGTTTTACAACCTAGGAATTACTATTGAACATATTACAAGGTGAACATTTAATATATTTATGTGACTTTTTTCATCTGCACTATTTTTCAGCACCCATCCATTTGTTTCAAATAAAGGTCAATTCCTATCTTAAAATACAAGAAAAAATGACAGCATTATATCCCTCCACTAGTACTGGTAATGGCCATGTCTAGATTTATATCTCCTTGGCAAATTTTAAGTTTCTTCTTTTATAGAATTTACAGCACAGCACGATAGCACACAACCCATTGTGCTGTGCTGGCTCTCTGAAAGATCTTTCCATTTAATGCAATTCCTCTGCTCTTTCCCAGACCTTTTAAAATTATTTTCAAATATTTATCCCATTTTCTTCCCTCCTCATCCGAATGAGACTGTGTTATGCCTCGATTGGATCTCCAGTGCCTCACCCAAGTCTGATGTGATACTGATACTGTGTATGCTCTCCACAGTGAAATGTCCTGCTGACGCCCAGACTCACACCGACACTGTCATGGACCGATACATCTGCGGCAGGCAGATTGGTGAGGATGAGGACAAGTATGTTTTTCCCTTTTGTTGGTTCCCTCACCACCTGCCGCAGACCCAGACTAGCAGCTATGTCATTTAGGACTTGATCAGCTCGGTCAGTAGTGGTGCTACCGAGCCACTCTTGGTGATGGACATTGAAGTCCTCACCCCATTCTGTGCTCTAGCCAACCGCAGTGCTTCCTCCAAGTGATGTTCAATATGGAGGAGCACTGATTCATCAGCTGAGGGGGTGGAGGGGCACAGTATGTAGTAATCAGTGGGAGGTTTCCTTGCCCATGTTTGACCTGATGCCATGAGACTTCATGGGGTCCGGAGTCAATGTTGAGGACTCCCAGGGCAACTCCCTCCCGACTGTATACCACTTGATGTGAGTCTGAGAGTCTGCAGGACATTTCACTCTAGAGAGCATAAGAACCAAGCCTGCTTTTTTCCACATGTGAATACTTCACAGCATGAGTCACTAGGTCCTGATTGGAAGCAGAATCCCTGGATGATTTCCCTTTCCCACATGTACAGGAACACTGAGGCCATAAATATAAGATGGTCACTAATAAACCTAGTAAGGAATTTACAAGAAACTTCTTTACCTTGGGTCTGGTTAGAACGTAGAATTTGCTACCACATATTTAAGGAGAAACCAGAAAATACATAAGGGAGAAATGAATAGAAGGATATACTGATAGGGTGAGAGGAGATGTGTAGAGTATAAACGCGGACCATGGGATTTCCGCTTTCTATGTTGTATGATCCATGTAATAGACATACAAGTGTGTTCAGTGCCTTTGTGTTAAAAAGGGGATAATTGAGTCACTCCTTACTAACATCTGGGGGTTAGTGCCAAAATTGGGAGAGCTGTTTCACAGACTAGTCAAGCAACAGCCTGATAGCCATACTCACAGTAACATACCTTACAGACAATTTCCCAGACCACCAGTACGGCACAGTGGTATGGGGTCGGGAGGGAACTGCCTTGGGAGTCCTCAACATCGACTCTGGACCCCATAAAGTCTCATGGCATCAGGTCAAACAAGGGCAAGGAAACCTCCCACTGATTAACATGTACCGTGCCCGTCCACCCCCTCAGCTGATGAATTAGTACTTCCCCATGTTGAGCACCACTTGGAGGAAGTACTGCAGGTGGCTAGGGCACAGAATGTATTCTGAGTGTGGGACTTCAATGTCCATCACCAAGAGTGGCTTGGTAGTACCACTACTGACTGATCTGACTAAGTCCTAAATGACATAGCTGCTAGACTGGGTCTGCAGCAGATGGTGAAGGAACCAACAAGAGGGAAAAGCATACTTGACCTCATCCTCAGGTGCATCTCTCCATAACAGTATCGGTAGGCGTGACCACTGCACTGTACTTGTGGAGACGAAGTCCCGCCTTCACACTGAGGATACCCTCCATCGTGTTGTGTGACACTACCACTGTGCTAAATGGGATAGCTTTCGAACAGATCTAGCAACTCAAGACTGGGCAACCATGAGGCGCTGTGGGCCATCAGCAGCAGCAGAATTGTACTCAAGCACAACCTGTAACCTCATGGCCTGGCATATCCCCCACACTACCATTACTATCACCCTAGGGGATCAACCCTCGTTCAATGAAGGGTGCAGGAGGGCATGCCAGAAGCAGCATGAGGTATACCTAAAAATGAGGCGTCAACCTGGTGAAGCTACAACACAGGATTACTTTATGCTAAACAGCATAAGCAGCAAGTGATAGACAGAGCTAAGCAATTTCACAACCAATGGATCAGATCTAAGCCCTGCAGACCTGCCACATCCAGTCGGGAATGGTGGTGGACAATTAAACAATTCACTGGAGGAGGAGGCTCCACAAATAACCCCATCCTCAATGATGGGGGAGCCCAGTACATCAGTGCGAAAGATAAGGCTGAAGCATTTGCTACAATCTTTAGCCAGAAGTGCCGAGTGGATGATCCATCTCGGCCTCCTCCGGAGGTCCCCTGAATCACAGATGCCAGTCTTCAGCCAATTCGATTCACTCCTCGTGATATCAAGAAACGACTGAAGGCACAGGAAACTGCAATGGCTATGGGCCCTGACAACATCCTGGCAATTGTTCTGAAGACTTGTGCTCCAGAACTTGCCGTGCCCCTAGCCAAGCTGTTCCAGTACGGCTACAACACTGGCATCTACCCGGCTATGTGGAAAATTGCCCAGGTATGTCCTGTACACAAAAAGCAGGACAAATCCAACCCGGCCAATTACAACCCCATCAGTCTACTCTCGATCATCAGTAAAGTGATGTAAAGGGTCATCAACAGTGCTATCAAGCGGCAGTTGCTTAGCAATAACCAGCTCACTGACATCTACTTGGGTTCCGCCAGGGCCACTCAGCCCCTGACTTCATAACAGCCTTGGTTCAAACATGGACAAAAGAGCTGAACTCCAGAGGTGAGGTGAGAGTGACTGCTCTTGACATCAAGGCCGCTTTTGACTGAGTGTGGCATCAATGAGCCCTAGCAAAACTGGAGTCAATGGGAATCAGGGGGAAAACTCTCCACTGGTTGGAGTCATACCTAGCACAAAGGAAGATGGTTGTGGTTGTTAGAGGTCAATCATAGCTCCAGGACATCACTTCAGGAGTTCATCAGGGTAGTGTCCTCGGCCCAACCATCTTCAGCTGCTTCATCAATAACCTCTCTTCCGTCATAAGGTCAGAAGTGGGGATGTTCACTGATGATTGCACAATGTTCAGCACAATTTGCGACTCCTCAGATGCTGAAGCAGCCCATGTCCAAATGCAGCAAGACCTGGACAATATCCAGGCTCGGGGCTGACAAGTAACATTCGCACCACACAAGTGCCAGGCAATGACCATCTCCAACAAAGGAGAATCTAACCATTGCCCCTTGATATTCATTGACATTACCATCACTAAATTCCCCATTATCAACATCTTGGGGGGGTTTCCACTGACCAGAAACTGAACTGGACTAGGCATATAAATACTGTGGCTACAAGAACAGGTCAGAGGCTAGGAATCCTGTGGTAAGTAACTCACCTCCTGATTCCCCAAAGCCTGTCCACCAGCTATAAGGCACTAGTCAGGATGTGATGGAATCCTCCCCATTTGCCTGGATGAGTGCAGCTCCCACAACACTAAAGAAGCTTGACACCATCCAGGACAAAGGGCACCCCATCCACAACATTCACTCCCACCACCACCGACGCACAGTAGCAGCACCTTCTATAAGATGTGTACCTTCTATAAGATGCACTGCAGGAACTCACCAAGGCTCCTTAGACAGCACCTTCCAAACTCACAACCACCACCATCTAGAAGGACAAGGGCAGCAGATAGATGGGAACACCACCACCTGGAAGTTCCCTTCCAAGTCACTCATCATCCTGACTTGGAAATATATCGCCATTCCTTCACTGTCGCTGGGTCAAAATCCTGGAACTCCCTCCCTAACAGCACTGTGGGTGTACCTACACCACATGGACTGCAGCGGTTCAAGAAGACAGCTCACCATCACCTGCTCAAGGATAATTAGGGATGGACAATAAATGCTGACCCACATCCTGTAAATAAGGTTTAGTGACCTGATGGCATTTATAGTCCAGGATCACACAGGAAGGATGGTCACTTGGGTGAGGTGGCAGAACAGAGCTGGTGTTCCATCTAAAGGAGATTTATGGAGAGAAGGGGAGGAAATTAACCATGAAAAAGGCTACAGCAGATCGAGGGAAGCTCAATACGCTTTTTAAACTAGGTCATAAGATATCTTCCTAGCAATAGTTAAAGTAATTCTGTGGCAAAGATTCTCGTGCTCATATTCTACCTAAAATGGACAAGAAACTCCACCTAAAACTAGGAGATGCCACGAAGCAACATTCAATTACATCTAGCAGGAAGAATGGTTAGATATCTTTGCTCCTGTGCAGTTTATGCCTTGATGTTAGGCAGTGAATCACTAGGCTATAATGTAGGATTTTAATATTCAATCACCATTTCCATTAAAAGATGGTAATTCATATCCATTTCATGTCTGCAAAATGTAATGTTTTCTGCTCCAAGTCAGCTGACAGATTTGATTCAGGTGAAATGGATGCAAATTATTGTAAAGGAAGGCAAGAAGCATTTTTGACCAAACAGCTCTCTCATATCTCTCGAAATTTGAGCATCTTACGGGGAAAATGGGTTTAAAAAGAAGGAAAATGAGAAAGATAAATTCAGAGGAAAAACTAAATGACTGAACACATAGGGGAAAATCTATCCACAGGACAATGTAGGTTACATACTGTTCACATTGAAGTTTAAATGTATTACCTGTTAAATATTTTTTCTTAATTCATTTTTCCTTTTTGAGAAATGTAATTGGACATTGAATAATTCTGTGAACATATAAAAAAACCCAAGCCTTGGAAGCATTTTACTTGCCAAACTGTAATTTGTTTCCCCATTTAGAAAAATATGGAATCATGGAACAGAAAGAGACCATTCAGCCCATCATGCTTATGTTTCTGGTATTGCTACATCTGATTCACTCTTCTACTCTTCTTCTGTACCCCCCAATATTTTTGTTCAGGTTGTCATATTACACACTCTGAATCACTATGGCTCAGCTTCAACAACTCATTGTGCTAATGGATTCCATGTCCTCATGATCTTTTATGCGCAGTTATTCCTATCCTATCAGACAACCAAGGAAATTTTCCTAGTGTCCAGGCCAACGTTAATCTGTAAATCAACACTGTTTGTTGTAGCTCACTGTGTGCAAACTGGCTGCAATGCTTCCCCACTTAACAACAGTGACTACATGTTATGAGTAATACATTAACTGTAAAGTGCTCTAGGACAGCAGGAAGATGTGAAAGGAATTATATCTCCTCTTTAGGAAGATCCATTTTTTGAGCTTCAGCTTTGTGAAATGCCTTGAAACATGTTTTGATATTAAAGGCGCTATACGATTGCACAGTGGAGTGGAAAGAGTCTGGAGTGTGCTGTATCTCACATCAAGTCACCTCCTGACTCCCCAAAGCCTGCCCACCATCTATAAGGCACAAGCCAGGAGTGTGATGGAATACTCTTCATTTGCCTGGATGAGTGCAGCTCCAACAATGCTCAAGAAGCTTGACACCATCCAGGACAAAGCAGCCCAACTGGCACAACATTCACCACTATAAATGTTCACTCCCTCCACCACCAATGCACAATGGCAGCTGTGTGCACCGTCTACAAGATGCACTGCAGCAGCTCACCAAGGCTCCTTAGACAGCACTTTCCAAACTTTCCTCTATCACCTAGAAGGACAAAGACAGCAGACGCAGGGAAACACCACCACCTGCAAGTTCCCCTGCAAGTTACACACCATCCTGACTTGGGATCATATTGCCATTTCTTTGATGGGTTAAAATCCCGGAGCTCCCTCCCTAACAGCACTGTGGGTGTATCTACGCCACAGGGACTGCAGCGGTTCAAGAAGGCAGCTCACCACCACCTTCTCAAGGGCAATTAGGGATGGGCAATAAATGCTGCCGTGGCATCGATGCTTATATCCCAAGACAAATAAAAAAATGCAAGTTGTTATTGCATGAATATGAGCCTTTCTGTGGTGCAACCGACAGGGAAGTGTTGCAAACTACAGGAGTTTGGATACTAACACTTGAAGGAGCAAAAAGGTTAATATTTCTACTGTAATCATCCATTGCTTCACTTTCTGATTCTCAGTACTGCTGTGAATTCTCAACATTTCCTGTTTTTGTTTCTAAATTTAACACTCATGGGTTTTTATTTTTCCCTCTCAGGATCCTTCTCCAAGATACAACAGGAACATTGCACAGTAGGTCAGTCAGAACCTGAGACTGGCTTGTTAATGTTTGGCAGATGAGGTTCAATGGTTTTCACCGATTATGTTTAGATACCGATTGAGCCACCAGCACTCTCTGCTTTCCTTCTCTCTAACATCCTTGCACTTTCCTTCTTGATTCACTGATTAACTATCAGGAGTGTGGAACCTGGACATTCTTTTCCTCATTAACCAGGGCACTGAGGCCAATTAGAGCAACTCCCACGTCCTAAATTGATTTGGTCACCTCACTCAAGACAGGGGATCAAATTTGGGATCCTTCAGGTCTTTCTGATCCAGACACTGACAGGATAAACCCACAGAGCCTTTGGAAACTCAGTGAGATTATTCCTTAATAATTTTTAATCTAGGATATTAAAATTTGCATGGAGTTTAATATATTGAGAATAAAGTCATTGTAGGAGATTATCTTGGAACATTCCACTTATGTACATGCTAAGGAAGGATTTGTAGGTCAGATATTAATTTTTTAAAAATATTTTCACTATTGATGTAATGAGAAATTATCACCTCACTGCTCTCATTAATTCTTAAATTGTTTTGCATAATTTTTATTTGAAATAATTTCTGTGTTCTGATGTTGAATCAAAATATATAATCTACATTTTTACTACCCTGTATAATTTTCCAGTCTTGTTTTGTGAGCATTTCTGTTGAGATCAGAGGCTGGATTCCACTAGCCCCCTGGGGATGGCTGGGAGGCAGGGCAGCCTGTAAAAAGGAAAAGGAAGGTGGGGGCAGTGTGTATGCTGTCTCCCTGCCACTGTGCCATCTTGCCAGAGGTGGTGAAGGTGGCACACAGCCCTCCCTCCCACAGCTCAACTGAAACACCAAAGTGACCAATTAAGGGCTTCTTCCCACCTCCTGCTGAAATTTTACCAGTGGTGGGTGTGGGGCTACATGGTGAAAAGGCTTGTTAGACCCTGCTGGACTCCCAGTGGGTTTGGTGCGGGCAATCTTTGGCCAACAGAGGAGTCCCAGTGACTTCGACACTGCCTGCCCTCACCAATCCATCACCCGACCTCCCCCCTCGCCAGGCCTCTCTAACCGGCTCCAGCGCCACCAGACCCACCTATCTGGTTATAAGGGCATATGGGCCATCATTACACCCTCCTCCTCTAGGTGCAGCTCCCTCAGTGGCCACGGCTCCCAGTGAGGTTGCTGAGTGTCCAGCATTCTGATTGGCCTGCAGGTCTAGGGGGGCATCCTTAATGGGGACAGCAGCCCCAGTGGCCACCATCCAAGGGGGGGCAGCCCCAGGTCCCATTAACCACTGAGGCAGAGTCACCCCAATCACTTCTGGGCCCATCTGCCATCTCCCTTTGATGGTGCCGTTAACCACCAGCACTAAATTCCAGCCCTGGCTCCTGGTCCCTGTCAGACATTAATGCTTTTATCAGAAAATTCACTGCTCTTTGAGCTAGGGCCTCTAAAATGTGTGGGTTAGTGTCTTTGTTATAATAATAGAATTTCAGATGGAAGAGCGGAATGTTATACATAAAGGCAAGATAGAGTCCCCGGTAGATACAGTTTAGCTCACTGATCGAAGGAAGAGCTAATTCAAAAAGTAACTCATAACCACTTTGAAATAGAACCTCAGAGTGTTTTGCTTAGTGATTTGCTCTTTGGAATGACTGTAGGCCAATACAGAAATTACTTTGCACACAGAAAGAACCCACAAATATTGCAATGAGTGATGACGTGTTTTGCTTGTGTTGTTGATGGTTGACAGGGGAGTCGCTGGTTGCGACACTGGGGAATTTCCTTGTTCATTTTTAAAGACCCTTAACGTTCGCCTGAGCTACTGGAACTGTAGGCAGGACTTTTCAACACAGTACCTTTGACAGTGCAGCACCTGCTCAGTTTGGTGTGTGGCTCAAACTCTCTACCCCTAAAATAAAAGCTATTCAAAGTCCTTCCCTTTCTTTATGTTGCAAAAATATTTATTGACAGGGATTCTTTCAGAAATGTTGGGTCTACCCACTTGCCCAGATATAGGAAGATTTAAATCCATCAATTTGAGATCTGATCAGAAGCTAACAAGCATTCCCCCTTGTTGGACTGGATTGGGAAAGACTCACACTGGGGCCATTATGTAATCTGTCAGTTCTCTGAAATAGGCAAGATGTCTGAAATCTCCGTGACTCCGCTGACATAGCAACCAAATCACCCTGAACCCTAAAGTTTAACTTGAACTAACCTGAACTACCAACTTAATTAATTGTGTCATTAAACTGCTTTCTAAATACCAAATATTCTCACAAAATGGATCCAGGGATTGGTTTTTGCCTAATAAAAATAAACTAGAAACCATTTCTAAGTCTTTTGCACAAAAAAAAGGTCAAATTTGTACCTCGTGGATTGGACTGCCAAGTTGATCCTCCTGACTGGTGGTCTGGTTTGATGATATCAGTAAGGCAGAGTCTGAAACAATTATTGATTGAAAGTAGACTGAGAGCCAGTCTGGAGTCACCTGAATCTGGAATAATCCTTCTCACTGGCTGGGTGTGGGGAGTCACCCTGAATTGTTATATTTAATGGCTGACATTAGCAAAGGAACCTTGCAGTCTTGAGCCCTAATATCACAATGCCCTCCAACAAGGAATCACACTTCAAAAGATTCCAGATTCAGTATTTTTGGAACAATTTACAATCTTCCAATATAGAACGAGTAGAGCTTTTAATCAAAGCAGAACCCAAACTGCGAAATGGCTCCAGTGACAAATAGCTGTCAAATAGTCATCATTCACGTGTGATTTCGTAGACTGCAGATTGCCAGCAGGTCATTTGACCATGTAGGGGACACTTCAGTCAAGTCTGACCCTGGTTTACATCCAAAAATGTAGCCACCAAATGTGACCAGGATGCTATGAATAATTACAGACCTCCACACCATCACATGCCAGTCTAGCACTGACTGTGGAGAACAATGCAAAGCGATGTTGATGCTACATGATGGTGTGAGATTGGAATTTTTAGAGCAGGCTGGACCTTGCTCTGAACTGGCTGTAGCAAAATTGTCCCTTTTTAATAAACATTGTTCCTTTAATAGAGGATCACTGCCATTTTGAAGTGGCATTTTCTCTCTCCTGGTGTTTTCCAAGAAAGATTGAAATTATTCTGACTTCACTAATAGACACACAGCTACCCAGCATGCATTTTGCCTTCATATAAATAAATAATATTAACTCATTTAGAATGGTTTGACCTTCAGAGCTGTTTTCTGTTTGCTCAGCATTTGTTTCTGGCTTTTGCCTTGCTTTATTCCTTCATTTATTCATAGCTTTACCTTGGGTTCCAGTTATGGTTAACTCCTGAGCTGTGTACTTCAATGGCCACTTGACTCTTGCTGATGTTGATAACACATTAAAATTATGGCTATCTGGGGACTGAGGCTAAATGCAGCCAGAAGTGAGAAGCAACCGTCTGTCTGCACTCAGCCCTGAGGCTCAGAAGTGAAATATATTTGGAGGGTTTTCTCAGTTTGCTTCTCAGCAGGTTCAAAGCCACAGCACAAAACTGCCCACACCTCAGCTGAAGCATTGCATCTGATTCGAGGCGCCACAGTTTATGAGGGATGTAAGGTCTGGGAGAGGGATCAGGGGAGATGGTATCAGCATTGAGGGAATTCATTACGTGGAGAGACTGGATGAGTTGGGATTGTTCTTCTCTAAGCAGAGAATTATTACAGACGCTCAAAATGATAAAGTTTTGATACATTGGATAGGCCTGTTTCCAGTGGCAGGAGAGTTGGCAACCAGAGTACACAGTTTGAAGATAATTGGTAGAAAAAAATCCAGGGGGGAGATGAGAAGATTTTTTTGATGTAGTGAGTTGTAAAAGCAGATTCAGTAATAACTTCCTAAGGGAAATTGATAAATCCCTTGATTTTATATCCCTTGGCATAAACTGCAATTAATTTGCAGAGTGATAGGGAAAGCTGGTTAGCTAGATGGCTAGAGTGTGATACAGAATGACACTAATGGTGCAGGTTCAATCCCTGTACTGTCTGTGGTAGTTCATGGAGGCCTACTTCCTCACATTGCCCTATGTTTGCTGAGTGGTACCCCTCAAGTTATATATAACCAATTGTGTGTGTCTCTCTCTCTCTAATGGAGTGAGATGTCTACAGTCCCTTGTAGACTATGGCTAACTACCAAAATTACCATTGGGGAAAAAGCAAGGGAATGGCTTTATTGGATCACTCTTTCAAAGAGTGCAAAAGCATGATGAACCAAATAGCCTCTCTCAGCACAAATTGACTCTTTGTTCCCCTCCCTGTGATAGAATACTTTCCACAGTCAGACATGGGAAGGGGCAGGTCCCAGAGTCTCTGAGATTAAGATTGTTCTAAATTAATTTGTGTAGGGGACTGGAGGTTGTGTGATGCAAATAGAGGGGAGGAAAGAAAAAAACGTAGAGGGTTAGACAAAGCGTATTAAACAGAAAGAGGAAGAGAGAGTGAAGCAGAGTGTGAGGCAGGGAGAGAGGCGGGCATAGAGAGAGAGAAATGGAGATTGCAATTACGCAGAGATTGATCTCCATAAGGCATTTTGTATTGGATGCAATGTTTATATCCAATTATACGGATAAACAGCTGTTGGTACTAGTTTCTTTAATGTTGATCAGAAGAGTACACTTCACCTTTAAGGGAGTGGAGCAAAGATTTTTGTGTTGAGTCTAACTGTTTGATGTACACAACATTTATTCTATTCATTAACCGTTTAAAATGCATTTTGCTTTGGCTGCCTGAGAGGACTCTTGTTTTGCAACAGGCACAAAAAAATCACTTTCAATTCTCGCCCAGTTAAAATTCTTCTATGCATTTGCAGAGCACATCACTTCAAAGCTTCTAAATAGGTCAAGGATACAGCTTTGGAAGATGACAAAATACATTGGAGAATTCTACTCTCACTGTCAGTATAATGAAAAATAGACTTCTGCAACTTAAAAACAGCTTCTGTATCAACGGTAGCTTCAAGCTGCACCATCATCAAGAATTTAGGTTAGAGAGGTAGAAAATTCTTAAAAGGGCCTGGCTGCCACTCAGCACTGAACAGGCTGTAGGGCAATGGCACAGGGGCCTCCCTTAGTTTCTTGTGCTCATAAAGGTGAAGGATTTATTGCTGGGAATGGAACATTTTCCCATTTGAGGCACCCAGTCACTGTATCGATTAATTCCAGATCATCGCTGAAAAAAGAGATTTTTATGTTGAAGATTTTCATCTTGCCCCCATCGGGACAAGAATATCGGGGTCAGAATCTTCGGGTTGGCGAGTGGGGATGGGCCCCACTCGCTGACATGTAAAATGACGCGCGGTGACGTTGGGCGTGTGTCCTGATGTCACCGCGCGTCATTCCAATCCTCAGTTCAGCGGGTGCACAGTGGAGTCGGCTGCACACCCGCCAAACTGTAAAAGGCCTATTAAGGCCATTTAAATACCAATTAAAATAATTAATGGAGCCACCCATCCAACCTTAAGGTTGGCGGGGGGGCAGGCGAAGAGCCCAGGCGGCCTTCACATTTATCATGAAACCTCATCCACGGGCGGGATGAGATTTCATGAAGGTTTTTAAAGTTTAATAGAAATTTTTAATAAAATTCATAGACATGTCCCCAGCTCATGTGATACTGACTTTATTCAAATTTTAGAAAATCGCACTAATCTCCCTGAGGCAGCTCTGTGTCTCAGGGAGATTTCTGCGCTCTTTCGCACGCACACACGAAAGAGCACAGGCCCTGACTCAGCCTACTCCCCCCACCCGCACAGGGAGCGCTCAGTGCTTCTGGGTGCACGTCACGCTGGGCAGAACTTAATTGCCCAGCCCATTTAAAATGGTGGCGCGCAGCCAATCACGGGCAACAATCAGCTGCGTACCCACCTGTGCCCGCTCCCGCCCAACCCCCCCTCCCCCCCTCAACAGGGAGAAAATTATCCCCCAAATGTAAAGGGAACAACAATTTATACTGTATGAGAGGAGAGTGCTGATTGGTTGATAAGTGGACTCTGATTGGTAGAGGCATTGCCAATGTTGTCAACTGTGATGGGGATAGTCTTGAACTTCAAAAGGTCATAGATATGTTGGTGGATTGGGCAGACAAGTAGCAGATGAAGTTCAATGCAGAGAAGTGTGAAGTGATCTGTTTTGGCAGGAAAGATATGGTAAGACAGTAGAAAATAAAGGGAGAGCCTCTAAAGGAGGTGCAGGAACAGAGGGCCCTTGGTGTAAAAGTACATAGGTCATTGAAGATGGCAGGGCATGTTGAGAGAGCAGTTAATAAAGCATATAGTATCTTAGGCTTTATTAATAGAGGTATTGAGTACAAGAGTAAGGAAATCATGTTGAACTTGTATAAGACAACAGTTAGGCCTCATCTGGAGAACTGCATCCAGTTCTGGGCGCCATACTTGTGGAAGGATGTGAAGGCATTGGAGAGAGTACCAAGGAGATTCAGAAGAATGATTTCCGGGATGAAGAACTGTAGCTATGAGGATAGATTGGAGAGGTTGGGACTGTTTTCCTTGGAGAAAAGAAGGTTAAAAGGAGATTTTGTAGAGGAATTCAAGATCCTGAGGGTTATGGACAGGGTAAATAGTGAGAAACTGTTCCCACTCAAGAGAATATTAAGAGCTAGAGGGTGCAGATTCAAAATAATTGGCAAAAGGAGTAAGTGGGATGTGAGGAAAAACATTTTCACCCAGAGGGCGGTTGGAGTCTGGAACAAACTTCCTGAAAGGGTGATAGAGGAAAGTTCAATCGAGGCATTCAAAAGGGAATTGGATTGCTCCCTGAAAAGAGAAAATGTGCAAGGTTACTAAGATAAGGCAGAGGAGTTGGACTAGGTGGAGTGCTCTTTCAGAGAATCAGTGCAGACTCGTTGGGCCAAATGGCCTCTTTCTGCACTGTAAAGATACTGCGAAACTAAGCATGCATCAGTTGATGGTGACTGACAGTTAACTGCCAAGCATTTTTTTAAAAAAAATTGAAACTAGGCAGCTTGACTCTGATTGGACAATGCATTGCCCTGAGGAATGAACCAGTGAATGGCTGTCACTTATTTTGTTTAGCTGAAACGGGTGCAATGTGTGTACATGTTTTTTCTGTCTGTAAAGAATAGGGCCCCGTGTATTAATATATGTAGCTTCCAGTACACGCAAATGTGCCACACTGAGCCCGACTGACAATCTTAAATTGGTTGTCAGCGTAATTCTTAGCACACCAAGGATTATTTAGCAAATGTTGTCCAATCATGGAATCACATCTATTGTTGGAGACTGTGTTTTGAGTTTTACAAGCACAGGCTGGTTGGGTACAGTCTGTACCTTTGCCAGCTGTGAACAGTGGAAGGGATATGCTGTTTAATACTAAACATGAGATACATTGTGGGCAGAGCTTTCCTGGCTCCTGGGGTGGCAGGCTTGGAGGCAGGTGGGGGGCAGTACATTAGTGAGGAACTGTGTCAGGGCATCTCTCTGATGCAATTCTTCCACCCGGGAGCTTTCCCAATGGCTGCTTCCCCACAGAAGGCTAGCAGTCAGCTTGCATAACTAAAGGCCCCATGAAGGGCCATATTACATGGCCACCAGCATTTTGCCAATCCTGGAGCAGCTACCCCCATCTCCCACCTCCCAACACAACAGGACAACACCAGCTTCATGGAGGCAGCCTGTCTACAGCAGTCCACAGGGCTATCGAAGCCTGAAGTTCCTTGGCTCAAAGAAGGGACCACAGGCGGTGAAGGCAGACCCCATGGTCCCAATGGGCAATTTAGAATGGTTTACCCTCCGTCTCAGAGGGCCACCACTCTCAGCTCCCTAAATTTTAATCTTTCATTAGCTCCCTGGCGTGCCTATATTACAAGATGCCCCTGAGGTCTCTAACCGGGGCTCTTGAGGCTTCAGAATTGCTGGCCCTCTGATTGGGCCAGCAGAATCAAGAGCCCTCTCCTTGTCTCTAACTAGATGTCAAGCCCAAAGACAGACTGATAAATTAGCCAAGGCAGTCCCACTGCCGGCAAGTATGGGCTCGAGACCCCCATTTGGTCCCAATGTTGGGGTCCTGAGCCTATGTTAAAATCGAGCCCAAAATCTCAGCACCAGTTTGTAGCTTAGTTGGTTGCTTCACTCCTGAGGGTCTGGATTGAAGCTAAGCAAGGTTGTTTCATGTAGAGAGATTCATTTCCTGCATTGGGCCAGTCTGAATAGGATCACAACTATAAGAGGCAAAAAGTTTATTTAAACAAACGCAGATTTTCTTTTGCTATACTGTTCAGGCTCAGGAACTTTCAGGCAACATGTCCCTTTCACCTTGAACATCATCAATGTGGAGGTCACGTAAATATTTGCCTCTTAAAGTGAAGTGGTTATTGTCTGATCTTGCCTTTGGAAATATTCTGCTCAACTGTATCGCCATAAAATGGGATTAATTCCTTTGAAAATATGAATCAACATGCAATGAGCCATTTTTGTATTAAATATTCTTTCATTCCCCTCCCTCCCCACTATTTGAGTTTGAAGTGAGGGGCTGTGGTTGTTGGGGGGGTGGTGATTATTGGGTGGTGCGTGGTTTGGATGAAGTAGACCCTTCAGCCTATGTCACAAAGTAACAATGCCATTTGGTCCACCTGAGTTAGGAACATTGGAACAAGAAGAGGCCATTCAACCCCTCAACTCTGGTCCACTGTCAAATTATATCATGGCTGTTCTGTTTCTCATCCGTTCATCCAGCCAAAAAGATCGAAAGGTCCCCCACTGAGAAAGTCAGTTGTGATTTAAATACTTCCAGGGTTTAGCTGTCTTAGTGTTCCTGGAACCCATTTGAGTTTTGATCTTTTGTGTGAAAAACTTCTGAAACCAGTCCAAAATTTGAATTTTGTTTGTTTGACTTTTTGTCTCAAGTACTTTACTATGAACATTTCTCAGATATACTCTTTAAAGTCCAAAGTTTCCTCCATCGTTCCTCAAACTCAGATGTTGAACACAGTTACCACTTGTGGGACTTACCCTAGCAAGACTCAGCAGTTTAGGATTATGTTGTCTTTTTACAGACATAGAACAGGTGCCTAAGCAACCAATAGAGCTGGTTCTGTGTATATTAAGTTGGAAGATGGAAGTGCACTATCCACCATTTTGGTAATGGTTCCTGTATAGATGTCCATAGGCCACATCTAAAATAGGGTTTCAAACCCATTTGAAACCCTATTACCAAATTATTTGTGAGTGATTGATTGCAGAATGCCCCATACGGATCCTCAAATGCATGGCAACAAAACCAGCCAATCTTGAAGAGACCACTGGAGGCTCCCTCCAAGGAGGCACATGTTTAGTCTTTTGAACTGCTTTATGATGAAGCTGGGAAGAGCAGGAATGCTCTCTCTGGTTTCACATTAAACCTGTGGGCCACTGCTGGCTACCCCCCACAATTGCCTCCCCACCAGGAACCTTATCCTCACTAAGAATCTGCACAAATCCCACTGGGACACTTTAACGGCTTTATCTAAAGTTGACAAGGTTGTCAGATTGTCAATCAGTGAGTAGAGCAGATTCTTTGAATAACACAAACTCTTGTGTGTGTCTATTTCTTCACAAATATCTATGGTTTCGTCTATTTTAAGAAAGTGTGGTGGTTATCCAATTTGTTTGGAATGAAAAGTAGTTTAGATTGAAAGGCAATTCCTTCTCACTGGGCTAATTGCTTTGCTAGAAAATAGAATGGGATTTATTATGGAACAGATAGAATTTCATACTGAGATTTTGACATTATTTGATGAGACAGCCATTGTCTGATTTCTCCATGTCACCATTTCACTGTAGCAGATCAATTGAAACCACTGCCCCTTGGAAGTTACGCTGTTGCCTCATCAACTCACTGAGAAATGGTTTCACTTTTTGTTATAATCATGTGATTTTTTTTATGTTTCTGACACACTTCCGTTCATTCTATTTGAATGGAGGGAAGATCAATCAATTGGGCTGTGGCAGAGAGCCCTCAAATCCGAAGGGTTAGGCAAGGAATTTGGAAAAAACAGAAAAGCCCATCAGGCCCAATCAATCACTCTGTTTCCTTGAGAGTTGACCTCAGCTCCAATTCTTCTTCATCAACTGATAACCAATAAGCTTATCCAATCAGGCCCTCAGCTCTGGTGCACTTTCCTGATACTCTTCTAATAAACTGCTAGTTCCCAATAATGCAGATGTTGTAGCTTCAGCTCCCCTGACTTGTGAGGAAGTCAGCTACCGGCCTTCCATTCACTGCTCCACACCGTCCATCCTCGGCCTTCTCCTCTCCTAAAGATTCGCACAGGGTTACAGCCCTCTGGTCCCTTGGCACAATTGGCAACTCTTCATCCCTGAATCCAGGCATTCTTCAAGGAACCTATGGAGGTTTTGCAACACAGTTTGATCCAAGGATGTTCATGAACAAACTCAAGTCAGTCACTCACTCAATCACAGTTATTCCATTGAAAGGTGAGGCTCTATTGTCCAAATGGCCTTTCTCTCATCCCACAATCTCTCAAAGCTTAAATGTAATAGTTTCTTGATTCTCAGAAGGCAAATCAAACTGTCGACAGCCACTTTTTACCAGAGTAATGTTGAACTATGAGTGAGATAAATTCTGAAATAGAACAGAGACTAGATTTGCACTGGAATTCACTATGAGATGAATGGGAACCCCTGAAGTCATTTGGAGAGAAGGGAAGACAGATGGAAAAAGAGAATGAGGGAAGAAAGGTTTGCAGATCATCAAATAATTTTAATATTGAATAGATCATTTTTTTGTGATTGAAGAAATGACAGGTAAAATGAGTATTAAACTGCTTTGCAAGATAATGAATTATATCTAGGGGTTTTATCATGCGATCAGTTTCTTGGTATGACTGCCTTGTGTGCTCCAGGGTAAATTGGAAGCTTTTTAAAAAAAAAAGGGAAAATGTTGTTTTATTTTGAATTGCCTTTAACCATTTTAAATCTTTATTGGTCCCATTTTGTGCTCAAGATATTATTTATGAAAGGACAGAAATTTTCAATCATCATTCATGTGGAGGATTTTATGCTAATTTCTGCCTCAGGACTGCATGATTTGTGTTGCAATTCTTGTTGTACCAAATGTTTGAGGTTGACCTTACTTAACTTGGTAAGGGACGTGATTTATGGGCTAGTGATTGTAGGTAAGATGAGACTGAGATATCCCAATTTGCCTTAATTTATAATTGTTCTCAGTGCAGAGTTAAACCAGACATCGGCTTAGCTGGTCTGAGCTGTGTTGGTGGTTACAGCATTGTAACTCAGCTTTGGTATCCTTGGGCTAAGGGGAGCACAAAAATAATAAAGTGGTGTTCCTGTTCTGATGGCAATGACTCCTACCCCAGGAGTAGACAGGATTGTGTCAGTCTCTGATGGACCCACTTGGGAAAACCAATTGACTGCCTGGCCTCCAACATGATAGAACCATAGCCCAGCTTAGCTAAAATGATCAAGAAGGAGGAGCACAAATGGGGGCTGGAGGTGACTCACTGCCTAAGGATGGGTGGGGGAGAAGCATATAACACTTAATTAGCCCAGAGAGCTCTAACAGAGGCAAGGCTTACAGACCCCTAGTGGGCGAAAGGTTACTGCTGACGTTTACCCTATTTGTCCAGTAATGACCACCCTATCTGTTAGAGCATGGGATTAACTATCTGTTGTGAGCAATTTTTAGAATCCACAATTCAAGATCAATTTAGTGACCTTTTAGAAATGGACAATTAAGGTGAGCCAGCAGGGACTTGTTAGAGATAAGCTATGTTTGACTAATTTGATAGAATTGTTTTGAAGTGATTAGATGAAGTGAGTGTAGTAGATGTTGCGAATGTGGATTTTCAGACGTGGATTGATGGATAGGACAGGATTTTACCATCGGCGAGTGGGGGCGGGGCCCGCTTGCCGACACATAAAGTGACGCGGGATGACGTCGGACGAAATTCCCGATGTCACCGCGTCCCATTTAAATTTTCAGGAAGGCGAGGGTGCAGCAAAATCAGCTGTCCGCCCGCCGACCTGTCAAAGGCCAATTGAGGCCATTGAAAGGATCAATTAAAGTAATTAGTGGACCTGCCCGTCCAACCTTAAGGGGTTGGAGCCCCAGCGGGAAGTAGAAAAAATATGAAACCTCATCCACCGGCAGGCTGAGGTTTCATGTAGGATTTTAAAAATTTTAATAAAGTTGTTATGTAAATTATGAACATGTCCCAACTCATGTGACATTGTCACATGAGGGGACATGTAAGGGAATTTTTTTTTCTCTATTTTTAATATTTTTAAAAGTAGAGGCAATCTCCCTGAGGCTGCACTTAGCCTCAGGGAGTTGAGTGCGCTCTTTCGTGCACAGGCGTGAAAGAACGCACTCTCGATCTTAGGGGTTTCCTCCCCGCCCGCACAGGGAGCTTCCCTGCAGATGGTCACGCTGGGCGGGCCTTAATTGGCCCGCCCACGTAAAATGTCGCCGCGGCCCACGATTGGGTCAGCTCTGCCCGCCCGACGAACGGAAAATTCAGCCCAGGGTGTGTGTTGCACAAATTGGAGAAGTGTTGGAAATGATGTACCCCAGGTAACAGCACTGGGGTCAGTCTTGGGCTGGAATTTTCCAGCCCCTCATGCCAGCAGGATCCTCTGGTCCCGCCGATGTGAACAGAGGTTTCACTGGCTCACTGGCCCCGCCGTGGGGGAGCCCAGTGCAGGGCCAGCTGGAAAATTCCAGCCTTCCTCTCAATGTGAGGCTGAATTGGGCTTGTGCACAATATTGAATTTAGTTGAGGCACAAAAGTTAGGAGATTTAAACAGTGAGAACTGCAAAATACCTCAGGAGAAACCAGACAAGTTAGTAGAACAAGCAATGATCCACTAATTGCACATTATTAAATAATGAAGTAAGCAACACAGTTGTGGGAGGCAAAATGAAAAAATAGGAATATCAGCTCAACTGAAAGGTGGTGAAAGAGCAGGGAGGCACCGGGTAAACTACATCATTTTACATGTGCAAATGCTGCAAATCAAGTTATAAAATTCCAGCAACATTTTGGGTTTTATCAATGGAAGAGCAAGAGCAAAGAGCGAGGCCACAGTGACAGTACCGAGCACAGAGAAAGAAATAAAGCAGGAAGAAATGAACAGTGTAGATTCACCATGATGACAGGAATGGGGGAACTAGAGTTCTGAGAAGAGGAAATATTGTAAAAGTTCCCACTGGAGCAGATGAAAGTTAAGACAGCTTTTCAAAATAATGAAGGACATGTCAGGATGAAAAGGGAAAGACTGTTTGTCTGTTTGGAGACCTGACGAAGGGGATGTTAAACGCTCACATGACTTTCTCAAAGTGGGAACGCACTCCACTGACACTGATATCCTTCACCAACAAAAATAGAAAATGCTGGAAGAACTCAGCAGGTCTGGCAGCATCTGTGAAGAGAGAAACAGAGTTAATGTTTTGAGTCTATCTGAAGAAAGGTCATATGGATTTGAAAACGTTAACTCTGTTTCTCTCTCCACAGATGCTGCCAGACCTGCTGAGTTTTTCCAGCATTTTCTGTTTTTGTTTCAGATTTCCAAAATCTGCAATATTTTGCATTTATCTTACTGATATCCTTCAACTTGATTTACACTAAATCAAGCATCCCCACCACACAAAGAAAATGGAAAGAGTATTTAGGTGAGGGGAAAATATTCCTTCTCCAAGAATCAAGGTTGTTTAGTTGTGAAAACCACAGCGAATTTTTGTTGTAGATCCTATAATAAAGCAGTATTTGTGATACACTCTCAGAGATCTAATTCATCTTAATTAAGGGTGGTTTGGTTTGAAATAGCAATTCGTCAGTTCACAATCTGTTAAGTGCAGTTAGTGCTCATCAGTTGGCAGTTATACTGACAAGGTAAGCATAACCACAGGTGGGATAAAGGTCTCCCACAAAACTTATGACAACAGTCCAAAGTTAAATGAAATAAAAACAGAAAGTGTTGGAAATACTGAGCAGATTTGACAGCATCTGTGGAGAGGAACAGATTTAATATTTCAAGAAGGCTATCAGAAGCTGGATGAATTTGGAACGATTCCTTTGCAGTTTATTGAAGGCAGGAGTTTCCAGTAAGAATATGCTTCATCCCCTGTCGGTGCGCCAATAGGCCCAGCTACCAATAGTGTGGGAATGTCAGAGGATGGACTAGGGAATCAGGCCAGCTACCTCCCGGAATCCCTCCACTTTTATCCCCCTCCTATATTCAAGGACTTCCCATTGAACGTGAGAAAACACATTGTGGGGGGCACAATACAGCAGCTCTGGGACATCATAGAGTCACAGAATGTTACAGCACAGATGGAGGCCATTCAGCCCATCGTGTCTGCACCGGCTCTCCGAATGAGCATTATGACCTAGTGCCATTCTCCTGCCTTTTTCCTGTATCTTTGCACATTGCTTCTATTCAAGTAGTTATCTAATGCCCTCTTGAATGCCTCAATTGAACCTGCCTCCACCACACGTCCAGGCTGTGCATTCCAGACCCGAACCACTTGCTGAGTGAAAATGTTTTTCTCATGTCACATTTACTGCTTTTGCAAATCGCTTTAAACCTGTGCCCCCTTGTTCTTGACCTTTTTTATGAGCAGGAACAGTTTCTCCCTGTCTACCCTTTGCAGCCCCCTCCTGATTTTGAACACCTCCATCAAATCTCCTCTCAGCCTTCTCCTGTTCAAGGAGAACAGTCCCATCTTCTTCATGATACCATACATGACCCATGTTGTGGCTGGTAAGTGCTCCTGTATGAGGTGAGTGTAAGAAGGATTCCCTAGTTTGTTTCTTGAGAGCCATCTTCTCTGCGGGGCATTAGTGCCACATGCTTTACGGATGGTGGCAATAAAAAGTTAAGGGAGAAGATGCCTTTGTCACTGGCAGTGCCACCTGCACAGTGTAGGTTGGTTCCAGATGTCTTTGTCAGAAGGACAGACCTGCAAATGCGCCTGTGTTGGCTCAGTACCTGGACAAACAATTCCTTATGTTTGCCCAGGTTTGTCCCACGATGGTGACATAATGAAGAGCCTGGGAAGATTTACTGTGGAACAAAAACAAAAATAAAAATACCTGGAAAAACTCAGCAGGTCTGACAGCATCTGCGGAGTGGAACACAGTTAACGTTTCAAGTCCATATGACATCAACAGAACCTGCTGAGTTTTTCCAGGTATTTTTATTTTTGTTTTTGTTTTGGATTTCCAGCATCCGCAGATTTTTGCTTTTATCTTAAGATTTACTGTGGTGCAGTTACATTTCTTTCTAGCCTTCTTTCAACATATTCCACTTCAACAATGTAACACTGTGGGTGGAGTACTTCAAACAGCATTCTTGCCTCTGAGCAGAAGGTTATGGGTTCAATCCCTACTCCCAAGCATAGAGTCTAAACTGACAATTCAATGCACTGATGAGGGAGTTCGGTATTGCCCAAGGTTCTGAACATCTTTTGGATGAGACCTTGGACTATGGCTTTGCCTGGTCTCAGGCAGATATGAAAGATCTCATGGCTGTATTTGAAGAGTAACTCATGCTCTCCCTAGTGTTCTGGTGAACATTGATTCCTCAGCTAACAAAACTAAAACAATTATCTGATAATGTATCTCACTGCTGTTTTTGGGACCTTGCAAAATTTCTGCTGCATTCCTTACATTGCAACAGTAACTAGACTTCAGAAACACTTCAGAGCTTGAGGTGCTCTGGGACGTTGTGAGGACATAAAAGACGTTGTAGTAAGTTCTTTTAACCTGAGTTGCTGAACAGCAGGTCCTTTAATTTGATGCCTTGTCACTCTTTGAGCTTTTGATAAAGATATTTTTGTAAGGATTCCTTTTCATGCTGTCTCTTTGTGTCAGTTCTTCCACTTTGGTTGAATGCTTGTAAATGCTTGACAATTAAAATATTGGGTTGGTTTGAGTTGCATGGAAACAATAGCAGAAAGTGAAAAGCCTCCCAATCTGTTTTAAATAATGGAGGGAGTTTTTCCAGAAAAATGCCAACAGAAATGAATAATAAAAAAGTGTGCTGAAAAATAAATGCTGCAACCACCTTGGGTCCTTTAAAAGCTACATCTCTCATAGAGCTTTGCAAAGGCCCATTCCAGACGGAACAATGAGTCACTCAGCAATGCCATCTAGAAACGCACCCAGCCCTGTTCCGTGCATCATGGCCTGAATATTTCCCACGTCGGGCGGGCTCGATAGGAGCGGGCAGCGGCTGTCACTGAGTGAACCCCCGCCCGCGATCAGCTCGGCACCGCGATTTCACCCAGGCGTGCCAATGAAGACCCGGCCAGCGTGGATTGCGAGCGGTAGCGCTGAGCGGGCAGGAGGAGGAGGAGGGGGGAGAGCCAGGCCCAGCGCTCTTTGCACATGCGTGTGGAAGAACGCATCAATCTCCCTGAGGCATGGAGCTGCCTCAGAAAGACTGAAGTGCTTTTTAAAGAAATTATTAAAAGAATGAATAATTTAACTTAATGTGTCCCCTCATGTGACTGTGTGAGATGAGATGGGACATGTTTTTACTTTGCAGTAAAAGTTTTTATTCAATTTGTAATAATTTTAGGAAACCTCATCCCGCCCGTGGTCTGCTTGGTCTTGTTGCCTGCCCGCCAGCCGTAAGATTGGACGGGCAGCGTAAATTTGGAGTTAATTAGTACGTTAGCGGCCTTAATGGGCCTTTCAATTATCAGCGGGTGCGCACAGACTCTGGCACGTGCCCCCCGAATGGAATATTGCGAAGCAGCGTGATGACGTCGGGAAGCACGCCTAACATCATCACCCGCCATTTTACACTCCGGTGTGTCGGGCCCGCCCACGCACACCGACAGGAAAATCCTGGCCCCTGACACTTCAATGAATAGACTGGAATGTGGCACTAGGTGAGGAAGACTGACAATCTGGTTGTGTGTGGTGGAGCCACATTTTTAGTGGCCCAAATCTGTTCTGCTCTTTTGTCACAGGACTCACAGGGAAAAAAAAAAATGATGAACTAATCTGTTCTTTTTTTTGATGGTGATTGAGGGAGGAATGTTGATGAAGTTGCTCGAACTCTCCTGCTCTGTCATGGCCTCTTCTGCATCCAGCTGAGAGGGAGAAAGGACCTTGACTTTACATCACATCGGACAGTAGTACACCCGACAATGCAGCCCTCCCACAGCATGGCCCCTCCAACAGTGCAGCCCTCCCTCAGCATGGCCCCTCCAACAATGCAGCCCTTCCACAGCATGGCCCCTCCAACAGTGCAGCCCTCCCTCAGCATGGCCCCTCCAACAGTGCAGCCCTCCCTCAGCACGGCCCCTCCAACAGTGCAGCCCTCCCTCAGCATGGCCCCTCCAACAGTGCAGCCCTCCCCCAGCATGGCCCCTCCAACAGTGCAGCCCTCCCTCAGCATGGCTCCTCCAACAGTGCAGCCCTCCCTCAGCATGGCCCCTCCAACAGTGCAGCCCTTCCTCAGCGTGGCCCCTCCAACAGTGCAGCCCTCCCTCAGCGTGGCCCCTCCAACAGTGCAGCCCTCCCTCAGCATGGCCCCTCCAACAGTGCAGCCCTCCCTCAGCATGGCCCCTCCAACAGTGCAGCCCTCCCTCGGCATGGCCCCTCCAACAGTGCAGCCCTCCCTCAGCGTGGCCCCTCCAACAGTGCAGCCCTCCCTCAGCATGGCCCCTCCAACAGTGCAGCCTTTGCTCAGTATTGCCCCTCCAATATTGCAGGCTTCTTTCAGGACTGGCCCTCCAACAATGCAGCATTCCCTTAGTATTGAGCCTGCAACTGTGCAGCACTTCCTCAACGCAGGCCCATCCAATAGTCCAGTGCTCCCTCAGCACTGGTCCCTCCCACAATACAGGATTCCTTAAGTATCGACCTTCCAACAGTGCAGCATGCCCTCAGTACTGCCTCTCTGACAATACAGTCCCCCATTAGTGCTGCTTTAGAAAGTGCTGCACCCCTCGGTACTGACAACCCAACTGATTCATGCTGCTTAACAGTGCCGCACTCCTTTAGGACAGTCCCTCTGCCAGTGCAGTGCTCCCTCAACACTGCCCATCAAACAGTACAGGACTACCTAATACTGTCGCTCTGGCAGTGCAACATTCCCTCAGTACTGACCCTCTAACAGTGCAGCACTCCCTCAGCACTGCCTCTCTGACAGTGCAGTAGACCCTCAGTACTGCCCCTCCAACAGTATGCAGCACTCCCTCAGTACTTACTGATTCTCCAACAGTGCAGCACTCAGTCAGTACTACCCCTCGACAGTGCAATAGTCCCTCAGTACCGACCCTGCGATAGTGCAGCACTCTCATAGTACTAACCCTCTGACAGTGCAGTAGTCCCTCAGTGCTGCTCCTCCAACAGTGCAGTAGTCCCTCAGTATTGACCCCCTGACAGTGCAGCACTCCTTCAGTACTGACCCTCCAACAGTGCAGCGCTCCCTCAGTACTGACCCTCCGAAAGTGCAGCGCTCCCTCAGTATTGACCTTCTGACAATGCAGTGATCACTCAGTAAAAATCTAGGCCGATAATTCGGTGCAGTACTGAGGGATTGCGGCACTGCCAGATGTGCCAACTTTTGAATGTGATGTTAAACTGAGATGCGCTGTTCCTTCTCAGATGGACATAATTGATGCCAGAGGATTATTTCAAAGAAGAGCAATGGAGTTATCCCTGGTCTCCTGGACAATACTTATCCCTCAATCACAAAATACTGATGATCTGGTCATTACCTCATTGATGTTTGTGAGAGCATATTGTGCACAAATTGGATGCCATATTTTGTACATTATAACAGTGAACACACTTCCAAAGAACTTCATTGGCTGTGAAGCATTTTGGGATGTTTGGTGATCATGAAAGGTGCTATATAAATTCAAGTCTTTCTTTATTTGTTCTCGATTGCACTGGAGGGTCAGTGATTTGAAAGGAGGTAAAAGAGCATTTAGTGGGGTCAAAAAATAAGAAGAAAGTAAAAATTTGTAGAGAGAACAGGGAATGAGGGGAGAAAAAGATTGAATGTTTGGGAAAAACAGAACGTGAGGGTGTTTCAAATGTAACACTTTCCAATTTTAGCCACCCTCAGGCAGCATTGGCAAAGCTTTCACTGTTGGTGCAGGGCCTCATTAAGCATAGGCACAACAGATCAGCTCTAACACTGCAATGCTGTATTCTTACCTGTGGCCTCACTTCCATCCAGCCCACCCCCACATCAGCAGTAACAGCTTATAATATTTAGCCTGCACTATTAGTGCAAAACACCTTGAGTCCAAAACAATTCCGGTTGGATGTGAGGTAAACCCCTCACCATAGTGCCAAATCCAACCACAGAACAACTGAAGGAGTTACTATTTCCAATATCCCACCTCTCTTGTGAGGAATTATTATGGGGACATTTTGCCCCAATGAACCTGAACCAATTCGAAATGATCAATCTCACTTCATTCACGTGTGCAGGAGCAAATTGAGAAATGAGACTGCTGGAAACATGAAATAGATGATTTTTCAAATAGTCTCAAATCTTTCAAATCTGTCTCGCCCCAGATGCAGAACCAATGTGACCCCCCCTGCTCTCACCATCATTGTTCACCATCGACAGACAGCGTTAAGCTACCCAATATAAAACACTGCAATCATTGTCTCATAGTAATCAGAGCAGAGCCAACAAAGGTAACATGTGAGTAAATCAATGAATGCACACACGGGACTCTCCGATCCCTCACACACTCTCTTAGCATCCAGGAAGCCCAGCTTGAAATCCATATGTAGTAACCACCTGCAAATCTGCCCCCTAAATAATGGTGCAAGTGCAGTATTATTACTTACACCATGATCTTGTTGGACAGGAATAGAGACCAGAGAATAAAATGTTATAATTCTTCTCTTGTTTATAAAATTTATATTCTGCTGTGTGTGGACCAAAATATATTTTCTCTGCATTGCTCAATCCCCAGAGCTGTCTCAGTTTTATTCCAAATTCACGATATTATATTATATTCACTATATTATATTAAGCTGTCACTGTGCTGGTGTAAATTTCTCTGACTTGCTGACACTGTAAAAATATTTTTAAGATTTTGCAGTTCTGGGAGGATCTGGAATAGAGCATTGATGTTTCAGATGGTATGAGAGCCTTTGTCTTGCTTTAATGTTCTCTCTCCTCTACTTTGAGCCTCTGACTCCTTGCTTGCACCTCACTGGCATTGGACACCTTTGGCACCTTGTCCAAGAGGACATTCTGTCCGCATGGTGCCAGACATTGAACGTCAGAAGGTTATTCAACATCTCAGCCAAACCTGTTCCTGTTAACCTCCCAAAGCAGACTTCACAAAGTCCTTCGCATTATACAGCGTCCTGAGGTTATTCATATCTGAGAGATTGGACTAAGGCATATTTTAAGAAGTAACCGAGTTGAGCAAAAGCATGGTTCAAAATGTTTTGAGGAAAGTAGCAAAGGGGATCTTTAGGGAAGGAGTTCCAAAGGATAGATCTGAGATGGAGCTGAGCTCCGCTACACGTGCAGATCACCCAGACCGGGTTTACATCACCCAGACCGGGTTTACATCACCCAGACCGGGTTTACATCACCCAGACCATGTTTACATCACCCAGACCGGGTTTACATCACCCAGACCGGGTTTACATCACCCAGACCATGTTTACATCACCCAGACCGGGTTTGCATCACCCAGACCATGTTTACATCACCCAGACCGGGTTTACATCACCCAGACCGGGTTTACAACACCCAGACCGGGTTTACAACACCCAGACCGGGTTTACATCACCCAGACCATGTTTACATCACCCAGACCAGGTTTACATCACCCACACCGGGTTTACATCACCCAGACCGGGTTTACATCACCCAGACCATGTTTACATCACCCAGACCGGGTTTACATCACCCAGACCGGGTTTACAACACCCAGACCGGGTTTACATCACCCAGACCGGGTTTACATCACCCAGACCATGTTTACATCACCCAGACCAGGTTTACATCACCCACACCGGGTTTACATCACCCAGACCGGGTTTACATCACCCAGACCATGTTTACATCATCCAGACCGGGTTTACATCACCCAGACCGGGTTTACATCACCCAGACCATGTTTACATCACCCAGACCAGGTTAACATCACCCAGACCATGTTTACATCACCCAGACCGGGTTTACATCACCCAGACCATGTTTACATCACCCAGACCATGTTTACATCACCCAGACCAGGTTAACATCACCCAGACCATGTTTACATCACGCAGACCGGGTTTACATCACCCAGACCATGTTTACATCACCCAGACCGGGTTTACATCACCCAGACCGGGTTTACATCACCCAGACCGGGTTTACATCACGCAGACCGGGTTTACATCACCCAGACCGGGTTTACATCACCCAGACCGGGTTTACATCACCCAGACCGGGTTTACATCACCCAGACCGGGTTTATATCAGACCAAAGGACAATGTAATGCAATGATGAGCAACCTAGGCTAGTGAGTGGGCCTCAAGATTGAAACCAGGCATGCGCACTAACCATGACCCCCAAAAATAAGATAAATTACATTTAATACATGCCGAATATTTCATAATGAGTTACAGAAAATGTTTAATCATTCACATATTAATAGAATTGTCATGAACTTCAGATGGTAAAATCAAAAGAAATATTTATGCTTGTCTTATCGACATTATACTCTGTGACTTCTGGTTGGATCTGTCCTCAAGTGTTTGTGGGGCCTGCTGTCTGTTAATGTTGTCTCCAGCAGGCCACCTTCCTCAACCACCAGTGGAACAAATCAGACTAGACTACCTTAAAGTTATTGCACTCACAGAATCAACAGCGCACTGCACGAATTGAAACTTCTCTTCACAAGTAGATATTATGCTTTCACAAGGTCATAAATTTTCTCAAAGTCTACCTGCTTCAGCTAAGACTACAATAAATTTCATAACTGGCAGTCCTCCGGCGACACTGAAATCATTTGTTTCCATGTGCTTTACAAATGCTGTAAAACAAGGTAATAATTTATTGCTAATTACTTGAATACACGTCTGAATGAAACAAAAATACCAACCATTACAAAATGTACAGCATAGCTCAGGTGCTTGTAAGTGACACATAATTCATTGAGTGAGAAACCAATGCTTTTGCCGTATAACGTAATTCAATTCAATTTAACTTGGTTTCACTTATTATGAATAACACGCAGCACAGTGCAAATACTAGCAAAAACCAAAGTGAAAACTTTCAACAGTATTGTCTTGTCTCCTGTCAAGTGGTGTTGCAAGCCGACAGTCACTGAGATAAACGCATCAATGACGACCGCAGCTGAATTCTTTTTCCTGTGTGCGGGTAACAATTGACAAGATGTCTCACGGGCTGCATTCAGAACCCTGATGGGCCACATGCAGCCTGTAGGCTGTAGGTAACTCACTGCTACTGTAATGTGTTTCATGGGCCGTAGTAAATGGCAGAAGATTGCAGGGCGAGCGAGTCAAGATCATGTTATTTGTAGTTAAGGGACATTGGAATTTGGTGCATTGGGAGAAAGCTAGTGGAGATTGACTGGGACAGGTATGACTGAGACAGGTATGACTGGGACAGGTATGACTGGGACAGGTATGACTGAGACAGGTATGACTGGGACAGGTATGACTGAGACAGGTATGACTGGGACAGGTATGACTGAGACAGGTATGACTGGGACAGGTATGACTGGGACAGGTATGACTGAGACAGGTATGACTGGGACAGGTATGACTGGGACAGGTATGACTGAGACAGGTATGACTGGGACAGGTATGACTGGGACAGGTATGACTGAGACAGGTATGACTGAGACAGGTATGACTGGTACAGGTATGACTGAGACAGGTATGACTGGGACAGGTATGACTGGGACAGGTATGACTGAGACAGGTATGACTGGGACAGGTATGACTGAGACAGGTATGACTGAGACAGGTATGACTGAGACAGGTATGACTGGGACAGGTATGACTGGGACAGGTATGACTGGAACAGGTACGATGAAAGAATGGGACTCAGTGCAAGACTGGATGTAAGCAGTGGAGATTTGGACAAATTGCGGTTTGTGTAGGGAGGAGTGAGGAGGTTTCCTGAGAAATTGAGTCATGGGATGGTAGAAGCAGGGTTAGGGTTTCATAGTTGGTAGGGTGTGAGCTCAGGGGAGAGGGAGGCAAATATGCAGGCGAATATAAGTAACATTAGTGATGGATTGAAACAGAGTTTGGAGCTCAGTTTCAGATCAAAAATGAGACTCAAGGCTGCATTCCACCTGGTTCAACCTGAAAACAGACAAGGAGAGTGATAGGGACAAGGTGAGGGGAGTTGCTATATAATGGTCTTGGGCTTTGGTCCATTGTTCAACTAGAGCAAGTTCTGGCTCATCCACTAGGCAAGCTTTCAAATTATAGTTATTTTCACAAATAATGGCCCTTCTAGCCCAGGGCACTGAGTCTAAATATTGCCTCGCAGTAGCTGCCCTAATTCAGCAGGAACTGGGATCCAAGCTGTCTGATCTGAACATTCCTCTCTTTAGCATGCAATGAGTGTTAGAAATCATTCACAGTAAGTATGGATTTCATAAGCTGTTCACTAGTTTTTGACATGTAGAAGGTTATCGTTAACTCTGTCCATTTTATGATTATGTTTGAAGTTATGAAAGTACAAAAACCCCTATTCAAAAATCTGATTTGGAAGAAGGTTTTGGAACTGAAATTAATGAAACCTCTCCCTGTGACTCCCTGAGTTCCCGTTGATTTCATCTAGATATCAGTATTCTGACTGAGTCCCTGGTCATTGTCACTAACCAGTGACACTGCCTGGGAAGCACACACACATGTGAATATCAGCAAGGACAATTCAAACTTGTGTTTCAGGAACTTCAGC
Source organism: Cetorhinus maximus (assembly GCF_964194155.1). Classification (NCBI taxonomy): domain Eukaryota; kingdom Metazoa; phylum Chordata; class Chondrichthyes; order Lamniformes; family Cetorhinidae; genus Cetorhinus; species Cetorhinus maximus. Next base: position 20,454,218 of record NC_135910.1, on the reverse strand, counting down.
ACAACAACCGTTAAGGGGGGTCAATAGATGTTGGTGCAAGAAATGAACTCTGTGACAGAATAATCCAAAATTATTTCTCTCTCTAAGGCCTCACCCGATCAGACCAGCCCTCCAGAACCTTCTCTAGCCTTTCATTACCTCGCGTAACCTTTATCCTCCTGTATATCCATCCCCTCATTCAATAATTGGTAGGAGACACTTCATGCATCTTGACTCAATTTCCTGCAACTCCACTGACAATCAACTCTTTCCCATCATCTCTAAAATACACTCAAAACCCAACTCTTCCACGAAACCTTCGAAAACCTCTCCCAATTCTCCAACTACTGCTCCTCTCTGCCACTTGGGATGTTTCCTATAACAAAGGTGCTGTATAAATACATGGTCCACTCTGGATGTTTGATGGGGTAGGCTTGATTTGTCCAAGTGCTCTCCACCTAGTCCAGAATGTTACAAATGTTTTACTGGACGCAGGTCTCATTGCCTAAAAATGACCAATTGAGGGGAGTTCTGGGTCAGGTTGAAAGCAATGGAACTTAATCCGATTGTTTCAGAGACCGTACCCCTTCATCTCTCATTGACTCAGACCGTACCCCCTCATCTCTCAGTGACTCAGAGACTGTACCCCCTCATCTCTCAGTGACTCAGACCGTACCCCCTCATCTCTCAGTGACTCAGAGACTGTACCCCCTCATCTCTCAGTGACTCAGAGACTGTATCCCCTCATCTCTCAGTAACTCAGACCGTACCCCCTCATCTCTCAGTAACTCAGAGACTGTACCCCCTCATCTCTCAGTGACTCAGACCATACCCCCTCATCTCTCAGTAACTCAGAGACTGTACCCCCTCATCTCTCAGTGACTCAGACCGTACCCCCTCATCTCTCAGTGACTCAGAGACTGTACCCCCTCATCTCTCAGTGACTCAGAGACTGTACCCCCTCATCTCTCAGTAACTCAGACCATACCCCCTCATCTCTCAGTAACTCAGAGACTGTACCCCCTCATCTCTCAGTGACTCAGACCGTACCCCTCATCTCTCAGTGACTCAGAGACTGCGCCTCACTGTGTGTGAATGATCCAGAGGCCGTACCCCATTGTGTGTGAGCGATTCAGAGACCGTACCCCATCATGGGAGTGATTCAGAGACTACTTCATTGTGTGTGAGTGGTTCAGAGACTGTACCCCAATGTGTGTGAGTGATTTAGAGACTGTACTCTATTGTGTGTGAGTGATTCAGAGACTGTACTCCATTGTGTGTGAGAGATTCAGAGTCTGTACCCCATTGTGTCTGAGTGCTTTTGGAGATAAAACTAGGGTGGAGTGAGAAAGGAATTTCCAAATTCTTAAGTATTCTGAAATTTCTTTTTAAATCACTGTGCTACTGAGCATTGCTTAAATTGGTAAACATCTGTTGCCTCCTTAGTAGGCAAATACTGAAACCCATTACACTTGTATTCAGAGTGATCCATACAGTTATGACTGAGTGAGAATGTATTAGAAAAATGTTCTTTCATTTCTGAGACCAGACATCTAATCCAAATGGGAATGTTGTTAGCCTGTGTTTCTCTGCGACAGCTGGCAAGCATCACCTCATGAATTGATGAGCTTGAGGAGCTTTAACCACTCCCCATTGGCTTGATCCCTGCACAACTATCATTTTGTGGTCTCACTGACAGAATTTACACAAGTACACGTGTCAACTTGATAGTTACCACCAAAGGAATCTCTGACTTGCCTCTGCTTAAACTGTGCTATAGTAGAGATGACACACCAGGTTCTATGTGCACAGGAGTTTACCGTTACTTTTAAGATGTCTGCTCTCATGATTACAGCTTCTTGCTCTCAGTTTAGTTTCTGTTTCTCTAACCACACTCAGGCTTGACTAACTGCACAGGGAGAGCAAAGTTAACATACACAATTTAACAAATACCAAAACTTGAACAATTGAATACTACATCGAAACCAGCCCAGAAGATTGCATTGGTTCTAATTTTATATTGCAGGATATATCTTGGTACGAGGTGATTTCCACTCCAGCCAGAAACAGGTCCCTAAGCGCTCCCTGTGCGGGTGGAGGGGGGGTGGAATTCCCTCAACCAGGAGTGCGCTCTTTCACGCATGCGCACGAAAAAGCGCACAGATCTCCCTGAGGCTAAGTGCTGCCTCAGGGAGATCGGCTCAGAATTAAAACTTTAATTAAACATGTTTAAAAATTTCCCCTGCCATGTCCCCTCATGTGACACTGTCAGATGAGTTGGGACATGTCCATAAGTTTTATTGAAACCTTTCTTAAAGATTTAAATACCCTCACGAAACCTCATCCCGCCCGTGGATGAGGTTTGATGCTTTTTCTGAAGCCCGCCAGGGCTCCCGGCCTGCCCGCCAACCCTAAGGTTGGACAGGCAGGTCCATTAATGATTTTAGTTAGTTTCTCAATGGCCTCAATTGGCCATTGACAGGTCGGTGGGCACACAGCTGACTCAACAGCGCCCCCACTGACCTGAAAATGGAAACATGGCGGGATGACGTCGGGAGTTCCGCCCGACATCATCCTGCATCATTTTACGGGTTGGTGAGCGGGCCCCATCCCCCCCGCTCGCCGACTGGAAGATCCTCCCCCATGAAATTGGTGAGAGTGCAGGGAGGAAGGAGAGCATGTAGGTGATTTTGATTTACAGCGAGGCTGTGAAAATCAAGCCTTGATAGTGGGCAATAAGACATCTGGAGCAGAGAGAGCTGGATAATTGCAAATATATTGTATACTTTGGTTTAACTTAATAACGTGAATCAAGACATGATTTTCTATAAACCCCAATTTGATTTTATGAAACCCCTTTGAGGACTAACTGACCTCTGTACCTTCCAAATTACATGAGTATTCTATCAAATAATATTGGTAGAAGACCTGTTCCATTTTTTTCAGAATTGAATCTAATAAAACAGGATCTCAGCATATGTACAATTTCTAGATTATTTGTATTGCAATGCATTCTCTGAACAAATTCCAGATAGTGCAATTTTAGATACTTATTGATTTTTCTGCAGAAGCATTGAGCTCTAAAAGGGATATTGAGCATTAGATTATTTGTAAATCTTAGCTGTGTAGCTTTTAAATTATATCTATCCATGCATAATCACCTGTCACTGGGATGAATCAAGAGCAAACCTTTAATCGAGTTTTATTTCCTTCACTAGTTTCTATGAATAAATTTCAAAGCAAACAAGATATAAAAGAAATGAAATTGGTGGCTATCCAGTGGCAATGCCCATGGCGAACTGAAAGATCTAAGAGAAATTTGTGAGACTTATGAAGCAAGTGGCTGGAAAGATGCTTTGTGTAGGTCTCCTGGAAACTCTGGAAGAAGGACAGAAATGTGACAGATTGTTTTGTGCCAAAGTTTTTAAGTATGATGCACAAGTCTTAATGTCAGCGGGACTCCTGTGTTTGTCGCTGACAGTTAGTTTTGGAACTTGGAGCAGGGCTGTGATATTTAGCTGTTTAGGTGAAGCTGTGCTTAACCTAGCTTGTTTCTTTGTGACCTTTCTGCTGAGGAGTAGCTTAAGCTGGTTAATTGTGGTTGCTGTGGAAATTTCTGCTTGTAAATCCTGGAGCAGAAGCTAGATTATTGAGGAATGTTGGCAGACAGCAGTTGATATATTTAGCAGTTGAGTAACTGGATTCCCTATAGATGCAATCGCCATGCTGCTGCTGTTGACTCCAGGTAAAAGCACATCTAAAGTTAATATGGAATTCCTATGGATTCAACGGTATTCCATTCACAGTTCCCATTATGTGGAAAGCTAATGTTTCTTTGCAAAATAGGAGACTTGGGAAGGATACCTGTCCTAACTGAAAATTTCAGGATCAGAAAGAGAATTGACAAAGTCAATGGAAGCAATTTGCTAATTTTGCATGGGGGTTCAATTTCCAGGGGACAGAATATAGTTCGGACAAGAACTCTGTTTGCACATGGGTTAGTAGCTATCAGGAACACATTTTTGACAACCAAGGATTTTTTAAAAATAAGTCCATCAGTAGTGTTGATCTCTGAAAGAAAAACAGCCTTGTCAGGAATATGGTCTTTTACTGTCCCAAAATGGATATTATTGTCACTCAGTGTCCAATTTATTCTGATTGGAATGCAAGGGACTCAAACTTTAGTTCCAAACAAATTTCAAGCCAAATTTCTATTAACTCCCATCACAATGTTCCTACAAGTAGCTTATCCATCTTCAGGGGAAGGAGTGAGCAATTTGCCTGGGAAGAATCAGATCTCATTTGCCCCATCTGTTTTCTGCTGGTTTCAAATAGGAATATCATGTGATATGCGCTGTGGATGAAGAGAAAGGTTGGATGTTAAATATTAAAATAGTAAAGCTGGTAGGATCTGGAGATATATGAATAGACTTCAGGCCACCAGCACAGTCAGCAGCGTGGAGCCACATCTAACAAATAGAAGGCTGAACAACATAACCAAAACAACAAAAGGCAAATAGGAGGAAGTAATGCTGGAACTGTAACGTAATCTGGTTACATTGTGCCCAGTTTGATCACCAAGACCATCATTAATCTCTCATCTGTTAAAAAAGATTCTGCTTTTCCATTCTTCCCACTGAAGTGGTTAATTTCACACTTACCCACTTTAAACTCTATCTGGTACTTCTTTCCCAATCAATTAACTGCTGTCCATCTCTTTGGATCTTTCTTGTGTCCCCTTCACAGCTTCCTTTCCCTCCTAACTTTGTATCATCAGCAAACTTGGATATATTACAGTTAGTTTCCCTCATTGAAGTCCTTGATATAGATTGGAAGTAGCTGAGACCCAAAAACTGATCCATGTGGCACTCCACTGGTTGCACCCAACTATCCATTTATTCCAACTGTTTTCTGTCTGTTAGCCAATCCTCAATCCATAGTAATATATTATATCCAATCCCCATGCGCCTTAATTTTGCGTAACAACCTCTTAGCCATAACCAATATTATGTGGTGGGGAAATATTTCAATAGGAAATACAAGTGATAAAAGAAACTTTAAGTAGAGCAATGAGAATATAGACATGGAGAATTCACGATGCAGGAGGTCAGATGTTAAGAAATTAAGATGTGAAATTAAATAAACAAAGAACAGGAATAATTATAATGATGAACTAATGAGTTTTTACACTAATATGAGGAGCATTAGGAGCAAGTTATTGAAGTTTGAAAAGGAATACATTGAGAAGATGAATAATAATTGGTTTAATGATGATATAATAAAACCCAGAGGGTCGGATTTAGTTACACGTGGTAAACATAGAATTATACTGCAAAGAGGTGGTCCATTCGACCCTTTGGCAACTCTTTAAAAGAGCTTTCCAATTAGTCCCACGCCCCTACTCTTACCCTACAGGCTGACCAGAAAGTATAGCTGATCTGTCTGTAGGCTTACTGAATTAGTTTGGCCTGACAGTTGCACAGTCATTCATTAAACCTTATTAGTACAAGTTGGAAACCTCTGTTTTGTAGTAATGCCATGACTTCTATTAGGGAAGAACAGTTTTACCTTGGCTAATGGGTAACATTCTTCCATTAATGCAAGAATTCTCCACGGCAAGATTGAAACCAGGACAAAACTGAATGAGCAAAGCCCTGGTATATAATGAAAAACTAAAAAGAGTGGAAGAGGAAACAAAAGAAGATGAGATATAAAAACATTTTTAAAATCAAAGCGAGGGCTTCACTGGCTGGTTGACAATGGCCATCAATTGTGTAGAAATCCCAGATACTATAGTTAGATAAAGTGGTGGTGGTGGGAGGGTGATATTACAAAGGCTCATATAATGACACCGCTATTCCCTCCAGGATAGAGATGATTGGATATTTCCACCATCAATCACACCTGGAGATTGCACTGTGAATGACTAGGATTGATTTTACAATCATAATTTACGTTATATGACTATTCTTCGCTCACTGCATTTTGTTGGGTAAATAATCCTGCTTTCTTGTTGAAAGACTTTGCTGTAGTTTTGACCACGAGTTCCAATTGTTATAATGCGTAGACACTCTTTAAATAGATTTGCTGTAAAATAAACTGTTCATTGTGAGTACTGCTGTAAATCCCACCCATTTTCCAATTCATTGCCTGGCACAGAGATGCCAATTAATATACAATACGATGGGTCATGACTGGCCTCTAGATGGGACTCAAATCTGGCTTCCAAAGCTTTTGGACTAAAGTTTTATCCAAGGATTTCTTTACTGGTCATAAAAGGATTGTTTGAAAGGAATGTGGACAACTTCAATCCAATTCTAAGCCACCAGGTGCTTAAAACATTTCTGTATTAAACTGGATTGTCATTCAGAGAGATGGAGGAACTGGAGAATCCTGTATAGATGTAGTAGAAGGTCTTCTTTGTGACTGGGACTGAGGATCTGACCATGTAGCAAAACAAAAGACACTTCACTGTGTGCCTGACAGAACTCCATTCACCTCCAATAGACTGAAGAGTGCTCCATTCCTCTGACCTCTCATTCTCCACAAGCGGAGTGATCGGCACCAGGTGGGGGAAGGGGGTTGTTGGGTGGGGTGGCATAAAAAAGTTGGTAGGGCACCATAAACAATGATCAAAGGAGTGCAACTGATGGCGGACATCAGTTGTCCCATTATCAACTGAACTTCTAAGAATAAATGTCCTGACCTACAGAAAGCTGTATAAAAGTTGTTAATCCTAAGGATTTGGTATGATGTAGTGAAACACAGCAGACACAGGACTGCCAACTCGTGACAAATCAAAATGATGGAGAGTAATGTGGAGAGCACCATTAAACACATTTCCTACATGGCAACAGTGACTATATTCAAAAGTATTTTGCTGGCAGTAAAATGCTTTGGGAACCTTCTGAGGTTGTGAAAGGTGCTATATAAATGCAAGTCTTTCTTTGGTAAATAATCACAGCAGTAGATTAAAATAGGGAGAGCTCATGGGTGCATTAAACATCCACCTGAGTCACTGGATGGGACCTCAGTTTAACTTCTGAACAGATGGTTGGCATTTCCAAAAACACAGCATTCTCTTAATACCGCACTCAATTTTCAATCCACAACCACCCTTGTGAGTTAGAGGTGAGCGTGTTATTGAGTGAGCCAAGCGAAATAAACACGAAAGCTCCTTAACTTGTCTCATGGTCAGGTTCAATGTGTACAGAAACCTGGCACCAAGAGAAAGAAATTAATCTTTTCCTAAACCCATGTTGGTTTGCAGTTATTTGCTCTTATCCTTATTTGATGCGCTTTGTTTGGTTCCTGTAATACTCTCTAATTTAGTTCCCATTGTAAATGACATGCTAATAGATCTATAATCCCAGGATCATGATTATGACCTTTCCTGAAGAACAGATACACATTGAGTGTTTTCAGTCGCTGGGTGTCACTCTGTACCTATGATTTGTAAAAAAAAAGCCTTTGCCACAACACCCCTATTCCATCAATCAGCAACAGCTTGCATTTATATATCACCTTTAATGTAATAAAAACACCCCAACTTCATAGCAGCATTATCAAACAGGATTTGATACCAAGTCAGAATATGTTAAGACATACGAGGCAGATATTAAGGAGCATTTTAAAGAGAGGGCAATGAAGAGAGAGTTTAGCGAATAAATTCCAGAGCTTGGGACCTAGGCAGCTGAAGGTATGGCCACATTTATATTGACTTGTCGTTGAACAGAGAATGGAACCTGGAATCTGCCAGTTGTTTGCTCAGCTTCATACTGCAGAGTGCATTTATCGGAGTTTTTTTTTTGGTATTTGCTTAAAGAGAAAAAAAAAACAAATACTTTAGTGAGTGAATCTGTGTTTTCATGGTCGCAGTAGAACGTTTTTGATTTTAATGTGTACAGTGTGTTATAATTATGAGGTTTATAAGATTATTATATTTTGGGACTGTAGTTTTAAATTTAGGGCAAATGAAGGGGTTCATGTGACCTGTTCTGCCATCTGCCTGACAGTAAGCCTGGGTGTTTTGATTGTTCAAGATCAAAGGAAGGCTTGGATTGTTTTACTGAGAGGAAAGTACAAGGTATTTAAGCTTGGAGACAATGGCAGCAGTCTCTGTGTTTACAATGGGTAGACTCTTATTCTCTTAAAGTCCCAGAAAGGTGTCAGAGGTATCAAGTTATAACCAGCTGTGCTGTAAACTGTCCATTTACATTTAAGATGAAAGAGAGTTAAGGTCAAGGATAGCTGATTAACATATCTACCCAGGTACAAGATTAATGTGTTTCCAGATTCCATGAGGAAGAGGGCAGAGGAGGCCATTTTTGAGGTCAGATTACAGGCTTCCCTATAAATAAGTGACTATCATAGACAGACAGCAGAAGTTCATGTGCTCAGCAGAGAGAAAAGGCCGCTTGCCTTTGTGAGCTACCACAGTTGGATGTGGGAAGGGAAAAGCCTCCAGTTGATGAGGTGCATCTTACAGCCACCTATGGATTCCAGGAGATTTATTATAGCATGGCCAGGGGGAAGAAAATTCATTGGAACAGGCTTTACTGCTGATGGTTAGTTTAAGGAACTTTCAAGCTGAGGATGGAGCCTGAAGACGGTCACTCAAAGTTATTACCAGGCAAAATGGAAATGGAAACAGGAACATATTGGAAGCTGGGAGCAATTGTACAAGCACAAACCGTGTGTTTGCTAAAAGGAGAGAGTTCCAAAGCTGCACAACCCTCTGAGAGAAAAAAATTCTCATCCCTGTCCTAAAGGGGTGACCCCTAATTTTAAAATAGTGCCCCCTAGTTCTGGACTCACCCAAAAAGGGAAGTGCAATAGGCGTTGGAGGTGGGTCATTGAATATTTTTAAGGCAGAGGTGGATAGATTCTTGTTAGGCGAGGGAACTAAAGGTTATCGGGGGTAGATGGGAATGTGGAATTCCAAACACAAACAGATCAGCCATGGTCTTATTGAATGGTGGAGCAGGCTCGAGGGGCCGGATGCTCCTGTTTCTTATGTTATTATGTTCTTATGTTCTTTAAGTTATTGGTCTCCACGGAAATTGTAATAAGTGCGACAATGAACTGAATTTAAATGTACAGTGATTGTTTGCAGAAGAGATCCAACCAGCTCTTATACAGTGAATGACAGACAGCAGCACCTTTATGTTATTTTATTTGGCTTGGAGACAGTACTTGTGTTTTAGGGTCTGCATGTAACCCATTGGTAGTAATTATCTCAATGCCACCCAATGCTGGCCCAGCCAACGAAGCCCATTGCCACACTCTGCTGTCTGTGACCTCAGCTCTTCCCTTCAGGCTGAGGCTATTACATCAGCACTCATTAACAACTGTTGCGTTTTTATAATGATATAAAGACCCCAATCACTCATAAGGGATTGTGTAAACACGTTGAGGGTTCATTTATGTAAACTACACACATGGGGCGGATTTTACGCGAGTGGGATTTTATGGTCCTGCCGAAGTCAGTGGAGTTCGGAACGGCTCACCGCATTTTACAGCCCCGTTCCCACCGTGATGGGGCCATAAAATTCTGGCCATGGGAATGTATAGATATGGATAGAAAGCTTGAGGACATCAGCTGCAGAGCTGTGTGTGCCATGTTCTGTTCACAGGCCAAAGTGAAACTGAAACTGGATCACATGACACAGCTCCCCTCTAGTGATGGCAGGCTGCTATCCCTTAAAGGTGTTGCATTTGCTGGGTGAATGGTTAGGGTTAGGGTGGCAGCACCTGCACTGGCCATTTTGCTGCCCACTTTACTGCTACCCTCTGCTGCCTGTGATCTCAGCTCTTCCTTTCACAGTAAGGATATTGCATCAGCATTCTTTAGTGATTTTGTCATCAGATTCATATTTAAATAGCAATCTTTTATAAGAGCCCAGCACTTCCTCTGTGCTGTGACATATCCTGGGCCGTGTAACATATCCTCTGTATTATAATGTATCCTCAGTTCTATACAACTTCTCGTTATTGTAATGCTTCGTCAATGATGTAACACTTCCTCAGAACAGTAGCAATCTTTCTGTGGTGTAACACGTTTTCTGTGTCCCAGGGCTATAGGGTGGACTTGTTCTGTGCATCAAGCACAAAGCTTTCAAATTCGCTCAAATTGTTTGGCAACTTGCACAAAGCGTCCCAATCGATTGACTTGAAACAATAAAAACCACAAAAAGTGAATTAAAAAAAAAATCCTATTCACAAAAAATGTAGCCAAACACATCCCTAACGTTTCTCTGGCAGATTTTCCATCCGCCCACCATATCGACCTCAAGATAATGTCCAGGGAATTGTCGGCCAGTTTGAGTCAGCACCTTCAAGGGACAAAAGAATACTGGGAAAAAATCCATATTTATAAACTGATATCTCCTGAACAAGCTGACAAGCGATTTAAATACATCTCTCCTGCTGTCGTCAGTCTTTGGTATCTGTCAGTTGCTGGTGCAACTGATCAGGATCCAGTATATAAGTGAAAATGGTGCTGATGTCTGTTAATATCCAATTTCATTTCAATCCCATTACACTGTAATTCATGAATGTCACTCAAATCTTTGATGTGTGTCCAATAATTTAAGGGATGAAATTGAAAGTTCCTCTGGAAGCAAAATAAGCAAGAATGATAATTAATAACCCGGAGAAGCTGACTGGATAAGGGTGGGCGGGTGGAACAGTTGTAGAATTTGACTTCAGCCCAGATGCTTGGGATGATTGTTCCATCTTTCTTGTGGCTGCGATGGTCGTGCAGTGAACGCGTTTGATCGTCTCACTCTAGTTCTCAGTGGTCACTAGCTCAAAACACAAAACTGATAAACTCATTACAGGAAGAACTGAGGTGTGAGAAATAGTAAAGGTCACACTGAGGCAGAGCTGAACAACATTTGATGGGACAGTGTAGAGGGAACTTTACTCTGTATCTAACCCCGTGCTGTACCTGTCCTGGGAGTGTTTGATGGGGACAGTGTAGAGGGAGCTTTACTCTGTATCTAACCCCATGCTGTACCTGCCCTGGGAGTGTTTGATGGGGACAGTGTAGAGGGAGCTTTACTCTGTATCTAACCCCGTGCTGTACCTGTCCTGGGAGTGTTTGATGGGGACAGTGTAGAGGGAGCTTTACTCTGTATCTAACCCCGTGCTGTACCTGCCCTGGGAATGTTTGATGGGGACAGTGTAGAGGGAGCTTTACTCTGTATCTAACCCTGTGCTGTACCTGTCCTGGGAGTGTTTGATGGGGACAGTGTAGAGGGAGCTTTACTCTGTATCTAACCCCGTGCTGTACCTGCCCTGGGAGTGTTTGATGGGGACAGTGTAGATTTACTCTGGGCAGAGTTTTTCCGGTGCCATGTGGGGATGGGACCCACAGGCCAACACGTGTAATGATGCGCGGTGACGACAGGTGTGCATCCCAACGTCACCCCGCGCCATCATGATATTTCGGATGGCGGGTGCGCGATGATGTCCATTGCGCACCCACCATTAATAAACGAGCCACTTAAGGCCCTTGAGGCTCGAATTGACCTGGATTTTGCGTCACCTGTACGATCTTCGGCTCGTCACACGGGCGCAATGGGCAGGCAGCTCGCAGGAATTTATATGAAGCTGATCAGCTGATCCACGGCCGCGAGAAGAGGACTTGGTGGACTTGCGATTCTACAGATTTAAAAGTTACTGTTCCACCATTACTGAAACTTGCCTGTGTGAGCTGGAGAAGTTGAAAACCCCTACCAGCTGCTCGGACTGGACTCATAACCTTCACTTTGTAGGGAGGATTTGTTTTGCGCCTGTAGATTTCAGAAAGCATCCCTGAGCCTGGGAATGGGAGCTGAACTGTCCACTGGAGGCAGCTCCTCTCAGGAGGAAGGGAGGGCTAGAAGGAGGAGGAAGCCAGGAGTGCACATTCAGCCTCCAGGGGAGCCACCTTTGGGAGGACAGGCGCAGGCACAAGGGGCGCAGGGCCAAGAGTTAGTCCAAGGCGGAAGGGGCCACAGAAGACGCCACTATCCTGCTGCCAGGGTTTACAGGTGGGGAAGCAGCTACCTCAATATGTCTGAGGTGCAGTCCCGAAGGATGCTCCGTCTCTCAAGGGAGACAGTCAACTACATCTGTCAGATGATTGGGCCTGAGATCTCCCCTAACTGTGTGGGTGGACACCCCATGCCAGTGGCTCTGAAGGTCACAGCTGCCCTCAACTTCTAGGCTTCTGGCTCCTCCCAGGGCTCGGTGGGTGATCTTTGCGGTGTCTCCCAATCAGCTGTCCACACTTGTGTCAAGCAGGTCACAAACGTTCTCTTCAGGTGTACATTGACCTTCATCCACTACCGCTGGGATGAGGCTAGCCAGGCAGAGTGAGCCAGAGGCTTCGCGGCCATTGCTGGCTTCCCCCGTGTCCAGGTGCTATAGACTGTACACATGTGACCATCAAGGCGCCAGCAGGTGAGCCCGGTGCCTTCATCAACAGGAAGGGCTCCCACTCCATGAACGTGTAGATAGTGTGTGACCACAGGATGCTGATTCTACAAGTCTGTGCAAGGTACCCAGGCAGCTCCCATGACGCCTACATCCTCAGACAGTCCCAGGTGCCGGAGCTCTTCAGTGCTCCAGCCCGACTGGATGGATGGCTACTGGGGGACGAGGGCTATCCCCTCAGAAGGTGGCTCATGACGCCTCTCCGCCACTCAAGAACAGAAGCTGAGCAGCGGTACAATAGGAGCCACGGCACCACAAGGGAAGAGTTAGATGGACAAGTTAGGTGGAGAGAGCCATCTCTCAAAATGTGCTTCCGATGCCTGGACCGCTCAGGGGATGCACTCCAGTACCCCCCAGATTGAGTGTCCCTGATAGTGGTTGCATGTTGTGCTCTCCACAATCTAGCGCTGGAAAGGGGGGACGCTGTGGACGATGAAGATGTAGATGGAGTGGCTGTGGCTGAACATGATGAGTCCAGCAGTGAGTCCGAGGATGAGTACACTCAGGGAAATGCTAAGGGGGCAGACACTGACGCGGGCACACTTCAGGGAGGCAAGGACACCCAGGAGGCTCTAATCCAAGGAACCTTCAGCTAGCACAGCACATATGGATCTCCAACACAAGCCTGGGCTGCAGCCTGGAGAGGTTAGTGCCAAATCTGTTAGGTAGGAGCATTGACGATGGGCCTAGTCAATAAATGTCAATGACACACAAATCACTCATAACATCTCAGGAATCCATCCACCTGCCCAAGAAAAGAGGCACCCACAGCCGTGTTAGACGATCTTAATGCTTCACAAAAGTTTCTTAACATAACACAAATAAAATGGTGTCACACTGCAGACCCGATCAGAAGGAACTCATAGGGGAGGCCAACAAAAAACCACCAGTGCTGAACCCGGGATGTCCCTGAGGTGTCTTAATTTTACGTTTGCGGGTGCTATGTCTTTGTGCTGTCCCCTCGCTGGCACTGGCGTCTGAGACAGCCTGCTCACTCTGCTGTCCTGTTGGCCTCGATGACCTTGGCGGACGTTCTCTGGCCCGTGGAGCCTGTGCTGGCCCCACCTGGGAGGGAGCTGCCAGTTCCACAGCTGGCATCTCCCCAGTCGTCGCAGCCTCATTGGGTGCTGCGGTCACTGGGAGAGGGGTGAAGGAGCTGCCGGCTTCATCTGGAGCGCCCTGAGAGGCGCCCGCAGAGACAACAGGCAGCTGCTCCGCCGATGTGAGGTAGTTTGGCCCTCCCTGCTCACCATAGATGGATGGGCACCGAAGTGGGAGACCTGGTGCCCAAACCACCGTCCACACAGGCACTGACCACCTGAGGTCAATGCCACTGTGAGGGATTGCAGGTCCAAGCGCAACCCCAGGAACCCTGATCCTGTCCCTGGAGCTGCCTCTCCATGAGAGTCGCCACTCTCTCCATGGAGGAAGCTTGGCGCTCATGCATGGCTACAGTCCACGTAGACTCCTCCACCACTGACACCAAGCCAAGCACAGCCTCATGTATCTCCACCAGATGCTCCTGCACACCCGGCCGCATTTCCTGTACCTGCTGCGTTGTGGACGACTCCAGAGGTTCATCATCGGCCATGGATTGAGCATGTGCCTGGGTCCCTTGCAGTCCTCCGACTGTTGGCGCCATGGGCACTGTCTGTCTCTGCCAGCTTCTCCAGCGACTGTGAAGTGCCCTCACTGCTGTGCCCTGGGACACTAGCCGAAGATCTGATACCCACAGAGGTGCCAGTATCTGCGCTGGTGCCTGCCTAGCAGAGATGGTGTGACGCTGGTGATGTTGACACTTCATGGCCCTCAGGTGTCAGAGGGGTCCCTGCTGCTCCGGGTCCCAGCCGTGCGCCGCTGATGCTGTAAGGAAGAGTAAGGAAATTCGATCAGTTAGCCTGCGGACAATGTCAATGTACATGCCCATTCCCCGGATCATCATGTGCTCATCATTCCACACGCACTGGGCAAGCCATGTTGGTAACGTCACTCACTCAACAATCAGCACTGCCATGGCTGTTGGGAGACTATTGGTGAGGTGGGTGCTGGCCAGGCATACCTGCCCGTGGAACCCCAGCTTCTCTGGCTCCAGTGGACCTGGGCGCGTGCCGCCTCTCCACGTCGAGGGCCTCCTACTCAAAGCGGCTAAGCGGCACTACCCGGGCTGGCCCACCGCCAGTCCTCACCCGCCCGGCAGTGTTGTGAGAATTTTTCTCCTGGAAATGAGAAAAGAGCATTGATAAGTGATACTTGTACCGTGAATCTCCTCGCAGCCGGCCCACCCCAAGCCCAGTTGGCCATTGCAGGGGTCCAATGCCTCCTTACCCCGCTGCTGCCGAACACTCACAAATATGCCAGGTGTGTCCTTCCCACCACCCCACCCCGCACCCCACCTTGGCCACATGCTGCCTTCATCACCGTTGGGAGCACACACAGTTTAACCTGCTGTTGCAAGGAGGCACAATGACGTGGAGCGCAGAGGGCAGCAGATCCATCTGTGACACGCCACCTAGAAGACCCCCTCCCACCGTGTCATCACCCTGACTTCCATATGTCCTGGAGTTGGAGCACTGCGCCTGGGGGCAGATCCTCCAGGTTGCTCCCACCACAGTCATGTGGGTCTCAGTCCACCACATGCTGTGGGTGCAGAACCCATCTCATCACCGCCCTCTCAGGCTGACCAACGTGTGGGGAATCTCTGCTGGCCCACCCAGCTAAGGACACAAGCTGTCAATGACTCATTACATTCAGGCCAGTCAGACATGGGTGGGGCGCCGGGGGTGGGGGGTGGAGAAGCTTACATGATGGGTGAAGTGAAGGATGCCAACGTGCTCCTCACCCTTCCCGTGTACAGCAGGTCAGGCAGGCTTGTGGCACTGGGTCCATGAGCGCTGCACCATGTTGTGGGGCTCACGACCTCTGCTACCTCCTCCCACACACGTTTTGTCAGTTGGCGGGGGCCTCCTCCTGGGGGATAAGCACCTCCCGCCGTGCGGCCACCTCCTCGAGGAGGGCAGCAAGACACTCGTCAGACACTGGGCGCACATGGACCACCCGCCCTACCCTCCTGCATGGTCAGCCTGGATCTGCCTTCGCCCCGACCTCTGGCCATGTAAAGCAGCCTTGGAGCGGCTGCGGCTTGGCCTTTAAACAGGTCGCGGGGTCACCGTAGGACCCTGCGGCGATCGCTAATCCACCACCACCCACCCACTCCCGCCGTCCCCGGGAGCTGTCAAACACACTGAGCAGACCTTAATTGGCCCACCCGCGTAAAATGGCGGCAAGGTCCCGATCGTCGGTGGCGATAGGGTCTGCGCCCCCGTGCCCACTCCCGCACAGCCTGCCCAACATGGGGAAAGTCCTCCTCTCTGTACCTTACCCTATCAGCCTAGACTGGGGGGCATTCAGCCACTGTGGTTCAGCCGTGACTAAGACACGTTGATCTAAGTTTTCTGCCCCAATCAATTTAAGCGATATTGTTGATGTTACCTCCTCATTCCCACTTCGACCCCAACCCCCACCCCAAACAACATCAATACCTTCATTCCCAGAGTAAAACTCGCATTAAACTTTATCAACATCAGAGAAGAGTGACAGGAAGTGTGTGATAGGCAGACTGTATAGATTGTTCTTGCTATGAGAGTCTGAATAGTGACTTCCCTCCAAACTATCCACTGCCCGTTCATGGGGCAATAAAGAAAGATTCCACGTTGACAAAAAAACTACACTCAATTAATCCCCCAGCCTAATAATCCTGCTCTCTTGACCCCACATCTGGCAAGAGCACCCCCACAGATGTGTCAGGAAATTTGGGAGCCCTTGCAGCGCTGACAGACCCCCAACCTGAAGGATCTTCTACTTCAATCATTCCTGTGGAAAAGTGGTAATAAGCCTCCCTCCCAGTGGCAAATCACATACTCCTACGTCATTAAGCAGGGCATCGTGAGGGAATTGCAGCAAGGTGTGGGGCTGAATGGCCCCCTCCTGTTGCCGTCAGTGATGGAGTCACATGGCTGGGTGGTATTTCTGCTCCATTATTAATCTCCAATGGGTGGAGAATTCAGCCGTGGGCTCCCGTTGCTTTTCTGCATCTGAAGATACGACAGCTGGATCCTGACTCTGCACAGGCATTTTTACCCAGAGTGAGTGGAAATTGAAGCTGCGACCGTTTAATATTCATGCACGACGGCCAGTGAGTGCATTAAGCCAGTGAGAAAACCAGGTGAAGAGCTCATATTGGTCATAAAGGAAAAAAACCAAATGAGAAACAGTAACACTGAACTGGACTTTCATAAAACCTGCAGACTGGAGCAGGTAGGAAAGTTTGAGCTCGGTGAAGACTGAGTTTGAGGAGGAGATAGCAGGAGGAGATGATTTCGGTGAGGATATGTGGGGGTGGGGGGTGTGGAGTAATGAAGAATGAGTGAAGACAAGGAGGAACAAGGGAGGAAGATTCCAAGGAGCAATAGCCAAAGCAGTTATCAAATAGTTGTAAAGTCAGTGTGGCCTTTAATATCAGTAAACCATGTCAGCTAGTACCTTAGCAAACTACCATTCATAATTGAAGCACAATAACCATTCTTTAGCCATCTTCCTCACTGTTCCACCTGTCATGTTTAGTTTGTAATGCAATTATCGCAATGGGGAACTATTATACAATGAAAATGAAATGAATCATAGACACTGTGAAATGCTAAATACCACACTTCATGACATCTAAGATTATTAATAATCCGATAAGAATGGGATAAAACAAGACATTATCATTTCAGGTCAGAGTCATTCCACAGGAGGGCTGAGAAGCTCTAGAATGGAATAATAGAGTGATACAGTACACAGGGAATCCTTTCAGCCCATCGTGCCTGTGCCAGCTCTTTGGAAGCTGACCAATTAGCTCTTTTTCCAAAGCCCTGTAAATGTTTCCTTTTCGAGTATTTATCCAATTCCCTTTTAAAAGTTACTATTGAATCTGCTTCCACTGCTCTTTCAGACAGTGCATTGTGGCTCATCGTAACTCACTGTAAAAAAAAATCTCCTCATCTCACCTCTGCTTCTTTTGCAAACTGCCTTCAATCCTTGTCCTTCTGGTTCCTGATCCTCTCGCTATTGGAAACAGTTTCTCCTTATTTACTGCTCCCATGATGAATGTTTCAAAATCATGAGGAAATGCCCCTGTCTCATTGATTTTGTTTCAACAACGACTACTTGTGAATTCTTGTATTAATGGCAGAAGGAATGGAGCAATTCCTTCTGTTTTATTCCCCAATTTATCCAAGTTTCTCCTGCCTTTGCCATTGCCTTCGCCCCCACCTTCACCTTGTTTAAGGTGCTAAGTGTCCTTACTGGCTTGAAAAAAATGCTGGAGCAAAGAAGTTTTCTTTTTATTGTTTCCTCAAGTAAAACCCCATTAATGCCCTCCACCCGCATATATTGAAGTGCAATTGATATGCAATTAGCACTGAGCTCCTGCTTCATGGACCTGGTTCAGCCTCCATTACCTTGCTCATACAAGTCTAGATGATGAGTCTCGACAGACTAAATGATCTTGTGAGGAGGCATCACAAACTAGGTTGAGTCCTGTCCTCCTGCACAAAACCTCCAGCCAGAATTCCTGGAAAATAGAGGCAGGAATTTTGGTTCAGTGTTTTGCCTCTTGGCCTAAAGAGTGGAAGAGCAAATGCAATCTTTGGCTGGGAGGAAGCATTTCCAGTGGGAAACAATTCCCTGGAACTGGAAAGATCTCTTTTTAGGAGGAATCATCAGTTTTATTCTTTTCACTTTAATATATAATGTCAAGCCACAATAAACTGGGGAAAACAGATTTTCAGTTGATACCAGTGGAAAATATGTTGGCAATTCACCTATGTAAAATGAGCTGGCATTTTTCCTGGTTTAGGTTGCCAGTCTGGGAACAATAGAGCGAGTCAGTGTTATCTGGGTAAGTGCTGTGTAAATGTGCTGCTTTTTTTTATTTGTTTGGCTGTGAAAGCTGTTATAGTTTGTTGTTGAGCTTAACAACCCATTCAGTAGCTTCAGTTGAATCAGTTTGAATGGTTATGATGCCGCCAGGAATGGATCTCACAGGGCAGGAGTTCAGTATATGGGCGATGGTCTGACTTGGTTGGCCACACTCACAATTTGAGTTGTTGATGGTGGAGGACTGGGTATCCATAAGGCGCAGTGGGCCATTAGTAACAGCAGAATTGCATTCGAACACAATCTGTAACCTCATGGCCCAGCAAATCCCCCACTCTACCGTTACCATCAAGCCAGGGGATCAACCCTGGTTCAATGTAGAATGCAGGAGGGCATGCCAGGAGCAGCACCAGGCATACCTAAAAATGAGGTGTCAACCTGGTGAACCGACAACACAGGACTACTTGTGTGCCAAACAGCATAAGCAGCAAGTGATAGACAGAGCTAAGTGATCCATAGCCAACCGATCAGATCTGAGCTCTGAAGTCCTGCCACACCCAGTCGTTAATTATTAGACAATTAGACAACTCACTGGAGGAGAAGGCTCCACAGATATCCCCATCCTCAGTGATGGAGGAGCCCAGCACATCAGTGCACAAGATAAGACTGAAGTATTTGCTACAATCTTCAGCCAGAAGTGCCGAGTGGATGATCCATCTTGGCCTCCTCCAGATTTCCCCAGCATCACAGATGCCAGTCTTCAGCCAATTTGATTCACTCCACATGATGTCAAGAAATGGCTGAAGGCACTGGATACAGCAAAGGCTATGGGCCCTGACAATATTCTGGCAATAGTACTGAAGACTTGTGCTCCAGAATTTGCCATGCCTCTAGCCAAGCTGTTCCAGTACAGCTACAACACTGGCATCTACCCGGCTATGTGGAAAATTGCCCAGGTACGTCCTGTACACAAAAAGCAGGACAAATCCAACCCAGCTAATTGCCACTCCATCATTCTACTCTCTATCATCAGTAAAGTAATGGAAGGGATCATCAATAGTGCTACCAAGTGGCACTTGCTTATTAATACCCTGCTCACTGACGCCCAGTTTGGGTTCCGCCAGGGCCACTCAGCTCCTGACCTCATTACAGCCTTGGTTCAAACATGGACAAAAGAGCTGAACACACGAGGTGAGGTGAGAGTAACCGCCCTTTACATCAAGGCAGCTTTTGACAGAGTGTGGCATCAAGGAGCCCTAGCAAAACTGGAGTCAATGGGAATTGGGGAAAAACTCTCCGCTGGTTGGAGTCATACCTAGCACAAAGGAAGATGGTTGTGGTTGTTGGAGGTCAGTCATCTCAGCTCCAGGACATCACTGCAGGAGTTCCTCAGGGTAGTGTCCTAGTCCCAACCATCTTCAGCTGCTTCATCAATGACCTTCCTTCCATCATAAGGTCAGAAGTGTCAATGTTCGTTGATGATTGCACAATGTTCAGCACCATTCGTCACTCCTCGGATACTGAACCAGTCCATGTCCAAATGCAGCAAGACCTGAAATATCTAGGCTTGGGCTGACATGTTTCAGATAAAAAATTGCCAAGCAATGACCATCTCCAACAAAAGAGAACCTAGCCATCACCCCTTGACATTCAATGGCATTACCATCACTGAATCCCCCACTATCAACACCCTAGGGGTTTCCATTGACCAGAAACTGAACTGGACTAGCCATATAAATACTGTGGCTACAAGAGCAGGTCAGAGGCTAGGAATCCTGTGAAGAGTAACTCACCTCATGACTCCCCAAAGCCTGTCCACCATCTACAAGGCACAAGTCAGGAGTGTGATGGAATACTCCCCACTTGCCTGGATGAGTGTAACTCCCACAACACTCAAGAAGCTTGACACCATCCAGGACAAAGCAGCCCCGCTTGATTGGCACCCCATCCACAAACATCACTCCCTCCACCACCGATGCACAGTAGCAGCAGTGTGTACCATCTACAAGATGCACTGCAGGAATTCGCCAAGGCTCCTTCTACAGCATCTTCCAAACCCACGACCACTACCATCTACAAGGACAAGGGCAGCAGACACATGGGAACACCACCACCTGGAAGCTCTCTTCCAAGCCAATCTCCATCCTGACTTGGAAATATATCGCCGTTCCTTTATTGTCACTGGGTCAAAATTGTGGAACTGCCTTCCTAACAGCGCTGTGGGTATTCCTACACCACACAGACTGCAGTGGTTCAAGAAGGCAGCTCACCACCACCTTCTCAAGGGCAACTAGAGATGGCAATAAATGCTGGCCCAGCCAGGGAAACCCACATCCCATGAATGAATTAAAAAAAAGAATCCTGATTGATAGAGATTGTTACTAGGTGAGCGTTGGGAGACAGCGGGGAAGGTGGTGAAGTGCAGTTGGTGGGATATGACATTTGAAGATGCATTCACTGAGTTTGACTGCTCATGTGAGGTCATTGGGCTTCTTTTGTCACAGCATCCAGATCCTCAGGGCTTGACTCCTGGCAATGACCTCCGTGGCTAACCTCTCCCACTTCCTTCAGGAGTGTGTGTCTAGAGGGGTTTCCTGGCCTCCTGCGAATGCAGGACCTCACTCCTCTTTTCCACTCCCTCCACCGAGGCTTCCGATGCAGCAACCAATAACCTGGGAACCACTGTTGTGCCATTTTTTCAGTATTTCACAGTCCTCCCCGACTGCCAGACCTGCTGCAGCCTTGATGCACCCTCACCTTTAAAAGGTGCAGGCTAACTTTGAATGATGCTAGACAATGATGATATTGGCCCCTTGCTCTGCTGTTTATCCCATCAACAACAATGCGATTAGCACTGGTTGGATGTTAAAGTCATTTTGAAGAGCATGATGGCATGTGTGTTGCAGTCAATGGGTGTGGGTTAATTGGGCATCATATGCCCTGTGCCTGTTTTTGGGGTATTGAATTTAGCCTCCCTCCACTTTGCCCCTGGATGAGTAATTTTACCAACAGTAATGGAATTACGTTGTATCTAATTTTTGATGCAACAGGTCTCTTAATGCTCCTGTATTACAGACGCCTCATCAATTTCCGCTCCATTTATACTTCAGAGGAATAGATATTAAGTACTGAAGCACAGAAAATAATTGCAGCAAAAAATAAGCAGTCACAATAATCAGGCCATTATAGAGTACTTAAAAATGGTGTAACATTCACCCTGGCTGGATTCGAACAGCTGGAGAGGAGATTAAGTGATTAGCATTTGTAAAAGTGATAGCTCAGGGTACGGACAGTAAAATTATAATATAAATTGCTATGTTATTATTCAGGAACCGAATTAAGACAGAGCTCATGCTAAGTTCTCTTTCTCATATAATACAGGGTGATTGTTACTGCAGACTACAGAGCTAATTTTCTCTGATCACATTATCAATGCAAAGATTTGTCCACTTGCAGGAAATTGTTGGAAAGGAGGGGCCCATGGCATGTGAGTAAGCCATGCAGTGGAGACTGGGCCCTAGTGCCTGAGTGATTAGAAAAGACTGGTCAAATTGGGACATGGAGCCAGGGTTGCAATTTGCCGCACCCAGAGCAGAAACTGTGCGGGATGTGTTTTCAAACCAGCCAGGAATGCTTGGCAGCATTTTCAAAATTAACATTCTGTTCACAAAAACCAGGCTTCTCAGAAGCAGAGTTTTAATGGTATCCACCACCCAATTCCATTTTTTAAATTCATATTGCTGTGTCTTAACCAGTCAACTCTCAATCAACCAAAATCCAATTCACATATTATACCGATTCAACTGTAGAATTTCAAAAGGGCGAAACCATTCCCATTAACTTTTATTATAAATAATCCCTGACCCAAGCATAATGCTTAAATATTAATTCCTGATCCATGTGCCTATATTTAATATACTAAGTGAAGGCAGGATATTCAAAGCAGAGCAAAATTACATCTACAGAGAGATGGACATTTAATCCGTTCTTCAGTTTATTTCCAGTGTTGTCTGCATTTTTAATTATAATATAAATTAATCATTAATTTGCATAATACCTTTTCAACATTTTTGTGCCTGCCTTTTATAGATATTCTGATGTAAATCAATTGTATCTTTATGGAGATATTATTATCTAATGCTGCAGTGAGTTAGGGAGCATTCTGTTTTGTGTTTAAACCAAGGATTCAATCGAATTGAAATCTCACGGTGCAATATTAGTGACAAAACATTAACTGATTGCCATGGAAACCCTTGCTATTGGACTGATTAAACCCATTTTCAAAATAGGTTTCCAACATCAAAACGCGCAGAGAAAACCCATGAACATAATAATGACTCATTCTGTACAACAAAGTTTAATGTGAAATGAGTTCGTCCAAACATTTTACATCCAGATGCTAACTGCCAGAGACTCAGTGCACATAACTACTGCTGTGTTCACACAAACTGGAGTTCAAACAGATGGGATTTAGGAATATTGATTTCTGGTGTGAAATACAGAAAAATGCTAAGGGCACACTTCTTTTGACATTGGAACTGAGGCATATTGATGGGACAGCGTAGAGGGAGCTTTACTCTGTATCTAACCCCGTACTGTACCTGTCCTGCGAGTGTTTGATGGGGACGGTGTAGAGGGAGCTTTACTCTGTATCTAACCCCGTGCTGTACCTGTCCTGGGAGTGTTTGATGGGGACAGCGTAGAAGGAGCTTTACTCTGTATCTAACCCCGTGCTGTAACTGTCCTGGGAGTGTTTGATGGGGACAGTGTAGAGGGACCTTTACTCTGTATCTAACCCCATGCTGTACCTGTCCTGGGAGTGTTTGATGGTCGGATACTATCTGAACTGTAAAGAGCTCAATTTGCCGGCACTAATATTATTCACCTAATGAACATTAAGTTCACCCAAAAGATACTAATTAACTGTCACATGCTGAGAACAGAATTAAGAAACATTATTCTCAGTATTCTACCTCAAACCAGTAATTTCTTGAACACAAGCATCTCAGTTTACTTTATCAACCCCCCTCAGTAAATGAGTTAGAGGCTTGTAACTCCTTCCAGAGTATTGAAGGGCCGTCTTTGTGAAACACGGTACACATTGATTAGAAATCTGTCTGCAATGAGTGATTAGTAAGTACAGTGAGCTGAACGATGGCTTTCCACATTTGAAAACTAGTTTCCAATTTAATCCACATTCTCCCATCCCCTGTTCGAGGGTTCTGGCTGAATAGGTTTTGTGAATCTTTGCTCAGAGCATTGAGATGGGGGTCTGTATACTGTGATGGTTGGGTGGGGAGGGGGGAGGTGGGGCAGGGAGTTACGTGCT
The DNA here is from genome assembly GCF_964194155.1 of Cetorhinus maximus. Lineage (NCBI taxonomy): Eukaryota > Metazoa > Chordata > Chondrichthyes > Lamniformes > Cetorhinidae > Cetorhinus > Cetorhinus maximus. The sequence continues at coordinate 20,430,511 of NC_135910.1, read as the reverse complement.
GAGGTGGGGGCTGTGTACTGAGGTGGGGGGGCTGCATACTGAGATAGGGCGTTGGATACTGAGTGGCGGGTGGCCGCTGTGTACTGAGACAAGGAGTTGTGTACTGGGGCGGGGGGGCTGTGTCCTGAGATGGGGCATCTGTGTACTGAGGTGAGGGTTCTGCGTATTGAGACGGGGGTTCTGCGTATTGAGGCAGGGGTTCTGTGTATTGAGGTAGGGGTCTGCGTATTGAGGCAGGGGTCTGCATTTTGAGGCAGGGGTCTGCGTACTGAGGCTGGGAGCTGTGTACTGAGGTGTGGGGGCTGCATAATAAGATAGGGATTTGCGTACTGAGGTGGGGGTTGCATACTGAGATGGGGGCTGTGTACTGAGACAGGTGGATGTATTCTTTGGAATGAGAACCTTAGTTTGTGTAAATCATTCGTCCCCGATTGTAAATGTATCAAATCTGATTCACATTTTTTTGACATATGAGCAAGGTCATTGATGTGGTGCTCTTGAAAGCACGGATGGGACCACACCAACAAGCACTGGTAAATATACTTTATCTCAAATAATGATGATGGAATCTGTCACCATTAGTCACCATAAAGCAGCAGCCCCACATTAAACTGTACAACTTTCTGTATCTAGTAACACGTGTGAGTGGAGAACACCACGTGACATGCATGATGGCATGTTCTGGGATTGAGGAGGGAAGCAAGCTCTCAGGATCAGAGATCAGAGCAGAGTGGATATGTGATTGAATATTCAGTGAAACCTGTTTCGAATGCAGTTCCTTCACCATGTAAGTCTGGAGGATCAAAACCGAAATATTAGAATTTCCTGATGATTCACCTGGGCAGGAACTGAGAGACTGAAATCAGGAATATTCTGGGTTTGATCTGTGAGTCCGTGCGGAGCCAGTGTCTCTCTGAGTTGGGATGGCTGGGGAGCTTCCTGTTTTTCTCAACAAGGCAAGGAAACAACTCCTGATTGCTATCCCATAACCCTGATTGGAAAAATGCACTTATCTGGATATTGAGGGATGGCAGAACAGCCTTTCAGGTTTCAAAGCATTTTATCAAGGTTCATCATATCTTCCTTGCTTTTGAACTCTGTGCCTTGATTTATAAAGCCCAGGATCCTATTTGCCTTTTCAATCACTTTCTCAACCTGCCCTTCCACCTTCAATGATTGGTGCACATATACCCCCAGGTCCCTCTCTTCTTGCACCCCCTGTAGAATTGTACCCATTAGTTTATATATTGTCTCTATTCATTCTTCCTAGCCAAAATGTATCAATTTGCACTTGCTGTGTTAAATCCCATCTGCGTCCGCCCATCCTACCAGCCTGTCCATACCCTGCTTCCTTCATGAGGAAAAGCCTTTTGATGCAGGATCTGGAATGTGTTGCCTGAGAGGGTGGTGGAAGCAGATTCTCATATGGCTTTCAAAAGAGAGTTGGATAGGCAGGAAGGGAAAAGCAAAATTCAGGGTTCCAGGAAAAGGGCGGGGGAGTGGGACTAGCTAAAGAGCCCTTACAGAGAGCCAGTACAGGAGGCCAACTGGGCTCCTTCTATGTAGTAACTATTCTATGATTCATAGTTGAATAGTGGGCCAAGAGTCACAGTTTTGGATCGCCCATGACAAATGGCCCTCTGAGTGCAGAATGCAGTATGGAAGCATAGTTGCCTGTTAGATGTGCCATTATAACAGGGGTCACTGAACTTTAAAGTAATTCATTATGGGCGAAGGTGTTTGAAACATTGAAAATCATGATTTAGTGTGCTATAAATATCCATTTCACACCAAATAGATGGAGAGGCGCAATACACTGTGCAGCATTTGCAAAATGTGTGGAGTGAAGCTAAAACCCACAGTGCTTAAACAACTGTGACAAACTCGACAAATATAATCTGAGGCATGGTGTACAAACCACTAACTGACACACTGCTGTGGCCCAGCCTCTTGTCCCCGATTGTCCAGTAATACACAGTGAGATATACTCAGCATGGAATTGGCACCAAGTCTTCTGGAAGAGTGTTCGAACCTGTTGCTGTACCTGTATCAACTGACTTCGCCGCTGCCAAAATGCAGGATGAACACCCTGCTGCTTATCACTCTGAACCATAATAATTACCAACTGTGGAATGAGGTCTTTTACATTTGTATTATTTATTTTGCTTCCTGAACAGACTTTCATTACCTGGGTTGTCAACTGTGCCTTGAAGCGTTGGGTAATTAGAAAATAGTTATTGAAAGGACAGTGCCAAAGGCATTTAATATCTCAGTTTTGCAAACAATGCTTCCTTCAGTGAGGGATTTAGGAGATTGAAGTTTAAACAATCTCTCTGCATGTGGGTGGAAGAGAATATTCCCAAATTTTGTATCCCTTGAGCTTCATTATGGGAAGAGTAGCGTTGAGTGATGTACAGTCATATCAGTGCAGAGTGAGCCAGTCCCTCCAGTGCTGACAGTCCTCCTGCAACTTTGAGAAGTGTTGAGTGTGCAGCTGACTCTCTGCCCAAGAGCAAACAGTTTTTGATTTTTTTTGTACTTGATTACCACAGTTTAGTGATCTGTGTGCACTGAACCCTAAAGCCAATTGGACCTCCACTGTTCCTAGCTTTTCACCATTTAAAAAATGCTTGCATCTGCCTCTTTTCCTAGACTATCCACTAGTGGAGGAAATTTCTCTCTACCTGCCCTATCGAAACCTTTTGTAAGGGCTTTTGATCTTCACCTATCCAGCCTGGAATTTCGAGGCGCTGAGCAGAGTGATCCCCCACATCAAGAGAAAAAGTAATTGGTGGAAAATGTTATGATCATTGTAGAGGTGGATAACTTTTAAAAAGAGATATAAATTTCCCAGTGACTAACATAATAGAATCACACAACACAATTTCAAGTTTAAGACTTTTACTGCAACAAATAAACCATCATCAACATTGATTAACATTAATTAGTCAGTAACTAATACATTATACTACATAAAAGGCATTCCTCAGTAACTTCTAAACAGAACCAAAAACCCCATGCCATGTTTATATGTTATGGGATGTTCTCAGTAGATACGTAGCTTAACATTCCATATACGGACCATATGAGAAATGAAATCTTGCTTGAAATTGCAAGAGTGAAATGAACTCTGAAAAGAAAATGTCAGTATCTCAGCCATTTGATCAGAGCTGAGCAGCCATGGAGATCTTTTCTGGACGGCAAAGGGGAGGGCAGCAGAAAGAGGCATCGACCTCGGATGATGGATGTTGCTGAATGGTTGCAGACAAGCTACAGTGGATATATGAGGATGGCTCAAGATCCTTTCTCCCTGCACCACCACCCCCTTCCAGGGTAAACCTTCCAGTGTCCTTCTAAACACAGTCACCTACACTCAATCTTCTGAGTATATTTGAATGGTCTTCTAGCAGCACTCATTGATGACTCCATGGTCATCTACTCTCTACAAAAAAACCTCATTCCTGTTCTATCCTCACCAGCATTTGCTCAGCAATTTACCCAAGAGCAGTTATTTTCTTCTGCCTGGCGTAGCATCACCTGCTTTCAGTCTGACCGACTCTGAGGCTGGAATTTTCCAGCCCTTCATGCCATGGGTGGGGGAGGGGGCTGTTGGAGGGGCAGTACAACACTTTGCGTTGGGTAAATTCTGTCCTAAGAGTCTGCAAGTCTGCACACAGGAAGGCCAGTGGTTTCTCCCTTTGTGTTCAGGTGTTAAAGCTCACACCTGACTTTCAATAGGGCGTGACATGTCCCCATGGCAACCAGATCACACAGGCCTGTCACCAAGCAGTGTCCAATACCACTTCAACCATCCCCCATTCCAGGCCATTCTGTTTTACCTTCAATTAAAAGAGACAGTTTAAAACATAAGCTTCTTATCAAACCTAGCAATCAGAACATTGACACTGGCTTTCCAATGACTGGTTACAGAGAGGCACTGAGAGGCAAGTCAGAAACAAGAGGAGGCCAGTCAGCCCCTCTAGTATGTTCTGCCATTCGATGAGGTCAGGGCTGATCTGTATCTTAACTCTATCCACCTGTCTTGACTCCACATCCCTTAATACTCTTGGCTGGCTAAAATCTATTGATCTCAGATTTTAAATTATTAGTTGAACTAACATCTGCTGCTTTTTGTGGGAGAGAGATACTCCTTTCTACCATCCTATGTGTGAAAAAATAATCACCAACCTCTTCCCTGATTGGCCTGGCTTTAATTTTAAGATAATGACCCCTTGTTTCTCTCTATCTATCCTCTAAATTCCTTTCAAAATCCTCAAACCTCAACCCAATCATCTCCTAACTTTCTATCTTCTCTGGAATACAAGCTTAGTTTATAATCGCTCCTCATAATTTAACCCATGGAGTCTTGAGAACATCCCGATGAACCTGCGTTCTGCTTTTTCCAAAGCTAATGCATCCTTTCTCAAGTCTGTGAGGGACCTTATTGAAAACCTACTGAAAATCCATATACACCACATTCACTGGCTCCCCCCTTACCAATTCTGCTAGTTACAACCTCAAACAAACTCCAACAGGTTTATCAAACACGGGGAAGAATTTTCCGGTCGGTGACCGGGGGCGGGGCCCGCTTGCCGATGTGTAAAATGGCGCACGGTGACCGTCAGGCGGGTGTCCCGATGTCACCGTGCGTCATTTAGATTGTCAGATCGGCAGGCTTGAGGCCGACCTGGATACGTTCCAGCCAAAGTGTCAAAGGCCTATTCAGGATATTAAGAGAGTCATTAACGTTGTTAAGGATGCTGCCCGTCCAACCTTAACTCTGCCCAATCCTACCGTTATTTTCTAAGTGTCCAGTTATCACATCTTTTCTAATAGATTCCAGCATTTTGCCTGCTGTTGATGTGAGGCTAACGGTCTGTAGTTCCCTGTTTTCTCTCTCCCATCTTTCTGAAATAGTGGGGTTACATTTGCCACCTTCCAATCTCAGGAACCATTCCACAACCTATAGAATTTTGGAAGATTACCACCAGTGCATCTACTAATTCTACAGTCACCTCTTTCAACACCCTGGGCTGTAGCTCATCAGGTCCAGGGGATTTGTCACCTTTCAGCCCCATTAATTTCTCCGGAACTACTTTTTTTAATCTAATACTAATTTCTTTCACTTCCTCATTCTCGTTGGCCTCTTGCTTTTCTAGTATTCCTGGGAGGTTTTTTGTATCTTCCTCTGTGACGACAGACACAAGTTTCTCTGCTATTTATTATTCCCTGTTTATAAATTCTCCTGTCTCAGACTAAATGTCCCTTTAAAACCCAAAACTCATTCAGGTCTCTTGACATCAGCATCAGACAGAGGTGTGGAGCTGTCAGCAAGGATTTTGTTTAGGGAGAATGAAGACACCTCTCATGATATCACAACATTCCAGTGTGTTTTACAGCCAATTAAGTGTTTTTTGAAGAGTTGAAGCGTTGTCACTGTTGTAATGTAGGAGATGCAGCTCCCAATTTTTGCACAGCAAGATCCCACAACTATAAGCTAAAAAACCAAATAATCTGTTTTAAGTGTTATTTGGGTGATAAGTAGTGACCTCAGGACACTGAGGAGAGCTCAGTTTCATATGGTGGTGGGTGTGGCATCTTTTTTGTCCACCTGATAGGAAAGATTGGGTCTCTATGACACTTCTGAAAAAGACACCTCCACCAGTGCAGCACTCCCTCAGTACTGACCCTCTGACAGTGCAGCACTCCCTCAGTACTGACCCTCCGACAGTGCAGCACTCCCTCAGTACTGACCCTCCGACAGTGCAGCACTCCCTCAGTACTGACCCTCCGACAGTGCAGCACTCCCTCAGTACTGACCCTCCGACAGTGCAGCATTCCCTCGGTACTGACCCTCCAACAGTGCAGCACTTCCTCAGTACTGACCCTCCGACAGTGCAACACTCCCTCAGCACTGACCCTCCAACAGTGCAGCACTCCCTCAGCACTGACCCTCCAACAGTGCAGCACTCCCTCAGTACTGACCCTCCAACAGTGCAGCACTCCCCAGTACTGACTCTCCAACAGTGCAGCATTCCCTCAGTACTGACCCTCCAACAGTGCAGCACTCCCTCAGTACTGACCCTCCAACAGTGCAGCACTCCCTCAGTACTGACTCTCCAACAGTGCAGCACTCCCTCAGTACTGACCCTCTAACAGTGCAGCACTCCCTCAGTACTGACCCTCCAACAGTGCAGCACTTATTCAGTACTGACCCTCCAACAGTGCAGCACTCCCTCAGTACTGACCCTCCGACAGTGCAGCACTCCCTCAGTACTGACTTTCTGACTGTGCAGCACTCCCTCAGTACTGACCCTCCGACAGTGCAGCACTCCTTCAGTACTGGCCCTCCGACAGTGCAGCACTCCCTCAGTACTGACCCTCCGACAGTGCAGCACTCCCTCAGTACTGACCCTCCGACAGTGCAGCACTCCTTCAGTACTGACCCTCCGACAGTGCAGCACTCCCTCAGTACTGACTTTCTGACTGTGCAGCACTCCCTCAGTACTGACCCTCCGACAGGGTAGTGCCCCCTCATCACTGCCTCACCAACAATGCAGCGATGCCTCATTACTGCCCCTCCAACAGTGTCCCTTCCAATAGTGCAGCACCCCCTCAGTACTGCCCCTCTGCAGTGCAGCATTGCCTCAGGACTGCGTTGTGACCATTAGTCTGGATTATAGACTCAACTATCTGGAACCACAGGAGAAAGTTCTGTATCAACTTCCGATACATTTCGTTAACAAGTGAATGGAAGGGAAGGACATAACTTGGTCTCATCACTAAAGATATGAGTTGTTACCTTTGTAACACTAGACTCTTAATAATGGGTGAAAATATCTTGAGGTTGTGCATTTACTTGCAAAGCGAATGGTGCTTCAGTCATTTCACAATGGGCAGAGAGAATGAGAAGAATGGGGAAAGTGCTGTCGGCAGCAAAGCAAACAGATTTAATTATAAATTGTCCTAATGTTATTCGAGTCTGTGCTAATGCAGTTTGGATCTTTTTCCATCCTTGCACAGGGTTGCGATTTGTAATGGCTTCACCACCACCCCCCATATGAAATTTTAAATGTACCTGGACCATTTCATTTGGAGATTAGCTTCTCATCAATTAGTCCAGATTTCATCACCAACTCACATTGATTATTAGTCATTCATTCTCTCAAAAGGCACATCGATATTTCAGTATTGGCTATCTGTCATTTTTGCCTCTCACGCTGCTGAATTAGTTGGGCTACATTGTTTTTATTTAAAGAAATGTGTTCAGTGTTGTGATCTTTCACAGCCAGCAATGAGCTACTTTACTCCTCTCAAAGTGCTGACTCACACTGGAGTATGGTTCCATGTATAATTGCTACTCTCAGTGTAATGGCCTGAGGAGTGTGAGTCCAGACAGCAGGTATTTATGGGAGTCTCGCAGCTCAATCCTGACCTTACCCGACCTGAGAGAGGCAGCTGCCTGCTTTCCGGGAGATCTCAGTCCTCACCCGTGCCCGCGATGATGTCATCGCCCGCCCACTTCCCGCTCTCCCACCCCGGCAGCGTGAGCTTTTCAGCGTGAGTTTCACACTGGTAGAGGCCATTAATTGGCCAGCCAGTGTGAAATCGCAGAGTTAGTTGATCGTGGCGAGCGGTCCATTTCCCAGCCAAACGCGGGCCCGCCAAAGGTAAAACTCAGGCCAATGATTGCGCCTTCACAGGGAACCTGTTGACTCTTTACAACAATCTTCATGGTCACTGTTAATCACCACATTTTATTAAAACTAAATTCAAAACCTCAAATTATCACGGTGGGATTTAAACCGGACAATTCAAAACCAGGACTTTTCCTTTGTTTTGTTGAATGCAGCCCAACTAATTCAACAGCCTGAGAGGCAAGAATGACAGGTAGCCAGTATTGAAATATCGATGTGCCATTACCTGCAAAGTGTTGCACAGCAGGAACACTGTCTGATTATTCCCCGGCTCCCGAATTCCCAAGCAGCGATCAGCAAACCGGATAAACAAGGAAAAGTCCTGGTCTTGAATTGTCCGGTTTAAATCCCACCGTGATAATTTGAGGTTTTGAATTTAGTTTTAATAAAATGTGGTGATTAACAGTGACCATGAAGATTGTTGTAAAGAGTTAACAGGTTCCCTGTGAAGGTGCAATCATTGGTCTGAGTTTTACCTTTGGCGGGCACGCGTTTGGCTGGGAAATGGACCGCCCGCCACGATCAGCCCCCACTCTGCGATTTCACACTGGCTGTCTGGCCAATGAATGGCCTCTACCGGCGTGAAACACACGCTGAAACGCTCACGCTGCCTGGGTGAGAGAGCGGGAAGAGGGCGGGCGATGATATCATCGCGGGCAGGGTGAGCACTGCGAGAGAGAGAGCTCCCGGAAAGCAGGCAGCTGCCTCTCTCCCAGAGAGCTGCAAACCTTCAAATGATTAAATAAAGGTTTAAAAATCTACAAAAAAATGCCCATGCATCACAATCAAGCAACTGAAAATATATCTCATAAAAAATGCCGTCCACAGATATTTATTTTTATTTTATTTCATCCCGCCCTTGGATGAGGTTTGATGAAAAATGTAAAGGCCGCCTGGCCGATTCGCCCGTCCGCCAACTGTAAGGTTAGACAGGCCATGAAAAATCAGAGACCATTGTACCATTAATGGGTATGTTCAAATCAGAAATCGATAGGTTTCTAGGCAGTGAAGACATCAAGCGGTTCAGAGATAGTATGGGAAAATGGCATTGGGGTAGAAGATCAGCCTTGATCTAGTTGAATGGCAGAGCAGGCTCGAGGAGCCGAATGGCCTACTCCTGCTCCTATTTCCCAAATTATTAATGTCCTTTAAGGAAGGAAAGATGCTTTCCTTAACCTAGTCTGGCCTATCAGTGACTCCAGTGCTGCACCAGCATGGTTGATTCTTAACTGCCCTCTGCAGTGGCCCAGCACACCACTCAGTTTTGTAACTGGGGAGTAACAAGGGATGGACAGGAAGTGTCAGAGTGAATGAAGAATATACTGGCTGATGGGGAAAGGAGTAAATGATGGGGAAAAAGTCAGGGCAATTGTCTGAAGAGTTATGTATAAAATCTCTCCTGTGACTGGAAAATGAAAAAACCCAAATACCGTGTTATGTTTTACTATGGGTCACGTTCTTGCGAACGGGTTGTACACTTATCTGTCAGCAGGCGAGTCGATTACAATGTAGTACAGACGCAGAGACCAATATGAAATGAAGCACATCCTATTTATTTACACAAACAACAGAGCACGCACATGATGTGCTCCTCCAGCCAGACTCTACTCGAGACTAACATTAACATGGTAGCTCGTGCTGCACAGCTATTGGGTCTTGCAGTCACGTGTCAATCTGCTCACCTCTTAAAGGTGTATTACACCTCAGATTACCACATCCCACAAACCTGTTTTGCAGTTTGCGCCAGCCAGTAGCACCCGCAGAGTCAACATCTCCCATTATGCATTGATCAACAGTCAGTGATGAGACCTCACAGCTATCGGAGTCACATGGCTTCTCACAAAATACTATCTGACAGAATTGTTTTATTTCCCATGGAGGATTTTAAATCAATCCCTCAAATGCAGAAAGCTACTGTTGCAAAGAAACTACAGGAACTGGCTGCAATGGGTTTCGCTTCTGAAGGACATGATATATTTAAGGGGAAGCTGGATAAACGTGTGAAGGAGAAAGGATTAGAAGGATATGCTGATAGTGTGAGATGAAGAGGGGATGGGTGGATGCTCATGTGGAGCATAAACACCAGCACAGACCAATTTGGCTGAATGGCCTGTGTCTGTACTGTAAATTCTATGTAAAACATGATCACTTGTGAAAGGGATTCGTGTGTGAAATGAGTTATCATGCTTATTCCCCATCACTCACACTCTGTTAGATAGATAACTTATTTACAGCTCTAATCACCTGCAGTTCACCTCCAGTAAAATGGAGATTAGGAATCTCTACAGTGTAGGACAGACCGTTCTCAGTGTAATGACGGCACATAGCATTTTGGAGAATCAATGACTGTTTTAGTTGACAAATCCAGTTGCTTCTAGTTTGGATAAAAGCAAAATACTGCGAATGCTGGAAATCTGAAACAGAAATAAAAGTTGCTGGAAAAACTCAGCAGGTCTGACAGCATCTGTGGAGAGAAAGACAGAGTTAACGTTTCGAGTCCGTATGACTCTTCATCAGAGCTAAAGAGAAGTAAAAATGTGGTGAAATATATACTGTTTAAGGTGGGGAGGGTGGGACAGGTGAAGCTGGATAGAAGGCCAGTGATAGGTGAGGACAAAGGAGAGATTGACAAAGACGTCATAAACAAAAGGTGGAAGGGGTATTGATGGTGGTGATACTGGCTAAAGGAGGTGTTAATGGTGACATTAAGAGTAGAAAGCAGGATGAGCAATTAACAGATGGGCCTAGTGGGGGTGGGGGTTGGGGGGAGGGGACGGTGTGGGAAAAAAGATTGAAATAGGCTAAAAGATGGGGATAAAACAATGAATGGAAATAAATTTTAAAAATAATAATTATAATAAAAATAGGTGGGAAAAAATATATATAAAAATTAAAAAATAAATATTTGAATAAAGGGGATCAAAAATGGGGTGGGGATGGAGGAGGGAGTTCAAGATCTAAAATTGTTGAACTCAATGTTAAGTCCGGAAGCTGTAAAGTGCCTAGTCGGAAGATGAGGTGCTGTTCCTCCAGTTTGCGTTGAGCTTCACTGGAACAATGCAGCAGGCCAAGGACGGACATGTGGGCACGAGAGCAGGATGGAGTGTTGAAATGGCAAATGACAGGGAGGTCTGGATAATGCTTGCGGACAGACCGAAGGTGTTCCACAAAGCGGTCACCCAGTCTGCGTTTGGTCTCTCCAATGTAGAGGAAACTGCATTGGGAGCAGCGAATGCAGTAGACTAAATTGAGGGAAGCGCAAGTGAAATGCTGCTTCACCTGAAAGGAGTATCTGGGCCCTTGGACGGTGAGGAGAGGGGATGTAAAGGGGCAGGTGTTGCACCTTCTGCGGTTGCATGGGAAGGTGCAGTGGGAGGGGGTTGAGGTGTTGGGAGTGATGGAGGAGTGGACCAGGGTGTCTACTCTACATTGGAGAGACCAAATGAAGACTGGGTGACCGCTTTGCAGAACACCTGCAGTCTGTCCGCAATCATGACCCAGACCTCCCTGTCGCTTGCCATTTCAACACTCCACCCTGCTCTCATGCCCACATGTCCGTCCTTGGCCTGCTGCATTGTTCCAGTGAAGCCCAACACAAACTGGAGAAACAGCACCTCATCTTCCGATTAGGCACTTTACAGCCTTCCAGACTGAACATCGAGTTCAACAACTTCAGATCATGAACTCTCTGCTCCATTCTCACCCCCTTTTTCATCTCCCTTTATTCAAATATTTATTTTTAAATTTTTATACATTTTTTTCCCACCTATTTTTATTATTATTATTTTAAAAATTTATTTCCATTCATTGTTTTATCCCCATCTTTTAGCCTATTTCGATCTTTTTCCCCACACTTTCCCCACCCCACCCCCACTAGGGCCTCTGTTACTTGCTCATCCTGCTTTCTACTCTTAATGTCACCATTAACACCTCCTTTAGCCAGTATCACCACCATCAACACCCCTTCGACCTTTTGTTTATGACATCTTTGTCAATCTCTCCTTTGACCCCACCTATCACTGGTCTTCTATCCAGCTCCACCTGTCCCACCCCCCCTTAAACAGTATATATTTCACCACATCTTTACTTCTCTTTAGTTCTGAAGAAGAGTCATACGGACTCAAAACCTTAATTCTGTCTTTCTCTCCACAGATTCTAGTTTGGATTTGGATTGAGGGAGATAGGAATTGCACAGATTTGGTGTTGGTGAAGGATAAGACATGTGAGCCTTTATTTCAACAGTGAGGGTGCTGGGAGGAGCAAGAGTGTTTGGTGTTTGGTAGAAGCAAGAGAAAAGAATGAGAACAAGAAGGTACACAACGGTAAAGTAGATTAAAGAAGCAACTCTCCTCTGAGATTGGGGGAGCTGAGGGATATTTAATTTACACAGTGGAAGTTACCTACTACCCACTGTAACACTGCTCTGTGTCTGACTGCAGCAGAAAGAATTGAATTCACTCTTGTTTCGTTTAATCTGATGGTTTGGATTAGACAGATAGAGAAGCATCAGAAAGCAGTTGTGGAAGAGCTCAGGATCAACACAATGAGCACAACGTTCCTCTCTCAACCTTGACTAGTCTGATCTTCTTGACCTATAGAATTTCCTCCTCTCTCATTAATTACCTTGATCTATGGCATTTCATTAGCACGGGAGAAAGTTATAGTCATGCACACCGTATTCAAGACAAATAAATGCTTTGCTTAATTAACCTCCTAAATGTTTTATCCCTGTTGAGTTTCAGGAATTGCATAGAATTTTTTTTAAATTTTAATTTTAGTTCTGCTTTTCAAAGAAGCTCCAACTCATTGTCTCTTTAATCAAGAGAGAGTGTCTTGAACAATCTGTCTTGAATTGCTCGTCAAGGTAACAAGCTCCATCCTGAAGAAATTCCCAATAATTATCCCTCCCCTCCTGAAGTTAACAACTTATGTCCAGGCTTGGGTTCCATATGTGTTGGATGCCCTTTAAACCATGGCCCACTCTCTGCACCTGACTGCCAACAGAGAATTCTTCCAGGAGATGCATCCCAATTGAGTCCGATCCTTTCTCACTTGATACCCACACTGCACATTCTAGCAGGAATCATGAGAATAGGAATCAGGAACAGGATCCTAGGCTCCTCATAACTTAGGGGACAATGAGGTCAATTGTAGTCCCTCTAATCACTGTTTGAAATGGACTAACTGAGCATGAACTGGGGATTGATTTGACTTTCCTTATCTATGTACATTCCTCATCCCTGATTTTAATCATTCCACCATTGGCGGCCATGCGTTCAGCTGCCAGGAGCCCTAAGCTCTGGAATTCCCTCCCTAAACCTCTCTGTCTCTCTACCTCTCTCTCCTCCTTTAAGATGCTTCAAAGAACCTACCTCTTTGACCAAGTTTTTTAACATCTGTCCTATTACCTCCTGTGTGTCTCAGTATCAAATTTTGTTTTCCACTGCTCCTGTGAAGCACCTTAGAATCTTTTTACTATGTTAAAGATGCTATACAAATGCAAGTTGTTGACGTTGTTGTAAGCTTCTGGGTGGTGGCATCAAGGAGTGAGACATTATGCAGTGATGTTCTTAATATTGATTTCAGTTCTGCTGTCACATAAAAATCTCTTGATAATGAAACAAAAAGCAATCTTCTCCGTGTTAAATTATTCTCAAGATGGCGACTGTCCCATTCCTCAGCTCAGCCTTTGTTAAATCAAAGCAGAGGGAGAGTTTTGAATAGGTGCATCAAATCCCCAAATAACTTTTCAATACTTTCCAATGATAGCTTGTCAGTACAAGGAATATTGCACATCTCAGTGGCGAGCATGAAGGAACTGTCGCATATCATGAGCAGAGTGAGATACATAAAGACTGACTGCTCATCAAAGTGGGCTTTAAACTAAATATTGGGGCTGAGAGATTACAGAAGATGTAGTAAATTAATGGGAAAGGGCAAGGCAAAAGACCAAGATAGCAATAAGGGGAAAGATAATCAGAGTGTGGCAGGAAGAGATAGACAAACTTAAGAGTGCAACGGCATATAAGGCCAGAGGTTGCAAAAACAGTAAACAGACGGAATTAAAGGCTCTTTATCTGAACGCCCATATCATTTTTAACAAAACAGATGAATTGTTAGCTCAAATAGAAATAAATATTCATGACCTGGTAGCCATTATAGAGATGTGGCTGGAAAGTGAATGAGGCTGGAACCTGAAGATTTAGGGGTCCTTGACATTTCTGAAGGACAGGAAGCTAGGAAAAGGTATTGGGGTTGCTCTGTAAATTAAGGATCACATGAATACAATAGTGAGAGATGACCTTAGTGGTAAAGATGAAGATGTACAATCAGTTTGAGCTTAAGACATCAGTTGTGGAAGTAGTTTATAAGCCCCCTAACATTAACTAGACTGTAGGACAGGGTTCACAGGAGAAAATAATGGGGACTTATAAGAAAGGTACAGCAATAATCATGGATGATTTTAAGTTACATATAGGCCGGGATTTTTCGGTCCTGCCAATGGTGGGAATTGGCGTAGGCGGGACTGGAAAATTTGGAGATCAGCCAAAAGTCTGTTGACCTTAAGCAGGAATTTCTGGGTCTGCTGCTGGCGGGACCGAAAAATCCTGCCCATAGATCAGACGAATCAGATTGGCAAAGATAGTCTGGAAGATGAGTTGATAGAATGTTTCCTGGACAATTTCTTAGAGCAGCACGTCTGGACCCAACCAGAAAGCAAGCTATTCTAGACACGGTAATGTGCAATGAGGCAGGATTAATTAATGACCTCATAGCAAAGGAACATACAGGTGGTAGTGATGATAACATGATTGAATTTTGCATTCAGTTTGAGGGAGAGAAGTGTGTGTCTAACACTCGTGTTTTTAACCAAAATAAAGGCAATTACAAGGGCATGAAGATAGAGCTGGCTAAAATGAGCTGGGAATTCAGGTTAAGGGGTAGGTGTCAGACATTTAAGGAGATATTTCACAAGACTCAGCAATGATGCATCCCAGTGAGAAAAAAGACTCTAGGCGAAGGATGCGCTACATGTTGGTAACTGAGGAAGTTAAAGATAGTATCAAATTGAAAGAAAAAGCGTGCAAATTCTGTGAGATTAGTCGTAGGCCAGAAGGTTGGGCAGCATTTAAAAACCAGCAAAGAATGACTAAAAAAGTAATGGGGAAGAAATTAGAGTATGAGAGAAAGCTAGCTAGAAATATAGAAACAAATAGTACGAGTTTCTACACGTATTTAAAAAGGAAAAGATAACTAAAGTGAATGTGGGTCCTGTAGAGAGTGAGTCTGGGGAATTAATACCGGGAAATAAGGAAATGGCGGAAGCATTGAACAGATATTTTGTGACTGTCGTCACTGTAGAAGACACAAATAACAAATCAGAAATAGTTGTAAATAAGGAGGTGAAAGAGAAGGAGAAACTTAATTGCAATCACTAGGGAAAACATGCTGGTCTATTGGACCTAAAGGCTGACAAATCCCCAGGACCTGATGGCCTGCATCCTGGGGTTTTAAAGGAATTGGCTGCAGAGATAATAGATGGGAGGCATCGGTTGCAATTATCCAAAATTCCCAAGATTCTGGAAAGGTCCCATCAGATTAGAAAATAGTGAATGTGACTTGTCTTTGGAAGAAAGGAGGGAGGCAGAAAGCAGGAAACTAAAGAGCTGTTAGCCTAACATCTGTCAAAGGGAAAATGTCAGAATTTATTATTCAGGAGGCTATAGCAGGGCACTTAGAAAATCATAATACAATCAGGCAGAGTCAACATGGTTTAGTGAAAGGGAAATCATGTTTGACTACTTTATGAGAGATTTTGAGGAGGTAGCAAGTAATGTGGATAAAGGGGAACCTGTAGATATGAACGGTGCAATTGTCGGTGATTTTTCACAGCCCGTCCAATCTCACAGTTGGTGGATGGGCCAATTGGCCGGGTGGTCTTTACATTTTTGATAAAACTTCATCCAAGGGCAGGATGTAATCTCCGTTAGGAAATAAAATAAGAAGAAATATCTGAGGACAACATTTTGATGATGTACGCTCTCAGGTGCTTGACTGTGCAGCACGGACATTTTTTGCAGCTTTTTGTGCTTTCTTACATTATTTGCAGGTCAGCAGCTCCGTGAGGCAGCTCCGTGTCTGCCTTCAGGGAGCTTGGTGGAAGCCCTCACCCGTGCCTGAGGTGACGTTGTCGCCCACTCTCTTCCCACCCCCACCCGGCAGCGCTGAGCTTTTCAGCGCACATTTCATGCTGGCTGACTGTTAATTGGCCAGCCAGTGTGAAATCGCGGTCGGGAGCCTGTTTCCCAGCTGCTCCCAGGTCCGCCGATCGCGTGTGCCCAGCGAGGGAAACATTCAGGCCATGGTATACCCGGACTTCCAAAAGTCGAATGATAAGTTGCCACATCAATGAGTGCTACACAATATAAGAGCTCATGGTGTAGGGAGTAACATATTACCAAGGATAGAGGATTGGTTAGCTAACAGGAAGCAGAAAGTAGGGATGAATGGGTCATTTATGGGTTAGCAAGTTGTAGAGTAGCACAGGGATCAATGCTGGGACCTCAACTATTTACAATCTCTATAAATGGTTTGGACAAAGGGACTGAATGTATGGTTGCTAAATTTGCTAATGACACAAAGATAGTTCGGAAAGTAAGGTTTGAGGAGGACATAGAGGGTGGAATCGTCCCAGATTTGCACTAAGTGGTAGCAGACAGGAAAAAGGACATTTTACCCGCTGGTCGCAGTGGAGGGTTTTCACGCTGTATTGTCCCAATCCCACCTCATTGGTCATGCATTCCTGGGAAGCACACAGTTTCACTGGCAGGCAGCCTCCGCTTCCCTTCTCAATTCCTCCAGCCCAGGACTGCTGCACAGAAGACAGGGCCCCAAAAGGCAAGAAGACTGCAGCCCTCCGATTCAGTGATGCATCCCTGGGACGCCCTCTGGACCCCGCTGGAGCCCGCCACAATATCCTCTCTCCCCGCTCTGGCTGCAGGAGGCCCATCAGTGTCAGCATTCGGCTTAGGTGGCAGTGGCGGTCAGTGCCAATGTTGCACAGAAGATTTGTCCATCCAGTGCAGAAAGAGGATGAATGATCTCACCTGTGCTGCCAGGGTAAGGCAACCATCTCATCGCTCTAAACTCACACACTCACAAGCCCATCACACATTCACTGGCATCTCACTCACTGCCAGCTCAAGGGACATCACCACTCACTCTCTCACACACACCCTCACATCTCCATCTGGCCTCATCTCCTCTGGAGACTGCCTCCTCAGCCCTCACCATCTTGAGGCCACTTGCACAGATTAACATGTGCCCCCCACACACTCTGGGATACCCCCCTTCCCCAGTACAGCCCTTGTCCTGCAGCCTCTTCCCTTGCCTGAGGCCACTTCTCCCCCTTCCCCAAGCAAGCACTACCACTGCAGACATTGAAAAGCCACCCCCGCCTTACAGCTGGTCTGGTAGGTAGAGACCTGCCCGTGAGCCCCCTTAAAAGTGATGTGGTGCTGTCTGTGAAGCCTGGCGCTGAGACTGTGAGAGCTGCCCGAAGCGAGGTAGACAAACAAACCTTGAAGTCCTGAGTGAAGTGCAGCTCACCAGGTGCATGTTGCTTATGCTCAGTTGTGAAACGCGTCAGTGTGCAATGATGCTGATGTGCCTGGATGATCCAGTGTGGGGGCTGATTCTGGCGAGCTGGACTTATAATGATTTATTACAATGAAGTTCCTGATATGAGGCAGAAGGGAATGCAGCCTGCCATTGACGGGCAGAGCTGATTATTGCAAACTGGTTTCATGACACCATGAAACCGATTTTTGACCTTCCTGTCATATTGTCCACTCACGTCCACCATGGAACGCTCGATGCCAGTGGGCATGGAAAATCCCGCCCAATGCAATATAGATAGGTTCAGTTAGTTGGAAAAATGTTGGGAGATGGAGTATAGTGTGGACAGATGTGAACTTGTCACTTTGACAGGAAGAATAGAAAAGCAGCATACTATTTAAATGGAGAGAGACTGCAGAACTCTGAGGTACAGAGGGATCTGGGTGTCCTGGTACATGAATCACAAAAAGTTAGTATGCAGGTACAACAGGCGATGAGGAAGGCAAATGGCATGTTGTCGTTTATTGCAAGGGGAATGGAATATAAAAGTAGGGATGTTTGCTACAGTTGCACAGGGTATTGGTGAGACCACATCTGGAGTACTGTGTACAATTTTGGTCTCCCTACTTAAGAAAGGATATAATTGCATTAGAAGTAGTTCAGAGAAGATTCACTCAACTGATTCCTGGGATGAAGAGGTTATCTTATGAGGAAAGGTTGGACATGCTTGGCCTGTATCCATTGGAGTTTAGAAAATTGAGATGTGATCTTATTGAAACAAATAAGATCCTGAGGGGGCTTGACAGGGTGGTGCAGAGAGGATGTTTCCCCCTTTGTGGGGGAGTCTAGAACTAGGGGACACAGTTTAAACATACGGAGTCTCCCATTTACAATGGAGATGAGGAGAATTTTTTTCTCTTAGAGGGTTGAAAGCCTGTGGAATTTTCCTCTCCAGAAAACAGTGGAGGCTGGTTAATTGAATATTTTTAAGACTGAGTTAGATAGATTCTTGACTGGCAAAGGAGTCAAAGGTTATAGGGGGTAGACAGGAAAGTAGAGGTCATAATCAGATCAGCCGTGATCTTATCAAATGGCAGAGCTGGCTCGAGGGGCTGAATTGGCTCCCCCTGCTTGCTTCTAATGCAATTTGTATGTTTATATGTAGCCCAAAGAAACCTGAGGCAAGCATGAGACAAACTATCTTTCTATTGTCACCCTGCCCCTGCTGACTTATCTCCCTTCCTTTCCTGACAGCTCTGTCTTGCCTTGGGTACAGATCCAGCAGGTAACTACAGCACTGCCCTGCCCCTCCCAATTAGTATCTCATCATCAACGACCACTCCTCTTGGCCAGGGACCTTGAGCTGGTTGTTTGACTCAGTCATTGGAGCTCCACACTTCATAACCTTCCTTTAGCCTTCCAGTTAAGTGGTACAGTTAGTGAAAGGGGTAGAATCTGGGCAAAACTCAACCCAGGACTTGGAAGATCAGGAACTGTGCCACCTACACTTGTATTTCAACCCTCCTCCTTACCTTTCACTCCTTTCTCACCTCCTTTCCTGAATAAATCCGGAGCTCTCTGCTGCTTCATGGTGGGTGGATTCATTCAGTGACTGTCATTGTGAAGGATTTGGGATGGAACTGATGAATGTGCCCCTTCAGCTAGTTTGTTGCTGTTTAATTGCAGTCCAGAAAACATGTTACTGTTAAACAATTGTTACAATTCCTTCTGCTGGCTTACCATCCCTCACCTTAATGAGCATAATGGACTTAACACAATTTGTGAACAGGCAGTCCTGCCTTTTATTGGCTAGCAGAGCCAATGAATGATAAGCTAATTTTAGGTGTCCTCTGTACATATTAGTACAGCCGCCAGGAGATCGTGGGCAGGCTTCTGTGATGTGAAAATAATCATGTTACTTTCAGAAGGAACTGGAAATCATTTCAGGGCAAAAAAAAAGGTCTGGTAGAGGCGAGAAGGACTGTATTGAGAGCCCAGCTGCAGCAGTGACACTGTGAGGAGCATTGAGGCACCTCTGACTGGGAAATTCCTCAGAGCTGGTGTTAACCCTGCTGGAGGATGGTGGAAATCACGCTGGGAAATTCTAGTGTTCTGTCTCTCTGTGGAGGCTACTAGAAGGGGGGGGGCCTGGAAACTTCAGCAGATCACTTGTCAATGGTTTTTAACTCAGCCACAGGATTGGCATCTGACTTTCCGTGTTTCCTGGTCAGTTGGAGCAGGCTGGCACGATGATGGTCTACAGCAATCTGCTTCAACTCCAATGTTTAAATGGAGAATGCATTCCCGAAAGGTCAGAATTAAGCTAGCAGCTGGACAAATAGAGGGTCAAAGGCTGCCCCTCAAATTTGTCTCTGAACATTTTGCTACGTGTTGTCAGAGTGCGTTCCACATGGACAGGAGGGGAACAAGCAGGTATGGCTGGTAGTGGCTGAGAGGGTCAGCAGCAGGTGTCATACCTGGAGACAGAGCTGCAAGGGCTTTAATGACTTGATCAGTGAGTGGCATGGCACATTCACACTCTCGCTCTAATTTCCCCAGCCTTATCCTGCACAGCACTCCTCACGCCAACAAACTTTACAGGTGAACCCATTTCTGTCTTTCAAGGCACCTCCTCACATCCCCCTCTGATCAGCCACCACTGACACTCACTATCATCGCATTGTAATGTCACACCCACCCCTCACAGTGACCCTCCGCAAATGTCGATCATCTCAGAACAATCCATAGTTCACACTCTTACAGGAGAACAGAACACAAAACACCAGGGAGAGACAGATGACTCTCCAGTTATGGTCAGCCTGAGACAGCACTTCATCTGCTTGGCCATTGGTGATGGGGACATGGGGCCTCCCAACAACCTGGTGACAGAATTAAATATCAGACAGACACATAGCATACATCACTCACTCATGTTGACTTGATGTCAGCAGCCACTGATAATGTGATGATCTGCACGATAATGATTGGAATGCCTCACCCTATCACTCATATCTCTCATTTCCCTCAGGTCAGAATCAGAATCACAGAATCTCACAGTGCAGAAGAGGCCCTTTGGCCCATCGAGTCTGCACCGACACGTGAGAAACACCTGACCTACCTACCTAATCCCATTTACCAGCACTTGGCCCATAGCCTTAAATGTTATGACGTGCCAAGTGCTCATCCAGGTACTTTTTAAAGGATGTGAGGCAACCCGCCTCCAAGCATCCCACAGGAAGTGGTGTCCAAAGAGGATGAAGATCCCTCAGAGGTGGTCACTCACTGTGTGGAAACACTGGCACATGACTAATGCTCACCCTCTCATCACCAGCTTGGGTACACCCACCATGGTGGGTCCTGCAAGTTAGGTGGTTGTGTTGTCACATGGTGAAGAACACACCACAAATGAGCAGGAGGAGTAGGTGGTGGAGACAGGAAAAGCTGTGGAGAGTCCCTGTCAGAGGGTGCAGGGCCCTCTAAGCTTGGCTAAGCCATGCTGCATCGGAGTAGTAGGAAAAGGAAGAGAGAGGATTTGTAGTTGCACAAAGATAATCTCCTGGGTGTTTAAAATAGTGCAAGTTGTTAGATTTCAATATTTATCAACCATAAGCTTTATTTCAAAACTCCATTGTCCCACCTTCCTTATTGCTATTCCCTGCCACCTGCCAAGTGCCCTGTGCCTTGTGAAAAATAATATAACAAGAGTGAGAGACAAGCGATGGGCGTCAGTGAGAGAGATGAATTATTGACTGTGGGATCACTTTGTGCTGGGGACTGGCTGGGGTGGGGCACACAGGATACAGAATTTACTTTTTATTCTTTGATGGTATTTGGACATCGCTGGCATGGCCCAGCATTTGTTGCCCACTCTTAATTGCTCTTGAACTGAGTGGCTTGCTTGAGAACAGTTAGGAATCAACCACATTGCTGTGGGTCTGGAGTCACATGTAGGCCAGACTGGGTAAGGGTGGCAGATTTCCTTCCCTAAAGGACATTAGTGACCCAGATGGGTTTTAACAACAATCGATGATAGTTTCATGGTCACCACATAAACATAAATTATTACATTTCACAATATTTATGAACCATAAACTTTATAACTCAGACTAGCTTTCAATTCCAGATTTTATTAATTGAATTTAAGCTCCACCAGCTCCTGTGGTGGGATTTGAATCCATGTCCTCAGATCATAGGGACAGGAGTAGGTTATTCAGCCCATTGAGCCCACTTCACCATTCAGTTAGATCATGGCATCAATCTCAAGTAGTAGCAGTAGTAGCCTGCTGTCTGGATTACTAGCCCAGGGACATTACCACCACACCATCAGTTTACCAGGTAGCTACACTGCCTCAGATTAGCTGCATCTTGCCTGAATCAGTTCTGTGTGCAAACGCCTTTCACTTAGGCAAGGAAACAGCTGTCATATCTCATTTTTTAAAAGGCTTTCTTAACTCTCCATTGTTCAACCCACTGTCCTCTCACCTGGTTGTACTTTGTGAGTTTTAGAAAGCTAAGGAAACCCATTTGCTAAGAGTTAAAGACAGAACATCCAGAACAACAAAACTTCATTCCATTGCCCTTTAACATATTGAAATGTCAGAGCCACAAGGCTTTGCTGCATATATATATATAAATATAAATGCTCACAAACAGGCTCGAGCTAAATGCTAAGGTTGGAGGGCTCTTCTCAGCTTCTCGATGCACAGACAGTTTCTGCCCATTTAACCTGCTGCCCATACAATTCTGCCATCCTAGCAGATTACAAACTCACGCCATAAATACACGTGAGGGGAGTTTCTGCCTAACCTCCCTCCAGGTAATTCTGCAACAGTGGAAAGCATTTAAGGGAAGACAGTGGTAATGTCACCAGAGCAGTAATCTGGAGGCCCAGGCTAATGCTCTGGGGACATGGGTTCCAATGGCAGCTGGTGGAATTTAAATTCAATTAATAAGATCTGCAATTGTAAAGGCTTTGCTGTGAAGCTACCATCAATTGTCATTAAAAGCCCATCTGATTAGCAAGTAAAGTTAAAGATAACCCAAATACATTAATGCTAAAAGGTTAGTTAAGGAAAAAGTGGGACCTATCATAGATGAAGATGGAAACTTGTGTTTAGATGCAGAGGCTGTGGGAAGGGTTTTGAATGGATATTTTGTCTCCGTGTTTACAAAGGAAAGGGAGGATGTAGATATAGTAGTCCAGGAGGAACACTGCGAGATATTGGATGGGATAGTCATAAAGAGAGAGGAAGAACTCGAAGGGTTGAAATCCTTGAAAGTTGATAAGTCGCCAGGGCCAGATGGATTGTTCCCGAGGCTCCTGAAGGAAGTCAGGGAGGAGATAGCAGATGCTCTGAGGATGATTTTCCAATCTTCACTAGATACAGGGGAGGTACCGGAGGACTGGAGAAATGCAAACGTAGTTCCATTGTTTAAAAAGGGATCAAAGGAAATGCCAAACAATTATAGGCCAGTTAGTCTTACATCGGTGGTGAGCAAATTAGTAGAATCAATCCTGAGAAATAGGATTAACTGTCATGTGGAAAGGCATTGCCTAGTCAGGGATGGTCAGCATGGATTTGTTAAAGGAAGGTCTTGCCTCACAAATTTGATTGAATTCTTTGAGGAATTGACACGAAGGGTTGACGAAGGTAGTGCAGTGGATGTTGTGTACATGGATTTTAGCAAGGCATTTGACAAGGTCCCACATGGCAGATTGGTCAGGAAAGTAAAAGCCAATGGGATTCAGGGTAATGTGGCAAACTGGATAAAAGGTTGGCTTTGTAACAGGAAACAAAGGGTAATGGTCGATGGACGTCCTTGCGAATGGAAAGTTGTCTCAAGTGGTGTTCCACAGGGCACGGTGTTGAGACCCTTGCTGTTTGTGTTATATATTAACGATTTGGACGTGAACGTGGGGGGCATGATTGGGAAATTTGCAGATGATACAAAGATTGGCTGAGTAGTGGATAGTGTAGAGGATAGCCATAATCTCCAAAATGATATAGATGGGTTGGTGGAGTGGGCGGTAAAGTGGCATTTTAACATAGAGAAGTGTGAGGTCATACACTTAGGAAGGTCAAACAGTTACAGGGATTACACAATAAATGGGAATATACTAAGTGTAGATGAAGTGAGAGATCTTGGTGTACAAGTACACAGGTCCCTGAAGGCAGCAGTTCAAGTAGACAAGGTTGTAAAGAAGGCATATGGAATGCTCTCCTTCACTGGCAGAGGTATAGAATATAAAAGTAAGGATATATTGTTGGAATTGCATAAAACACTGGTGAGGCCACAACTGGAGTATTATGTGCAGTTCTGGTCACTACATTACAGGAACGACATAATAGCTCTGGAGAGTGTGCAGAGGAGGTTTACAAGAATGTTGCCAGGGTTAGAAAAGTGTAGCTACGAGGAGAGATTGGATAGGTTGGGGTTATTTTCCTTAGAACAAAGAAGGCTGAGAGGTGACTTGATTGAGGTGTACAAAATTATGAGGGGAATAGATAGAGTGGACGGGATAAAATTGTTTCCCTTGGTGGAGAATTATAGAACCAGGGGACATAGATTCAAGATAAGTGGCAGAAGGTGTAGGGGGTACATGAGGAAGAATTTTTTTACGCAGAGGGTAGTGGGTGTTTGGAATTCACTGCCCAAGTTGGTGGTAGAGGCAGAAACTCTAAACTCTTTTTAAAATTACCTGGATCTGCACCTTAAGTGCTGTAAGATGCAGGGCTATGGGCCGCGTGCAGGAAGGTGGGATTAGAAAGGGCACCTGGGTGTCCTGGGGCTGGCATGGACAAGATGGGCCGAATAGCCTCCTTCTGTGCTGTAACCTTTCTATGGTTCTATGGTTCACTAATGCCCTTTAGGGAAGGAAATCTGCCATCCTTACCTGGTCTGGCCTACATGTGACTCCAGACCCACAGCAATGTGGTTAACTCTTTACTGCTCTCAAGGACAATTAGGGATGGGCAACACAGGATGGCCTTGCCAGTGATGCCCACATCCCATGGATAAATTTTTTAAAAAAGAATCCAAGATGTTTCCTGGCTGATTAAACTAGGTAGATTGTGGGTGGGACAAAAAGGCAGAGAATTAAGTCCCAGACAATACCAGTCTATATCATGCACATACTCAGATATCCCAATGTGTTTTCCAGCCAATGAATTACTACTGAATTGCAGTTACTTGACAGGCAATACACAAACATAGCAAAATCCCACAAACAGCAACTGAGAATAATAAAGGCCAGATATTTTCTGCTCGAGGATAAGGTAGAGCGTGATGACGTTGAGCGAGTGTCACCGTGCACTTGCGCAATATTTCAGTCGGCAGGCACACGCTAAACTCGGAAGCGCGCCCACCAACAATTAAGAGGGTGACTAAGCCCATTGACGGCGCAATTAACCGGGGCTTTTCACTGCCCGTCCAACGTCACGGTTAGCGGCCGGGTGAAGCGGCCAGGTGGCATTTGCACATTTCAGGAAACCTCATCCAAGGGCGGGATGAGGTTTCCATTATTAATTAAATAAAATTAAAACCTATGCACAGAATTTTTATAATGTCTATGCTCAGGTGACTGCTTGTGTTTCGCAGACACATTTTTCCGGATTTAAAAATCTTTATTTGATACTTTTGAGCTCTTCAGCTCCCTGAGGCAACTCTCTGCGTTCAGGGATCTTTCTGTGAGCGCTCCCCCAAACCCGCACTGACTCCAGCTCTCGCCCCCCACCCACCCCTCAACCCAGGCAGCGCTGATCATATCAGCTCGCGCTTCACGCTAGCTGGCCGTTAATTGGTCAGCCAATGTGAGATCGCGGTTGGGGGGCCGATCGCAGATGGTGGGCCTTCCCTGGCTGCTCCCGGGCCCGACAATTGGGCCTGCACACTGACCTAAAAATCCTGCCCGCAGAGTAGAAATATCAAACAAGGCTACGGGGAAGAGGCAGGCCAATGGCACTCGGTCATAATGCTTTTTTGGAGAGCTGGCGCAGACAAGGATTAGCAATGAAATCCTAAAGCGTTTGTATTAAATTCCTTTTCTTGCTGTGTTTAAAAGAAGCAGCAACCATTTTTTATGAGTTCAGTTTAAATAGCAGATTAAGGAATTGAACACAAAGTATTTTAAGGGCAGGGTTTTTCAGTCGGCCGGCCTGACGTGCTGATGTGTAAAATGACGCGCGGTGTTTTGTACAGCAGGCGTGTGCCGGAGTTGACTGCGTACCCGCCGATATGTAAAGAGCCTATTAAGGCCATTAATGAAGTGATTAAGATAATTGTTAACGCTGCCTGACAGGTCACCTGAGGGGACATACTTGAATACATTTTTAATCCATTTATTCATTAATTACAATAGCTATTCAATCTCCCTGAGGCAGCTCTGAGTGAAAGAGCGCTGGCCCCAACTCTTCCTCCTCCCCCCCAACCCGCACAGGTAGCGCTGAGCACTACAGCTCGCGTCTTACTCTGGGTGAGCTTTAATTGGCCCGCCCGTGTAAAATGGTGGCGTGGGCAATCGTGGGCAGTGATCAGCTCCGTGACCACCTCTACCCGCTCCAACCAAGCCCGCCCGCCACCTGAAACACTCAGGCCTAAGTTCTGTAACAGTTCGCTTTGCACAGGGTCATTTCAAGGTCTTTCTATCCATGGCTGTGTTGGAAAAAGTTTTCTTCTGACTCTTTCCTCAGGCTCATTGATATTAAACTTGCCTGTTCCTCTCTACACTCTAGGCTTGTATGAGGAAGTCTGTCAAACTCATCTCTGCCTCTCACTGATATCGGGTATTGCTCCTCCAGTGTCCTGTGCATCAGGGAGTGATTCTTGCTTCATTGACTACTCGAAAGCGTCTGCCCTTCTTCTGATCATGAGCCTCTCAGCTTGGTCACTTTACCTGCTCCCATCCTGCACACCTCCCACTCTCTCTTCAGCTGTCGAATGCTCGCTGCTGTTGACTGGCTCCTACTCTCTTCCTACTCTTCTTCCCTTCCCAGGTGCCTCCCACTCACACCCACTGGGCACCTCCCATTCCTGAGTCACCTCCCCAGTATGGATTTTCTACCAGATTAGTGGTTTGGATTTCCAATACCTTCTGTGTAATTAGTTTCATGGCAGCAGTTTGATTTCAGAACACTGGCTGGAAATCATATTGTGTTGCCAGGATGCTGTTGTGTTTGGATTGTTACTGAATACATTTGATGCCAATAAGAGTCAGTTTAGCTCAGTTAGTTAATCTCTTGCCTCAAAGGATGTGTATCAATCCTCACTCCAGAGACTTGAGCACATCATCTGGGGCTAATAACTCTGGGAATCAGGCTGTCATCTCTAAAGAATGAGATTACATCCTTTGTCAGTCAGTGACAATTGCCATACAAAATCCTGCCAGTATGAAAATTGGAAAGCATTTTTTAGAATTTGGTGAAACCTGGGCCTGAATGTTGTACCTGCCAAGTGGACCGGAGCAGAAGCGGACATGGAATCTGCTGCCGGCCACAGTTTTGTTGCAAACGCGATTTCACGCTAGCTGGCTGACCGATGAAGGTCTGCCCAGTGTGAGATGCATCTTCTCCACGGTTGGGAAGGGCCGGGCGGGGGGGCGGGGGCCTGTCAGGTGCCAGATCTAATGGTGACCTAGTGGGCACTTTAAAACTGGCAGAGGCAGCTCACTGGAGGCTGCCTGGGGAGAATCTTTGGAGTCTGTCCTGGACACCATTTCACTCGAACAATGGCCTCAGCAAAGGCTGGAGACGTCAGGCAGGGGGGCAAGTCGGATAGGCACTTGGCTCCCTGTTTCTTGGACGAGTGCCTTGTGGTCCTTGTGGAGGAGGTCGGTGCCCAGCGGGACACTCTAGGACCCAGGGATGGCAGGAGGAGCTCACCGCACATAACTGAAAGCGCCTGGGAGGAGGTGGCAGCTGAGGTCAGCAGCCACAACGTTGTGTGGCACACGTGGGTGCAGTGCCACAAAAGGTTCAAAAATCTGCTACACTCGGCAGGGGTGAGTACCGAGTTGGCATGGATCAGTGTGGGGAAGTGTTAAGGGCTGGGCCTCCCTCCATGGAGCTCAGGGGTGTTAGAGCCTGAGTGCCAAATGTCACTGACATCAGAGTCGGCCAAGGGGGTGAGCCCTCCCTGCTTGGCCTGAGTGCCCTGCGGGTCGAGGGCCACAACTCGGATGTGCCCTGCGAGGTGCCCCGGAGGGTGGGGGGCTGCAATGGCGCTGCAGGTAGAGAGTGGACTAATCAATGCTCCTCTGTCCTTTCAGGAGCAGAGAAGCTTTAACTCCAACGAAAGAACTAAGACAGGCTGAGGCCCCCCAAACCTCCTCATTCTGACCAGGTACAAAATGGATGCCTGGGAACTGGAGAGATGGCACACACCTCGGTCAGCCGGTCGTGGAGAGGCTGGGATGTCAGACGGAGGTCAGAGTGCAGAGCACAGAGGTGAGAGTTTCGGCTGTGCAACCAGTCTAGTGTAGTCTCATCATTGATGGGAGCCTCAAACCTGGAGTCCCCATTGATCATTGAAAGACGATGGCACCATGATGCAGATCTCCATTGTCTCACCAGGGTGCCTGGCACACACAGTGACAGTGTGATGACTAATGACATGTCCTTCTTCTCCCCTAGAATCGCCAGCTCGCTCATGAATGCAGGAACCTGAAGAGCTGCCCTTGATACAGAGGACCACTGGGCTTCAGATGCACCTGTGTCCCACCCCCTCTCTGAACCAGGCACCAGCGCAGATACCAGCACCTCAGGGGCATTAGATCACTGGCTAGAATGTCGGTGCACAGCGGTGAGGGCACTTCACACTCGCTTGAGGTGCAGGTGGAGGCAGAGAGTGCCCAGGACTCCGGCAGTCGGAGGACTGATAGAGACCAGGACAATGCTCAGTCGAAGGCTGATGATGAGCCTCTGGACTCGTCCATTAGGTGACAGATGCTGGATGTCCAGTGGGATGTGTGGAAGGATCTGGCAGAGATCCCTGAGAGTGTGCATGCCATGGTCTCTGTTGTGGAGGAGTCCATGCGGAGCATCAGCACTGCATTGACCCTCCCTCCCAGGCAGAGCCAGCACAGGCTTCACTAGCCAGAGGACGACCGCCAAGATCATCAAGGCCAACAGGACAGCAGAGTGAGCGGCTGCCTCCAATGCAGCTGCCAGTGAGGGGGGGTGGGGGTCAGCAACAAGATGTAGCACTCGCAAACTACGTATAAGGCACCATGAGCACAAGAGGGACTGTTTTGTTTACTTGTGTGACCGTTAACACCAGATATTGTTATGTTCATTTGATGGGAGTGCCAACGTGATATAAATTTTGCTTTTGCCTTAATGGCAAAATCTGCTTCACTTGTTTTGTAGGTGCAGGGAACGCCGGTCTGTAATGCTGGATGTGAGTGGCTCGATACTTTATTGCACAGGCACTGAGTGGCCGCCCGATGCAAATGAAAGGCTCATTTCAGAATCTGGGATGGAGGCAGCAGCCCCGGTGTGAGGTAGAAGCTGATCTTTGGCAGCCTGGCTGAAGGAGCGTTGGATCAAGGTGTCCCTGGTGTCCCTGCCTCCCTGGAGGTTACCGAGGTCTGCCTCAACACCCTCAGCATTCTCCTCACCGTGCTCCTCTTCTCACTCACTACTGGGTTCATCGTCTGTAGGTTGTGGAGTTGCCTCAAGATCCTCTCCCTCCAGTGGGTCCCCCCTTGCCAGTGCCAGGTTGTGGAGAGTGCAGCATGCAACCACTATCAGTGACACCCGCTCTGGGGGGTATTGGAGTCCTCGTCCTGAACGGTCCAGGGATCAGAAGCGCATCTTCAGAAGACCTATGCTCCTCTCTACTATCGCCCTTGTGGAGGCATGACTCATTTTGTAACGCTGCTCTGCCTCTGTTCTTGGGTGGCGGAGAGGCATCATAAGCCACCTTTTCAAAGGATAGTCCTTGTCACCCAGCAGCCATCCATCCAGCCGGGCTGGAGCACTGAAGAGCTCCGGCACCTGTGACAGTCTCAGGATGTAAGCGTCGTGGGAGCTGCCTGGGTACCTTGCACAGACTTGTAGAATCAGCATCCTGTGATCACACACTATCTACACGTTCATGGAGTGGGAGCCCTTCCTGTTGACGAAGGCACCCGGCTGACCCGCTGGCACCTTGATGGCCACATGTATACAGTCTATAGCACCCTGGACACGGGGGAAGCCAGCAATTCCTGCAAAGCCTCTGGCTCACTCAGCCTGGCTGGCCTCGTCCATGGAAATCAATAAAGGTCAGTACCCGCCTGAACAGAGCTTCTGTCACCAGCTTGTCACAACTGTGGACAGCTGATTGGGAGACTCCACACAGATCCCTCACTGACCCCTGGAACGAGCTGGAGGCATAGGAGTTGAGGGCCACTGTGACCTTCAGAGCCACTGGCATGGGGTGTCCACCTACATGGTCAGAGCTGATCTCAGGGCCAATCATCTGACAAATGGAGGTCACTGTCTCCCTGGAGAGACGGAGCCTCCTTCAGCATTGAATGGAGGACATATTGAGGTAGCTGCATTGCTGCCTGTAAACCCTGGCAGCAGGATAGTGGCGTCTTCTGCGCCCCTTCCGCCTTGAACTACCTGCTGACCCTGTGCCCCTTGTGCCTGCGCCTCTCCTCCCACAGGTCCCTCCCCTGGAAGCTGCATTGGGACACCCGGCCTCCTCTCCCTTCTGCCCCTCTCTCCCTCCTCAGAGGAGGTGCCACCAGTGGAGACACAATCCCCATTCCCAGGGTAACAGGAGGCTGTCTGATACCTGGAAGGGTCCACGCGGTCAATATCCTCTGGGGACCTTGGAGACACCAATGAGTCCTGGAATGAAGCCTGGAAATGCTAAGAACGAAGCTCAGAACAGAGATGAAGCTGCCAAGTTCAAATAAGCAACCAGCAGCAAACCATCTCCTAAACTCCTCACTATTCACACTGGCAATGCTGCTGACCCTTTTTATCCTGCCCTTGGATGAGGTTTTGTTAAAAGTGGGCTGCCCGCCTGCCTGTTTTGCCCGTGCGGCGAGCGCGAAATCACACGGGAAATGTAAAATCGGGATCAATTGCCTTTTTAATGGCCTTAAATGGCCTTTTAATTGTTGGTGGGCACGGCTCCAACACCCACGTGCACCCATCGACCTGAAGGTTGCTCGCGTGTGGGATGACATCGGGACGCTGGCCTGACATCATCTTGCACTATTTCATGTCCGTTCGTGTTGGGTTTGCGTCTGCCAGCGAGACATAAAATTCTGGCCCTGAACTTTCTAAGGATAAAGGTTAAGAGTGAGCTAGTGAGCAACACTTAAAGTTAATGGGTTGGGCCATATGTTCTGAGAGGCAGGGAACCTAACGATAGCAGGACAGGAGCTTACACTTGCCCTTAACAAGTTTAGTCACTGCTTTTATGCAGGAAAACAGTGTTACTTCTCTCGATATCCTCCCCATTCCAAGCTTGCCCCTGAAGCCTCCTCCAGCAGTGCTATGTTATTGGTTTCCTACCCATTTGTTGACATTTCAATTTTAAATTCATTTGAATGATGACATTCATTCAAGTGGAGATCCAGTGACTCCATTCAAACCAGTGATGGAATGGAGGATCTCATGGGACAACATTGATTAACAGACGAGACATTTCTGCTGAGTTATTGTGAGAGCTGCCTTGGCGCTGATTAAACTTCCCATTCCCCAGTATTTTCTGCAGAATGTCCAAAGCCATAACAGGTCCTTATCACCGATGACAGGATGTCAATCCAACTTAATGTCTTCCTTATCCAAATAGTGTAGTCCTGTAGCACCAGTGCTTATCCTGGGTTCTAATATTCTTCATCTAATTGTCCATTAATTCAATGCTTTGTCTTTGCCTATTGTGAACTTTAACTCCCCATTATTGCTCACTCAGTCTAACAGTATAACCCTCCCCCTGAGTTTTAAAGCACTCCTTAATTATGAACAAATGTTAATTTGAATTAAAACCCAATATCTAACTGCTCGGTAAAGACACTTCCTTTTACCAGATGACCTTTCGAGGGATGGTTCTCCTTCTATCGTTTTTACAATCTCTGACTCAGAAACTCAGATCACCAACGATTATTCCTATCTGAGGTTTTGCTGAAGCAGGAGGCTCCTTAGTTACCTTTTATTGAGAAAACAAGGAGAAGAATCAAAGTTCAAATGCCAGATACCACCAAAAAGATTGGAGGAAGGATGAGGTAAATTATCTAGTAGATTTCAACTTGGTTTTTAATAGCCTGTCGGTTACAGGGGGCGGGGAGGCTGAGGGAAGGGAGGCTAAGGGAGGGGAGGCTGAGGGAGGGGAGGCTGAGGGAGGGGTAGCTGAGGGAGGGGAGGATGGTTTTGAGGCTCTGAGAATGAATGGTTTTGAGTACTTTGAGCAGCTCTGGGCACCACATATTAGGAAGGGTATATTAGCCTTAGAGGAAATACAGTGAAGATTTATTAGAATGATACCTAGGGAGCAATGTTCCGGTCCCACCACCCAGCGGGAATCACTGTCCCGCCCGCCACCAGACTAAGACTCCAGAATGGAAGATTCCGCCTCTAGAATCCAAGGGTTAAGCTGTGAGGAGAGTTGAAACAACTAGGGTTGTGTTCCTGGGATTTAGAAGATTAAGGAGTGGTTTGATCAAAGTTTTCAAGATATTAAGGGGAATGGTTGAGAAGGATAGAGAGAAATTATTTCCACTGGTTAGGAGTCTAGGACTAGTGAGCATATTCTAAAAATTAGAACCTTTCAAGAGTGAAGTTAGAAAACGCTTCTACACACAAAGTGCGGTTGAGGTTCTGAACACTTTTCTGCAAAGGGCAAAGATGTTCATTCAATAGTTTTTCTGTTAGCCAAAGGTGGGGCAAGGTACACACACACATACATACATACAAACATATGAACTATGAATTAGGAGTAGGAGTAGGCCATTCAGCCCCTCGAGCCTCCTTGGCCATTTGATAAGATTATGGCTAATCTGATTGTGGTCTCAACTCTACTTTCCTGTCTACCCCCATACCCTTTGACTCCTTTGTTAGTCAAGAATCTATCTAACTCAGCCTTAACGATATTCAATGACCCAGCCTCCACATCTTTATCGGGGCAAGAGAACAAGCTAACGACCCCCAGAGAAAAAAAATGTCCTCATCTCCATCTTAAGTGGGAGATCCCTAATTTTTAAACTGTCCCCTGGTTCTCCTCCCAGCATCCACCCTGTCAAGTCCCCTCAGAATCTTATATGTTTCAATAAGATCACCTCTCATTCTAAACTCCAACTTGTCCAACCTTTCCTTATAAGGTAATTGCTTAATCCCAGGTATCAGTTGAGTGAACCTTCTCTGAACTCTTCTAATGCAATTATATCCTTTCTTAACTAAGGAGACCAAAACTGTACACAGTATTCCAGATGTGGTCTCACGAACACCCTTTACAACTGTAGCAAAACATCCCTACTTTTATATTCCATTCCCCTCGCAATAAACGACAACATTCCATTTGCCTTCCTCATCACTTGCTGCACCTACACACGAACACTTTGTGATTCATGTACCAGGCCACCCGGATCCCTCTGTACAACTGAATTCTGCAACCTTTTTCCATTTAAATGGTATACTGCTTTTCTATTCTTCCTGCCAAATTAGACAAGTTCACATTTTCGTAGATTATCTCACGTTATATGGAGTTGGGTCGCAGATCAACCATGATCTCAATGACTAGGGGAACAGGCTCAAGGGGCTGAATGGCCTCCTTCTGTTCCTACATTAGTGCGAGTAGGGGTCTATGTATTGAGTCTAAACATTGACATTAGTGAGTTTGAAGGCAGAAGGAGGAAGAACGTGAAGGCTGATGTATCTACAGCTCAGAGAGGAGAATTTAGATTATCAATGACTATAACCAGAATCAAGACAATGTTGTTCAGCCAATTTATTACCTATGGATTGTTATAAGAAGATGGGGAATCTGCAGGAGCAGCTGATACAAGAAAAGCCAAATGGCAAATACCAGTGATGGAACCTGGAACCTTGACAACTGATAATTTTCAATCTCTTGGTCACAGCATTTGCCTTGTTCTTTCCCCCATGTCTAGGGTCAGCGATCTTCCTGCCTCACTTTCTCCCCTTGTTTACAGTTAGCTAGAGTCTTTGTGAGGCTCCACCTTAGACCTTGGTACAGCCAGTTTCTGAATCAAAGGCAATGTAAGGAAATATTTCCTCTGTTTATTCTTGTGAAGTGAGTTCCCTTAAACCCACACCACGTTCACTGACTCATAACTTAGTTGCTGTACAAACTGTGGATTTCCCCATGTTCTAAAGAGTATTTAAAGAGAGAGCCAGTAATTTTATGCTGGCTTTTTTTTCTTGCCTGTATCTATCAGTTGACAGATTCTCACCAATCTGCACAGTTCCCTCACCAAGAACAATAATCTCCAATACAGCCCAGAATGCTACAGCAGTTAGATGTTATGCCCTTAAAGGAAAGGGCTAGATTAAACATGGTTCAATCTAAACAGCAGAATAATACACCATGTGTTCCATAGTATAACATATCTGTCACTGACATCCCAAGGACGATCAGTTAGTGAAAATAAACAAGCTTGCAAAGATGCTAAAATATCCATAACTCACCTCAAGTATGTTAACTAAATCAATGTAGCTAGCTTGATATTAAAACAAGTGTTTTCATGTATTACAGCAATGGCTTTGATGGGTCAATTAGTATTTTCACATTCTTGACTGTTCTTGTGCTGTTATGATGCCCAGTTATTTTGATCTCTGCTGAATTGGCTGATCACAGGTGGCAGCAGTGTAGACAGCTCGATGCCAAAAAGGCATAAGTTCCTGCTCCGGATGTGTTTCTGCTCCGGACGAGTTCCTGCTCCGGATGAGCTCCTGCTCCAGACGTGTTCCTGCTCCGGACGAGTTCCTGCTCCGGACGAGTTCCTGCTCTGGACGAGTTCCTGCTCCGGACGCGTTTCTGCTCCGGATGAGTTCCTGCTCCGGATGAGTTCCTGCTCCGGATGAGTTCCTGCTCCGGACACGTTCCTGCTCCGGATGCGTTCGTGCTCCGGATACGTTCCTGCTCCAGATGAGTTCCTGCTCCGGATACGTTCATGCTCCGGATGCGTTCGTGCTCCGGATACGTTCCTGCTCCAGATGAGTTCCTGCTCCGGATACGTTCATGCTCCGGATACGTTCCTGCTCCAGATGAGTTCCTGTTTCGGATGAGTTCCTGCTCCGGATGATTTCCTGCTCCGGACGCGTTCCTGCTCCGGATGCGTTCGTGCTCCGGATACGTTCCTGCTCCGGATGAGTTCCTGTTTCGGATGAGTTCCTGCTCCGGATGCGTTCCTGCTCCGGATGAGTTCCTGCTTCTGATGAGATCCTGCTCCGGACGCGTTCCTGCTCCGGACGCGTTCCTGCTCCGGATGAGTTCTTGCTCCGGATACATTCCTGCTCCGGACGCGTTCCTGCTCCGGATGCGTTCCTGCTCCGGATGAGTTCCTGCTCTGGATGAGTTCCTGCTCCGGATGCGTTCTTGCTCCGGATGCGTTTCTGCTCCGGATGCGTTCCTGCTCCGGATGCGTTTCTGCTCCGGATGCGTTCCTGCTCTGGATGCGTTCCTGCTCCGGATGAGTTCCTGCTCCGGATGAGTTCCTGCTCCGGATGAGTTCCTGCTCCGGATTACTATCTTTTTAGCCCAAACAGAAGATGAAGTGAGGAGGCGAAGAATAGAAGAATATCTTCTGTTCACAAAGGTCCTCTGCCTTTTCTGACTATTAGCTCCATTTTTAAAAGTATCATTAACTCTAGATTCTGCCAAGGCCCATCCTGAGTTACCCCAAGAAGATGGTGATGGGTCTCCTTCTGAGAGGGCTTGCTAGGCCACTTCAGAGGGTAGTTAAGATTTAAGCACATTGATGTAAGACTGGAATCACACATGGTCCTGGCCGGATAAGGACAGCAGATTTCCTTCATGAAAGGACATCAGTGAACCACATGGGTTTTAGCATCAATCTGATAGTTTCACGGTGACCATTACTGATACCAGGGTTTTATTCCAGATGTATTTAATTAGCTGAATTCAAACTGTCAAACTATTCAAATGCTATGATACAAACCTATGGACTAGGAACAGGAGGAGGCCACTCAGCCCTTCAAGCCTGCTCCGTCATTCAATAAGATCATGGCTGATCTGATTGTAACCTCCCGCCTATCCCCGATAACCTTTCATCCCCTTGTTTATCAAGAGTCTATCTAGTTTTGCCTTAAAAATATTCAAAATCTCTGCTTCCACTGCCTTTTGAGGAAGAGAGTTCCAAAGACTCACGACCCTCTGAGAGAGAACATTTCTCCTCATCGCTGTCTTAAATAAGCGACCCTATATTTTTAAACTGTGACCCCTGGTTCTAGGCCCTCCCAGAAGAGGAAACATCCTCTCCACATCCACCCTGTCAAGACCCCTCAGGACCTTAAAGGCTTCAATCAAGTCACCTCTTACTCTTCTAAACTCCAGTAGATACAAGCCTAGCCTGAGCAACCTTTCCTCATAAAACTCAGATTCTCTTGATTAATAGTCCAGTGACATAACCATAACTATCCCATACCCTCTGATGCTAACATTCGATGCCTGAGATTGGAGAGATTTACTGAATGCAAAATTCACCCAGAACATTTAAAACAATGAAAACAAGGATTCGGAAGCATTCTCAGGCTCTTCTTTCATGTCAGCAATATGGCCCAGACTAACGATTGGATATTGTTACTTTCCAAGACTATCTTCGGGCAAAAGTGGCCCTTTGTCTTAAACACAGAAAACTCTGGAAATACTCAGCAGGTCAGGCAGCGCCTGTGGAGAGAGAAGCAGAGTTAATGTTTCAGGTCAATGACCTTTCATCAGAACGGAGGAAAGTTTGAAGGTAATGGATTTTGAGCTAAAGGGAAGGTCTATGTTAGGATGAAGGGCAGGAGAGATTAAATGAGGAAAGGTTTTCATGGTTCAAAAGCCAATGGGAGTGATAATAGAAAAAGAAACAAAAGATATGTTTGGATGAGGTGTCAATGGCTGCTATCCAAATGCAAAATCAAGAAATAAAGAAAAACCAAACCTGCAAAAAGACACGAATCAAGATGGGGCTAGAAGTTGTGGTCTAAAATTGTTGAATTAAATGCTGAATCCAGAAGGCTGTAGAGGGTCAAGTCGAAAGATGAGAAGCTGTTCCTTGTGCTTGCATTGAGCGTCATAAAATCTTTAAAGTTATCATTTATTTCAGATTTCCAGCATCTGCAGTATTTTACTTTTGCTGACTATTACAACCCCACTTCAGGTTCTGATTCTGGGGTTTGTCTCTATTGAAATAGAACCAACGAACCACACAGGGTGTGTTTATGGTGGTTCAGTTGGTGGCACTTTCACCTCTAAGTCAGAGGTTGTGGGTTCAAGTCTCACTCCAGAGACTTGGGCTAAAATATTTAGCCTGATTCTCCAGTACAGTACTGAGGAAGTGCAGCGCTGTCAGAGGTGCCATTAAACTTGAGGCTGTCTCAAGTGGATTTTACCTGCTTTACAAAAGTGACTACACTTCAAAAGCACTTAATTGGCTTTAAAGTACTTTGGGATGTCCTGAGGTTGTGGAAAATGCTATAGAAATGCAATTTTTGCTTTTCAAATACACTCTTCCTCCAATTCAACGTAACCAGTGAGAATCTGAACCACATGTGACAATCAAAGCTTTCTGTTCAATCCTCAGCCTGCACTAAGTTATCAGGGTTCAGGTGGAGCTGTAGAAAGGGCTGCGATTCACCTCATTAGAATGAATTATCAACCTGGATTCCTGGGCATGATTGCTGCCAGTCGACAGTTGGTCATGTACAATGCTGTTTGGATAAGGGCAGTGTTGGGTTTGGCTGGAGCTTTCTCCCCCACCTCTCCCATGTGGTGACTGGCCTGTTTACTCTCCATCATTCAATACTAGCTACATGGATAATGTACTGAGGGGAAACCAGTGCAGATAAATGAGAGAGTCAAAGAAAAATCCATTAAACTCAACAGAATCCCTGTCAATAATTTCCTGGTAAATGCACCAGCCACTGCTGCATTGAACTGAATTGGGAGGTCACCCGGGTTAACTGATTTCAGTCAAGTAAAGCTATTTTAAATTGCCTAAGTGTCCCTGGTCTAAGCAGGCTTGTCTTTAAATGCCCTATTGCAGTTGAATTTCCTCAGCGCTGACACACGAGTCCCTAATTGCAGGAGTGACTGGATGGTGAGAGGGGAACCCTGGCTGATGTTACCTTGCCTTAACTCAAGGACATTGAGGTTACCTGTTTAAATCAGCTCACTTAGCACTGAGCTAAAACTGGAGCTGAAGCTTCCCAGGTAACAGTGCACAGTGTGCCAAGACACATACAACGTCAGCCCTGGGGTAAAGAATCCACATTAAACTCAGTGCCGACTCAGTACACTAACAATTCTTTTGTACACATGGATAAATATTGCGCACACAAGTATAAATGTTTCTGGAAGATTTTGAGAGCATCCTTGAAGCTAGTTTCATTGTCTGCCGAGATGATAGAATATATTTTCTTTTGATGGTTATTATGTGTAGGTGGCATTAGCTGTAAAATATTCTCTGGAATCTGGGTCAGGCTGTGTTCTATCTCCCACTGAGGCCTTGCTCTCTATCAAGCTCCTTTATTGATCCAACAGTTAATTAAAATTCCTAGCTCAATGTTTCTCAGCAATGTTCTGCCTCTCATCAATCAGGGAGCACAAATGAAGCTACAAAAACGTCTTTTTTCTGGACAGGAGGCAACTCAAATTTAGCCCTCACTCACCAGCAGCCACTTTAGCAAAAGCACCTGCATCTTTGAGGAATCTCTCATTCTTTCTCTGAATGAGACTCCGTGGGCCAGATTTTCAAAAAGCGTCTCCGTGAGTGAGGATAAGTATGGGTCAGGATTAAGGGACCTGTGTGTTCACGAGTGCAATTTGGAGTCTTCGGCGAACACGAACAATATGGTGCATGTTAATGCTCAGCTGCTGGGTACGTCAGAAACTTCCTTTCCATGTAATTTAAACCGACCTTCCCCGGACTGACCTGTGCTCATTCCAGCGTTCTGCCATCTGCCAGCAGGTCTCCTTTCACCCATGTTGACACTGGCCTGTCCTCTGGGGAGCCGCCTGCTCTCTTCAGCACATCAGCAGCAGACCTTATCATGGCTGCTGCCTGCGTTTTCCACTGGTGCTGGGCAGGCATCTCCCATCTCCTGGAGTGCTTAACGCCTCCAGGTTGGAAACTGAGCTCACCTCCTGCCCATTAAGGCCACTTACATTTAAAAATAACGTGAGAGTGACACAGCTGAGGCAAATGGTTGGGACCTGGAATTCATTGGTGTTTTGACCCTGCATTGATACTTTGGTCCTATGTGTTCCAGCCTCCTTTTTACATCCCCCGCACCCCCCATACTACACTTCAGTGCCCGAACTGTCAGCCCAGTGTATTGGTGCATTATTTAGCCATGCGGGCCAGAGGCATATGAAGGATTGGAGCCTATTGCAACTTAGGGGATGATCCCTGAAGCCTGCATCATCTGCAAATGTGTGTGGGATGATGGAGGGATTTCATCTCTGGCTTTACTCTCTCTCTCTCTCTCTTTCTCTCTCTCTCTCTTCTCTCTTTATTTCTCTCTGAGGACACACCGGCACTTAACCAGATGAGCCACAGTTCTAATAACTCCCACCTTCCCCAAAGGCAGTGTCCACCTCCTAGTGTGTGGGAGATAAGATGCACAATGAAAGGGCTTCTGAGATTCCAAGTAAAGCAGGATAGGAGAGCAAGAAAAATCATCTTAGAGAATCTAATAAAGAATAACATGAGCAGGAGGAAGAAGATTA
Organism: Cetorhinus maximus; assembly: GCF_964194155.1. Taxonomy (NCBI): domain Eukaryota; kingdom Metazoa; phylum Chordata; class Chondrichthyes; order Lamniformes; family Cetorhinidae; genus Cetorhinus; species Cetorhinus maximus. Next base: position 20,391,287 of record NC_135910.1, on the reverse strand, counting down.
AAAAAACAATATATTTCAACAATTTAATCACAAGCAGAGCTCTTTGTCAGTAAAACCAGCAACATAGAGACATGTAGCTCAGAAACGCAGCTTTGAAAATTTAAACTGTTTTACCTCCAGGCTGTGCCATGCCTCATATCTCCTGTCTGCCTTTGAGGAAGGGGAGAACTTGAAAGGTGAGGATTATCACATCTCCTGTGGCTGAGGAGAGTCAAGAGAGCCCCAGGGAGGGAGGAGTGTGAGACATGCTCAGTGGGTAATTGAGAACCATAGAAAACTTACAGCACAGAAGGAGGCCATTCGGTCCATCTTGTCCGTGCCAGCCTGAGGATACCCAGGGGCCCTTTCTAATCCCACCTCCCTGCACCCGGCCCATAGCCCTGCAGCTTACCGCACTTAAGGTGCAGATCCAGGTACTTTTTAAAACAGCAAGGGTCCCAACACCAAGCCCTGTGGAACACCACTTGAGACAACTTTCCATTCGCAAGGGCATCCATCGACCATTACCCTTTATTTCATGTTACAAAGCCAACCTTTTATCCAGTTTGCCACATTACCCTGAATCCCATGGGCTTTTACTTTCCTGACCAATCTGCCATGTGAGACCTTGTCAAATGCCTTGCTAAAATCCATGTACACAACATCCACTGCACTACCTTCATCAACCTTTCTTGTCACTTCCTCAAAGAATTCAATCAAATTTGTGAGGCAAGACCTTCCTTTAACAAATCCATGCTGACCATCCCTGACTAGTCCATGCCTTTCCACATGACAGTTAATCCTATCTCTCAGGATTGATTCTACTAATTTGCTCACCACCGATGTAAGACTAACTGGCCCATAATTGTTTGGCATTTCCTTTGATCCCTTTTAAAACAACGGAACTACGTTTGCATTTCTCCAGTCCTCCGGTACTTCCAAAGAAGCACTTTGGGACATCCTGAAATGCTGAAAAGATGCTGTATAAATGAAACTATTTCTTTCCTCAGTGCAGCGCTGGAACAAAATCAAGAACCCATTTCTAAAGAACCACGTTACAATTTCCTTACACAATGTGAAACCCCCCTCACCCAGTGATACTGAATTAAACAATCACAAAATGCTCCCAGGCTTTCTCCAAGAGTGAGTGTTCACACACTATTGCTGCCCTCTGGACCCTGAATTAAGGGTAATAAATACACTAGTGTTATGGCACAGCCGATGGTAAATACTGAGTTGTTCAAATCCCAAAGGGAAACTTGAAACAACTGTCACAACTTGCTTTGTAATTTGCATAAATTTTGAGATGCGCACTCTGAATTCAGTAGTAATAAGACCATCAAGTCTTATAGGTTTTTACAAAACTAGATTAAACATTTATTAATAGAAAAATTGACTTTAAATACATACATAAATCTACAAATTACTATTATGATAACTTCTAAATCCCCTAACCAATCTAACTCCCAGTTCTATTTTCGTTAAGGTAGTAAGATACATAGATTTTAAAAGACCCAGCCAAAAAAACATGATACCCTGAATAAGTCGACTTCCAAGTGAGTTTTCTTAACTTCAGTCCTTTGAAGAGAGCAGCTTAAGGCATAGATGCTGAAAGTTTTTTCACACACTTGTAAGATCTTAAAAATGCCTTTCCTTACACATAGCACTTGCTCCTTCTTTATACACATCTTTCTCTTTGAATGCAAATACCCATTGTTTCATTATGTCTTTGGACTTTATCTCCCTGATAATAAAACCGTCTCCTAGCACTAAGTTTTACCAGTAATCTTTGGGAAAAATAAACACACTGTTTCTAAACTTCACCTGGCTAGGTGACACATTTCACCCCTCCTTTGAAAACAATTCAGTCTGGTTTATTTGCAAATGAATTTAGTTGAATTAGACACCCATGTTTCTAAACTTCCCCATGTTTATCTAATCAACATTTCAAACCTAACCTCTCTTCTTAGATCAAAACACCCAGATTAGTTGCCTCTAATTCAATTAAATCTCTTGTGCACACACACACACAAACACAGACACATAGACACATCCCACTATTACTCTATTTTACAATAAATTCCAATAACATTATGAAAATTATATCTTCTTGACACTAGCTCTGCAGTAACATTTTTCAAGGTTTTATGTGACTCAACAGGATACTGAGTAAAGCTCCCTCTACACTGTCCCCAATTCCCATCTACAAATTCCTCTCTGGCTTTCCTTCTCAGCCAAACATCCTAGCTTCCATCCTCTGCTATGGTTGCCCATGTGCATTCTGTTCCCTCACCCAACCCACATCAACACCTTTAACCTCTGTCTTGTTATTTGTTTCTCCAAACCCATCTAAATGGACAGTAAATGATCAGAGATGGACAGAACAAATTGCCCTGGTCTACACTCTTTCCAGCTCTCTGCAAGCATTGGCTTCCTTAGCATCTTGTTAACTCAAGAAAAGACTAGCTTCTGACAACGACTCATTGTGAGGACATACACTTAATGTTTCAAGACATTCTCAGCTGGTCTTTGACATTGACCAGGGAGAAAACAAATGGATCCATTAGTAACAACAAATGACTGGAGAAACAATCCCTAAATTGTGTAGCATGGGCCAGTTTGGAATTACACAGACAGACAGCCCTAATGCTTTTGATTGAGGCACTCCATCAACTTTATCAGATCTGGGACTCATGAGTTTACTGTTATTGTAAAATTGCCTGGAGCACAAACATTGCAAAGTTTTACTGAGATTTTCACAAGAAATTCTATGCTGCAGACTTTAAAATTCCCTGGCAATATGATCACAGGGAACAGGCCGAATCAAACATCGGATTTGGGGTATGTCCATCTGAGGGTTCCATCAGTCCGGCTTTGGGGGACGGTCCAATTGTCAGGTGGTCTTTCTGGAAGTTTCTAACAGGGAAATGGAATCAAAAGTCAAGAACCTGCTTTTTTTCAATTTCTGTGTCATGATCTGGTGGTGGTAGTTCTTATGGATACTAAATATTTGTTATTAAAATTACTGATTATAGTTAGTAGGGTTAAATATTAATAAGTAATCATAGTAACCCTAAGATTACAATGGCTAATTAAGGCTATTAAGGTTAGTTTATAAAGTTACTTAATTAAGCAAACTTTGAAATTGTCCCCTGCCCACCAAGAGCTAGATCGTTTATATATATCAGGAAAAGCAAAGGTCCCAATACCGACCCCCTGACCCAATACCGACCCCCTGACCCAATACTGACCCCCTGACCCAATACCGACCCCCTGACCCAATACCGACCCCCTGACCCAATACCGACCCCTGGGGAATTCCACTGCAAACCTTCCTCCAACCTGAAAAATATCCATTTATCATTACTTTCTGCTTCCTATTTTTCAGTCAATATTGTATCCACATTGCTGCTGTCCCTTTTATTCCATGAGCTATAACTTTGCTCACAATTCTGTTGCGTGGCTCTGTATCAAACGCCTTTTGAAAGTCCATGTACACCACATCAACAGCATTACCCTCATCAACCCTCTCTGTTACCTCTTCAAAAAACTCCAGCAAGTTAGTTAAACACGATTTCCCCTTTAGAAATCCATGCTGGCTCTTCCTAATCAACCCATATTTTTCCATGTGACTACAAATTCTATCCCAAGTAATTATTTCTAGAAGCTTCCCCACCACTGAAGTTAAACTGACTAGTTTGTAATTGCTGGGCTCATCCTTACAACCTTTTTTGAACAAGAGTATAATGTTTGCAATTATTCCGTCCTCTGGCACCTCCCCTGAGTCTGGGGAAGACTGAAAGATTATGGCCAGTGCCCCTGCAATTTCCACTCTTACTTCCTTCAAGATCCTGGGATGTACATCATCCGGTCCCGGTGCCTTGTCAACTTTAAGTACCAACAGTTTATCCAACACTTTCTCCTTATCAATTTTGAACCCTTCTGGTGACAGAGTTTTGCCCTCTGTCACCGTGGCCTGGGTAGCACCTGCTTCCTTGGTAAAGACAGATGCAAAGTATTTATTTAATACCTCAGCCATGGCCCCTGCCTCCATATGTAAATCCCCTTTTTGGTCCCTAATTGGCCCTATTCCTCCTTTTACCACCCTCTTATTATTTATGTGCTGATATAAGACTTTCGGAGTCCCCCTTATGTTGGCTACCAGTCTTTTCTCATAATCCCTCTTTGCTTCTCTTATTTGCTTTTTCACTTCCCCCTGAACTTTCTGTATTCCATTTGGTTCTCGTTGTATTTTCTACCTGACACCTGTCATAAGCACATTTTTTCTTCTTTATCTTAATTTCTATTTCCTTTCTCATCCAGGGAGCCCTGGATTTGTTTGCCCTACCTTTCCCTTTTGAGGAAATATACCTGGACTGTGCCCGAAGTCTTTGGCCACAACGTGGCCAATCAGGTTGATTATTAACCTGTAAATCCTTCCAAATCACCTATGGCAGGTGGGAAGAGCATGAGAGTTTCCTGGTCAGCCAGAACCGTGTGGTAGCTGCAGTGCAACAGCCTCCCCACATTCAAAGACTCCAAGCGCAAGCTCTTTCCAAGGCCTGTACTCCATGGCAAGCCTCCTTCCTGCTTTGACAGACTGCTGGAGAGAGAGAATATCCACAGTCTGAAAAATGCACCTCCCCTTTAAGAGATGTTGGAATTTCTGCCTCTTCCACCCCCCGCCCTGCCCAAATGGGTGGCCTCATGACTGGGGTGCACGGTTATCCTAACAGCTCACCACGAAAGTGATACTGAGACCCGACCACCACAATGGACCGGGTCTCTGCCGGTGCTGTTGGGGCTCAGAGTGGCAGCAAGCTCAGTTCACGGGTCAGAGAGAGGATGGGTTAATGGGTTGGCCATCATGGGGACCTTTGGTTGTTTCCTCTTTGAACCCAGCGTCAGAGCTTGACAACACCTCAGTATTAAAAGAGACAGGGTCTGGCAGGGTCAGAGAAACAGGGGCACAGAGAGACAGAGAGTGAAGACATTCCTGCTCTCCAAGTGTCAGAGAGCTGATGGAGATGAGGAGAATTTCTTTCCTCTCAGAGGGTCGTTCCTCTGGAATTCTCTTCCCACAGACAACGTTGGAGGCTGGGTCATTGAATATTACTAAGTCTGAGTTAAATAAATTCGTGATCAATAAGGGAGTCAAAGGTTATGGGGGTAGACAGGAAAATGGAACTGAGGCCACAATCAGATCAGCCGCGATCTTATCAAATGGTGGAGCAGGCTCGAGGGGCTGAATGGCCTACTCCTGCTCCTAATTCATATGGTTGTATGTTCATATAACCTGGCTGTTCTGTGACTCTCATATACATCATTAAAGTCTTATCCCAAACATTTTCATTGGTCTGTAAATCAGCCAATGAGATAATGGAGCTAGTACTCAGATAGGAGAGTGATGACTGAGTGACTGAAGAAGCTTTGAAAGAAAGAGAGAGAAAGTAAGAGACAGAGAAGAAGAGAGAGGTGGAGGAACATAGGGGGGTGCTGGTACTGCACCCAGCCAAGGCTCAGGATTGCCAAGGGCCCCAGGACAGGTGAGAGGCAGGTGGGGTTGCAGGGAGAGGGAGGAGGGAGTTGACAGCAAGGCCAGGGGCACTGGCCCTCAGCAGGCACACCCCTTCACAATGCCAGGCACAGAGTGCCTTGGAAAGACATACCCCACCCCACCCCACCGCCCCCCCACTCCAGCTATCCTTCAGAGGCTTCAAGCAACCCAAGCTCCCACATGGCAAGTCCCCCCCACCCCCCGCCACCCTACCCCACCATTGCTGGGTGAACACCAGTGGTGGTGGTATGAGACCCTTAAGTGGGCAATAATTGCCATGCATGGACCTTCCTACCATGGACTTAATTGGGGAGCCCACCCACCACCCTCCCACCTGATTAAATGCCCCCTCCACTACCAAACTTGACATGGGGGAGAGCATTAAATTCCACCCATTATGACAGAGTTACAGCAAGAATCAAAGCGAGAGAGAGAAAGACTCAGAGAGTGACAGGGGTCAAGAGACACAGAGCAAGAGAGGTAGACAGACAATGAGAACGAAAGGCAGAGATAGAATAGGCAGAAAGAGTCAGAGAAAGTGATAGAGACAGAGAGAAAGAGAGAAAGTGGTAGGCATTAAGAGAAAGTGATAGAGACAGAGAGAAAGAGAGAGAGAAAGTGGTAGGCATTGAGAGAAAGTGATAGAGACAGAGAGAGAAAATGATAGAGAAACCGAGAGTGTGAGATAGAGGGCTAGAGAGAGAGAAAGTAATAGAGTGGTAGAGAGAAAGAGATAGAGAGGCAGGGAGGGAGAGGGAGAGAGTGAAAGTGATAGAGAGGCAGAGAGAGAGAAAGTGACAGAGGCAGAGAGGGAGAGAATGTGATAGAGTGGCAGAGGGTGAGAGAGAGAGATGGAGAGGCAGAGACAGAGAAAGTGATAGAGAGGCAGAGGGAGAAAGAAAGATGATAGAGAGGCAGAGGGAGAGAGAGAATGTGAAAGGGAGAGAGAAAATTTGATACACTGAAAGAGAGTGAAAGTGATAGAGAGGCAAAAGGAGAGAGAGAGAGAGAGACGGACAAAGTGGTAGAGAGGCAAAGGGAGAGAGAGAGACAGAGAAAGTGATAGACAGGCAGAGGGAGAGAGAGAATGTGAGAGAGTGAGAGAATTTGATAGAGAGACTGAGAGAGAGTGAAAGTGGTGGAGAGGCAAAAGGAGAGAGAGAGACAGACAGACAAAGTGATAGAGAGGCAAAGGGAGAGAGAGAGAGAGACAGACAGGCAAAGGGAGAGAGAGAGAGACAGAGAAAGTGATGGACAGGCAGAGTGAGAGAGAGAGAGAGAGAGTGATAGAGAGGCTGAGAGAACGAGACAGAGAGATAAAGTGATAGAGGGGCAAAGGGAGAGAGAGATGATAGAGGCTGAGTGACAGAATCAGAGAGACTGATTGAGCGGCTGAGAGAGAGAGACAGAGAGTAATAGAAAGGCTGAGAGAGAGAGTGATAGAGAAACAGTGACAGGGAGGCTGAGAGAGGGAGAGACAGGGAGAGTGATTGAGAGGCTGAGAGAGAGAGAGACAGAGAGAGTGATAGACTGAGAGAGGGTGAGTGATAGTAAGGCTGAGAGAGAGAGAGTGATAGAGAGACAGAGTGATAGAGAGGCTGGGAGACAAAGACAGAGAGAGTGATTGAGAGGCTGAGAGAGAGAGAGACAGAGAGAGTGATTGAGAGGTTGAGACAGAGAGACTGATTGAGAGGCTGAGGGAGAGAGACAGAGAGAGTGATTGAGAGGCTGAATGAGAGTGATAGGCTGAGAGAGAGAGAGAGTGATCAAGATGCTGAGAGAGTGATAGAGAGGCTGAGAGAGAGAGTGATTGAGAGGCTAAGAGAGAGAGAGAGAGTGATAGAGAGACAGAGAGAGAGTGATAGAGAGGCTGAGAGAAAGAGAAAGAGAGTGATAGAGAGGCTGAGAGAAAGAGAGAGAGAGTGATAGGCTGAGAGAAAGAGAGTGATAGAGAGACAGAGAGAGAGAACGATAGAGAGGCTGAGAGAGAGAGAGAAAGTGATAGAGAGGCTGAGAGAGAGAGAGAGAGAGTGATTGATAGAGAGGCTGAGAGAGAGAGAGTGTGTGATAGAGAGGCTGAGAGAGAGAGAGAGAGAGTGATAGAGAGGCTGAGAGAGAGAGAGAGAGAGAGTGATAGAGAGGCTGAGAGAGAGTGTGTGTGTGATAGAGAGGCTGAGAGAGTTCTTTTGTATGTTTCTCAGAGAAGCACAGGATGGCAGAATGGCATAGCTATTCCTCAGGTACAGGGCAAAGGAATGTTCCTGAGGTTAACTAGCTTCATTGCACATTAGCTGCCTCCCAGATGTAACTTTCTAAGTTAATGGGAAATAAAATTGTATTTCGGAGGGAAAAAATAGAGCAGAAAGAAATTAAAAATTAATTATCTACCTCTAGCCGAAATGTGACAATCAAAGGTCCATTTTGCTGATTGTAATTAGATGGCGCAGCTCATTCCTGTTGTTAGGGAAACCACAACAAGATATGTTTCTTATTCTTTGCTGGCAGTATTTAATGAGGCATCAATTCAATTTGGAAAACACTTAAATATGTTTATAAGTGTATACACCACCTCTCCCCCTTGATGATAACCCCCTTCCTCCCTCAAAACCTGCTCTTAGTGAGTTTATCAAGTGAGGCTGAAATCGTGAAGAAATGTGAAGCAGCCAAATGTTCCCAGATCCCAGGATGTATCAAACCCATGCGGCCTAGTCAGGGGCTCAGCAGATTTCTATTAATGGCTTCATTAAGAACACATTGAAGAAAATCAGCAGCTTAGCTTTCATTTTGGATTCCAATGGGAAAGTGAGAGACTCTAAGTGTATTTTTGGCACATTGGATCATACAGGAAGTCATCAGCCATACAGCGTTTAAATACAAGAAAATAAAAGATTATAATTTTCACAAATGCCTGATTCTGGATGCAGATCCATAATTGGTTATAAATTAGTTGAAAAAAAAAGCACGTTTTTTGAAGCACAGATGAGTTTCAAGTAAACTAAACTTAATTGAGGGTAAAAAATGATCATTACCCATCCTTTTTTAATCCTGCTGTTTTTCAAATTATGCCTCTTGCATTCACTTGCCCTTTCTGGAGTTGTTTCCACAGGTTCTCCAGCTCTCCCATCTGCAAGCTCAGAGGATGAGGGCTCTGGACTAGGGAAGTAAGGCACTCTCCTCGACCCTGCTTCTGACCACTGTCCAAAGTCCACATGTGCTGACGTTGTCTGAGACCAGGGTCCTCATTTCAGATGGCTGCCTGATGAGCAGGTGATCAGCCTTAGCTGTGATGCCCCTCGCAGTCAAACAGCCCACCAAGGATCCCAGTCTAGGCTCATATGGAGAGCAGGTTGTTATGATCTGGAATGTGCTGCCTGAAATGGCTGTGGAAGCAGATTCAATAGTAAATTTCAAAAAGGAATTGGTAAAGACTTGAAGGAAAAAAAGTATAGGCTATAGGGGAAGAGCAGGGGAATGGGACTGATTAGATAGCTCTTTCAAAGAGCCAGCACAGGCACAATAGGCCAAATGGCCTCCTTCTTTGTTGTTAAGATTTTATGATTCTTCTAATGTGAGATTAATGAACTCAGCTTTGATTGGAGTTTGAACCTGACCTTCTGCTTTAAAGATTCAAACACTAACAGCTTGTTCCTTATTGGACCAGGCGGCTCTGTATGAACAATGGAATCTTGGGGATTAAGCCAAAATTTAAAGATGCACTCCCATTAATTCTCACATAGCTCAACTTGCAGATATGAAATAATGTTTGTGATTTGATTTAGGATTCATTCACCGGTGAAATGACTGCACTATAAATTGCCCTTTCCAAACCTCCAACCGCATGAAATTCATACAAGGCAAACTAGTCAGAATGATAAAAGTATATCAAGCTGAGCTGCCTAGACTATGGCCAAATTTTCTGGGCTGGGGGAACCCCATGTGACCCATTAATCTTAGTTTCAATATCCAGCACCAGGCCATTGAGGCAAGAAACGGACTGGGTTCTATCTTACAGCTTTAATGTGATTATAACTCTCAACAGTTGAAAACTCATGAAAAATAGTGGAATGGATCAAATATAAGTGCTGTGCTAGCGGGGCTACTATCGCACTCCATAAATGTGTAATAAACACTAAAACTACTGGAGCTGAACCTTTCCATGGATTAGATGTGTCAAGTGATTTATAGAAACATCAGAAAGCTCACAGTTCCGTACTGAAGATTTTTGAAATGTTTGCATGGACCTTGCTAATTTTACAGGTATCAAAAAGACAAAATGGAACAGACTCTGCCTTGGTAAATGAGGAGCTTCATGCTGTCATGTTAATGAGAAGTTAGAAAGCTGATCCATCAGTTTATGGCTTCAAGTTTCAGTTATTATCTGTTGACGGAAAAACAGACTGATTGGAGGACCCAGCTCCTTTAAGAAGACATGTTTGCGAGAATGGGTTGCAATCCCTTGCCAGTGCCTCTCCACCATTTAGTGTAACTTAAGTTGCAACATTAACAACTTCTCCTGTATTTCAGTGAATTCGTTATGCCAGCCTCACCCATGGGAAACCAAGGAATACAGTCAGGAATTCTACTTACACTGAGATCATTTATTTTTCATCATTTCACTTTTCGTGATCCATGGCTCAAATGATTTTGGGGATGGGTGGGAAACTGATTCATGTTAATTTTTCATTTGCTAAAAGCAATTGAAAGGCTTTGACCATATAGGGGAACACCATCTAATTTGAGGGAGGAGAGATATATTCAGCAGAGCTAGAGACAGGCTATTCTGACCCCTGCTCTGGCTGCTCAGATCTTCTTTGCCAACATCCCCTGGATTTTGGAGCCAAAGACTGTCCCATCTGTACCTGTGCCTTGTCCATCAGGACAGGAGACAGCATGTGTCGAGCAGTCGTGAGTTTTCATCTGGAAAGTCTCTGGCTCTTTCATGACATGTCTACAATGCTTCAATTCTGACCCTTTAAATGTCGGAGGGTTAGCAAACAAAATTTGACACCAAGTCACATAAGGAGACATTAGAACAGATGACCAAAAGAATTGATCAAAGAGGTAGGATTTAAGGAGCATCTTAAAGTAGGAGAGATAGAGATGGAGAAGTTTAGGGAGGCAATTTCAGAGCTTCAGGGCAGTTGAAGGCATGGCCGCCAATGATGGAGTGAAAATAATCAGGGATGCTCAAGTGGCCAGAATTAGAAGAGTGCAGATATCTCGGACGTGGGACAGGAGGAGTTACAGAGATAGGTAGTAGCAGGGTCTTGGAAGGATTACAGAGATCAGTAGTAGCAGGGCCATGGAAGGATTTGAAGAGAAGGATGAGAATTTAAAAATTGATGTGCTGTTTAACTGGGAGCCAGTGTAGGTCAGCGAGTACAGAAGTGATGGGTGAACAGGACATGGGTAAAGACATATGTTAAATATTCATGATTTAATGCACTGCAGGTAAAATTATACCAGAAGTTAACTGATAGATGTGTTGCAATGTAGGAATCATAATGTATGCCTCTGTATTCACGATACAGTGTAGCATCTGTGACATTACTAGAGGGACACAGAGATAAAGTAACAGTAAAATAAATGATGACCCAGTCTGGTGAATTAAGTTGTTCTGAAGCAGACCTCAATACCATTTGGTCAGTTAGGAGGAACATATCAGCTGTGGTTCCTGTTCCTGATCACCACCCAGCAACTCCCATTGAAGAGTGTGGGATGTGTGACCATCAATGTGAGGACAGAATCAGAGCTGAACCTCTTCAAATAACTTAAATAGACAATCAGATCACAGGAAGAGTGACCCCCCTGGCCAAGCTAAGAGAGACCAGCCAGTATTCAAAGGTCTATACCCAGCCGAAGATGTGGATAAATTGTGAGTAGGAGAATTTCTGAAAATAAAGACGTGTTATGACAACTTTACCATGACATTTATTAACTGTAACAGAACAATGGGTGATCTTTAGGGAGGAGATGATTCAGGTCCAGGTGAACTACATTCCAATAGCATGGAAAGACAGTGAACCAAAGCCAAGGCTTTTTGAATGACAGGCTGAGCACAGTTTTGGTCCAATTATGTACAGTTTTAGTTTATTGTGTACAGTTTTGGTCTAATTATTTACACTTTTGGTCTCCTTACCTAAGGAAGGATATACTTGCCATAGAGGGAGTGCAATGAAGGTTCACCGGACTGATTCCTGGGATGATGGGATTGTCCTATGAGTAGAGATTGAGGAGACTGGGCCTGTATTCTCTAACGTTTTGAAGAATGAGAGGTGATTTCATTAAAACTTACAAAATTCTTACAGGACATGACGGAGTAGATGTAGGAAGGATGTTCCCTCTGGCTGGGAGCGTCTAGAACCAGGGGACACAGTGTCAGAATAAGGGGAAGGCCATTTAGGACTGAAATGAGGAGGAATTTCTTCACTCAGAGGGTTGTGAATCTTTGGAATTTTCTACCTCAGAGGGCTGTGAAGGTTCAATCATTTAGTATACTCAAGACAGAGATCGATAGATTTCTAGATTTTAAAGGTATCAAAGGATACTGGGATAGTGTGGGAAAATGGCAGTGAAGAAGAAGATCAGCCATGATCTAGTTGAATGGTGGAGCAGGCTCGAGGGGCTGAATGGCCTACTCCTGCTCCTATTTCCAATGTTCCTATAAGTGATCGACATGCCGGCTTGCCAAATTTCAATGTGCTGAATAAAAAATGATGGATAACGGGAAAATAATTCCTGCTTCAACTAGGATGTTGTGTCTAACTGTCCTTCTTTAAGGAGATATTTTGTATAATTAGAAATAAAAGAGCAAGTTTCATCCATTAGTGAGTAGGAATAGAAAGTAGTTTGGTCAGTTGGAATTCTATAAACTCAGGACTAATGAGAAGTGGAAAATGGAAATAACTGAGAAGAAATTTAAGGAAATATTTTCTCCCTCTAAAACCAGTAAAAAGATCAAAACTTTCGTTATACAAAAAGGATTTATGGTGTCATGAAACATTGTAATTCTACATAATGTTAACACAGGATATGAAGCAAAGGCGGGAAAGTGGAGTTAAGGAGCAGATCGGCCATTCTCTAATATCAGAGCAGGCTAGAGGGACTGAGTGACCAGCTCCTGTTCCTGTGGTATCACTACACAAACTTGCTGATCCACTGGGCAGCCCCATGAATATACATTTAACAAAGAACAAAAGTGTTATGAAAGTATTTTAGTTTAGGTTGAAAGTAACAAATATAATGTCAGAAATTTATTGGCTTTTTTAAAAAAACATCCTTCAGGTGCTGCTAATTGTCTATTACTCTCTTTTTCAGGCTTGTTAGTCTGATTGACGATGGAGAGGCTCCTCTTCTCTCTGCTCCTGCTCAGCATGGCTGTCAAGGCTCAGATTTGCCCAAAGCGCTGCATCTGCCAAAACCTGTCCCCTTCCCTCGCCATCCTCTGTGCCAAAACTGGGCTTCTCTTTGTGCCTCCATTTATTGACAGGAAGACCGTGGAGCTGCGTCTGACCGACAACTTCATTACCACGGTCAGGAAGAAAGACTTTGCCAACATGACAAAGCTTGTCCACCTCACGTTATCGAGGAATACAATCAGCCAGATCATGCCTCACACATTTGCTGATCTGAGAGGTCTTCGTGCTTTACACCTGGACAGTAATAGACTCACCATAGTCAGCCATGAGCAATTCAACGGTCTAATGAATCTCCGACACCTGATCCTTAGCAACAATCAGCTACATTACATTGCTGCCAGCTCTTTTGATGACTTTATAACATCTCTTGAAGATCTGGATCTCTCTTATAACAACCTAGAGAATCTGCCTTGGGAAACTATTGGCAAAATGACAAATGTCAACTCTCTCAGTCTGGACCATAACTTGATTGACTTTGTTCCAAAAGGGACGTTTTCCAACCTTCACAAGCTGGTTCGATTGGACATGACATCCAATAAACTTCATAAGTTGCCCCCTGATCCCTTGTTTCAAAGAGACAAAGTGTATGCAAAGACAAAAGGAACCCCACCATCGTCTCTTGTGCTTAGCTTTGGTGGGAACCCATTGCACTGCAACTGTGAACTACTCTGGTTGAGACGCCTTACAAGGGAAGATGACCTGGAGACTTGTGCCTCACCACCTCATTTAATGGGTAAATATTTCTGGTTCATATCTGAGGAGGACTTCACCTGTGATCCGCCACTCATCACACGACACACCTCCAAGACTTTTATCATGGAAGGTCAAAGAGCGACTTTGAAATGCAAAGCAGTTGGGGACCCAGATCCATCCATTCATTGGACTTCACCAGAAGGACGACTGATCTCTAATTCAACCAGGGCCATCACCAATGAAAATGGTACACTGCACATCCTAATCGCCACCCCTAAAGACAGCGGGACTTTCACTTGCTTTGCCTCTAATGCTGCTGGGGATGCCATGGTGGAAGTGGAGTTGATTGTCAACCCTCTCCCCCATTTTGCTAATGGTACAAATAACATCAAAGAACCAGATCCTGGTTCGTCCGACATCACCACTTCTGCCAAGTCTGGTTCTCCACCTGTTGCCAATGACACAAAAACTGTGCAGGATAAGAAGGTCATAGCGACTGACCTCACATCGTCTTCAGTACAGATCCATTGGCCCTCACAGCGAAACATCCCTGGAATCCGCATGTATCAAGTCCAGTATAACAGCTCCTCTGATGATGTGCTTGTTTACAGGTAAATAGATTACTTTTTATTTGCCCAGAAAGAAAATGTAACAAAACACCTAACAGAATTCAAGACAAACTTACAAAGGGACTATCTGGAGGCTGTAATCTGAAAAACTGTGCCAAATACTTGGAGAAAATGACCAACTACATAGTTGGAAATTGCGGATTTTTCATTAAAAGTTTTTTAATTGCACAGATTTAATGAAAGTGTTTTATAATTTAATAATTCACTCATACAGCTGCTACAGGCCAACATGAGGCAGTTTCATACATCCAACGTTGGTGATGTAAGTATTATTTCTTAATGTTAGCTCTTTTTTAGCAATGAAGTTTAACTAGCTTTTGATGCTTGTGCAAAATTCCATTGTTGCTAAACAGAGTATGAGGTGCAGTGAGCAGTATAGCTCTTGTCATTTGGACATCAGTGTGAGACTGATTCCAGCTGTATAGTGAGCCTCAAGGCATTTTACTTTAGAGTTTTGCAATGCAATGAACCAGACAACATTGTGATTTGTGGATTTGGTTCAATGACATGTGGCACCAGGTTCTGCCCTTAGTCATGAGGCTGGAGGGACATATGGAACACAGTCTCACTGCTTTCCCTGGGAGCTGAAGAAAAAACGACCATCAACAACGACTTGGATTGATATAGTGCCTTTTACGTAATAAAATGTTGCAAGGTGTTTCCCAAGAGAATTATAAAGCTACCTGAGGTAATATTAAGGCAGGTGACCAAAATCTTGGCCAAAGAGCCAGGTTTTAAGGAGTGTCTTAAAGGAAGAGAGAGAGAGGCAGAGAGGTTTAGAGAGAGAATTCCAAAGCTTGGGGCCGAGGCAACTGAAGACACGACTGCCAATGGTAGACCGATTAAAATCAAGGATGCCAAAGTGGCCAGAATTAGAGGAATGCAGGGATCTCGGAGGGTGGTGGAGCTGAAGGAGATTACGGAAATGGGGAGGGGTGAGATGATGGAGGGATTTGAAAACAAGGATGAGAATTTTAAAATTGAGGCTCTGCTTAGCCAGGAGCCAATATAGGTCATTGAGCCTGGGATTGAGGGGAATGGGACCTGGAGCAGAGTTTTAGATGGCATCAAGATTATAGAGGGTAAAACGTGGGGGGCCAGTGAGGGGTGCATTGGAACATTATGTCTGGAGGTAATAAAGACTTGGACAAGGGTTTCAGTAGCAGATGAGCTGAGGCAGAGTTGGGAAATGTTACAGAAGTGGAAACAGGTGGTCTTAGAAATGGTGCAGATATGTGGTTAGAAACTCATGTTGGGGTCAAACATGACATCAAGGTGATGGGAAATGGAAAGTATCATTACTGGGATACCATCACATATATCTTCAAGTCAAATTGGTAGGACCGAGAAGCAGGATGTCTAGAGTGCACAGCCCATTCTCCAAGGGAACTCCAACAGGATTAGCCGAGATCATTCACTACCATTGCATTGCATTGAGCAGGAGTCAGAAAGCACAAAAGGGCTACTAAGCATTGTAACCACAGATTCAGTAAATAATTCAATTCTGTTCTCCATGCAAGGTCATCATCTGGAGTGCAGTCTCTCAATGACTAATTCTTTGGTAACACAGTCATCTTATAAAAAAGCATTTCTATACTGTGCCACTCATGAACACTTTCTAACTGAAGCCGGTTTTAGCGAAGTGGTTTTCACCCCTCTTTGTGAGTGCTTTACGGAGGACATATTAAGGAAAGTGGAAAATCCTGAATAAACATTTGTAGGAAGAATGAATCCCAGCATCTATGTAAGATAGACACTCCCGAATCTACATGCTGTATCATTTCGCCCCAGGAGCAGGAAGTGTACATTTATCAGTTAGATGCTGTTTCTTAAGATCTCAAGGTACTTCTCAATATAACAGACAGCGGCCTGAATTTCACACTCGCACATTGGTGGGTTTTTTGGCAGGAGGGAGCATGAAATTGAAGGAAAGTGATTTCCTCTGGGTTCCCACCCACCCAGACCTCGCAGCAATTTTATGCTGGGGTGGACAAGGCCTCAGGCATGAAGTGGGAGGGGTGCCTCCATCAGAAGCCCCCTTTTGCCTTTGAGCTTCCCTCCCTTAGGGTCTGGTGGCCGCTGGACCTCCCTCCCCCCATCCCCTGGCCTCTCCCCCAGCACCTCAAACGCTCACTTTGCAACCCCCAGGCCTTTCCCTACCCTCCCTGTCCTAAGACCCCTTGAACTTACCTTGCTGTCCGATCCTAGGACTTAGGCTAAGGCATCTTCCTGGACATCCTCTTCAGTCTACTGCAGCTTTTGTTGCAGGGACTGGAGAGCTGCCAGCCAATCAGATTGGCCAACAGCTTTCTAAGGCGGAATTTCCTCCCAAGTGAGGGGCAGAAGTCCTGCCTGCAGCCAATTGACGCTCATTCGAATGTGAAATGCCTGAGGAGCGCTCAAATCTTAGGATGGCAGAAAGATAAACACCCACCTTCCAAAAATTCAGGCCAGTATTTACTTTTGAGACCATGTAAGAGTTTGACTTCAGCCTAGAATGTTCTTGGGTCATGGAAACTCTTTCAAGTTACCAACAGTCACAGATTGCAACTCGTTCGAGTACAATCACAGTTCTTGGTTTCCAGGAGTGGGACATGAACCCACAACCCTCTGATTCAAAGGCAAGGGTGCTATGAACTGAGCCACAGCTGACACCTCGGGGTCATGGAATCTTGCGACAACTTTGAGTGTCAAAACCTAATGACTGAGACACAAAACATCTGTGTCAGGGGCTGAGTTCAAGCAAGTCTCCCGGCTAAAACACAGCTCATTGCATCAGTGGAGATATTTACCTCGGCAGATTGAACATATTCACTAGAGTGTCCTTTAAATAAGAACTGAAGCCTTATTATAACTGTGAAAAAAGTGAAAGTTCAGCATTCTCTTTAAATGGGAAGCTCTGCAAGATTAGTTTTCATTTATTGCCTTTGTCGGATTTGAAGTAATGAGCTGTGATGTATTTGTCTGCAAAGGATCAAAGGAAAGGGAGTTGTTAATTGGTCGGCTGCTGCCTCACTAAGTGGCTCCTTCCAGTCCGAAGGAGAGGGATTGCTTGTTGGGAAAGAAAGAAGAATGGATATTCCACTTTTGAAAAATATTGGTGTGACGTGGAGCTTTGTTTGTACATTACAGAACTCCTGAGAAATGGGAACGGGCACTGAAATGGGATGAGGACAGATCAGTACTTTGAGGTAGTAATCACACAAACATAATCAGCTGGGAAGACCTCCCCCGCCCCAGTGTGATTCCAATGATTCTGATTCGTGTGCACGCTGCATTACCCACCAGTCTTTTGTCCCTCTGCCAGCGTTGGATTCCAATATGTGAACGATTGCTTAGTGGAGAAACGGAATCTCCAATAGCAGTCTGCTGGACAGCAGGAACAGTTAGTGTAGAACAGAACACCTGAGGATCTGAGACTGTTCAAAGGTCCTGAGGAGCTTCAACAACACATCCAAAAGGGAAAAGTTTGTCCAAACTTCCACATAAACAGATTAATCATCATTCTAGTGGTATTAATGGTGATACATCAGGTTAGTCAGTCAGAATCATGCTACATATATCAGTGTTAGTTGTCAGTTACCAATAGTAATTGTACCACAGTCATTTGTGGTAATTGTGTGACAAGTGTCAGTGTTAATTGGCTGTTGCATTTGTTCATAAATAGACAAAGAATGCATATTTGAATTTTTTTACGTTAAACCCAACCTATATGATCCTTTTCTGACCCTTATACCTGCCTTCTCCTCCTCCATAGTATCACCTGCATTGGTTCCTGTTACTGCTGAAATCCACACTTCATTCTCCATTTGGCTTCCTCCATCACTAAGGACGGATCTTTCAGTCAGTACTCCCTCTGAACTCTGCAATACTCTCCTCTCCCTGTATTCACAAGCCTCCTCAAAACCTATCCCTTTGACCTTGCCTTCAGTCACTTCCCTTGTCACCTGTATTTTAATGTCAACTTTCTTCCCTTGTAAGGCACCTAATTAAAGTCTGTATGAAGTTGAAAGTTGCTGCTGTTCACACCTGAAATCCATCCATTATCAGCACGAGTCAATGACCAATATTCAAACATCGGACCAGAGACACCAACAGAAACATTGAGAGAAGCAACAAGCCTGAGTTCACTACAGGGTGCCTAGCCTTTGAATTCAGCTCTGTTGCACTGCTGGTGCTGGTGTTACAGAAGTTTGGAGCTCCAAAAATAGCAGCTGGACCACCTCCAGTCACTTCTGGCATAGCACACCATGTTTGTAAGGGTTCTAGTGCAAGGGTGCCATGCATGCATACAAGAAGTAGGCAAAATAGATAGATCAACAGCATCTAACGCTGATTTGACACACAATCTGTCACTTTGGACATTGCAGGTTAACATTAATATCACCTTTCAAACACTCACCATGGAACATGTGATCAGATGCTTGAGGACCCAAACCCCCCACACCCCCTCCCCTCATCTCCACTGCACATTCCTGGTCCCTCACTGATGCAATTTCTTGGTACCATCAACAGTTTTTTAACTGAGGTGCTGAAACATGGGAATGCTTTGGAATAAAGGCAGCAGAGGTGGAGGGAGGGGGAGGAAGAGGGCTGTCAATTTAAGACCATATCTATCAAAGGTATTTCCATCTCTGCCTGAGTGAGGACCAGTGTCTGAGGTGCCTGTGTTTCATTAAGGAGGTGGTCACTGAACTGTACCACCTCCTGTAAATGGACCTACAGCTGCACAGCAGGATGAGGTTGGCAATGCCAGTGGCTGTGAAGATCTTTATCACAAGACAAAAGCAAAATACTGCAGGTGCTGGAAATCTGAAATAAAAACAGAAACTGCTGGAAATGCTCAGCAGGTCTGGCAGCGTCTGAGGAGAGAGAGAGAAATAGAGTTAACGAGCTGGCTTTTCATCTGCGCGGCAGGTAGCGGGAGTCATAAAATCTCCCTGCTTGACCCATCCACCTCAGGAGAAAGTGCCAGGAAAAATGGAATTTTCATTCTGGGATGGGGGGCTGGGGGGCAGGTGTGCAGGCTGCATTTGGGCCCGCTGACCTGGGACAGCCACAGGGGCTTCCGGGTGCTGAGCTGGGCTGTTTAAAAGGTCCTGTGGCACTTCATCCCCATTATAATGAAAAACTAAGACCTCTCACACCCCCTACACACTCTCCATGCCAAGGCATGGCACTTGCATGCCTATTCACCCATGAGATATTGCCTGGAACCAATGAATCCTAAAATGACAATAAAATTTGTTTTAAAAAAAGCTTTAAAATGTACAGTTATTCATTGATAACATTCCACTTCCTTAAAATAAAGCTAATTTTTACTACAGGCCAGTGAAAGTAACAGTCCTCCAGACCCATTGTGCTTTCTTGGCTGACAGCCCAGAAATCCATTAGTCTATTGAAACACCTGAGCTCCAGGGGAAACATTGCTTGATTGACAGCTCTGGCGGTTGTTACACAAGATAAAGAGGTTTCAAGTGCTTGTAGTTTCTGCTATAGATAATTTAAAGGGGCTGGATAATGGAACTTTTATTTATCTTTCAAAAGGTTCCCTCATGCGGATTAGAGTTCACGGCACCTCCAAGGGGCCATGAACCATGACTCTTTGTCAAGCAGGCCCAACTCCATGAAAATTGTGGAGGACTAAGAGATGCCTATGGAGCCAGCCAGGTCGGGATTGCAGGGTGAGGGCTTTACTGAAAATCAGAACCAGTGGGAATGTGGTCAGGAATCCCGGAATCGGGTCCCAGCTGCCATTTTCATCTCTCCACAGTGTCTGCCCAACTCCATGAAAATCCAACCCAACATTTCACGTTGGTGACATTTCATTAGAACTGAGGAAAGATAGAAATGAACTGACAAGTGGAAGGAGGGAGGAAGAACAGAAGGGAAGGGCTGTGGTAGGGTGGAGGGCAGGGGAGATTAAATAACAACGGTTTCATGGTGCAAAAACCAAAGAGAGTAGTAATGAGTATAGTAAAGAAACAAAAGATGTGTCCAGATGAGGCGTGAATGGCTACACAGCAGCTGTCTGAATGTAACATGAAGAGATAAAGAGAGAAACAAGAAAAAAAAACAGCAAAAAAAGAAACAAAATGGAGGCAGAGGTTATAATCTCAAATTGCTGAACTCAGCATTGAGCTCAGGAGGCTGTAGAGTGACAAGTTAAAAGATAAGATGATCTTCCTCGAGCTTGCGCTGAGCTTCACTGGAACACCGTAGCAGGCCAAGGACAGAGAGGTCAGAGTGGGAGCCTGGAGATTGTAAAAGGAAAGGAAAACTGAGGAAGGGAGTGATGCTGGGAATGAATGAGTGAGTGCAGCCGACAGTGGAATGAGTTCAAATGTCAGGACTGTGATGGAGCAAGGAGAATGATGAAGATGTGAAACAGTGAGCTGGTTTCTCAGTCTCCTCTGGGGCTGGGATTGGGGGCTGATGGGAACTAAACATAGCCTAGTTAGCCTGTGTGTTAGTCCCCCAACTCCATCCCACCTCCAGGCCAATTTTTACAGTGGAGGAATCGGAGTGGTGGTGGGGGTGTGGGGGGTAGAGGGTGGTAGCAGCAGGGCTGTTGGCCTGCAGGTGGTGGGGTGGCCTATTAGGCCTTTAAAGGCTTGTTAATGGAGGTTGACTGGGATTTTCT
The DNA here is from genome assembly GCF_964194155.1 of Cetorhinus maximus. Taxonomy (NCBI): domain Eukaryota; kingdom Metazoa; phylum Chordata; class Chondrichthyes; order Lamniformes; family Cetorhinidae; genus Cetorhinus; species Cetorhinus maximus. The sequence goes on along the minus strand of NC_135910.1, from coordinate 20,370,368 downwards.
AGTTGGTCTCCAGTTTCCTTCAAGCAGCCTGTCTGTCGCTCCCTGCCGGTCTGGGTACAAGAGCAGCCACAGGCCGTCCTGTAGAGGGGCTCCCCCTTCCCCATCACCCCTCTCAATGGTGATCTGGTTGCAAGATACATATTTAATTTAAATTCAAAAATGTTATAAAGAGAACGCCACCATCTTGAAGCGCCCTCTCCCTTACTTACCCTCTATTGCAGCTGGCTGACCTTTTCAAGCTGAAAGGTCTCTGATTGGCCCTCCAGTATTGAGAGCCCACCCACCTTCCTCAATTGGACAGCTCACCTTTCTCCAGGCCAATGGGGCGCTCCCATGAAAATCACAAAAAGTGACTTTGCACCTGGGGTTGGATTTGTGACCAATCCAGACCTCTGTTTCCCATTCCCAGAGGGAAAGTCTTTGCCAGTGTATTTCGAGTTTAGGAAGAATATTCAGAGCAGTGTTAAATTGATCAAAAAGAGAAGACAACAAGTTTCTAGGGGTGTTTCAGCTTTTAGGATTGGAGCGGTCGGCTCGATAATCAGCAGAGGACTGAACTGGGAGTGTGGGGCCATTGAAATAGCTACAATGCATCACAGACATTTTCAACAGACAGGTACTTTCTGGTAACGCAAGTACTTAATTGACAGCTCCTAATGTAGTAATTAATTATTTTTATGATGTTTTGAAAACACCAACTTGTATTTATATAGCACCTTGGAATGTATTAAAGTGTCCCAAGGCACTTGATAGAAGCATTATCAGACAAAAATTGACACTAAATTAAATCAGGAGTAGACGGATTTTCCCATTGCTTTGATGGATAACTGCTCAGCAAACAAGACTGGTTTACAGTCTTGATGGATGCCATCTCATGTGTGACATTAGGCTAAGTCTCAACTTGCATAACCGATTGCAAATACTGCATATGAAGTCAGCATTGGCGGGATGGAAAGAGGCATTCGCTTTGTGCCGTGCTCACTTGTCCTGAAGGCTCTTGGCTCTGTTCTCCTCAAATGTCAGAATCACTTAATTATGAAGGCTTTCCCACTTGAGACTGTCCAAGGTTGTTTTTTCTCAGGTATTGGGATCCAGCTTACAAGCCCTGATTGCCTTTATACCTGATTTTGGGACATTGGGTGATATGGGTTCCTGTGTTCAGCTGGCTGTGGTGTACTGCCTTTGGTATGCAGGAATCGTCCAAGTGAAGCACACGACTGACCCAACGAAGCTGAGCTCTGATGAGCATGTTCTCGGTGCCAGGTATGCAGCAAGACCTCAGTGTTGGGGATTTTGTCCTGTGACCCAATGTTGCAAATAAATCTCAGTCAGCGAAGATGGAATGCTTCTAGTTATTGTAGGTTCTCCCAGACTTTGCAAAGAGCATGGAGTTATTTGTCTCAGAATAAAGATCAAAGGCAGTGGTTCTTACATCACTCGTTATCGGTGTGAGACTTGGACAAATAAGGAGATACCATTGCAAATAATGGATAGCTTGTTCAAGGAGGTAGATTTTAAGGAATGTCTCAAAGGAAAATAGGTAAAGAGGTGGATTGGTTTAGGGAAGCAATTTCTGAGATTAGGGCCCAGTCAGCTGAAGACAAGGCGGCTAATGGTTGGGAAGAAAAAAGAGAAACTGCTGGAAAAACTCAGCAGGTCGAGCAGCATCTGTGAAGAGAGAAACAGAGTTAACGTGTCAGGTCCGTACGATTCTTCTTCAGAACTGTAATAACTGAAGGTATCGCCTTCCCTACTGTCTATCGGGGGTCACGTAATGCTCCTGGAGGCTCTGAACAATGATCCCTAAGCGTGGGCAATCCGGGGGCTCGGGGCTTTCTGAAGTGAGTCCTGATCGAGCATGTAGCATCTGAAGCTGCCCAAAAAACAGAGTTAAGTTGTCAAGATGGAATCTGGTTGTGGGGATCAAGAGTTGTTGTCCCTTCACGAGGAAGAGAACCGCTCTTGACAGAGCTTCACAGTGCACATCCAGGCATATCGAAGATGAAGATACTTGCGTGGAGCTATGTTTGGCGGCCAGGCATTGACAGTGACATTGAAAGCATGGTCAAGCACTGTCCCCATTGTCAGCAACAACAGAAGTTGCCTGTTTCAGCTCCACTGCATCCGTGGGAGCGTCCTGGTCAACCCTGGGTTAGACTACGTATCGATTATGTCGGACCATTCTTAGGTGCCATGTTTTTGTTGATCGTAGATGCACATTCTAAATCGATACGAAGTCAAATCACCAACATCGAGTATAACTATAGAGAAGCTGCATCATTGTTTTAGCCTATATGGCCCACTGGAAATTGTCGTTTCTGCTCAGGGTACAGAGTTTCAGAGATGGGATCAGATTAAATACTAAAACAGCCCCATACCATCCCTCATCAAATGGTTTCGCTGAGAGGGCTGTGCAAACTTTCAATCCTGGTATAAAGAGGTTATCAGAAGGTACTCTAGAAACTCGACTTTCCCGCTTTCTTCTCAGTATTCATACAGCGTCTCATTTAACTACGAGTTCAACACCGTTTGAATTATTGTTGAAACGCTGCCTATGTACAAGGTTCAGTCTGGTGTTTCCAAGTTTAGAGGGGAAGGTAGAGAGGAATCGGAGTAATCAAAAATTGAATCATGATATTCACAGCAAAGCTCACACATTCATTGTAAGAGACACAGTATTCGTGCGGAATTTTGGGAGTGGACCCTGCTGGATTCCTGGAACCATTGTCTCAGACACTAGTCCCTTATCATTCCAGGTGGAAGTGGAAGACAGAATTTTTGGAAAACACGTGGATCATATTTGTGACACAGAGACTTTCCAACAACCTACTATTCTGCCTGTGCCTAACGTCAAACAATAAATCCCTGAGGTGATAGATCAACATAGAATAGACGTGCCCGATGTCTCTGTAGAGTTGCCAAACCCCGAACTGCCACTTTCTAATGATGTGTCTCGTGCTGCAGTTCCTGATCATGTTGATCCTGTGGAGGAACCTCAAGTGGTAGAGCTATGTCGCTCTAACCGAATAAGGAAAGCACTTCAGGGACTTAATCTTTAATCACCTGAAGTTGTGTGTATGTATATGCTGTTGGATATTTAGATGTCCATAAATGTAAATAGGAACTGTAAAAAACTAAAGGGAGAGGAAATGTAGTAACTGAAATATAGCCTTTCCTGCTGGCTATCAGGGGTCATGTGATGTCCTTGGAGGCTCCGACCAATGACCCCAAAGCGTTGGGAAACTGGGGGGGTTGTGGGGCTACCTGATACAAGTCCTAATTGAGCATGTAGTATCGGAAGAGCTCTTGGTAATAAAGTTCATCTGTTTCTTGTTAACACTTGTCCACTCTGTCAAGTCATCACAAAAACCCTGACTTGAAATGTTAACTCTGTCTCTGTCTCCACGATGCTACCAGGCCTGCTGAGTTTTCCCAGCATTTTCTGTTTTTATTTCAGATTTCCAGCATCTGCAGTATTCTGCTTTTAAATTATCACGGGGAAAAAGAAATTGGGAATGCACAAGAGGCCAGAATTAAAGGAACACAGAGTTCTTGGAGGATTGTAGTGCTGGAGGAAGTTACAGAAATGTGCAGCACCTGATGTGATATCTTTGGATAATGTTGACAAGGGGCTGCATATAGATCAGGAAGAGGAAGGGCCAAGAGTGCTGTACAACCGGTTTGTGAGAAAAATTATAGTTCCTGGAATATAAGGGCCAGTAGCAACATGGATATGAAATTGGCTGAGTGACAGGAAACAGAGAGTAGTGGTTAATGGATGTTTTTTAGGTTGGAGGAAGGTTTTTAGTAGAGTTTCCCAGGGGTCAATTTTGGGATCCTTGCTTTTCTTGATATATATTAATGATCTAGACCTTAGTGTACAGGGAACAATTCCAAAATTTGTGAATGATATGAAACTTGGAAGCAGTGTAAACTGTGAGGAGGATAGTGTAGAACTTCAAAAGGACATCACAAGTCAGTGGAGTGGGTGGACAGGTGGCAGATGAAGTTCAATGCTGAAAAATGTGAAGTGATTCACTTTGGCAGAAAGAACATGGAGAGCCAATGTAAAATAAAGGGTCCAACTCTAAAGGGGGTGCATAAATGCACATAAGTCATTGAAGGTGGCAGGACAGGTTGAATGCGTGGTTGATAAAGCATACAGCATTAGAAATGTGGTTGACTCTTAATTGGCCTCTGAAATGGCCCAGCATGCCACTCAGTTTCAGGGCAATTAGGGATGGGCAACAAATGCTGGTCTTGCCAGTGACACCCACACCCCATAAAAGTATAAAGTATCCTAGGCTTTATTAATAGGGGCATACAGTACAAGAGCAAGGAGTTTATGTTGAACTTATTTAAGACACTAGTTCAGCCTCAGCTGGAGTATTGCACTCAGCCTGGGCACTGCACTTTAGGAAGGATGTGAAGGCATTGGAGAGAGTGCATTCATGAGAATGTTCCAAGGATAGGAAACTTCAGTTATGAAAATAGATTGGAGAAGTTAGAGAAAGAAGACTGAAAGGAGATTTGATAGAGTTATTCAAAAATCATGAGGAGCCCAGACAGAGTAGAGAGGGAGAAACTGTTCCCACTTGGGAAAGGATCGAGAACAAAAGGGCACAGATCTAAAATAATTGACAAAAGGAGGAAAAGTGATATGAGAAAAAACACTTTCATGTAGTGAGTGGTTAAGGTCTGGAATGCACTGCCTGAGAGTGTGGTGGAGACAGGGTCAATCGAGGCATTTAAAAGGGAATTAGACTGTTATCTGGACAAGGAAGGGTTATGGGGAGAATGGCATAAGGTCAATTGCTCATTTGGTGAGCCATTGCAGACACAAAGGGCTGAATGGCCTCTTCTACACTGTAACAATTCTGTTATTCTGTGAATGTACCTTTGGCAGGCTCCAGAGGCACTGGGAGTGGGGAGGGGTGCGAGCGGGTGGAGGGGGGGGTCAATGTGTGGAGGTTCAGATGGAGGAGGAGGAGGGGAGAAGTAGGGGCAGTGGGAGAAGAGTGATCTTTGCTCCCAAGACAATCAAACTGAAAATTATTCTAACGTATGAGAAACTTCATTTATAAAAGATAAGATACTGCTTGTATTTATTTCCATATCTCACTTTTAAAAAATTAGTGACTGAATCCGGACGCTATTATAAATCGTACTTCATGAAATATACAAGATTCATTTATAAATCATTCAATGCTTCAATATATTTCTTCTTTCATCCATTCCTGTACATTTGACAGAAACTAGTTCCTCAAGTTACCAGGCTGCACTTAGTCCATTCAGCAGTTAATGTGAACAGGCTGTTAGAGTAATGAGGGGTTCACACTCCCCAAGTTGTTTGGTTTTGGGAAGTGCACTAATGAACAGGTTACATCTCTTTGCTGTGTGATATTAGACCAGCTCCAGAGGGTGATCAGAAAGCGCGTGGCAAATTCACCCACCTGCTCTCCATCAGGTGACTGCTTCTGACGGGTGCCTGTATGGGGATTGGATGAGGAGGAATGGAGGTTTGTTTCTGAAGCGTCCGCCATCAAATTTCCTCCTGATACTCACTGACAAGGTTCACAGACGAAGAGTGACCCTGTGAGAGAACTGGTGCATGGTGAGTGCTGGCCAGATCAATCTAGCGAGAGGCTGTGAAGTAGGAACTCACCTTTGGCAGTAACACAAAATGGCTGCTAAGGAATTGCTGGCTACTTACAGCCTTTCATTCACATTATGGAAAAGATAATTGGCTGGAGAGAAAAAACAACTTTCAATTCACTAACCCCTCTGGATGGAGATGAGAAAACTGGAGGGAAGCTTCTTAGAATGTTTCTTTTTGCAGCCACCTCTGGATTTACAGAAAGGATAGAATATCTGTACACTGGCTTAATCAGCAATGTTTGAAAATTGAAGAAGGAGGTTCCAAGTTCAGTGAATGACACATTGAGAAAGTTAAATAGGAGGGCCCTTTCGAGAACTCAGGACAAAATACATTTGAGATTACAGGTTGTCATATAAATAGCCCACATGGCCATCATACAGGCTGTCAGAATGCCAAACTCCCGTCACATGTAGTCATGAATGGTGGTGGATAATTAAACTGACAGCAAGAGGAAGCTTCATGAACACCCCCATCTTCAGTGATGGTGGAGGCCAGCATTTCAGTGTAAAAGACAAGGCTGAAGCATTTGCAACCATATTCAGCCAGAAGTGCTGAGCAGATGATCCATCTCAGCCTCCATCTGAGGACTCCACCATCACAGATGCCGGTCTTCAGCCAACTCAATTCATCCCATGTGATATCAAGAAATGACTGAACACATTGAATACAGCAAAGCATATAGGCCCTGAAAGCATTCTGGCTGTAGTACTGAAGACCTGTGCTCTGGAACTAGCCATGCACCTAGCCAAGCTGTTCCAGTACAGCTACAATAGTGGCACCTACCCGGCAATGTGGGAAACTGCCCAGGTATGTCCTGTCCACAAAAATCAGAAAACATCCAACCCAGCCAGTTACTGCCCCATCAGTCTACTCTCGATCAGCAGCAAAGTGATGGAGGGTATCATTGACAGTGCAATTAAATAGCACTTACCCAGCAATAACCTGCTCAGTTTGGGTTCCACCAGGGTCACGAGGCTCCAGATTTTGTAACAGCCTCGGCCCAAACATAGATGAAAGACTTGAATTCCAGAGTAAGGTGAGTATGACTGTCTTTGACCAAGTAGGATATCAAAGAGCTCTGAAGAAGAGTCATATTTGACTTGAAATGTTAACTCTGTTTGGCCCTCCACAGATGCTGCTAGACCTGCTCAGATTTTCCGGAATTTTCTGTTTTTATTTCAGTTCTCCAGCATCCAGGCTTTTGCTTTTATTTTATGACTTCAAGAAGCCCCATTAAAATCAGGCCAATGGGAATCAGCGGGTAAACCCTCCATTGGTCAGAGTCATACCGAGCACAAAATAAAATGCTTACAGTTGTTGGAGAGCAATCATCTGTCAATCAATCACCAGAACTAAACTGGACGAGCATATAAAAACTGTGGTTAAAATAACAGATCAGAGGTTGGGAATCCGGCAGAGAGTAACTTTACCTTCTGTCTCTCAAAAACCTTTCAACCATCTACAAGGCACAAGTCAGGTTGTGATGAACCTACTTACCTCAAACATTTCATCTCCAACAACAATCAAAAACCACGACGCCCATCTCAGATGAAGCAGCTCAAATACATCTCTAACATCGTAACTCTGGGACTCTGTCTCTAACACGGTAACTCTGGGTCTCTGTCTCTAACATAGTAACTCTGGGTCTCTGTCTCTAACATAGTAACTCTGTGACTCTGTCTCTAACATAGTAACTCTGGGACTCTGTCTCTAACATAGTAACTCTGGGACTCTGTCTCTAACATAGTAACTCTGGGACTCTGTCTCTAACATAGTAACTCTGGGACTCTGTCTCTAACATAGTAACTCTGGGTCTCTGTCTCTAACATAGTAACTCTGGGATTCTGTCTCTAACATAGTAACTCTGGGACTCTGTCTCTAACATAGTAACTCTGGCACTCTGTCTCTAACATAGTAACTCTGGGTCTCTGTCTCTAACATGGTAACTCTGGGACTCTGTCTCTAACATAGTAACTCTGGGTCTCTGTCTCTAACATAGTAACTCTGGGACTCTGTCTCTAACATAGTAACTCTGGGACTCTGTCTCTAACATGGTAACTCTGGGACTCTGTCTCTAACATAGTAACTCTGGCACTCTGTCTCTAACATAGTAACTCTGAGTCTCTGTCTCTAACATGGTAACTCTGGGAGTCTGTCTCTAACATAGTAACTCTGGGTCTCTGTCTCTAACATAGTAACTCTGGGACTCTGTCTCTAACATAGTAACTCTGGGACTCTGTCTCTAACATGGTAACTCTGGGTCTCTGTCTCTAACATAGTAACTCTGGGTCTCTGTCTCTAACACGGTAACTCTGGGTCTCTGTCTCTAACATGGTAACTCTGGGACTCTGTCTCTAACACGGTAACTCTGGGTCTCTGTCTCTAACATGGTAACTCTGGGACTCTGTCTCTAACATAGTAACTCTGGGTCTCTGTCTCTAACATAGTAACTCTGGGACTCTGTCTCTAACATAGTAACTCTGGGTCTCTGTCTCTAACATAGTAACTCTGGGACTCTGTCTCTAACATAGTAACTCTGGGTCTCTGTCTCTAACATAGTAACTCTGGGTCTCTGTCTCTAACATAGTAACTCTGGGACTCTGTCTCTAACATAGTAACTCTGGGACTCTGTCTCTAACATAGTAACTCTGGGTCTCTGTCTCTAACATAGTAACTCTGGGTCTCTGTCTCTAACATAGTAACTCTGGGTCTCTGTCTCTAACATAGTAACTCTGGGTCTCTGTCTCTAACATAGTAACTCTGGGTCTCTGTCTCTAACATAGTAACTCTGGGACTCTGTCTCTAACATAGTAACTCTGGGTCTCTGTCTCTAACATAGTAACTCTGGGACTCTGTCTCTAACATAGTAACTCTGGGCCTCTGTCTCTAACATAGTAACTCTGGGATTCTGTCTCTAACATAGTAACTCTGGGACTCTGTCTCTAACATAGTAACTCTGGCACTCTGTCTCTAACATAGTAACTCTGGGTCTCTGTCTCTAACATAGTAACTCTGGGTCTCTGTCTCTAACATAGTAACTCTGGGATTCTGTCTCTAACATAGTAACTCTGGGACTCTGTCTCTAACATAGTAACTCTGGGACTCTGTCTCTAACATAGTAACTCTGGGTCTCTGTCTCTAACATAGTAACTCTGGGGGTCTCTCTCTAACATAGTAACTCTGGGTCTCTGTCTCTAACATAGTAACTCTGGGTCTCTGTCTCTAACACGGTAGATCTGGGACCTTGACTCTAACGCGGTAACTCTGGGATTTTGCTCTTGCTGCAGTTATTTTGAAAATTATGCCCACGTTTATGATGCTCTTTGTAACGGGACCTAGAACAGCTTTTTCAGCTTCTATCAGCTGTATTAGTTCAGCTCTGGATTAGCTTCATCTTGAACTGATCCATTGGCCATCCTCAGAATCACTACTAACTCAACTCGATCAGATTGCTGGCTGAGATTGCCCAGAAATACTTTTCACATCTTCTCAATTTCCTGATACCCTTCACTATCAGAAACCTGCTTTTGAAGGGTAGTTACTGCTGTAATGTAGGAAACACAGAGGCCAAATTGTGCACAGCAAGCTCCCACATATAGCAATGAGGTCGATGAGCTTCTAAACAGTTTTAATGATGTTGAAGTACATATAAACATTGGCCTGGTCACCTGAGATCTTCAAATCCAAATTGGGGTGTTTCTCATGCACCTGGGTTGACAAACGGGACCTTAGTTTAATGTTTCATCTGAAAGCAATCAAAGGATACACATTCTGTAATAATGATCTGTTCTGATTTTCAGTACATGGTTCTTGCACCAAATTAATAATTGGCTGGCACAGACGGTTATTATCCCCTCCCTCTCAAAGCACAAATGAGATTAACTGATCTCTGCTGTGTCTATGTAAGCATGCTAATTAAAGGAAAACAAGCAATTAAAGGCTGTCGACGTTGCTGTAATTTCAGTTGACAAGATTCTTCTGTTTTTTTTCAAAGTCAGAAAGTCTCCCCGCCTTGTCAGCAGCAATTGAAATCTCTGAGTGACTGAACAGCTTCAAGGTAAAAATGGGCAACAAGGAGTGAGCAGGAAAAACAGTGGTTTCGAAGGGTGAAAGGCCAATCAAAGAGAGCAGGAAGGAGCGAGTTAATTAACTGGAGCTGTTTAGAAAGTGACTTCTACAAGACATGGGTACCCTGAGTGAATTAATGGCCTTAAAGTTTTAATAGGTCCATTGTGATGAACCAAATCCACCGTTTTGTTTAGGTTCTTCCCGAGTCCACACTCCAGCCTTCGTTGACAGAATGGTCTTGAGGGATCAGGAGTGGTCAACCCGCTCCCCAACCTGCCTCCCCCCAGTATCGTCCCTGCATAATCTCTCTTTATTGCTGGACACGGGATCTGTTTCATCACACTTCCACCAATCAAATGACTCGATGAGTTTCTGTCACAAACACTTTTACTGAGAATGTAGCTGGTGCAAAGCCTTTACTAGAGACAAGCTGATGAGAATCTTTCACTTTCTACTGAGTTAGGAACCTGAGCAGAATCTTCCTCACCCCGAGTTTGCCTATTACGGTGCACTTATTACCAGCATGGCAGAGATCAGCTAACTCATTATAGACCAGGTTTCAAACCTCTGACTATCCTGTTTTATAAAGTATAACCACTCACTGCAATGACTAGCAGAGCCACAAGAGCAGTATGATCAATATTAGTGATTCAGCTCCTGAACTCAATGCAGCACAGTGCTGCACTGTTGCTCTGATGACAGCTTGCAAATGAATTGAGCAGCTTCTTACCTCTATCTGGGGAGGGGGCTCAGGCTCTTGCAGATAATTAGGAACTTCAACTGTTGCTCAGTGTGATTGGAACACAGAAAACAAACCAGATGTTCAGCAGCTTTCTTCACCTACCCTCGCAAATGGGTTAGAATAAACTCACAGAACAGGACATGCATTCCAGAACAAATATCAGTGACATGGATGGTTTGAGGAGTGACAGTGGAACAGTCTCCCATCATCATTGACTTTTGTACTTGGAAAACAAATTCAACATCAACCACAGAAATGATACCCATTCGTTTTCACTCAATAAACTCACTCCCAGTGGAAACTCTACCAAAGGGATCAGGAGTTCTGGAATCAGGTTTACAGTGTTGTACTCTAACTCCATCCACTTTCCCTGCTGGGACAGTAGAACACTGAATTAAACTGGATGTACCATCCCAACCGCACCCCCCACCCCCACCCCCTCCCCTTCACATGCTCGGTGCCAGGATTGTGGTCTCACTAAATTCTCCCCTCCCCAACCCCATCCCAGATATTAGACTATTCTCCCCCACCCCAACCACCCCCCTCCCCACCCCAGAACCCAGAACTCAACGAGCTGAGTCGGGGGCAGGAATTCCTGAAGGATTCCAGGCCTGCCATTGGCTGATCTACCTGTCTGTCACCAAAATTAGGACATCTAATAAATTTGACACTATTCTGTAGTAGGATCGCTGAATACAGGATCCCAGTGGATTTTCCTTCCCCCCCCTCTGGAAACATACGAAATAGGAGCTGAAGTAGGCCATTCAGCCCCTCAAGCCTGCTCCGCCATTCAATAAGATCATGGCTGATCTTCTTGTGTTTCAATTTCCACATTCCCATTTAACCCCGATAACCTTTGATTCCCTTGCCTAACAAGAATCTATCTACCTCTGCCTTAAAAATATTCAGTGACCCCCCCATCTCCACTGCTTTCTGAGGCAGAGAGTTCCAAAGTCACACAGCCCTCAGAGAGAAAAAAATTCTCCTCATCTCTGCCTTAAAAGGGCGACCCCTAATTTTAAAACAGTGCCCCCTAGTTCTGGACTCACCCACAAGAGGAAACATCCTTTCCACGTCCACCTTGTCAAGGCCATTCAAGATCTTGTATACTTCAATCAATTCACCCCTCACTCTTCTAAACTCCAATGGAAACAAGCCCAGTCTGTCCAACCTTTCCTCATAAGACAACCCACTCATTCCAGGTATCAATCTAGTAAACCTCCTCTGAACTATCTCCAACACATTTACATCCTCTTTAAATAAGGAGACCAAAACTGCACACAGTATTCAAGATGTGGTCTCACCAATGCCCTGTATAACTGAAGCATAACATCCTTACTTTTATGTTCAATTCCTCTTGTAATAAAGAATAGCATTCCATTAGCCTTCTCGATTACTGCTGTACCTGCATACTAGCTTTTTGTGACTCATGCATGAGAACACCTAGATCCCTCTGCACCTCGGAATTCTGCAGTCATTCTCCACTTGAGTAATACTCTGCTTTTTTATCCTTCCTGCCAAAGTGAACAACTTCACATTGTCCCACATTATATTCCATCTGCCAGATTTTTGCCCACTCACTCAGCTTATCTCTATCTGTCTGCAAACTCCTTCACAACATACTTCCCTACCTATCTTTGTGTCGTCTGCAAATTTAGCTATCATGCCTTCACGTCCCTCATCTAAAACATTGATGTAAATTGTAAAAAGTTGAGGCCCCAGCACAGACCCCTGTGGGACTCCACTCGTCACATCCTGTCAATCAGACAAAAACCCATTTATGCATACTCTCTGCTTTCTGCTAACCAGCCAATCTTCTATCCATGTAAATAGGTTACCCCCTACTCCATGAGCTTTTATTTTCCGCAATAACCTTTGATGTGGCACCTTATCAAATGCCTTCTGGAAATGCAGGCTCCCCTCCTTCCATTGCACATATTACTCCTTCAAAAAACTCTAATAAATTGCTTAAACATGATTTCCCTTTCATAAAACCATGCTGACTCTTTCTGAGCTTTTCTAACTGCCCAGCTATAACCTCTTTAATGATCGACTCAAACACCTTCTCCACGACAGAGGTCAAGCTAACTGGTCTATAGTTTCCTGTTTTCTGCCTCCCTCCCTTCTTGAATAGAGGGCTTATATTTGCTACTTTACAGTCTGATGGAATGTTTCCACCTCTTTTAAGACCTTAGGATGAAGTCCATCTGGGCCGGGACACTTGAAGCACACTGTGGACTCCTCCTCTAGATCAAATCAACAAACTCAACGCAGATCAGGATGACACCAAGTCCCGGATTTCCTGACTCATCAGAGAAAGGTCTCCACATGTCACATTTACGCTCTAGGGGCATGGGTACAAGAGTCGTACCTGCCAACCACAGGAGCAGAGCATAGGTGGCCGTGGGGACAGCCAAGTGCTGAGGCTGGTTGTTTAGAAGGCCCAACATGGTTCCCTGGGACTTAACCCCAGTTGTATTAAAGGCTGTTAGGCCATCTAGATCTCACCGCTCACACACTCTCACCCCCTACCCACTCTCCATGCCAACTCATGGCCCTTCAATGCCCATGGAAGAGTCATGCCCATTCACCCGGTATAGATTATGTACAGACCCAATGAGCCATATGGTAACAGTGGTGTGTGTAGAACTGCTCAGAAAAGAAACGCTCATTCACAAATCGTCTTCTGAAAAAAAGCTGCTGTTCCTACAACCCTATAAGAGACAGGGGATGGGGAGACAGAGATGGTGGTGTAGTAGCAATGTCATTGGACTAGTAATCCAGAGGCCCAGGCTAATACTCTGGGGACGTGGGTTCAGATCCCACCATGGCAACTGGTGGAATGAATAAATCTGGAATATAAAGCTTGTCTGAGTAATGTGACCATGACCCTATCATCGATTGTTGTAAAAGTCCATCTGGTTCACTGATGACCTTTTGGGAAGAAAATCTGCTGTCCTTACCTGGTCTGGCCTACATGTGACTCCAGACCCACAGCAATGCCGTCCTTACAAGGTCTGGCAAGCCACTCAGTTCAAGGGCAATTAGGGATCGGCAACAAATGCTGACCAGTGACAGCCACATCCCATGAAAGAATAATGGAAAAAAAATGTCAATCAGACAGATCATCAAAGTGTCAACACCAGAGGCTTCAAACCCTTCACACCTCTTAGTCTTGTCTAAATAAACAAAGACCACCAAAATAACAACTTACTTTTTCCACTTCAAGCAAACTTAGCCATTCTCTCCAGTTGTCAAAATAGAGCCCCCGATTGAGACAATCATTTAATGAGTCTGGGCTCTCAGTGAAGCAGACATTATGAGTCCATCCAGAAAGAGTTCTTATACCTGTCCTCAGTGTGCATACTTGGCTGAGAGCCTAGACTCATAAACTGATTATCTCAGTAGGGGGTTCTGTTTCAACAACTGGAGAGAACTGTGGCCTTTGCTTGATTAACATCTTTAAGTGATTATAAGAAGTTATTTCTGTACTCTCTTCTATCAATGTCTCAGTGTTTATTTGGACAAGATTGAGAAGTGTGGAGTGTTTGAAGCTTCTGTGATTGATACTTTAATGGTCTGCTTCATTGTCACCTTTATAGGGTTATAGGAATAGCAGGTTGTTTTTTCAAAGAAAGATTTGTGAATAGGTGTTTTTTTCTGAGCAGTTGCACACATGCCATTGTTACTATATGGCTCGTTGTACATAGTGTATACTGTGAATGGGCATGGAATGCCATGAGTTGGCATGGGGGAGCATAAAGGGCCATGGAGGACATGGATAAGACCTTTTGAAATTACCTTTCAAAAGTTTCCCGAATCCAGACTATGGTTCATGAATCCTCCGAGTGGTTGTGAACTACAAGTCATGGAAAAGCTGGTCCAACCCCATGAAAATTGAAGAGGCCTAGGAGATGCCTATCCCCGCCATGGAACCAGCCAGGTCGGCAGCGCAGGGTTCAGGCTCACTATCTGCACCCTTATCCCATGCTGGACACCAGGAATGGGGGTGGGAACCCCAAAATTAGGTCCCAGCCACCATTTTTAAATGGCTCTGGAATAATTTGAACTCTGTGAGAATCCCGGCCAAGGACTTTAGTTTGCCATCTTCTCACACAGTTTTTTTTTTCCCTTTGGGAATTGTAAGGAGGATTAGCAGACTGATTATCAATCTGTTTGAACTGTATCATGAACCCTCCTTCTGAGCCCAACAGGTCGTGGTGTGGGACTTGAACCCAGAGCTCCTGGTTCAGAGGCCGAGGTGGGGGGTGGGGCATTACATACGAGATTACCAAGACTTCAGTATCTCAGTACTACATGATGTGGTGAATGTGTCCACTGAACAAATGGACAAAGTCCACAGTTATTCAGGTGAACATGACTATCCTAGTCAGAAATCACCAGTTTCCTCCAAGTGTATCAGCAGGATTTATTTTTAGCCAAATAAAGTACTTGGCAGAAAAGAGAACCAATCAATGCTTAAGCTTTCAAAATGCTTTGATTTCTCTGTAGTTTTAGTTTTCATTATCTAAGTCTAGAAATCATTACTCGAGCATTGAACTTATTCTTCCTGGGGTCCAGCAGGATCTGATTGTATACCTCGTTATTATGGCAACATCAAACCTGAATGTGAACACCCACAATCCCAAAAACATCATTACAAATGTGAGCTGTTAAGTGCTAGCTATTTAAAAACAAATCTAAAACCTAAAATGATCAGAACATAACCCTACTATTGAGACCTACACACCTCTAATCATTGTTCTGACAATTAAACTGGTTGGCAGTGCGGGTCTACACCTGATAATCCACTGGGCCCTCACTGTGACACATTTAGAAAACAGACCCTCTCCTCCAAGGAGGATTATTGAAATCCACCTACACTGAGGATTGCAATTGGTGGTTTTATCTTGTTGGCTTTGAGTTTGCCATCAAAAGGGCCAATCATCACCCTCAATCTTCCAGAATTCAATATATGGTTACAATCTTATTGTATTGTTCTGACTCCCTCCACCATGTGAGGTTCCCCAAAGCTGTTGATCCAGACAAGACCCCTCAATTTCTCACCGTCTGGCTGGGACACCCCCAAATTGTTATGCCACAGGTGAGGAGGGATGAGCTGGTTCCCTGTCTTTATTCAGCAACCCCCCACCCCCTGCCTCCTCTGTTGGCCACAACAAGATTTAATCTAAAAAGGATCCCTTTCACAGATAGCTTTTCCTCAGGCCCAATCGCTCTGGTTTTGAATGAACCAGTTTGATCAGACTTTCTTGAGTTAAAGGTACGAGTAAGTTTATTAACTACTAAAGACAAGAAAGGATAAAACACATGCATTTACAGTCTTACAGGTTAAAAGTAAGAATTTAGCTTGGAGTAAGTGGATATATATCCATTTATTTTATATATGTATATATAAATTGTAAACAGAACAGTCCTTGACTCGTGGGGACTGGGTGATTGAGGTTGTGGCCATTGCGATTTGAGATTCCAGTAGAATTGACTTCGGTCAGCGAATAGCTGGTTTCGAGGTTCCAGTAGAGTTGACTTCAGTAAATGAATAGCCGGTTTTGAGGTTCCAGTAGAGTTGACTTCAGTAGATGAATAGCCGGTTTTGAGGTTCCAGTAGAGTTGACTTCAGTAGATGAATAGCCGGTTTTGAGGTTCCAGTAGAGTTGACTTCAGTAGATGAATAGCCGGTTTTGAGGTTCCAGTAGAGTTGACTTCAGTAGATGAATAGCCGGTTTTGAGGTTCCAGTAGAGTTGACTTCAGTAGATGAATAGTCGGTTTCGAGGTTCCAGTAGAGTTGACTTCAGTAGCTGAATAGCCGATTTCGAGGTTCCAGTAGCATTGACTTCGGTAGACGGAAAGTCAATTTCGAGGTTCTAATAGTGTTGACTTCGGTAGAAAGAGAGATCAGGATACCTGCAAAATGACGATTTGCAGGGTACTGTGTGTGGCTGTTCCTCCTGAGACAAACCTCCAGCACTTTCTCTCTCAGAACACCCACCAACAGACAGACACCTGGACAGCTTCTCAGCTCACTTTTAACCCTTTCATTGTATATTCCAAGTGGGAAGCGAATTCACAAACTTGTCTGGGTGTTGCTCGTAGGATTTAATGATGAGATGATACTCGTCTCCCATTATGTCCTATTGTCTGTCATGGAGGGAGCAATTCTTTCTGGATGTCTTTAGAAGTACTTTGTCTGGTAACAGGGTGGGGTTTCATTACCTCTTAGGGAGTCTCTCTGCAGCATTCTAGCCAGTGGCTTGTGTGCATTTTTAGAAACTCTGGTCTTATTTTTAAAGTCCAATATTTCCGCACGTAATTCTGTGTTTTTCCTTCATTAGCATGACAGTATCTACTCTTACACAAGTTTGTTACATTTACATATTATAAACTCTGATAAATAGTTCTTCAACTGATTTGTTCTCATCCTTTAGAGTACAAATCCTACCATTCTCCTATTAGATAGGAGGCTAAAACACCTTTGGTTTAATGTCTCATCCAAAGGCAGCCTGTGAGAATGCAGCACCCCCTCGGTGCTCCACTGGAACATCCATTTAAATGTCTAACTCAGTGCACCACCCAATTCCTTAGACAACGTTACTGGGGGTTGACCTAAAGTAAGTTGGGGAATTCGAGGGGAAGTATTAGCTAGTTGAGTTCCAGAACAGAAGACACATTCACATTCAGGCCATGGCAAAATGATGATTGAGTAGAGACCTCTAAAAACTTTCAGTGCATCATTGCAAGCTCAGTCCCCACTGGACAACCAATGAAAACAGTCACCCATTGCCATGTTTCTGATCTCCTTTCTTGGGCCTTCCTTCCCTGAGTTGCTGAGGCTGCCTAAACCCAACAATTTATTTTGTATTGTGTTTATTGCCAATGACACAGAGTTAGTGTAAAAGTGTCTACATGAATTTCTAGCCAGTTTATCACAACAGTGTGAGAGTGAACTTGGTCCATGGAAAGGAAACTAACTAATCAAGAATTGTTCAGTGACTGTGACATTCCAAACCAGTGTATCAATTCAGCATCTTCGCACTACTGAGTTCAGTAATACATCAACCAATTCTCCCAATACTATCACCAGTATTCAATGCTTAAACAGGAATATCTTTCTACGAATTCGGAGATGTGCAAATTGATTTGTCACATTTGTTAAAAAATGAGTATGATTTTACAAAGCCAGTTTAACTTCTAACTGACCCAGAAAAGCAATGCAATTACACTTTGTGATGGAGTGATGGAATGCCCAGTATCATCCATAGGCCTGGAGTTTTCATATGATTTCCATCAATTAACAGGATGGTTCCTGTAGATTGGGAGGTAGCAAATGTAACCCCAGTATTTAGGAAAGGAGGGAGAGAGAAAACAGGGAATGACAGGCCCATTAGCCTGACATCAGTAGTAGGGAAAATTCTGGAATGTATTATAAAGGATGTGATAACTGGACACTTAGAAAATAATAGTAGGATTGGGCTGAGTCAATGTGGATTTATGAAAGGGCAATCATGTTTGATAAACTTGTTTGAGTTTTTTGAGGTGGTAACTGGCAGAATAGATAAGGGAGAACCAGTGGATGTGGTGTATTTGGATTTTCAGAAGGCTTTCAATAATGTTCCACACAAGAGGTTAATAAGCAAAATGAGAGCACATGGATTGAGGGCCGGTACAGAAAACAGGGAGTAGGAATAAATGGGTCATTCTCAGGTTGGCAGGATCAGGCTTTAGCCCCATCTATTCACAATCTATAGCAATGATTCGGACGTGGAAAGCAACATAATAATACCAAATTTGCTGATGACAGAAAGCAGTCCATGTCCAAATACAGCAAAACTTGGACAATATCCAGGCTTGGGCTGACAAATGACAAGTAACATTTGCGCCACACAAGTGCTAGGCAATGACCATCTCCAACAAGAGAGAATCTAACTATCGCCCCTTGACATTCAATGACATTACCATCACTGAATCCCCCACTATCAACATCCTGGGGCTAACATTGACCAGAAACTGAACTGGACTAGCCATATAAATACTGTGGCTACAAGAGCAGGTCAGAGGCTAGGAATCGTGTGACAAATAACTCATCTCCTGACTCCCCAAAGCCTGTCCACCATCTACAAGGCACAAGTCAGGAGTGTGAAGAAATATCCCCCATTTGCCTGGATGAGTGCAGCTCCCACAACACTCAAGAAGCTTGACACCATCCAGGACAAAGCAGCCCACTTGATTGGCACCACATCCACAGACATTCGTTCCCTCCACCACCGACGCACAGTAGCAGCAGTGTGTACCATCTACAAGATGCACTGCAGGAATTCATCAAGGCTCCTTCAACAGCACCTTCCAAACTCACAACCACTACCACCTAGAAGGACAAGGGCAGCAGATAGATGGGAACACCACCACCTGGAAGATCCCCTCCAAGTCACTCACCATCCTGACTTGGGAATATATCGTCGTTCCTTCACTGTCGCTGGGTCAAAATCCCAGAACTCCCTCCCTAACAGCCTGTGGGTGTACCTACACCACATGGACTGCAGTGGTTCAAGAAGGCAGCTCACCACCACCTTCTCAAGGGTAATTAGGGATGGGCAATAAATGCTGACCCAGCCAGTGAAGCCCGCATCCCGTGAATGAATGAAAAATAACTTAGCATCCTCCGCACAACTCACACTCTGCTAAGAGGCTTCAAGAGGATTTGGACAGGCTAACTGAGGGGGCAAGGACATGGCAGATGGAATATAATGTGGAAAAATGTAAAGTTACCCACTTTGCTAGGAAAAACAGAAACGCGGCGTATTTTTTAAATGGGGTGAGTTTGGAAAGTTCTGATGTCCAAAGAGAGCTGGGCAGCTTTTCACAAGTCACTGAAAGCTAACATGCAACAAGAAATTAGGAAGGCCAGGAATAAAGAAGTCTTGCTGCAGTCGTACAGAGCCTTGGTGAGATCGCACCTGGGGTATTGTGTGCAGATTTGGTCTCCTTATCTAAGGGAAGATATACATGCCATAGAGGGAGTGCAATGAAGGTTCACCAGATGGATGGTGGGATTGTCCTATGAGGAGAGATTGGGGTAACTGGGCCTGTATTCTCTAGAGTTTAGAAGATTGAGAGGTGATCTTATTGAAACTTACAAAATCCTTACAGAGCTTGACAGGGTAGATTGGCTTGATTAGCACCCATCCACCACCTTCAACATTCACTCCCTCCACCACCGACGCACAGTAGCAGCAGTGTGTACCATCTACAAGATGCACTGCAGCAACTCAGCAAAGGTCCTTCAGCAGCACTTTCCAAAGTTCGGTGGGTGCCCGCAATCGGCAGGCCCGGGAGTGGCCAGGGAACAGACCCCCGACTGAGATCAGCCCCCGGCCGCGATTTCACGCAGGCTGGGCCAATTAACGGCCACCCAGCGTGAAAGGCGCGCTGAAAGGCTCAGCGCTGCTGGGGTGGGGAGGACAGGAGGAGGGTGAGCGCTGAGGTTAGAGCAGGTGTTGGGGGAGTGCTCACGGGAAGCTCCCTGAAGGCAGAGAGGTGCCTCAGGAAGTTGAAGAATTTAAATGCCAGAAATAAAGTTTGCAAAAACCGGGAAAAAATGTCCACGCATCCGAATCAATCACCAGAACGTATACCAGGTGAAAACTCTGTGCAAACATTTTTATTTCTTTAAAATTAATATTGGAAACCTCATTCCGCGCTTGGATGAGGTTTCCTCAAAAAGGCAAAGGCCGCCTGGCAGATTCGCCCGCCAAATGTAACGTTGGACGGGCAGCGAAAAATCACAGGGATTAATACGTGAAAGGCCCTAACAGGCTCTTGCGCTCATCCACCAACCGAAATATCGAGTGCGAGTGCGCGATGACGTCAGGATGCTCGTCCGAGGTCATCATGCTCTATTTCACACTCGAGCGTGTTGGGCGCGTGCCCGCCCGCCCGCTGAGCGAAAAATGATGCCCATGGAACCACCACCTGGAAGTTCCCCTTCAAGCCTCACACCACCCCGACATCCTGAAATATATCGCCGTTCCTTCACTGTCACTGGGTCAAAATCCTGGAACTCCCTAACAGCACGGTGGGTGTACCTACACCATGTGGACTGCAGCGGTTCAAGAAGGCAGCTCACCGCCACCATCTCAAGGGGCAATTAGGGATGGGCAATAAATGCTGGCCCAGCTGGAAATGCGCACATCCCATGAAAATACATTAAAGAAATATGTAGGAAGGATGTTTCTCCTGGCTGAGGAGTCTAGAACCAGGGGACCCAGTCTCAGAATAAGGGGAAGGCCATTTAGGACTTAGATGAGGAGAATTTCTTCACTCAGAGGTTGGTGAACTTTTGGAATTCTCTACCCGACAGGGCAGTGGAGGCTCAGTCATTGAGTACGTTCATGACAGAGATGGCTCCAATTCTAGTTATTAAAAATATCGAGTTATGGGGATAGTGTGGGGAAATGGCATTGAGGTAGAAGATCATCCATGATCTAGTTGAATGGTGGAGCAGGCTCGAGGGGCTGAATGGCCTACTCCTGCTCCTATTTCCAATGCTCCTTTAACACTAAAGATCTGAGACGTTTAAGCATGAGTTGCGCCCATAATCACTTTATACCCATGTGTCCACATATTTTACACTGGTTCAAAAGTCCCTTTACCTAAAATAGCCACCCACAAAACTGGCTATACCACCAGCTCAACATGGTCAGTTAATGCCAATTGCACTTGTTCAGCAGGGAGTGGGTGAGGGGTCCATCACATTGTGCCCCAAACCCTGGGCACACAGGCACCCACAGTCAGATGATCACATGACCAGCACCCAATTGAAGCCAATGTCCAGGTCCTATTGCTCTAGCTGCTGTAATTAAGTTTACATTCCTTTTAAACCAGTCATTGGACCTGCCCTTCTGGTAAATAAGATCTTTGAAGAGTCACACACGCCTCCTGCCCTGCTGTACAAATATCGGTCACTAATGGCTGACAGCAGCAGCCTCACCCAGCATCTGAAGTCCCATTCGCCCTGTTCCATTCCCAATTGATTCCAGCTCTTGATTGCAGCAGTTAATCGATGGGAGGTTTTACCTTCAGGCTTATTCTAATGAGTGTAGGTTTTCCCTGGCAAAGCTGGTGCGGTGCCCAGCACATCTGGCCGTATTTTGCCGTCTGCATTGCCAGTGTAAATGTTACATGGAACTATAGTCTAGTCCTGACAACATAACCTGTGTCCCAAAACTGTGACCAGACTGGGGACCTGCCCCGTCTTAAATAAACTGAAAATCACAACACTTAAAGCTGATTGGATAATTTTGTTTAAACGGATTTGTTTGTTTGTTTCTTTGTTTAAACGGATCCTGATGGTGAATCTCTCTAATTATCCCAGTAATTAAATCCTCTGTTTCAGTTTGAAGTGAAATATTGCCAGGTCCTTCAATGGTCTTTCTGGAGGATAGTGATCAGTGATTCTCTTGGACCAGCAGTACCTCCGTGATTAGACTTTTCCACCTTGGAATTAAGTCACTTTGGCAGTTCATCCAGGAGCTCAATCAATAATAATTTCTCTCTGGTCTGTAGATAACATGTGCACATTTAACAAAATGCACGTGTAGCATTAAACTATATTTAGATTTGCAGCACAGTTCATCAGTTCATTTATGTTCGATCAATAACCCTTCAGGAAAGTGCAGCCCTGGAATGAAGTAACAGCTGCAGCTCAATAAAGACCCTAACAAGATTTTGTTTTTTTATTTGTAAATGACATAGAGTCATGACACCTGACAGGACCTATAAAAATGGAACTGTTTTATGGAAAAATCTATGGCTGTTAATTCTCTCTCAGAGTTGGGTAATTACTTTACAGGCACAGGCTTGTCATGTCTCAGTTTTATTGTACCTAGTGTTGGGAGACCATGTCAGACAGACTGAAATAAGTGTGCCTCCACTTTGAATGTTGCCAATCACAGGATGCCTTTAACAGGAGGCAGAGTGAGAGGGAATAGCAGAGTTTGAAGATTGGTTTACACTAGGTTGGGTGAGCTGGAGGACTAGTGGGATCAATTCTGAGAGACGGTGTGGATTTTTCATCATCCTTGAATTCATCTTGTGTTGATTGGCAGTACCTTCTTCAAGGTCTTGAGAGTTCACCAGTTTCGCCATTGAGACTGGAAATGAAATCCGCGTACCTTTATGTGAAATGAGAATCTCAATACCAGAACTCAAGCCAAGATTGAAAAGAATGGAGCAAAAAGCTGTGTTTTTTTTGGTAACTCAGGACATCTGAAAGCCATCACAATCAATGAAATATTTTTGAAGTGCGATTGCTGTTGATACATCAGCAACTGTGGCAGCCAGACTGTGTACAGCAAGATCCCACCAATAGCAGGTCAGGTGAATGACCGACCGGTGCATCTGTTTTTGTTGGTTATGTTGGGCAGGTAGAAGTGGAACCATGTGATATCAGAGATAGATGGGGGAGGATGTTGTGGTTATCAGTGTTGAACGTAGGGGAGGAGCTGAGGTGGGTAAGGAGAGAGAATAAGCCATGATCTAAGTTGGAAATGAATGTCATTTGTGGCTTCAGCCAGGACTATCTCTCCACTGTGAGCTGATCAGAAGGTGGGACTGAAGGATGTCTACCAGGGGATTTCAAGAGAGATGGGCATGAGCTTTGGAGTGAAAACATCTTTAAGGGCTTTAGAGAGGATAGGGACCAGAGGATCAGAGGCTGGGACAGGGAAGATGGCAGCTGCACGGGACTGTGCCCAGAAAAATACCAACATCATCAGCAGAGAAATAGACAGAGGGAAAAATAAATAAATCCAGCTCAAACTGACAAACAAATGAGTGAAGCAGAAAGAGAGCAATCTGCTAGAGGGACTTTGCAGAACTAACACCCAAAATTGATCAATTACCCTCATTTAAAACAGCAGAAATAAGAGATTTCTACACACATGCTAAAACAGATTTATTTAAGTATATATATATAAAGTGTTGTTTTATAAAGGGTAGTGTGATTTTACAATCTTGCAGCTCAGGAAATGACTTCTAGCCAACACTGCAGTGAGAAACAAGACCTCAGAAGAGTCAGGGATGAGAAAGGCCAATTGGTTTAATTTGGCTCATTCATCTAAAACGAACTGACTGCTCCTCCTACCCCAGTGTCCAGCTGTACACTTAATGGTCTTTGCTTGTTTCAAGTGTCGCTTGTAATACACAAGCAGGAAACTGTTCTTTACCAGTTACACATGGACAGGACTCATGTGGGATTCCGTGTACTGTTGTAACTTAGGGGCAGTTACTGATTAACAGGAGAATGCAGCCAATGCAAAAATGTTAGTGTTCTGTTCATGGATGAGAGAGGGACAGGACTATCCAACACTGGTTCTCAGGCTAGCTGGTTTTGGCAGATGGGCACCAGCTGTCCATAGGATTTATGGGTATCAAATGCCAGTTCTGCCCCCAGTTGGCTCTGGAATCGATCTGTTGATAGCTTTGCATCTTGCCCTCATTTCTAATCAGCTGCATTTTTAAAATATACCTGCACTTGTTCCATTTACCGTATTTTGGCCAATAGATAAATGAACAGATAAAACCACCCTTGGATCTCCAGAAACTTTGGCCGTGTCCTCTACATCTGGCACGTGGCTGAAACCTCACTCTCATAAAACCTTCCCCAGTTGAAAAATCCAGTGAACTACCTCTGGAGGCCAACACAATAGTGAGGAAATAGAAACCTACATCATGGAATTATCTGCTCTGGGCACACGAGATAGTGGGAGAGTGAGCAAGGACAATCAAATGCCAAAAATAGAATTATTAAGAAATGGTTACATGGCTCTTTTCCCTCCCTGCCATTTCCCAAATCATTACCCCCAGACATAAAGGAAGAGTTCAGAGAGCTTGGTTCTATTCTGCAAATGGCAGATCAGAGTTTTCACTTGGACTTACTAGACTGTGTGACTAGTCAGGGTTTAGACTTCTCATGTTTTGGCTGTGAAAGACTGGTCCGTGTCTAGACTTACTAGGCCTAGTCTGTGAAGGACATGTCAGTTAAGACTCAATGAGATGAGATCCCTTGTGACACTGCGCAGAATGCAGCTAAGCCAGTCAGACCAGGAAGGTACAAATGAGATCTTTGAGCTGTGCTGAATTACCTGTTCCCAACCCAAGGAGTAGCAACAGGATTCCTGAGATGAGGAGGAGGAAATGAAGCAAGGTTCCTGCTCCTGATTCCTGATCCAGTAGAAAAGATTTTTTGTGTGGATATTACATAGAGTTACTTAAATATAAAGCACAGGAACAGGGCATTCAACCTGTACCAGCATTCATATTCCACATGAGACCTTGCTCATCTGAAACTATCAGCACAACCCTGTACCCAATTCTGCTCATGTGTTTATCTAGCTTCCTCTTAAATGCACCTACACTATTCACCCAAACCACTCCCTGTGTTCACCAGTTCTACACACTCACCACTTTCTGTGTAAGGAAGTTTCTCCTGAATTCCCTATTGGATTTCTTCTTGGCTATCTTATATTGATGGTCTCTAGTTTTGTTCTTCCTCAGGCTCTCTAATCCTTTCATAATTTTAAAGACTTCTATTAGGTTCCCCCCCAACCTTCTCTTTGTGAGAAAAAAAGAGACCCATAGCTTCCTGATGGGTTTACACTCATATCTTTGTGCATTTTATTGCAACTTTGCCAATGCCTTCACCTCCTTTTGATAATATTGGACATGGACAGTGTTGAACATGACAGTGGGTAGCCCTCATGATAAGATAACCTGATGACTTGGGCTGCACTCATGAATCATGGACAGTTGGGTGAGGTCCAGGAAGGTCCTGTGCATTGTTAACAGAATCCAAGCCAGTTGGTGAAGTCAAAACCAAGACACAGAGCTCTTCAGTACTGAGTTTACTGACACTCTTCAGTCACATACCTCTCCTTATAACCCCCTGTGTCCCAGCTGTGCCCCACTTATGTTCTTTTGCGTATGCCAATTAAAAAACTAATTAACAAATTAACCAATTAACAACCCCTTAAAGGAGCACTTTAACAAAAAGACAAAGCTCTAAAGGAAACTTAGCAAATCAAGCTAAAATGTCACTCCCAGGGCAGTTGGTGCACTCCAGCGCCCATGGCGACCATCGGCTGCAGAAGGTCTCAAGCATACCGGCAGACACAGCGCGCTCCCTCTCCAGGGACACCCGCCTGTAAACATAGCTGTGGTAGAGGGGCAGACAGTCGGGTCAGACAACCCCCTCGACCACCCACTGCATGGACATGATGATGGCCATGATGATGATGATGATGATGAGCGGCAGCAGCAGGAGGAGGAGGAGGATGATGATGAGGATGGGGAGGAGGAGGAGGAGGAAGATGATGAGGATGAGGAGGAGGAGGAGGAAGATGATGAGGATGAGGAGGAGGAGGAAGATGATGACGATGAGGAGGAAGATGATGAGGATGAGGAGGAGGAGGAAGATGATGACGATGAGGAGGAGGAGGAAGATGATGATGATGAGGAGGAGGAGGAAGATGATGAGGATGACGATAAGGAGGAGGAGGAAGATGATGAGGATGATGATGAGGAGGAGGAGGAGGAAGATGATGAGGATGACGATGAGGAGGAGGAGGAAGATAATGACGTGATGATGAGGAGGAAGAGGAAGATGATGACGATGAGGAGGAGGAGGAAGATGATGATGATGATGATGACGATGAGGGGGAAGAGGAAGATGATGACGTGACGGTGAGGGGGAGGATGCTGCACCGATTGGTCCCCTATTTATATGTGCTGGAAGTAGTTAATTTAGCAATGCGCTTCATCTGTGTATCTCATTAATATAAACAATATAATGAACATAAATTTGCAGATGTACCTCAGCCTGAGTCCCTACCCCAGTGAGGGGAAAATGACATTCCGGGGATGATCCCGGAGAAATAACTGTACTTGTGCAGGACAAAAGAGCTTGTGGGGCACAAGTGGGGAAACCACCGGGAAAGTGAAAACAGTTATGTCCATATACCTGGTGCTGTAATGTCACAGTGGGTCAGATATTTTTTAAAAAGTAACGTGTTTTTGTGATGTTGGCATATTTACCAAACATTAATAGGAAATACAAATGCCTCTGGCCTCAAGAAAGACATCATGGCGAATTTGGCCAATGTGTTATAAAAACAGAAAATGCCAGTAAAGCTCAGCTGGTCTGGCAACATCTGTGGAGAGAGATACAGAGTTAACATTTCAAGTCTAATATGACTCTTTTTCAGTCTTTCAAGTCATATTAGACTCAAAACTTTAACTCTGTTTCTGTCCCCACAGAGGCTGTCAGAGCTGCCGAGTTTTTCCAGCATCCGCAGTATTTTGCTTGAATTTTTAACCAATGTGTGGTCAGGCGAGTGAGGCTCACGTGGCCAATAAGCATTCTCAGTAATTACCGTGTGCCTGCCGATACCACACTTTATATGGAACTTCGATGAGCTCATGATGATGTGAGGGAGATTGATACTGAAAACTCCAATAAGAAAAATACAATTGGAAATCAATGCCTTTCATTCCTGTGTGTTTTGACAAGATAATTTGTTAATATTGAACTATAATAGACACGCATGATTTTGCTCTCAGTCTCTGAGGATTTAGCACAGTGCAAACTGAAGTATTATCCAGCACAGATACCATTATAAATCTATCTCGACTTCCTATGGGAACTTCATCCAGAAAGCCAGCCGTTTTATTTGTCAGCTCTGGATGACAGGCGCTGGAATAATGGGATTGCCTTAATCTCTGCCGACGTTAGCATAAGAATTTAAGGAATAGGAATAGGAGTTGGCTATTTCCCCCCCTTGAGCCATTCAATAAGATGATGACTGATTGGATTGTGGCCTTAACTCCACTTTCCTCTCTGTCCCCCACAACCCTTGACTCCCTTGTCTATCAAAAATCTGTCTAACTCCGCCTTGCATAAATTCAATGACTCAGCCTCCACTGCTTTCTAGGGAAGAGAATTCCAAAAAGCGAGATCCTTTGAGGGAAGAAATTCCTCCTCATCTCCATCTAAAATGGGAGAACCCTTACTTTGAAACTGTGCCCCTGAGTTCTAGACTCCCCCACAAGGGGAAACATTCTTTCAGCATCTGCCCAGCTGTTAACACCCCTCAGAATCTTAAATATTCCAATAAGATGGCCTCTCTTTCTTCTAACCTTCAATGAGAACGACTTTGATCTTTCCATGTACAGAATTCAATGGGCCTGAATTTGCTGTGGCAGGACAGCTGACAGTATCTGCTGTTAGTTAGACTGGCCCTTGCGCATTTAAGTTTTTATTCCTTTGCAGAAAGTGCAAGCGGATGACGTCACAGTGTGTGGAGAGACATAAAACATGAGACCTGAATGAAGTTGTGGTCGATTTATATCAGGAGCAGTGCTGCATAATGCTCTAATTTGCATTACTTAACCAATCAGATTGAAGGATTGTGAATTGAAAAATTTAAGTTTGACATTTTTAAAATCTCTAATAATAATTAATACCTGAAGGAATGAATCTCCACATTCTTAATAGTTCATTTTCAATGGTAGCGAGGTCAATTGGAAGCAATCAACACCAATCACATTGTTAAAAGAGTACTTGCACTTGTATTGACAACACTGAACTTTCTGTGGTGAGTTTAGTCTGTTTTTACCAGGTAAATACAGCATCCTAACACTTAAACCTGAATTTAAGTTCAAGAAAAAGAAAATCTGGAATTGAAAGCTAACCTCAGTAATGGTGACCATGAAACTGTCATTGGTTGTCATAGAAACCCATCTGGTTCACTAATGCACTTTAGGGAAGGAAACCTGGCGTCCTTACCTGGTCTGGCCTACAGGTGACTCCAAACCCACAGCAATGTGGTTGGCTCTTAACTGTACTCTGAAAAATAACCTAGTAAGCCAAATAGTTCAAAGGCAATTAGGGATGGACAACAAATGCTGGCCTTGTCAGTGACACCCACATCCCATCAAAGAATAAAGAGAAAAAAAATTCTATACATTTCATTGGTGAGGGAATCAGCAAGATGCTGTCTTCACAAAGCTAATGGGGGAACAGTGCATCTCAGACCGATTTTTGGATTACCCACACATCTGCCCATTGCCTAATGTACTGCACCACTTGTGCCTAAATAACATTGAGTACCATTAGTCACTGTTATTTTGACAGCAAATTCTGAGTCAGTGCATTGCCTTGTGCTTCTCTTTGACGGGGGAATGGCGCTCTTTTGAGTATCAATGCATTCCAGACGGGGTATTTAGGTTCAGAGCTGTCTTTGCTTTAACCACACTCCAACTGCAGAGTGCTCCTTACTGCTGTAATATGGCATTTGAGTCTCTCACACTAACCATCCTGTGCCTCCTCTGGGTGAGGCTGTTCATTTGAGGGGCAATTTTGCAGACTTTGAACAGCGTTGCACCACCCAAACTCATTTCACACAAAACTATTAATCAACAGACGACCTTTATACCATCAACCAATTGGTATCAAGTTTTCAGGCATTCATTCCACTGTATCTTGACAAGTCAATTTATCAATACAAAACCATAATACAGCTGCACGATTAGATATTTGTAGCTCTTTCTCTGTGCTACTAGTACAATGTAATATGGTATATTCTCTGACACTGCCACAGTGCTGCTGTGATATCAAAATCAAGTCTTATTCCACTAAATACGTTTCTAAGGGAAGATAACAAAGCAGTAAGTACAACTGAGATTTACCATGAAGGAGATGGACATGTTGGGCCTAATCATTAACTCAAGTCAGCCGAAGGGACAGGGCAGTGATTAGAGAGGGCTTGGCCCAAGAAGAGGTTTAGCTTCAATGGATTCCAGGTTGTGCATCCTATTGAATATTAATTTCAAGCCCTTTTCAAATTTTTCTCAGCGTTACCTGCTAACTAACTCATCTTTCCTCAAGCCTTTTTCACCCGGAGCTAGGCCCTGGTTTCAGTTTTTCATCAAAAACATAATTAAAATTCAGATTGGAATGTTTCTCATCAATGCACTCGACATGTTTTAACCTGCAGGACCATGGACCAAGATCTGGAAGGTGACATTAGATGGGATAGTTTCTTTTTGATGGTACAGACTTGATGGGCTAAATGGTCTCCTTCTGAACCATCAATCTTTGTTTCCATCTTTCTACTTTTTTTCTATTCCTACAGATTGATTGAATATTTTCTTTAATAATATGAAATAACTAAAGTAAACTCCTTGGAGGAAGTTATTGGGTATGTGGGTGTGGTCAGCAGCATTAATATTAAAACAATAGACTGCTTAGATTTGTGTGTGTATTGCTGCAGATGTGTGGGTGTGAGGTTATATATGGGTGTGGACAGGTCAGGTAGCAGTGGTTAGATTGGTTTCAATGGGGTCCCAATGTTGATCTGTGTTTGGGACTCTGTTTACGAGTCTGTGGAGCTAAAATTCAACTTCATCGGGAAGACAGAACGGGCTTAGAGGATTGACCCTAGTTACACAGCCACCTGAACAATCTCTGTATTCAGCTCCAGCATGGAACTGTGCTCAGTAAGTCCTCTGAATTTCATTGCAACAATTCTTCACCACCTCTCCTTTCCTAAATGTGTCGACCAATATCAGATCCTGCCAGCATTGGCTGGCAATGCCCCCAGTGTTAGCGCTCAGGGGCAATTCGATTCAAGGCCCATGGAATGGAAAATGCTGCAGTATAAAGGTGTTTGCCTGAGATTGGGACTAAAGTGGATTCTTGGAGCAGTGTAGAGAGAGATCTATTCTGCAACTGCCTAATCTCATTTGGTGCTGTTACTAATATCCTGAAGGGGAGTGTTTTATCTCAGAAATTAACATCCCTCACATTGATGAACATTTTAAACATGAGGTGTATTTGTGAACTATAAGTGTATATATTGGGTTCTAGATATTGCCAATCTAGGTTAGCAGATGAACACTAACATTTGTGTTCATACACAGTATTAGTTTTAATGAGTAAAAGGAGCCTTACTCAATAGACAGCTAACTATATATATATCTTTTTTAAAAAAGATAATCTCTGGTATTTGTTGCAATCTATTTCGAATTCTGATAAATCTCCTTCAACAATGTGGCCCTCCCTCAGTACTGCCTCTGTGACAGTGCAGCACTCCCTCAGTACTGACACTCAAGAATGCAATACTCCCTCAATACTGACCCTCTGACAGTGCAGCGCCCCCTCAGTACTGACCCTCTGACAGTGCAGCACTCCTTCAGTACTGACCTCCTGACAGTGCAGCACTCCCTCAGTACTAGCCCTCTGACAGTGCAGACTCCTGACCCTCTGACAGTGCAGCCCTCCCGCAGTACTGACCCTCTGACAGTGCAGCGCTCCCGCAGTACTGACCCTCTGACAGTGCAGCGCTCCCGCAGTACTGACCCTCTGACAGTGCAGCGCTCCCGCAGTACTGACCCTCTGACAGTGCAGCGCTCCCGCAGTACTGACCCTCTGACAGTGCAGCGCTCCCGCAGTACTGACCCTCTGACAGTGCAGCGCTCCCGCAGTACTGACCCTCTGACAGTGCAGCGCTCCCGCAGTACTGACCCTCTGACAGTGCAGCGCTCCCTCAGTACTGACCCTCTGACAGTGCAGCGCTCCCTCAGTACTGACGCTCTGACAGTGCAGCACTCCCTCAGTACTGACCCTCTGACAGTGCAGCACTCCCTCAGTACTGACCGTCTGACAGTGCAGCACTCCCCCAGTACTGACCCTCTGACAGTGCAGCACTCCCTCAGTACTGACCCTCTGACAGTGCAGCACTGTGCTGCATGAATTGGTAGCCTAGGTTACGGGGTCAAGTCCTGCCTTGGGATCTTGAACCCATAGCCATGAGAATGCTTCCAACTGAGCCAAGCTGACATTTCTGGATGCTGGGAACATTTCTATTTTGGTAAAAAAAAATACTATCCAGCTTTTTTGTCACAATGTAATCATGATGTCATCATGATTCCTTATTAACTTCCCAGTGTAAAGTGATAGCTTGCAGTTACTTCCTCACTAACTAAATCCATTGCACTTGAACTACTAAAGGAACTTTGGAACAACCAAAACCATTCACCCAATCATGCCCCCTCCTCCCACTGTCCACAGGTAACTGAAGAATTGTCATATTGGACTCAAAACATTAGCTCTGTTTCTCTCTCCACAGATACTGCCAGATCTGCTGGGGTTTCCCAGCACTTTCTGTTCTTATTACCACAGATAACTACCTCAATCATTGACAATGAATTATTGACTTCTTCAATCATTAACAATCTCAATCAACAATGATGTTAAGATCTGATGAGGCAATGGCTTTTGTCAATGAATGTGAGAAAATACCTTCACTTGTCAAGAAAGCCTGTTTAATTGCTCCAACATTGGTGGCTGTACCTTCAGCTGCCTCGGCCCTAAGCTCTGGAATTCTCCCCCTAAACATCTCCACCTTTCTACCTCTCTCCCTCCCTTAAGACACTCCTCAAAACCTACCTCTTTGACCAAACTTTGGGTAGGTTGCCTTAATATTTTGTCACGGACAAATGTATTTATTCTTTTACTGTCTGTGATTGGTGTGTTTTGTATGTGAAGGGTGTGTGCATTTTCTTACCCTCAGAGCGTTTGTCCAATTTAAACAATTCCAGCAGCAAGCTTTTTGTGACTTCTAAAATAAAAAAGGTTATTTATTATCCCACACTTGCCCTGGAGATTGAAAAATGCAATGTCTCACTCACTCAACTCACCCGCACTATCACTCACACAAAGTTTAGAGACAGGTGAAGGTAAAAAAAGACAATATGTTTACAAAATATAATTTGTCTCAGTCTCTCTTTCATGACAGGCCTGTAGCTTCTTAGATGAGGTGATGCTATTAGCTGAAGTGTAGCTCTTGTAAGCAGTAGATGTTCAATAAGCTATGAGGCATTTTGTAGTTGAATTTCCAGGAGGTTGGTTCTCAGGTGAATTTGAAGTCAGAACAGGTTGGAGGGAGTCTTTCTCCCACTTTCAAGGTGTCGCTTTTTATTCCCTTGGCTGCTTAGTTGACTACAGCTGGTTGAATAGTTTTCTGATGGTCTTTCTGCCTCTGCAAAGCTTATTTTTGCTGTTTTAAAAGCAGGCAACAAACATAGCTTACTCACTCAGATGACCTGTTACTAGTCCAAAGTCCTTTTCCAAATAAGGTGAGTGGTCAGATCAATTAACATCCTGGAAATTTACCCAGTCTGAGTTCAGATGAGGGACCGTCATAATACAGTGGGAGGTTAAAAATAAAAATATAATGATAAAAACAAAAAACTGCGGATGCTGGAAATCCAAAACAAAAACAGAAACAGAAATACCTGGAAAAACTCAGCAGGTCTGGCAGCATCGGCGGAGGAGAGCACAGTTAACGTTTCGAGTCCTCATGACCCTTCAACAGAACTGAGATGGGAGGTCGATGGGGACCCATTCAAATTCGTCTAACACACATTCAGTTTTGACGTGTCTTTGTCCAGGGTGAACCAGAAAGACAAGTTAGCTGGAACGCTAAAGCTCTTTTGTTGACACAAAAAACAGAAAATGCTGGAAAAACTCAATGGGTCTGACAGCATTCGTGGAGAGAGAAAAACAAAGTTAATGTTTCGAGTCCGTATGACGCTTCTTCAGAGTGGTTGTTTTGAGAAAAAACTTTGTTTTTCTCTCTCCACAGAGGCTGTCAGACCTGCTGGGTTTTTCCAGCATTTTCTGTTTTTGTTTCAGATTTCCAGCATCTGCAGTATTTTGCATTTTCCTTTTGTTGATGTTCCATCCTTAACCAAAGGCTGTGTGAGTTTCCAGGCTGGCTGTGGAGGCCCATATTTAATTAGGAATTCTCTTGAGTCTCAGGACTGTCTGACAGCTTAAAATATACTGCAACATGACAATTTCCTAATGTGACTCGGTATCACAATTCATTTGTTAGCATTTCTGTGATGCACCAAGGGACATTTTGTTATGTTACAGGTGCTGTATTGATGCAAGTTGCTGCAATTGTGTTACTTGTACGCTGCAACATTTCATGGCCATGTTTGCTAATACATATTAAATTGTCTTACAGAATGATTCCATCTTCTAGCAAAACGTTCCTTGTGAAAGACTTAATTGCTGGCCGAGACTATGACCTGTGTGTCCTGGCCGTCTATGATGATGGGATGACCACCCTGACTGCTACCCGGGCTGTAGGCTGCGTACAGTTCACCACAGAGAGGGAATATACACATTGCCAATCCATGCAAACCCAGTTCCTTGGTGGGACCATGATCATCATCATTGGTGGGATCATTGTGGCCTCTGTGTTGGTCTTTATCATCATCCTTATGATCAGGTATAAAGTCTACAACAACACTGGAGAACACAAGACTAAGGTCAGTAATGTCTACTCACAGACCAATGGAAGTCAAAATGGGGCCATGCCACCATCGACCTCAAAACTGATAG
Organism: Cetorhinus maximus; assembly: GCF_964194155.1. Taxonomy (NCBI): domain Eukaryota; kingdom Metazoa; phylum Chordata; class Chondrichthyes; order Lamniformes; family Cetorhinidae; genus Cetorhinus; species Cetorhinus maximus. The sequence continues at coordinate 20,336,416 of NC_135910.1, read as the reverse complement.
AAAGCCGAGAGGAACATGTCCAGGAAACGTTGACAGATACCCCCAAAGGAACTTTGGTTGTGGCTTTAACTACAGACTACGAGAAAGTCTCTGTCACTCAAAGTCTGTCTTTTCCCACAGAGGATATGGCCCCCCATAAACGAAGGAAAACTCGGACAGGCACAGAGCTACAGAAAGAAGCCCCACTCTCTTTTAAGGAGAGCCAACGGGGAGACCAAGGTAGCACATCAACAAAACCCTCAAATTCCAAACTTGAAGATTATCTGTAAAGGAAAGATTTGATCTGTTCTACAAATTAGTGTAACTCTAGATGACCATACACAGGTAGTCGGGAAGCCTGGATGCTGGAAGTACTCAGCAGGTCAGGCAGCATGTACAGAGGGAGAAACAGAGTTAAAGTTTCAGGCAGCATATATAGAGAGAGAAACAGAGTTAGTTTCAGGCAGCATGTATAGAGAGAGAAACAGAGTTAGTTTCAGGCAGCATGTATAGAGAGAAAAACACAGTTAAAATTTTATGTCGATGATGACCTTTCAATAATGTTGCAGACTGGGGTTTGATTTACAGCTGTGAATATAACTGACCTTGGAGAAATGTCAGGTCGTTGATATCAGAAGGACCTGAAGTTCCTGCATTTTCCCATTTTTACAGATATATATTTTTGATAACTTGAAGTATGACATTTGAAAACTGTTTCATGTTCTAGATACAAACCTTTTGTAGAAATATAAAGATATATATAGAAATAATGAGGGAGAGGGAGATTTCTTTTAGCAAAATCATTTGTGTTGTGCATGAAATAAAGAACTGCAAATCTGAAATACAGCCAGAAAATTCTGGAACACTGAGTCCCATCTCAGCTACTCACCCTGTCTCTATGCCTCATAAATGTTTTAATTCCTTTCATTAAGCTTTTATCATCTTACTTTAATTTTACTTCATCCATTTAACCACCTCCAGTTTTTCATTTCAACACATTACAAGACATTGTGCCCCCTCCTGTGTATATCTGTGTGTGTATCATCGTGTGTGCATGTATGTGTATATCTGTGTGGATATGAGCGTGTATGCACATGTGTATATCTATGTGTATGAGCATGTGTTCATGTGTGTGTATATCTGCATGTGTATGAGCGTGTGTGCATGTGTGTGTATATCTGTGTGTATCAGCATGTGCATGTATATCTGTGTGCATATCTGCGTGTGTGCATATGTGTGTTTATCTGTGTGCATATCAGCATGTTTACATGTGCGTGTATATCTGTGTGCGTATGAGCGTGTGTGCATGTGTGTGTATATCTATGTGTATCAGCATGTGTGTGTATATCTGTGTGCGTATCAGCATGTGTACATGTGCGTGTATATCTGTGTGCGTATGAGTGTGTGTGCATGTGTGTGTATATCTGTGTGTGTATCAGCATGTGTGTGTATATCTGTGTGCGTATGAGCATGTGTGCATGTGTGTGTATGTCCATATCAGCATGTGTGCATATGTGTTTCTATCTGTGTGCATGAGTGTTGAGCATGTGTTTCTATCTATGTGCATGAGTGTGTGTGCATGTGTGTGTATATCTGTATGCATATGAGCATGTGCATGTGTGTATATCTGTGTGCCTATGAGCATATGTGCTTGTGTGTGTATATCTATGTGTATATCAGAGTGTGTGCATATGTGAGTATATCTGTGTGTATCAGCATGTGAGCGTGCGTGTATACATCTGTTTGTGTGTCAGTGTGTGTTCATGTGTATGTATATGGGCAGGATTCTTCGCTGCGTGGGCAGGCGTGCACCTGACCCGCTTGAAGTAAATGATGTGCAATGACGTTGGACGAGCATCCCAATGCCACCATGCATTCACACGATTTGCACATATCAGCATGTGTGTGTATATCTGTGTGTATGAGCATGTGTGCATGTGTGTGTATATCTTTGTGCATATCAGTGTGTGCGCATGTGTGTATATATATGTGTACATATCAGCATGTGTGCATGTGTGTGTTTATCTGTGTGTGTATCAGCGTGTGTACATGTGTGTGTATACCTCTGTTGTTACAACCACAGCCGATGTTATTTGCTGAGCAAGTCAAATCCCAGAGGGGAACTTGCCTTACTGTTCATAGCCTTTTTTTGTATTTGAAAACAGGGGAAAGAACTACTGATCCCAGAAGCATAGAATCCCAGTAACATCTTAAGGATTTTAAAATTAAAATATTTATTAACAAGAAAAAAAGCTTAAACACACAAGATTAAAGTTTCACAGTTAAAATAGTCTAACAAAAACATTCCCCCAAAAAACCCACGGTCAGAAAACACAAGTAAACTGCTTGGCAACAGCTCCCTTATTGATTTTTAACCATAAAATCCAGTAATATTACCCAAGGCAAAACCTGCTGTTACTTTAGTAAATGTACACCACATGACTTCTCACTCTCTTACACTCTGCTGTGGGAATCCAAAAGACAGGTTCTGAAACAGACTGCTTTCTAAAAACCAAAACTTCTCTGGCTTGAAAACTCAATGGCTGCTTCAAATGCACACCTTTCACACCTTCTCCCAACACAGATCTGTCCTCAGGATATTTCCCCAACACAGCCACACAACTCAGCTCAACTTCTTTCCATAAATATCCTTTTCCCCTTTCATCATAGATTCTATTGTCCTAAGTACCTCTTTGAACTCAACTTTTCCAATATATAAAAATCTTCCATGTTTCCCTATTACCCTCACTTTTGGCTCAAACAAAATGTAATAACCTTCCATTGTTTACTTATGAAACCTTTGTAAGTTGCAAAAGTCCCTTGTCACTTCTAAACTCCCCCTTGGAATTTAACAGCTGAAAAGTCAAGTCCTTACTTATCTCGCAATGCAAATTTCAAACCCAATCTATTTACTTGTAAATCCAACTCCACCGTAGCCCCTCATTGCAAATGCATGCGTCTTGCTCTTTATCTTTCATCACTCAGCTTCCACAGGCAAGCTGTCTTTACTAACCTCCTGTCATGAAGATATAATAATTTTCATAATGCTATTGTGATTTATTGTAAAGGTAGGTTAATAGTAGGCTAATTTCTCTGTGTGGGTGTGTGTGTGTGTGGGTGATTTAATTGAATTGAATTCAGCTGGTCTGGAACTTTTAAGTTATCAAAAGGGAAGCTAGGTTTGAAATGCTAAATACGTAAACATGACTGAAATTTTAGAATGTGAGGTGTGAGGAAAATTTGCATTTTTAGATAAATTAGAGTAGTTTGAATTTCAAAGAGGTGGTAAGATGTTACACCTAGCTAAAAGAAGCTAAACCAAACAGTGTGTTTATTTTTCCCAAAGGTTACTGATAATATGAGTACTATGAAAGATTTATATTATGAGAAAAGTAAAGTTGCAAAGATATATTGGGACTATGGAATTTACATTAAAAATGGAGAAACATGTGTAAAGGAGATAAAGTTATGTTTAAGGAGGAAGGCATTCTAAGATCTGAAACAAGTTTGAAAAGCCTCCAGCCTCTATGCATCAAGTTGCTGTCTACAGGAAATGAAGCTAAGAAAAGTCACTGTGAATATCACTGTCCAGAGTATTGTGTGCTTTGCCTGAATCTGTTTAAACTTATATTTTGTTTTATTGTTGCCTTAACGGAGGTGTAACTGGGAGCCAGATTAATTAGGGGATTTAGGAGTTATTATAGTAGTAATTTGTAGACCTATGTATGGGTTTAAAAGCTTTTCTTTCATTAATAAATGTTTAATTTAGCTTTGTAAAAAACCTCTAAGTCTCGGTGGGCTTATTAGTACTAAATTTAAGGCATGAATCTCAAAATAAAATACAAATTGCAGAACAGTTGTGGCAGCTGTTTCAAGTTTCCCTCTGGGATTTGAACAGCTCGGCATTTACCACCCACTGTGCCCTAACAAAATTGGAGGCTCGTCCAGGAATATATTTGAAATTCCTTGATTAGCTTGGGATTGGTGAATAGATAATTTTTCCCACCTTTACAAACAAGGGCCAATTAAGGTTACGAGTATGAGAGATGAGAGGCTCTTTGAATTCAGGAGTTGGGGTGAGGTTTCCCTTTAAGAGGCGAGATTGCAATATGGTTTGGCAGTTGCTAAGACTTGTCTGGGGGTTGAAGTTATAACTTTAGTTGGTTTACAAAAGGTAAATAAAGCTAAGTTAATGGAATTGGCAGAAAAGTTACAGTTAGGATTACCTGCAGGGGTGAGGAAATCAGATATAATTGAAGGTATAGAACAGCATTTGAAATCGGAAGGAATACCCGAGGTGTTTTCATTGTAATAAAGTTGGGCACATGGGCCTGGATTTTTCCTATGGCGGGTGGGCTAGGCGAGACCGAGTGGGGGTGGGCGCAGAGCTGATCGCTGCCCACGATCGGCTGCGCGCCGCCATTTTACGCGGGTGGGCCAATTAAGGCCTGCTCAGCATAACGCGCGGCCGGTATTGCTTAGCGCTACCTGTGCAGGCGGGGGAGGGGGGGGGAGGGAGAGTCGGGGCCTGCCCTCTTTCACGCGTGCACGCAAAAGAGCGCAGCAATCTCCCTGAGACATGGAGCTGCCTCGCAGAGATTGAATGTTCAATAAATGATGTGAAAATTTGCTTGAACAAGTCCGTTCATGTGACAGTGTCACACGAGTTGGGACATGTTTGTAAAGGTGGGAAAAATAATTTATTTATTTTATTAAAGCTTTAGGAAAACTCATCCCGCCCGTGGATGAGGTTTCCTGAAGAACGCAATTAATTAATTTTTTAACAGCCTTAATAGGCCCTTAGCATTTCGGCAAGTGGGCAGCCAACTCCGGCGCACGCCCACCGAATGAAATATCAAGATGACACACGATGGCATCGGGACGCACGCCTGACATCATCGAGCATCATTTTACGCATTGGCATGTCAGACCCGCCCCTGCTTGCCAACTGGAAGATTCTGCTGATGAAACCGGTGTGTTGGAGATTACAGGGAAAATCTGGTGGGATTATTGGGGTGCAGAAAAGTTCCGGAAGTAAAGTATTGAGGGTTCTGAGGTTCAGACACAAGAAAAGCCAGAGGTTTGTATACAGGTAAAACAGGAAGAATCACTGATAGGTAAAGAAGTGGGAATGTGCTCACAATCTACCTAAGGGTGTTCTGAGGAGCAGGTTGCAGAAATGTTTTAAGATTTTGTATGTGATGGAAAAGTCTTTCCATGTGTACAGGGTGGAGTAGGTAAAGATTTTAAAATTTTAAGAAACACAGGAGCTAGTCAATCCTTAATTGTTTGGGATAGTGATATTTGTTGTTCAGAGGAAGTATTACAGGAACAGGTGGTAATGAGTGGGGCTCATGGAGATGCGAAACCTATTCCCATGAGGAAGGTAAATTTAAAGAGTAAGTGGAAAACAGGTGAGGTGATTGTTGGAGTAGTGGAAAAATTGCCCATTGCAGGGGTTCAATTTATTTTAGGTAATGATATAGCTGGGTCACAGATATGGGTGATGCCTATGTTAGTTGAGCAGCCTGTAAAGGTGTTTTGCACAGAAGTATTGCAGAGAGAGAGCATCCTGGATTGTTGCCAGATTGTGTGATAACAAGACTCACAGGTTGAAACAAGAAGAACAGGAAGTTAAAAGGCAGAGAGAAAGTGTGGAAGTCCAATTAGCTGACACTGTTTTTGATAATATTGTTCAGGAGGAAGGAATGGAGGATAAAGCTGCTGGGGTATTTCGTTTTGGCAGCTATTTCAAGTTTCCCTATCGTTCCATAACACCTTCCCCCAGTTTAATTAATCATGGACACACACACGCACACACGCACATACAAACAACACAGCCTTCTTTACAGAATACCACCATATTAAAAATAACATCCATCTTAACACTGTATTAGTATGAGTGAATATGAACATATGTGCATGTGTTTGTATATCTGTGTGCATATCAGCATGTGTCCATGTGTGTGTATATCCGTGTGTGTATCAGCATGTGTCCATGTGTGTGTATCTGTGTGCATATCAGCATGTGTGTTTATATCTGTATGCGTATCAGAATCTGTGCATGTGTGTGTCTATCTGTGTGTGTATCAGTGTATGTGCATGTGTGTTTATATCTGTGTGCATATCAGCATGTGTGTTTCTGCTTGTGTGTGAGCACATATATGTGCGTGTTTTTTCCCCTCCTCTTTCCTTTTCTGTGGTGCAGATGAATGTGTCTCCTCTACAATTTATTCCTGTTCTGACAGAGACTGTGACCCATTTCTTGCTCTCTGCAAAGAAGCAATTCCCCCACTCACTCCTCCCGGCATTTCCTGGTGTTTCATTCAACATGAGTTTTCATTCCAGGGGATAGTTAACTGAAACATTCTCAGTTTCTTACCTTATTTGAAGAAGTGGCAGACTGGATGCTGGCTGACGATTTCAGTAAATGATTCTCTGTACCGGGGAAGTCTGTGTCTGTCTTGTGGGTCCAGGTGCAGGGATCTACACTGCGGCACCTATTGGAAGACTGGGATTTTCACTTTGAATGCCAACACATCAAATCATGTTTATTTAGTTTAAATTCAAAGAAAACATTTAGAATAGGAAACAGATGCCTGACTCAGAAGAGAAGAGGAGGCCTGGATTGGCTAATGAAAGAGGATAGATGAAAACAAAACTAAATATAATGGGAAACAGTTAGAAAACATTCAGGCTACCAGCTGGCAATCTTTAATCACTAGGCTGAGTTTTTAAGGTGTCAGCTCAAACAGCACATAAATTGATAAATTACCTCACATTACTGTCAGAATGTTACTAGATCACAGAGGGGTAGTTTTATTACTGTATTGGGTAACATAGTAATAAAATATAGACTTTAAAAATGAAAACAGAATGAAGTTTTAAAATGTAACTTCTGTCATTTCTGTTTTCCTTGATTCGCTTTTCCAATACTTTTCAGTTTTGACTTTAATTACTTAAAATCTCACCCATGTTTCCTTCACTCTATCCTTCTGCTGTTCATGACATAAGTGAAGTTAAGTCCGTGATTGGCTGAAAACCAATTCCAAAAGCCATTTTCTCTCTCTAATCAGGAAGCTGAACATTGAAGTTTGTCCAGGTTTTAGTGTTGACAATGCTCATGATTTGCTCGCTTGCCCCACTTCTTTCTTGGAATTGCTTTAATGGTTGCAATTCATGTGGGAGATTTCAACATGTAGACAACTACATGTTAGTTACCCACACAAATCACGAGCTTTAAAAAGCCCTTCAGTTGGTAAGCCTTGTGAATGAATCATGATTGCATTTGCCTGAGCCCACAGCATTCGGTGTGAATAAAGTGATTTACATCATAAATAGCAGCTCAAGTTGTTAACACTTTCACTGTCAACAGACTCAAATAAAAGTCCAATCCGCTGGTTACGTCAGCTTCTCCAACGTTCAGCTCATGCAGAAGGAGGCCATTTGGCCCATTGATCCTGGGCTGCCCTTTGAAAAAGCTACCTGTTGTAAGCTGTTGGGCGTAGTTCAGTAGGTCTTATTAAGTGTTTCATAGTCTTAGGTAGTTCAACAGTAAGTATTTATTAACTGCTAGAAACTATATATATTGGTACAGTAAAGGTCCAAGTTTGGAGCTGTCTTCATGCTTGCTTCTACACACGGCTCTGTCCCACACTACACTGACCGCAAGGTGGGGGTCATATATTCTCTTACATCACTGTATGGTGGTATTGTACTCAGTCCCATGTTAACCTTTAATGTGCCAGGTCCTTATACTACACCTCCCCCAAATCTTTATTCAACATATTTACAAGTTATCCCAGTTTACCCCATGATGTAATAATGTAATGATGTAATAACATCATTACTACTACCCCATCTCCCCCCTTCAAGTGTCTGAGTTTATAGATTCAGGTAATCTGGAGGCCTTATAATCCTTCCAAATCTTGTTCTCACTACTGTAGGAGGAGTGGTAGGCTGTGTCGCTGCAGGTAAACTTTGTTGAATTGGAGATTGTTCTGGCATCTGGGCGTCTTTTCATCCCCTTTTTGCGTCCTTTGGCATTGATTCGCTCTTTGTCAATCCACCAACTGCAGTGATAGATGGTGGTCGGTTTATCCTTTTCTCCTTTGGGGTGGATGAACTCTGGGTTCATCTTTATAGTGTTTTTCTCTCTGCTTCCTTCATGCAGCTCGCTGAGATGGAAGATGGCTCTTCTCGTTGTGGGTGTGACTTGGTAGTGAGCCCACCTTTGTGTTTAGTTGTGTGGTGTGCTGTCATCAATGGATGGCTGCACTCCAGTTCCAGCATTGCTTGTGGCACAGTCCTGCTGCCTGGGGATCACAGTGTCTGCTCTGTGGTCTCAGAGTTTATCTCTCCAACTGGTTCCTCTCTTGAATGTCACCCACTTGAGGTGTCACCATAACCATTTTAGTGGGTGGCTGGTCTGACCAATGAGGGGCTTTTGGCACTTGTAACGAAAGTGGACAAACCTGCTCAGCAAAGAGAGAAGACAATTCAGAGCTGAATCCCCAGTTGAGAGAATCTTTCTTGCTGGCGAACTCAGGAACTTGCGGTTCTGTATAATTTACGACAGTGATTGGTTTTAAATCTTCTACTGTTTTGAGGAGATTCAGGGCTACACAGACATTCTGTTCAAGAGAGAAAAAGATTGGTTACAGATAACGTACATCAGCTCAAAGGTTTGTTTGCTGCCATACCTTAGTGGTTCCAGAATCATGCCCATGACCAGAAGCCAGATTCCTCCGGGCCCATGGAGTGGTGAGTCTGTTGTTTGTAGCTAGAGGCCTCTCAGTCATGGTCCTTTGTCCAATAGGACCATAACACTGGCTTCCTTGCCTAACTTACACTTTGTGAGATGGCCATTAACCGAGGTGTCCGCATTCCAGAACAGAAGTCCAGGATCTTTGCCTTCACCCAAGAAACATGGTTATGTGTCCTCTTGGTGTGCAGTCTTCACCTCGCGAATCCTCTTGGGATCTTCTGTGTGTTTGATGCTTTGGCTTTGCACAGCTTCCCTAAGTGTCCTATTTGGTTACATTGAAAGCATTGGGCTGAAAGTGCTGGACATTGATCTCGCCTGTGGGTGCACTTTGCTCCGGTCAGTTAGAGTATTCTTCCCTCGGCCTGGAGTGTACCTGTTTCTGTGCTGTTTCACTAGCTGGACAGTGGGATTTACTTTGTACCATGGTTTGCTTTCTCCCCTTAATATTGATGTGTGCTGCAAAGGGATTTCAGATAGCGTGACAATCTGGATGGCTTTCTCAAGGGTTAGATCTTCCTTCGCTTGAAGCACGTCTGACAGTGTATCGTCTGCCACTCCTACAACCATTCTATCCCTGATCAGCTCAGAGTTCAGCTCACTATAATCACAGCCGACAGCCATTCTGCACAGCTCGATAATGAAGGAGTTGACAGGTTCTCCTGGCTGCCTGGCACGATTATTAAGTTTAGCCCTTTCAAAGATTTTGTTACTTCTGAAGTTAAAGTAAACATCGAATAATTTTAAAACTCCATCAAATTTTGCAGATGTTTCGGTGATTCCTTGTCTAATGATTATATCATTGGCTATTGGGCCTACCAAATAAGGCAGTGTGTTAATTTGTTCAGCTTCTGTCTGTTCATCCAGATCTGAAGCAATCATGTACCTGAGGAATCCCTTTTTCCAAAGTCCCCAATTCTGTGATTGATCTGGACTTTGGATAAGTCCAAATTGATCTGGAAGAGCAGATTCCTGATCCATGGTTAAAATTTTTAAATTGCAGACTTGGCTTTAAGAGGCTTCTGAAAATCCAAGCTGGTGCCTGAGTACCCTTCTTCACAAAGGATTCTCCTCTACTTGCCAGTTTTGGAAGGTTCCTGCAGTAATGGTGTTTGCGATCTCAACATTTGTATTTTTTCAACAATGGCTGCCTGGACCAACTGGATAGAGTCTGACCCGCTTGAACGTAACATTCGTGGATCTTGGAAGCATCGAATCCCGGCTTTTGCTGGGGTTTTAAAGTTGCCTGCTCAAGGCACGATTAATTTTTAATTCATTTTTTCCTTTTTTTGGAGCGAGCTTGGCCGCCAGGTGTTCTGGTGTCGGCTCGGGAATCGGGTTTCTTGGACTGCGATTTAAATGGCAATTTCTGATCAATGCAGTATTTAACTTTTTTTCAGGTCTTTTGTTGTCCAGTATTTTAAATTTTTAGTTCATCCCTGCTATGCCTGCTGGCTCTGCACACTCTAGGTATTGAAGTTGGACTTCCTTGGGATTCAATGGAGTCTTCTGCTACAATGAGGAATTTAATTTCTGCCTTCAGCTTCCAAGCCTTTCTTTGGCACTTTTCTCTGGTTATTTCCTTCTGCGCCTTCGCATCTTGAGCTTTTCTTCCTTCCGATTTCCAGGATTTTAATTTTCTTCTGCAGTCTCTGTGAGGTTTAAGACCATAAGACCATAAGACATAGGAGCAGAAATTAGGCCATTCGGCCCATCGAGTCCGCTCCGCCATTCAATCATGGCTGATAAGTTTCTCAACCCCATTCTCCCGCCTTCTCCCCGTAACCTTTGATCCCCTGACCAATCAAGAACCTATCTATCTCAGTCTTAAATACACTCAATGACCTGGCCTCCACAGCCTTCTGTGGCAATGAATTCCATAGATTCACCACTCTCTGGCTAAAGAAGTTTCTCCTCATCTCTGTTCTAAAAGGTTTTCCCTTTACTCTGAGGCTGTGCCCTCGGGTCCTAGTCTCTCCTACTAATGGAAACATCTTCCCCACGTCCACTCTATCCAGGCCTTTCAGTATTCTGTAAGTTTCAATCAGATCCCCCCTCATCCTTCTAAACTCCATCGAGTATAGACCCAGAGTCCTCTAACGTTCCTCATATGTTAAGCCTTTCATTCGTGGGATCGTTCCAGTTGAGATTTCAGATTCCATTCCAGATTTGAGTTGTTCCATTTGCAGCCACATGTTGTAAGATGTTGGGTGTAGCTCTGTAGGCCTTATTAAGGTATTTGTAGTCTTAGGTAGCTCAGTAGTAAATATTTATTAACCACTAGAAACTATATACATAGGTCCAACACTACACTGACCCCCTAGGGCCTGAGTTTCACCCCTGCTGGGTGCCCGCGATCAGCGAGCCCAGGAGCAAACGGGAAATGAGAGCCTGACCACGATCAGCTGCCATCCGCGATTTCACACTGGACAGCCAGCATGAAACACCTCTTCTGAATGGTCGGGAAGGGCCGAGCGGGGGTGGGGCATGTCAGGCCCAAGGTCTAATGCCGACCCGGCAGGTGTTTTAAAACCGGCAGAGGCAGCTCCCTGAAGACCGCCAGGGCAGAATCTTTGGAGTCAATCCAGAGACTGGAACAATGGCCTCAGCAGCGGCAGGTGGGGTGGGCACTCGGTCCCCCGTTTCTCAGTCGAGTGCCTTGCAGTCTTCGTAGAGGAGGTGGGTGTCAGGCAGGACGCTCTGGTACCCAGGGATGGCAGGAGGAGGCCATCGCACCTGGCCAAAAAAGCTTGGGAGGAGGTGGCAGCTGAGGTCAGCGGCCACGACATTGTGAGGTGCACATGGGTGCAGTGCCGCAAAACGTTCAATCTCCTGCCGCGCTGGGGAAGGGCGAGTACCGTGTTGGCGTGGATCAGTGTGGTGAAGGGTTAAGGGCTGGTCATTCCCGCATGGAGCTCAGGGGTGTTAGAGCCTGAGTGCCAGATCTGGCCAAGGTGGGGGCACACCGGACTGCTTGGACTGAGTGCCTTGCGGGTCGAGGGCCATGATTTGGATGTGCTCTGCCGGGTGTTCCTCAGCTGGGGTTGGCCAGGCTGCAATGGTGCTGCGGGTAGAGAGTGGACTCATCAATGCTCCTCTGTCCTTTCAGGATAAGAGGAGCCATAACCAAGCGGAGGCCTCGCTAATCATGACCAGGTTTGAAATAGACAATTTAGAGCTGGAGAGCCACCAGCCACCTTGTTCAGCCGGTCGTGGAGAGGCAGGGTCTCTGACGAAGGTCAGAGTGCAGGGCACAGAGGTGAGATTGTCACTTTGTGCAACGCTCCAGTGTAGTTTCCTCATTGATGGGAGCCTCAAACCTGGAGTCCCCATTGATCATTGAAAGACAAGGGCACCATGATGCAGATCTCCACTGTCTCACCAGGGTGCCTGGCACACACAGGGACAGTGTGATGACTTTAATTAATGACATGTCCTTGTTCTCCCTTAGATTCCCCAGCTTGCACTTGAATGCAGGACTCTGAAGAGCCACTCAGGACCACCAGGCTTCAGATGCACCTGCGTCCCACCCGCTCTCTGAACTAGGCACCAGCGCGGATACCAGCACCTCAGTAGCCATTAGATCGTGGGCTAGAATGTCAGTGCACAGTGGTGAGGGCATTTCACACTCGTTTGAGGAGCAGGCGGAGGCCCAGGATGCTGGCAGTCAGAGGACTGATGGAGACCAGGACAATGCTCGGATGAAGGCTGATGATGAGCCTCTGGAGTCGTCCATTAGGTGGCAAATGCTGGATGTCCAGCGGGATGTGTGGGAGGGTCTGGAAGAGATCCATGAGGGTCTGGGTGCCATGGTCTCCATTCTGGAGGTGTCCATGCGGAGCATGAGGACTGCTTTGACCCTCATGGCCGAGCACACTGCCTCCTCCATTGAGAGAGTGGTGACTCTCATGGAGAGGCAGCTCCAGGGACAGAATCAGGGCTTCCTGGGGTTGCGCTCGGACCTGCAGCCCTCACACAGTTACTGACCTCAGCTGGTCAGTGTCAGTGTGGGAGATGGATTGGGCACCCAGTATCCCAGCTCGGTGCCCGTCCATCAATGGTGAGCAGGGAGGTCCAGAGAGACCTCACGTTGGCGCACGAGCAGCTTGTCGCCTCCCAGGGTGATACAGATGATGGCAGCAGCTCCTCCGCTCCTCTGCCAGTGGCCGTGGCATCTGATGAGGCTGCAGTGACTGGGGAGATGCCAGGCATGGCGGCTGCTCCCAGGCGGGGCCAGCACAGGCTCCACTGGCCAGAGGACGCCCGCCAAGGTCATCAAGGCCAACAGGACAGCAGAGTCAGCGGGCTGGCTCCAATGCCGGTGCCAGCGAGGGGGTAGGGGGAGGGAGCACCAAGACGTAGCACTCAAAAGCATAAATTTAAGGCACCTTAAGCACAAAATGGTCTTTTTACGGTTGATCTTCTGTTCTGCCATGTTTTGCTAATATGTTTACTGGTGTGGACATTAACACCAGATATAGTCCTGTTCATTTGTTGTGTCAAAATGATATAAGTTTTGCTTTTGTCGTAATGGCCTGAGTCTGCTTCACCTTTATATTTTTTGGTGCAGGGTACGTCAGGAGGTGATGCTGGATGTGACTGTCCTAAACTTTATTGCACAGGCACTGAGTGGACTTTGGGTTCACAGGAAAGGGCCATTTCAGAATCTGGGATGGAGGCGGTATGAGGCGGAAGCAGATCGTTGGCAGCCTGGCTGAAGGAGCGTTGGATCAAGGCGTCCCTGGTGTCCCTGCCTCCCTGAAGGATCCAGAGGTCTGCTTCAACACCCTCAGTGTTCTCCTCACCAGCTCCTCTTCTGACTCACTACTGGATCCATCCTCTGTGGCCTGTGGAGCTGTCTCAAGATCCTCTCCCTCCAGTGGGTCTCCCCTTGCCAGTGTCAGATTGTGGAGAGTGCAGCATGCAACCACTATCAGTGACACCCGCTCTGGGAGATATGGTAGTGTTCCCCTTGGATAGTCCAGACATTGGAAGCGCATCTTCAGAAGACCTATGATCCTCTCTATCATCGCTTTTGTGGAGGTGTGGCTCTTATTATACCGCTGCTCTGCCTGTTCTTGGGTGGTTGGAGAGGTGCCATGAGCCACCTTTTCAAGGGATAGCCCTTGTCACCCAGCAGCCATCCATCCAGTCGGGCTGGAGCACTGAATAGCCTCGGCACCTGGGAGTGTCTGAGGATGTAAGCGTCATGGGAGCTGCCTGGGTACCTTGCACAGACTTGTAGAATCAGCATCCTGTGATCACACACTATCTGCACGTTCATGGAGTGGGAGCCCTTCCTGTTGACGAAGGCACCCGGCTGACCCGCTGACACCTTGATGGCCACATGTGTACAGTCTATAGCACCCTGGACACGGGGGAATCCAGCAATCGCTGCAAAGCCTCTGGCTCACTGTGTCTGACTGGCCTCATCCATACGGAAATGAATGAATGTCAGTACCCGCCTGAACAGAGCATCTGTCATCAGTTTGGCGCAACTCTGGACAGCTGATTGGGAGACTCCACACGGATCCCCAACCGAGCCCTAGAAGGAGCCGGAGGCATAGAAGTTGAGGGCCACTGTGACCTTCAGAGCCACTGGCATGGGGTGTCCACCCCCACAGTCGGAGCTGATCTCAGGACCAATCATCTGACAGATGGAGGTCACTGTCTCCCTGGAGGGACGGAGCCTCCTTCAGCATTGAATGGCGGACATATTGAGGTAGCTGCATTGCCGCCTGTAAACCCTGGCAGCAGGATAGTGGTGTTTTCTGTGGCCCCTTCCACCTTGGACTACCTGTTGGCCCTACACCCCTTGTGCCTGCGCCTCTCCTCCCACAGGTCCCTCCCCTGGAAGCTGCATTGGGACACCCGGCCTCCTCTCCCTTCTGCCCCTCTCTCCCTCCTCAGAGGAGGTGCCACCAGCGGAGACCACAATCCCCATTCCCAGGGTAATAGGAGGCTGTCTGATACCTGGAAGGGTCCACACGGTCTGAATCCTCCAGGGACCTTGGAGACACCAATGAATCCTGGAATGAAGCCTGGAAATGCTAAGAATGAAGCTCAGAACAGAGATGAAGCTGTCAAATACCAATAAGCAACCAGCAGCAAACTATCCCCTAAACTCCTCACTATTCACACTGGCAATGCTGCTGACCCTTTTTATCCTGCCCTTGGATGAGGTTTTGTTAAAAGTGGGCTGCCCGCCTGCCCATTTTGCCCATGTGACGAGTGCGAAATTGCACAGGAAATGTAAAATTGCGAAGAATTACCTTTTTAATGGCCTTAAGTGGCCTTTTAATTGTTGGTGGGCGTGGTTCCGACACTCACGTGCACCTAGTGACCTGAAGATTGCTCGCGTGTGGGATGACATTGGGACGCTCGCCCGACTTCATCTTACGCTATTTGACGTCCGTTTGGGCCAGGTGCGCGTCTGCCCGCGAGGCATAAAATTCTGCCCGCGGTGTAGGTTATGTGTTCTCTTCCGTCACTGTGTGGACGGCACTGTACTCAGTCCCACGTTAACCCTTTATGTGCCAAACCCTTATACTGCACCATCCAAATAGTCCCACTTCAATGCTTTCATCATATCCCTGCAAAACTTTCCTTTCAAACATTTATCCCATTGTTTTTCGAAAGTTACTATTGAATCTGCTTCCATCATCCTTTCAGAATTACAACTCACAAGGATTCTTTGGCCTGACATGTTCTTTTGCCAATTAACTTCAATCAGTGTCCTTTTTAGCTGCTGATCCTCAGGAAACGGTTTCTCATTGTTTACTCTAACAAAATATCTCATCATTTCAAACACCTCTGTCAAATCTCCCTTTACCCTTCTCTGCTCTAAGGAGAACAATCCCAGCTTCTCCAGTCCCTCCATCTGATTATAGTCCCTCATTCCTGGTACCATCTGCACCAACCTCCTCTGCACCACCTCCAAGCCATTAACAACCTTCCTAAAGTTTGGGACTCCAGATCGAATACACTACTCTAACTGAGGCCTAACCAGTGATTCATAAATGTTTACCTTGACTTTCCATTTGTACTTGACAAAGCCAAGTACCCTGCATGCTTTATTTTAAACAGGTTTATCAACTTGTCCTGCTACTTTCAAAGATTTGCATATATGAACCCCCAGGTAGCTCTACTCCTGAATCCCCTTCAAAAATAAACAATTTTATTTATATTGTCTCTTCTCATTCTTTCTTCCAAAATGTATCACTTCACAAATCTGATACTTTATGCCTACCATGTGTCTGTACATTTCACTAGTCTCTACGAGTCCTCCTAAAATCAATTGCTTTCCTCCTCATTATTTACAACTTTTCGGACTTTCATTTCATCTGCAAACTTTGAAATTATGCCTTGTATACCCAAGTCCAGGTCATTAGTAGGTATCAAAAAGGGCTGAAATCCTAATATTGACCTCTGGGGAACACCACCACACATTTCCCCCGGTATGAAAAACAGCTGTACATTACTACTCTCTGCTTTCTGTCCTTGAGCCAATTTTGCATCCAAACTGCTCCTTAAATTCTATAGGCTTCAATTTTGCTAACAAGTCTATTATGTGGCATTTGGTCAAATAGTTTTGAAAGTTGAAATGCATAAGAGTTTCCAAGTGAGCTGATGGTAGATGAGGTGATTGTGGAATTATTACAGAAGGGCAGATTCAGCCAGGATTCCAGCTTCATTGTTCTGCATGTCTGAGCTTGCACTGAGAGTGCCAGTTGTGTTTCTCTGCTGAGTTAGTTGACCTGACTACCCGTGGCAGTAATTGGCCTCATTGGCCTTGGCATGGGGTGGTGGGGGAGAGCATCCAGCTAAACGTCCTGTTGCTGATGACTGAGTCTCGCTGGGTATTGTAAATGTGTGGACGCTGGAGGAGGTCAGACTCGAACTCTGCAGTGACGTCAGCTGTCCACTCCTCTGATTAGTTGTAGTTAGTTGACACACTCGTCATGCATTCTCAGGCATGAGGATTGGCCACTTGGGTGAGAACAAGTCAGGAGAGCAAATGAGAGTATTGGAGATGGGAAAAAGCAGAATCCCATTAGTTCTTATAAGCCCCGAGGAACTGACCTAATTCTTTCTTTTTGAAGGAATTCACAGTGCTGCTAAATATATTCTTTTCTTAAAATGTTTTTTTGTGTGAGTCGGAACAATTATGCCCTGAAGCTTTGGTGTAGAGTCAATCCACGTGCCTGATGAAAAGGTGAGAACTATTAAGAATTAGATGGATTGAGTTTGGAAAACTCAATCTGAAACTCAAATGTCAAAACTCATACTTGAGTTCTGAACCAATTCCGCGATTCATTGGAAAGCTGTTTCCAGAGGGGGTTTAAATAAGAGTTCAGGAATAGGTTGTTTCTGTGGTTTTGAGCTAGGATTTTGAGAGGGCAGTGTAAAAATGTCTCAAATGTAAACCAGAAACTTTTTCCAAATTTTCCAATGATGTTCCAATTTCTGTCAGGGTAGTGTGAGTATATGAGGACATCACATATGAATGGAATTTACCCCTCAAAATTCATCTCTAGACATCCACCTCTCTCTGTAACACAATAATCCTTCTCTCTATTTTATAATAAAGTCACTGAAATGATTGGAAATGAAACTGTGGGTTTTTTCAAACAGAGGGGAAACCTGTAACACCCATTCTATACTTCAGCGGAAGGTTGAAAATCCACTCCAGCTTTCCAATCAAGGTCTCGTCCAATGCTTCCACTCACCTCCATGGCAACAGGAAAAGGCCATTCAGCCCTTTGAGCTGTTCTACCCTTCAGTTAGATCATGGCTGATCTTACACCCCCAAACCCAACATGCTTCTTTCATTACTTTTCCATCCCTGTTGTTGCAAGATAGAAAGCGATGACTCTTCACTCTGTCCCACACCTGCAAGACGTAACTTCAGGCCAACCTATGCCGATAATGGTTATCTCACATACCTCAACCTCTCAGCCTCGGTGTTGCCCTGCTCTCCAAACCTTTGCTGTTATTTGGGTATTTGAGTAAAAGTGGCCTCATGATGTGGAGGGACTAACTCCTAAAAGATAATAGCTAAAAGTTAATAAGGTTTTCCATGAATTTGCATTGTCAACAAAACTAGCAGCCCAATTTGGGCCATGAGTTAACCTCCTACCCTGCCCAGATCACTCCCCCTGTCCTGTCACTAATCCCACTCCAGCCCTTAGCCCCATTCCACATCCATCCCAGGTCCCATTCCACCTCTTCCTCCTTCTTCATTCACACCTTTCCCTGATATTTGTGTTTGAAGATGGTAACTGTAGTTATTAATCTGGCATTTAGGTTGGAATACGATGGCTGTGATCTGATGAGTGACAATGTAACCCTGACCCAGTAATGGTTAGAACTCTGTGGATAAAGCAATAAAAACAGAAAATGCTGGAAGTGCACAACAACAACTTGAATATCTATAGCACCTTCCAGGGACGTTGGACCCAACTCCAGTTAGCACCCGCACTCCCCGGAACAAAAATCCTGTCTTTGCTGGCACTTTCTCTTGAGGCAGGTGTGGTGAGCTGGGAAATTTCCCAACTCTTGCTACCTGCCTCTCAGATGAAAATCCAGCCTGTAGATTGCAGGCGTTTGGGGAGGGAATTTCAGAGCTTAGAACCCAGGCAGCTGAAGGCCTGGACGCCAATGTTGGGATGAAGGAAATCATGGATGCATCAAGAAGCTGGAGTTAGAGGAGTGCAGATATCTTAGAGGGTGTGGAGATGGAGGAGAGCATAGAGAAAGGGCAAGGCGTAGCTATAGATGAATTTGAAAACAAGGATGAGAATTCTAAATCAAGCTTTTGCAGAAACAAGGTCGAACGTAGGTTAGAGTGCACAGGATGATTGGTGAACAAAACTTGGTGCAAGCTAGGGTACAGGCAACAGTGTTTTGGATAAGCTGAAGCTAATGGAGAATGGAAGATGGGAGGCCAAGCAAGTGAGCATTGGAATAGTCAAGTCTGGAGGATGGTGTGATCGACTATAGCAAAGGCTGCAGAAAGGTTGAGAAGAATGGGGAGGGAATGGGCAAAGAGAGTGTTATGCCAACTATCTGAAGGAGAGAATAAAGGTCAGTATTGGATTGGAGTCTGTCAGAGGACCACATCCAAAGGTTAACCTGTCTTTCCAGCATTTATGGTTTTTAATTCTGTGCCTTTGTTCTTATTGGGTGAAAGTTGATTCAAAGTTCCGCCAACTCAGTCAACAGGAAGACAGAAATGATTTGAATTTCACCTAATTCTTGTCCGCCTAGCCTGGTATCTGCTCCTTGATATGAGCTGTTATCTGTATTTGATCAGTAGAGGGCAAATGACATCCAATTTTCAGATATCGGATTTACAATGGCAGAAAATAAACGATCTCGGATTTTACACAAGTCTTTGATAAGTCTGCTGTCTGGACAGATCACTCACAGCTTGTAATGTGACCTTATCCTTTTCTTCCACTAAATGGTTTGTCTTTATCAAATAATAACCTTGTGGGAGATTCACTTCACAGTCTAAATACAGCTTCAGAAATTTCAAGTTCAAATTTATCTCAATTCCTCTTAGTAAGAGACCCAGAGTGAGAAAGCTGCTGTTGTTGTCTCTCTGTCTCTACCTCTCGCTCTTTTTTCTCAGTTAGCCTCCTCCCTCTGTCTGAGGTTAAGCTTTCACGTGGATTCTCAGCACCACCTTCTCAAGGGCACCTAGGGATGGGCAATAAATACAGGCTCAGCCAACGATGCCCACATCCCCTGAATGAATAAAAACAAAATTAGTTGGCAAAACACCAGCCAAGATGTGCAGGAACCCAGAAAAATGGCATGTCCCATTTCAATGCGATTTCGGTAGATCTTTTTCCCTCAGATTACCGGGGATAATCAGAAAAATCATTGGCAGAAATGTAATTCCCTGGCCTTTGACCATTTTTCCTGCTCCCACTCCTCTCCTGGCACAGACACGATAGACTGACAATCTCTGTCTACCCTACAAACATCTTCGCTCCATCAATTCTGTCTCTTAGCACTCCCTTATCCTGTTTCTCACTTCTCTCACTCTCTCTCTTATTGAAACATAGAAACTAGGAGCAGGAGTAGGTCATTCGGCCCTTCGAGCCTGCTCCGCCATTCAATATGATCATGGCTGATACTCTATCTCAACGCCATATTCCCGCTTTCTCTCCATACCCCTTGATGCCCCTAATATCCAAAAAATTATCAATTTCTTTCTTGAATATACTCAGAGCCCCGGCCTCCACAGCTTCTATGCTAGAGAATTCTACAGGTTGACCACCCTCTGAGTGAAGAAATGTTTCCTTATCTCAGTCCTAAATGGCCTACCCTGTATCCTGAGACTGTGGCCCCTGGTTCTAGACTCCCCAACCGGGGGAAACATCCTCCCTGCATCCAGTCTGTCTAGCCCTGTTAGAATTTTATACATTTCAATCAGATCCCCTCTCATTCTTCTAAACTCTAGTGAATACAGGCCCAGTCGAACCAATCTCTCCTCATACGACAGTCCTACCATCCCGGGTAACAGCCTAATGAACCTTCACTGCACTCCCTCTATGGCAAGTATATCCTTTCTTAGGTAGGGAGACCAAGACTGCACACAATACTCCAGGTGTGGTCTCACCAAGACCTTGTATAACTGCAGTAAGACATTCCTACTTTTGAACTCAAATCCTCTTGCAATAAAGGCCAACATACCATCTGCCTTCCTAATTGCTTAGCTGCACCTGCCTGTTTACTTTCATTGACTGGTGTACAAGGACACCCAGTTCCCTTTGTACATCCACATTTCCCAATATATCACCATTTAAATAATACTCTGCCTTTCTGTTTTTCACACTGATGTGTATAACTTCACATTTATCCATGTTATACTGCATCTGCCATGTGTTTGCCCCCACACACAACTTGTCTAAATCGCCCTGAAGCCTCCTTGCATCCTCCTCACAACCCCGCCCAGTTTTGCTTTTCTCCTTCTGTTTGTCTTACCTCTGTCTCCCTCATAATGACCCCAATGACCTTACATTACCAGTGCAGATTTCAGAACTTACAGTGCAGTAAAACACACTGGGATAGATTTTCACCTTTACTAACTGCACAGACACAGGACTCCTGCTTAGATTCCTATCCAATGAATCCTCTTTGAAAGTGGCTGCTTGTACCATTGGGATGTGGATTGGCCCAAACCTGCTGTGATGCTCCTACAGTTGAACAACCTGCGAAGGATCATGAAGAAAGGCAGGTATCAGAGAGTTACAAATACCTGCCGAGCTTGTACCACAGTGAGAGCTACCGCTGGGAGGGGAGAAATCGCGATGAAGTAAATCCCAGCAGGAATTTTCTCTTTTTTAACCTTATTCAACTGACAAAGTGGCTGTTTTGTTCTTCCAATTGAAATTCACAGGGCAAACATCAGGGGCAGAATTTTTGCTTGGCGTGCGGGCACATGCCCGGCACACTCGTGTGTAAAATAGCGTGCGACATTTCAGTTGACGGGCATGAGCAGGTGCCGGAGCCACACCCGCCATTAATTTAGTGGCTACTTAAGGCCATTAAGAAGCCAATTGATGGCGATTTTTCGTTGCCCATGTGATTTCGCGCTCGTCGCACGGGCAAAACAGGCAGGCGGACAGCCGACAATTTCAAAAACCTCATCCATGGGCGGGATAAAAAGGGTCAGCAGCATTGCCAGTGTCAGTAGTGAGGAGTTGGTAGATAGTTTACTGCTGGTGACTTATTGGTAATTGGCAGCTTCATCTCTTCATTGTTAGCATTTCCAGGCTTCATTTCAGGACTCCTCGGTGTCTCCAGGGTCCCTGGAGGATTCAGACTGTGTGGACCCTTCCAGGTATCAGGCAGCCTTCCCTTACCCTGGGAATGGGAATTGTGGTCTCTGCTGGGGCACCTCCTCTGAGGAGGGAGAGAGGGGCAGAAGGGAGAGGAGGCCGGGTGGCCCAATGCAGCTTCCAGGGGAGGGTCCTGTGGGAGGAGAGGCGCAGGCACAAGGGGCACAGGGTCAGCAGGTAGTCCAAGGCGGAAGACACCACTATCCTGCTGCCAGGGTTTACAGGCGGCGATGCAGCTACCTCAATATGTCTGAGGTACAATGCCGAGGGAGGCTCTGTCTCTCCAGGGTGACAGTGACCATCTGTCAGAGGATCGGCCCTGAGATCAGCTCCGACTGTGTGCGTGGACACCCCATGCCAGTGGCTCTGAAGGTCACAGTGGCCCTCAACTCCTATGCCTCCGGCTCTTTCCAGGGGTCAGTGGGGGATCTGTGTGGAGTCTCCCAATCAGCTGTCCACAGTTGCGTCAAACTGGTGACAGAAGCTCTGTTCAAGCGGGTACTGACATTTATTGATTTCCATACAGACGAGGCCAGCCAGGCTGAGGGAGCCAGAGGCTTCGCGGCCATTGCTGGCTTCCCCCGTGTCCAGGGTACTATAGACTGTACACATGTGGCCATCAAGGCGCCAGCGGGTCAGCCCGGTGCCTTCGTCAACAGGAAGGGCTCCCACTCCATGAACGTGTAGATAGTGTGTGATCACAGGATGCTGATTCTACAAGTCTGTGCAAGGTACCCTGGCAGCTCCCACGACGCTTACATCCTCAGACACTCCCAGGTGCTGAGACTCTTCAGTGCTCCAGCCCGGCTGGATGGATGGCTGCTGGGTGACAAGGACTATCTGTTGAAGAGGTGGCTTATGAAGCCTCTCCGCTACCCAAGAACAGAGGCAGAGCAGCGTTACAGTATGAGTCATGCCTCCACAAGGGTGATGGTAGAGAGGAGCATAGGTCTTTTAAAGATGTGCTTCTGATCCATGGACCGTTCAGGATGAGGACACCAATACCCCCCAGAGCGGGTGTCACTGATAGTGGTTACATGCTGCACTCTCCACAACCTGGCACTGGCAAGGGGGGGACCCACTGGAGGGAGAGGATCTTGAGGCAGCTCCACAGGCCACAGAGGATGAATCCAGTAGTGGGTCAGAAGAGGAGCTGGTGAGGAGAACACTGAGGGTGTGGAGTCAGACCTCGGTAACCTCCAGGGAGGCAGGGACACCTTGATCCAACGCTCCTTCAGCCAGGCTGCCAAAGATCAGCTTCTACCTCACACCGGGGCTGCTGCCTCCATCCCAGATTCTGAAATGACCCTTTCATTTGCATCGGGAGGCCACTCAGTGCCTGTGCAATAAAGTATCGAGCCACTCACATCCAGCATTACAGACCGGCGTTCCCTGCACCAGAAAGATAAAAGGTGAAGAGCACTCAGGTTATCAGAACTAAAGCAAAGTTAATGTCATCATCACATTGAAATCATTATGACATCGCAATCACTGGTGTTGATGTCTACACCAGCAGACATATAAACCAAACATAAATGAACAGAAAATCATCCGTGAACTGTCCCTCTTGTGCTCATGGTGCCTTAAACTTATATTGGTGTGTGTTATGTCTAAGTGCTTCCCCTCGCTGGCACCGGCATTGGAGCCTGCCCGCTCACTCTGCTGTCCTGTTGGCCTTGATCACCTTGGCGGGCGTCCTCTGGCCAGTGGAGCCTGTGCTGGCCCCGCCTGGGAGGGAGTGGCCAGTGCCATGGCTGGCATCTCCCCAGTCACTGCAGCCTCATCAGATGCCATGGTCACTGGCAGAGGGGCAGACGAGCTGCTGTCATCATCCGGAGCGCCCTGAGAGGAGCCCGCAGAGATGACAAGCAGCTCGTGCGCCAATGTGAGGTCGCTGTGAGCCTCCCTGCTCACCATTGATGGATGGGCACCTCGCTGGGATACTCGGTGCCTGGTCCATCTCCCAAACTGGCACTGACCAGCTGAGGCCATTGCCTGTGAGACGGCTTGTACATCTAAACACGTCGCCAGGAACCCCTGATTCTGTCCCTGGAGCTGCCTCTCCATGACAGTCTCCACTCTCTCCATGGAGGAAGCATTAATCTCGGCCATGAGGGTCATTGCATTGCTCACGCTCCACATGGACTCCTCCACAATGGGGACTATGGCACACAGACCCTCATGGATCTCCGCCAGATCCTCCCGCACATCTCGCTGGACATCCAGCATCTGTCACCTAATGGACGACTCCAGAGGCTCATCATCAGCCTTTGACTCAGCATCGTCCTGGTCTCCAGCAGTCCTCCAACTGCCGACGCCCTGGGTACCTTCTGCCACTGTCTGCACCTCAAGCGAGTTCAAAGTGCACCAACATTCTAGCTGCCAATCTAATGCCCACCGAGGTGCTGGCATCTGCGTTGGTGTCTGGTTCAGAGAGCGGGTGTGATGCAGGTGCAAATGTAGCCTGGTGATCCTCCAGTGTCAGGAGTTCCCCTTCGGGGTCCGGAGAGCGAGTGCGTACTGGGGAATCTAAAAGGGAGAATAGGACATGTCATTAGTTAAAGTCATCACACTGTCCCTGTGTGTGCCAGGCACCCTGGTGAGACAGTGGAGATCTGCATCATGGTGCCCTTGTCTCTCAATGATCAATGGGGACTCCAGGTTTGAGGCTCCCATCAATGGAGAGACTACACTGGAGCGTTGCACAGTCCGAAACTCTCACCTCTGTGCCCTGCACTCTGACCTTCGCCTGGTACCCCCGCCTCTCCATGCCCGGCTGCACGGGGAGGGGGCCAGTTCTCCAGCTCCAGGGCGCTCTGCTCCAATCGGCTGAGCAGCAGCAGGGTGGGTGGGGCTTCCACCCGTCTGTGACCCTCTCTGATTGGTTATGGCTCATCTTCTCCTGAAAGGACAGAGGAGCATTGATGAGTTCACTCTCTACCTGCAGCCCCATTGCAGCCTGGCCAACCCCAGCTGAGGAACACCTCGCAGGGCACATCCGAGTCGTGGCCCTCGACCCGCCAGACACTCAGTTCAAGCAGCCAGGGCTCACCCCCTTGGCCAGCTCCAGTGTCAGTGACAGTTGGCACACAGACTGTAACAGGCCTGAGCTCCACGGGGTGGACAGCTACACCTTAACACTTCAACACACTGACCCATACCACAGGGTCCTCACCCTTCCCGAGCAACAGCAGGTCATTGAACCTCTTCCAGCACTGCACCCATGTGCACTGCACCACCTCATGGCTGCTAACCTGTGCTGCCACCTCCTCCTGTGCCCTCTTGGTGAGGTGTGGTGGTCACCTCCTCCCAACTCCGGGACAAGCGTGTCCCACCTGGCAGCCACCTCCTCCAGCAGGACCGCGAGGCACTCAGCCGAAAACCTGGGGGGTGCTGAGTGCCCACTTGGCCTGCCCTCCTGCCTGGTGTCTCCAGCCGCACTGGACTCGCAGAACAGACGTCCTTCCATGGCAGGCCTTCTGGGGCTGCCTGGGCCGATTTTAAACCAGCCGCCAGGTCGCAATTGGACCCGGCTGCCAGCAGGACCCCTCCCCTTGCCCTTCCTGACCAGTGCGGAGCCATGTTTCATGTTGGACGGGCCTTAATTGACCCGCCAGTGTGAAATCGCGGCCGGGGGCTGTTTCCCCGCCACTCCCGGTCCCACCGACCACACCCACCTGCTGACCTCTAAATTCTGCCCCAGGCTTTCTTTCTCTGACTGAAAACTTTGATCTTTTTCAGAGCGACAGGCAAGGCAGACCGGGGAGGATATAAAGGAACCAATCGAGCAGAGCGATGTTAAGCTTTGATGCCATCCATTTTCACAGCTGAGATCAACACCATCAGAATTTTACTGAGGTAACAGAGCTGGTGTTAGACTAACCTGTACTGAGCCAAGCTTCTCTCCTCATTCTTGTTCAGTTATTTCTCCTTCTCTACCTGCCCTCACTTTTCCTCTTTCATGGCAATTGGCAGAATGTCAGCAAAACAAAACCATAATTTTTTGTCTTCCACTATAAGTTTCAGATTCCACCCCACTCCTTCCCCTCCTGACTTCTGTCCCCTCACTGTCGCTGGGTCAACATCCTGGAATTCCCTCGAGCACTGTGGGTGTACCTACACCACATGGACTGTGTCATGTTGTTCTAATGATATAATACCTTGGGCTTATTTACACAAGGCACCAATCTCTCATAGGGGATTGGGCAAACACATTGTGGGTTCAGTTACTAAGACGAGGCAGATGAGAACAGTTATACATGGATATTGAGCTTGAAGACATCAGAGCTGTGTGTATGTGCTCTGCTCAAAGCAAAAGTGAAACTAAGTTTGGATCACCTGACACATTCTAGCGATGTAATGCTGATAGCCCTGAAAGGCATATTGCAACATCGATCTTCTTAAAGATACTTTCCCCCTTCCAAAGAAGTGTAACCATTTACAATACATGTTTGTGTTTAGTTATCATTACATACCTGTAGAGAACTGATGAATCTATGAGTCTCTAAAGCGTAGAGCTAATCTACTGGTCTGCCCAGATCTTGTCATAGTAACCTCCTCGTCTGGAAGTTTCTTTAATTGCTCTCAGTGAGCTGTGAGATTGTCATTCTTGGATGTTGCTCCTGGTTTCATTTGGGATCTTGTCCTCAATGCAATAGGACTGTACGGTGGTTGAGGATCTGGAATGGATCTGATTTGTCCTCAGTTACACCTCACTGTTGCGCCTTTGTGTGTAATGGATTCATGGCACCTTGGTTCTGAACAAATCCCTGTCACCTCGGCTGGTTGCCATGAACCTTCTGTGGGATCCTGGATGAGAACTTGTTGTCCCAACTGTAAACTTGACAATTCTGTACCTGCATTTTTATTGTGCACAATGCTCATCTTCTCTTGCAGTTTTAAAATTTGCTATCTAGTTTCTAAGGGAGTGTAATGGGTCAATGTAGGTAAAATGGAACGCACTGGTCTGCCAAACATGAGCTCTGCTGGTGATGGAATAGTTGCACTTAAAGGCTCTGCTCCCAGAGTTAGTATTGCAACGTGTAGATGTAGCTTGGTCTGTCTACATTGAGAAACAGGGATTTCACTGTGCATATCATTCATTTAATTAGGTTGTTTGATCAAGGATAATGAGGAGAAAAGGTAGTGTGATCGATGTTCCACTTCTCACACATATCCTGAAATGGTTCACCAATAACTTGCAGACCGTTATCTGTAATGATCTCTGCAGGAACACCAAATAAACTGAAAATAGCGCTTAGAGTGTGCGCGACAGTTGTGCTTGAAGTATTGTTGAATAATGGGGCACTTGGTAAAGTGGTGGACGATGATGATGAAGTCAGTGCCATGGACATGAAAGAGGTTGGCTGCAGCTTTGGACCAAGAATGGGTAGGAACTTCATGTGGAATCAATGGTTCTTTGTACTCACTTGGCAAATGCTCTTGACATGCCTCTCAATTCTTGATGGTGACTCCAATGTCATTGTTCATACCCGGCCAATAGACTGTCTCTCTTGCAAGTCTTCTTGTCTGATCTATGTCCATGTGTGAATGAAGAAGTTGTTGAAGAATATGAATCTGCAAAGATTCCTTTCAAAATGACTCCCTGGGAGATGCCTAGCTTGTCCTGATAAGGCCAAAATGGTCTCACATGTTTGTGGACATGCTGAATTGAGTCAGGCCAGATTCCAATGATGGTTTTCCACAGTTTCTGTAGAGTTGAATCTTTCACTGTTTCTTTTTGCAGCCACTGGCATTTGCATTGTGCAAAATGTACCAGATCAATTTGGAGAACATCTTCAAGTTCAATGTCAACAAATTCAACTTGTAGATCTAAGGATAAACCTTCTGTGTTTGCTGGGTTAGGCAATCTGCTAAGTGTATCCAGTGTGACCATCAAGTTACCTGGCTTGTCCCTGATCTCACGGTCATAACCTTGAATCTTTACCAAGAAGCGTTGCAGTCTTGGTGGTGCACTGGTCAATGACTTTCACCAAACCATCTCCAGAGGCTTGTGGTCAGTCACAAATCTTTTGCCAAATAGTTAAGTATGAAAATGCATGATTCCAAACACTAAATCTAATGTTTCCTGCTCGATGTTGCAGTAGTTGGATTGCGTTATGGACAGAGATTTCGAAGCAAATGCAATCAGTTTGCCTTTTTGTAGTCTGCATGCTCCCAGACCTTTCTGTGAAGCATCGACCTTCAGAGTAGTTGTCTCCCTAGGATCATAAAATTGCAATGTCAGTGTTTCTGATGATGACTGTTCAGAGTTTCAAAGAGGTATCAGTGATCTTCGTGCCACAGGGAATGCACGTCCTTTCTTAACAATTCCCTTCATTAAGATTTTTGAGCGAAATTGGGAATATATGGTGACAAGAAATTAAAGAGACCTAGACATCTTCGAAGGTCGTCCTTATCTTAAGGAGCTGGCATGGCCCTGATATCCTCTACTTCACTTGGGTGGGGAGGTATGTCAGCGCTGGAATAAACAGAACTGAAGAAATTGATCTGCTGCATGTTGATATCGCCTGACTGACGAGCTCCGATCCTTCATGACGTGTCACTTGCATCAGTAAATGCAGATTATGGTCATGTTCTTGCTTTGTTTTTCCCACAACAGCGATATCATCTGTGACACAGATGCATCCTGGCACAGTGCATGTAATGCGGTCCATGTAAGCTTGTAAGAGATCCTGGCTAACAGCCCGAAAGGAAGTTGTTGAAAACAGTATTGTCCGAATGGGGTATGAAATGTTGTAAGCTCTTGGGACTTCTCTGTGAGTTGTACTGACCAGTAGCCGGGTTTGGCATCAAACTTCAAGAAGAATTTTGCACTGGCAAATCTTGGATTTAACTCTTCTGATGTGGGTATTTGGTAAGGACAATGTTTCAATGTTTCAAAGTTGTATTTAACCATCATGGATCGAGGCAGACTCGCAATGACCCGTCTATCTTTAATACACGTGACTGAGCTGCACCAGTACGCGTGCTCTTGCACTCTTCGAATGATTCTGTTTTTCTCAATTTTGGCTAGTTCGACCTTCAATTTGTCTTGTATATGGATGCTGCACTTACATGATGGATCAATTGACAGATTTGCATTCTCCTACAAGTGTGTAATGTTGCAGCTCCGTTGAAACTGCCAATTTTGTCGAAACATTCTGGATATTTTGATATTAGGTCGTGAACTGAGGCGATAGTAGTTTCTGAGATTGATCTACCTTGTGATGCCTGACAGATTCCATGGATTATTACGGGTCTGAGGTTACAACATGCCGGTAGACCTGCAATCACTGGGCCTTTAGTTTCCTGATGTAGAACATCTGTGACATTGAGGAGGGTTGATTGTACCTGCACTCCAGGACTATGGATCCACATGGAATGAGTGAACTGTTCTATGCTGACAGCCACACAGCAGTAGGTTTCACCAATGCCCTCCATGTCTGTGGATACGTCTTTTAGAATCCTCAGGGGTAGTATGTTGGAACCTGCCCCTGGGTCAACCTTGGCCAAGAACAAATAGTTACCAACTTTCACTGAACAGATAATTTGAATCTTGGCAAACACTTTGGATGGTGTGATGGTGTCTATGTTTTCTATGAGATTGATGGCGTGAAACCTGTGTTTATTGCTCTTCACCTCTCCATGAACATCATCGACATTTCCTGGTTTGTCCATCACCTCATGTACATGTTCCTGACAGGATACCGGGTGGTCACGCTTATTGCTTGAAGGTACCTGTTGTGCACGGTCTGTTTGGATCAGTGTGTGGCTCTTTGTAGCTGCATCAGCCTTTGCTCCAGTCACTGCCGCTGCCAATGGCCCTTTCTGACACAGGCTTTGCAGAATTGCTGGAAAACTGGGCATTTCCTTTGTCCGAGTAGAAGGCCACACCTTCCACATGTCTCGCTAGGTCTGGGTGTTCTAGTGAGTGTGTCAACAACTGGGATTGTAGTTAGGGCCTGTGAGCTTTGTCGACCTGCGAGGATCTCTTCGTACTTACGCCCATCCTTGAGTAGCTCCTCGATGCTATACATTTTGGGCTTGTCTAGAAGATCTTTCTGGAATGCTTCCATGGGAGTGCACGTGTTCGTCAACTCAACAATTCTGTCTGCTAAAAGCAAAAAACTGCAGATGCTGGAAATCCAAAACAAAAACAAAAATACCTGGAAAAACTCAGCAGGTCTGACAGCATCTGCGGAGAGGAACACAGTTAACGTTTCGAGTCCGAATGGGTCTTCGTTAGAACTGAACGTTTCGGACTCGAAAGGTTAACTGTATTTCTCTCTGCAGATTCTGTCAGACCTGCTGAGTTTTTCCAGGTATTTTTGTTTTTGTTTTAATTCTGTCTGCTAGCTCTGTGTTTGAGAAATCACAGTACGTACCCTTTTCTCTGCATCTGCTGACGAAATGTTCTATGGATTCTGTTGGCTGTTGTCGAAATGACATGAACTCTAGTCGAGGAATACCGAAGTTTAACCTGATTCTGAACTGGTTGTCCAATGTAGCCCATATCTTTTGGGGATCCTTTAGCTCTTCTGCTGTTAATCCTGATGTGTTCAGCCTGTGTAGACCTTCACTCCCAATTGCTGGGAGAATTTTTATGTCTTGCTTGTCTGGTTCAGACACACCTGAATCAAGAAACCATAGCTCTGTACGCTGTTTAAATATTTTGAATTCAGAAAGTAGGTCAGCTGCAACCCAGTTCAAACTGGGGAATTTTGGGGACATTCTGACAATATCCCTTTGACCTTCCTCCTTCTGCAGTATCTGGGACGAATGTCGCTGTAGTTGCTTTCACGCACTTTTCCAAAGCTCCGCCCATGAAGACGAGTTGTGGTGGAAACGCACTACGGAATAATGGCATCTTTGTTTTTTATTCAATTTATTGTTCATCAACCTCCGAAGCTGATTGTTATAATCGCAAACTTCTCTGGCCCGATTTTTATGCTGGTTTTAAAATTTTTTTTGTTTGACTCTCCCTTGCTCACTATCGATACTGATCCGCTCTCTGATCTCTCACCTTTCCTGACAGAGCTAACCTGGTTCTGGTCCTCTCGATACACCGTCCCACTCACGGCACTGACTGGCTATGCGCTGCAATCTCACCACGAGGGATTCATCTGCTCTTTACCAGCTCTTTACCTGAGCATTAGCTTGGTGCTGTGTCTCCAAAGCTTTTCTTTGCAGTCACCACACTGAGTTTTCAGCACTCCCCAATACTGTAACTTTACTGCAGTCTGACCAAAACATCGAGGATCACCTTAGGGCAAGTAGCACGATCTAAGGCTGTTCTCCATGTTGTCCCTATACATAATCTTACAGCCAGGCTGCTTGATCACTGCTGAGCACCATGTCATGTTATTCTAATGATATAATACCTTGAACTTATTTACTGTACAAGACACAAGGCACCAATCTCTCATAGGGGATTGGGTAAACATGTTGTGGGTTCATTTATCAAGACAAGGCAGATGAGAACAGCTATACATAGATATAAAGCTTGAAGACATCAGAGCTGTGTGTGTGTGCTCTACTCAAAGCAAAAGTGAAACTAAGACTGGATCACATGACACATTTCCCTTTTAATGATGTCATGCTGATATCCCTTAAAGGCATATTACAATAGACTGCAGCTGTTCAAGAAGGCGGCTCACCATCACCTTCTCAAAGGGCATTAGGTATGAACAATAATGCTGACCTTGCCAGTGACACTCATGTCCCCTGAATGAATTACAAAAAATTCCACTCTGGACTCTGGTGCATTGGCAAGTTGGACATCTGTTCTATACCACACTCAATTCCACAGGCGATGGGTGGAAAACTGCCAATGTACTGACTCCTGGTTTGTACAATTTCTCAAAGTCAATTTCATCCCCAATATATCTTAATCCCAACCTTAAACCACATCCACATTGACCACTCCATCTGACCTTTCAGTGAATCAGATTGCCACTTAAAGCTAATGGATGTGAAATAAATACCAGATCAATGGCCAGGTCCATATACACTAATTACCTGGTCTGAGATTAACCAAACTCATTTGATGCATGATCCTTTTGGAGATGGAAAACTTGTGTTTAATTTTGAGCAGAACTCAGATGCAGGTCCCAGAGGTGAAGGAAGATTGTGATAACCAATCACATCATCTCTCGGGAATCTGGATTGTGATGATTGGGTGAAATAAACCCATCACAGCAATAAAAACAGGAAAGCTGGTGCTCACCAGGGAAGCTGATTCTATAAACAAATCTCAAATGAAGGGCAGTAAGTTTGCTGGCAGCAGTGGACAGTGAGTTAAAACCAGCCAGTAGCTCCTAATTAACTTTAATACAATACTGACGCCTCCTTTGAAACAGCATTGGAAATAGTTTTATGACCATTTAATACATGAGTTTCACTTGAGTAAGCAGTTATTCTTCATGCAACTTTGCTTTAGATTTTACCATTAATTGATTCATTAAATCATGCTTTCTCTAACCTGACATAAGTTATGACACCCCCTTTTACAAAGCAAAATCATTTCTATCTTTTCTCATTAGTGCATGTTCCTCTCACTGGCTCTACTCAAAGTTAACAGATCACAGGCTTCCATACACAGCATAGAAAGAGGGTAGAATGTCTCCTGGTAAATGGTAAATTAGCTTCCCAATTGATGCCAGTGGATTTATCCATGAGGCCACGGAGCTAACACAACCTGGCGTTGTACTGAACCTGACCACATGTAGCTCTTCCAGTTCGAGCTGAATTAATAATCTCAGCTGGAGATGGTGTATTTGTCCACAACTCACCCACAACAATTCACACCCCCTAATCACTGACCCCCAACACAACCATGGCCCCGTGTCCTGGCCACTGTCCCGTAGCCTTTAGTAGGAAGTGCCCGTGTATGAGAGTAGAATGGCTGGAGGCCTGTTTTGATTGTGTCTGTCCAGTCACTTTCCCTGATAACCCATTCAGAACTCAGAATCACCCACTCCCCTTTCATCTTCCTCATTCTTAGGGTGGAATTGTCCCAGATTTGCACTAAATGCGGTAGCGGGCGGGGAAAAGAACGTTTTACCCTCTGGAGGCAATGGTGGCTTTTCACGCTGTATTGTCCCTGTCCTGCCTCATTAATCATGCAGTCCCTGGAAACACGTGTTCCGATGGTAGGCAGGCTCTCATTTCCCTGCCTCTCCGTCACCTCGCTGCTTCCTCAGGCCGAGTATCATATTTAAAATGCAGCCGTGCACACACCCCTCAGTGCTTTCAGCCCAGGACTTTGGCACAGGAGACATGGCCCTGAAAAGCAAGAAGACTGCAACCCCCGAATTCACTGATGAGTCCCTGTAATGGCTTTTGGACGCCATGGAAGTCCACCATGATGTCCTCTACCTCCGGTCTGCTGCAGGAGGTCCAGCAACTGCACCACTCTGGCTTGGAAGGCAGTGGCAGTGATGATCAGTGCCAATGTTGCACTGAAGAGGTTGACCATCCAATGCAGATAGAGGATGAATGATCTCATCAGTGCTGCCAGGGTAAGGCAACATCTCCTCACTCTAAACTCACACACCCAAACCCATCACACATTCACTGGCATCTCACTCACTGCCAGCTCAAGTTACATCATCACTCACTCTCTCACACACCCTCACATCTCCCACTGGCCTTATCTCTTCTGGAGACTGCCTCCTCAGCCCTCACCATCTTGAGGCCACTTGCACAGATCAATGTGTGCCCCCACACACACCCTGGGATACCCTCCTTCCCCAGTACAGCCCTCGCCCTGTAGCCTCTTCCCTTGCCTGAGGCCACTTCTCCCCCTTCCCCAAGCAAGCACTAGCACTGCAGACATTGAAAAGCTACCCGCGCTTTACAGCTGGCCTGGTAGGTAGAGACCTGCCCGTGAGCCCCCTGAAAAGTGCTGTGGTGCTGTCTGTGAAGCCTGGCGCTGATGACTGTGAGAGGTGCCCAAAGCGAGGTGGGCAAACAAACCTCGACATTCCAGACAAAGTGCAGCTCACCAGGTGCATGTTGCTTATGTTCAGTTGTGAAACACGTCAGTGTGCAATGATGCTGATGTGCCTGGATGATCCAGGTTGGGGGCTGATTCCGGCAAGCTGGAGTTATAATGATTTATTACAATGAAGTTCCTGATGTCCGATGGCAGGAAATGCAGCCTGCCATTGACGGACAGAGTGGACGATCGCAAACTGATTTTACGACGTCGTGAAACAGATTTTTGGCCTTCTTGCCATATTGTCTGCTCCAGCCACCAAACAGGTCCGACGCCAACAAGCACGGAGAGTTCTACCCTTAGTTTGTTTCCCCCAGTATTTGAGTTGTCATTTATCATGTGTGCCAGCAAACTATTGAACAGTGGACAGCAACAAAAACTGATTCTAGCCTCACCTAATCACCATTTCTGTGATCATGAGTAGCAACTGAGGATGATTTATTTTTGCTTTCTTAAGCTCAGTGTACTGAATCCAGGTATATCTCACAAACTGGTCTTCACAGAATCACAGAATTTTAATGGCGCAGAAGGAGGCCATTCAGCCCATCGTATGTGCACCAGCTCTCCAAATGAGCATTATGACCTAGTGCCAT
The DNA here is from genome assembly GCF_964194155.1 of Cetorhinus maximus. NCBI lineage: Eukaryota > Metazoa > Chordata > Chondrichthyes > Lamniformes > Cetorhinidae > Cetorhinus > Cetorhinus maximus. Next base: position 20,302,225 of record NC_135910.1, on the reverse strand, counting down.
TGCCCTGCCTTTTCCCCGTACCCTTACACATTGTTTCTATTCAAATAATCATCTAATGTCCTCTTGAATGTCTCGATTGAACCTGCCTCCACTACACTTCCAGGCCGTGCATTCCAGACCCGAACCACTCGCTGTGCAAAAAGATTCTTTCTCACCTCACATTTGCTTCTTTTGCAATCACTTTAAATCTGTGCCCTCTCATTCTCAATCCTTTTGTGAGCGGGAACAGTTTCTCCCTATCTACTCTGTCCAGCCCCCTCATGACTCTGAACATCCCTATCAAATCTCCTCTTAACCTTCTTCTCTCCAACCTCTCCAGTCTTCATAACTGAAGTTTCTCATCCCTGGAAAAATTCTTGTAAACCTCTTCTGCACTCTCTCCAATGTGTTCACATCCTTCCTATAGTGTGGTGCCCAGAACTGTACACAATACTCCAGCTGAGGTCTAACCAGTGTCTTGTATAAATTCAGCATAGTCTCCCTGCTCTTGTACTCTATGCCCCTATTAATAAAGCCCAGGATACTATATTCTTTATTAACTGCTCTCTCCACCTGTCCTGCCACTTTCAATGATCTATGCACATATACACCCAGGTCCCTCTGCTCTCCTGAAGATCAATGAACTCAGCACAGCTGGGGAACCTGTCCCACCCAGCCAGTACAGCATTGAGCAATACCTACCCTCTCCTAGGGTTGCCAACCTTCCAGGATTGCCCTGGGGTTTCGAGAAATTAAAGATTAATCTCATGGACATTGCTGTAAGCAACACCTGAGAGATAACTAATTGGGGCATTAAATAATTGTAATATTTTCCCATTTTCTTTGATATTTCTGATTCTTTCAGTATTGAAGGCAGGGAAAAGGGTGTTTGACTGGTTGGCAGTTGGAGGTGGCGGGTCATGTGATAATACCTCCAGGAATACGTCCAGTTTGAGTTGGCAACCCAATACTCATAAAGCCTGGGTATCAAGTGTTTTTTTTGTTAATTTTGTTAATCTCTGGTCTGTGGGTGTGACCCATTAACTCTCAGCAACCATGTGAAAAGTTTCAAGTCCTGATCTTGTTCATTACCAGATATTACAAGTTGCTCATTTTGACACACCTCAGTCTCCATTCACCAGTGAGACATCAACACCATGAAACAACCCTCCTGAAGCTTTAGGATCACACAGTCCAAAAAAGGGACAGAGCAGCAGAGAGCAAATAAGTCTGAATTGCTGGGGCTTTGAGACCTTCAGTCCCAGGTTCAGGGCCCCACAGGTTGGGAGGCTCAGTGTGAAGCCACTGACAGAGTCCATGGTGATAATTACTGAAGATTGTATTTACATGATCTACAAACAAGGTTATTTTTGCAACAGGTTAAAGGCAGTACACACATTGAAAATGAATACTGATTATGATGATATGACCAAGTAATTAAAATGCAACGATCACCCAGACTGAAAGGGCAAAGACCCCCAGTCACTAAGATTGTTTCTCACAAGCAGGTTTTTTTTTGCAGATCATAAATGTCACCAGGACTAAACTAATCGGGATTAAAGCAAGATAGATGGTGCAGTTGAAGATGTATTGACATTGGATGTTGATGCAGCTCAGTTTTTATGCCAACAAAATATTCTCTTCTCTAGGATTCAGCAATAAAAACCAAACACTTGTCAGCCTCCACAGAATCACAGCTTCTTCAAATGGTTAAGTTAATGAATTCACTGTCCAGTTGCTCACACATATCGAGATAATCCATGTTCAGTCTGCTGTGTGCTGAACTAAACCCTGGTTTATGACCAGTGTTAAAGACTCCAATATCTCCAGGTTGAAGAGGAGAAAATCAGTCTGAGTTCCTGCTCCTGAATAGTGATTGAAAAGTGAGTGTGGGTGGATGCTGAATGAGAGCAGGGTTGGATGAAATTATAAGAACATGAGAAATATGAGCAGGAGAAGGCCATACGGCTCCTCCAGCCTGTTTCACTATCTAGTGAGATCATGGTTAATCCCCTCTCAACTCCACTTTCCCATCCAATGCCCACATCCATTGATTTCCTTAAAGTCAAAAATCTGTTGATCGCAGCCTTGAATATACTCAATGACTGAACATTCACTGCCCCCTGGGCTAGAGATATCCAAAGATTCACAACCCTCTGAGTGAAGGCGCTTCTCCCTGTATCAGTTTGAAATGGTCAAACCCATGTTCTGAGACTAGTTTGGGATTTTCCATCCAGGGGAAACAGCCCCCAGTGTCGACCCTGTCAACCCTCTCAGAATCTTACAACTTCAGTGAGGTTACCTACCATTCTTCTAAATTCCAGAGAGGATAGGTCCTTTCTCCTCAATCTCTGTTAATAGGACAACTCTCTCATTCCAGGAATCAACTCCTGAACCTTCATTGCACCCCTTCTAAGGCAAGAATATTCTTCCTCAGGTACAGAGTCTGTCTCTGTATACAGCCTTAACTGTGCACATTAAATTGCTCTTCACAGCGACCGAGACAATTTATGATGCCTAGGCTCACAGATGACAAATGGACACCTGACTGAAGACACCCATAAGATTATATCCAATGTGATTATTTCACAAAATGCCTCAACATACCCACAAAAGACTATTTCTTATTTTACCGGAGATAACCTTCCACCCCCCATACAGGACGTCTCTGTGGCCTCGAGGAAACTTCCAAATGATGTGCAATTTGAGTCATAGACGAACAACCATTAGGAACTAGGTTGGCGCTATCCAGACTCAATTCACAAAATCTGTACAGCCAATACAGGGAAAGATTTCATCCTACCAGACTGAGGTAGATTCAAACACAGGGTGAAAGGCCAGGGCTAGCCCTGAACTTAGTCAATCTGTTGACATGGCCCAAAGTACCGTTCTACAACTGATATACAGTGGAGATCCAATTTAAGTCATTTCTATTGTATGAATTAAATATTTATTCTTACACTGTCCAGAGCTGAGGATTCACACTAACTCTCCCATTTTCTCTCTTCCAGAAGCTTTCAAGTCATGTTGTACAACTGGATTGGACAAACTGACTTCTAATCAAGATTACTGAGCAACCACTTCCCCTTCCTGACCACCTCCCCCTATTCCCTCCTCAAATATTCAACTTATTTCATCCCATCCCAGTTTGATGTGCACTTCTTAAAGGATTTGGACCCTTCACATACAAGTACTTTTGAGCAGAACCATACTTAATTGGATTAGTGCTTTAAACCATTGCAATGTATGCCTGTATCAGCACAAACAATGTCTAAAGGGGATCCTTAACTATATTTCTTATTATGGAAATCATCTTTTACATTAAGACATTAATGGACTGGGCAGAAATGGTAAGTGTGTTTTTCTAAACAATAATACATTGTGGTTTGGTTTCTCTTATAGAGTCACCTTTTGTTTTCTATTCTTCTCCATTTTCGGTCAGTGTTCTCTCCCTCTGTAGACTTCTGGATATTATGCCCCATCATTGGACAAGAACCTGGGCAAGTGATTAGCTCAGAAGGCCTCAGACAATGTCTGTCTAGAGCTGGAACTTGGGGTGTGCCTGGGAGCAGTGTCCAGGCAACTAACCCTATGAATTCCCCTCTCCCAATTGGGAAAACATTGAGTGCATCAAGAACTCATTTGAGGAACTCACCATGTGATGAATGGCAACCCATCCTGTGTTGTACCAATTCGAAGAGGTTTGAAGATATTCTCTTCATCATCCTACCTCTGCCACTGTCGTTCTCCAATAATTTGACTGGATGAGTGCAATGGCAGATGTTTCTATAGCTGTTGACACATTCACAGAAGAAAAAGAAAAAAAAAATTAATCAACAGTAAATCGAATATGACACAATCTATCAGCCTGTTTAGGCTCAAAGGGCATTAGCCATCTGAAGAAGGCGAGAAAGAACAATCAAAACAAGATCCCAATTGCAAAATGGTGGCCTTAGTAATGTTAGTGAGACAGCAGCCAAATGAAGGAAAATGTCCATAGAGGGTTTGCATGCCATGAAATACACCTAGAACAGCCTCCCACCCACACATATCCATGTATACTGACAGTAGTAGCCACAATAGTGTAGGGTTCCTCTGGTACCTCACATAAGTGTCCACCATCATGTTTGACCATCAGTAGGCTGTTCCACCTCTGGTGCCCAATATACCTGTAACCTTTCAAAAGATTGGCTGGATAGAGTTGAGGAGTAGGATTACTGGCTGTTTTATTGTCTCCTTTGAAACATTCAGGCTGGTACCTTCAACTATCTGATTGAGATCAGCACGCACAGTATCCACAGAACACAGGATATTTTCCCTCTGAGTCAGTGCAACATCCCTGGATAAAATACACTTTTAACTATGGCCTTCAGCCCTCACTTAACACCGTTACAATAATCATATAATGATTGAAGAACACTTTCACCTCTGAGTTCTGATCCAGCCCAAACTGATGGGGTGGCAATTCCTTCTATCGAGTGGCTGTGAGGTCTCAATTATTGGGAAGTCTCCAACCACTTCTCAAAGGACGAGGACTCACAGATCAGCACTCCTCCTCTTTCAGAACAAACTGCCACTAATTTAGCAACAACACAAACAGTAACGACATTGATTGAATTAAGAAATGGGACAGTGCCACAGAGTGCAATGGAGGGTGTCTGAGGCATGTGTATAAACAGCGTAAAGGGAGCTTTACTCTGTATCTAACCCTGTGCTGTACCTGTCCTGGGAGTGTTTGATGGGGACAGTGTAGAGGGAGCTTTACTCTCTATCTAACCCTGTATTGTACCTGTCCTGGGAGTGTTTAATGGGGACAGTGTAGAGGGAGCTTTACTCTGTATCTACCTCTGTGCTGTACCTGTCCTGGGAGTGTTTGATGGGGACAGTGTAGAGGGAGATTTACTCTCTATCTAACCCTGTGCTGTACCTGTCCTGGGAGCGTTTGATGGGGACTGTGTAGAGGGAGCTTTACTCTGTATCTAGCCCCATGCTGTACCTGCCCTGGTAGTGTTTGGTGGGGACAGTGTAGAGGGAGCTTTACTCCGTATCTAGCCCCGTGCTGTAACTGTCCTGGGAGTGTTTGATGGGAACAGTGTAGAAGGAGCTTTACTCTGTATCTAACCTCGTGCTGTACCTGTCCTGGGAGTGTTTGATGGGGACAGTGTAGAGGGAGCTTTACTCTGTATCTAAACCCGTGCTGTCCTGTCCTGGGAGTGTTTGATGAGGACAGTGTAGAGGGAGCTTTACTCTCTATCTAACCCCATGCTGAATCTGCCCTGGGAGTGTTTGATGGGGACAGTGTAGAGGGAGCTGTACTCCGTATCTAACCCCAGGTACCTGCCCTGAGAGTGTTTGACGGGGACAGTGTAGAGGGAGCTTTTATCTGTAAATAACCCTTTGCTGTACCTGTCTGGGGGTGTTTGCTAGGGACAGTGTAGAGGGAGCTTTACTCTGTATCTGAACCCCATGCTTTACCTGTAGACGAGTGTGCGAGAGGAGGACCCTGAGCCAGGCAGTCAGCAGCACCTAGAGGAGAGTGCGAGAGGAGGAACCTGGGACAGGCAGTCAGCAGCACCTAGAGGAGAGTGTGAGAGGAGGTCCCTGGGACAGGCAGTCAGCAGCAACTAGAGGAGAATGTGAGAGGAGGTCCCTGGGACAGGCAGTCAGCAGCACCTAGAGGAGAGTGTGAGAGGAGGAACCTGAGCCAGGCAGTCAGCAGCACCTAGAGGAGAGTGTGAGAGGAGCAGCCTGGGACAGGCAGTCAGCAGCACCTAGAGGAGAGTGTGAGAGGAGGACCCTGGGACAGGCAGTCAGCAGCACCTAGAGGAGAGTGTGAGAGGAGGTCCCTGGGACAGGCAGTCAGCAGCACCTAGAGGAGAGTGTGAGAGGAGGTCCCTGGGACAGGCAGTCAGCAGCACCTGGAAGAGAGTGTGAGAGGAGGGCCCTGGGACAGGCATTCAGCAGCACCTAGGGGAGAGTGTGAGAGGAGGACGTGTTTCTACCTGTCAGAGCCGAAGTGTGACATCAAAGGAAAACAGGTAGGTGATTGGTGGGTATCGCTTCTGTGTTACTTTTGATTGGCCAAGTGGTTTAAATCAGGAGACGTTATTACAGCTGGAGAGTATATTTAAGAAATTCACTTTTAAAATATTTAATGTCCAAATGAATTAATTAAATGGAATAGAGATGGCTGGGCAGGTGATGTGTTGCAGCTGTAGTATGTGGGCGCTGGTGGATGCCGGTGTGATCCACGGTGACCACATCTACAGCAAGTGTTGGCTGCTCGAGGAACTTCAGCTCCGAGTTGATGAGCTGGAGTCTGAGCTGCAGACACTGCGAAACATCAGGGAGGGGGAGAGTTACCTGGACCCATTAATTACATCAAATTTGGACCATGGTCAGGGTCAGGAGGGTGTGACTGCAAGTGAGGCAGGTATGGGGATCCAATATTTAGATTTGGAGGTGCCTCGGCCAGTGGCCTTGTCCAGTAGGTACGGGATTCTTGCTCCCAGTGTGGAGGAGAGCACAGACAGCAGGGAGGATGAGTGAACTGACCACAGCACCATGGTACAGAGCGCCATTCGAGTAGGGGGGGAGGAGAGAAATGTTGTAGTAATTGGGGATAGCATAGTTAGGGGAATAGATGCTGTTCTTTGTAGCCAAGAGAGTGAGTCCCGAAGGCTGTGTTGCCTACCTGGTACCAAGGTTAGTGACATCCCTTCTGCATTGGAGGGGAACTTGGAGTGGGAGAGGAAGAATGCAGTTGTCATCGTCCACATAGGTATCAATAACTAGGACTAGGAAAGAGGTTCTGCTGAGGGACAACAAACAGCTCGGGGCTAAATTAAAAAGCAGAACCACAAAGGTAATAATCTCCGGATCACTACCTGAGCCATGTGCAAATTGGCGTAGGGTAAATAAGATTAGAGAGGTAAATAAAGTTTGGTGTGGGAGAAATGGGTTCCGATTCATGGGGCACTGGCACCAGGACTGAGGAAGGAGAGAGCTATTCCGTTGGGACGGGCTTCTTTTGAACGATGCTGAGACCAGTGTCCTGGTGAATCGTATAACTAGGGTTGTAGATAGAACTTTGAACTAATTAGTTGGGGGGAGGGTTCAATTGAAGGAAAGTTTAAAAAATCAAAAAGAAACAAGAGAGCAGAGGTGCAGGGTAGTGAAGAGGTGAACGATAATCAAAGTGTGACAGGAAAGGGGCAGAAAATATAGGCAGAGGAGTGCAGCAGAAATTAGAACCAGAATGAACAATAATGGTAAAAAGTCAAAGCTTAAGGCTCTTTATCTGAATGCACACAGCATTTATAACAAGATAGATGAGTTGGCGGCATAAATAGAAATAAATGAATATGACTTGATAGCTGTTACAGAGACGTGGTTGCAGGGTGACCAAGACTGGGAACTCAATGTTCAAGGGAATTTGATGTTCCAGAAAAGTAGACAAAAAGGTAAAGGAGGTGGGGTAGCTTTGTGAATAAAGGAAGGTATCAGTGCGGCAGTGACTAGTGATATAGGTGCAATAGATCGTGATGTGGAATCAGTTTGGGTGAAATAAGGAATAGCAAGGGGAAGAAGTCATGGGTGGGAGTCATCTACAGGCCCCTGAAGAGTTGCCTCACTGTATGAAAAAATATAAATCGGGAAATAATGGAGGCGTATAAGAAGGGCACTACAATTGTCATGGGTGATTTTAATCTGCATATTGACTGGACAAATCAGATTGACAAGGGTAACATGGAAGACAAATTTGTGAATACATCAGGGACTGTTTCTTAGAGCAATACATTGCAGAACCTACCTGGGATTGGAAAACAGCGAATGTTCAAGAAGGGAGGGAGACAAAAAGCAGAAAACTCTAGGCCAGTCATTGGGAAAATGCTAGAGTCCATTATAAAGGAAGAAATTGCAGGATATTTAGAAAAGCTTAACTCAATCAAACTAAGTCAACATGGCTTTGTGAAAGGGAAATCATGATTGAAAAAAATTGCTAGAGTTCTTTGAGGATATAACAAGCAGATTTGATAAAGTGGAACGGGTAGATTTAGTCTATTTGGATTTCCAGAAGGCATTCGATAAGGTGCCACATAAAAGGTTTTTGCACAAGATAGGAGTCACAGTATTGGGGGTAATGTATTAGCATGGATTGAGGATTGGTTAACACACAGAAGACAGAGAGTCGGGATTAATGGGTCTTTTTCAGGTTGGAAAGATGTAACTAGTGGAGTGCCACAAGGATCAGTCCTAGAGCCTCAATTATTTACTATCTATATTAATGACTTGGTGGAGGGGGCAGAGTGTAATGTATCCAAATTTGCTGATAATACAAAAATAGGTAGGAGGGCATGTTGTGATGAGGGCATGACGAATCTGCAAGGGGATATAGATGAGGTTGAGTGAGTGGGTAAAAACTTGACAGATGGAGTTTATTGTAGGAAAGTGTGAGGTCATGCACTTTGGTAGGAAGAATCAAAATGCAGACTATTATTTAAATGGAGAGGGGCTCCAAAAAAGTGCAGCACAGAGTGATCTGGGTGTTCTTGTGCATGAAACACAAAAGGTTAGCATGCAGGTGCAGCAAGTAATTCAGAAGGTAAATGGAATTTTGACCTGTATTGCTAGGAGGTTGGAGTTTAAAAATAGGTAAGTCTTGATACAACTATACAGGGTGTTGGTGAGACAGCACCTAGAGTACTGAGTACAGTTTTGGTCCCCATATTCAACGAAGGATATACTGGCATTGGAGGCAGTTCAAAAGAGATTCACTAGGCTGATTCCTAGGATGAAGGGTTTGACTTATCAAGAACAGCTAAACAGGTTAGGCCTTTATTCATTCGAGTTTAGAAGAATGAAGGGTGATCTTATTGAAACGTACAAGATTCTGAGGGGGCTTGACAGGGTAGATGTTGAGAAGATGTTTCCACTAGTGGAGGAATCTTAAACTAGGGGACATAGTTACAGAATAAGGGGACACTCATTTAAAACTGAGATGCGAAGGAATTTCTTCTCTTAGAGGGCAGTGATTGTCTGGAATTCTTTATCCCAGAGAATTGTGGATCACAAAGTATTTAAAGAGGAGGTAGATAGAGTTTTGAAATATCGGGGAGTTGAGGCCTATGAGGAGCTGGCACGAAGGAGGAGTTGAGGCCTGGGCCAGATCAACCATGATCTCATTGAATGGCGGGGCAAGCTTGAGGGGCCGAATGGCCTACTCCTGCTTCTATTTCTTATGTTCTTACGCCTGGGAATGTTTAATGGGACAATGTAGAGGGTGCATTACTCTATATCTAACCCCGTGCTGTACCTGTCCTGGGAGTGTTTGATGGGGACAGTGTAGAGGGAGCTTTACTCTGTATCTAACCCCGTGCTGTACCTGTCCTGGGAGTGTTTGATGGGGACAGTGTAGAGGGAGCTTTACTCTGTATCTAACCCCGTGCTGTACCTGTCCTGGGAGTGTTTGATGGTGACAGTGTAGAGGGAGCTTTACTCTGTATCTAACCCCGTGCTGTACCTGTCCTGGGAGTGTTTGATGGGGACAGTGTAGAGGGAGCTTTACTCTGTATCTAACCCTGTGCTGTACCTGTCCTGGGAGTGTTTGATGGGGACAGTGTAGAGGGAGCTTTACTCTGTATCTAACCCACTGCTGTAACTGCCCTGGGAGACCTCCATACTGACATAGAACGATTGGCGATCCTTACCTTGCTGTTTACCAAACACAAGCAGTGATAAAAAATAAATAAGATAACTTGGTAGCAGGGTTCATTTTTGAAGAAAGAAAGGAAATCACCCATAAATGTCCTGTTGTTTTACAAATCTGAAGTTTCTCCTTGTTAAATCTTTGTCAAGCACAATGTGCATTTTATAGATGCTGTGGGAAATAATTGGTGTAAGAGAAGCATCAATCAGAAATGGTTTATGATGGTCATTTTCAGCTTTACTGCCTTAAGATCAGATGAGTGAAAATCGAAACTGGAGGTTCACAGGTTTGAATGATTGCTCCAGATGGAAGTGCAGTGTTTTGTGATTGTCCCTCGTAACTCATTTACATCAAATGTTTCCCTGACTTGTTGGATGTTCATAGCCACCAAGGAGCCTTTAGTGACTCACCATCAGCAGACTGTTATCTGCAATGTAAAGGATTGTGAGCAACTTCAGGTCTAATTGGGATTAATTTTTGTCAGCTATAAATTCTCACACAATACAGCAGGAATCCCTCATGGCAATTACCAGGGAATCTTAGAACTTGGTGGAATTGTGCAGCTGTGAGAACGCAATGACCTTTGGATGGGAGGGGTGAATGAATTTGTCTAGAATGTTCTATTCATTAAATTGACACCTGCACAGTAACTGTGCATCACATAAGATGAAAACTTGGGTAGGGGGTTGTGGGGGAGAGCGGTTGGGTCGGGGGCGGGGTGGGGTGTGCCTGAGGAGGAAAGGCAGAAAAGTTGGAGATACTTTAGAGGCAATTGGCTATAGATGATGGTTTTAATGTCCTTAAAATACGGATGAGATTAAAGACTCTACAGAGAAGGAGATGTGAGGAATCTCTCGCCGGAGAGACTCTATTGATTTTTTTGCCAGCTATAGCTGAGTGTGAAACAGTTAGTTCGTCATTGTACTCCGTCTCAACCACATGTTCCATTGCACACCCTGACTGTTCTGTTCCCCACATTACCAGCCCAGGGGTATTCTAGGTGCAAATAGTGATTTTGTGTGAGCTCTGGAGCTTGTGCCCTGTGAAGGTGGCTTGACACCTGGCCAAATTCATTCATTAGCGAGGTAATAGAGAGGGAGGAATACTTACTCCAGCAGAATGGACTCGATTTAAACACAGGCCCCACAGCTGGAAAGCCAGTGTCTTGACCTGTTAGAGTAAAGGAAGCTGGTCTGGTGACAACTCTCAGAGGAGGTTCTTGAGGCAAGGATTGGATACCTTTCGAATTGAGATTTCAATAAGAACACCACAGTACAAGAGGAATTTGAAATTGTTGTGACAGGATAGCTTGTAGATTGTGCTTTTTCAGCCCAGCTCCTCGATGATTCTGTCAGTTTAGATTTGCTACAGTGTAATGTAGCTGCAGACAAGGAACTTTTGGTGAAAATGCACCAGTGTCTGTGTGTTGTTTGAAGAATAAAACCCTCTGCGCTGTTTCTGAGGATATGGTTGTGTATCTGTCAGACGCTTATTCAATGTGAGATTGTGGAACCATACTAGTAATCTTCCCAGCCTGTGCAGTGGACTATAAAGAAAAGAGTTAGGAACATAAGAACATAAGAGCCTGCTCCGCCATTCAAAATGATCATGGCTGATCTTCTGCCTCAACCCCACTTCCCCATCCACATCCCATATCCCTGAACTCTTCAGGGTTCTGAAGAAGAGTCATATGGGACTGGAAACATTAACTCTGTTTCTCTCTCCAGACAGGCTGCCAAACCTGCTGAGTTTTTCCAGCACTTTCAGTCTCTAACCCTGATTCCTTAAAGGAAAAACAATGTTTGTCACATTCTTGAGTATACTTACTGATGGAGCATCCACAGCTCTCTGGGATAGAGGAGTCCAAAGATTCACAGCCCCTTTGAGTGAAGAAATTTCTCCTCATCATAGTCCTAAATGATTAACCCTGTTATCCTGAGACAGTGACCCCATGTTCAGGATCGCTGGGAGAAAATATATTGATTTATCTTCTCACCTAAGAAGGAAGCCAACCCATCTGGAGGCAACCTTGGTATCCTGGTTTATCTGCACTGACAGAGGCTTAGTGAGGGAATTCCAGAGCTTAGGGCCCAGGCAGCTGAAGGGGCAGCCGCTAATGGTGGGTGATGAAAATGAAGATGTTCAAGAAGCCAGAATTGGAGGAATGCAGATTTCTTGGAGGGTTGTAGGGCTGGAGGAGGTTACAGAGATTGGGAGGGTTGTAGGACTGGAGGAGGTTACAGAGATTGGGAGGGTTGTAGGGCAGGAGGAGGTTACAGAGATTGGGAGGGTTGTAGGGGCTGGAGGAGGTTACAGAGATTGGGAGGGTTGTAGGGCTGGAGGAGGTTACAGAGATTGGGAGGGTTGTAGGGGCTGGAGGAGGTTACAGAGATTGGGAGGGTTGTAGGGCTGGAGGAGGTTACAGAGATTGGGAGGGTTGTAGGACTAGAGGAGGTTACAGAGATTGGGAGGGTTGTAGGGACTGGAGAAGGTTACAGAGATTGGGAGGGTTGTAGGGACTGGAGAAGGTTACAGAGATTGGGAGGGTTGTAGGGCTGGAGGAGGTTACAGAGATTGGGAGGGTTGTAGGGCTGGAGGAGGTTACAGAGATTGGGAGGGGGCCAGGCCATGGAGGGATTTGAACACAAGGAAGAGAATTTTGAAATCAAACCGTTGCTGGACCATTGCGAGCACAGAATGTAATGGATGGACAGGACATGGCTCATTCCATAATAAGCCCTCACTGCCAGAATGTAATGGGAGTCTTGTTACAGAACTATGGCCATGATGTACTGTGATAGGTATAGCAGGATGTTATAAATGGGTTCGGTAATCTTGGATTAGGGGGTCTGGGGAGAGGTCAGTCCAGGTTCCATCATCTAAGATTTATGCGATGATTGTTTCTCTGATTTGATGTCCCCACAATCAACATCTGTGATCAAAGGCGATATTTTAAATATATTCTTTAATGGGATGTGGGTGTCACTGGCAAGGCCAGCATTTGTTTCTCATCCCTAATTGCCCTTGAACTGAGTGGCCATTTCAGAGGGCAGTTAAGAGTCAACCACGTTGCTGTGGGTCTGGAGTCACATGGAATCCAGACTGGGTAAGGGGCGGCAGATTTCCTTCCCTACAGGGCATTAGTGAACCAGATGGATTTTTATAACAATCGCTGATAGTTTAATGGTCACCATTACTGAGACTAGCTTTCAATTCCAGAATTTATTAATGAATGTTAAATTCCACCAGCTGCTGTGTCCCCTGAGTATTAGTCTGGGCCCCTGGGTTACCAGTACAGTGACTTTACCACTCTGCCATCGTCAGCCTGAGTGCTGCACCAGGTCCCAGAGAGTGACGGGCAGCTGAGATTGGTACCCCAGGGAGGGGCTCAACAGCTTCAGGAGAGATGAGAGGACATAAAAAAAACAACAATTCACATTCTTTAAAATCAATAGGCTGCTGCAAAGACTCGATGGGGCTGTGAAAGGCCAATCTGCCTGGCAGCAACAATAAACAGAGGATGGTCCACTGACATCTTCCTCTGCCTGTCTCACCCATGGCTGCAGATTGAATAAGATAGTCTGCAGTACATTAAAGAACAGTAACACGGTGAGACGTTGAGATCATCAATGAAGCTGCAACTTGTGATGTGCCAGGACTGAGATTGCTTATTCTTCTGTTGATGACATTCCAAGGAGTTGACTGGAGACTACATTTTCCTTTTAATTCACTGCCAAGGACCATCTTCTGTTTCCATGCCAGAATCGTACATTTTTATTTGATTCCCCATATCTTATGTTGCAGTGAAGAAAAAGTGCTATTTATAAAGAAGCACAGGGCAAGAAGTAAAGCTGGTAATCTTCAAAGAAAAGTGGGATTAGATTTACACAGCACCTAACATGGATCTGAGAAACAGCTTGAAGTGTTTCACACTGCGGTTTAATGATCGTTAAGGGCAGTCACTGTTAGCTGTGCAAACACGGCAGCCATTTTGCACACAGGCAATGAAATGGAAGGCCTTGGTTGAGGGTGGAATGTTGGCCAGCACACAGAGAGAACTTTCACATCGCAAATAGAAAAGCACCTAGTGCCTCATCTGAAAGATAACAGGACTCACTAGAGCTGTATCACAGCATCAGCCTCGATTATAGGGGAGAGAGAGAGAGAGATAAACTCCACCAGGGAATGAGAATGATAGAAGCCTTTTCATTTTAAATTGGAACAGGCCAATATGAGCCCACAACCAGGCACTTCTGTGCATTTTTCTTGTGATCAAATCTTTTCAAACCAGCAATTTTTATAACAACAAGCCCATCACTGACGACACATGTGGATTAATGATATCCCTCAGCCTCAACTGGGAAGAAATATTGGAGTAATTTATCACTTAGCATTTATAGAACAGTTTCAATGTTTCCAGGCTTTTTAGTCCTAAACCTTAACACTGAGCCTATCTTCTCATCCTGTAGGTGTTTGAGGACACAGATCAATGAGTTGCCATATGTCAACGGACAATATTTTTTCTCCCAAAAGACTCCTATGTCAGCCCTCTGGCCCTGCTCTCAGCACACTGCCACTGTACGGGACCTTGATGCAATATTAGTGAATCGGTGTCGATGGAACAGAAAACATGTCACCCTCCAGATTCCTTGTTTCCCTATTTTCTTTTTTTCTCTTTTTTTTTAAAGAACAGAAGATTTTTTGTATTCAAAATAAGGGTGTTCTAAATCTTATAGTTTTGTACAATGTAATTTTTTAAAGTGTGTAATTTTAGTAAAGACACTTGATGCACAATTTCCTGGAGTTTTGTTTCAATCGAATAATCTAAATGTTTAGTTACTTATATAAATGCTCTTCGCACATCTTGTCGCGCTCCAAATTTCACTCCAGATGTGTGACACATGGCAGTGTTGGGTTGTGGGAGTAATTATGTTCAGGAAATTTTGAGAGTTGGCTGATGTTGGGGGTTCAGGATGGTTGGGTTTAAGGGTTTTGGGGTTTGGAGATGTTATGGTTCATGGTGATGGGGTTCAGGGTATTGGGATTCAAGTGTGTTAGCATTCACGGATGTTGGGGTTCAGTGGTGATGGTGTTCAGGGATATTTAGATTAGCAGGTGTTGGGATTCAGGGTGTGTTGGGGTTCAGGAAGGCTAAGATTTGGAGGTCTTGGGGCTCAGCGGTGTTGGGAGTTCGAGGGATGTTGGGGCTGGGGAGTGTTGGGGTTCAGTGGTTTTGGGGTTCGTGGATATTCAGCTTTGCAGGTGTTGGGGTTCAGTGATGTTGGGGTCTGGGGGTGTCAGGGTTCAGAGGCCTTGGAGTTTGGGGATTGCTGGAGTTCATAGTGTATTGGAGTTCAGTGCTGATGGTGTTCACTGATATTGGGGTTCGGGAGTATTGGCCTTTATTGTTGGTGAGGTTCAGGGGTATGGAGGTTTCCTGATGGTGGGGTTCAGGGCTACTGAGGTTTACAGGTGGAGTTTCTGTTATCAGGGTTCAGTGGCGTTAGGGTTCAGGGGGTATTGGATCAGTGATGTCAGAGTTCAGTGAGTCAGAGTTCAGTGATGTTGGGATTCAGGGTGTTAGGGTTCTGGGTGTTGGGGTTCTGGGTGTTGGGGTTCTGGGTGTTAGGGTTCTGGGTGTTGGGGTTCTGGGTGTTAGGGTTCTGGGTGTTGGGGTTCTGGGTGTTGGGGTTCTGGGTGTTGGGGTTCTGGGTGTTAGGGTTCTGGGTGTTGGGGTTCTGGGTGTTAGGGTTCTGGGTGTTGGGGTTCTGGGTGTTGGGGTCCTGGGTGTTGGGGTTCTGGGTGTTGGGGTTCTGGGTGTTGGGGTTCTGGGTGTTAGGGTTCTGGGTGTTAGGGTTCTGGGTGTTGGGGTTCTGGGTGTTAGGGTTCTGGGTGTTGGGGTTCTGGGTGTTGGGGGTTCTGGGTGTTGGGGTTCTGGGTGTTTGGGTTCTGGGTGTTGGGGGTTCTGGGTGTTGGGGGTTCTGGGTGTTGGTGTTCTGGGTGTTGGGGTTCTGGGTGTTGGGGTTCTGGGTGTTGGGGTTCTGGGTGTTAGGGGTCTGGGTGTTGGGGTTCTGGGTGTTGGGGTTCTGGGTGTTGGGGTTCTGGGTGTTGGGGTTCTGGGTGTTGGGGTTCTGGGTGTTGTGGTTCTGGGTGTTGGGGTTCTGGGTGTTGGGGTTCTGGGTGTTAGGGTTCTGGGTGTTGGGGTCCTGGGTGTTGGGGTTCTGAGTGTTGGGGTTCTGGGTGTTGGGGTTCTGGGTGTTGGGGTTCTGGGTGTTGGGGTTCTGGGTGTTGGGGTTCTGGGTGTTAGGGTTCTGGGTGTTGGGGTTCTGGGTGTTGGGGTTCTGGGTGTTGGGGTTCTGGGTGTTGGGGTTCTGGGTGTTGGGGTTCTTGGTGTTGGGGTTCTGGGTGTTGGGGTTCTGGGTGTTGGGGTTCTGGGTGTTGGGGTTCTGGGTGTCGGGATTCCGGGTGTTGGGGTTCAGGGCATCAGGGTTCAGAGCGTCGGGATTCAGGGTGTTGGGATTCAGGGTGTTGGGTTCAGGGTGTTGGGGTTGAAGTTTGTTCACGGTTGTTGGTTTCAACGATGTTGGAGTTCATGGGGTGTTGGGATTTGGGGGTGTTGGGATTTGGGGGTGTTAGTGTTCACTGATGTTAGGGCTCAGAATGTCAGCGTTCGTGGGTGTTGGGTTTGGGGATGCTAAAGTTTGGGGGTGTTGGATTTCAGGGGTTGGGTTCAGGGGTTGCCTTTCAAAGATGATAATGTTCAGGTGAGTTGGGGTTTGCTGAGCGCTGGGGTTCAGGGATGGTGCAGTTTGGGGATCATGGTGTTTACTGATGTTGAGGTTCAGTGATATTGTGGTTCAAGTGTGTTGAGGTGTGGGGATGGAGGAGTGTTGGATTGGGGGATGTTGGTGTTCACTGCTGTTGGAGTTCAGGGGAGTTGGGGTTCCAGATGTTGGGGTTCAGTGATGATGGGATTCAGAGAGTCGGTGTAGGTGGGATTTGGGAGATAATGGTGTTTGTTGATGTTGGGGTTCTATGAAGTTGGGATTTAGGGATGTTGGGGTTTGGGGGTGTTGGGGTTCAGAGTTGGTGAGGTAGTTTGGATGTTAGAGTTCAGGTTTCGATGGTGTTGGAGTTTGGGGGTGTCAGGGTTCAGGGCAGTTGGCGTTTGGATTATCTGTTTTTGTGATGTTGGGGGTTTGTGGGTGTTACGATTTGTGGATTTTGGGGTTCAGGGATGTTGGGATTCAGGGTTTGGGTGTGTTGCGGTTTGTGGTTTGGGGGGTTTAGCATTCAGAGTTTAGAGGGTGTTGGGGTAGAGTTTGGGGGGTTTGGAATTCAGGCTTGGGGGACATTGGGCTTCAGGGTTCAGGCCATTCAGTGATATTGGGATTAGAAAGTATTTCCTTAATTGGCTGAAACAACAGTAAAATTGTGAGCAGGTGAAAGGAGAATGAAACCACTAAATTTCATGTTCAAAATTGGATCTAAATATGCTCAAACTAACATGGAGCTTCACCCATTGAAGTTTGCAGTGAAGATATAACGAATGATGCCATAAGAACCTGCTTCAGTGCAATAATCCTGCTTCAACTTTTTCTTTCACAAACTAAAAGGAAACTGCTGAACCCATCTGATTCTCACATTCCTGGGGAATAATAATGGCCATTGAGTAACTGCACCTTTGGAACAGAGGAGTTGTTGCAATAGTTATGCCTCAAAGCTGCTGAAATCAATTGCAGTTCAGGCACGGACTGACACACCGATCGCCTCGTGAAAGTGGGCGTCAGTCAGAAACAGGGCAAAACTCAGCTTGGAACGTGTGACCCTGAATGTAAACTCAGGCTGGTCTTGTTCTATGTGAGCATGGGGAGTGAAATTGGTAATAACGTGCATGTTATTTAACAATTGCATTTGGACCCCAACTTGGCTAGGATTCAAAGTGATAAAGGTGTCATATTTAGGGGGCGGGGGGGCATTGGGTAGGATTCTCTTCTGATCTGGGACGGAGTTGGGTTGGATTTTCATGCTAAAGGTGGGAAATGGGAGTTGGCACATTTTCCAGCTCAACCCAGCCAGCTCGGGAGGAAGTTCCAGCAAAGATGAGACCTTCCTTCTGGGGGATGGGTGCTAACTGGAGTCAAGCCCTCAGAAAGAGTTTGGAGACAGTGAAGGATGAGGCTGCCAAAGTGAGCTATTTCAAAGGCCCGCTTTGATGCTACAGTGAGGCCCTCTAGCCCTCATCCCTCAACACCCCCACACTCCTCATGCCCTATTCATGCCACCTCTCCCCTCATACCCTCCATGCCAAGCTAAGGCACTTCCATGCCCACTCACCCAGTCTACACTCTTTACAGAACTAATGAACCTTACTGTAAAATAGTGTGAAAAAACTTTAAAAACATTCATTCATAACTTTCTATTTTCTTTTAAAACAACTATTTCACTACAGCCCTATAAAAGTGTCAATCATCCAGACCCTTTAAAGTATTAATAACTGAAACTGCAAGCACTTGAAATCTCTTTATCTTGTGTAAATAAACATTGTGCAATTGACAGAATAGATCACAGAGCAAGAACTTTTTCTGGAAGCAACAGCCTCACCCCCAGGAACGAAATTCGGCATTTGTGGGTACTTTCTCTTGAGGTGACGCAGTGAGTCAGGAAATTTCCTGAGGCCTGCTACCCACCTCGAAGAAGAAATTCCAGTCCTATGGCTCATGGCACCTCTGTGGGGGCTGTGAACCACGAGTCCTTTAAAGGTTTGTTTACCTCTATGAAAATTGCAGGGGACTAGGAGATGCCTATCCCTGCCATGGAGACGGCCAGGTCAGAGGTGTAGGGTGTGGTCTCACACACCCACACCAGCCCACATCCTTAACCTGAACTGGTGAAAACTGGGGGTTCCGGGAATGGGGTCCAAAATCCAGGAATCAGGTACCGGACATATTTTCATCTCCATGGAGTCTCCCTGACTCCATGAAAATCTAGCCCAATGTTTTGAAAGTCTTACTGTGTATCTAATCACAATCTCGAATCAAGTAATTTCCAGATAATACTTCATGTCTCTGCCGAATATGAAGAATCAAAATACAATATGTTCAAGACCTTTGCATTTTATTAATTTCAAAGAATGGTGAGCATTAAAAATAGATCCACAATTGTGGGATTTATGAATAGGCCAGCAAAACCTCTGCAGACACATAGAAAACTGCACAATAAAAATGTTCACAGCCATATATCTAGGAAGCCTCATATCCAATAACACCTTTCATATCCCTCTAACTGGACTTGGACCAAGCTGTAATATGTCTCACCCTGATAAGCATAAAAATAAAATGGATAGAATACAGCAAGACTAAATCATGGGGGTGCACTTGGGCTGCACCAATCCTTTCACTGTCAGATCCTCTATGCTCCTCTGGTTTGAGTGATGGCCTCATGAATAACTTACCAGGTCTTTGAACTGTGGAACTGTGAACAGAGTTAAACCAGAATGGCCCTTGCCCAACACTCATTCCCCCAAGTGGCATTAGGCTAGACTTCCTTCTGAAATTCTTTTGACACCAGTTTGTACTCCAGTGGGAATCTTCCCAGTTTAGTGCCTGTTGCTGTCTGTCAGGTCAGGGAATGGTCGCTATGGGAATGGCTCAGTGAGCAGGAGTTTCAGCGATGTCATAAGAACATAAGGTAAAAACAAAAGTAATCGAGCTGGAGTAAACGACTCTGCCCTTTGAACCTTCTCTTCCATTCAACAAGGTCATGACTGATCTTTTACCTCAATTCCACCTTCCCACACTATTCCCACATTCCTTAATTCCCTTAGTGCCCATAAATCTATTGATCACTGCCTTGAATATACTCAATGATCAAGCATCACAGCTCTCTGCGGTAGTGAATTCCAAGGATTCGCAACGCTTTGAAAGAATTTGTCCTCAACTCAGTCCTAAATGGTCAACTCATTAGTCTGAGATTGCAACCCCACGTTCTAGATTCTCCAATCAGGTGAAACTTTTTCTCAGCATCTACCTTGTCAAGCCTCTTCAGAATTATATATTTAAATGAGACCACCTCTCAACCTCCAGAGAATATAGACCCAGTTTACAGCAGCTGGGAGTATTTATATCTGGTGTACGGGCCACATCACTGCACAATCTGGCACTGAGCACCATTCTGCATGGGATGCATTTTGATGGCACCTGCGGACAGATTGCATCAACCCAGGCAGACATTTTGTGGAGGAGGTGTTCATCAATGTGGGGCGATGTTATTACAAGCAGAGGAAACACTTTCCACTTTCACACACACATTATCAAACATTGCCCACAGGTTGCAGAATCTTAAAATGAGGGTGTTTAGCTGCCAAATACCAACAAGCAACCAGCAGCAAACTACCTCCTAAACTCCTCAGTACTGACACTGGCAATGCTGCTGGCCCTTTTTATCCCGCCCTTGGATGAGGTTTTTGAAACTGTCGGCTGCCCGCCTGCCTGTTTTGCCCGTGTGTTGAGTGTGAACTCACACGGGCAATGAAAAATCCAGTCTAATTACCTTTTTAATGGCCTTAAATGGTCTGGAAATTAATGGCGGGCGTGGCTCCAGCACCTGCACATGCTCCAGATCAGCAAAATATCGCTCACGTGGCGATGACGTCAGGAGGCTTGCCCGATGCTATTTTACACTCGAGTATCACGCCCGACAGTGAGGTGTAAAATTTTCCTGCTGAAATGGATAACTTCACACTTATCCACATTACACAGCATCTGCCATGTATTTGCCCACTCACTCAGCCTGTCTAAAAGCAACAATAAACAGGTGTGCACTGCTACATTTGGGAAGTAACAAGAGTCCTGTGATCGTCTCGCTGTGATGCTAGCCTCAAATTAAACGACACTGCTGTTTACAGCTGCCCGGTAAAGCCATGTTACAACTGAAGCAACATGTGGGCAGCACTAACCACAGAAACCTCCCTGGGCCTAGCAACTTTCCCGCTCACCTGCACCTAAGATCAGGATGAAGATGAGACAGACTCTCAACCACATCTACCCAAGCTGCTCCTGTATTTCTTTACACTGAACAGGAGGTCCTCACTCCCAGGATAGACCACCAGATTCACAGGGCCTTTTAAAATGGAGTTAAGCTGGTGCCTAAGTTAGTGTTACAGAGAGTGTTGGGGAGGGGGTTGGGGAGGGTGTTGGGGAGGGGGTTGGGGAGCGGTGGGCTGGTTGGGTGGTGAAATTAGGCATTAAATCCTGACCACAAATCTGACCAGGTCTAATCGATGCTTCTAATCACCTTTCTACATTCATTGGTTTTTCTGTCACTCCTTTTCTCAACATCAATGAGGCACATGTCTGCTGAGTAAAGGTTAAAACAGATCACGTTTATTCACTCTTACTCTCATTGAGCCAGCCACAGTCAGGGGCAGTTCTATTCTTTAGAGACGTGTGTTAGGCCTGAGCTGAGAATAAGGATTTAACACTGACTCTGAGGGCCTGATCTTCAAAAGGATTCAATTCAATTCTTTATTTGAAACATCTCCCTGTGTAATGAACGTGGCTGAACAGATGGTGTAGGAGGGAGGGTTTCCGATATCTGGATCATTGGGATCTCTTCTGGGGCAGGTGGGACCTGTACAAGAAGGACGGGTTGAATCTAAACTGGAGGGGCACCAAAATCCTGGCTGCGAGGTTTGCTAGTGTCACTCGGGAGGGTTTAAACTAGTATGGCAGGGGGGTGGGAACCAGAGCAATAGGTCAGCAGGTGAAATAAAGGACTGGGAACCAGTGAATATGGCCAGTAGGACTAAGAGGAAGGGCAGGCAGGGAGAAATTACTGAACACAGTGGGACTGGGGGTCTGAAATGCATTTGTTTCAATGCGAGATGTATAACAGGCAAGGCAGATGAGCTTAGAGCTTGGATTAGTACTTGGGACTATGATGTTATTGTTATTACAGAGACTTGGTTGAAGGATTGACAGGATTGGCAGATAAACGTTCCAGGATTTAGATGTTTCAGGCAGGATAGAGAGGGATGTAGAAGAGGTGGGGGAGTTGCACTGCTGGTTAAGGGGAATATCACAGCTGTACGACAGGAGGACACCTCGCTGGGCTCATGCAGCGAGGCAATATGGGTAGAGCTCCGGAATAGGAAGGGTGCAGTCACAATGTTGGGGGTTTACTATAGGCCTCCCAATTGCCGGCGGGAGATTGAGGAACAGTTTGTAGGCAGATTTTGGAAAGATGTAAAAGCAATAGGGTTGTTGTGGTGGGTGATTTTAACTTTCCCTATATTGACTGGGAATCACCTAGTGCTAGGGGTTTGGATGGTGCAGAATTTGTAAGGTGCATCCAGGAGGGCTTCCTGAGATAATATGTAGATAGTCCAACTAGGGAAG
Organism: Cetorhinus maximus; assembly: GCF_964194155.1. Taxonomy (NCBI): domain Eukaryota; kingdom Metazoa; phylum Chordata; class Chondrichthyes; order Lamniformes; family Cetorhinidae; genus Cetorhinus; species Cetorhinus maximus. Next base: position 20,280,139 of record NC_135910.1, on the reverse strand, counting down.
GGGCAATACTAGACCTGGTATTAGGGAATGAACCCGGCCAGGTGGTCAAAGTTTCAGTAGGGGAGCATTTCGGGAAAAGTGACCATAATTCAGTAAGTTTCAAGGTACTGGTGGATAAGGATAACAGGAGTCCTCGGGTTAAGGTGCTTAATTGGGGGAAGACTAATTATAACAATATTAGGCAGGAACTGAGGAATCTAGACTGGAGGCGGATGTTTGAGGGCAAATCAACAACTGACATGTGGGGGGCTTTCAAACGTCAGTTGATAAGAATTCAGGACCGGCATGTTCCTGCTAGGATGAAGGATAAGTATGGCAAGTTTCAGGAACCTTGGATAACGAAGGATATTGTGAGATTAGTCAAAAAGAAAAGGGAAGCATTCGTAAGGGCTAGAAGGCTGGGAGCAGATGAAGCCCGTGGAGAATACAAAGAAAGTAGGAAGAAACTTAAGCAAGGAGTCAGGAGGGCTAAAAGGGGTCATGAAAAGTCACTGGCAACCAGGATTAAGGAAAATCCCAAGGCCTTTTATACATATGTAAAAAGCAAGAGGGTAACCAGGGAAAGGGTAGGCCCACTCAGGGACAGAGGTGGGAATCTGTGTGTGGAGCCAGAAGAAATGGGAGAGATACTAAATGAATACTTCTCATCAGTATTCACCAAAGAGAAGGACTTAGCGGTCGATTTGTCTAGGGAAGAGTGTGTAGATAGCCTGGATCATGCTGAGATCAAAAAAGAGGAGGTGTTAGGCGTCTTGAAGAATATTAAGGTGGATAAGTCCCCAGGGCCAGATGGGATCTACCCCAGAGTACTGAGGGAGGCAAGGGAGGAGATTGCTGGGGCCTTGACAGAAATCTTTGTATCCTCACTGGCCAAGGGTGAGGTCCCAGAGGACTGGAGAATGACCAATGTTATTCCATTGTTTAAGAAGGGTAGCAGGGATAATCCAGGAAATTACAGGCCGGTGAGCCTTACGTCAGTGGTAGGGAAATTATTGGAGAAGATTCTTCGTGACAGGATTTACTACCATTTGGAAGCAAATGGGCGTATTAGTGAGAGGCAGCATGGTTTTTTGAAGGGGAGGTCATGTCTCAATAACTTGATCGAGTTTTTCGAGGAAGTGACAAAGATGATCGACGATGGAAGGGCAGTGGATGTTATCTACATGGATTTCAGTAAGGCCTTTGACAAGGTCCCTCAGGGCAGACTGGTACAGAAGGTTAAGTCGCACGGGATTGGAGGTGAGCTGGCAAGATGGATACAGAATTGGCTTGGTCATAGAAGACAGAGGGTAGCAGTGGAAGGGTGCTTTTCTGAATGGAGAGCTGTGACTAGTGGGGTTCCGCAGGGATCAGTGCTGGGACCTTTGCTGTTTGTAGTTTACATAAATGATTTGGAGGAAAATGTAACTGGGCTAATTAGTAAGTTTGCAGACGACACTAAGGTTGAAGGAGTTGCAGATAGTGAAGAGGATTGTCAAAGGATACAATGGGATATAGATTGGTTGGAGACTTGGTTGGAGAAATGGCAGATGGAGTTTAATCCGGACAAATGCGAGGTAATGCATTTTGGAAGGTCTAATACAGGCAGGAATTATACAGTAAATGGCAGAACCCTTAAGTGCATTGACGGGCAGAGGGATCTGGGTGTACAGGTCCACAGGTCACTGAAAGTGGCAACGCAGGTGGATAAGGTAGTCAGGAAGGCATATGGCATGCTTGCCTTCATTGGCAGGGGTATTGAGTATAAAAGCTGGGAAGTCATGCTGCAGCTGTATAGAACCTTGGTTAGGCCACACTTGGAATATTGCGTGCAATTCTGGTCACCACATTACCAGAGGGATATGGAGGCATTGGAGAGGGTGCAGAGGAGGTTTACCAGGATGCTGCCTGGTCTGGAGGTTATTAGCTATGAGGAGAGGTTGGAGAAACTCGGATTGTTCTCACTAGAGCGACAGAGATTGAGGGGCGACTTGATAGAAGTTTACAAAATTATGAGTGGCATGGACAGAGTAGATAGTCAGAAGCTTTTTCCCAGGGTGGAAGAGTCAATTACTAGGGGACATAGATTTAAGGTGAGAGGAGAAAACTATAGAGGAGATGTGCGGGGCAAGTTTTTTACGCAGAGGGTAGTGAGTGTCTGGAATTCGCTGCCAGAGGAGGTGGTGGAAGCAGGTACGATAGTGGTGTTTAAGAGGCAGCTTGACAAATACATGAATAGGATGGGAATAGAGGGATACGGACCCCGGAAGTGCAAAATGTTTTAGTTTGACGGGCAATATGATCAGCTCAGGCTTGGAGGGCCGAAGGGCCTGTTCCTGTGCTGTACTTTTCTTTGTTCTTTGTTCTTTGAATAGAAATACTCAGGCCTTGCCCGGTTTACATCCACAGATTTTGCCTTCACCTGGTCATTTATAACATTAGCCTATGTCCTGATTAGCAAGGATATTTAAACAATTATGTCAAAAAACTAAACAAAAAACACACATGAGAAACAAAACCATCTCACAAGCTGTGAGAGTGAAGATTCTGTTCTGTGTGTTTAGCTCAATGCTGAAAACTGCTAATAGATCCATGACAAAGTAACATTGACAAGCCTGTGGAGAAATACCGTGTGACCTGCCCGGTAAAAGAACAGGAGTTAATGCAGGGCAGAAATAATTTGATAAATAGACTCGATGAGAGGAGGAATGATAGGAAAGAACTGATTGAATATCATACACTGTGAGAAGCCGTGAATAATCATCGTATTGTGTACAAACTAATTGTCACTATTCTTCTTCATTGAAGTGTTGCTTCCTATAACTGGAAAAGAAATAGAATTGTCAATTTTAACTTTTGTTGTGAAAGTTGCACCATTTTGCCCTTTATTGACAAAGATTATGACTTCCATTCTCGTCTCTTTGCACTGTGTTTACATTGTATTTGTGGTTACACAAGGGAGATCTTCACATAAAGGAGAATGGCTCTGAAAGGGGCTCTTTGCAAAGCTAACAACTGTGTCATCTGAGCAGTGTACCGTGTGCAGGTCCAATCAATACATCAGTCAGTATTCTGCACAGGAGATCAATGGGCTGAGGGTTCATTACACAAAGAGATCAAAGGACTAATGATAGACAAAGAGGAGATCTCAAAAATGAGGGTACATTATACAGGCCCATCTCTTGACCGAGCCAAACATTAAAAAAGAAAGATTGTATTTGCACGGCACCATTCATAATCTCAGGACATCCAGACTCTGTTCCCTTGGCCTCACACTTGCCCACACAACCCCTGACCCCCCAGCTCCTCTTCCTGCTCCACCACTCACCCCACTAGTAGTCCCAGCAGGGTATACACTAAAAGATTCTGAATGGGATTTGGGGATTGTTCAAGTGAGATTGCACTTTACACAGGTATCTATAGGTATCCTGGCATTTGGTGCCCTTGACCATGGTGCTGGTATTCACTTAATGTCTCACTAGGGAGTACTCACAGTTTTGCACTGACTATATTTTAAACCTGTGAGCTTTTCAAAAGGAACCCGGAACAGAACAGAACTAAACTTGGACATGAGCCTAGTTTTAAAACATTGCAGTGCGTTTTTTTTATTCTTTTGCAAATGTTGCGCTTATTAAGATGAGGGATATTTCTTCAAAGTTGCTTAAAGTTCACCTGCTGTGTAGATAGACTGAATTCATTGGGATACATGGCCTTTTCTCATGTTGTGCCTTATGACCCTTTGAGGGGGAAACAGCACATAATTTAGCATTAATTGGTACTGTGCTGACAATTTCACACAATGGGGCTCTAACAAGCCTGGAATGAGAAATCGAGATGTCACTGATGTGATTGAAACCTTTATTTTGACAACTGTGAAGCACTAAAGCCTTAAATGACAGCCCGCCTAACACAAAACAATATTTATCTTTGGACACAGCTCACAGTCAGACAGCCTGAGGTACCAGTTTGTCCCATTTTCTCACACTAAGGAGTTAGTCACAGCAGAAAATCTAGGCAAACCTTTGTTATTAGAGAGGAGTGTAAGTAGAAACTTTTCCTGACATTTCAAGATGATGGCAAGGGTCTTTCTCCTTTATACTGCTCCTCTTGGAGTCTGCAATTGAAGCAGGAAAGTACCCAAAGCTCTTTATTTCCATCCACTGTTTCTTTTACACTTCTTCATTTCCGCTTTTACTCCCTGCTCTCCCCTTGGGCAACTTGTCCCTGACCAATAAGGTTCAGCTTACAGAATCATAAGTTTATTCTTCTACCCACCCACCCCCCTCTCGTTATTTTCTTTCATGAGATGTTGAACACCTTCTGAGAATGGGCAATAAGCTCTGGAAGTGTATCCCTAAACCTCTCTATTGCTGTCTCTTCCTTTGACACCCCTTAAAACCTAACTCTTTGTCCTGTCTTAATATCTTATGTGGCTTGGTGTCAAATTTTACGTATATACATTATCATGAACAATGCACAATTTGAAGTTGAATTTATATATATATATATATATTTATGTGCCTGTATTAAAAAAAGGTAAAAATGGTTTCAGTTTCATTTAGATTTTATTTATGAACTTGGTGCCTGGGTGTCTGGATAGACTGGTGACTTAAAGATCAGGTCTTTTAGATTTGTTTATATATATATATACATTTTTAATGAGGTCTTACAGCCCCTGAAGTTAAAGAGCTGTGTTAAAAAGGTTTGAGTATTCAGTGCTTCTGGATAAAAACCACAAAGTACAAAAGTTTTATTTTGCCTAGCAACAGTGATCCTAGTGACACAGACACAGAAAAGACAGGGGTTGAGGGAGGGACTGTTCAATGTGTATCAGAGAGAGATGAGATGAATATGAAGCTGTCTGAGAAGACAAACTGCAAGGCAAGTGGGACAGTAGTTAACTGAATAATCAGTTATGGGACTCAGTAAGGTGATCAGGTTAGCGGAGGTATTACTGGAAGACTGAAACAGTGGGTGGAATCATCCCAGATTTACACCAAGTACAGTAGCGGGCAAGAAAAAGGACATGTTAACTGTTGGCTGCAATGGGGCTTTCCACACTGGATCGTCCCATTCCTAGTGCCTCATTAATAATGATTTCCTGGGAAACATGCGGGTTGCTGGTGGGATGGCCCCTTATTCACCCGCCCGTTCATCTTCAGGCTGAGGTGATAGCGCCGGCATTGCAACGCACCAAGGTCAACACTGGTAGGATTGCGTCTGTCATGGAGACCTTGGTCCAGGCTGCGCGGGCTGAACTCCATCCCTGATGCCAGAGTTGGCCTCCAACAGTGTGTACGTGAGAGGGGTGTGGGGCAGCTCGATCTCACTCCAGCTACCCCTTCCCCTCATGGAGTCAGCCAGGGGCCCTCGGGCACCCATAGGGAGGAGGATCAGCAAGTGCACACCCCGGGGCCATGCACCCAGGTGACTCTGGGAGAGTCCGGCCCATCCGAATCCCCTCTGTCTGTGACCCCCACAGCTCCAGCTCCACAGACCAAGGAGGGGGCCACTGCCACACAGCAGGACCCTGAAAGCAAGCCGGGGCCCTCCAGGTCTCGGCCCTCCAGAGGACGCCCGTCAAGACCATCACAGACAGGGCGTAGCGGTGAGCAGGCTGCCTCCACCTCCGCTGTAGATGTCCGGGGAGCACCAAGACTTAGCTGCAGGGTTAGGAAGGTTAAGACAGTGTAGTTTCACCGTGTGGACACGGGCGTTAATCACTTGTACATAATGTAAATAAACTCCCAACAATGTCACCCTGCCTGTGGATCTTTATTTAGACAAACAGTGCTCATGTCAGTCTGAAGTGAAAGTTTGGTTCCTGCACAAGATAAAAGCAGGTGTTTCAGTCCAGAGCCTCTTCCCTGTGTTTCGTGCCACTTTCCCAGCACACGGATGCTGAGCCTTCACTGTCACTGGGCACGTCAGTCACGCCTGCGCCTCGATGGTGCTGGCCATCGCTGCCAGGATGTCCCTGGCCAGGGGCACAGAATTCCCTCATTCTCTCCGGGAGCTCTCAGCACCTTTGAGGTGTGGCTGCCCCCCTCCCATCTCCTCAGCATCTGTGTCCGGTGACGGGCTGTTCCTGTGGTTACCGTGTGTTCCTGTGGTTACCGTGTGTTCCTGTGGTTACCGTGTGTTCCTGTGGTTACCGTGTGTTCCTGTGGTTACCGTGTGTTCCTGTGGTTATTGTGTGTTCCTGTGGTTATTGTGTGTTCTTGTGGTTATTGTGTGTTCCTGTGGTTACCGTGTGCTCCTGTGGTTACCGTGTGTTCCTGTGGTTACCGTGTGCTTCTGTGGTTACCGTGTGTTCCTGTGGTTACCGTGTGTTCCTGTGGTTATCGTGTGTTCCTGTGGTGACGGGGTGCTCCTGTGGTTACCGTGTGTTCCTGTGGTTACCGTGTGCTCTTGTGGTTATTGTGTGTTCCTGTGGTTACCGTGTGTTCCTGTGGTTACCGTGTGTTCCTGTGGTTATTGTGTGTTCCTGTGGTTACCGTGTGCTCCTGTGGTTATTGTGTGCTCCTGTGGCTACCGTGTGCTCCTGTGGTTACCGTGTGCTCCTGTGGTTATTGTGTGTTCCTGTGGTTACCGTGTGCTCCTGTGGTTATTGTGTGTTCCTGTGGTTACCGTGTGCTCCTGTGGTTATTGTGTGTTCCTGTGGTTACCGTGTGCTTCTGTGGTTATTGTGTGTTCCTGTGGTTACCGTGTGCTTCTGTGGTTATTGTGTGTTCCTGTGGTTACCGTGTGCTCCTGTGGTTATTGTGTGTTCCTGTGGTTACCGTGTGCTCCTGTGGTTATTGTGTGTTCCTGTGGTTACCGTGTGCTCCTGTGGTTATTGTGTGTTCCTGTGGTTACCGTGTGCTCCTGTGGTTATTGTGTGTTCCTGTGGTTACCGTGTGCTCCTGTGGTTATTGTGTGTTCCTGTGGTTACCGTGTGCTCCTGTGGTTATTGTGTGTTCCTGTGGTTACCGTGTGCTCCTGTGGTTATTGTGTGTTCCTGTGGTTACCGTGTGTTCCTGTGGTTATTGTGTGTTCCTGTGGTTACCGTGTGCTCCTGTGGTTATTGTGTGTTCCTGTGGTTACCGTGTGTTCCTGTGGTTACCGTGTGCTCCTGTGGTTATTGTGTGCTCCTGTGGTTATTGTGTGTTCCTGTGGTTACCGTCTGCTCCTGTGGTTATTGTGTGTTCCTGTGGTTACCTTGTGTTCCTGTGGTTACCGTGTGTTCCTGTGGTTATTGTGTGTTCCTGTGGTTACCGTGTGCTCCTGTGGTTATTGTGTGTTCCTGTGGTTACCGTGTGCTTCTGTGGTTATTGTGTGTTCCTGTGGTTACCGTGTGCTCCTGTGGTTATTGTGTGTTCCTGTGGTTACCGTGTGCTCCTGTGGTTATTGTGTGTTCCTGTGGTTACCGTGTGCTCCTGTGGTTATTGTGTGTTCCTGTGGTTACCGTGTGCTCCTGTGGTTATTGTGTGTTCCTGTGGTTACCGTGTGCTCCTGTGGTTATTGTGTGTTCCTGTGGTTACCGTGTGTTCCTGTGGTTATTGTGTGTTCCTGTGGTTACCGTGTGCTCCTGTGGTTATTGTGTGTTCCTGTGGTTACCGTGTGTTCCTGTGGTTACCGTGTGCTCCTGTGGTTATTGTGTGCTCCTGTGGTTATTGTGTGTTCCTGTGGTTACCGTCTGCTCCTGTGGTTATTGTGTGTTCCTGTGGTTACCTTGTGTTCCTGTGGTTACCGTGTGTTCCTGTGGTTATTGTGTGTTCCTGTGGTTACCGTGTGCTCCTGTGGTTATTGTGTGTTCCTGTGGTTACCGTGTGCTTCTGTGGTTATTGTGTGTTCCTGTGGTTACCGTGTGCTCCTGTGGTTATTGTGTGTTCCTGTGGTTACCGTGTGCTCCTGTGGTTATTGTGTGTTCCTGTGGTTACCGTGTGCTCCTGTGGTTATTGTGTGTTCCTGTGGTTACCGTGTGCTCCTGTGGTTATTGTGTGTTCCTGTGGTTACCGTGTGCTCCTGTGGTTATTGTGTGTTCCTGTGGTTACCGTGTGCTCCTGTGGTTATTGTGTGTTCCTGTGGTTACCGTGTGTTCCTGTGGTTATTGTGTGTTCCTGTGGTTACCGTGTGCTCCTGTGGTTATTGTGTGTTCCTGTGGTTACCGTGTGTTCCTGTGGTTACCGTGTGCTCCTGTGGTTATTGTGTGCTCCTGTGGTTATTGTGTGTTCCTGTGGTTACCGTCTGCTCCTGTGGTTATTGTGTGTTCCTGTGGTTACCTTGTGTTCCTGTGGTTACCGTGTGTTCCTGTGGTTATTGTGTGTTCCTGTGGTTACCGTGTGCTCCTGTGGTTATTGTGTGTTCCCGTGGTTATTGTGTGTTCCTGTGGTTATTGTGTGTTCCTGTGGTTATTGTGTGTTCCTGTGGTTATTGTGTGTTCCTGTGGTTACCGTGTGCTCCTGTGGTTATTGTGTGTTCCTGTGGTTATTGTGTGTTCCTGTGGTTATTGTGTGTTCCTGTGGTTATTGTGTGTTCCTGTGGTTACCGTGTGTTCCTGTGGTTATTGTGTGTTCCTGTGGTTATTGTGTGTTCCTGTGGTTACCGTGTGCTCCTGTGGTTACCGTGTGTTCCTGTGGTTACCGTGTGTTCCTGTGGTTACCGTGCGCTCTTGAATGGTTCAGCAACTCTGTAGGATGTGTTTGTGGTGATTGCAGACCAGCTGTACATTCGGTGAGTGGAAACCTCTGTGAATGATGTTGACCGTGTGTTGGACGGAGACCTGAGTGCTGCATGAGTGCAGCTAATGGCACCCGGCACCTGTGGGAAACCTGAGATCTGGCCGAATCCAATCGCTCTTGTTTCCTGGCTTCCCTGATCCCGGGCAGAATGCACCAAGTTCTGTGCCTACGTGAATATGGTGTCCGTGACCTCCTGAACGCACAGTGGGTGGAGGCTTGTGATATTCAGCAGAGTCACCTAGGGAGCCCTGAAGGGAGCCACTGGTGTAAAGGTTCAGCACCGCTGTCACTTTCACAGCCACTGGCAGTGGGTGCCCTCCATGTCCCCCTGGCACCAAATCCGGCAGCAGCTGGCAGATATGAGCTACCAATTCCCTGGATATGGGCAGTCTTCAGCAACACTGGTTCTTGGTCATCTGCATAAAAGAAAAGTGTTGTCTGTAGTCCCTGAGTCTAGCTAGATGCCAACATGTCTGCTCATTGTGGCTCTTCAGCAGCGTGTGCAGGAGCCCGAGCTGCTCCCCACTCCGCCCAGACAGGCACCTCCATTGCTCTCTTCTCTATCATCTCCGCTTTCTGTAACCTAGGAGGCATACAGCGAGATCACCAGGCTCCTGATAGCCTCCCACTGCAGGATGAAAGAGAGTGGGGTGTGGGTTAGCATTGGTCTCCTAGGGACCCCTCATGGTTTTGTGAGAGGCCTTGGCTCCATCTCAAGCCCTGTTAACACATCCCGGAGAGTGCTGACCCCTGCTCAGATGGCCAGTGATTATTGCTCTGCGTGTGTGCCCGAAACCCTACCCACCTCCGCCCCATTCCACCTGACCGATTGGCAGCAGCTTTGCCCATTGGACTGCAGGCTGTGGTCTCAGCTCAGGCACAGGCATTCTCCCAACCCGCACTGCACTGTTAGCTTGCACCATGGGGGAGATTGGTCCAAAACTTAATGAAGACATTGCAAGGGGCTGCCAGTGACTGCTCCATGCCCCAGCTTTCACAAGGAGATCGGACAACTTGCCCAGTTATCTAATTGTTCTGCAGTCACTAAAACACTCGTGAGTTTGCAGTCTATGCCCGGGGTGGGGGGGTGAAACGTTCTGGAACATTCAGTAGCACTTTCAGGCTTCTGTGATGCTTGAGGGGGCAGATAAGCTGGAGGCCCAGCTCACCCACGTCAATGTGGCTGCGCCTGAACTGTCTCTGCTGCTGATCAACGCTCACTTAATACAAGTTCTCCCTAACGTGTGGCTGCTTCCCTCCATCACCTCCCCCCTGCATGTGCTCGTGTGCTACCCTCAGACTGCGCTGCCTTACCCCCCACAACCTGCCCCAACTCCAGGGCAGCTCTTGCCCCTCCCCCCCTCCCCCCCGTGCTTCCCCTATCCCCCACCCCCCCCCATCCCCCCCTGTCCCCCCCACCACCCACAGGGGTGGAAAATTCCGGCCAGTGAGTTGTGGGTGCAGTTTTGTGGGGTCTCAGGGAGAGATACGAGTTGGGGGAGAAGCATCAGGTGAATACTCAGGAATTCACTGGAAGAAAGCTGTTTGTAACTGTGCCAGTCAGACTTTGTGTCGAGATACCGGTCACTCTTCACTGGTTTGCGTTTCTGTAAAAGATATTCCTGGGGAAAAGGGCTGGTGGGAATTTGAATTGTCTTCTTCTGTTTGCATTGAGATCTTTCGAATCGTTTTATCTGGTGTAATATAGTTCAGAGCGTTCTTGTTTTAATAAATATTTTATTCCTTGTATTAAAAGTTCATCAGCAGATTCCTGTGAATTTGTTGAGGAACTTTCCTCCACAGTTACTGAAAACAAACTTGGATCTATCAAGCGGGTTTTCACTCAGGGATCTCACTTGTCTAGTATTAACATCAGCTGGGGTGGTAACAACAAACATACATCGTACATGTGACGTACAACACAGAAACTGGCCATTCAGCCCAACCAGTCCATGCTGGTGTGTCTGCTCCACTCAAACCTCCTCCCCTTTTCCTCATCTAAATCTATCATCTTAACCCTCTCTTCCTTTCTCCTGATCATGTGATTGTCTAATTTCCCCCTAAATACATCTATACCATTCGCTTCAACCAATCCACATTCTCACCAACCTTTGGGTAAAGACCTTTCTTATGAATTCCCGATTGGATTTCTCGGTGACTACCTTATACTGACAGCCTCTCGTTCTGCTCTACCCCACAAGAGGAAACATTCTCTCTGTACCCACTCGATCAAAACCTTTCATCATTTTAAAGACCTCGATTAGGTCACTCCTCAGCATTCCTTTATAACACTCCTGTGGAGTATTTTAATATGTTAAAAGACACTATACAAATGTACATTGCTATCTTCCTAGCTAAAAGTCAAAAATGTCCCTGACTGCAGCCTATATACAAGTGACACCATTGGCTAATTCACTGGTACATTGAAGGAATGTGATTTTAGCCTCCTTAGCTGGGATTGGCTGAGCCCCTATTCTGTCTAACATGGAAGAGCCACAAGGCAGTTGATTGCAGGGCTGCAAAGACCAGGAACCTGCACTGACCTGGATCCTGAGAAAGAAATTGCTTGCCCAGTAATAACTGTATAATTTTCTTCTGATAGCTGCACAAATTATACAGAAGATTCAAGATTGCTCAGCAGTGTGAACATCCTTTGATCAGAAAGTCAATAAACAATCAGGTTTAAAAACTGATGTGACAGGGAGAGGGACATTGGCCTGTCTTCATAAAACCATTTAAGTATAAGTTACAGCAGACAGAAAAGTGGTAGCTTTATATTGCCATAGCAGAGCACATCATCAGAGGAGAGGTGGAAAGGGATTAGGACAACGGCCTATTGATTGCTACATTAAGGACTTTTAAAAAATTCATTCTTGGGATGTGGGTGTCGCTGGCAAGGTTGGAATTTATTGCCCAGCCTAACTGCCCTTGAGAAGGTGAGCTGTGTTCTCGAACCGCTGCGGTCCGTGTGGTGAAGCTGTTTGGTTAGGATTTTGATCTGGTGATGATGCCAGGATTAAGGGAAGAGAAAAGTGAAATGCAACTTGCTTTTTAGTCCTTGCGTCTTAATGAATAGATTCCCAAGAGAGCCGTGTGGGTCCAGGGGTAGGTCATCTATATGCTTATCAAAAATGATGTGTGGTGATTTAGGAAGAGGAAAGTGCCATAAAAGCAGGAGCTCCCGAGCTAACCAGTTGTTTAAAGGATTCCTGAGTGAAATCGGGATTCGTCTAAATCTGAGGTGTGACTGCCATTGATTTCATCTACAGCAGAAGGTCCTTTGCGGGTGAAGAGGGTCCTCATTAAATTGACCCGATGATGTGTGGCCAGGAGAGTGAGGTGGGGGAAGGTAACCCAGTAAAGCAGACATAGATTGGGGTCTGCGAGTGTCCAGCAGTTTCATCATTCTCAGTGCTGTAAAAGAGAATATTAGGGTATGTGGCTAAGACTGTGTGGCACAAGTATGCAATGCATATGCTGAGGCTTTACAATGCAATTGTCAGACCACACTCAGCTGACAGTGTACAGTTCTGGTCTCCATACTTCGAGTGGAAAATCATTGTTTTGGAGAGGATACAGAGGTGAGCAACAAGAGTGATCCACGGTGTAGAGAGAATGATTAATGAATGGAAATTACAGAAACTTAATAGTCCAGATGGGAGATGATTAATGAAGGGATTCTCAAGATATTATAAAACACAAGATAGACAGAGGGAATGGAGTAAGGGTGTCAGGGGGTTGGAATTCATGGGAGAGGTCAAATGGAAGTAGGATGGGTTAGGGCACAGAAAGAGATGGTTTTAATGGAAATTATCACCTTTTTAAACCAATTTTTTTTCTTTATGTTCTTATTCTTCTTATTCATTCACGGGATGTGGGTTTCACTGGCTGGGCCAGCATTTATTGTCCGTCCCTAGTTGCCCTTGAGAAGGTGGTGGTGAGCTGTCTTTTTGAACTGCTGCAGTCCATGTGGTGTAGATACATGTGCTGTTAGGGAGGGAGTTCCAGGATTTTGACCCAGCGACAGTGAAGGAACGGCGATATATTTCCAAGTCAGGGTGGTGAGTGACTTGAAGGGGAACTTCCAGGTGGTGGTGTTCCCATCTGTCTGCTGCCCTTGAAGTATGGGGACCAGAACTGTATGCTGTCAGCTGAGTGTGGTCTGACAATTGCATTGTAAAGCCTCAGAATATCCATTGCATACTTCTAGATGGTAGTGGTCGTGGGTTTGGAAGGTACTGTATAGGGAGTCTTGGTGAGTTTCTGCAGTGCATCTTGTAGATGGTACACAGTACTGCTACTGTGCATCAGTGGTGGAGGGAGTGAATGTTTGTGGAAGGGGTGCCAATCAAGCGGGCTGCTTTGTCGTGGATGGTGTCAAGCTTCTTGAGTGTTGTGGGAGCTGCACTCATCCAGGCAAGTGGAGAGTATTCCATCACACTCCTGACTTGTACCTTGTAGATGGTGGACAGGCTTTGGGGAATCAGGAGGTGAGTTACTCATCGCAGGATTCCCAGCCTCTGACCTGCTCCTGTAACCACAGTATTTATATGGCTGGTCCAGTTCAGTTTCTGGTCAATGGTATCCCCCAGGATGTTGATAGTGGGGGATTCAGTGATGGTAATGCCATTGAACATCATGACATTGCCATCATTAAGAGGCAAGAGAAATCAGAGTGAGGAAGATAGAATGATAAACATTGAGGTTCAGTTCCATCAGAGGTTTAAGTACATTGGAGGGTTTATTGTAATGGTGGAGATAGAGGGAGTTGCTATTTTTAGTGTGCATTAATTAAACTGAGCTCAGGGCAATCACTGTAAGTTCCCCAATCTCTGTAGCTCGAAACCGTTTGATCTGCAGCCAACAATGTCCAGTGAAGAACGTCAGCTCAATGCATAACTCACTCTGCCGAGTTTGCTCTACAGGCTGTTGTCATGTTGTATATTGTTCCTGTAATCATTTGTTAAGTGAAAACAATTTGATAAAGGTCGGGGGAGATTCCTCTCTGCTACTATCCAACCAAGGCTTAACTGGACAACAAACATGAAATCTTACCTCGTGCTTGACAATTTTATCACAAGGTTTACGAAATCATTTCAAACAAAGGCAAGAAACACACATGTATTGAGTGTTGTGAGTTTAATTGTGTTTTCAGTCTGACTTGAATCTGGAAAGTTCCTGTATCACCACAGGGCTTGAACCTTCTAATGAATGTTGCGATTGAAATATTAAAAGAAGCCGGATTCTCCAGTGTTTGTTATTTCTAATTGTTCAGTGTTCAGTGTTTCGATCATAAATAAAGGGAACTTGAGAAAAATTGGACACTGGTTACAGAAAAAGCCCAAAATTAAGGCATATCGAGTCCAAAATGAGCAAGGCTTGTGTGTGGGTGAGACCATCAGAACTCTGTACATGTATAAACCAAGACTAGTTTAGATTTATATCGTCTTTTCTGCACAGGTCATCATAAACCTGAGAATTAATGTTCCCAATAGACCTCCAGGAACGTGGGTGTGTTCAGTCAGTCATGGCCTTTCGTACTCTTAAAATAAAAGCAAAAAACTGCAGATGCTGGAAATCTGAAACAAAAACAGAAAATGCTGGAAAAACTCAGCAGGTCTGACAGCATCTGTGGAGACAGAAAAAAAAGCTCTGAAGAAGGGTCATACGGACTCGAAACGTTAACTTTGTTTTGCTTCTCCCACCGCCTGGATTACATGGAGTTACATGCCATCTGGGTCAACGAGAGAAGCAGGGACTAGAATTCTCCTTTGCAGGTTTTCAAGGGTTGGACACAGGGAACTGGTGACAGCAAATGAACGCAAAGCATAAAAGAAGGAAAAGAACCATCGCTGAATAAAACAGTATCTCTGTCACATCACACAATGTTAAAGGAACATGAGGACCAATGGAGCATGACATCCTCTGAATATGGACATTTAGGGAGTCTTTATTCTTCAGCCTGGGGTGGGTGTCTTCTGTCCAATTGGACTGATGCACCTGCTGTGCTCTCAACTTCTTAAAAAAGTCTCCTGTGAACGTGTCCGCGAGTGGAATGTCCAATTTCAGTTTGTGTGCGCAAAAAAAATTCTTTGTGAGAAATTGGGGTTACTAACCCACAGCTATCAAGAATGAGACAGCTTTACCTGGGATCTGCATGGACAGGTGCAGAACTGAGCCATACAAATCAGCAAAGCTCCTCCTTCAGTGCGAAGCCAGCCAATCACAACTGGTGCTAAGGTCGTGGGCTTCGTTTTAACTAAACTCGATTTGCCTGAAACTCTGACTGGAATCTTCCTGGCCCTGTGGGGCTGGGATTGAAGGCAGGGCCAGGGGGGAAATTAAATAGGAGAGAGTCAGCCTGATGCATTCCTGCCTTTGTGAGATCGTGCTGGAGCCAGGTCACTAAACACAGAGTTTCCTGCCCGGCACTGGCCAATAGCCAACCTGAATAAAGGTACCGATTGTGGGAAGGGAAGGGTGGGAATGCCGCTGGGAGATTCCTGGTGACATACAGGCCCTGTTGAGGCCAAAGGCTGGCAAGGGCCGGGGGTTGGGGAGGTGCAAGGGTGTCTTACACTCACCCCCTCCTCGAGCTGCAGGGATCAGCGGGCAACAGGCCCATCCTGTAGAGAGGCTCCCACCTTACTGGGGTGGCCTGGCAGCTGTGGCCACATTTTAGTTTACAAAAAAAACAAATATTTCTTTCGAGGGCCACTCAGGATGGAGGTTCCTGCACCATCCTGATCCTTCAGTTGCAGTTCCCACCTCTGTCAGTGGGGGTGCTGTCTTTCCCGACTCTCTGATTGGACCGGCTACCTCGGGAGCCAACTCTCCGGCCATCCTTAATTGGACAGCAGACCCGGGTGCAGCCAATTAGAAAGCTGCCTCCCAGGAGATTGCACCAGTGGGCCTGTCACTGGCAATGGGGTTGGAAATGATCCTGACCCATTAGTTATTTTTATAGGGCTTAAAATTCCATTCACTGTGCTTGAGTCAGCAGCCCACCTTACAGCCGATCCAATTTTACTCTTCTTTAGATCAAACAAGTGGGTTTAAAGTGAGTAATTAGCCCAACACTCCCATTGCAAACTCGTCGTTTGACCCCCAGTCATGCAAAATGAGGCAATGCCTGCAGGAGAGGAGAGAAGTGGAAAATATTCTTTCAATACTTTTTCCTTCCTTTGGTAATTTCATTTTTGCGTTTGAAAAGAAGACGAGTTTGAGTTTTAGAAGAGGGTGAGGAATTGAGTTAATGCAGACTGACAGCTGTGATCTGGAGCAGCAACTCTCACTGATTGATGTAGCCATGTTGATAATTTATATTGACTGAATGATATCAAATGGCAGAAATGTTAAAATGGAAAGCTTGAAGTCTTTATTTGATTATAATGCACAAATGGACAGGGTAAGGAGTTAAATAAATCATTCCTGTTCCCAGACCTTGAAATCAGCTAAGTATCCCTTTAGGAAATGAAAGGCTAGGTTGACATGCAGTGGAAGCAACATCACTTGTCACAAGCAACACACACGATTTTCTCCCTCTCGAGTCCTGATATACTACGAGAACTTTCTGTACATTAACCACATCACTGGGTGAGATCAGCCAACTCAGAAAAAGAAGTTGGACTTGTTAGGAAAATGTATTGGAAATGGAAAGCCCAAGGAAACAATGATTTAGTTACATGTGGCATTGTCACACATGCACATTGCTGTCTCACACTGAAAAATCAGAGATAGAAAGTCAGTTATTTTCTATCTATAGTGAGATATTTCTCAGAAGACACATTTCTCATTCCCTCAGGACTCACACTTCTTCTTAAATGAAAAGGCAGATTGACCTCTAATTGACCTGAGCAATGGTTCAAGAACAATTAACCTCCAATTGACCACAGAAAACACAGCAATTGTACCTTGTTGGTGGTTGAGGGCTGGGGATTGGAAGAGGGGAGGGTAGATTTTAACTATTGGGTGCAGTTAGCAAGGAGTCTGAGGATTCTGGTGGGTGGCCTCCTCCATCTCGAGATTTGAGCTTCATTAACCAATACATTGTGAGCTGCTGGACTTGAGTAGTCATCACACAGCTGAAAGGTAGATGCCGAGGGGTTCAAACTGCCGAGACTGGGGTTACCTGGGGACATCAGCCACCCTCATTTTTATTGTGGAGCCCAGAGATACACTGCTGATCCTCCTGACACCACAGAGCTAACTTTAGTATTTACCCCCTTTCCATCTGCCCTGCTGTATGGACAGGTTCACTGAGGGGAGCATCAACATAGAAACATATAAACTAGGAGCAGGAGTAGGCCATTCAGCCCTTCGAGCCTGCTCCGCCATTCAATATGATCATGGCTGATCATCTATCTCAACGCCATATTCCCGCTTTCTCTCCATACCCCTTGATGCCCCTAATATCCAAAAAATTATCAATTTCTTTCTTGAATATACTCAGAGCCCCGGCCTCCACAGCTTCTGTGGTAGAGAATTCCACAGGTTGACCACCCTCTGACTGAAGAGATTTTTCCTCATCTCAGTCCTAAATGGCCTGCCCTGTATCCTGAGACTGTGGCCCCTGGTTCTAGACTCCCCAACCAGGGGAAACATCCTCCCTGCATCCAGTCTGTCCAGCCCTGTTAGAATTTTATACATTTCAATCAGATCCCCTCTCATTCTTCTAAACTCTAGTGAATAGAGGCCCAGTCGAACCAATCTCTCCTCATTCGACAGTCCTGCCATCCCCGGTATCAGCCTAGTGAACCTTCGCTGCACTCCCTCTATGGCAAGTATATCCTTTCTTAGGTAGGGAGACCAAGACTGCACACAATACTCCAGATGTGGTCTCACCAAGGCCTTGTATAACTGCAGTAAGACATTCCTACTTTTGAACTCAAATCCTCTTGCAATAAAGGCCAACATACCATCTGCCTTCCTAATTGCTTAGCTGCACCTGCCTGTTTACTTTCATTGACTGGTGTACAAGGACACCCAGATCCCTTTGTACATCCACATTTCCCAATATATCACCGTTTAAATAATACTCTGCCTTTCTGTTTTTCACACTGATGTGTGTAACTTCACATTTATCCATGTTATACTGCATCTGCCATGTGTTTGCCCACACACACAACTTGTCTAAATCGCCCTGAAGCCTCCTTGCATCCTCCTCACAACCCCGCCCAGTTTTGTGTTGTCAGCAAACTTGGAAATAATGCTTTCGGTTTCCTCATCCAAATCATTTATATATATATCGTGAATGGCTGGGGCCCATGCACTGGTCCCTGTGGTACACCACTAGTCACCACCTGCCATCCGGAAATAGACCCATTTATTCCCACACTCTGTTTCTGGTCTGCCAACCAATTCTCAATCCATGCCAGTATATTATCCCCGATCCCATGTTCTTTAATTTTGCCCACTAGCCTCTTATGTGGGACCTTATCAAAAGCCTTCTTGAAATCCACATACACCATATCCACTGGTTCTCCCTTATCTATTCTACTAGGTACATCCTCACAAAACTCCAGTAGATTAGTTAAGCACGATTTCCCTTTCATAAACCATGCTGACTTTTCTAACTCCGTTAATGCTTTCCAAGTGTTCTGTTACCAAGTCTTTTATAATAGACTCTAGCATTTTCCCCATGACTGATGTTAGACTAACTGGTCTGTAATTCTCTGTGTTTTCTCTCCCTCCTTTTTTAAATAGTGGGGTTATATTTGCCACCCTCCCATCTGTAGGAACTGCTCCAGAGTCTATAGAATTTTGGAAGATGACCACCAATGCATCCAATATTTCCAGTTGCCACTTCCTTTAGTACTCTGGGATGTAAATTATCAGGCCCTGGGGATTTTTCAGCCTTTAACCCCATTAATTTCTCGAGCACCATTTTTTTTTACTAATACTGATTTTCTTCAATTCCTCCCTCTCACTAGACCCTTGGTTCCCTAACGTTTCTGGGAAATTACTTGTGTCCTCTTTTGTGAGGAGAACCAAAATATGTGTTCAATTCTTCTGCCATTTCTTTGTTCCCCATTATAATTTCCCCTGTTTCTGACTGTAAGGGACCTACATTTGTCTTTGTTAATCTTTTTCTCTTCACACATTTATAGAAGCTTTTACAGTCAGTTATGTTTCCTGCATGTTTACTCACACACAGTACACACTTGGCCCAGCAGGTAGTCAAAATGGCATTGGGGTCCTATAGATGTCATGGGACATCATTCTGAATGATTAATGAAATTCCTGCCTGACTTAGACAGATACCTCGGTCATCCACTAGAAGATCAGTGAAAAATGGTGATGGAGGGAGCACAGGGCAGTAACTCCAGCACTGTCATTGTAACTTTGCTACTGCCTCAATTCTATTGAGTGGGAGATACACCCCAACCCATGTTGCAACCAGAAAGGGATTCATTAATTTACACTCTGCTGTATTGTAGCAGCAAAATAATACTTTGTTTGTTAAAGGTACAATACTTCTGTTGCTGGGTCAAATCCTGGAACCCCTTCCCTAACAGCGCTGTGGGTGTACCGACACCACATGGACTGCAGCAGTTCAAGATGGCAGCTCACTACCAACTTCTCAAGGGCAACCAGGGATGGGGAATAAATTCTGGCCTCACCAGCGTCGCCCACAGCCCATGAATGAATAAAAACAACCAGTGCATTCTCTGATTTAATATGAGAAATGGAACTGGAGATTCATTAACTTAGGGGAAAGAGAAGAAAGGTATGGTTGGAAATGTGGCAATGTGATTGGAAAAATAAAATTTGTCCTTGAAGGTTTTTTTTAAATGAGAATGCGGAGACACACAAACTCAAAAAGTTAAATCAATAAAGAGTCAAGTTCCAATTGCAAGAGCTAATGTATCCCAACATCTCCTGACAGATTTCATGTTGTCTGTGTGTGACAAGTCCCCTTTGTGTCTACTTTACTGGCACATTGTGATAGGGGAAAGGCTTCAGAGCAGTTTCATTATTGATATTCATCAAGCAACCTTGATAAATCCTGTAACTTAAATCCATCATCTAAAGACTATGTTCCCTAGTCGAATCAGTCAGACCTGAATGGTTAAACCTGAGCTGTGAGTAGCCTTGTCTTTATTTAAATAAAACATATCTCAGGGCTGTGGAGAAAGGGCCGTCTGTTAATATTCTGGTAGGATCCAAAAGACCTAAGGAAAGAAAATACCCAATGGTCCACTGAGGATGATAATTTATTTAGTGCCTTATTCCTTCAGAACATCTGAAAATGTTGGACAACAACTTGATTTTGAAGTACTGGGTTTTGTAGGCAAAAATGGCAGTTATTGGTTCTCCCTATTCCCACACATAGCCATCCACCCACTGAACAACCACATAATCTGCATTAGTTGAGGGAGGAATGTTGGTCAGGACGTCAAGAAAATTATCTACTCATCAAGTGATGCCTTGGGATACTTCCAGCACACCTGTCCCATCCAAAGGATGGCATCTCCAACAATGCAGCACTCTTTCTGTGGGCCTCAAGCAGAGGTGTGACAGCTGCTGATTAAACCAAGAGGACAACAAGCCAACAATTTCAGTGCCCTCACAGAAGGTAGAGGGATAGAAAGAGGGGGAAAGCTAAATAAAACAAAAGAGGAGAAATGTATTTAACATAAGAAAACAAAATAGGAAATAGGGGCAGGAATAGGCCATTTGGTCCCTCCAGCTGATCTTCAATATAATTCCAGTTTCCAATCTGATCCTCTATCCCTTGATTCTCAAGGGCAATTAGGGATGGGTATTAGATATTGGCCTAGCCAGTGACACCCACACCCCATGAAAGAATAAAAAAGTCCAAAGATTTTTCAATCTCAGCCATGAAGATACTCAATGATTGAGCATCTACACCTCTCTGGGCTGGAAAATCCCATTGATACACAAGCCCCTGAGTGAAGATCCTCCTTATCTCCGTCTGAAATGATTGTCCCCTTATCCTAACTCTATGCCCCCTAGCTCTAGGCTCTCCAGCCAGGGAGCTGCGCAGTGTCTATCTTGTCAAACTCCCTGGTCATTCTGTAAAGGGCCTCCATACTCTGACTCTGGACTATATTATTCTCAATTCTCTTCAGATGTTGCCAGCACTACAGCCAATGGTAATCTGCATTACAGAAGTAGTTATTCACCATGTGTACACCCATAGTGAATGTTGCATACGCATGTCCTCAGATATCAACACTTGTGCACTGTATACCAGGAGTCACCAGATTGTATTTGGAAGAGGACATCCCAGCTGTTTCCTTCATTGTTATTCCATCATTTCTGAAGTGGATTTGTTTCTGAAGTGGATTTGTTTTTGAAGTGGATTTCTTTCCTGCATGTTCATTATCTTTCATAGATGGAGGGATGCTTCAATCTCTCAACATTAACAACAACATCAAGAGCTAAGAGAGTAAACCAGACAGTATATCGCCAGGTAATTACCAACAAAGTCACTGGGGCTTATATTCAATGTTCAGTGCCCAGTGGGCACCGCGGGGACTGGGGTATTTTGTTGACCCCTTTAATCACATTTTGGTTTAATGTTTGTAAGTTTCCTTTAAACTTTGTCCTTGGTTTTACAGCTGACCTGACTTAGGGGCTGTGCCTGATTTAACCCTTATTGTGTTAATTTAGTTTATTGTTTCAATGTTCAGGTTTCAATTTGGGATTAAAACTGGCCTCTTTCAGCACCCCTAAACCAGGGAGGTACCAATCAACCTTCTGAATGGTAGGAAGAGATTTTCTGAATGCCAGAAATTTAAATAATTCCCATTCCACATCAAGTATCTGGGCTGCAGTAGAATATTTCAACCAAGAATATTTTTCATTATGGCCTTCTCAATGAGTTGGCCAACTAATAAGATTGTTTGCCAGTTAGACTGTCTCATTAGTAAGGGAAATATAACTTTTCCTCTTTCTTCTCTTTGGCAGTTATTGATTCCACAATATGTTTGGATTTACAAAGAGTTGAAAAATCATTTTTTTCCTTTCAACAATGTGAAGGGATTCTGGAAAGAACTGACCTTAAAGTGTCCTTTTGAAACTGCTTATTACTGTCTCCAATACTCTCTCCAATCTGCCCATCACTTGTTCCTTGGCCTGTCTACATCTTTTTTTTGCAAATTTTTCACTGATCAAAGTAAGGAATGTTAACATTGTCAAATAGAAATGTTTGTTTTTCCATTTCAGACTATCAGCATCAACATTAAGTACACTTAGATCAGCTGGAATGTAGCTAACTGCAGAGTGCAGCTCCCTGTACCATGTACTCTGCTAAACAGACTCAGACCAGCAAAGTGTGATCTTTCCCTTCACCTCATTTCAGCTCTATACCCTCTGACTGACTGCTCGTTACTGATCTATAATCGGTTCTGTGGATTCGTACCCTCTCTGAATTGAATTCACACTGTCTGAACCTATTTCACATCAGATCCTTATCATTAAGAAAAGAGGAAACTTTCATCAGCACAGGTTCAATTTTAACCCAGGGGTTATGTGAAAGATTCGTATCTAAACCATGTTCCATCTCGTCTCCTCTCTGTCTCTCTCTCTCTCACTATAATTTTCCATGTCAATCTTTCTCTTGTCCTCCCACATATTATCTATTATGTCTACTGCTCGCTTATTTTGCATTTGATATAAAAATATTCCCTCACCCATCACAACTGAGAGCATGACCTTGAGACATTTACTCCGCAAAGATCATATAAATAAATTACTTACTCTAGGATATGAAGTTGTGGATTTTTTGCTTTGTAAACAACCAAATTTATTTAACTCCAACACATGAATCACTCCCCACAGTAGCTCACAACACTATCAAGAACTTCAAGCCTACATCACCATTTTGCACAGACACATGAACACATGCACACACTCA
Organism: Cetorhinus maximus; assembly: GCF_964194155.1. Taxonomy (NCBI): domain Eukaryota; kingdom Metazoa; phylum Chordata; class Chondrichthyes; order Lamniformes; family Cetorhinidae; genus Cetorhinus; species Cetorhinus maximus. Next base: position 20,257,552 of record NC_135910.1, on the reverse strand, counting down.
CCTGTAAAATGAATCAGACTGTAAACGTCCTACATCCATCCTATTGGAACAGGGGCATTCAGCCCGTCACTTGATGCTATGACCCTAAAAACAAATTCCCTATTGTGCAGGGAGTTTAAGTCAGGCAAGCATCAAATATATCAGAGCTCTGTGTTGTTTTAAATGGCTTAAATCCATGAAACATCCCCACTCACACTTAAACATTGACTTTCCCCTGATTTTGGATTGAGGTAGGGGATGTGAGACAATGTGTGATCACCACATCAAAAAATCAAGAGCTCTATTTACATGGGCTTTTCAGTTGCTGATTTGAGAATGGTGATGGGGTTCCACATCTCAGAAATCTAACTGAGGTCAGCTATAATTTTCATCATGGTTGGAGAGCCTGCTTACACTCTAGGCTAGGAAGGACTCCTTCAGTCAGGTAAAGGGAAGTTTCTAAGATTATAAGGAATAGGAGCAGGAGTAGGCTATTCATCCCTCCTGACTGTTCCGCCATTCACTAAGACCATGGCTGATCTGATTGTGGCCTTAACTCCACTTTCCTGGCTACCTCCCCATACCTTTGACTCCTTTGTCACTCAAAAATCTTTCTAACTCAGCCTTGAACATATTCATTGACCCAGCCTCCACTGTTCTCTGAGGAACAGAGTTCCACAGGCTAACAACCCTCAGAGAGAAGAAATTCCTCTTCATCTCCATCTTAAATGGGAGACCCATTATTTTGAAACTGTGTCTCCTAGTTTTCCTCCTCAAGGGGAAACATCCTCTCAGCATTTACCCTGTGAAGGCCCCCCTCAGAATCTTAAATGTTTCAACTAGATCACCTCTCATTCTTCTAAACTCCAATGGGTACAGGCCCAACCTGCTCAACCTTTCCTCATAAGACAAACTCCTTCATCCCAGGAATCAGCCGAGTGAACCTTCTCTGAACTGGTCCCAGTGCAAGTATATCCCTCCTTAACAGTGTACAGACTTTAGGTGTGGTCTCCCCAATCCCATTGCATATACAGTTGTAGCAAGTCTTCCCTACCTTTATACTCCATCCCTCTTGCAATAATGGCCAACATTCCTTTGCCTTCCTTTCGAATGCAAAAAGATCCACATCCCAATAACAGGAAATGTCCTAAGAGATTCAAAGATTCAATAACTTCCTTACGCACATATGGGAATGGTTACTGATTAACATTAACCACCAACTGTTTTCATGAAAAGATTTTAACAACAACCAATGGGTTTGACATAATGATTAGATAAATATTATTATATAATTATTAGATAATTAGATTAGTATTAGTATTTTTATTTCCCTAAATTTGCATAAAAAGCTGATAGCTTAAATCTGCTATCCTTACCCTGCCTGGGCCTATAAGTAGCTCCAATTTTTATCCATACAAGTGGTTGACTGTTAACTGCCCACTGGTTTAGCAAGCCATTCAGCTGTGTCCAGGGCAACTAAGGATGGGTAATAAACACTGGCCCTGCCAGTGGTGCCCACCTCCTGAGGAAGAAAACATTGGACCATCCAATACGCCTTTTCCCTAAATTGGGAAAGTCTTGTGAAAAGCCAGGTCCATGGGGGAGAGGCAACACCAACCATGAAATGAATGGAAGAGAAGACAAACTGAGTGGTCATTTTTTACACAATGTGTGGTTAGGATTTGGAATGTATTTCCTGACAGGCTGGGAAATACAGACTCAGCCTTCAAAAGGAAATGCAATACTTGAAGGAGAAAGGAATGCAATGACTGGGGAAACCACGGAGGACTGTGTGGCACTAATGGATTGCTTTTGGAAAGAGCTAGCATAGGATCGATAGGCTGAAAGGCCTCCTTCCATGCTGTACTAATCGATGATGAGAGGTTTAGTCTTTCAAAGAATGGAAAGGCTGTAGAAGGTTAACAGTTGCACAGTTTGGAAGGGGCTAGGATAAATTTAAGTTGGAGTTGGTGCAATGTGTCAGGGTCCTGAAATGATATGAATACGAGAAAAAAAACAGGGAGGAAATATGAAACTTCAGACAAGCACCAACCAGTACAGCAGTGATATCTTATACTCATTTCCCTATTGAAGAGGAATTCTCCGATATCCTGCTCCCTTTCATTCCTGGGAGTGTTTCATTACCCATCAGTAACATTGCACAATAAGGGATTAGCCTACATATTTTCTGCATAGACATTATAGGTTAAACATTCATTATTACTTAGTGCAAGCTCCTGAAAATGGTTCTGCACTGTTCCAACAATTCCACAATGCACAGTCTGCCCTTTGATGGCGTGCTGGTGTGAGACTGAGAGATGATCTCCTTCGTATTAGACCCACTGGCCCACCACTCACTGTTCTAGCCAATTGTGAACACTTGTAATGAGGCTTTTAAGGACACAAATGATCCAATTATTTCTTGTCAATAGTCTTCACAGGCCTTATCTTCACGACCAGGGTTCACCCACAGAAAGAATTAAAAGAAGCAAATCCTCTTACATTAACATTTTAAACTAGTTTTAATAGTCAGTGAATAGACAATTACCTCAAACAATAATGTAAAATGTCAACAATTTAACACAAGGCTGCAGGAGTTTAAGTTTCTTGTTTAACGGAGGGTCGTAATTCTGATATGCTATGTAGGCTACAATTTAAAATTCAATGTGCGACTCAATGTGAAACATGTCAAATTGCTCATTGTAATGAGGGAGCCTTGCCACTGGGTCCCTTTTGTAGCATAAGGGTCTGGCACGTATAGAGTTAACGTGGGACTGAGTACAGTACTGCCCACACAGTGATGTAAGAGAACACATGATCCGCACCCAGGGTCAGTCTAGCGTTGGACAGAGCCGTGTGTACCAGCCAGCATGGAGACAGCTCCTAGCTTGTACCCTTTACTGCATATTTGTAAATAATTCCAAGACTTACAGTTCACCTATGTATGACTACGACATCTTCTTCACACCTACTGAACTGTAACTCACACCCTACAACACCTTGAAATTTATTTTTTTTTTCAGTCAGATTTTCTCCCTTTGTATGTTTACCAGAGAATTCACACCTTTCCCTCCACCCAGCATCCCTGTCCATAACCCACTCAAGTGAGCCTTGGCTGTGTCAGGGACCCCCACCAATATTAACAGCCTCCTGGAGACCCCCAGCAAATACTGATGCACTCCTGAGGCCCACCTGTAAATACTGATACCTGTAAATAACGGCGTGCTCCTGTGGGCCGCTGTAATTAGGAGGGACAGGGACAGGAGAGGCTGAAACTTTTCACAATGGCTTCCCAACTCAAGCCAGAGTTAAAATTGCAGTCAGGGGGTGATGATGCAATCATACCTCAATTTGAATATTTAAAGGGGGACCATCCTGTCGGGCTTAAAGGCATCTGCAGGACAATGTGAATGGCCCAGCCACCGGGGTTGGGTAAAAATCGTCCCTCCAATTCCAAAGTGAGTCCACTTAATTTAAAGGAAGCCACACATCAGATTAACTGGCAGCCAACAGGGAAATGTGGATCTGTGTCCTAATTGTTAATAGTGACTGGGCAGCTCCAAGGCCAGTCCAGCATTGGAGGTAAATCCACTGATCCATCTCAGGATAGTGTGAATGCCTCTCGGCCGGTGAGACCATCAGAACGATCCAAACAAAAAGATTCTCCAACAAGTGTTTACATTAATCTCTGCAATAAACAGATCCAGAAAGCTGATTGGGATTCTTTTGATGGCTCAATTTTTCAACAGGTTTCTGATAAGAAATAAAGGTGCGATGGTCCATGAGGCAAACCTTTAACTTCTGATTGTAAACTGACAGTTTTTCTGCAATAAAGTTTAATTTTGAGCTATCTCTCATTGAAATAGCCATTGAAATCCCTCAGGTCAGACAGGCAAGCCAGACTGAAACCAGTTCACCTTTCTTACCCAGTACCTTCCCTCAAATCAACATTTGGAGGACAGGGTGTACGGCATTTGGAGCTTCTTCTAATGACAACCATTTGAGTGAAAAACTATCAAACTGAAGAGGTCCAGGTGTCTGCTCTCACTTAGAATTTTCCGTGGCTATTTCCCTTCTGGCACATGTTTCCTTTCTATTTCTTTCAAATGGCGTCTTGATCAACATCAGGACTCGAGGTCTGATCTGTACTGGGTTATCTGATCACATTCTGGAACTCAGTTCCAATCAGCCTCCACATTGCTGTGCTAGAGAGATGGATCAGAAAACAGGAATCAGCCAAGATTCCCATTGCCGACTGTTTTCCTGTGATCCTTTTTTTGGGTGTGTGTTGCAGTGTAAATGGGGGTTGCCTGGGTTGGGGGGTGCTTGTGTGTTTGGCATTTGTACGGGAGGCACGTGAGTTGGATGTTTGGGGGTGTCTGGGGTGCATGTCTAGGGTGCATGTATGTGCGTGGGGTCCGCGTATGGATGGGGTTGTGTTTGTGTTTTTGGATGTGTGTGTGTGTTGGGGGGTGTGCGTATGTGGTGTTTGCATATGTGTGTGTGAGTGTGTGTGTGTGTGCTACATGTGGGGATGGGGTGTGTGTATGGGTGTGCATGTGATGTGTGTGTGCTTTGGGGTGCATGAGAGTGGGGTGCATGTGTGCGTCTGTGTGTGTGTGTACCTCAAGTTAGCTCAGAATCAGCCAATGTTGAATGCCCCACTAGGTGGAATAGCCGAGCTACATTCAATGACCTGGGCTCACTTATACAGAACGCCCACTTGGGCAGGTGGGGAAACCAAACCCAGCATGAGTCAGTGTTATCAGGGAGATCACTGGATTCAGACAGTCAGTCAGTGCTCAGCCTTAAACATGGAGGGTGAAGGGTTTGGATGAAGATATTGGGATAACTGCAGAGGAGAAAAATTAATATTGTAGCCTGGACTTGCAGCTTTGGATGAAATCAATGATCCGGTTGCAAATTGCACTCGTTTTAAGAATTGTCTTATCTCTCAATGTTCCACTCAAACTCATTTGCATATTGCTGAATGCAGATTCTACCATAAACCAACACAATTGGCCAGCATCTTCGAATTGGAGAGATAACCTGTTGCAGTTTGATTAATGCAACTTAAAACGGGTTTATCACAAAAAATCCTCATTAATCAGTGTATATATTCCAATTTTAAATCGCAGAAAACCACTTTATAAAACTAATTTCACTGTGCACCAAGGTCAATTTGGAATGAAATTAAAACAATAAGGCTTTTAACAAACTAAAGGTTTTAAAATGTGCCTTTAGTGTTGTTACACCCAAAAGAATCAAATTAAATATTAGAGCCTCCACGAAAGTCCACAATGAACAAAACTTGCCTTGGTGATTAATTTGATTGGAGGGTGGGAGGCTTGTGGGTGGATAAAGATACCAAACGATTTTTCAACATGTGCAAAAGATTGCGATAACTCCATATGCATTGAACTTAATTCATGTTTAGCGTTCCATGATCCTTTGGTCTGGTTTGGAAGAATTTGGACAAATGGAGCTGCAATAAAACATTGTAATGTAACCGGAACTCCTGGCCTGTGTTTCTGGTGTGCAGGTCCCCGAAGAAGTGATCGGTCTCTGAGCCACTGCTGCACTAACCCACTTTTAACCTTTGAGTTCTTTCCTAAATTAGAGGGTGCAAAAGTCTAACCAGGCGGGTAATCTTTACACATTTGGCGTTAACCCATCAATCACCAGCAAGAAAGTTTCTAATGGGTTCCAGACAGCCTCACCCATGGGGGTATTCACCGCTGTGTCTGAAATTTCATTGATAGCACTTACATACAGCGCTTCAACTAAAACAAATTAATGTCAATTGATGTCCAAGAAATGTAGCTGAAGTTGTTTTTAATTTTATGAAAGACTTCAGAGCTCTGAAAAATGATTTTCTTCTTTCTGTTTTTCCAGCTGAGTGTAAGGGAATTGTTTCTCTGTGAATTCTGTATTCATCAAGATGAGGGATGTTGGTGCTATCAAATGGAACAGTTTCTTATTTCAATCAGCCAGCACCTGCATCAAACACTCCCAGGACAGTACAGCATGAGGTTAGATACAGAGTAAAGCTCCCTCTACGCCGTCCCCATCAAACGCTCCCAGGACAGGTACAGTACGGGGTTGGACACAGAGTAAAGCTCCCTCTACACTGTCCCGATCAAACACTCCCAGGACAGGTACAGCACGGGGTTAGACACAGAGTAAAGCTCCCGCTCAACTGTCCCCATCAAACACTCCCAGGGCAGGTACAGCATGTGGTTAGATACAGAGTAAAGCTCCCTCTACACTGTCCCCATCAAATGCGCCCAGGACAGGTACAGCACATGGTTAGATACAGCGTAAAGCTCCCTCTACACTGTTCCCATCAAACACTCCCAGAACAGGTACAGCACGGGGCTGGATACAGAGTAAAGCTTCCTCTACACTATCCCCATCAAACACTCCCAGGACAGGTACAGCACGGGGTTAGATACAGAGTAAAGCTCCCTCTACACCGTCCCCATCAAACGCTCCCAGGATAGGCACAGCACGGGGTTAGATACAGAGTAAAGCTCCCTCTACACCGTCCCCATCAAATACTCCCAGAGGAGGAATGGATCGGTTATTTAGACTCAAGTTTGAAAACAGTCTGGACTCAGACTCAGACATGAACTAAGTGGGGATTAATGCCAATTTGTCCCTGAGTCACACCTACATAGTCAGGATGAGCTGTTGTCCCTAGCTACTGCCCCCCACCACCCAAACCCCTTCCCACATCAGCTGGGCCTAGGGGAAAACCAGTTTCAGATTCCCACCTCTCCTCAGTGAATGCGCTGTGGGTCAGGGTCTGGGATGGGGTAATTAAATTATCTGTATGGTCAGGGGAAGGGTTTTAAAAACATTTCTGTTGTTAGCAATCAATCACCTGCCGCTCACAAGGAACCCATTGGAAAAGGAAGCTTTCAACTGGCATTAGGCTTCTCATTATCATATTCAAGATACCTATTGCTTATTTCAAACGTTTGCCCAGGACACCTAACAAATGGGCCTCACAAACTCAGCAATAGAACCAACATCTGAGCAGGTTGTGTACAGACTGTCCCACAGCAGTGCACCCATTTCACATCCAAAAAACACATACAACACATCTCAATTTCTGTCCCATAAAGTTTTCACTGATGTTTAAGAAATGCATTTAGAATTCTAAACCAATCATCTTTCTTTTCAATTTTTGGACTCTTTAGGATATTACTACCTCACATTTATACAATAGTCATTGGATAAGTGTGTTGGCTGATACAGGGATAAAAGAGGATCTGAGGATTGATCACTGGTCTCTGCAGATTTTGCAGATCCATACCTGGGGCTACAGTTGGTGTTTAGGTTCTGCCCAATTTGAAGAGAGAGGGATTAGCTGAATTAGTGACTCATATTCAAGGTGGAATAACTGCCAGTAACCATCTCCAACAAGAGCCAGCACCTTAAAGGGAGGAGAAAGGGAACTCGATACTGTCGGAGTCTGTAATTAGTAACCATTTCAGGGAATTTAATTTAGCAAATGAACACTGGTTTTCAATTAAACTAACTAATTAAACTAACTAACCTCCTTAACCTATCAGACAGTGCAATGTCAAAACCTCATTACAACCAGATTGAACCCACTGCCAGCAGTTTTATGTCTTTTTAATTATTTAAAACCAATTAATTACTTTATCTCCAGTTTCCTGATTAATATGCTGTGTGTAACGAGATTGGAAGCCTCTTTACCATCAATAATATTGCAAGAACTCTTGAAGTAGGATTTAATTCCTGAGGCTTTTTAAATCTCCACATATCAGCAGATTTGTGATTCAAGGTGGGGATGTTAATGCCGTGAGAATGTAACATTTCATGTGCTAGTTTCAGCTTCAAAGCGTTTGCAGATCAGCTCAATATAGATATGGTGGCTGGTCCTGATCTATTAAGTCTAAATGTCACGGCATCAAACTGTTTCTTACAGCATTGAAAAGCTTTTGCTTTCCCTACCCTGCTATACACAAAAGTTCATTATATGTCTGTTCATACTGCATTCATACTGTGTACTGTGTCCCAATCTCAGGAAAGTGGCATAAAATGGAGGCTATTAATCTAGTTCCTGTTTATTGGCCATTATCACTTAAATCTAGTCACAAATACAATATTGTATAGGAGGTGTCAGCTGTGGCTCAGTTCATAGCACCCTTGCCTTTCAATCAGAAGGTTGTGGGTTCATGTCCCACTCCCGGAAACCAAGAACTGTGAATGTACTCGAAAGAGTTACATGCGATCTGTTGATAACTCGAAAGAGTTACAATATTGTATAACAGGCAATTTCAGATTGACCACTCACTATTAACCTTTCCAAATTTCCTCCCTGTGAAAGTCAATGGGATGAATCAATTGGGGGGAATATACAACCAGCTGAATGATCTAATATCACGGCTTTACATTATCAAAAGATAAAATTATACCCTAAGTGTTTAAAAGTCAACTGCACCTCGAATCTTGTGCCAAGCTTAACTCAAGAGAAATGTTTCAATTTTTGTTCATTTGTCTGTACAAAGAGGGGGCCATTCAATCCCTTCCAGCCTGTCCCGCTGTTCAATTCCATCATGGCTGAACTAATTCCCCTTCTGGATGAGATGTCAAACCGAGGTTCGCTCTACCTCTCCAGTGGATACAAAGATCCCTCTATCCCAGAGAAGACCATAGGATTTTTCCTCCAGTGTCCTGCTCAACATTTCCAACATCACAGATTATTTGGTCATTACCACACAGCTGTTTGAGGCAGTTTGCTGTCTGTTGTCTTGTTCTGGAGTCTCCCGCCAGAGGGGATAGTTTTCTAAATCTATCCTATCATATACTTAATCATCTTAAACCCCTCAATTAGATCACCCATTAGTCTCTTAAACTCCAGGAAATAAAAGCCTTTTTGTGCAACCTGTTCTCATAATTTAATTCTCTGAGTTCTGGTGAATTTGCTCTGTCTCTCCCTTCAAGGCCAATAGGTCCTGAGGTGCAGGGCTGGATTCTCACTGAGTCACGATGACTCAATGGCAGCCGGACCTGATTCCAGGATTCCCGACCCCATTCCCAGGGTTTCCGATTTTCGGGAGTGCCTGTTCAGGGTGCAGGCTGATTCGGGGTAACAGCCCCGCTGGACCCGCTGGCCTGGCGGGCTCTGTTTCTGGGATAGGCACGTCCTATCAGGGAGTCGGCCAGCTTTTCAATGAGACATGCTTCATGGTCCCTCAGAGGGATTGTGAACCACAGGGCGGAATCGTTCCAGATTTACACTCAGTGCGACAGCCAGTGGGTAAAATGGGGTTTTACCCACCGGCCGCAATGGCAGCTTTTCACACCGTATCATCCCAAACCCGCTGCATTAGTTATGCATTCCCGGGAAACGCGCCGTTTCTGTGGCAGGTGGGCTCTCGTTCACCCGCCACACCATCACCTCGCCGCGCCATCACACCAGGCAGTGCCATATTTAAACTCCAGCCGCCCGCACACATCTCAGCGCTTCCAGCCTGCGGCTACTGCAGGGAAGATGTCCATGAAAGGCACAAAGACTGCAGCTCCCAGGTTTAGTGATGCATCACTGGAACGCCTCTATCCCCATCTGGCCGCAGGATGGGCAGCAGCAGTGTGACCAACCAGGCTTGGCAGGCGGTGGCAGTGGTGATCAGTGCCAATGCTGCACAGAAGAGGTTGACCATCCAATGCAGATAGAGGATGAATGATCTCATTGTGCCACCAGGATAAGGCAACATCTCATCACTCTAAACTCATACACTCACAAGCCCATCACACATTCACTGGCATCTCACTCACTGCCAGCCCAAGGGACACCACCACTCACTCTCTCACACACACCCTCACAACTCCATCTGGCCTCATCTCCTCTGGAGGCTGCCTCCTCAGCCCTCACCATCTTGAGGCCACTTGCAAAGGTTAACATGTGCTCCCCACACACACCCTGGGATACCCCCCTTCCCCAATACAACCCTCACCCTGCAGCCTCTTCCCTTGCCTGAGGCCTCTTCTCCCCCTTCCCCAAGCAAGACTTTGCCCTGCAGTCATTGAACAGCCACCTACATGTGGCTGATCTGGCAGGTAGAGACCTGTCGTCTGCCCCCCCACAAAAGTGATGTGCTGCTGCCTGTGGAGCCTGGCGTTGATGACTATGAGTGCTGCCCGAAGCAAGGTGGGCAAATAAACCTTGAAGACTGAGTGATGTGCAGCCCGCTAGGTGCATGTTGCTTATGTGCTGTTGTGAAACACGTCAGCGTGTTTTCCCGCTGACGTGGGCGGACGATCCAGCATGGGGTGGGGGGTGGGTGGGGGGTGGGGGTGTGATGATTCTGGCGGGCTGGCCTGATAATGACCTGCTGATGTATAACAATGAGGCTCCCAACCTCCGATGGAGGGAAAAGCGGCCATTGGTGAGCTGAGAGGATGATCGCAATCTGGTTTCATGCCGTTGTGAAATCGATGGTGCCATAATGTCCGCTCACGCCACCGAACCCACCCGACAACGGAAGGCACAGAAAATCCTGGCCATAGTCTGCATGAACAGACCTTTTAAAAGGTAAGTTCAAAAGGTCCTTCTCATGTCCCCATGCCAAGCTTTGCTCCCCCCATACCCTCTATGGCCCCTCATGCCCCCATGCCATGGTATGCCCCCAAACAACCCCCATGGCTCCTCTTGCCCCCTATATCAAGGTATATTCCTCTATCTATCCTCCATGGCCCCTCAAGCCCCTATACTAAGCCATGGCACTTTCATGCTCATTGACCCACTATACACTGTATAGAACCAATGAACCCTATAGTGGCAATAGGATGTGTAAATAAAACTTTTAAAAAAGATCAATCAGTCATAACTTTCCACAATGTTAAAGAAGTACTTTTATTACATGGCACTAAAAATGTCAATCATCCAGATCCTTTAAAGTTTCAATAACTGAAATTGCAAGCCCTTGAAACCACTCAACCTTATGCAAATTAACGTTGTGAAATTGACAGCAGAGATCAGAGAGCCAGAGCTGTCAATCAAGCAATGTTTTCCATGGAGATCAGGTGTTTTAGTATTGGAATGGATGTCTGGAATCTCATGAGGCTTGGTAGAAAGACCAGAAATCCATTAGCCTGTTTCAACATCAACAATTTCTTCACTTACTTTTTTGAAGACCCCGGTGTGGAAACCATTGAGAGCTGGAGATTTGTCCAAGTTTAGTCTCATTTTTATGCTTATTGAATCAAGTTAATTCCTTCCCTAGATTTACTTTTAGTTTCCATTGTATCCTTGGCAGTTTAATCCTCATCCTGGTGCTGTGAAGACAATGTAAAGGACGTATTTAACAACACTGCCGTTTCCTGATTTCTAGCTGCAGCTGTCTTTAAGGGATCCATATTACCCTTCATCACCTCTGTTCTCTTAACATATTTGTAAAAAGCTGAAGCTGGAGGGAGTTGTCAAGCTGCTTTTATGCAAACACAGACTGTAAAATCTGCTGAATTTTATGTAGGACAGACTGTTATTTTTGAAGGTTCTGGACAGTTATTCAAATGCAGACAGTGTAGTGATTGCTTTCAGGAACAAGTGAGCAGCGCGAGCTGTTCAAATCACTTTGGAAATCTCAAGAGACTAGTTCAAGCCAGCATCAAATTCTCAGGCTCTGCAACATTTGGAAACACAATAAACAAAATACCGCCTGTATAGAAATATTACACAAAGGAATTACTTAGTAATAAATCACCATATTTTATTGTGTTCCTTTAAAGGAGCAGATGGAAGAATTTATATAATATATAAAATTACTTGTTTGCTTAATCATCTTCTCTAAAATCTTTGTTTTCTTCTTGAAGGCAGGTCCAACCCTCAGGGCCACAATCTCCACCATAGGTCAGGCAGGGAGGCAGGCCCCGCGTCCAACCCAGCTCGAACAGGGATCGGAACCTGTACTGTTGGCACTGATCTGATCCACAGTGGCTGTCCAGCCAACTGAACCAACTGGTCCCCCCCAAGGGGTCTGTGTTGCTGTGACAACATACAATTTTACATGCATGTTGTAGTCTGGAGCTATGGATGGTGATGGTAGAGGCTCCAACGTTCTTTCTATTTACGAGGCCGACCAGGAATCTCTCCCAATCTTACCACCCGCCATTGGCGTGTGTCGGGTGGATTTGCGAGTTGATACTCAACATGTTTGGCCGTGTTATGGATGCACCTTCCCCGGCCATCCAGCCCCGGAGTGGGACTTGAACCTGGAACTTCAGACTCAGAGACAAGGACGCTATTCACTGCGGCACAAGATTTCCTTCTCTAAAAATAACGATGCTGAATTTAAATTTAGAACAAGATCCGAGGTTGTACTGCTCAATCGGATATCAAAGAGAGAGGTAGAGGATAGTTCCAACAGCATCAAATAATTAAATGCAATGTTGTTAACTAGATATTCAAGCCAATGAAGGTGACTGTGATGACATAGCAGGGTTAGCACTTTCTGATATGAACTCAGGTGTAGAGGCAGAACAGATGTAGAATAAGAGAGTTACAAATAACACAAAGATGTGATGTGGCTGCAGCAACATCCCTACATCTGACCTTAAACAAGCAATGGGACACATGCTTTACCTTAACATTGCTACAATCACATGTTAATAAAACTCCTTGGCTGGGATACTTTGCCCCTGCAGGAGGCAAGTTGGTGGGTTGACACTGGGGCTATTACCTGATGCCTTCTCGGCTCCATAGGAAGTAACTTCTGATCAGTAAGGCCCATGTCTGACCGTCCTGCCCTGCATCCTTTTGAATCCCTTAAGTGGCCAATTAACGACCACTAATGGTCTCTTCTCAGCTCCACTGCAATGTTCCCAGCTCCAAGTGGAGCTTGGCTTTTTGTTTTTATCCAAGTGGGCCCTGCTGACATGTTAAAGTGTGTAGGTTGCATGTCAGCTGGAGGGGGTGAGGGGGGTCCCTCGATTTGCACTAACCTGTGCATGATCGAGGGCATAAACATGGGGCATGGGGGTGGCCTCTGACAGCCACTCCACTGACATTGCTGCCAACTGCTATGGCCCCCCCTTTCTGTGACCCGCCTCTGACGAGACCAGGCCCCCAACAACACTTACCTTCTTCCTGGGTGCTCCTTGTAGCATAGCTTTTCCTACTGCCTATCAGGGGTTCTTGATTGTTCTTGGAGCCTCTGACCAATGACCCCAAAGTGTGGGTAATCCGGGGGGAGCAGTGCGGGGCTTTCTTGTCGAGGACCAGGTTCAAGCACGTAGCATCTGAGAAGCTCTCTGTAATAAAGTTATGTTTCTGGTACGTCAAGTCATTACAGTCCACGATCCTGGGACTCCTGGGTGGGGTGTTGTTCCGGAAGCAGCCATGGCCTCCTCCATGGTACTGCTGAATGCAAGGACTACCGGCCTCTGATTGGCTGACAGCTCTTGGCTGGTGGGACATTGTATCCTGAGGTCCTCAGTCAGGAAGAAGGCCCACTGCTGTCCACTTAACTGCCTGACAGGCTGAAGCTACAACGAGCATTCATCCTAAGATCGAGCACAGGTGTCTCGGCACTTTTTCAGGCAGTGCACGAGACACCCACCCCCTGTCTATTCACTGGCGCAGCTCTGAATAGAATAACTCTCAGTTCACTCGATGCTTGACATTGCAGCTAGGTTGCTGGGTAAGAAGATCTCTCTCGCCGCAGATAAACCAAGTCATGTTGGAGAATGCAAAGTGGACAATATCCCAGAAGGAGCAACCAATCAAAGGAACCCAAATAAGTTAGACCACAAAGAGGGGGCTCCACAAGTTGATGCTGTAGTGAGCACAAGATGTCTGCAGCATCAGAACCACACCCTGAAGCAATCAGATAACAAACAAGTTGGCTTTCTCATTAAAAAGGCTGAATGCAACCCCTTTGCAGACTTGGACTTGAAGAGTTCCAACAGATAGAAACCTTGTGACAAATATCAACATAAAGGTTAATTAGGGGATTGTAAAACTAGCTCCATTGCTACCTCTAGTCCTCACAAATTAAGCTATTCAAAGAATAGGTAAAAACACTTAGACTACATCCTTCTCCAACCCGACATCATTTTCTCTCATTGTCACTAGAAATGGATAATAAATGCAACCTGTGCCAACATGGTCCATCCTGAAAAACAAATTTCAATATTCTCTACATTAATCCGAATGGACTATATTCCTAATTGTCTAACCACAGTAACCCTCACACCCTGGTATCCAAGTTTAATGATGAGCTTTCAAAGACATTGGCAGTTGAGACTCATTAATGAAAATAATCTAGAGGATAATGAATATAAAGATAGAAAAATTATGACTGTAGAGCAGAAAATCAGCTAAATTTACAGATCAAAATCAGAAAAAACTTACTTTGATCAGTGAACGTGGCTGATTTCTCTCACTCTCAGTGACAGATTTGGGGAAGTTTGCATTGTGGGATCAATCGAGACTGAACTCGTTTCACATCGGGTCTTTACTAAATAGCAGATATTGGAGGAGTAGATCTCATCAGATCAGACTGGGCTTAAACACAGATCTTAGAGTGAAAGATTTCAACTCAGTACAGCAGCCAGCCCTCTCAGTTTGCCTCTGAGATGCTAAAGTGGAACTGAAACAGCGAGACAGTGTTGGGATAATGTATCACTCCCGTCAGTGAACTGTGTAGACTTCATACATGAATTAACTTTCTTTGTACTTTTGATGATATATTGACACAGTTTTTGTGGATGATATATCACCTACATTCAAAATTCATAATGAGGACACCCAAACAACCCTAGACTAATAGCTTGCGAAAAAATGAATTTGGTTTGTGTGTGACAAAATGGCAAAGAGGTAAAAGTGGGTATATTAGATTGATTCCCCCCTCCCTCAGTACAGGAATTTAAATTGACTGGATGTTTAATTCGGTGCGGCAGATGGTAGAAGACTAGTTCTGTAATCGAGAGTGAAGCTGACCTACATTGGAGAATATTAATCATAGAAACTATAGCAAACATTCGAGTGAATAACAGATGTGCAAACACTTGCTTTGTATTAAAATCCTTTAGTGAAATGTTGCTTTCAAGGAGCCATGACATTGATTTGAATAATAAAACACCTATGAGCACTGCCTCATGCAGCAGCTTAAGATATAAAAACAAGCTTTGCAGTTCCCCACATCCAGACAGACCACACCCTGTGTCAGGAGGTGTTGAGCTTCCCTTTCTCACTTGGTTCCAGACCCACCTTTGACCTTCTCCCCTAACCCTCTGGAGGTTTTGATTATGAGGCTGTTCCTTTGGCACCTTCATCACAAGCCTTCATCATGAGAGCCAGGGAGTTATTTATTTTGGTGGTGACATCACTACCAATCACTATTCTGTCCTTGGCCATGCGGTGGGAGTTATTAGATAACAATGCTGCAGTCCTGGGTGATATTTCCCCCAAAGGCTGAGGCCACTTACAGCAACACCCCCACCCCCACCCCCATTTCTGCCTTGGTTTAGCTCAGCTGATTCATAGCCTTCCTGGTCCACAGCACTCCGCTCACTACCAAGAAGCATGATTGGCAATGAGCTTATCCTTCATTTCTCTATCTTGGTCTGCCCAAACCACATTGTAAGAAGGTGTGAGATGCAGATCTGCTGCAAGGCTTCTGCTGGTGAGATACCCAGAAGGGCTGAGACTGACATCCCATTTACAATATCGGATATAATCCATTGATAACAGCATCACGTCCCAGGAGCTGTGTAGAATAACCCAGGGTAATTGTGTCTCTCTCCCATTGCAATCTCTGTCCCAGTAATATTGTGGGGAGAGTACAGGCGATTGGATCTATATAGTCTCCCACTTTGAGTGAGTGAGCACTATACTGAGTTCTGCATTGAAAATGTTTTTAAAACCCTCCAATTCAGTCGGAGAATTCACTCTTCAGCTTGGACTTGAGTTATTGTGATAATGAAGATAATGTGATAACCTGTTGCACCATTCAATAAGATTATGACTGATCTGTACCCTAACTCTATCCACCAAATTGGCTTCACTTCCCTTAATAAACTTGGTAGCAAAAGTCAATCAATCTTAGATTTAAAGTTGAACTATCACCTACTGCATTTGTGGGAGGGAATTCCACATTTCTACCACCCTTTTTGTGAAGATGTGTTTCCTAGCTTCCCACCAGAGCGGCCTGGCTCTCATTTAAGGTTATGCCCCCTTGTCCTAGACTCCTCCACTGGTGGAAATAGCTTTTCTCTATCTACCCTCTCAAATCTTTCAAAATCCTAAAACCCTCAACCAAATCATTCCGTAACCTTCTATATTCCAGGGAATGCAAGCCTAGTTTATGTAATGTCCCCATATGATCTAATCCTTGGCGCCCTGGTAACATTCTGGTGAATCTGCACTGCATCCCTCCAAGACCAATATAACCCTCTGTAAGATGTGTCCAGAACTAACCTCCTGACTCCCCAAAGCCTGTCCACTATCTACAAGGCACAAGTCAGGAATGTGATGGAATACTCTCTACTTGCCTGGATGAGTGCAGCTCCAACAACACTAAAGAAGATTGACACCATACAGGACAAAGCAGCCCACTTGATTGGCACCACATCCACAAACATTCACCCCCTCCACCACCGACGCACAGTAACAGCAGTGTGTGTACCATCTACAAAATGTACTGCAGCGACTCACCAAGGTTCCTTAGACAGCACCTTTCAAACCCACGACCGCTATCATCTAGAAGGACAAGGGCAGCAGATAGATGGGAACACCACCACCTGGAAGTTTCCCTCCAAGCCACTCACCACCCTGACTTGGAAATATATCGGCTGTTCCTTCACTGTCACTGGGTCAAAATCCTGGAAACCCTTTCCTAACAGCACTGTGGGCGTACCTACACCACATGGACTGCAGCGGTTCAAGGGAGCAGCTCATCACCACCTTCTCAAGGGCAACTAGGGATGGGCAATAAATGTTGGCCCAGCCAATGAAGCCCACATCCCATGAATGAATTTAAAAAAAACTGTCCAGTTCTCCACACGTGGCCTAACCAGGAATTTTTATAACTGTAGCAAGACTTCCTCCCATTTATATTCTATCCTAGTTGTTCTCATAGCTAACATCCCATTAGCTCTTTTGATTATGTTTGTGTCTGATAGCCAATCCTAAGCTCTTTGGTATCTGTGCCCTAGAGTGAAGGAGTGGCAAATGCAGTTTAGTTTCCAGCTCCTGCTTGCTAACTAATGACCCCTGCTGGAAAGCGAAGATATAGCAGTGTGAGTAGGTACAGCAATCCCATAACCAAATTCAGGAATGTTCCCTCTTCCTGAGCTGCTTGGGTTATACTGAGTAGAAAAAACCCACCCGCAATCTCACTGCATATGGTCAACAGAGAGGATCGGCCCCACAGAGATGAGCAATAATGGGTGAAAAGCTGGAACACTGAGACTTGAGTGTTATGACTGGACGCTAATAAAACTAGAAAGAGGAACTAAACTTGGCTCAAAGCATCAGAAGATCAGCACAAACACATCGAGAACAAGAGGGAGAAGATTTCTGACCTCCAGCTGTCTCTTTGTAAAATGCCCTCACAGTACATGGAACAAGGTTAAATTCCACTGCACTCATTACTGCCTGAGGTGAAGTCTGGAAACAAGTTACCGTTTATTTAGGTCTCCCAGTTCTGAAATGCATCAACATCTGTAAGTGCTGCAGCGATGTAAGTGCTGCAGCGATGTAAGCATTCATTCAAACCAGTGGGCAGAGAAAACATTACTGTTACTGACACTGACTGGCGAGACCCCATGTTGACTGTTAAAGCATGTTTAGATTACTTGAGTATTGAAGGTGCCAGTGAGTCATACGGTTGGAAATTTAAGCCATCTCCAGAAGTGGTAATAAACAGCTGTCACAAATATTTCTCGCCAATTATACTTGGCAGTGTCCAAGATGACAATGGAAGTTTGTAGCCAAGTTAACCCTTCATGGTGATGCTTTAATTGAATAGTTGAACCTGCTGAATACTAGAATACCAAGTCTCTTTGACTATTACTGGATGTCGGAGGGCAGACCTGAGAGCTGTAATTCTTCCTATTTAATTCTGCAATCTACTGTTCTAATACATGTAATGGTTCAAGCGGGATTCTGAGCAGTGTTCTGGGCCGCACAGTTTTAACAGGTTTTAATCCCACATTATTCCTTGAAAGCCCCTAAGTCTTGACTGTTTCTGACCTGTTTCTAAGTAGGGATGGTTTCACGACAGAGAGGTGGGGGTGTGGGGGGTGGTTATGTGCCTACCTCCGCTGTGTAGAGCACTCACTAGCTTTTGTTTCAAAGTCCTTAAAGATGGTGATGAGCTTCTGACCATGTGACGCAGCTGAGTGACATTCAGTAACCAGCACATTTTACATTAAGTATGATTTTACATAAAGTTACACAATATTTACAGCTCAGAAACAGGCCATTCAACCTAATGGCCTATGCTGGTGTTTATGTTCCACATGAATCTCCTCCATCCTACTTCATCTCACCCACCTGAATGCATATTTTTCTAATCCTTTCTCCCTCATGTGTTTATCCAGCTTCCCTTTAAATGCATTTATCTTCACCTGAACCATTCCCTAAGGTTGCGAGTTTCACATTCTCACCACTTTCCCTGAATCCCCTACTGGATTTATTTATGGTTATTTTATATTTATGGCCCCTAGTTCTGGTCTCGCCACAATGGAAACATTTCCTCACATTGAATTGTACCAGTTAAGTTATTGACATTGGCGTGTGTTGGCATTGGTGGGATTCTGTTTGCTGCTAACAATGTATTTCAACCTCTAGATGTTGCTGAGGGGATTCTCATCTTCATATTAAACTGCAGTTATTATAATATGAATGTAGGCCAAAATTTATAATGGATTAATGCCACCATTAAATTCATTTGATACAAAAACATTAATACCCTATGGTGCAGTTTCCAGACACTTGGCACCACTGTTAGGCCCTTCGGGTGGATCTTTCTGTGCCGGCTGGTGTCGAGCGTGTTCGGCATTGTGAACGGACAATATGGCGAGAAGGCCAAAAATCGCTTTCACCATGTTATTTGCGATCATCCCCTCTGCCCCTCAATGGAGGGCTGCATTTCCCAGCATCGGACGTCGGGAACCTCGTTGTAATACATCTGTACATCATTATAAGGCCATCCCGCTGGAATTATCCCCCTCACCATGCCGGATTATCCGGGCACATTGGTGGGATTGAACGCCGACGTGTCTCACAACTGTACATAAGCAACATGCACCTGGTGAGCTGCACTTCACTCAGGACTTCGAGGTTTGTTTGTCTACCTCGCTTCGGGCAGCTCTCACAGCCATCAGCGCCAGACTTCACACACAGCGCCACATCACTTTTAGGGGGCTCACTTGCAGGTCTCTACCTACCAGATCGGCCATAAGACAGGAGTGGCCTTTCAGCGGCTGCAGGGCAAGGTCTTGCTTGGGGAAGGGGGAGAAGAGACCTCAGGCAAGGGAAGAGGCTGCAGGACGAGGGCTGTACTGGGGAAGGGGGGTATCCCAGGGTGTGTGTGGGGGGCACATGTTGATCTGTGCAAGTGGCCTCAAGATGGTGAGGGCTGAGGAGGCAGTCTCCAGAGGAGATGAGGCCAGAGGGAGATGTGAGGGTGTGTGTGAGAGAGTGAGTGGTGATGTCCCTTGAGCTGGGAGTGAGTGAGATGCCAGTGAATGTGTGATGGGTTTGTGAGTGTGTGAGTTTAGAGTGAGGAGATGTTGCCTTATCCTGGCTGCACGGATGAGATCATTCATTCTCTATCTGCATTGGATGGCCAACATCTTCTGTGCAGCATTGGTACTGATCACCACTGCCACCACCTCCCAAGCCAGAGTGGTTATGTTGCTGCCCCTCCTGTGGCCAGAGTAGGGGTAGAGGACATAATAGTGGGCCTCCACGGTGTCCAAAAGGCACTCAAGGGACACATCACTTAACCAAGGGGGCTGCAGTCTTCTTGCCTTTCGGGGCCATGTCTTCTGTGCAGCAGTCCTGGGCTGGTAGCACTGAGAGGTGTGTGCTCATGGCTGCACTTTAAATATGGTGCCCGGTGTGATGAAGCGGTGAGGTGCTGGTGTGGCGGGCAAAAGAGAGCCTGCCCGCCATCAAAATGGCATGTTTCCAGGGAATGCATGATTGACGAGGCAGGACTGAGACGATACAGCGTGAAAAGCCGCCATTGCGGCCGACGGGTAAAGCATCCTTCTCCCCGCCTGCCATCGCACTTAGTGCAAATCTGAGGTGATTCCGCCCTTTGTTTTAAATTCTCTTCCTCTTCACTTTTGGGTCTTCTAATTTCCTTCATCTTCTCTGCTATGTTTTTTAGACAACACCGTATCACATCCCACAGTACTTCATACTCAGTGAATTAAGTTGGAGTGCTGTGATGGTTATTATCTCCACAAATACAGCAGTCTGTATACACACAGCAAGTAGCTACAAGCAGCAATGAGATGAAGAACCAATTCAGTTTGTTATGTTTTTTACTGGTGCTGTTGGTAAAGGTTGGAATAGTTAACCAGGTCACCAGGAAATTCCCTGCTCTTGTTACAATACATCCTTGAAGCAGTGAAGCGATCTCACTTTCAAGAGGCAATCCCTCAGTTTTACAATGGAACACTAATCAACTCTTATGCTCAAGGGGTAAAGTTGGTTTGAACTCACAAACTTCCTTCTTGGACACAAGAATGAGACTAACTGATCCGAACTGACAGACTAACTTTTACTGAGCAAACTTAGAACTGATTAAAGAGCGAAAAGCCTAACATAACAAATGGAAAATTGCTTAGTGATTGCTGTATTGCCTTTAATAGTTCACACCACTCAAAGTCTGTCAAAAGCTTAATAATATTCTTTTTGATACAGACTGACTTTCTTACAGGTCATTAAGCTCCAGTCAAATGGGGGCTCATCACTGTGACACAAGATTAACTTAGTCTACACTATTTTATTCTGCCTGCCTCTATAATATCCATTCCCCAAAGACTAAATCATCACAGTCAATTTGTATGATTCCCATTTAAGTAATGGGGAAATAATTACCAGCAAAGTGAGTTTTGTTTCTCAAATATCAAAACGTCAGCTATTTCTGAAGCCTGTAGCCTGAGGGATCTCCTCCATTCCGGATACACGAAGGATCCCGAGAGTCGGAATATTTGATTTGATGTTTGCTGCACAAATGAAGCAAAATTCATAATTCAAAAACTCCCAAACCCATCTCAGGAGTAAATTGTAAATAGTGGATTTACAAGAGAGTGTGGCACACTAATCGCAGCAAATGGACCATCAGCCCTGCCTCATGACACTGGGAGTGCTTCAGAACTGTCAACTTTGGGTAACTCCTGGCATTTGACTTGTACATTCACCTCATGGCAAAGATATAAAGATGGTTAAAAAGGCGATGTGTGCTTGGTTCATTGGTCACTAGCATTCCCAAAGATCACAATTTCATGAACAATTTATTGACTTAATAACTTGTTTTAATGTATTTAATTCACAGATTATAGACAGGAGAGAGAAATGGAAACGTGCATAATAAAACATTAGCCCAGAATGAGTAAAACTTCAACTAAACTAATGTGCAACCATGTTAATTAATGCTTTAGCTTGGTCTTCTCAGCCTCTTTGTCTGTCATTTGCCTTTTCTCATCATTCTATTTTTCTCTATTCTGCTTCTTTTTATTTTTACATTCCCCCTTTTCTTAGTCTTCCTTTTTTGTCTTCATAATACTGCACAATTTGTGAGTATTTTCTTTTGCAGCTAAGGAGGTAAGGCTATTGTAGCATCCACTGCAGGCATATTGGTCATCTATTAAAATACAGGTTCAAAGCTTCTCCACAAGGGTTACGCGATGATTCTCGATATCGGTGCCACCTCATCTCCAGATCTCTGGTCTCACTCTTCAATGAAAGGAAGCAGGTGAAATGCTGAGCGTACGTGTACCATCCCTACATACATAACCAAAGTGCTCAGTGGGAAGAACAAAAGATCACAATTTCTTCCACTGTTATCCCATCAAGTGAGGGTGTGTTGATAGGTTGATACCTTCCACTAATGAGCGGTATCAGCTGTGGTTCAGTGATACTCTTACCCTTGAGTCAGAACGTTGTGAGTTCAAATCTTTCTCCAGCGACTTGATTATAGAATCTCAGCTGAACCTCTGGCCAAAATTTTCCAGCCCCCCCATGTTGGGACCGGCCATTGAAATCTCCATCCACATCGGCAGACCTGAAGATGCCACCGGTGTGAGGGGCTGGAAAATTCTAGCCTCCCAATGCAGTACCGAGGGAGTGCTGCACTGTCAGTGATGCTGTCTTTCAAATGAGACGCCCTCTCCACTATCCTCTCAAATGGATGTAAATGATCCTGTGGTATTTCCAGGAGGAGCTGGGGAGTGTTCCCTGGTCTCGCGCCGATATTTATTCCTCAAACAACATTACAAACGTAGATTATCTGCTCATTTGTGACAATGCTGTGTGTGGGATCTTGCTGTGTACAATTTACCTGGTTTAGTTCCTCTATTAAAGCAGTGATTACACATCAGAAGTATTTCATTGGCTTTGGGGAATTCTGAGTTCATGAAAAGTCTTATCTAAATGCAAGTTCTTTCCTCTTAAATATCATATCCAAGTAACACTGATTTTCTTTTTCTTTTTTAGCTTTCGTTCCTTCCCTACAATTTTCACCTTTCTACTGTTGAAGGTGTCAACAGGCTGTAGTGGTACTGCCCAGGACTCAGTACCTTGCCCAACTTGGTGTGTGCTGGCTGTGATTTTTACCATACAGAGTATCAGGGTGGGCACCACTGACATGGAATCCAAACAAGTTGAAAGGGTTTAAAGCAAATACATCTTCAGGGATAGATAATATTTATCCCAGGGCTGGAGACTGAGATTGATTGCTGGAGGTTTGAGAGACACTGACAATCACGTTTAGAATATAAAAGTCTGGTATACGGAAGGAGAAATGAAGCAGTTTCAACCCAAACTTTTAAAGGAGAATTGAGAAATTTCTGGGGCAATGGGGAAAGAGCTGCAATTAATCGCTTAGCTCTTTCAAAGAGCTGGCACAGGTGTGATGGGCCGAATGGGCTCCTTCTGTCACAGCTGAGTAAAATTTTGTCTCCATCCAATATCCGCAAATTAAGATTGGGTTTGTGGCCCATCAATTGCTTCACCTCATTCAATTCCTGAAACGCTATGGCCGGGATTGTCCGGCTCTGTCCACCTACAGGATTGTCCAGTCTCGTTGAAAGTCAAGGGGCTTTTGGCTGGGCTGCCGAATCTCCCCCGGTGAGTCTCACCATGACAGGGCCGGAAAATCCCAGCCTATGGCAGCAGCAGTGGCATCGTATCACCCCACACCCCCCACCACCACCCCAGCCCCCAACCTGTACTTGCTAACTTTAATTAACCAGTCTTGGGGAAAGTGTTGATCAGTAACCTAAAGGTTTCAGTACAAACGGAGAAAAGCACAGAGAAAACAAAGGTTCTCCGGTCAACAGTTAGATCCCTGTTTGCTGCCAGGGAACAATAATAATTCACTGGAACACCAGTGACCATCTCAGCGGTTTAGACCCTGTTACCCTGTACGGTAAAAATCACAGCCAGCACACACCAAACTGGGCAAGGTCCTGGGTCCTGGGCAGTACCACCAGAGTGAGTTGGCACCTTCAACAGTGGAAAGGTGAAAATTGTGGGCAAGGAACGAAAACTGAACAATAAAAATAAAAAAATCAGCATCACTTGTTCATGACATTTAAGAGGAAGAAACTTACATTTAGATAAGTCGATAAGAATGACCCTGTCACAGGGGCTTCTTATCCTCAGTTTCCTCCCACTTCACCATTAACTGGTCCTGCACCATCCACTGTATATTTGTGAAGCCCAGTTTGCCTTGCTCCCTGCTGTATCTGGGAGTTATCCATCACTTTCTCATCCACTCGCAGATTCTATCCAACTGGGAGAACCTTGGCTATTTCCTCCAATATACTCACTCCCATCCCTTTCCCTCTGCTTGTTTACCATCCTTAGCAGCCTATATAATGCCACCAGCGCTTAACCACTATAGAATCATAGACTGCTGCAGCACAGGAAGAGGCTATTTAGCTGTGTCAGTTCGATGGTAGAATTTTCCAATTCCAGCCAGCTTTTATTTCCCCAGATTTCTGTCAATTTTTAACAGTATTTATCCAATTCCCCATTGAATGTTATTGTTGAATCTGTTTCCACCACTCAGTGCAAGTCAAGTGGACAATTTCTCAGATAAAAAAAGGGTCATGAGGACTCGAAACGTCAACTTTGCTCTTCTCTGCCGATGCTGCCAGACCTGCTGAGTTTTTCCAGGTATTTCTGTTTTTGTTTTGGACAATTTCTCAGGCTCCTTCACCCCTTGTTCCACAGAAGAGAGGAAATGGCTGCCAAGTCTAAATGCCCCACACAGAGCTTGATTCGCTGTTGGCACCTGCAATGTTCCTCTACTAATATTTTAATACTTAGCAGAACAGGGCCCCTGTTTTATTTTAGATATTAAAGCTTTCTTTACCACTATATCTAGATAATTCTGAGCTACCTTTATAAGCCATTTATTTGTCCCTCTAGTCCCAAACAGGAATTGGGTAAATGTGATTCACATGTGAACCCCCTGGTCTTTCAACAGAGGCACATGGACTTAATCGGCTGCTGCTCCTTTAACCTGTCAAAAGGTCCTAAGATAATGAGCTGCTTCAACACAGCAATGTGCTAGCGTTATGACATCCAGGTGCACTGTGACATGAATACCTATTGGATTGGCTCACTATCTCCTCAGGCATATGCCACATCCATCATTCAAATTAAAGAGACATCTACAGTGTCCTGGGTCACCGCTCTCCTCTTGGTCTCTGGAGGTAGGTACAATACACTTATCAGCTTGTAAAATGGGTCATTTTTAAAGCAGGGATCAGCACTTTATGGAGAAAAGGAGAGAAAATCGGGCTGTTTTTAACAACCTCCCGGTTGATTGGAGATACGGGGCCAATGTGAAGAAAGCAGCAGGTCTCAGACTTCCCACTCCCAAAGCCTGGACACAATAAAAAGAGCTTTCATTTTTGTGTTGAATTTTTCTGAAGGCGTGTACCCCATCACACACTTCCATCCCCTCAAAATAGTTTAATTTAAATATTTATCCAGTCACCCATAATTTGACAGTGATCTAATGAATAAATCATTATAGCACCAGACTGAAACAATGGATTACCACACGCTCCGACGGGGAAAGTGGAATCTAGCTCACATGTGCCTCCCGTGATTATTAGGCCCAGTCTAAAATCGATCCTCCAATTGGTTTGTTACAACCCGTGGTGGAATTTCATGTTCAAGTGAATTACACTGTCACAAATGAAAACTAATTTAGTTAACAAATTAGCTCAATTTCAGCAATAATAGTGAAACAGGTCTCCAGTAATGTAAAGCTTGGTTATCCCTGACATTATATTGCACTTAACTCGACATGAGACTGGCCTAGTCTGAGAATCGAAGGAGCAGATCAAAGTTCTTACTACTGCTAACTGCCCTGTATGGAAACCGAGTCCGGTAGAAGCAAACTCACCTTAACCCTTGACATAAAGCTCGTTTTAGTCCAACGTTGTCTCCTCCTCTCCGTGAAGTGCTGACTCTTGCTTGGGTATCATGCTCAGCATCACCTCCCTACAAAGATGATCCTACATGAATGAATCTTGGCAGGGAAGTGGCAGCTTGCTTTGCAATATTGGGAAAAGGATAACTGATATCTGCCACTGTCACTGCCTGTTGCACGTGTACATACACACACAGGCACAGGAAAGACACACACAGGTCATTAAATTGGCCTATGTGTTCATGGCCAAGGACAGTCCATTCACAATGAGACAGCAGCAGACTCCTGTACAGAACAATCTACAATCCTACTTTCCAACACAGTCACTTCTTGACCCATTTGCTGTAATTTGGCAAATTCTGATCTCATGAAATGTCAGCTTTAATAAGCAGATTAGTGACCGGGGCCAAACACAACAACTTGCATTCCTACAATACGTTTTCATGGATGCAGAGACGGAAAAACAAATTGGATGCCAAGCCAAAGGAGGAGTTTGTTGGGGCGAGGAGGTGACTAAAGTTTGTTCAGTGGGATTTGGGAAGGATCTTAAAGGAAGAGAGGTGGGTTGGAGGTGGCGAGGCAGAGAGGTTCAGGGAGAAAATTCCAGACTGTGGAGCCTAGGCAGCTGAAGGCATAGTGGTCATTGGGGGAGCAAAGGAAGGAAGAGAGACACAGCAGACGACAGGGCAGTTCTGGGGGGAGATGTTCTGCAGGGGCAGAAGTTTCCTCCCGGCCCACACATGCAGGGTGAGGTTTTCAAAAGCAGATAAAAATAAAATAAACGTTTAGCAATTGAACTAATAACATGTCCCTGCTCATGTGAAAGAGTCACATAAGAGGACATGTTTTATTACATATTTATTTTCTTTATTACTTTTTGTTATATCTCTTTGTCTCTCGGAGGCAGCTCCGTGCCTCAGGGAGAGTATACAGTGCGCATTCACGTGCAGACGCAAAGTTAGCCCTCGGCCTGCTCACCCTCCTCCCTCCCCCTCACACAGGCTCAGCGCTGCCCCTTGCATTTCACGCTGGGCGGGCCTGAACTGGCCCACCAGCCTGACACCGTGGCGCAGTGCCGATCGCGGGCAGTGGTCAGCTTCCCGACCGCCCCTTACCCACCCCCCACCGAGCCCGCCCGTCAAGGGCAAAATTCTGCCCCAGGGGTTGAGGAAGTTGAGGAGGTGGAGAAGAGTGAGGCCATGAAAGAGTTAAACACAAGGCTGAGAACTGAATAATTGAGGTGCTGGGGAACCAGGAGCGAGGGCAGGGGTGATGGGTTTCAGTTTGAATTCATTGCATTTAGTTTCATTATAATATCCTTCCTGGGCTTTGAGATGACACTGAGCAAAGATTACCATCTGTGCTTCTGCACAATTCCTATGGCTGCTGTTTAAATAATTAGCTCGTAGCTGCATTAAGATACTGACCCGAGGGCTCTGATATCACACGCTCAGGGACATACAGTCATCTTTTCACACTACCATTTCTTTGCAAAAATGTTCTGCCTACTGAAACATCACACACAACTGGCAATGACCTAAGGCAGCCATTTCCATAATGCAGCAGTCACTTTTCTGTAGAAGTGGAGGAATAGGCATGAGGGCTGAATGGCCTCACCCTGTTCCTATCTTTCTACAATCCCGAATCCAGGAATCTGCATGTTACCACAATCAGGGCCGATGGCTCCTTCAGCCTTTCGCACCCAGAGCGGAATTTCGAATTTCGAAGCAGTGAAGTATTTAACACACATGCGGGCTCACATGTGATATGAAGCTATAAAGTAACACAGGCCAGGAATCACTGTAATTAAGGGGAGATTGAGTTCTCGCACACAATCAATGGAGAGTTACGTTTGATAAACCTTTCAGCAAATGCTAATACTTCAGCTGAAGGGCTTTGTCACTGGATCAGTTTCACCCCCTGTGAGATTATCAAACACGGTTTTGCTCGGTTTGAAAACTACTTGTTTAAATATTGGATTGACGATGGCTGCTCCTGCAGTACAGGGAGCAGGAGGGATGAAGCAGAAAATGTCAGGTGGAATTGAAAGAAGCTTATTCAGTACAAGGTCTGATAGGATGGGGTTTGTGGAAGAGTGCATGGGGATGTGATGATGAGTTGATGAAGCACACATCTGGTGCTGACCCAGTCTCCCCTTCCTTGAGATGGAGTGCCACACCTTGGGGCGTGGGACAGAAGCAGGAGTTTCAAAGGTGGATTAAAGCTTCTTGTGGTATTACATTGTCGCTTATTTTAGCATTTTTATTGCCTTCAAAGGTTTTTTTAATGCAAAATTGCCTTGCCCAGACAACATGCTCCAGCAGAAAGGAAGGGCAGAATTCTCCCAGAATTGCAGTAAGTGCGGTATCGGGCGAGTAAAATGGAGTCCTACCCGCTGATGAAAATGGCGGGTTTTCACGCTGTATCGTCCCGAGACCACCTCATTATTTATTCACTCCCGTCAAACACACTGCGCCCATGGTGGGTGGGCTCTCATTCGCCTGCCCGCCATCACCCCGCTGTTACATCAGGCCGGCCGCCATCTTTAAAAGGCAGACGCCAGCAAAGTGCTCATTGCCACCAGCTCACCACCGCTGCCCAGGAGACATGGCCAGCAAAGTGCTCATCGCCACCAACTCACCATCGCTGCCTGGGAGACATGGCCAGCAAAGTGCTCATTGCCACCAGCTCACCATCGCTGCCTGGGAGACATGGCCAGCAAAGGGAAAAAGACTGCAGCCCCCGCTTTAATGACGGGTCCCTCGAGCGACTGCTGGATGCTGTTGAGGCCGCCGGGATGTGCTCTACCCCCGCTCTGGCTGCAGGATGGGCAGCAAAGTCATCAACCCGGCTTGGGAGGCGGTGGCAGTGGTGGTCAGTGCCAATACCCTTCAGAAGAGGACAGCCACTCAGTGCCACCAGAGGGTGAATGGTCTCCTCCATTCCACCAGGGGTAGGTCACTTTTTTCATCACTTCCGTCTCACACACTCTCAAACCCATCACACACCCACAGGGCCCTCACTCACTGCCAGTTCAAGAGGCATCACCATTCACTCTCTCACACACACCGTCATTGTCCTCATCCCGTCCATGGGATCACTCACCACCCACACAGCCGGGCATACTTATCACCTGGCCTGGCAGGCATCCTGATACATTCTCCCCATCTCTATCCACGTAGGACAAACCGGCGCAGAACAGGAGGGGAAGGTCGCAGACAGGTGGAGGGATGCCGGAGATCAAAGTTCTGACAGAATTTGAAAACAGAGCCATCCAGCTGGCCGGCGATGACTGGGACCGGTCCTGTGCTGACAGTGAGGTCAGCGCTGCTCTACCAAGTGAGGACCCAGCAGTGCAACATCCATCAGGTAACCATGCTGTGAGTGATGTTTCCTGTTCCGCAGTCCCCTGTCATGTACTAGTTATCTCCCCTTGCTTTCGCAGGCACACCTACCAAACAGCTGACAGAGTCCATGACCCAGGGCCTCCAGTCCAGCCCAGAAGAAACCTCTGAAGAAGAATCTGAAGGCACCCTCCCTGAAGTCCCGTCACCACGCTCACCCTCACCCTCCACCAGCGCAGAGACACACACCTCGGTGGGACCTAGCTTTACAGTAGCCTCACGATCACAATCTGGTGAGCACCTCACACAGTCTGATCCACAGCAGGCGGAGGCAGGGACTCCCCAGGTCCCCGGCACTCGGAGGACGGCTGGAGGCCAGAACATTGCTGAGTCCGAGTCAGATGATGAGCCTCTGGACTCGGTCATGTCACAGTTGCTAGAGCTGCAAAGGCAAGCTTGGGGACAACAGGAAGGGATGTCCGCTGCACTCCTCAGATTGCAAGGCACGGTGGAGGAGTCCATCCATCTTCAGGCTGAGGTGATAGCGCCGGCATTGCAACGCACCAAGGTGAACAGTGGCAGGATGGTGGCTGCCATGGAGACCTTGGTCCAGGACCTCGCTCCTGCACTGCTGTGCGGGCTCAACTCCATCACTGACGCCATAGTTGGCCTCCAACAGTGTGTATGCAAGAGGGGTGTAGGGCAGCTCGATCTCACTCCAGCTACCCCTTCCCCTCATGGAGTCAGCCAGGGGCCCTCGGGCACCCATAGGGAGGAGGATCAGCAAGTGCACAACCCGGGGCCATCCATCCAGGTGACTCCGGGAGAGTCCGGCCCATCCAAATCCCCTCTTCCTGTGACCCCCACAGCTCCAGCTCCACAGGCTGAGGAGGGGGCCACTGCCACACAGCAGGACCCCAAAAGCAGGCCGGGGCCCTCCAGGTCTCGACCCTCCAGAGGACGCCCGTCAAGACCATCACAGACAGGGTGTCACAGTCAGCAGGTTGTCTCCACCTCCACTGCGGATGTCCAGGGAGCACCACGATGTAACGGCAGGGTTAGGAAGGTTAAGGAGAATTAACTCTTTTTTTATAGAGTCAACCAAATAAACTAAATTAACAAAGTGAGGGATAAAGTAAACACAGCCCCTAAATTAGGTTAGTTGTAAAACCAAAGGCAAAGTTTAAAGAAAACTTACAAACATCAAACCAAAATGTGATTAACAGGATCGATAAAGCACCCCAGTCCCCGCGGTGCCCACCGGGTACGGGAGGCCTCAACAGTGCCAGCAGACACCGCGTGCTCCCTCTCCAGGGACACCCAGGCGCGAACGTAGTCGTGGAAGAGGGGCAGAGAGTCAGGTTGGACAACCCCCTCGACCGCCCGCTGCCTGGAGGTGTATAGCCTGGGCAGGGGTGTTGATCACTTGTACAAACTGTTCACTATTGTGAATAAACTCCTAGGAATGTCACCCCCCCTGCCTGTGGCTCCTTGTTCTGAGAGCAGATTTGAAACTTTTCTGCACAAGATAAAGGCAGGTGTCTCAGTCCAGGGCCTCTTCCCTGTGCTCTGTGCAGCCTTCAGACTAAAGTGATGGTCCGGCCTCACACTCCCTGGAAACATTACTGATGCCTGCACCTCAGCAGTGCTGGTCATTGCTGCCAGAATGTAGTGGGCAGGTGTCACAGAGTTCTCTCATTCTCTCTGTGTGTTCTCAGGACCTTTAAGGTGGGGCTGGCCCCCATCACACCAGCATCTGTGACCAGTGATGCTGTGCACCAGCTCCTGAAGGGCTGAGGTGCTGAAGGCGGACACAGCATCAGATGTGTCCAAAGTTTCATGGCTGCATCTCTGAGATGGCTCTGATCACGGAGCGTAAGCGAGCTGCACTCTACCGGACAGGAGTCAGACATTCTCAGAGGCTGTGTGAAGATCTATGGAGTGTCCTCACTGCATGTTGTCATCATCCTCCTGTGATTGAGCGGCTATTAGGGCCTCCACTGCATCTCCATGACAGGAGCATTCTCACAGAGGGTATTAGCCCTGCCATAAGCCAGACTGGAGTCAAACATTCACAACTGTGATCAATGGGGTCACCTCACTGCATGTTGTCATCATCCTGCACAAATCTGGCAGCTATGAGGGCCTCCCGAACGCGCCTGCCTCGTCTGGCCAGTGCGAGAGCCTCATCCCCGTCATCGTCACCACCAAGGACCCCCTCACCCTCATTCCTGTCGGCATTCTTCTCATCTGAGGAGACCTCCAGCTCCTCCATCTCCTCCTCAGCCAGTTCTTCACCCTGTTGCAGCGCCAGGTTGTAAAGGGCACAGCAGACGACGATGATGTGTGACACCCTCTGTGGACTGTATTGCAGGGCTCCACCAGACCGATCCAGGCACCGGAACCTCACCTTCAGCATCCCGATGGTCTGCTCCACCAAGTTGTGAGCTGCAGTATGAGCCTCATTATAGCGTCGCTCTGCTGCAGTCTGAGGCCGCTGCTCGGCATCATCAGACACGGACTCTGCGGGGAGCCCTTGTCCCTGAGGAGCCAACCCTGCAGCCTCTGTGGATCCTGGAAGATACCAGGGATCTGCGAGCGACTCAGGATGTAGGCATCGTGCACAGTCCCTGGAAACTGTGCGCACACCTGCAGGATGCATTTCTGGTGGTCGCACACCAGCTGTACATCCAGTGAGTGGAGGCCCTTGTGGTTGATGAAGTCACCGAGTGTAGCGATGGAGACCTGAGCGCCACATGAGTGCAGTCAATCACACCCTGCACCTGTGGGAATCCCGAGATCAGAGTGAATCCAATGGCCCTGGCATCCTGGCTATCCCAGTCCTGGGCGAAATGCACAAAGTTGTTGCCATGGAGAAGATGCATCTGTGACCTCATGGATGCATTTGTGGGTGGCGGATTGTAAAATCCCACA
Organism: Cetorhinus maximus; assembly: GCF_964194155.1. Classification (NCBI taxonomy): domain Eukaryota; kingdom Metazoa; phylum Chordata; class Chondrichthyes; order Lamniformes; family Cetorhinidae; genus Cetorhinus; species Cetorhinus maximus. The sequence goes on along the minus strand of NC_135910.1, from coordinate 20,225,625 downwards.
GAAGTCGCCTGTGGAGCCCTGAAAGGAGCCACTAGCTTAGAAATTGAGCGCCGTGGTCACTTTCACAGCCACTGGCAGTGGATGCCCTCCATGTCCCCTTGGCACCCCTCAGCAGTCGACTGCAGGGTCAGGCATCATTTTCCTTCGCTGCCTGACACCCCTGAGGCCTGTAAACAACAGGCGAGCTGAAAACAACAGGTGAGCTGAAAACAACAGGCGAGCTGTAAACAACAGGCGAGCTGAAAACAACAGGCGAGCTGTAAACAACAGGCGGGCTGTAAACAACAGGCGAGCTGTAAACAACAGGCGAGCTGTGAACAACAGGCGAGCTGTAAACAACAGGCAAGCTGTAAACAACAGGCGAGCTGTAAACAACAGGCGAGCTGTAAACAACAGGCGAGCTGTGGCGGAAGCTGCTGATCATTAATCTCAGTTCCCCCAAAGTGAAGGCTGCCAAGTGCACGTTGCCTGTGCGCTGTTGTGAAATGTGTTGAATTGCTTTCCCACCGACATGGATGGACAATATGGCGGAGTTCCAAGAGCCTGGCGGGATGGCCTTTTGGTTACACACTAATATATTGTGATTAGCTCCCCGCCGACTGGTGGCGGGAAACATGGCCCACCATCGGTGGACTGAGTGGATGATCGCCACCTGCCTGCACGGCCGTTGTGAAGCGATTTGCGCCATATTTTCCACACATGCCGCCTCTCACGCCCATCGCCAGCGGGCTAGGGAAATTCTGCCCACAGTCTTTCATTTCTATAGAGCCTCACAGCCAAGCACATTTCGGAGTGATCACACTGTTGTGATGTAGGAAACACAGCAGCCAAATTACACACGGTGAGGCCACACAAACAGCAACATGATAATTATCAGATAATCTGGTTCGGTGAAGTTGCTGGAGGGATAAGTATTGGGACAAATTCCAAAATCTACCAAATAGTGGTCATAGCTCCTAAAGGGAAGGTGGGGCCTGAGTTTAGTGGCATCTCAGACAGTGCAGCAGCCCCTCAGCATCACATGAAGAATCAGCCTGAGTTACACGGTCAGGTCTCTGGGGTAAGAGGTAAACACATGACCTTCTGACTCAGAGGCAAGAGTGCATTGAGCAAACTGTAAATGCCGGAGCACACAGGAGGGTTTGTCCTATCGCTCCCAACACAAACCTTTCAAAGTATTAGGGTAGGAGTGTTACACACAGGGGGAGGATCCTCTCATTTTTCCTCTCACTACCTGTCCATAAACAGAAAGGCGTTTTGATTTGTTTCTTTTTAATAAGTATTTCCAAATCCTTCCGCTTTGGTCTGATCCAATTCCCACTAACAACCCCACAGTAAACTCAGGGTAGGATGAACTCAGGAAGGTTAGTTTATTGCACACATTCAAAGACCTTGAAAAGGAGGGTCCACAACATCCCCCTCCACACACACGCAGCAAAGACAGGGGATAGAGAAAGGAAGGTTTTCCAGTGCAGAGACCACAGAGAAAATAAATATTGGTTGATGTGAGGTCCAGGGTGTAGAATCAGAGCCCCATGAGGAATTCCTTCACAGGGGTTGATGGACTGCAAACCGGTGCTGTAAATTCAATTTTCCAATGGTGTTGGCCTCACAGGATGAAATAGGCAATGCAGAGATGAATCTGTCTGTAGGTGACTGGACATGACTTTCAGCTGAGGGAGGGTAAAATGGGCCAGTATCCAGCCTGGCCAGAGCTCCTTCTGTCTGGCCTGCTGGTCAGATGTTAAAGCAACAGACTGGCTTGCAGCCCAGGCAGACAATTTTAAACTGTTCCACACACCAGAGTCTTAGGGCATGTGATCTTACTCTCCACAATATCTTCAACAAAGGATGTTTATCTAGTGTCTGGAAATTGGTTTTGTGCTCCAGGCTGATAACGTCTCAGCCATTATGGTTTGAAAGAACTGCTGCTTGTTGAGGGTCTGGTGTTTGGGAAGTCATGGTCTCTGCAGACTCTCTGAATCCACTGGCAGGCTTGGTTTATCAAATATAAATAGCCAGGGCCATCCCTAGTGGGGGCACGGGGCCTGGGACAAATCACACTGTGTGGGCCCCTCGTAACACCTTTAGACAAGTTTCCTCTGATGGCTGGGCCCCTGAGTGTGTGTGCGAACAGGAGAACCAGCAGCATCCCAGCGACTGAGCGCTCGATTGCCAGCGCATGCTGCACAATTCACTGCGGTAACCGTGGTGCAGGTAAAACTACATCTTGCTTCCGAGGCTGAACGCAATTGTTGACTCTCCTTCTGTTGAGGAGAAATTCATGATCTCTAAGGGATTCCGTTATAACATTTTTCACAAACACACCCCACACCCCAGCTGGAGAAAACGTCAAGGCCGGAATGTTCCAACCCCTGAGGCCGACAGGATCTTCTGGTCCCGACAAGGTGAATGGAAATTTCAATGGCTCATGGGAGCCCGCCGCAGGGGGGGATGGAAAATTCCGGTCTAAACGTCGGAGTGGGGACATTCACTACGTTCAACTTTTTAAAAAAAAATAACAAGCACAATGGAATAAATAACCTGACTTTAAAAAAAAGACTGTCCATCTTCCAAAGTTAAGTAAATGTTAGTTGCAAATGCGTCTTGGAAAGAAGGTAAAATAAGAAATGGAGGGTTTCAATTGCCTGGGACCAAAAAGAAACACAGCGAGTGAGTGACTTATCCTGCAGGTCAGACGCTGTGTGCGAAACTTCCGTTTTAAAGATGTTAACTAGTTCAGAATAGTTCATCTTGCCCCCTCCGCGGTGTTAGAGTTGGAGTAAAAGCCACTCCACCATTGGCACTGAGGCCAGCGCTGCTGTCTCCAAGAGTGGTGGAGGGTGCTGAGCCCGCACTGCACCTCTGGTCGCTTGGCCCACTGCCTTGGCAGGGATTTATCCCAGCTCATTTGGTTTTAATCTGCTCTCTCTTCTACCCTTTTGAGTTTTGGAGAGTGGTTACCTGCTTCACTTATATCCATCAGTAAATGCTCATTTTGAGCTTGGAGTGCGAGAGACAGCGAATCAGCTGGTATGTGCTACAGGCTGTATTACGCCTGGCACCCTGATGTCAAAGTGCGGGGCCCCCCCCCAAAACATGGGGCCCGGGTCAGGCGCCCTGATTCTCCGTACCCTAGGAACGGTTCTGCAAATGGCCTCTGAAGTCGGGCTGTGCAGTCCCCAGGTGGTCTGTTAGCAGCTCATCGGGAATAGCGAGCTGTGACATTTCCCAAACTGCAAAGCAGCTTCTTTTGTTCCGATGACTCAGGCAGTGACTCTGAGACAGAGGGTCAGCCACCTTAATAGTCTTTGCTCAGCCAAAAGGTCCAGTTTAAAATGAAGAAATAGCAATGAGGATATATTGTTATAAAAATATACAGTTAGGTTCTGTTCTGTCACAGAAGCCTTACTTTTTAACTTGCAAAACTACTGACAGCCAGCCTGATAAGGATGGTAAACACACACTGATTGAAAACGCTACACTCATTTACACATGTCCTGAACGTTATTTAATCGATGGATTTTTGAAAGGTGTTTTTAGGATTACATGTTGGTTTAATGCAAATAAGCATTGAGACTCTGAGAGACATCTGAGGCCATGATTGCTCTGCATTTCTGTTCTCTCTTTCAGTCACAACTCCAACAGGGGATACCGGTGAAGGTTTCCTACAGGAAAGTAATAACAAGGGTTGCCAACCCTCCAGAATTGCCCGGGAGTCGGTAAGATTTAAAAACCTATCATCACATCACTGTGAGCAGCACCTGGGGAAAAAAATCATCCGGGTATTAAAATAAATCTTCAACGTTTTGGTTATCACTTATTAACAAAAAACCTAAGATGGAAAAAGGCTGTTTGAAGGACAGTCAAAAATCATCCAATCAGGTATCGGGAAGTCTTTGTTTTCCAATTGGCTGTGAGAAGGTAGAGCATCACAATGTTGGCGTGTCAAGTGACCAATAGTGAGAGAGTGAGGGGGGGGGGTGGGTGATTGGTGGCAGGAAGTCATGTGATGATACCTCCAGAATGATGTCCAATCAGAGTCGGCAACCCAAACATTAACCAGGCCTTATTTAAAGAAAAATAAAGGCTTGCATTTGCCATCCTTATCAGGCTGGCTCTCGGTAGTTTTACATGTTAAAAAGTAAAAAAAATGTATCATCCAAAAGACAGCACCTCTGACTGTGCAGCACTGGAACATCAGCCTTGATTTTTGTGGGATTTGAGCCCACAACCTTGTGTTTACAGACAACTGAGCCACAGCTGACACTATTACATATTATACACACGCTAATATATACGTGCTCTTCCTTTTAATTATGACTTTGAGTGAAGGGTCATCATCCGGGACACCTGAGGACTGAAAGGCATGGTAGAGGGAAGTTCGAGGCTTTTGTTTTTGTCCCCAGGTTTTGGCAATTTAAGGCCTCAATCGTTGTCCATCCTCAGTTTCCCTGAAGCGATGATGATGTTCCTGGCTCAGAATTACACCAGAGCTGAAACTCTCTCGCGTGCAGATCTTCCTGTTCTGAACTTACTCCAAAGTTTCCTGCAAAAACAATTTGGATATGTCGCCCAGTGAGCAAAATGGTGAATCAGGCACCTCAAAGTCAGCACAGCCAATCTCCTTGTACCTCAAGAAACTAGTTAACCAGATCGCTAGTCTCACAGAGCAAGCCACTGAATTCTCAATCTTAAATTCTTTCCCAATGCTGAACATTGTTTGAATTTTGGACACATTCGTCTACAGTGTTCAGCTTTCAGGATCATTTTAAATTTAGCGTTTTTTAAAATATCTCTTTAGCAGGTGACACTGATTATTAAAGTTATCTAAAGAGTCTCTGATTAACTAAATCTTCATTTTCATTAATGATGTGTTAGTCAGTGCTCTATACTGTATAAACTATATACAAACTAACACAAAATGACAGAGAAACATTTCAATGGGTTTTAGTTCAGATTTAAAAATATCAAGATAAGCAGAGATTTTATTTTAATCAATTATTTTGAACGCATGAATTTAAAATATTGACAGGTCACATCAATTGATTGAATGATGTTGTACTGACCCTGAGAGAGCTCTACATCAGGATGATAACTGATGTCAAAATATAAATTTACTAGATACATAAGAGTCCATTTGTGTGATTGCAGCCTGTGGGGCTGAGGCTTCTCAGCTTTAATGGTGCTTCGAGGATGGGGATCTGAGTCATAAAGAACATCAATAACAGCCGATCAAGACCCACCTTTCAACCTTTGCCTGTGGCAGGAAAACAAGAGTAAATCCAGGAAATTGGCAATCGCCATTGGCTTGAATGGGAAATGGGCTGAGGGAGGGGAAGGTGATGTGGGGGTGGAGAGTGGAGAGGGGGGCCGCTATGTTAATCAATTTTCCAAAGTTTTAGAAATGATCTCAATGGAACTATACAAAAGCACTAGGAAATTATACCAGCAAAACTCACTCACACTGTAAATTCATCTGTTTTTTGCATTGGGAAACCTAACTCAACACTAGAGGTGTGTCATTCCAATGGGGTAAGTGTCGTGAAGCTATGAATGTATAACATATTATTGGAAAACATTTTTCTTTTAAAATAGAGGTTTAGTCTGTGGGTGTGGCTTAATTGGATAAAGCCAGCTAGTCTGGGTGCTTTGATGTGCACTAGTTTTGATATGTAAGACAGATAGAGGGCATTTGCATTTTTTGAATAGAGCATTCAAGAAGTGGGGTGAAATCTGGCACCTAGTGAGCAGATACCAAGCAATATCTTTATATTGCTAATAAAATTGATACTATGAAAGGGGTTTTATTGTTGGAAGAGGTTGTTGATACAATGAGAATTTACATTCAATGGGGGTGGTAGGTATAACTTCAGCAGTTTTGTGTGTGCAGGGCAGAGACAATGTGAGATCAAAAGGCAGCTGTAAGCCTCCAACTGTCTTTACAGGAACCAACGTGAAAAGAACCTCATTTTGAATTCATAAGGTGAAAATGCTTTGCCTGGTGTCTGGTTAAGTCTATGGGTTGCTGTTGCCTCAATGGAGATTAGTTTGGGAATTTGTTAAAAGTTATGATTGTAGTAATTTGTAGCATATGTATATATTTAACTTGGGTAAATTGATAAAATGTTTCATTTAGCTTAATATAAAACCTCTCGAGAACTGGTGGTATGATTCCAGAATTTAGAGTTGCAACTCAAACATAACACTTAAAATTATAGGTTATGACAGTTGTTTAAAGTTTCCCTCTGGGATTTTTAAATAACTCAGCTTTACCAACTGCACCGGTCATAACATAAGTCTCCAGGAGATTCTTGTCACTGTAGCTTGTCACCTTAGAGGGCATTGGAGTCAATTTTTAGGTGGACATTCACTTCTCTGAAGAACATTGGTGAACCTGTTGTGTTTCTACAACAACCCAACAGCTTTCATTGTCTTGGTGGTGGTGTAGAGAGCAGAGTGTATAAGGTGGAGTTTGTGAAACTCAGCAGCAAAGTTCACAGCAACTGTCATGATAAACCCGGGAAAGAAAAGAGGCGGGTCAATCCTACAAGCATCTGCTTGTATCATGGCTAAGATTGTGAGGAGTGTTTGAAGGGACTCGCCAGGGGTACAGCTGTATTCAAATCTTGCGGAGAGTTAAACTTTTTAGAGAGTTAACAGTTGTTGAAGTAAAGAGACTGAAAGGGGGAAACCAAACTACTAGGAGGCAGCTACCACCTCTCACAGTGTATACTAACAGTGAATGTAATGTTTAGAGGACCAGGCCTCTTATATGTGACTCATTGTGTTTCATTTAAGGGGAGGCGATGGCGCAGTGGCAATGACGCTGGACTAGTAACCCAGAGACCCAGGGCAATGCTCTGGGAAGGTGAACGGGTCCCCATCTGCCACCCTCCCACCTGACTAAATGTGCCCCCCCCCACACCCTCCACCCCCAGCATCAAACTCACCGCAGTAGGAGGGTATTAAATTCCACTCACTATTTCAGTAAATGAGTGGTCGATCTACAGAATATGCCCCCAAGGGAAGTGTTGGAAACAGTATTGGCTCATCAAATAAAAACCAAGGTGGATTTCTTTTATAAATTAACATTTTCTGATTCAGGAAATGAGTATTTTGAGATGTGACACATGCCCAGGAGGAATAGCTAACTTTAATAAGGGCATAAGAACATAAGAGAAAAGAGCAGGAGTAGGCCATTCAGCCCTTTGAGTCTGTTCCGCCATTCATTGAGATTGGGGCTGATCTTCTACTTTGATACCGTTTTCCTGCTCTATCCCCGTATCCCTTCATGTTTTTAATATGTAGGAATCTATCGATCTCAGTCTTGAACATACTCAATGGCTGAGCCTCCACAGGGGAGACAATTCCAAAGATTCATCATCCTCAGTGAAAAAAATCCTCCTCGTCTCAGTGTTAAATGGTTTACCCCTTACTCTGAGACTGTGTCTCCTGGTTCTAGAGACCCGCCCCCCTCCACTCCACCTCCAGCGAGGGGAAACATCCTTCCTGCATCTACCAGTTGAACCCTGTAAGAATTTTGTATGTTTGAACGAGATCACCTCTCATTCTTCTCAACTGCTGAGAATAAAGGCCCAGCCTCTTTAACCTTTAGACCTAGGGGGGGGTGGGTTTTACGGGGGAACAAATTCCTCACCCACCCAATTTGGCTGTTTTGCAGTGAGAATACGCTGGGGGTGGCCGGGCGGGATTTCCACCTCAGGGGACAGGAGGTCCTGCCCTTGAGAGCTGCCGGCCAACCGGATTGACTCAGCAGTGCCAGATGCAAGCGGTGGCCACTACTGGGACTACAGGCCTTCCCCGGGAAAGGGGAACACAGATACTGGGCTTTAAGGTAAGTCTGGGCATTTTGGTTAGGGAGGGATCAGAGGCATCAGAAAAGCGGGGGTGGAGGGTTGAGGGTGGGGTGGGGGGGAAAGGTTTTGGAAGCATGGATGGGAGGCACAAAGGGGGATGCCATCTTGGGGCAACCCCACAGAAAGGGTGGCATAAGGTGAACTAAATGAATCTGGGTCTGTTTTAGTCCAGCAATTCCTATTGTCTGAGTTCAAAGATGAAGCAGGGTCCTGGGGAGACAGGGTTCCCCTGCATGAGTCAATGTCTTCACTGGGATAACATTGTACCATATTCAGGCCACACTTCAAATTAATTTCTTTTCAAACTGAAGTTAATGCAATACCAGATGGTCCAGGAAGGCATTTTCAGGAACTCCCTCTGGAGAGTGCCTTTAAATGTCCATGCTATTTCTGTTAAACAGTATTTAAATGCTTACGCTGATTGGCAATCTGTATTGTTTCCAAGTGTGCTCATGACCTCTCTCCCAGCCTGCTGTGACCCTTCACTAAACCTGCTCTGCTAATTCCTGGGCTTTTTTATACCGTAGAGAACTCATTTTGAAATTTGTTTTCACACACAGCTGGCTTGTATCATCTGGTGCCACTCACAAACTCGCTATCAGTAGAACCAAACATATGGGTAGTAAACAGAATCCTCTGGAGTTCACCAATCAGGTCTGCACTGGTGCCTTTATCATATGAGCCACCCAGTCCAAACTTTCCAATTCCCCATACACTTCAATATCCCAACCAGCCTAATCCCACTGTCCCACTCATTCCCCATACACTTCAATATCCCAGCCAGTCTAATCCCACTGTCCCACTCATTCCCCATTCACTTCAATATCCCAACCAATCTAATCCCACTGTCCCACTCATTCCCCATACACTTCAATATCCCAACCAGCCTAATCCCACTGTCCCACTCATTCCCCATACACTTCAATATCCCAGCCAGTCTAATCCCACTGTCCCACTCATTCCCCATACACTTCAATATCCCAGCCAGTCTAATCCCACTGTCCCATTCATTCCCCATACACTTCAATATCCCAACCAGCCTAATCCCACTGTCCCACTCATTCCCTATACACTTCAATATCCCAACCAGTCTAATCCCACTGTCCCACTCATTCCCCATACACTTCAATATCCCAACCAGTCTAATCCCACTGTCCCACTCATTCCCCATACACTTCAATATCCCAACCAATCTAATCCCACTGTCCCATTCATTCCCCATACACTTCAATATCCCAACCAATCTAATCCCACTTTCCCATTCATTCCCCGTATACTTCAATATCCCAACCAATCTAATCCCACTGTCCCATTCATTCCCCATACACTTCAATATCCCAACCAGTCTAATCCCACTGTCCCATTCATTCCCCATACACTTCAATATCCCAACCAATCTAATCCCACTGTCCCACTCATTCCCCATACACTTCAATATCCCAACCAGTCTAATCCCACTGTCCCACTCATTCCCCATACACTTCAATATCCCAACCAGTCTAATCCCACTGTCCCACTTTCTCCCATACACTTCAATATCCCAACCAGTCTAATCCCACTGTCCCACTCATTCCCCATACACTTCAATATCCCAACCAATCTAATCCCACTGTCCCATTCATTCCCCATACACTTCAATATCCCAACCAGTCTAATCCCACTGTCCCACTCATTCCCCATACACTTCAATATCCCAACCAGTCTAATCCCACTGTCCCATTCATTCCCCATACACTTCAATATCCCAACCAGTCTAATCCCACTGTCCCATTCATTCCCCGTACACTTCAATATCCTAACCATCCTAATCCCACTGTCCCATTCATTCCCCATACACTTCAATATCCTAACCATCCTAATCCCACTGTCCCACTCATTCCCCATACACTTCAATATCCCAACCAGTCTAATCCCACTGTCCCATTCATTCCCCATACACTTCAATATCCCAACCAGTCTAATACCACTGTCCCACTCATTCCCCATACACTTCAATATCCCAACCAGCCTAATCCAACTGTCCCATTCATTCCCCATACACTTTAATATCCCAACCAGCCTAATACCACTGTCCCACTCATTCCCCATACACTTCAATATCCCAACCAGTCTAATCCCACTGTCCCACTCATTCCCCATACACTTCAATATCCCAACCAATCTAATCCCACTGTCCCACTCATTCCCCATACACTTCAATATTCCAACCAGTCTAATCCCACTGTCCCACTCATTCCCCATACACTTCAATATCCCAACCAGTCTAATCCCACTGTCCCATTCATTCCCCATACACTTCAATATCCTAACCATCCTAATCCCACTGTCCCACTCATTCCCCATACACTTCAATATCCCAACCAGTCTAATCCCACTGTCCCATTCATTCCCCATACACTTCAATATCCCAACCAGCCTAATCCAACTGTCCCATTCATTCCCCATACACTTCAATATCCCAACCAGCCTAATGCCACTGTCCCATTCATTCCCCATACACTTCAATATCCCAACCAGTCTAATCCCACTGTCCCATTCATTCCCCATACACTTTAATATCCCAACCAGCCTAATCCCACTGTCCCACTCATTCCCCATATACTTCAATATCCCAACCAGTCTAATCCCACTGTCCCACTCATTCCCCATACACTTCAATATCCCAACCAATCTAATCCCACTGTCCCACTCATTCCCCATACACTTCAATATCCCAACCAATCTAATCCCACTGTCCCACTCATTCCCCATACACTTCAATATTCCAACCAGTCTAATCCCACTGTCCCATTCATTCCCCATACACTTCAATATCCCAACCAGTCTAATCCCACTGTCCTGCTTCTTTCACTCTTTAAACAAAGTTTTATTTTCTAATATTCTCTTTAATTTGATTTGTGTTTGTTTGTCCTCTCACTGCTGTATTACTGATCAATGGATTAAATCCATCACTGATTTCCTGAGCAGTTCTACAGAAACTCCAAGATCTCTGTAGATCCCTGTTTTCGCACTAACCGCTGTAACTGCACAAGTCCCTCTCTTCAGAACCATAAACATCATTCCTGGGACTACCCCAGTGAATCTATGCTGCACCTTGAAGAAGAGTCATACAGACTCGAAACGTTAACTCTGTTCCTCTCTCCACAGAGCCTCTCAGACCTGCTGAGTTGGTCCAGCATTTTCTGTTTTTATTACTTTTTTAATTGTGTTCCTCTCCTCTCTATAAGACCTGTGGAAAACTGCACACCATACTGCAACTGCTGCATTTCTAAGGTTTTGAACAATATACCAAATAGTCCCAGTGGAGTTCAAAACCCTGTGTTACAAACATGCAAAACAGGAGCAGGAGAAGGCCATTCAGCCCCTCGAGCCTGCTCCACCATTCACTAAGATAATGGCTGATCTGTTTGCGTTTCGAACTCCACATTCCCATCGACCTCTCATAACCTTTGATTCCCTGGCCTAACTAGAATCTATCTACCTCGGCCTTAAGAATATTCAGTGACCCCACCTCCATCGCCTTCTGAGGCAGGGAGTTCCAAATTCTCACAAACCACTGAGGGAAATAAATTCTCCTCATCCCTGTCCTATAGGCAGAGATTTGTGCTGGAGCACCCGACCCTCTCGAGGGTAAGATGAGGCGCAAAACATCGGGCGAGCGTCCCGATGTCATCACACACTCGTGCGATATGTCGGTGGCAAAGTCACATGAGCAGGGACATGTTTTTAACAGTGCTAACTTTTTATTTTTAATGTTATAAATCTTTAGCTCCCTGAGGCAGCTCTGTGGGAGCTTTCATTGCGCGCACTCGCATGCATGTGTGAATTCCACACTCGCCCTCCTCCCGCCCCCTACCTCAGCAGCGCTGCAGTGCGCGACTCATGCTGGGTGGCCGTTCATTGGCCAGCCAGTGTGGAACTGATGTCGGGGCCCGATTGTGGGTGGCGGTTAGCTTCGTGACTGCTCCCAGGCCCGCCTACAGCGCCTGCCCGACAGGGTAAAAATCCTGGCCATGAGGGTGACCCCTCATTTTAAAACAGTGACCCCTCATTCTGGACTCACCCACAAGAGGAAACATCCTTTCCATGTCCACCTTGTCAAGACCGTTCAGGATCTTGTATACTTCAATCAATTCACCCCTCACTCTTCTAAACTCCAGTGGAAACAAGCCCAGTCTGTCCAACCCTGGCTAAGAAGACATTACTCATGTCCAAATGTGGACAGTGCATGTTGTAGGATATTTTGTTTGTGGTCCCTCATCTTGTTCTGATTCAATGTCAACGCCTAAACAGCAAGTATCACAGAATAGTATTCGCCAGTGGAAAGCTAGGCTCATTTGGCCACCACCACACCCCACTCACAGCCCCCACTCCTACCCCAATCCCCCCACCAACGGCATTAAGGCAATGGCTGCATTGTTTCTGCCATCTGGCCAATATTACCTGACCGGTGCCCTCCCTATGTACAATACAGCTCCATATTTCAAAGTGTTAATTGCACACTGAGCCATGGAAGAGCTCCCTGTGAATATCTATTATAGGGAGACGTCAATCCCAATGCCTTATTGGGATGGGGTATTTGGGGGGGTGATAGGTTGGGGTTGGTGGTTGGGGAGTGATGGGGTGGAGGTGGGGTGGTTTGGGGTGATGGGTTGTGGGTGGGGTGGTTTGGGGTGATGGGTTGGGGTGGTGTGGTTGGGGGGTGATGAAATGGGGAGGGGGTGGCTGGGGTGATGGGTTGTGGGTGGTGTGGTTGGGGGGGTGATGAAATGGGGAGGGGGTGGTTGGGTGGGGGTCAGGGGGTTGTCAGGTTAGGATCTCTGTTCAAATTTTAACCTTCATTAAATGAAAGAAATTCACGAGTGAAAGTTGAGCTTCATCATACTCATACCCTGTCCAAGAGCCAAACAGGAGCTAATGGTTTCTCAAACTGTTGGATTTCCTCAGGACTTTAGGAATGGAGATATTCCCTACCTTTCCAGCCTGCTGTCAAGAGAAGAGCAACAACAGGGAATAGTATCAAGTCTACAGAGCTGTGACAAAGTGCTCTTCACTGTCCCATCTAATTTCACAGTCCAACAACCAAATTCATTTGATTGTAGGCTTCCCGACATTTCTATAGTCTCTTCAACATAGTGAAACATCCCAATAGGAGTTTCACAGGAGTGTTATTAAACAAAATTTGACACTGAGACAAATTAGTGGACAACAGGGCAGTTTGGCTTTAAGGAGCATCTTAAAGCAGGAGGGACAGAGTTGGAAGTGGAGAGCTGCAGCTCTCAGTGAGCACCAGGTTGTGAAGAGAATTTCTCAATGAATGCAGTTTTGCTCGAGTTTATAAGCTGCACAGTCCTGCTTCTCTAAATGACAGCTGGAATAGCACTTGTCAACGTTCATTTCTTGACTTGCTTTCTGCAACTGATTTCTGTCCTGACAGCAGGAATAGAGCCTCAGATATGTCCTTTGTCCTTGTTGGGCTGTAACGAGGCTACGAGAGGCTTCAGCAGCACTGCTGACAGTGACTGAGTGATCGTGTCGAAAACTACCCACAATGATTTATGAATCTTCCCTCGTTCTGCTCTGTCATCTCTCCTTGAGAAATTGGGAGGGTAAGAAAGGAACAGGGAATTATAGCGAGAACGTGAAACACCCGATATCTTATGCTTTGTTTCATTTTTCCTGAGTTATTTCAAAGGGAGTTTGGGTACACATAATAAAGGCATTTCGATATTTGAACAAGAATGGTGCCTGGTTCAAAACCAGTCCACACCAAAAAGGGATATCTATCTGTCGGCTGCAAATCTGCTGAAGTGAGATTGGTTCAGGCAGTTTAATTTCAGCAACTATTGGCATGAGTTGGCAGAGTAAAGCTGTACCTAAATCACTGCTAATTTCAGCTAATGAGCAATCTCGCTGAGCGAGATTACTGTCTTCCATGGTTTAGGCAGTAGAATTGTTTCGTTCTGCAGTACAAGCTGCTCATGTGAAGCCCACACCTGCAGAGTATGAAGCCTTTTCCCTTCTTCCATCATCTCTCTTGCTGGAGATGACTCTAAGAAGTTTGAGGTCCTATTTCAGGTGAAACAATTCCTTTCCACTCCAAGACTAAACAATGCTTCCATAACAGGGGAGGTTTTTAAACTGTTTTTGGTATCAGCCATGACTTAGTTGGTAGCACCTCTTGTCTCTGAGACACAAGGCTCTGGGTTCAAGTCACACTCCAGATGATTGAGCACAAAAAACTAGGCTGACACTCCCAGTACTGGAGGAGTGCGGCTCTGTCAGAGGTGCTGTCTTTCAGACGAGACGGTAAACTGGGGCCCAGTCTGCCCTTTCGGCTGGACGTAGGAGATACTGTGGTACTATTTCGAAGGCGGGCAGGGGAGTTCTCCCTGGAAAAATTCAGGCCCATATGTAGGCCAGACCAGGTAAGGATGGCAGATTTCCTTCACTAAAAAGGGCATTAATGAACCAGACAAGTTTTATAATAATACAGTACTTTCATGGTCACCATTACTGAAACGAGCTCCTTATTCAGAATTATTTATTAATCGAATTTCAATTCCCCAAGTCCCAAGATGGAATTTAGCTCATGTCTCCCGAACATCTTCTGGATTACTAACCCAGTAACATAACCACCACATTACTGTATCCAGTATGGACATTGCACCATGTTCCCCTCTCTGCAGATCCATCACCGACTCACGACAAGTTTCAATGTGCTGCTTCTGTGTTTGACAGGATGCTTATAAAAGGTCAGTTTGATGAGTTGCAGGGCTGTTTCAGATTCCACATAATAAGGCCACATTTCTCAGTGTAAATGCTCAACACTGGCTGCCGCATAACAACCTGTCATTTTACATCAAGTAACTCTCAGCAGGGCAGAGCTGGCAATGATGGAAGAGAAGGTACATACCTGTGTGTGCAAGAGCAAGAGTGGATGGATAGAGAGAGACGGGCATGCTAACAGTATGCGCTACGTGAACAATTGGTATTTGGGCTTGAATGTCCACATTTGCAGAGCTGGGCCACGATCTCCCAGCAGGACTACCTGATTCTCACACTTTATTGTTCTTCCTCTCCCCACCCTCACTCAATGAGGTCCTGTCACCTTCCTGTTCTGAATGAAGTCAAGGAACCAGGTGACTGCACTGGACACAACAGGCAACATTTCTTCTCTCTGGGTAACTCAATGGAAAAGAACATTAGGCAGGTCGGTTAATGAATGATCGAATCCTTCAATTGATTTACATCTCTGCAGAAGCTGCTTTTCACATTCTTTGAGCTGAGTGGCCCCTTGCTGTTCTGTAAAGTCCAATGCGTGGGATTATAGTTTGAAACGAAGATTTGTAGTAGCTTCAAACTACACCAAATAAAGTGTCAACTGCGAAAAGTGTTCTGAGAGAGGGAAAAACCCCATCATTCCTCCCCATACCCCCGGTGAAAATACATCTTGCACCTTTACCACTCTCATGCTGTTCAGAATTGTTTCCCTTTGTTGCTGCTGTAATCCAGCCCCATGCCTAATGTTACAGATGCTGCATCCCACTGAAATTTTCATATGTTATTGTCTTTTATCCCTACCTGCCTGCTGTGTGAGGACTGGGCGAGCTTTTATTAAACTGCTAGTTTCTGGTAATTCCAAGGCTGGTGAGCTGTCTGCCTGAGGATCGAAAACTGCACGTCTTACAGCTAAATAACTAGGAGGAATGGGGAAGTATCAGGAATCAGGGTTCTCACTCCCAGCAGAAATACCATTTTCATTCAGCAAGTGAATTAGCTTTTCACCAATGCAGCAGAGGCACAGAGGAATTACAGAACAAGAATTACCAGCCGTTTCATCTGGTCTCAGTAACACAGGCAGCATCTGTGTGTCGCTGAAGACTTTGAGAGGTCAGCCTTTAGCTGCCAAGAGGAATAATTACATTCATTTTGTCGGCTAGACTCACATTTCACAGCAAATGTGCTGGACACTTAAAGGAGGAATTCATGATGAAAAGAGCAGTTTACCTGAGTGGGTAAGTTGTTTGCTATTGCTGCTGTAACAAACAGCCCAGGAGAGTCCCAGATCCCTGGCCTGCACGGGTTACTCAGAGAGTCAATGTGGCTGCACCAAAATATTACAATGAATCTGAGTGTCCCTGCGAAAATAAAATTGCAGGACCAACATCTCTGCTCATTAATTTGGATTTTATTGGTTTTTTTTCACTTGCTGTGTACAAACTGCCTGATTAAAGAGTTGGATCCCGGCTTTATCAACACCACAGAGCTCACATCGAATGGGACACTCAGAATTCACATCACAACGCTAAATACGTTAGAAAGTTAGACTTACATTTGCTGCATGAATTGCAAGTGTTAAAATACATGGTGAGACTCGCGTGTGAGACAAGAATGTTGGCAATTATTGACCGGGAACACGGAGAGCAATTAAACAACCAATGGCCTACGAGATTGGGGAATGGGTGTTCGTATTGGCTTTTGGAATTTGTGATGAGCATCACATGCAGAGCAGGAACACAGCAGGAGCTTTCGCTTTTATTCTAGGACATGCCTGGAGAAGGATGAATGGGAAAGAAAAGAATGAATGAATTTATAGAGCATCTTTCACACCCCCAGGACATCCTGAAGTGCCTTACAGGCGATGAAATGAGTGTTATAATGTAGGAGGCACATCAGAAGACTTGTCTACAGACAGCTCCCACAAACAGCAAGATAGAAGTAACTAGATCAAGCGGTTTAGGTTTTGTTTTAAGGATAAATAGTGACCACCAGGGACAGTTGCCTTTCTCTTCCTCAAGTGGCGCTGTGATCTTTTATCTCCATTGAAAGGCAACTTTTCTTGACATCTTGGAACATAAGTAGTTTATATGATATGAAAAACCACTCAGCCCTTTGAGCCTATCCAGCCATTCAATTAGACCATGGCTGTGTCTGTGAGCTCAAGTCCCAGGGTTTGAGTTTAAAAATCAAGACTGGCATTTTAGTTCAGTACTGAGGGAGTACTCCACTGTCAGAAGCGCTGTCTTTGACACGAGATATTAAACCAAGGCCCCATTTTGATTCTTGGGTGGATGTAAAAGATCTCATGCACTATTTCAAAGAAGAGCAGGGGAGTTCTCCCCGAAGTCCTGACTAATATTTATCCCTCAATCAACATCACATAAACAGATTATCTATCATTATCACATTCTGTTTGTGGGAGCTTGCTGTGTGCAAATTGGCTGCCGAGTTTCCTACATTACAACAAGTGCTACATGTCACAAGAATTGGCTGCAAAGTTCTTTGAGATGTCTGGTGGTTGTGAAAAGTGCTATATAAATGCAAGTCTTTCTTTCTTATTCCTCACCTCCATCAACCTGAGTGTTGATAGTGAAAGTTCACCCCCAACATTTGGGGGGAAAGATTTCCACTGTCCTTTGTGTCAAAAAGCTCAGGTTTCGCTCCCAAATGACTTGGCTCAAACTTTAAGACTTTGTTTGAACTCCCCCAGAGGGAATAGCTCCTCTTTATCTACTCTGTTCTTCTTATTTCTCTTCCTCTCCCAGCTTCTCCCATTTTACTTGGCATTGCCACAATGCTGCTCGATTACCCTTCTCCATCTCCTCCTCTCAGTCACCCATTCCTCTTCTAATCCAGCTGTCTTTAAGTCTCTCACCACTGCAACTTTCCACCTGGTCTTAGGCCTTCCTCTTCTCCTTCTTCCTAGGAGTCCCATCTCCATCAGTCACCTCACAGCATTTGTTCTCTCTCTCGCTCTCTCTGCAACAGGCGACCATACCATTTCAATCTCTTTTCAGCTACTTTCTCCAATGCTGCCACAATCCTCACTGGCCCCTGATGTTCTGTTCTCCCTTGGTCTGTCTCTATCCCTTTGTAAATTCCAGTTCTCTTCTTTACAGTTTATGGTGCCTCAAACACCACACATCTTATGAATGCTAGGACATACAGGTGTCTATTCATTGCTACAAGTGACTGAAATGTATGTGGTCTAATTTCAAAGACAGCACCTCTGACGGTGTTGCACTCCCTCAGTGTTGCAGTGTGGTGCTAGTTCAGGTTATATGCTCAGGTGTCTAGAGTGGGGGTTGAACCCACAACCTTTTGACTTAGGTGAGAGTACTGAAACTTCCACTTAGACTCCAGCAAACTCCTCATTCCATAATATATTGTTTGCACGTTACAATGAAATGGCAAAAATTAATTTCAACTGATGACTGATGTCCAAAGTGCGCTGATTAATTGTTTTAATTAAGTGCATAACCTTATGGTTAGTAACAGTACACATCCCTTAAATGGGATTTTCTGAATTAGGCACATTTAAATACATTAAAATGAAAAATGACTTAATGCTTGCATTTTAATTAAACTTAATTTGCAAACAGTTCATCTGAAGAATATAAATGTGGTTTATTGAAGAAACACCTCTGCTCCAAGACCACAAACGGTCTATTGCACACTTGATAAATTAGATTTATGGAATTGGTACTGAGATTAGAAGAGACATTGCACTCAGTGCTGCAATCACTAAAGGAACACATTCCCCACAGCTTTCCTTTCCAAATTTCATCCCATTTCCTGAAGACGTCATCTCTGAGGTTTCCTAATTATAGATGTGAAAGCCCAGATTGTCCATTCGCGACACCCATTGCCCCATCTCTGCATGTTGACTGTGGAGTAATCGGTGTTCATCGCGCCATCATTAACCGGCACTGATAATAGCGAGTTTCATCTCCTACCGGACACTGGCACGAAAATTCCCGAAACAGCAAGTTACGCTGAAACTTCCTGAGAATCTCCTTAGCATATGAGTGTAAAAAACCAGCATGAAATAATCAGAAAGCAGCGCAAACAACCAGGATCTGAGGGAAGAATGTTCCTTTCTTCTAGCCCTCCTTATATATGGGCTGAATTTTATGTGCCCCTAGCAGCCGTGTTTCCCTTGGGGGCTGGGCATGCAAACTAGGGTGGGTGCCCGCCCACCCTACAACCTCCCTGCCCATCCCAGAGCTCACCCTGTAATACCCGGAGGGGGGAGTGGGCGGGCACCGAAATAGTCAATTAAGCTTGTTATCAAACCAATTGACCCTGATCGTACGCTGCCCACAGCCATAAAACATTTGGGGCAGAATTATCTGCCTGCCGGGTGGGCCCGGCCCAATCTCCGGCGGGCGGAGAGCCGAACCCCGCCAGAGAAACAGGCCCCGCCGCCATTTTAAGTGGATGGGCCAATTAAGGCCCGCCCAGCGTGACGCCCAGTGGGAAGCGCTATGCACTCCCTGTGCGGACGGGGAGAGGATTCCCCCAAATGCGAGAGTGCGCTCTTTCCCGCATGTGCACAAAAAAGCACACATCCCCCTGAGGCTAAGTGCTGCCCCAGCGAGATCGCGGACATTTGTATAAACATTAAAAATGGAAAAAAAAATCCTTAACATGTTCCCCTCATGTGACAATGTCACCCGAGATGGGACATGTTCATAAATTTCACTAAAACTTTATTAAACTTTTAAAATCCCGACATGAAACCTCATCCCGCCGCTGGATGAGGTTTCATGTTTTCTCTATTTGCCGCCGGGGCTCCTGGCCAGCCCGACAACATTAAGGTTGGACGGGCAGGTCCTTTAATTGTTTAAATGATCCTGTCCATGGCCTCAATTGGCCATTGACGGGTCGGTCGGCCCACAGCTGATTTTGCTGCACTCCCGCCTTCCCGAAAATTTAAATGGGGCGGGATGACATCGGGAGTTTTGCCCAATTTCACCGCGCGTCATTTTGCATGTCAGTGAGTGGGCCCCGCCCCCTGCTCACCGACAGTAAAATTCAGCCCCTGCTGTGGACAGCCAGTGGCAGTGGGGAGCCAGATTCCTTCATGTACATGTTTAAATGGCAGTAAGGACGAGGGGGTCACTCTTCAGGGGTGGCCCTTTGCTGATCGTGAAGGAGCTCCCCTAAGGTCAAAACCCCCCCTTCCTTCTGACCCACTCCATCCCTTAAACCTACCCTCTCCCCACCTTGCCCCTCTTCCTAACCTATGCAAACCCACCCGCTCAAGGCCCCGGACTTACTTGCTCCAGGGATCCATGGCCCTTGGTCTTTTTCTTCTTCTGCCATCCCAACAGTGGCCACTGATTGGCCAGCAGCTCCAGTGGGTGGGACTTCCTCTCCAATGAGGGGCGTGAGTCCCACTCGATCCTCATACGTCCGCCCCACAGCGCTTTACAGCTCTAGGGTGGGTCAGCTCCTGCGCCGAGTTTGCTTCTGGTGGGGGGGTTTTGTGGGGGGCGGGGAGGCATCTGCATGACATGTTTAAGAAAATTCAATTATCGGTCACCTGATGTCATAAAGTTAAATTTAAAATTACAGGCAAAAGTATTGCAGAAATATAGCCAGAACCATAAAAGATCTGAAATATGACCTGGGAGATATTGTGCCTTAAACTTTGGGAATAAACTTAGAGCCCATCAGAACTGGTGTAAATTCAGGAAATCAGCTGAGCTGTAATTATGCATGGGGGCGGGGCCATGTTAACTGTTGTAATGTGCCTTTAAGGGGTATCAGCATGACATCACCAGGAGGGAAATGTATCATCTGATCCAGTTTTGGTTTCACTTTTGCATATACACACACACACACACATACACACACACATGTACACACACACATACACACATACACATACACACACATACACATATACACAGTTCTGATGTCTTCAAGCTTTGTATTCATGTAGAATTATTCCTAAGTGCCTCGTCTTAATGAATGAACCACAATGTGTTTACCCACAAATGGTGCCTTGTATCTTGTACAGTAAATAAGCCCAAGATATTATATCATTATAATAACATAACATTAATAAGCTAGGTTAAGCAAAGTAGGAGCAGAGGTTTCAATGGGAGTTTTACTTCAAATCTGTGTTGTCTTGTTTTCAATCCCTCCAGCAATGGGAACAGTTTCTCCCTATCTACTCTGTCCAGACCCCTCATGATCAAACCTCCTCTCAACCTTCTCTTCTCCAATGAAAACAGTCCCAAATTTTCCAATCTACCTTTGTAACTGAAGTTCCTCATCCCTGGAACCATTCTCGTGAATCTTTTCTGCACTTTCTCTAATACCTTCACATCCTTTCTAAAGTGTGGTGCCCAGGACTGGATGCAGTATTCCAGCTGGGGCTGAATTAGTATCTTATTCAAGTTCGACATGACCTCCTTGTTCTTGTACTGTAAGTCACTATTAATAAAGCCTGGAATGCTGTAGGTTTTATTAACCACTCTTTCAACCTGTCCTGCCCACCTTCAACGACTTATAAAAATCTCAGCACTGCAATGGTAAAAGCCACAATTGGATAAAGGAGATAAAGAAGTGTGTGATAGAGCGATAGAGACCCTGGAGGCTGAAGTTGAGAGAAGGATTATCTATCTTAAAATGTTAAAGCACAGAAGATGTCTATTCAGTCCTTTGTGCCTATGCTGAATCTTTGTAAGAGCTATTCAGTTATTCCCAAACCCCTGCTCCTTCCAAGTGGCCCTGCAAACATTTCCCCACCAAGTACAAAAATCATTGCATTTCCCAAACCCTGTCCATGAGTGCGAGTAACCAGGTACATTGCGAGGAAGAGCAGAATCTGAGAGTGAATTTAGTTTTTTAAAAATTCATTCATGGGATGTGGGCTGGGCCAGCATTTATTGCCCACCCCTAGTTGCCCTTGAGAAGGTGGTGGTGAGCTGCCTTAAACCACTGCAGTCCCTGTGGTGTAGGTACACCCACAGTGCTGTTAGGGTGGGAGTTCCAGGATTTTGACCCAGCGACAGTGAAGGAACGGCGATATATTTCCAAGTCAGGATGGTGAGTGACTTGGAGGGGAACTTCCAGGTGATGGTGTTCCCATCTATCTGCTGCCCTTGTCCTTCTAGATGATAACGGCCTTGGGTTTGGAAAGTGCTCTCAAAGTAGCCTTGGTGAATTTCTGCAGTGCATCTTATAGATGGAACACACTGCTGCTACTGGGCGTCGGTGGTGGAGGGAGTGAATGTTTGTGGATGTTGTGCCAATCAAGTGGGCTGCTTTGTCCTGGATGATTGTTGTTGGAGCTGCACTCATCCAGGCAAGGGGAGAGTATTCCATCACACTCCTGACCTGTGCCTTGTAGATAGTGGACAGGCTTTGGGGAATCAGGAGGTGAGTTACTCGTCACACGATTCCCAGCCTCTGACCTGCTCTTGTAGTCACAGTATTTATATGGCTAGTCCAGTTCAGTTTCTGGTCAATGGTAACCCTCAGGATGTTGATAGTGGGGGATTCAGCGATGGTAATGCCACTGAATATCGAGGAGCGATGGTTGAATTCACTTTTGTTGGAGATGGTCATTGTCTGGCACGTGTGTGGTGCGAATGTTACTTGTCACTTGTCAGCCCAAGCCTGGATATTGTCCAGGTCTTGCTGGGTTTGGATATGGACTGCTTCAGTATCTAAGGAGTCACGAATTGTGCTGAATGGTGCAATCATCAGCGAACATTTCCACTTCTGACCTTGTGATGAAAGGAAAGTCATTGATGAAGCAGCTGAAGATGGTTGGGCCGAGGACACTACCCTGAGGAACTCCTGCAGTGATGTCCTGGAGCTGAGATGATTGACCTCCAACAACCACAACCATCTTCCTTTGTGCTAGGTATGACTCCAACCAGCAGAGAGTTTTCCCCCTGATTGCCATTGACTCCAGTTTTGTTAGGGTTCCTTGATGCCACACTCAGTCAAATGTGGCCTTGATGTCAAGTGCAGTTACTCTCACCTCACCTCGGGAGTTCAGCTCTTTTGTCCATGTTTGAACCAAGGCTGTAATGAGGTCAGGAGCTGAGTGACCCTGGCGGAACCCAAACTGGGCATCTGCGAGCAGGTTATTGCTAAGCAAGTGCCACTTGATAGCACTGTTGATGACCCCTTCCATTACTTTACTGAAGATTAAGAGTGGACTGATGGGCCAGTAATTGGCTGGGTTGGATTTGTCCTGCTTTTTGTGTACAGAACACATCTGGGCAATTTACCACATTGCCGGGTAGATGCCAGTGTTGTAGCTGTACTGTAACAGCTTGGCTAGGGGTGTGGCAAGTTCTGGAGCACAAGTCTTCAGTGCTATTGCCGGAATATTGTCAGGGCCCATAGCCTTTGCAGTATCCAGTGCCTTCAGCCGTTTCTTGATATCACGTGGAGTGAATCGAATTGGCTGAAGACTGGCATCTGTGATGCTGGGGACCTCCGGAGGAGGCCGAGATGGATCATCCACTCGGCACTTCTGGCTGAAAATTGTAAAAAATTCTTCAGCCTTATCTTTTGCACTGATGTATATCCTCATTGAGGATGGGGATATTTGTGGAGCCTCCTCCTCCAGTGAGTTGTTTAATTGTCCACCACCATTCACAACTGGATGTGGCAGGACTGCAGAGCTTAGATCTGATCTGTTGGTTGTGGGATTGCTTAGCTCTGTCTATCACTTGCTGCTTATGCTATTTGTCACGCAAGTGGTCCTGTGTTATATCTTCACCAGGATGATACTTCATTTTTAGATACGCCTGGTGCTGCTCCTGGCATGCCCTCCTGCACTCTTCATTGAACCAGGGTTGACCTCCTGGCTTGATGGTAATGGTAGAGTGGGGGATATGCCGGGCCATGAGGTTACAGATTGTGCTCGAGTACAATTCTGCTGCTGCTGATGGCCCACAGCGCCTCATGGATGCCCAGTATTGAGTTGCTTGATCTGTTTGAAATCTATCCCATTTAGCACGGTGATAGTGCCACACAACACGATGGAGGGTATCCTCAATGTGAAGGCTGGACTTCGTCTCCACAAGGACTGTGCGGTGGTCACTCCTACCGATACTGTCATGGACAGATGCACCTATGGCAGGCAGGTTGGTGAGGATGAGGTCAAGCATGTTTTTCCCTCTTGTTGGTTCCCTCACCATCTGCTGCAGACCCAGTCTAGCAGCTATGTCATTTAGGACTCAGCCAGCTCGGTCAATAGTGGTACTACCAAGCCACTCTTGGTGATGGACATTGAAGTCCCTCACCCAGGGTACATTGTGCGCCCTTGTCACCCTCTAAGTGGTGTTCAACATGGAGGAGCACTGATTCATCAGCTGAGGGAGGGCGGTACGTGGTAATCAGCAGGAGGTTTCTTTACCCATGTTTGACCTTATGCCGCGAGACTTCATGGATTTGGAGTTGATGTTCAGGACTCCCAGGGAAACTCCCTTCTGACTGTATCCCACTGTGCTGCCACCTCTGCTGGGCCTGTCCTGCTGGTGGGACAGGACATACCCAGGGATGGTGATGGTGGAGTCTGGGACATTATCTGTAAGGTGTGATTCCGTGAGGATGACCATGTCAGGCTGTTGCTTGACTAGTCTGTGAGACAGCTCTCCCAATTTTGGCACTTGCCCCCCAATGTTAGTAAGGACTTTGCAGTGTTGACAGGGCTGAGATTGCTGTTGTCATTTCCTGTGCCTAGGTCGACGCCAGGTGGTCTGTCCGGTTTCATTCCTTTTTTGTGACTTTGTAATGGTTTGTTACAACTGAGTGGCCTTGCTTGGCCTTTTCAGAAGGCATTTAAGAGTCAACCACATTGCTGTGGGTCAAGAGTTACATGTAGGCCAGACCAGGTAGGACGATAGATTTCCTTCCCTGGAGGGCATGAGTGAACCAGATGGGTTTTCCAGCAACCTGAGAGCTTTATGATCATCTTTACTAATGGGAGATTTTTTATTCCAGATTTATTTAATTAACTGAGGTCGCAGATTGCCAGTGTGGGACTTAACCTCACATCACTGGATTACTAGTCCAATAACATAGGGCTGGGCTTTTGCAGAATCAGGAACAGTCCGCAGGACTCTGACATCCTCGGCCCAATCCCAGGGGCCCCTAATGTTTCTCAGCACAGGATAAGGGTGCGGGATAGTTGGGGTCACAAGCCTGCTCCCTTGTGGGGATAAGCACCTCCTAATTCTTCACAATTTTCATGGAGTCAGGCCAACTTTTCAAAGAGTTGTAGTTCACGGCCCCTCAGGAGTGAACCATGGTCTGTATGAGGAAACCTTTTGGTTGGTAAGTTCAAAAGGTTTTACCTATGCCCCCCGTGCCAAGCTATGCCCCTCTACTCCATGGCCTCTCAAACCCTCCCTGCAAAATATGCCAACCACCCACCACTCCATGGCCCTTCATTCCTTCTCTGACAAGCTATGTCCCTCTACCCAACCCCCTTGGTTCCTAATACCCTCCGTGCTAAGATATGCCCCATGGCCACTCATACCAAGTTATGATACAGTATATAGAACCAATTAACGCTATAGTGACAATAGCATGTGTGGAAATGCTTTAAAAATCTAATCATTCATTCATAACTTTCTACCTTCTTAAAAACAATAAATGCTTTTACTACAGCACTATAAAAGTGTCAATCATCCAGATTTTTAAAGTCTCAATAAACCATAGGTACTTAACAACACTTTACCTGGTGCAAATAAACATTGTGCAATTGACAGAATAGGTCACAGAGAAAGAGCTGTCAATCAAGCAATGCTTTCACTTGGGTGTAGCTGTTTCAACAGTCTAATGGATGTCTGGGCTCTCAGCCAAGATTGGCTGTTCAGCACCTGTCCCCAGGAATGAAAATTCTACCTCCACAGGCACTTCTCCCGAGGCGGGAGGGTTGAGTTGGGAAATTTCCCAACTCCCGCTAATCTCCTCTAGGGTGAAAATCCAGCCCATAACCACTATCCCATCAACCTGGAAGCAGCCTAATTAAAGTTTCATAGATGGTGAATGGTTGGAGAACGAGTGCACCAGCACTAACAGTTCACTGATATCAAGAGGCACAAGCTGAAAGTGAAATAGTGAAAAGTAAGAAGTACAGTGGGACTGAATATTTCACCAATGGGAGCAGATTCAGTTACCAGGCAAAGGGAGCAGAATGAACATTATCATAGGGAGAGACAAGATTGAGGATAATGGGCAAAGCAAGTAGCTGGGATTGAGATTGAGGCTGTTAGTGATTTGCGCTGCATCACATGGTGCTGGCCTAATTAATTATGCAGTCGGGGGTTTCCTGACGTTTTGCGCGTTGGGCGGGCTGGGTGGCTTGCGCTCTGCCATCATCTCCGGGCACCATTGTTAAAAGGCACCTGGACATCAACTTGCCCACCACTGAAGGAAAAGACCCACCTCTGGAAGCTCCTGGAGACAGATGATCCACCCACCTGCTGCTGCACGTTGGTCTTCCAGGGTCCTCGGTCCCCAGAGGCCTCCACCTTCCCTTCCGAGCTCCCTGAGCTGCCCCAGGCATGTCCCAAGTCTGACATGGGCAGGCTACGTTGGTCTGCACGTGTTCTGGGCCTGGCCTGATATCCTGCTGGTGGCACGGACAATTGGACAGAGGGGGGAGGATTCTGGTCAGCACTTCACCTGCATCTTATGAATGGGATGCCAAACGGTTTCTCACTGGCCTCTGGCAGGAATGGCCGCCCATGACGAGCGGAAGCGCAAATACCCGCCCTGATTTTATGCCGGTCGGAAAGTGATTCTTCAGCTCCCACCACATTGTTCCTCCCCCCACCCCCCAACCCCCCATCACCCGCCATCAAACTCACCGCAGTGAGGGAACTGTAAAATTCCACCCAGTGGCCAGAATGTTTTGCTGGGCCTGCACCCAATATGCTCGAGCATAAAACGACACCCGATATTTTGGTTGGTGGATGCGTGTGGGAGTTGGCAGTGGATCAGCCAACAATTAAGCAGCCTATTAAGGCCCTTCATTAATTAATTGGGTACAATTTTTCACCGCCCGTCCACCCGCTCGGATGGCAAAAAGGCCAATCAGCCTTTGCATCTTTGGTGAGACCTCATCCACGGGCGGGATGAGGTTCTGACCAGTGATTAAAGGAAACTTTTTGAATCCTATTTAACATGTCTCTGGTCACGTGACAGAGCCACATGAGGGGACGTGTTTTCATTATTTTTCATTTCTTTATTTTGAGTACGGCCCCACGGAGCCGTGAACTTCAGCGTTTGTGCTCCTCCCGCCCACACCTCGTTGGCACTGAGCGCCGCAATGTGTGCTTCACCCTGGCTGCCCATTAACTGGTCAGCCAGTGTGAGACTGATGTCAGGGCCCGATTGCGGCCGGCTTCCCGACAGCTCCCACACCCACACACCGTGCTCACCCACCGTGCCCACCCACTGTGCCCGCCCACCGTGCCTGCCAACCGTGCCCACCCACCGTGTCCACCCGCCGTGCCCGCCCACCGTGCCCACCCACCGTGTCCACCCACAGTGTCCACCCACCATGCCAGCTCACCGTGCCCACCCACCGTGCCCGCCCACCATGCCCACCCACCGTGCCCGCCCACCTGCCGTGCCCACCCACCATGCCCACCCACCGTGCCCGCCCACCGTGTCCACCCACCGTCCCTGCCCGAGGAGGGCAAAATTCTGCCCAGTGTCTTTAAGGGGGTCCAACAATTCTTTGGCCCAGATCTTCTGATTTCTGGATTACCAGAGACTGTACATAACACCCAAGACACATGTTGGGACCCCTCGAAGGTCCTGAAGCACTGACTCCATGGGAATTGCCCGGGAAGTTGGAACTTCTGATGAGCAGTTCCTCTGCTCCCTGGAACATTCTGAAAAAGTCTCCAACACTGAGTTAGAGTCAGAGACTTTGGACAGTTCTGACTTACTTACCTGAAATACATCTAAGAAACATTAGACAGAAAATTCCTGGGTAACTATACAACTGACCCCCAAATCACTTATACTGACCCTTCCCCAGACTATCCCCTTGATTCCCCGACTACCTCCCTGACCCCCCCCAACACCCTGACATCTCTCCGACACCCCTCCGACCTGACCTGACTAGACTCCACCATCCAACAACCTCCCCTTGGCCTCCCATCTCCTCCCCGACCTGACCTGACTAGCCCCCGCCACTAATTCCCCCTCAACTCCCCGTACAACTCGACTCGCCTCGCACCCGCCACCCAGCTCCCTCTGACCCCTTGACTCCCCCGACCTGACCTGATGAGCCCCCCAGCCCACCGACCCACCTCGCCCACCTGGCACCCCACCCTGCTGCCAACTTACCTCACCCACTAACAGGTATAGACATTCACCCACTCACTCACCCGTTCGCCCACACCTTCTCACACACTGAGAAGCTTTGGGGACCTTTAGACACTCAGAATACGGTAGGTTGAGCCGTAAACAAGGGGGTGCGGCTTGTCTTCCCCCGATGACCCAGCGCTCCGAGAAAGCAGTTTGATGGAAGACTGCTCCGCGTTTCTGAAGAAGCCAGGAGTGGAGGATCCGGCCAGAAATGCGGAGCTCTGTCCTGGCGGAGAAAGGGAGGGGCAGAGGGACAATCCTACCTGATTGCTGCCCCTCAGAA
This sequence comes from Cetorhinus maximus, assembly GCF_964194155.1. Taxonomy (NCBI): domain Eukaryota; kingdom Metazoa; phylum Chordata; class Chondrichthyes; order Lamniformes; family Cetorhinidae; genus Cetorhinus; species Cetorhinus maximus. The sequence goes on along the minus strand of NC_135910.1, from coordinate 20,197,311 downwards.
GATTCGCGCCATGAAGTTCTTGAATCCCCTAAAATGCTGCAGTGTAGTCAAGCTCAACAAACAGCAGAAAAACAATCATTAATTCGAGGTGTTTCAGCAATCATGTCATGCAGTTCAGTACATGTTAACTCATCTTTAATTCTCTGCTAATGATGGGACTCTCATAGCAAATTGAAATGAAGGGACAAAGCAGAAGGGATAATTATAAAATCATCTGAGTCATTATATTTGCTAGTAACACTTAAACCATTAGCTGCCCCCTCTTCTGACATTCGAATTGTCTATAAAAAGATTTCTTGTCCCTTGTTGAGAACGGGAATGTATCCAATATTGTAAGTGAACAGATCAGTTCAATGAGTTAGGGAAATCTCAGTGACAGTGTTGCGGTTTCATTAAACTTTATTACAAATAAGAACAATTACAAAGTTGAAAACGCTAAAGAGAATAGTAACTGACTTCAGGAGCACACAGTCTGGTGAAACAAACAGATACATGGCAGATGAAATTTCATACAAAGAAGCATGAAGTGATGCATTGTGGAAGGAGGAATGAGGAGAGGCAATAGAAACTAAGTGGTACAATTTTAACCGGGGAAAGGGAAAGAGACCTGGGTGCGTGTGTACAATCCTAGGAAGATGGCAGGACAAGGTGAGAAGGCTGTTAAAATGTAAAAGGGATGCTGGACTTAATAAATAGAGGGATAGCAAACAAAAGCAAGGACATGTGAAATTTTAGTGTCACTGGCTAGACTTCAGCTTGTGTCCCTTTCTAGGCACCACACTTTAAAAAGGATTTCAAGACCTTGCAGAGGGAGAAAAGGGGATTTACTAGAATAACACCAGAAATAAGGAACTTCAGTCATGTGGTGAGACTGGAGAAGTTGGGATTGTTCTCCCTAAAGGGGAGAAGATGAAGAAAAGATTTAATAGAGGTATTCAAAATCATGAAGGGCTTTGTTAGAGTAAATAGGGAGAAACTGTTTCCAGAGGCAGGAGGGTCGGAACCAGAGGGACAACAGATTGAAAGCAATTGGCGAACGAAACAGAATTGAGTTGTTGTGATCCAGAATGCATTACCTGAAAGGGTGGTGGAAGCAGATTGACTTTTAAAAGGGAATTAGATAAATACTTCAAAAGGAAAAATATTGCAAGCTTTGAGGAAGGAACGGGCAGGCGTCATTCTGAGCAACAGTATAAAGAACTACAAGTTGCGGGGGGAAGAGAATCTGCCAAATATTCTAGTATAATACAAGACCCTTAGTACAAACTGTAACAATCCAGGCAAGATAAGATTGAACAAGAATCAACATTTGTTTGTATTACTTTAGTGTGTGATCATGTCAGAATATCTCACAGCATCTCACACAATGATTTATTCTGTAGCACAGAGATTTATATAGACAAATATATCAACCGCTCAGCCTAGCTGAATCAACAGACAACAACAAGCTGACAAGTGGCTGATCTGTTTCTCTGATCATATTGGTAGAGGAACAAATGTTAGCCATCTAACCAGGATTACACTCTGAGAAGCACCATGGGGTCTTTTTGATGCCAACCTAAACCCCCAAAACAGAAAGATAAAATGGTTACAACACAGCTGGAGGCCATTCAGCCCATTGTGTCTCTCTGGTTCTCTGTAGGAGCAATGCATGTCATCCCATCCCCTCCCCCCCACTACCCCCAGCAACCCTTTCCCCTGTAGCCCTGAAATATTTTCTTGCCAGATAATCTTCCAATTCATTCTCGAAATCCACGATTGAAGCTGCCTTCCCCACACTCTCAGATCCTAACCACTCACCGTGTTAAAAAGGACCAGTTTTTTGTGGAGTCAGGAAGATTGGGTGAACCTTTAAAAATGTGGGCAGGACTCAAATGTGGAGACCCTGTCCCCACTTCTAACAAATCCTATTTTTGTGGGTAAGGGGGTAGGGCCTGAATCACACAGGAGGGAAACCCAAACTCAGCAGGACCATTTTAGCTTAATGCTGAGTTCAAACAGACCCCATTTCACTGTTCCATGGGGCCTTAACCCATAGTATTTAAATCAGGAATTTATGGAGTTGACATAAATGCTCTTGAAGGGCAGATGAGGTCTGTTTAACTACGATGATCTAAAGTTTTTTTTTAAATCCTCCACTCTTTAAACTGTAAATAAAACTGGCTGCAGCTGTCAGTAATTGTTTATTAAAAAAAGAACTTTGCTGGTCTGCTTTGATTGACAGGCCAGTTGGTGTAGCATTTGGTCAAGCAGCTTCAATAGCATTTTTTGTTCACATTTCTTTAAGAGTTATTCATTATGAATGTTTGGCTTTGTTTCAAAAGCTAAAATTATCTCAGCATGGATTCTGGGTTCACAGTGTGTTTGGCAGCTTAAGTGGCTGTTAAAGGATTAGGAGTATTAACAGAAGTTTGTTATTATAAGAGATTAACCACTTGAGGGTATTTAAAAGCTTTCAAAAATGTTACTTTTTCACAATCAAATATGTATAGTGACACCTGTATTATATTTTTACAAATTCATTTTATTTTATCTCCCCATAGCTCATGAGATTTGTCCATGGTAGATACTGGTTGAGTGATTATGGAATTGGTATGGAGGGCACAAGGGGCCATGGGGTGGTTGGGGGCATGAGTGGGCTTTGAGTTGGCATGGGGGAATGAGGGGTAGGTAGGGGATGAGGGTGAGTGAGAGATGAGGGCTAGAGGGCCTAAAAACTTCCAAAACAAGTAGAGCAAAGTCCCAGGGAACTGAGACGTACCTTCTAACCAGCTAACTTCAGGATTCACTTGTCCACATGGCTGCCTACGCTCTGGTTCCGGGGTCAATGTGCCGAATCCATCCCATCACCCTCCCCCCACCCCCACACCACCAGGACTGAAAATCTTGCCATTCAAGCAACTTTCTACCCAGCTATCACCTTGGTAGCCAAAATTGGTCCAAAGTTTATTCTCTTGTTCTTTTTTTTCCCCAATCACACTAAATTGGTGTCCTCTGGTTCTTGACACGTCTGCCAATGGGAACTGTCTCTCCCTATCTACTTTGTCCAGATCCCTCATGATTTTGAACAGCTCTGTGAAATCTCCTCTTAACCTTCTCTTCGCTAAGGAGAACAACCCCAGCTTCTCCAATTTATCCACATAACTGAAGTCCCTCATCCCAAGAATCATTTTGTTAATCTTTTCTAATCTAATGCCTTCACTTCCTTCCTAAAGTCTGGTGTCCTGTTGAACTCAAACCAGTGTTCTTATAAAGGTTCACCATAATTTCCTTGCTTTTGTCCTCTATGCTTCTATTTATAAAATCCAGGATCCTGTTTGCCTTATTAACCACTTTCCCAACCTGCCCTGTTACCTTCAATAATCTGTGCACATTTACCCCAAGGTTTGTCTGCTCTTGAACCTCCTTTAGAATTGTACCCTTAATTTTATCTGGTCTGTCCTCATTCTTCCTAGCAAAATACGTCATTACACACTTCACAACAGATAGCTGGATCTTAACCCAACATCTCACTTGAACGATGCACCTCCAAATTGCAGACTTCGCTGCAGTATCAGTCTGCATTATGCACCCAAAAAAACTCAAAACCACAATTCAAGGTGGGTCTGCTACCAACACATCACAGAATCTCACTGGGGCACCACTTTAATATGAGATACTGTAAGGCTTTGGCCAAAAGCAGGTATTGACTCTTCCCCAAATTCCATTTAATTATTTTCACAAAATAATTGCGAATTCCCTCGATAGCTTTTTCACATAATTCATTCAACATTTAGGCTGCCAATTTGTTCTCCTCATTGAATGTTTTCTCAATCTACTTTTTACCTTTAAACATAGTTTTCTGTTCCATGCGCTAGAACTATCATTACTCAGTATTAGTCTGTCTCTTTCCCTTACAAGATGTGAAGCTTCTCATTGCTCTCTGTCCTTTTCTGTTTCTATGGTTATCCTTCCCACTTAGAGTTACATTGGGTTACATTGGGCAAAATTTTTCCCCATCGGGGGTGAAGAGCGGGAGCGGGCACGGGCGGGCAGGTTCCCAATTGGTGCCCCTGGTTGGGGGCGCGCTGCCATTTTTCATGGGCTGGCCAATTAAGGCCCGCCCAGCGTGATGTCCGCCAGACATGCGCGCGAAATAGCACACAGATCTCCCTGAGGCTAAGTGCTGCCTCAGGGAGATCGGCTCAGATTTTCAACTTATAATAAAGGAGAATTTCCCCTGCCATGTCCCCTCTGTCATGTGACACTGTCACATGAGTTGGGACACGTCCATAACTTTTATTTAAACCTTTCATTAAAATTTAAATACCCTCATGAAACCTCATCCCGCCAGTGGATGAGGTTTTGTGTTTTTTCACAAGCCCGCCTGGGTTCCTGGCCTGTCCGCTAACCTTAAGGTTGGACGGGCAGGTCCATTAATGAGCTGAATTAGTTTTCTAGTGGCCTTACTAGGCCGTTGACAGGTCGGTGTGTGCGCATCCGACTCGGCTGTGCCCCCTGCCGGCCTGAAAATGGGAATGACGCGGGGTGACATCGGGAGTTCCACCCGTCATCCCGCGTCATTTTATGCGTCGGCGAGCGGGCCCCACCCCCATTCACTGACCAGAAGATCCTGCCCATTGAGTCTATAATGCAGAAATATGCCATTCGGACCAACAATCCATGCCAGGTGTTTATGCTTCACATAAGCCTCCACCCACCCCTTTTCATCTAACCCTATTTCATCTCACTCCATCAGCATATCCTTCTATTCCTCTCTCCCTCATGTGTTCATCCAGCTTCCCCTTAAATTATTTATACTATTCACCTCAAGCACCTGCTGTGGGAGTAAATTCCACATTCTCACCGCTCTCTGGGTAATGAGATTTCTACTGAATTTCTGATTGGAATTATTAGTGACTATCATTTATATGGCCTCTAGTTTTGGTCACTCCCACAAGTAGAAACATCTTGTCTACATCTACCCTTGCATTGTCTTAAAAGTCTCTATCAGGTCACCTCTGAGCCTACTGAGTCTTTCCTGATGGTTCTAGACTCTCATTTCTGGTATTCTCCTTGTGAATAATTAATGCATCTTCTTCCATGTCTCTGTATACTTTCCCTGAGGCAGCAGTGTGTACCATCTACAAGGTGCTCTGCAGCAACTCACCAAGGCTTCTTCAATAGCACGTCCCAAACCTGTGACCTCTACCACTTTGGACCAGAGCAGCAAACATATGGGAACACCACCACCTACAAGTTCCTCTCCCAGCCACTCACCATCCTGACTTGGGAATATATATCGCTGTTCCTTCACTGCCACTGGGTCAAAATCCTGGATCTCCCTCCCTAACAGCACTGTGGGTGTGTCATGGAGCTATTAATGTATATATTATTATTGGAAAATATTTATCTTTTAAAATAGACGTTTAGTCTGTGGGTGTGTCTTAATTGGATTAAAGCAAGTTAGTCTGGCTGCTTTGATGTGTACTAGTTTTGATATGTAAGATGGATAGAGGGCATTTGCATCTTTTGAATAGAGCAATCAAGAAGTGGGGTGAATTCTGGCACCTAGTGAGCAGAGACCAAGCCATATCTTTATATTGCTAATAAAATTGGTACTATGAAAGGGGTTTTATTGTTAGAGAGGTGGAGTTCAATGAGAATTTACATTCAATGGGCTGTGCTAGGTATAACAAGACAACTGTTGTGTGTGTGTAGAGTAGAGGCAATGTGAGATCAAAAGCAGATGTAAGCCTCCAACTGTCTTTACAGGAACCAAAGTGAAAAGAACCTTAACAAATCTAGAAATGGTACTTCCAACAAAAGAATGGGTCACATGGCAGAAAGGAAGGAAAGCAAAACATCAGGTCGACCCCAGGCCAATGCTATTCACCTATAACAGCTGCAGAAGGACTGTCACTCACCAATTGGCCTCTACAGACACAACAGATGATGTTCATTGCAGAAGTGATTTACACCCTGGGTGCAGTCCATCATCTCCACAGACAGAAGAATGCCATCATTTCCGATTCCTGACTCCAAATTGTTCATGGAAAATTGTTAATATGGTCCCAGTACCAATCTCTGTGGAAGATCACTTCCCACCTTTTGCCAGCTGGAGTAACTACTCTTAACCTCTACTCTCTGTTTTGTGTTTTGTAGACAGTTTGCTACCCATTATGCTACCCGTCCTCTAACTTTGCATGTTCTTACTTTAATCATGAGTTTACCAATCTGTGTCTTAGTGAAGGCCTTTGAAGCTCAAATATATTACACTAGCTATATTATCTTTGTCTATCTTATCTGTTCCATCTTCAAAGAATTGAATAAGGTTGGTCAAGCATGACCTTCTCTTTTGAAATCCATGATGACTACTTTATTGTATTTTCAGTCTCTTTATTATCTTTCTTACTACTAACATTAAGCTCATCTTTCCTTGCATTTGTTCTATCTTCCTTTTTAAATATAGGAATCATATTAACTTTCTGCACTATTCCTTTTTCTAATGAATTTTTGTATGTGTATATCTGCAATCGTGCCTCTATTATCTCTTCCTTCACGACTGAAATATGGACAATAAAATCCACCTGAACCTTATCCACTGTGAAGATTGATTACAGAATCACAGTGCAGAAGAGGCCCTTCGGCCCATCGAGTCTGCACCGACACGTGAGAAACACCTGACCTACCTACCTAATCCCATTTACCAGCACTTGGCCCATAGCCTTGAATGTTATGATGTGCCAAGTGCTCATCCAGGTACTTTTTAAAGGATGTGAGGCAACCCTCCCCCACCACCCTCCAGGCAGCACATTCCAGACCGTCACCACCCTCTGGGTTTTCCCTCACACCCCCCCTAAACCTCCTGCCCCTCACCTTGAACTTATGCCCCCTTGTGACTGACCCCTCAACTAAGGGGAACAGCTGCTCCCTATCCACCCTGTCCATGCCCCTCATAATCTTGTACACCTCGATCAGGTCGCCCCTCAGTCTTCTCTGCTCCAATGAAAACAACCCAAGTCTATCTAACCTCTCTTCATAACTTAAATGTTTCATCCCATGATTATGATTAGTGGAAATGATTAGTCCATCAATTATCTCCAAATAATCTAGCTTAAATTTCTTTGTATTTTTTAATCTATTCTCCTAACATTATGTAACCTACGTCAGTTTCCCTGGCAAATATGGAGGCAAAGTAATTATTCAATGGCGGGGATTTTCTGGCCTCGGTGTGGTCAGACCCCACTGCCATGGGGGGTACGTCGTGCCAGCCAGAAGTCCATTGACCTTCGGCAGGAGCGGACATTCCCGGCGGTGAGCGGGCCCAGAAAATCCCACCCAATGTTTCTGCCATTTCATTGTTGCTACCTATGAGTTAAACCTCTGTATCCATTAGTTATGCTACCTTTATCCTGATTATTCTTTGGTATTTGTCTGTAGAATACTATTTAATTTCATATTTCTTGATCATTTAATTTCATAGTTCCACTTTGCTTTCCTAATTGTTTTTTGACTTTGGGCAGGATTTTCAGCTCGGTGTGTGGGCGCAGGCCCGACACGCCTGACACGCCCGACAGGCCCAACACGTCCGACAGGCCCGACATCCCCGACACCCCCGACACGCCCGACACGCCCGACAGGCCCGACACGCCCGACAGGCCCGACACGCCCGACAGGCCCGACACGCCCGACATGCCCGACAGGCCCGACACCCCCGACACGCTCGACAGGCCCGACACCCCCGACAACCCAGACACGCCCGACAGGCCCGACACGCCCGACAGGCCCGACACGCCCAACACACACGACACGCTCGACAGGCTGGACACGCCCGACACGCCCGACACGCTCGACAGGCCAGACACGCCCGACACGCACGACACGCTCGACACGCCCGACACGCCCGACACGCTTGACAGGCCGGACACGCCCGACAGGCCCGACACGCCCGACACGCACGACACGCTCGACACGCCCGACACGCCCGACACTCCCGACAGGCCCGACATGCCCGACACGCCCGACAGGCCCGACACGCCCGACACTCCCGACAGGCCCGACACGCTCGACATGCCCGACACTCCCTACAGGCCCGACACGCCCGACAGGCCCGACATGCCCGAGTGTGAGATATCGCCGCTATGATGTCGGCCGAGTCTCCCGTTGTCATCGTGCACTCGGGCGACATTCCAGTCAGCGAGAGAGTCAGCAGCGCGCCCGCTGACAATTAAAAGGGCTGTTAAGCCCATTAATCAATTAATTAAATTGAATATTTCGCTGCCCGTCCAACCTTACGGTTGGCGGGCGGGTGGGTGAATAGGCCAGGCGGCCTTTGCATTTTTCGCAAAAACCCATCCATGGGCGGGTTGAGGTCTCCAACAGCGATATGAAAGAAACAATAAAACATGTTTAAACTCATTTTTCACGTGTCCCTGTTCATGTGACAGGTTCACGTCTGGGGACAGGTTTTCCTTATTTTTTTGAATCTTTATTTTTCATTTTAAGGCAGCTCTGTGCCTTCAGGGGGTTTTCAGTGAGTGCACCCCCCCCTCGGCGCACGCGCAGACGTCAGCGCTCGCCCTCCTCCCGCCCCCGACCTGGCAACGCTGAGGCCCCCAGTGCGAGTTTCACGCTGGCTTTGCTGGGGCCCGATTGCGGGCGGTGGAGCGTTTTGAGGCCAATCCTGGGCCCGAATGCCGTGCCCTCCCAACGAGGGGAGACTCCACCCCTTTGTTTTTAACCTCTCTATATTTGTCATCCTCTCCTTTGATTGTCCATGTACTCAGTGTACGCCCTTGTCTTTAGTTCCTGCTTTACCCTTATCTCTATTTATCCATGGTGTTTCATTACTGGATAGTTAATTCAGCTTTTATAGAGGGATATATTTCTCCTGAATTCTATTGATTTTTGTTTTAAACATTCCCCACTGCTCTTTGTCTTTCTAAGGCAGCTTGTTTCCCAATATGTTACTTTGGTTTTTGTCTTCCTTATGGGCAGAATTTTGTCAGGAAGTGAGGACTTCATAATCTCCATGAGGCACAGAGCTGCCTGAGGGAGGTGAAGAGATATGAAAAAAAAATTCAAATGTAATGAAACATGTCCCCTCATACCCTCTCTGTCACATGAGCAGGGACATGTTATTAATGAAAAATTCGTTTTTATTTTATTCTTATTTGCTTTTGGAAACCTCATCCCGCCCGTGGATGAGGTTTCCAAAAAAAATGCAAAGGCCGCTTGGCCTTTTCGCCTGCCCGCCAACCGTTAAGTTAATTGATCATTTAATGGCCTTAACAGGCCTTTTAATTGTTAGCAGAGCGCTGAACTATCGGGCGACTGCACTCGGCACGCTCGGCCCACATCAACGCGCATCATTTCACGCTCGAGTGGGTTGGGTACGCACCCATCCACTGAGCAAAAATGTCTGCCCCATGTCCTTTACAATCACTATTTGTTGTGCTATGGTCTCTGTCCCTCTTGCTCTAATTGGTTATGCACCTCTATCAATTTACAAATATGTATAAATAATTGTGACTTGAGTTGTGACTAAGTGCAAACTAAGCAACAATCCCAGATTCAGAAAGTAACCTCTTGGCACAGTCCGGTTTTACACTTTCCCTTGAAAGTTTCTTGCTGATTAGGGGCTCATTGGATTTCACATCACTGCAGATGCCTGCGGAGTACCTCAGCCATTTGTCAGACCAGAGGCTAAAGAGTTTATAGTCCATGGCAGACATCACAGTTTAATCCTACCCTCACCCAAGGGGTAACGGTCCAAATTTTCCCTTTTGCAACCTTTGGGCACTGAGGCCAATTTTGTCCTCCCAACTGCTACATCAGTTAAGTCAGGGGATCGTAGCCAGGAGATTCTTGGAGTTTATAATTCAGTAAATAACCAGACAGTGTATCTATCCACTGAGCAAGAGGGCTTTATTGCTTCTACTGAACTTATAAATGCATACATTCTGCTTCTTGTTCATCCCAATCACCATCCAATGCACCATTGTACCTTCACCCTCCTCAGTCGACTCTTTGGAATTTCTCCTGCACCCCTCGGCATCCAACCCTTCCTTCCTTTTTGACCAATTGTTTGGTCTCCTTTCCTCTTTGCTTCTTTAGTTTGGTGAACATGGTTCTGCTTGCTGTATGAAGTGTTTTTGGGATATAAAGGGTTGCTGCTAAGTGGCACCCCAAGGGTTAATGAGAGGCACCAATGTGGGTCTGGTAAAAACCTGCCAAACTCTTGGGTGGCACCATCCCATTGTTTCCTTATTATCTGAACATTTACATCCCTGGACCATGTAGTGAAACCAGCAGAAATCTCATCATGAGCTGTGAATTCAGCCCAATTAAACATCACATCGATCCCTCCAGCAACAGCATTTCTCATACCTGCCTAGTTTACCTTTCTGTTGGCATCTTTGTGAAATGCCAACCTTAAAATAAACTTTTATATTAAACACTGACATTTCGCAATGAATTACTCTGGCATTACCAAGGAGGAAGCTCTAACCTCTCTTGGCAGCTGCTTGTTTTCAAAAGGGCAGAGAGCTTATTTGTGAGTGTTAACTTCAGATTGTGTGTGTGAGTGACAGAGAGAGAGAGAAAGGGAAAGCAGTTGGAGGGTGACTTCAATAAGACTCCAGTCCTTTCCCTCTCCCACTGTTCCCTACTGCGAGCTTGTTCTTCTGTTAAAGAGGAATTACATTAGTCTGACTTGTCACACAATGACCTTTCCATCATACCGCTGGTGTAAGAAGGATAGTTCCCCCCACTATCCGCCTCCCTTTAAGAATGAAAGGCGAGGTTGCCACAGCAGTGTCGATCCAGGGTGGTCGCCTGTCCCTGTAAAGTAAACACAGGAGAGCTGGGTTGTAAGTTTGTCAACTCTTCAGGATTGTCCTAGATTTTCCCAGAATTATAGATGAATCACCTGAAGCCTGCTGTGAGCAAACCTGGGAGATGAATCATTCTGGCTGGAGTTGCCAATAACCAACTAGAGTACCTGAATCATGTTCACTCTAACCGACAAAACCACATGACAGACACGAACGTCGATTAATATTAGATTAGATTAGATTAGACCGCATGTAGGGTACTGTGTGCAGTTCTGGTTGCTACATTTTAAAAAAGGATATAGAGGCACTGGAGAGGTGCAGGTAAGATTTACAAGGATTTTATCAGAAATATATGAATATACATATCAGGAAAGAATTAACAGGCTGTGTCTCTTCTCTCTTGAAAAAAGAAGACTGGGTGAGGGGTGGGGTTGGTGACTTAATAGAGTCTTTAAAGTTATAAGGTTTTAACAGAGCTGAGACAGAGACAATGTTTCCTCTTGTGGGTGTTACGATCTCCCATAAAGACCGATAATGTCTAAAAATAAAGTTCTAGTTAATAGCTGAAAGAATGACGTGTCAAGACTTCATGCTTTAAAACTTTTACTGTAACAAATTACTAAAACGACTGAAGAAGAGTCATACGGACTCGAAACGTTAACTCTGTTTCTCTCTCCACAGATGCTGCCAGACCTGCTGAGTTTTTTCAGCAATTTCTGTTTTTATTTATGACTTAGAAAAATTGACTGAACATTATTTTCGTTTTGTAGGCAACTAATACTACAGAATGGAACATTTCCCTTTTATACTTAACACACATCCCACTCTCCACGGAATTACAATCCTTGTAGCAAACAGTCCATATTTACTCCCGGCTTCCAATGGGTTCCAATATCACTGCTTCACTGAGTAGTAACTTTGAGTTACCATCTCCAGGTGCTTTGCTCAGTTTTTGGAGAGTTTCTTAAATCCACTGCCTTAAATCCAGTGGTAAAGCCTGTTCCAGTGATTCTACCTTAAATCCAGTGGTAAAGCCTGTTCCAGTGATTCTGCCTTAAATCCAGTGGTAAAGCCTGTTCCAGTGATTCTGCCTTAAATCCAGTGGTAAAGCCTGTTCCAGTGATTCTGCCTTAAATCCAGTGGTAAAGCCTGTTCCAGTGATTCTGCCTTAAATCCAGTGGTAAAGCCTGTTCCAGTGATTCTGTTTACCTCTGGCTGAGCCTGGATGCACCTCCCAGAAACCTTGGATGGATGCAGGATACATCTCTTCAACTCGACACCATCTGCATCCTGCATCCAACTGCTGCAGCTCGCAAAGCCAAGCAGCCATTTTCCTCTGCCGTCCACAAAAAACTCCTGCTGCCTGTCTGTGATATTCACTGATTTGTAGGGAAGCCTGTAACCTGATCTCAAAAATTGCTTCCTCTGCCCTCTTCCCCGTGGACAGGGAAAACGCATTAACATTTCTGCCTCGATACAAGGTTAATCAGCTATCCTTGAATTCAACTCCCTTTCATCTTAAAAGTTAGTGGACAGTTTACAGCCCAGCTGTTTATAATCTGACACCTATAACACCTTTCTGGGACATTGGGGGTCTTGGGATCTACTCAGAGGGTACTCAGTGCTAACTCAGAGTCTGTTGCCATTGTCTCCAAGTGTAAATACCTTGCACTTTCCTCTCAGTAAAATAATCTAAGCCTTCCTTTGATCTCAAACAATCAAACCACCCAGGCTTAATGCCGGGGAGACAGCAGAACAGGTGACCCCCTTCATTTACCCCAAATTCAAAGCTGCAGTCCCAAAATATAATAATCTTATAAACCTCATAATTGTAACATGGGAAAGAGCATAACTAGAGACTAACAATATAAGACAGTCAGCAAGAAATCCTATTGGGAATTCAGAAAAAATGTCTTTACCCAGAGAGCGGGAAGAATGTGGAACTCGCTCCCACAGGGAGTGGTTGAAGTGAATAATATCGATGCATTTAAGGGGAAACTAGACAAATATATGAGGGAGACGGGAATAGAGGGTTACGATGGTATATTGAGAAGAGAAAGGATGGGAGGAGCCTGAATGGAGTGGAGTATAAACACTGACATAGAATGGTTGGTGAGCTGAAAGACCTCTGGTTTCCCTGTGCGATGGAGACAGTTTAACTGCCTGGAGGGGAGTACCCAGCAGCAGGCCAGGGTACCAGTGCTCCAGACAGGCTGACCAACCCTCCCTGCCTGTGTGGGTATCACTGTGCACCACCCCCAAACTACCACCACCCCCATCCCCCTCTCCCCCACCTCCGATCTCAGTGGTGGCCTGGCTGCTTTTTCTGCTCTTTAATTACATTTTTGAAAAGGTTGCGAGAGGGCACCTTCCTGTTGAAGCGCCCTCTCGGTTATTTTGCCTTTACTGGAGCCGGCTGCTTCTTTGAAGCTGGAAGGCCTCTGATAGGCCTCGTGAGGACACCGGCCATCTTCACTCACACAGGGAAACACGTCAGGTAAAACTGCATCTGATCAAAGTCCCGAAGAGCGACTGAATCCTCCACGGGGGGGGGCGGTTTTTAGGGACCTGGAAACAGTCCCGACTCCTGTTCAGCGCCCCCCCATCCCCACCCAACAACCCCCACCCACACCCCGCGAAAGTGAAAGTTCAGCTCTTTGTGTTCTGTGGAGCCCAATCCTGTTCTGGTGTAACTAACACCGACTTAACCTTTAACATTCGATTGGAATTAAGTAATGACACAATCTGGGACTCAGGATCTCGCCAAGTGAGAGTGAAACCCCTGATTATATTTCACTGAGATGTACAAACCATGAAAGAACACAGCTGCTGCACTCAAACACAGGAGCTTATCATTCAATTGTTAAATTCTTTCCCACTTTCTATTTCCTGGACCAGATGTTAAGTGGTCCCTTCTGCCTTTTGGATGATAAAGATTCACTGACACTTTTTCCAAGTGTAGATACTTCTCCTAATGTCCTCGCCAGCATTTTTCTCCCTCAGCAAGACATATTAACTTGTCATTCATCTCATTGCTATTCGTGGGATCTTGCTGTGCAGAGATTTAGCAGCTGCCTGCATAAAAGTGACTGCACATGGAAACCATAATCAAAGTGCTTTGCGATATCCTGGAAGAGGTACACACATGTATGCAAGTTTTTGTTTCAGAAAGAAAGAGAGAGAGAGAGAGGAGAGGGAGAGGGAGAGGGAGAGAGAGGGAGGGGGAGGGAGGGAATGAGGGGGAGGGAGACAGTGTGCTTTTCACAGGGGTGACTTTCCCTGAGCTATATTTAGAGGGCATAAATGCCTAGTTAATTTAATAGGGTATCTGCTGACCAGAGAAGCCAAAAGAAATTATCTAAATTTTAAATGGGTTCTGTCACTTTTAATTAACACAAATGGCAGAACATTTTCCCATGCAATTTATTAAGGCTGATAGGAAGGAGTAGTTCTGAATCCATTAAAAGCATGTAGATTAGCCAATTTAAGGATTTGGCATTTTCCAATAAAAGTAATGGAGAAAAATTAAACACATGAACTTGGCATCTCTGCACCCATGGCACTAATGTAGTCAGTGCTCAGATGACCTACACTCCCACAGACACTTTACCTGTAATACCTGGTCGAGCCAGATACAACTCACACGCTCTGTTCTCTCTCGGTGCCCACACACTCTAGATCCTGTGCCTCCACTGTTTCACTACTATGGAAGGAGCGCTGGTGAACAGGGCATTGTGAACAGTTTCAAACACTCGAGTGTGAGCTGACCCCATGCCTCAGTGTGTTCACACTGTGACACAAGCTTGAAATCAGTTCAGTGCGTTTGTGAGGCTGGCTGTGGAAGTCTGACACTAACAGATGATTGGACATCCTGGGTGAAACATAGGCCAGAATGTTGCGAGTGGGTGCACGCCTGACCTGAACAGGTGTGAAATAGCGTGAGATGACATCGTGGCCTGCCCACCTGCCCGTTTTGCCCGTGCGACAGCCTCAAAATCGCACGGGCTACGTAAATTCGGAGACAACCGGTGTCTCAAGGGCCTTAACTGGCCACTTAATTAATGGTGAGCATGCCTCCGTCTCCATCACACACCCGCCTGGTGAAATATTGCGAGAGTGCGTGTTGACGTTGGGATGCTCATCTGACGTCAATGCCCTTTATTTCGGGCATGAGCCCACGCGCCAAGGGTAAAATTCTGCCCACGTATTCCTAAGAATAATACCTCCTGCAAGACATTGGCTGAGTCGTGGCTTCCAGCAGAACATTGGTGAGCTGGTCTTAACCCACTTTTATAAACCCTTGGTCCTGCATTGTCACCACCACCAATCGATTTTAATATAGATTCTGGCCTGAATTTTACGCTTGGCGTGCGCACCAATTCAGCGGGAGCGGAAGCGGATGTGGAATCCACTCCCTGCCGGGGTCACGTTCCGAACGCAACTTCATGCAGAAGACACCACTATCCTGCTGCTAGGGTTTACAGGCAGTGATGCAGCTACCTCAATATGTCTGAGGTGCAGTGCCAAAGGAGGCTCTGCCTCTCCAGGGAGACAGTGACCTCCATTTGTCAGAGGATCGGTCCTGAGATCAGCTCCGACTGTGTGGGTGGACACCCCATGCCAGTGGCTCTGAAGGTCAACTTCTATGCCTCCGGCTCATTCCAGGGTTCAGTGGGGGATCATTGCGGAGTCTCCCAATCAGCTGTCCACAGTTGCGCCAAGCTGGTGACAGACGCTCTGTTCCGATGTGCATTGACTTTCATTCATTACTGCATGGACGAGGCCGGCCAGGCTGAGTGAGCCAGAGGCTTCGCAGCAATTGCTGGGTTCCCCCGTGTCCAGGGTGCTATAGACTGCACACATGTGGCCATCAAGGTGCCAGCGGGTGAGCCCGGTGCCTTTGTCAACAGGAAGGGCTCCCACTCCATGAACGTGTAGATAGTGTGTGACCACAGGATGCAGATTCTACAAGTCTGTGCAAGGTACCCAGGCAGCTCCCATGATGCTTACATCCTGAGACACTCCCAGGTGCCGGGGCTCTTCAGCACTCCAGCCTGGCTGGATGGATGGCTGCTGGGTGACAAGGGCTATCCCCTCAAAAGCTGGCTCATGCTGCCTCTCCACCATCCAAGAACAGAGGCCGAGCAGTGGTACAACAGGAGCCACACTCCACAAGGGCGGTGGTAGAGAAAACCACTGGTCTTCTCAAGATGCCTGGACCATTCAGAGGATGCATTCCAATACCCCCCAGATCGTGTGTCACTGATAGTGGTTGCATGCTGCGCTCTCCACAATCTGGCACTGGCAAGGGGGGACCCACTGGAGGAAGAAGATCTTGACACAGCTGCACAGGCAACAGACGATGAGTCCAGTAGTGAGTCTGAGGATGAGCATGGTGAGGAGAACGCTGAGGGTATAGACGCTGACCTGGGTAACCTCCAGGGAGGCAGGAACACCCGGGACACTTTGATCCAACGATCCTTCAGCTAGCCTACCAAATAAGAACCACCACCATATACCAGGGCTGCAGGCTCCATACTCGATCCCTGACAGGACCAGTTCCTTGGTCAACAACATACACTCTATACCTTTGCATAAAGTTTCAGGAGACACACGTCCATTATAACATCATGGCTTACCCTGCACCTACAGAACAAATGAAACATACAGAGGCCAATAGCACAAAATAATATCTCATTTACCTGTGAATGTGAATCATTGTAGAAATTAACATGAACCGGTGTTTTCCATCACACCATTAAAAAAGAAAAGAAAAATGGGGAAAGCAAATATCACCCGTGATAAGGCCGTGTTGTGTTTAAGGTGCTTTAAGTTTTTGCTTGTGGGTGCTATGTCTAGGTGCTCCCCCCTCGCTGGCACCGGCATTGGAGCCTGCCCGCTCACTCTGCTGTCCTGTTGGCCTTGATGACCTTGGCGGGCGTCCTCTGGCCCGTGGAGCCTGTGCTGGCCCCACCTGGGAGGGAGTGGCCAGTGCCATGGCTGGCATCTCCCCAGTCACTACAGCCTCATCAGATGCCACAGTCACTGGCAGAGGGACGGAGGAGCTGCTGCCCTCATCCGCAGTGCCCTGAGAGGAGCTCGCAGAGATGACATGCAGCTCGTGTGCCAACGTGAGGTCGCTCTAGACCTCCCTGCTCACCATTGATGGACGGGCATCGAGCTGGAATACTCGGTGCCCAATCCATCTCCCACACCGACACTGACCAGCCGAGGTCATTGCCGATGTGAGGGTTTGCAGGTCCGAGTGCAACCCAGGAAGCCCTGATTAAGTCCCTGGAGGGAGTGTCACTCTTTCCACAGAGGATGCATTGCGTTTGGCCATGAAGGTCAATGCAGTACTAATGCTCCACATGGACTCCTCCACAACGGACACCATGGCACACACTCCCTCATGGATCTCCGCCAGATCCTCCCACACACTCTGATGGACATCCAGCAGCTGCTGCCTCATGGACAACTCCAGAGGCCCATCATCAGCCTTCAACTGAGCATTGTCCTGGTCCCCAGCAGTCCTCTGACTGCCGACGCCCTGGGCACTCTCTGCCTCTGCCTGCACCTCATGGGAATGTGAACTTCCCTCACCAATGTGCACTGAGATACTAGAGGCCGATCTTATGCCCACCGAGGTGCTGGTATCTGCGCTGGTGCCTGCTTCACAGAAAGGGTGTGATGCAGGTGCATGGTGAGCATGGTGGTCCTCAGGGATCAGGGGTGGACCTTCAGGCTCCTCATAGCCGCTGCCTGCTGGTGAGCCTAAAAGGGAGAAGGAGGACATGTCATTAGTATGTGTTATAGACTCTAGCCAGCTGGGGGTGCCTTGATCCTAGCCACATGTGTGGCAGGTTAAGAAAGGCGTTATTTTAGGGAACTCACAATGGCCCGTTCCAAAAGAGTTGACACTGGGAGAAATTTTGCGATGCAAGTCCTACAAGTAGGTGTGGTTATATGTTATTAGTAGAAGGGAAACGATGCAATGATAATGTGATTCAGAGTCAGTCTGATTTGCTGATTTGCAACTCCTCAATTCCTGAATAAAAGAACCTATATTTGTGTGTCAACCAGCCCCAGATGCGTGGCGGGTGTCTTGATGTTTACTTGTTAATAAACACTAGGAGAAGGAAAGCACAACTTTCACTTCTTCTTTATTTCCACCATTTCTCTCCAGAAGCTTCAGAGTCCCAGTTGCTCCTGGTATCTGCTCCAAGCGTGTGACTGCAGATAGGGAATATCAGCAGCTGACAGAACTGGGAGAGGGAGCTGCCCCCAATCCTTTCCTTCCTATTCATTGTCCACGCACGTACTTATGACAAGGCTGATCCATTGGGGAATGAAACAGGTGATCAGGAGTAGTAAATGCGGCTAATATTATTGGCTTCATTAGTCCAGGATCAGTGAGGTTGTTTGCAGCTCCCTTGTGTCAGTCCAGCTTAAATAGTCCATGAGGTGTCAGCTGTGGCTCAGTTCATAGCACCCTCGCCTTTGAATCTGTGGGTTCATGTCCCACTCCCGTAAACCAAGAACTGTGATTGTACTCGAAAGAGTTGCAATCTGTGACTGTTGATAACTCGAAAGAATTTTTTTTTTAAATAGCCCATCTCCAGGAATGAAATCTAGGACCCAGTCTACATGGTTCCAAAGTATATTGGGTAATGAACTCAACCATTGAGATCATCGGCTGCTCCTTCTTGTTCCCATAGTAACCTTGAAAAAGGCAATGATGGGAGTGCCCCCAGAATCCTCCAGCATCCTGGTTTAAGATGAATGGAAAGTGAACCAGGGTTTAAATTCTTTGCCAATATTTGGAAGTGTGGGAAGTACATCTCAATCCTGAGTGAGGATTTGGTCAGACTTGTTGACACCACTGCCCTCTTCACTAAGGCAGTGGGTGGGAAGGGAGAAGAGAGTTGGGAGAGGGAGAGTGTGGGGCTGGGGGTGCTTCTGGATAATATAGTAATGCTGCCTCTTGCATACAGGTGAGTCATAAGATTGAATCACTTGTGTCAGTCTTAACTTTGCTTGGTTCATTTCCATTACCGCTCTCAGGTGTAATTTGCTGTCAGGTAACCTGAATCTCCAAATATCTATAAAAAGAGTCAGCTGTTGTGCTACATTTCCATTGTATCTGTTCCAGTGTCATGCTGTTAGTTTCTATATACAGTTTGATGAAGCTTCAACAATCTCAAGTCCAACAGCATCAAACATGACGGTTTCAAAGTGTCAGCAGGTATAATCCTCAACTGATTCACAGCTGCAGCCTCCAAGCTTTGTTTTAACTTGTTCATTACGGCTTGAGGCAAAATGACACAGGATTTTATAAATTACTCAACTGCTCAATCCTTAGGTGGGGAGACTACACACTCACCAAAAACCCTTCAAGCTGTTTCAATTAACTCCATAAAATAACATTATGTAAATATATATTTTGCCCTGAGACCCAAGGTTAAGTACAGATTGATGTATTTACACAAAACCAGAACATTGAGGATCCTGGATATCTGAAATAAAGAGTTGAAAGGCCATTGATCTGAAACGTTAATGAGCAGGATTTTCTGGCCCTATCTGCAGCTGGGATCGTCCGATCCTGCCAAAAGTCAATGGACCACCCGACCTCCCACAACGGGTTCCACCACAACGGAGCCAGGGAATATTGGTACTAACTCAGTTCCTCTCTCCACAGATTCTGCTTTTTATTAACGTATTTATATTCTGATGTTGGGGCCTCCTTGCTATTTTCTCAGTCTGTCCTGAACCCCATCATTTCTCATGATCCCTAAATTTATTCCCATAATATTTTAGTACACCTATTGTTCACCCAAGATATTAATAATGTTTTTCATTCACTATTCATTCCCAATGCAGTGTTCTACGGAGAACAGGATTAACCCCCTTGAAGTTCAGAAGGGAACAGGATAGGGATGGGTGTAGGATTTGGATTAGGAATGTGGGATCGGGGCTTTGGTTCAACTGATGGAAATTCATTGAAACCCTAAAATAGCATTTAGAATTCAGGCCTTGCCATCGTAGGGGCTAGAAGCTCAGAGAAGTGGACTTCTGTTTCTAATGAGAAAGTTGTGAATCTCCTGCTCACATCTGGAATGGTCAGTGACGAGAATACTGCATCAGAAAGGCAAGTTATTTAATGGATGTTGTGTTAACTATGAAATCAATGGGAATATCCCACACATCCAAAATAGTTTTACAACGGTCCCAGAAAAAGCGTTTGGCCTTTCCTGAGACAGGCAGGTAAGCGACCAGCTTGAAACTAGCGCAGAGTTTTACAAGCCCACAGAAGCCGGCCAATTACCAATTGCCCTTCATCCACACATGGCAGAGCATTGGCATTAACGGTTCAAAGAATAGATGCAACCTGAGATGATGAACCTGAAGTGACAGTGGCTCCTGGGATGCTGGGCCAGGAAGAAATGCTTCTCTTCTAAACACGGTTTAGAATCGGAAATGTGAAGACAGGTCAATGGCCTGAAGCCTTGCCTTAGGGATCATGGAATGATCAGGAAGCACAGCTCCTGTGAGCCATTTCCTCATTTCATTCTATCGCTGTAAAGAATGGTGAGCTGAATTTCTATAGCGTCAGATCATTCCTTTCAGCCAATTTGTCTTTTATTTTAGAAATTGAATTCTGAAGTGGGCTTTAAACCCACAGACTACTGACCCAGTAATAAGGTAAAGAAGGAAAGACGCCAGTTTATATAGCTCCTAAATCAGCCACTGAATGTCCCAAAGTGCTTTACACACAATTAAGTAGTTTTTTTTTGAAGTTCTGAGGCTGTTGTAATGTAGGAAATGCCACAGTTAATTTGCACACAGCAAAGCTCCCACAAACAGCAACGTGATAATAACCAGATAATCTGCTTTAGTGATGCTGATTGAGGAATAAATATTGGCCAGAACACCAGAGGGAACTCCCCTACTCTTCTTCAGAATAGTGCCGTGGAACGTTTACATCGACTGGGCTGACAGGAACCTGGTTTAACGTCTCAGACCTCTGACAGTGCAGCACTCCCTCAGCCCTACACTGGAATGTCAGCCTTTGATTTTTGGCTTCAAGTCCTGGAAACTGGAACTCCAAGCCTACAGCCTGCCTGTGTGTCAATATTGTGCAATTAAATTATTGGCTAGTTTAACACTAATTCTGCACTAATGGATTCATCCAATTCCTGAGCTGAATTCATTACAAGCAGCAGGGCTGTACTGACTCTGTCTCTGTCCTTGGATGTGTCCTGTTCCCCTCAAAGGATATAAATATCTTCACAGGCTCTTCGAACACTTTTCATAATTCTTCAGCAATGCTGCTTGATGTTTTCAGGCTGAAGTCCCCAGTGCATTAACCTCGAGTGACACCTAGCTTAAATGCTCCCTTTAATGGATGTCACATCAAAACTGAGCCAATAAAACTGCTGCAAAAGTGTAGTAAAGGTATCCGTAGGGAACAAGCATCCAATTATAGAGAGGTCATGTCAAACCAGAGGCTGGTTTAGTATATTTACCTGCATACTTCAGCTCTAACATCGCTGTCTAATGTAGCGGGAAGTCTGACTATAAAACACAAGGTTAAAAGAAAGTTTTATACAGCTACATCACGATCCTTCGAAGACAACTAGTAGTTTTATTGAAAAGGTGCTTAACTCAATGGTTCCTCAATCAATGGCAATTTATTTCAGCAGAAATTGTTTGTGTGGGTCGGGTGACGTTCTTGGTTTGAACATTTCCAAATGTTACTTTTTTCATCTGCAGAATTTGAGCTGCAATCGAGCCCAGGTTGATGGAATAAAAGTCCTGTCTTTGACAGCCGAGGACCTGCAGGAAGGAGCATGGGGTGAGTCGTGGCCCACTCACCATCACACAATTGTCACTAGTTTATAACAGATTGTTCCTAAATTATCATCTTAAATCAAGCAGACTCATCAACTCAATTCCAGCACCAGGGAGGTCTTTGGATGTGCAAATGGCTGATCACATAGTCTAACTGAGGGGTGGGGGGGGGGGAGAGCAAGTTATATTTAGCATTGCCAACCCTCCAGGATTGGCCTAGAATCTCCAGGACACTGCTATGTGCAATCCTGATGAGAAAAATCATCGGGACATTAGAAAAGATCATTTTTAAAATTTGCTTTGGACATTTCTTTTTTACAAGATATAAAAATATTGAAAATGGAGGGAGAGAGGAGGCTGTTTGGCTGACAGTCAAGCATCATCCAATTAGTTAATGAGACTTTTTGCTTTCCAATTGGCACAGGAAGGCAGTATGTCACAAGGATAGATGTGTTGGGCGATTAATGTGGGGCAAACGATGTGTTGAAACCTCCAGGAATACATTTAATCACAGTTGGCAACCCTAGTTATAATGTTGCAGTATAATAAAATAAGAGAAAGACATGGGGCAGGATTTTACAGGGGGGGGAGGGGGGTGGTTGGCGAGACTATAAAGTCAGTCATCTGATGAAGAAAAAGTTTGCCCTGCAGCAATAATATAATGCAGGCGGCAACGGTTAGGTAGGTTTGGGACTTCTGTCCCTCAGTGGGAGGAAGCCCAGCTCCTGGGGGGGTGCTGCCGGCCAATTTGGTCGGCCAACAGTCCTCACAGTCCCAATAGCACCAGAGCTCAGCAGTGGGCGTTTCCAGGATTGCCAACAGGCCCAGGACAAAGGCCCTAGTGGATCCAGGGCTTAGGTAAGTCAGGGGTACCATGCGGGGAGGGATTGGGCAGCTTGTCGGGGATGGTGCAAGGTGGGGGTGGGGGTGGGGGGGTGGTATGGATTTTGCAGTACAGGGAGGGAGGGTTGAAGGGTGGGTAATATCTTTTGTTGGGGGGAGGGGGTGCCCTCCTCCTGAAGATAGTGCTCCCCCTTCCTTTGCACCCTTTTAAAGACTTTTTTGAAAGAACAGGCTGCTCAAACCTGCCGACCTTCCTACATCAACCGTGTTATGGTGTGGACGGCAAAATATTGGGGTCAATTGGCTTGTTAACGAGCTCGATTGACCCTTAATTATTTATTTACTTATAACAGGTGGGCTGCTGATTTCAGCCCCCACCGACTCCCTGTGCTATGGGTGAGAAGGTGGTGGGCTAGCCACCTCTCATGTTTTACCTGGGGCGAGAGGCGTGGTAAAACCCAGCCCATGGTCTCTACCTAGCCCAATTAACATCCAAGGCTAAAATACTGCATAAGTGTCTGATCCCCAAAAGCTCTTTCCATATGTTCATTCAGCTTCACAACTCCACTACTCTTACCTGAGTTGGTGAATTCTAGTCACAATCCCTCCACTGGGGATCATCACAAGCTGTTTGCCGCATGGGGCTTTTGATTACATTGTAATAGGCTTAGACTTGGATGTGGAGTTTGAAGATCAGCCAGAGGACAATCAGGATGCCAAGGTAATGGACTTTGTGAGTTCAGCCTGAGCTCACAGTTGGGATAGGGAACTAGATCAGGAGATAAGGTAGCTTGTCAAAGGTGGTTTACAGATAACTTACTGTTATAGCATAGCAGATGGTAAATGCTGAGCTGTTCAAATCCTGGAGGGAAACTTGAAACAGCTGCCACAGCTATTTTGCAAATTGTATTTTCATTTTGAGATGCATGCCTTGAATTCAATAGTAATAGGACCACTGAGCCTGAGAGGATTTTTACAAAACTAAATTAAACATTTATTAATAGAAGAAAATATTTTAAGCACATACATATGTATACAAATTACTACTATAATAACTCCTAAATTCCCTAATTAATCTGACTCCCAGTTACACCTCCATTAAGGCAACAGTAAAACACAATAGATTTCTACAGACCCAGGCAAATCACACAATACCTTGGATAGTGATATTCACAGTGAGTTTTCTTAGCTTCGGTTCCTGTAGACTGCAGCTTGATACATAGAGACTGGAGGCTTTTCACACTTGTGTTAGATCTTAGAATATCTTCTACCTTACACATAACCTCACGTTCTTTATACATGTTTCTCCCTTTTTAATGTAAATCCCATTGTTCCAATATGTCTTTGCAACTTTACCTTTTTCATAATATGTATCTTCCATAGTATTCATATTATCAGTAACCTTTGGGAAAAATAAACACACTGTTTGGCTTAACTTCTTATGGCTAAGTGTAACACCTTACCATCTCCTTAAAATTCAAACTACTCTGGTTTATCTAAAAATGCAAACGTTTCTCACGACTCACATTCTAAAACTTCAGCCATGTTTATGTATTTAGTATTTCAAACCTAGCTTCCCTTTTGATAACTCAAAAGCTCCAGGCCAACTGCCCCCAATTCAATTAACACTCACCACCCCCAACACACAACCTCACACAGAGAAACTAATCCAAACCCCACTATTAACCCACCTCTAC
This sequence comes from Cetorhinus maximus, assembly GCF_964194155.1. Lineage (NCBI taxonomy): Eukaryota > Metazoa > Chordata > Chondrichthyes > Lamniformes > Cetorhinidae > Cetorhinus > Cetorhinus maximus. The sequence continues at coordinate 20,173,103 of NC_135910.1, read as the reverse complement.
AATAAATCACAATAATATTATGAAAATCATTATATTTTCATGACACTTATAGACTGTACTGCAACTGAATTGTTGCAGTGTATATTGTAGATGGTACACACTGCTGCCACTGTGCATTGGTGGTGGAGGGAGTGGACATTGAAGGTGCTGGGCGGGGTGCCAATCAAGCGGGCTGATTTATTGTGGATGATGTTGTGCTTCTTGAGTGTTGTTGGAGCTACATTCATCCAGGCAAGTGGAGAGTATTCCATCACAGTCTTGACTTGTGCCTTGTAGATGGTGGACAGGCTTTGGGGAGTCAGGAGGCGAGTTACTCATTGCACAATTCCTAGCCTCTGCCCTGCTCTTGTAGCCACAGTATTTATATAGCTAGTCCAGCTCAGTTTCTGATCAATGGTAACCCCCAGGATGTTGATAGTGGAGGAATCAGTGATGGTAATGCCATTGAATGTCAAGGGGAGATAATTGGGTTCTCTCTTGCTGGAGAAGGTTATTGCCTGACACTTGTGTGGCATGAATGTTATTTGCCACTTGTCAACCCAAGCCTGAATGTTGTCCAGGTCTTGCTGCATTTGGACATGGGCTGCTTCAGGTATCTGAGGGGTCGCGAGTGGTGCTGAACATTGTGCAATCATAAGCGAACATCCCCACTTCTGACCTTATGATGGAATGAAGGTCATTGATGAAGCAGCTGAAGATGGTTAAGCCGAGGACACTACCCTGAGGAACTCCTGCAGCCTGGGACTGAGATAATTGACCTCCAACAACCACAACCATTTTCCTTTGTGCTAGGTATGACTCCAACCATGGAGGGGTTTCCCCCTGATTGCTATTGACTCCAGTTTTGCTAGGGATCCTTGATGCCACACTTGGTCATATACTGCCTTGATGTGAAGGGCAGTCACTCTCAACTCACCTCTGGAGTTCAGCTCTTTTGTCCATGTTTGAACCAAGGGGGCTACAACGAAGACAGAAGCTGAGTATCCCTGGCGGAACCCAAACTGAGCATCAGAAAGCAGGTTATTGCTGAGTAAGTGCCACTTGATAGCACTGTCGATGATCCCTTCCATCACTTTGCTGATGACCAATAGTAGACTAATGAGGCAGTAATTGGCCGGGTTGGATTTGTTCTGATATTTATGGACAGGACATACCTGGGAAATTTTCCACATTGCCAGTAGATACCAGTGTTATAGCCATACTGAAGCAGCTTGGCCAAGGGCACAGCTAGTTCTGGAGCACAAGTCTTCAGTACTATTACTGGAATATTGTCAAGGCCCATAGCCTTTGTAGTATACAGTGCCTTCAGCTGTTTCTTGATATCATGTGCAGTGAATCGAATTGGCTGAAGGCTAGCATCTGTGATGCTGGGGACCTCAGGAGGAGGCCGAGATGGATCAATTGCTCGACACTTCTGGCTGAAGATTGTTGTAAATGCTTAAGCCTTATCTTTTGCACTGATGTCCTGGGCACCCCCATCATTGAGGATGGGATATTTGTGGAGCCTCCTCCTCCAGTGAGTTGTTTAATTGTCCACCACCATTCACGCCTGGATGTGACAGGACTGCAGTTTAGATCTGATCCATTGGTTGTAAGATTGCTTTGCTCTGTCTATCACATGCTGCTTATGCTGTTTGGCATGCAAGTAGTCCTGTGTTGTAGCTTCACCAGGTTGACACCTCATTTTTAGGTATGCCTGGTGCTGCTCCTGACATGCCCTCCTGCACTCTTCACTGAACCAGGGTTGATCCCTTGGCTTGATGGTAATGGTAGAGTGGGGGGTATGCCAGGCCATGAGGTTACAGATTGTGTTCGAGTACAATTCTGCTGCTGCTGATGGCCCACAGCGCCACATGGATGCCCAGTTTTGAGTTATTAGATCTGTTCAAAATCTATCCCATTCAGCACAGTGGTAGTGCCACAGAACACAATGGAGGTTATTCTCAATGTGAAGGCCGGACTTCATCTCCACAAGGACCGTGCGTTTTTTTTTGTCGTTCATTTTACAGGATGTGGGCTTCGCTGGCTAGGCCAGCATTTGTTGCCCATCCTTAATTGCCCTTGAAAAGGTGGTGGTGAGCTGCCTTCTTGAACCACTGAATTTCTTGTGATGTAGGTACACCCACAGTGCTGTTAGGGAGGGAGTTCCAGGATTTTGACACAGTGACTGTGAAGGAATGGCGATATATTTCCAAGTCTGGACGGTGAGTGACTTGGAGGGTAACTTTCAGGTAGTGGTGTTCCCATGCGTCTGCTGCCATTGTCCTTCTAAATGGTAGTGGTTGTGGGTTTGGAAGGTGCTGTTTAAGGAGCCTTGATGAGTTTCTGCAGTGCATTTTGTAGATGGTACACACTGCTGCTACTGTTCGTCAATGGTGGAGGGAGTAAATGTGGATGTGGTGCCAATCAAGTGGCTGCTTTGTCCTGGATGGTGTCAAGCTTCTTGAGTATTGTGGGAGCTGCACTCATCCAGGCAAGTGGGGAGTATTCCATCACACTCCTGACTTGTGCCTTGAAGATGGCAGACAGGCTTTTGGGAGTCAAGAGGTGAGTTACTCGCCACAGGATTCCTAGCCTCTGACCTGCTCTTGTAGCCACAGTATTAAGTGGCTAGTCCAGTTCAGTTTCTGGTCAATGGTAACTCCCAGGATTTTGATAGTTGGGGATTCAGCAATGGTAATGCCATTGAATGCCAAGGGTCACTCCTACCGATACTGTCATGGAGAGATGAATCTGTGACAGCTAGGTTGGTGAGGATGAGGTCAAGTATGTTCTTCCCTCTTGTTGGTTCCCTCACCAACTGCCACAGACCCAGTCTAGCAGCTAGGTCCCTTAGGACTGGGCCAGCTCGATCACTAGTGGTGCTACTGAGCCACTCTTGGTGATGGACATTGAAGATGTTCCCCCACCCAGAGTACGTTCTGTGCCCCTGCCACCCTGGGTGCTTCCTCCAAGCAGTGTTCAACACGGAAGAGTACTGATACATTAGCAGAGGTTGGCCGGAGATGGTTTCCTTGCCCATATCTGACCTGATGTCATGAGGCTTCAAGGGGTCCAGAATTAATGTTGAGAACTTCCAGGACAATTTCTCCCTGACTGTGTTGGGTCTGTCCCGTTGGTGGGACAAGACATACCCAGGGATGGTGATGGTGGTGTCTGGGACATGATCTGTAAGGTGTGATTCCGTGAGGTTGACTATGTTGGGCTGTTGCTTGACTAGTCTGTGGGACAGCTCTCCCAATTTTGGCACTAGCCCCCAATTGTTAGTAAGGTGGACTTTGCAGGGTCTACAGGGCTGGGTTTCCCTTTGTTGTTTCTGATTCCAGGTCGATGCCAGGTGGTCGATCCTGTTTCATTTCTTTTTGTAGATTTTGTAGTGGGACAACACAACTAAAGCAGAAACATTCGTGGAAAATTGAAGGTTTTAGTGGACGTAAGGCATTGATCCTCACATAAAGACTCCCGTCAGTGTTACGGATGTGAAGCACATCCACATCTTCTGGGGAGAAACTTTGATACAAACACCTCCATTAATAAAGTAATAGGTTCTCATATATTAAAAGGTATGGGTGAATATTCAGAAATGATATTTGCATTTTCAAGTTGAGAGGATGAGTTGGGAGGTTTGATGAGTTGGGAGGTTTGATGAGTTGGGAGGTTTGATGAGTTGGGAGGTTTGATGAGTTGGGAGGTTTGATGAGTTGGGAGGTTTGATGAGTTGGGAGGTTTGATGAGTTGGGAGGTTTGATGAGTTGGGAGGTCTGACAAAGGGTTCAGAACTCACTGGTTCACTTCAGGTTTCTACTCGTCTGCCTGTGATGATCTGATAGAATCACAGAATGTTTACAGTACAAAAGGATATTCATCCCATTGTGTCTGTGCTAGCCCTTTGAAGGATCAATTCACCTAGTGCTACTCCCCTGGCTTTTCCCCATAACCCTGTAATTTTTTTCTTTTCAGACAATGATCTAATTCCCTTTTGAAAATCTCAGTTGACTCTGCCTCCACCACACTCTCAGACAGTGCATTCGAAGCCTCACCACTCGTTGTGTGGAAAAGCTTTTTCCTCATGTCGCCATTGCTCCTTTTACCAATTCTCTTAAATCTGTACCCTCAATCTCGATCCTTCCACCAATAGGAACAGTTTCTCCCTATCCACTCTGTCCAGGCCCCTCATGATTTTGAATACCTCGATCAAATCTCCTCTTAGCCTTCTCTTCTACAAGGAAAGCAGTCCCAACTTCTCCAATGTATCTATGTAACTGAAGACTCTAAATCCCTGGAACTATTCTCATGATTCTTTTCCACACTCTTTCTAATGCCTTCCCATCCTTCCTAAATTGTGATGCCTAGATCTGGATACAATAATCCTGTTGAGGACAAACCATTGTTTAATACAGGATCACCACAACTTCCTTGCTTTTGTACTCTATGCCCCTATTGATAAAGCCCAAGATGCCATATTTTTAAACACTCTTTCAACCTGTCCTGCCACATTCATTGATTTATATAGATATACACCCAGGTCTCCCTGCTCCTGCAGCTCCTTTTGAACTGTATCCTTTATTTTATATTGTCTCTATGTCTTCCCTACCAAAATGAATCACTTCACACTTCTATGCATTAAATTTCATCTGCCGCTTGTCCGCCCATTCCACCCACCTGTTTATGTGCTTTTGAAGTTCTACACTATTCAATGTGATTGTAACTTTGATTAATTATGCATAATCTTGAAATTAGACTGAGAAGAGAGGTCAGAAGGTCACAATCGGTAGCTATTTTTAAAATTAATTTACCTTTGGAATAATAATTTCATCAGGAGTTCCTGGGGATTTTGCCTCCCTCTATCATCCAGCTCAGTGGGACTGTCCTCTCCTGGCTCAAACCTAATCTATTTCATCCTAGCCAGAACACCTTCAGCATTCTGGTCCTTGCTGATCCATGGTGGCTCCTAATCCCTGAATGCCTACAATTTTGCAAGTCACATTCTTGTGTTAAATCCCTCCCTTGCCTTGTTCCTTCCCATTTCTATAACCTCCTCCAACCCTACAATTACCGCAGATAGCTCTGTTTTTCAGACTCTGGCTTCATGAGCATCCCCACCCATCATATTGTTTCCCCCCAGCATTAGACCCAAAATCTGCAATTCCTCTACAATCCTTCTCTCTCTCTCTACTTCCCTTTCCTTCTTGGAGACTCTCCGTAACCTCCTTCACCATGAATTTGGTCATTCCTTTCTAATATCTCCCTCTTTGCCTCAGATTCTATTTATTTCTGATTACAATTCTGGGAAGTGTCTACATTGTAAACACTATAAATATTTGTTAGCGTTGCTGTTATTTTGGCTTCACAATTTCTACTCTAACTTAAACTTAATATTCATCAAGCGTTGTGTCTTTTTAGCCTTGGATGTTTAAGCAAGCACAGCAAAGATATATTTTTTAAAGAGAACTGGAAATGATGTGACAAATGTTTAGTCATAAATTATTGGCAAACATTTTCAGAAAAGCTCTGTGGATTTACTACTTTATGTCAGAAAGCATTTACAGCAAAGAAAAAGCTGGTGATTTATAATTTAAAATATTCTGCTTTTTATTTTTAGCCAAATTTCCTCCCTCCTCTCTTGAAAACATTAACATAGGCTGGGTTATGGTCCCAGTAGCTCATTCCAAATGGTCCCAAGCCCAATTACCATCTCGTACCCACAAGGAACAGTTAAGCAGTGACTTTAAGGGCATAGACTAGTTTGAAAACTAAACTTTAGAACACATTCCAGACCATGAGCAATGCTACAAGAGTCACTGGTGTCTACACAACTCCAAAGCTCCACAATGGCCGAAAGAAGATCAAAGTCCATTTAGTTGATCTTTTACCATCCTGGCAGACTCATGGTGCAAGGGTGATGGAGTTATTGACTAATCACAGCAATTAATCTCCATCAGTTAGTCTTAGAACAGACCCAGACATGAAGTGAGGCAAACTCCCAGTGAATGAGAGCTTTGTTTGTAATTTTATATACCTCCAATGATGAACAGTTAAAGACCCGCCGATCCATCCAGCCTGTCTCTTTCAACTGCGATATCTCCAAAGCTACTGGATTTCCCTGGACAGGCAAATAACTAGATTAAAACCTCAGGCCAATTTGGAGGTACGCTAATCTAAGGAATTCCTCGCTACCCATCCAGGAGATCACTGGCCCTAAATTCCCCAAAGTACCTACCTTTTGTAAGGGGTGATGAACCATAGGTTCAAAGTCACCTCTTCCACCCAAGCTACACATCCATGTCATTTCTCAAATTACTCATAACACTATATCACAAAGTCTTATTTTCTCAAAGAAATCTCGTTTCCTTCGAATGAATCAATACAAACTGCTTCCACCCGTTCATCAGAATGAACACTCACGCACCGTAATACCATTTCCACAGAGGTGGATCTTGAGATTGTTGTCTTTGACAGTCCAATGGACTATCAGTTCTCATATGTGAGGAAGCACAATGTGGGTCAGCTGCTAGTAGGAGCACCCAGGGATGACCTGAAGTCTCCTCGAATTGTAGATTAGTCTCCAGGACACTACCGTGAGCCACCAATGAGTTATAAAAATAATAGTGATGGGAAAATGGCTGTTTGAATAACAGTCAAGCAGCACCCACTTGGAGAATGGAGAGTCTTTTCGCTCTGTGATTGCTGCATGAAGGCGAGGCGTGAGGATGGACACATGAGGTGGTCAATAGCGGGGGTGTGGGGGTGGGTGATATGATGAAACCTCCAGGAACATTTTGAGCCAGAGTTGGCAACTACAGAGGTACCATTGTCAGTTATTTCACTGAGCAATCAGTCTCCATCTTGTGCTGAGAGACTATGGGAATGAAAATAAATTTGTTCAGCTGGCATCCTCCTCAGCAAAAGAGATTTACAAGCGATAGCAATAGATTGTCTTTAAATGCTTCTCAAAGGGTAAAAAACTATAATATATTGACTACTGTAAACAGACAGCTTCTTTTTAACCAGCTTGTATTTCAAAGCTGTCAAGTATCTGCTGCCAATAATTTATTAAAACAAGCTAACCTTTCTGAAAAATCTTCAGCACATCTTCTTATTAAGTTAGAAATATGATGGATCAGACTGCTTGACACCTTTTGGCAGAGTCTCTCGTGCCTCCCGAGAGTGATTTCCTCATCTCTCATACTCTAAGGTTAGAAGGATTGGTGGATGATGTTCTGTCCCACACAAGGCACTTCTCTCACTTTCCCCACCCTGGTCAACTGTCTAATAGCCACAAGTCGACTTGGAATAATAACTCGATAGAAGATTTGTCCTTCGTCTCTAGTCTCCAGACTTTCTTCTCTCTCCTTATTGGTTCAAATCTCTAGTGAATGTTTATATCCTGATCCTTCTCTTCTTGATCTCCACACTCACTATCTTGCACAGTTTTCAACTTCCTAAGTTCTAACTGTGGGGAAAATCTATTTGAAAGCGGTAACTGTTGTGACATTGTATTCATGCCAATGCAGACAATGACATGTATCTTTAAGAAGCTGCATGGTACCATCACATGACATTATCATGTGTAAGGCTGGAGGATAAAAGGTGCAGCCTCCATGTTAGACATTCACTATTGCCTGTCACTCTGTATCAGGAAGACTTCATGTCTACCTTATGAGTCAGGCATATAGTCAAGTAACCAACCTATGTAACTGTTAGGACCCAGGCTAGATAAAGGCCTGTGTGGAGCTGTATATAGTTGTTGCAAGTAGTAAACTTCATCTAGCCGTGTTCAACTAGAAGCCTCGCCATTCTCAATATCTTGCTGACAGATGTGCTGAGGTCTACATCGAGATCTTCAACATGTCGGGTGGCTGCAGACTGTGAGAGACAGTGACATGGTTGGCAGTAGTGGTCATTTCAAAAGCAGGCTGAGAGAGCCAATGATGGGAAATCAAGCTTCTCTCTGAGCCAGTCACTGCACAAATTATCAGTAAAAACAGACACAGTTAAAAATAAATAAAAAGAAGAAAAATACTGGGAGATAATGGAGGCCCCGAGTGAAGAGGTGAAGCTGGTAAGACAGTTTCACCATGATACCTTCATGTCCTGATTGCTGAAGGAGCTCCTATCGCACAAAGCCCTACACGAGGACCATTAATTCCTGAAATGATCCCATGGCTCCAGTGGAATTGGGACAGGCATAAGTGCAATGGGCCAAATGGCCTCATTCTGCACTGAAACCTTTATTTCTGGTTTCCTGGTACAGCACAAAAGTTTCCCAGTGCCGAACCCACCTGATGATAATTTGCTGGTGTGTGTCAAGTCAGACTGTGGGGGCAGAGTGCCAGCTTAAATTACCACATTAGCCCCAGAGAAGGCATCAAAGTTGAGATCTTTCTATTCCGTGTGGCTCATTTCCACAGTGGACAAGTCCAATTGAGCCACAATGGCAGTTTTTAAAGATCCTATTATAAGCCCACAAGACAATGTGAAAGAACGGTGTATGCATATATACCAGATAATACGGTATCTCAGACACACAGCAGCAATTACATTACACCTGGGGTCATTTTAACTTAATGTACCCAGTGAGAATGCAAAGGATTGGATTAACTGCTCATTTTACATCCCACCTGCTTTTATCATCCTTTAACTTGGATTGGATTAAAATTGCCTTCACCTCCTTTCAGAACTGGAGTACGGACTTTTGACCATTTCTGAACGTTGGTAGAATTTTCTGGTAAGATAAACCTTGACTGTCACCCACTTATCGTGAGAGGCTATCTCCCTATCCACTGGCCACTGCAATGCTTAAACCGATATTAATCTACAAGAGACAGTCACTGTTCCGATTACCCACACTCTCTCATTAACTGGGACATGGATCCAGCATGGAGACAGTTACTTAGCAGCACCACACTCTTCCATATGCTCTCTGCAAACTGTGTTGTCTGGAGGTCATGTTGCAACTCGATGAAGGACAGTTAATTTGCAGCCTTGACTGAGAGTCAGGAAACTGTGCATGAATGCAATAACCAGTGAGATGAAATAATCACACTATTAGTGGGATTCACAAGTTACAACAGCTGTACACAGGGTAAGATTTCATTTCAGCAAATCTGAGACATTAGCTCCTGAATTCAGACACGTCCGGCAATCCAGCAGGAGAGGAGAAATCTCAAAGTGTTTCTTTTAACTGAGAAATGTAAATGAAATCACGAGGTTCACAATGTATCCTCCACTCCCCCCCACCCCACCCCACCCCACACCACCCCCCCTCCCTTCCACCCCACCCGCCCCCCCTCCCTTCCACCCCCCAATACCCTCCCTGTGTCTGCGAGAAGGAGGTGAGACAATGGGTTGGATTTTCCCATTGTGGCCATTTCCTGATGCCATGATCCCACCCCCTAAGTCGCAGTGCCCGCCCAGGCTCTCTTTATGGTGGAGTGGCGGGGACAGGCTGGAGTCTGGGCCGAGGCAGAGGCCAGTTAGAAAGCCTACCTCCCTTCACTGGGACATCAGCCCAATTCAGTACGTGAGTGTCAGCCCTCACCCCTCACCTCCCTTATCCATCCAACATGCCCACTCCGCAACCCCATGCACTTTCCATGCTTCCTCCATACTCCCCCATGCCTCCTCCATTTCCCCCCATGCCTACTTACCCAGTATACACTATGGGCAGAACTTTATGAGTCCCATAATAACATTGAGATGTCTTTGCAATTCTCATGAAACTGTCAAAATAAACAATCAGCCTTTTAAGAATCTTTTCGAAAAATCTTAGGAGCTCATAAAACTATCAAACACACAGCCATTCACGCACACTTGAAAGAAAAACCCAACCCTCTTAAGTGTTCATAAAACTATCAAAACAAACAACCATTCAAAAACCTCTTCAAAAGACTTAATCCTATTAAATGCTCATAAAACTGTGAATCTAAATAAAACTCAGTCTCCTTGACAAGTGTATCAACAACTTAGTACTCAGCCGAATCCTTTAGTGCAAATTATAGCTCGGCCAAACATTTGTAATGAGATTCATTTTCTCAAAACTGCCAACAAAACCGGAACGGAATACATTAAAACTTTTGAAGCAGTAGAGCAGATGACCATCTGTTCCATTGCTTCAAAGTCTGAACAGATGTCAGGGCTTTCAAGCAAATAACTCAGTCACCTGATCAACATTTCAAAGGCTCATCAAATGGCTGGGCTGTGAATCAAGATAAAAGATTCAGAACATGGTCCAAATGACATTAAGGTCTGAATCTCAACATTGTTGAATTCAGAAGAACATTTTACCCAATGGATAAGGTACTCGAATGGATCTGAACACTTTCACAATGCTGATCAATTTAATGGTCAATTACCTTTTAAGAACAAATCCCTATCATCAATCACTGCATTAAAACATAAATTATCATACAGCATCTAATTATGACATGTGAAGTTGGCAACAATTTTTAAGCTTACCTGTCAAAAGGCTCCTGTCACCAGAACAGGCTTCCCCATGGTTCATGAACCCCCTGATCTGACGCTATTCACAGAGTCTTCAGAAACCCATCCACTTTGCTGAAAATTTCAAACTCCATGAAATACAAAGTTGAGGTAGGCAGTAATATAACACTTCTGATGTCAGCTCTTGTGTGCATTGGGTTGTGGCTCACAAGCTTTTCCATGGTGGTCCAGCAGGAATGATGTTTTCATTTCAGAATTCCTGTTCCAATCTCACCCCCCCACCCACGCCGCCCCCCCCCACCCCCGCCCCACCCCACCCCGTAAACCCTCCCCGAGCTCACCTGATGCTGGTTTGCCCTGTGTTAGAACAGCAAAAACCTGGCCCAATAAATTAAGGTACACTACTCAGCTGGTGCCAAACTGGTGACTGTGGTCAGACAGGAAGATAAACAGTTTGAATTCTTGTGAAGAGTGAGTTGAAATAGATATTCCAGAGGATACAGGGTGGAAGAAAACAAAATATTTGAAACTCAGGAGGCCATAATTGGAAGGTTCAGGGGAGATTGGGAGGGGATCATTGTAATATTGATAATATAGAAAAATGAAGGGGCTGAAAAGCAGGGGGTCAGCAATTTGGAAATCGGAGTGAAGGGTTAGAAACCTGGATCCACTGATAGCCAAAGGTCACCTGGTGCAATTTTCTGATGGGTTTATTAATTGGTAAGCACGCAGGAGACAGTTTAAACATAGCTAACTGACTCCGACACCAGTTGTACAATAGCTTTCAGGCACAAACGAGTTAACCATGTGCCTTGCATTGTAGTTACTGTTGTCGTGCAGGAAAGGTGGAAGACAATTTGTGCACAGCAAGCTCCCACAAACAGCAATGAGAAAAATGACTAGATAATCTGAGTTATAAATTTTGGAGGTGTAACCTTTTTTTTGTTTTCTCAGGCTATTGTTAAACTAGGCTGATGTTACATTTCCCTATGTATTCAATTGCAATCTATATTAGTGTTCCATCTCTCAAGCATCAGCATATCTCAGGGGTGTACAGCATGACATTCAGAACATAATGCTTGCTGTATAATTAAATATACATGTACACAACAACAAAAATCTGGCAGCATTAAAGCAATGAATTAATTTTGCATTAGAACCTGATTCTGTGCTGATCTGATGAGGTTTTGTTCCATTGCTATTTCATACCAATGGATGATTCATTAAAAGGCTAGGATTCTGATGGACAAGTGGCCAGACTTGGCACTTGTGAGCAAAGGACATTTATCAAAGCCTCTGAAATGCCAACTGACATTAGATCAAGTGGATTACCAGCCCTAATGATTTTTTTTTCAACTTCTGAGTGTGCAAATGCTATTCTGTGGACTTCAGAGTTTCTTAGTTGGAATGTGGTTTGCTTAACAGGGATTTCATTATTGACAGGCAGATCAATGTATATGTGATATTCCAGCAGTGAGGAATGTAAAAAGGATTTCCAACTCTACTGTGGCAAAGTAAATCCATGCACTCAGTCTGGGGTCAATTCAGGACAGAATGGATGCACCAGGAGCTGGGGTGTCCGGAATTTGGATTTCTCCAAGCACATTCATCATCAAGAAAGAAGATACTACCCAGGCTATGGTGAAAGAGGATGAAATTCAGTCACTAGAAGGTTTTCAAATTGATAAGGAGGAGGCATTGGATAGTCTGTCTGAGCTTAAGGTTGACAAGGCACTGGGACTGGATGAGATGCATCCAAGGATACTGAAGAAATTGAGATTAGAAATTGCAGAGGCACTGGCCAAAATTTTCCAGTCTTCCTTAGACTCAAGAGAGGTGCCAGAGTGCTGGAGAACTACAAACATTACACCCTTGTTCAAAAAACAGGATAAGGATAAGCCCGACAATTACAGGCCAGTCACTTTAACTTCAGTGGTGGGGAAATGTCTAGAAACTATAATTCGGGACAGAATTAATAGTCACATGGACAAATGCAGGTTAATTAAGGAGAGCCAACATGGATTTCTTAAAGAAAAACCACATTTGACTAATTTGCTAGAGTTTTTTTGAAGGGGTAACAGATATGATGGCAATGTTGTTGATGTGGTGTACATGGACTTATAAATAGCATTTGATGCAGTACCACACAACAGACTTGTGAGAAAAATGATAGCTCATGGGATAAAAGAGGCAGTAGCAACGTGGATACGGAATTGGCTGAGTGACAGGAAACAGAGAGTAATGGTTAATGGGTGTTTTTTGGGCCAGGGGTACTGTAAGCTTTATTAACCGTTCTCTCAACTTGTCCTGTCATCTTCAAAGGCTTATGCACATATACACCCAGGTCCCTCTGCTCCAGCACCCCCTTTAGAATTTACCCTTTATTTTATATTGTCTCTCCACATTCTTCCTACCAAAATAAATCACTTCACATTTCTCTGGATTGAGCTTCATCTGCCATTTGCCCACCCATTCCAGGATTAGTTGGGAAGAGAGAAATAGAAAGTAATCTTATTTGGTGCCGCGGAAATTAAATGGTGAAATTGAAACTATGAATGATCCAAACAAATTCTAACACTGGGAAATGGATTCACTGTGGGAGAGAGAGTGCAGAGATAATAGCCATAAGTTCCTTTAAGTTTTTCCAAAAGAAGTAAACAACCAGTGACAGTGAGTTGCGGCAATCTCAGGGATAACAGACAAGAGGATGTTATTTTGTTGTTGCTCCAGCTTCATGTTGTGGGATTTTTGCTGAATCTGTTAGTCTGTTAGATGAATTTCTGTGATTGGTGCAATTTCTAACCTCAACAGCATCTGTGTTGCTAAATGATACGGTTCTTCTGCCAGGAATTAACTGGAAGAGCAAAGGGATTAAGTTTCTGTTTGTGGGAGACGTGTTGTGCTGGCTGTACTAGTGTGGATCATTTAGTCTGTGTTCGCTGGTCACATCCATTGCTGGTTCCCCTCCAAGTCACCCATCACACTGACTTAGAACTATACCATCATTCCTTCACTGTCAGCGGGTCAAAGTCCTGGAACTTCCTTCCTAACATCACTGTGTATGTATCTTCACTACATGGAACAGCAGTTCAAGAAGGTGGCTCACCACCATCTTCTCAGGGACAATCAGAGATGGGCAATAAATGCTGACCTTCCCAGTGATGCCCACATCCCACAAATGAATAAAAGAAACAACAGAAAATGCCTGTATCTATCAGAATGCCGACTCTATCAGTCAATAATCATACCATAGCTTTCTATGTTGTCCCCAAGACTGCTATATCCCCAGCTTCTCATAGTATCTCATACCATCGTATCAATTCTATCTTCTTCTATCCCACTCTCAGATAATGGGATGAGAAGGACAGATTATGGCAGATGATGGGAAATTTCATTCCTGCAACTTTCAGAATGACCTCTATGGAAAGACTTTGGAGGAGATTGGGAAGTTTGAAACTACTCTAATTTTCCAAGTGGGAATGGAACAGAAACTGAGTGCGGAATTCTTATTGTGCACATAACATGAAGTCTGGCAGGAGATATACTGGGTGTGTTAAAAGAGCAGAAACACAAGTGCCCAACATTAACTAAAATGTGATTTGTGTAACAAACTATTCCAAATTTTTTAGCATGAACCTATACAAAGGTATTAATGATGAAGGGAAGAAATTATCAAGTGATGGGGAGCTGCATATCTTCATTTCTCCTCTTCACATCAGCACTAACTTCATTCCTCCTCTCCACATCATCACCAACTTCACTCCTCCTCTCCCCATCAGCACTGACTTCACTCCTCTTCACATCAGCACTGACTTCACTCCTCCTCTCCACATCAACACCGACTTCACTCCTCCTCTTCACAACAGCACTGACTTCACTCCTTCTCTTCACATCAGCACCGACTTCACTCCTCTTCACATCAGCACCGACTTCACTCCTCCTCTTCACATCAGCACCGACTTCACTCCTCCTCTTCACATCAGCACTGACTTCACTCCTCCTCTTCACATCAGCACTGACTTCACTCCTCTTCACATCAGCACTGACTTCACTCCTCCTCTTCACATCAGCACTGACTTCACTCCTCTTCACATCAGCACTGACTTCACTCCTCCTCTTCACATCAGCACTGACTTCACTCCTCTTCACATCAGCACTGACTTCACTCCTCCTCTTCACATCAGCACCGACTTCACTCCTCCTCTCCGCATCAGCACTGACTTCACTCCTCTTCACATCAGCACTGACTTCACTCCTCCTCTTCACATCAGCACTGACTTCACTCCTCTTCACATCAGCACTGACTTCACTCCTCCTCTTCACATTAGCACTGACTTCACTCCTCCTCTCCACATTAGCACAGTCTTATCTTCTATCTCAAATCATTGAATATTACTTCACAGAGGGAGGTATTCACCCTATCACACCTCTACTAGATTTTTGAAAAAGTGCTCCACCTAGTCCCATGTCCCTGTCCCTTTTCCAGACCCTTTCAAACTTCTCTTTTTCTCAAATATTTTTCCATTTCCCTTTTAAAAGTTATTATGAATTCTGGTGATAGCACTGTTTCTGTTCGGTAATCATAGCAACTTATTATTTTGACTGACAACTAATGAAATACTTCAGCATTGTGCTTGATGATTGATAGACTAGGGCCAGAATGTTACTTCAGGGCTAATGTGTAAAGAAACAGCTTCTTTAACTTAATCTGGTGTATCAAAGGCACAAATCAAAATTAAGGAAATTTGAGCAAGATTAAAAGCTGTAATAATTCTTTCCCCTTCCCCAGAAAGTATTACCACAGCAACTCTTAAACAATGTCTCTGTTGTAATGAAAGAGCCCAAAGTTTTTCATAAGATGCCAAAGGTGTGGTCAAACAGCTTGGGTTTTGTGTAGACATTTGAAGGTGGCAGTAACGTAGATGGGCGTTGGGGTTTAGGGGGAAGGGCTCCAGAGTACAGGGGTTTGAGGAATGGAGGGTTTGCAGCTGTTTCTGGGATGAGATGGTGACACAGTGGCTCAGCAGAGGATAGCAGCCGAGATGTGGCCTGGCTGGGGTGGCAGATGCAGAGTGGGGTGAGGTCCTGGAGGGATCTGTACACAAGGACAAGTGGCAGTCCAGGGTAGGGTGGTGGCAGGAAGGTAAAACACACAGTAATGACTATGAGAGAGGTCATTCAGTCTGGAATATTCACTGTCTGTATGGCTGAGTAATGCAGAATTACATCAAGAAAAGACCCAACAATCTGTCGTGCATGTTCAACCTAACCTATCCCATCACCTAATTCTCCCTGATCCTGAAACCAAAAGATCCAGGATATCTATCCATCACCCTCTTTTCAACCCTGGTCAATTGCTTCATGTGGGTGACTGAAGCAGCAGAATGGCATTAGAGACTGGTTTACTGTCAGGATCCAGCAGAATGGCATTAGAGACTGGTTTACTGTCAGGATCCAGCAGAATGGCATTAGAGACTGGTTTACTGTCAGGATCCAGCAGAATGGCGTTAGAGACTGGTTTACTGTCAGGATCCAGCAGAATGGCATTAGAGACTGGTTTACTGTCAGGATCCAGCAGAATGGCGTTAGAGACTGGTTTACTGTCAGGATCCAGCAGAATGGCGTTAGAGACTGGTTTACTGTCCCCAGCCAGAATATGTCACTGCACCACAAAAGGAGCAATAATGGAATAAAATGTGACAGAAACCATGAATAGAATAAATTATCATAGTGCAGTGCCCATCACACCCAATGGACCCAAACCTGTTTTCATTCACTCCCACTGTACACAATCCCAATGGATCCAAACCCCTTTCCATTCACTCCAACTGTACACAATCCCAATGGATCCAAACCCCTTCCCATTCACTCCCACTGTACACAATCCCAATGGATCCAAACCCCTTCCCATTCACCCCCACTGTACACAATCCCAATGGATCCAATCCCCTTTCCATTCACTCCAACTGTACACAATCCCAATGGATCCAAACCCCTTCCCGTTCACTCCCACTGTACACAATCCCAATGGACCCAAACCCCTTCCCATTCACTCCCACTGTCCACAATCCCAATGGATCCAAACCCCTTTCCATTCACTCCCACTGTACACAATCCCAATGGATCCAAACCCCTTCCCGTTCACTCCCACTGTACACAATCCCAATGGATCCAAACCCCTTCCCGTTCACTAACTTGTGTACATTTAAAATGAAGAAAGCCTTTTCCTATTTGCACCCATTGGAAAAAAACCTTTTGAACCAAAGCACATCCCATTTATGGTCTTTAGGTACAATTCCTGATCCAAACATTCAACATTGCTTCGTACCAAAGGGTGTTAGAATTTTGAGTGCACTAAATATAGTTAGCCTTCTGCAGACATCAACACTGCACCGAAAATGAATCATTTTCATGAGAAAGGATGTTGTTGTGTGAAGTATTTTGTCTTCGATTTACCAAAGCGATTGTTAAACAGATCATAAGTCAAACATTTGCAAGATGGATAGGGCTATTTATATCTAGACATTGCTGCATCTCTGACCCAGCCTTTCACCTCTTGGTGCACTGCTTGTGTGTGTCTGTCAGGATTCAAACTGTCCATGTCTATGTCCTGTCCCTAATATATATTCCACTTTTTAAAAGGTATCTGAATCATCATAGTCCTTTCTCTATGATTGATGTTTTTGTGGACATTCTGACAGTTGGATCTGCCTTTATCAGTTCAGCTAACCCCCACTGTCTCATTGATTATGTGTGTTCTCATCACATAATACAGAAATACTTCTTACCTTGTGAAGCCTACACTCACTCTCGTTCTCAATGACTGCAGTACGCTGCAAGGTTAATCCTCTCAAGAACAAGGGCAACTTGTGCCATCTGTGAATTTTGATAAAGTTTCCATCATTGGCTTCTCATGTTTACTTCTGTGGCCATCAAACTGACCATTTACATATTATTGTGACTGGACCACCCGAGTGTAGGGTCATCCTCTCCGAGCCCTTGGAGATGACCCATCTTTTCCAGATGACAATCTTTCCTCCCTCTCCAATTGATCAAACTCATCAAATATTTATTTAAATGTTCCATTTTGTACAGCTACTCGATCATATGTGGAATTCTCCATAAACCCCCATAAAATACTCGCTTAAAGAAGTGCACTTTATAATTCTTTGTTGGTGATGGTGATTTTAGATGTTCCTAGAGATAGACTGAGGGTGATTTATAATGTAAACCTGAGACATGTGTGGGGCCGGGAGCAATGGGTGAGTTGTGCTGGGTGTGTTATGCACCATCTCTCAACACCTCGAAACCTGTTTGATGTGACTGAAACTCCGGCACCAAGGAAACACCCTCTGGTCTTTGACTTCTCGGACTCTGGAAATCACATGAACTAATATTCATTTCTGTCGTTCTTTTGTTGTCGCTGCTCAGACAGGGATGGGATGAAGGTTTTCCGTTCCTCTCTCTCCTGCCTGGAACATTTGGAACTTGGTGATTGCAGCACTCACTGGAAACAGCTGTGATTAAATCAGGGTCAATGATGCAGTTGGATATCCCAGACCCCTGCTGTCTGTGCCAGTCCTGTTCCTGCTCACCAGCTAGGGTGCAAAACGTCAGGAGGTGACTCTTCAAATAGTGGCACAGCATCCTTCATGTCCACCTGAACAAGCAGATAGGGTGTCAATTTAACATCTCATCGAAAAGTCAACTCCTCAGACAGTATAACTCCCTTGGTAATGTCCTTCCAACAGTGTGGAAATCCTTCAGTACTGCCCCTCCAACAGTGCAGCACTCCCTCAGTACTGCCCCTCCGACAGTGCAGCACTCCATCAGTACTGACTGTCCGACAGTGCAGCACTCCATCAGTACTGACTGTCCGACAGTGGAGCACGCCCTCAGTACTGATCCTCCAACAGTGCAGCACTCTCTCAGTACTGCACCCCCCAACAGTGCAGCACTCCCTCAGTACTGATCCTGCAACAGTGCAGCACTCCCTCACTACTGTCCCTCTGATTTTGCAGCGCTCCCACAATACTGCCTCTACGACAGTGCAGCATTCCCTCAGTGCTAACCCTCCGACAGTGCAGCACTCCCTCAGTATTGCCCCTCCAACAGTGCAGCACTCCCTCAGTACTGCCCCTCCAACAGTGCAAAGCTCCCTCAGTACTGCCCCTCTGACAGTGCAGCACTCCCTCAGTACTGACCCTCTGACAGTGCACCACTCCCTCAGTACTGACCCTCTGACAGTGCACCACTCCCTCAGTACTGACCCTCTGACAGTGCACTACTCCCTCAGTACTGCCCCCACAAACAGTGCAGCACTCCCTCAGTACGGACCCTCTGACAGTGCAGCACTCCCTCAGTACTGACCCTCTGACAGTGCAGCACTCCCTCAGTACTGACCCTCTGACAGTGCAGCACTCCCTCAGTACTGACCCTCTGACAGTGCAGCACTCCCTCAGTACTGACCCTCTGACAGTGCAGCACTACCTCAGTACTGACTCCCTGACAGTGTAGCAGTCTTTCAGTACTGACCCTCTGACAGTGCAGCACTCCCTCAGTACTGCCCCTCTGACAGTGCAGCACTCCCTCAGTACTGACCGTCCGACAGTGCAGCACTCCCTCAGTACTGCCCCTCCAACAGTGCAGCATAAACTCAGTGCTGACCCTCCGACAGTGCAGGATCACCTCAGTACTGACCCTCTGACAGTGCAGCACTCCCTCAGTACTGCCCCTCTGACAGTGCAGCACTCCCTCAGTACTGACCCTCTGACAGTGCAGCACTCCCTCAGTACTGACCCCCTGACAGTGCAGCACTCCCTCAGTACTGCCCCTCTGACAGTGCAGCACTCCCTTAGTACTGACCCTCTGTCATTGTGCACGCCCTCAGTACTGACCATCCAACATTTCAGGCCTCCCTCAGTACTGACCATCCGACATTGTAGCACTCCCTCAGTACTGACTGTCTGACAGTGTAGCACTCCCTCTTTACTGCCCCCTCTGACAGTGCAGTGCTCCCTCAGTACTACCTCTTCATCCGTGCAGCACTCCCTCAGTACTGACCCTCTGACATTGTGCACTCCCTCAGTACTGCCCCTCTGACAGCGCAGCACTCCCGCAGTACTGACCCTTCAACAGTGCAGCACTCCCTCAGTACTGACCGTCTGACAGTGCAGCACTCCCACAGCACTGACCCTTCAACAGTGCAGCACTCCCTCAGTACTGACCCTCTGACAGTGCAGCATTCCCTCAGCACTGACCACCTGACAGTGCAGCATTCCCGCAGCACTGACCCTCTGACAGTGCTGCACTCCCTCAGCGCTGACCCTCTGACAGTGCAGCACTCCGTCAGCACTGAACCTCTGAGATTGCTGCACTCCCCCAGTACTGACCATCTGACAGTGCAGCACTCCCTCAATACTGACCCTCCGACAGTGCTCTACTCCCTCAGTACTGACCCTCCGACAGTGCAGCAATCCCTCAATACTGACCTTCTGACAGTGCAGAGCTCCCTCAGTACTGACCCTCTGACAGCGCAGCGCTCTCTCAGTACTGACCCTCTGACAGTGCTGCACTCCCTCAATACTGACCCTCCGACAGTGCTGCACTCCCTCAGTACTGACCCTCCGACAGTGCAGCACTCCCTCAATACTGACCTTCTGACAGTGCAGAGCTCCCTCAGTACTGACCCTCTGACAGTGCCGCACTCCCTCAGTACTGACCCCCTGACATGCAGCATTCCCTCAGTACTGACCCTCTGACAGTGCCGCACACCCTCAGTACTGACCCTCTGACAGTGCAGCACTCCCTCAGTACTGATGCCCTGACAGTGCAGCATTCCCTCAGTACTGACCCTCTGACAGTGCAGCACACCCTCAGTACTGACCCTCTGACAGTGCAGCACACCCTCAGTACTGACCCTCTGACAGTGCAGCACTGCCTCAGTAGTCACCGTCTGACAGTGTAGCACTCCCTCAGTACTGACCCTCTGACAGTGCTGCACTCCGTCAGCACTGACCCTCTGACAGCACAGCACTCCCTCAGTACTGATGCTGTGACAGTGCAGCACTCCCTCAGTACTGACCCTCTGACAGTGCAGCATTCCCTCAGCACTAACCCTCTGACAGTGCTGCACTCCCTCAGTACTGACCCTCCGACAGTGCAGCACTCCCTCAATACTGAGCCTCTGACAGTGCAGCACTCCCTCAGTACTGACACCCTGACAGTCCTTCCCTCCCTCAGTACTGACCCTCCGACAGTGCAGCACTCCCTCAATACTGACCTTCTGACAGTGTAGCATTCCCTCAGTACTGACCCTCCGACCGTGCTGCACTCCCTCAATACTGAGCCTCTGACAGTGCAGCACTCCCTCAGTACTGACCCTCTGACAGTGCGGCACTCCGAGTACTGACCCTCTGACAGTGCAGCACTCCCTCAGTACTGACCCTCTGACAGTGCCGCACTCCCTCTGCACTGTGCTGAAATATTAGACCAGGTTGTGCGGTCAATTCTGAGATTGGGGCTCAATCGAATCACTACTATTGCGCCACTCTGACAGAATGGGCAATATGTATGATCAACCCTCCAACCCCAAATCGAGCTTTGACATGTACAAATGTGTAAAATCTTCCCGAAAGTGTAGTCTTGACCCAGCTGACAAGAGCTTTGAGTTTGTTCAGACTGAGGTTGTGCCACATCACCAGCTCAGAACTGCTAAATACATCAGGTGACTGTGTGCAACATTCAAGAAGAGGAAGATTGTGCAGGATGGCATTGAGAACTGATAACGTGCCTGGTGCCTGTTGCCATCATAAGGTGCCAACAAGGTAATTCATTCTAAAGGACTTCATTTTTGAAAGCATTGAGGTTACTACTAGTGCTGTCCTTTAGTGAAGTCCT
Source organism: Cetorhinus maximus (assembly GCF_964194155.1). Classification (NCBI taxonomy): domain Eukaryota; kingdom Metazoa; phylum Chordata; class Chondrichthyes; order Lamniformes; family Cetorhinidae; genus Cetorhinus; species Cetorhinus maximus. The sequence continues at coordinate 20,151,761 of NC_135910.1, read as the reverse complement.
TTCGCCACACAGAAAGCAGAGCCATCAACATTTCTCCATTCTGATGTAGAATACAATTGCAATTAGATAACAAAATTGATTTTTATACCAGGCCTTCAGTTCTTTTTCCATTTGAGTTTGGCAGTTTCTTCAGATCAATTTTAATTTGCCACATAGAAAAAAAACTTCAGTCTTACTCTATTAAGGGGTTTGTTTTCAAACAAATTAAATGGCAAGAGCCAGGATTGGGTTTCTGTGCCAAGCCTCTGTGGGTGTGAGTCTCCCTCACCCTGCATTCCCTCCAGTTATAGAACAATGATTGAAGCCCCAACTGGTGAATGTTTATGTTCATCTTGAATCTCTCCTCCCTCAATCTCTCAATCAGGATGAAGATTCTCATACTTTTCTGGACGTGGTCACTGGACAATGATCAGGATTAGGAGCTCTGACTGGTTTTCCACTCATCCAGCCCAAGCATCCTGAAACTAATTATACTCCACTTGCTGAACTCATCTTGCACATTGCAAGTGCAGCTGAGTGACCTGTGCTGATGTTCTGATTCATCCCATCTTGTAGTCTTCATCATTTGGAATATGGATTGAAAACATCCAATGGGGTAAATGTTACTTCATAAAATTTATTCAATCGCTGATGTCAAATCTGCCCTGGTGAATGTGTGCAACAATGGCCTGGGCAGGCCTTTCTTTCTGGCCTAAGACCTCTCACTATTGGGAAGCATTTATCCAGTGATCTCCATACCACAGCTGGGATGAGAAACCAGTTAAGTGAAGGATCCTTATTCTGTATCCTGCCCTCAGGAAATAAAGCTAACCTCAGCTGGGGTTTAGCTTACAGTGTAGAAGTTCAAAGTCTACCAACTGAAGCCTACAGATTTAAAGGATAGAGTTTTAGAATGAAACAGCACTCAAAGAGGGCACTCATCCCACCACTCCAATGAAAGCTCTTTCAAGGAGTTATCCAACTCCTCTCACTCCCCTGTTCTTTCCTCATAAGCCTGAAGATGTGTTCCCTTCAAAATATTTCTCCCATTCCTCTTTTGAAAGTTAATATTGAATCTGCTTCCACTGACCTTTCAGGCAGTACATTCCAGGTCATACAACTTGCTGCGTAGAAACATTTTGCCTTATTTCATTTCCAATTATTTTCCAGTCACCTTAAATCTGTATCCTCTGGTTGCTGATCCATTGCACACGGAAAGCAATGTGTGAAGGTAGCTCCAGAGAAAGAACTTATACCTCAGCACAATGTAGCCATGAAATGGAGAATCCTCATATCAAAGGAGGAGGAATTTGTAGTTATACAATGCCTCTCCCACCCTCAGGGTATCCCAAAGTGTTTCACAGACTTCACCACATCATCCTGGCCAACCAACACTGCCAAGACAGATTAAACCGTCATTTATCTCCTGCTGTGTGGCATCTTGATGGGTGAAAATTTCCAGATTGAGAGGCAGCCCTCAGGCAGCAAAGTCTGTGGCTCAGGACCATAGCCAAGGAGCAGAGAGGCTGAGGGTGAGAGGGGATGTGCAGGAAGGAAGAGTTCATGGTCAGGGCAGCAGTCAGAGATTTTGGAGTTGGAAACGGGTAAGCTTGGGGGGGTTGGGGTGGGGAAGGATAGTGGGGGAAACCACTCCTGGTCCACGAGCAGTGCTCAAAAGGCTCAAACACCTGATGAATCCAGCCCTTGGTGACTCCTTTTACCTGCCAGGTTTCCCAAGGCCTGGTTAACCCGACTGAGAGAAGGTAAGAATAGAAATCCAGTAAAATTATAAGCACACAGCCTTCCTAATAGCTTTTTCTAACTGACCTACCTTTGAGGAGTGGATTGGTTGCTTACCCCATCTCCGGTGACACCAGAAGTGTGTAGGTTGGGGTCAGATTTGAGACTTTAAAAACGTTTACATCTCACTTGCTCTTGTGGGTTACAATTGCCCCCAAACTCAGCCAGGTTAGACTACACATTATGGTACCGATGTCACATGAAATAATTGTCAATGGAAGAAGCCAATTCCATTGTAACAGAACATTAGGCTGCGTTCTAAATATAATTTCACATTGTAAACTGAGAAAGACGGGTTGAATTCATATCACAGAAAACAGAATTTATTTACTAAAGTTTCAATACACATCAATATTTTCAATTTCCATAAATAAACAATTTACCATGGATTTTTCAAATGCATTTTTCTGTCAATGCCTTTTATATAGCTAGTAGACCTGCCTGGGGGGAAGGAGTGCCAAAACTTTCCCATTAAACTGGGGAGGCGGGGGGGAGATGCTGAGCAGAGGTGACGGAATGAAGAGGTGTGTTCACGATGGAGAGGGGGCTAGCATTTGGAAAGGAGTTTGCGAGTGTTGTGCTCCGAGATATTGGGGTAAATGTTGTCTGCTCTTTACCCAATTCTGGTAAATTCTGAACAATTTATTCTTCTCGTGCACCTTAACTAAATAAATCTATAACTGTAATCCAGGAGTGAGAGGTGGACCAGCACCATGGACAGTTCTCTTACTCCATTGTTAATGCAGCTGATAAGGGTCAGTGGCACTGTGTCCAGATACTGGCTGTTGTTGGAACCTACAAGATAGACAAGCTTAGCAATTTTGATATTTAGGCTAGGAAATGGTTAGTGGAACACAGGCAGCAGATTAAAGATGGATAGCAACCACACACAATAGAGCCAGAGAATGGCTGAATGTACAGGCCAGTCCCTTGATTGGAATATGGGAAATGTGTAAAGGAGGCTTCCTAACTGCTGGGAGGTAGGATCGTGGACACCTCTCAGGGTTTTACAGCATATTTTCTGCTGATACCAAAAACTTTCCTGATAAGGGGGCTAATGACAAAAGATGATGTAAGGGTTGTGGGGTTGGGGGGGGGGGCGGTGGCGATGGGTGTGGGGGAGGTGGGAAGCAGGGTAACAAGATTGAAACCTTAGTAATTTCAGGTATAGGATATCTTGCACCTTTATAATTGGATAACAGAGTTTGGATTGTGAGCCAATGATTGGTTTAATGGTTTTTTTTGTAAAATTCACAGTAAGGGTGTATGGATATTTTAAAAAAGCTAATTTTCTGTGTGAGAGGATGTATGTAACAGCATGTGTATCTGTGTGTATATGTGTGAGTGTGAGATTCTGCAGTCACTATATGCACCTATGCATGCTATGTAGATTCTGTACCCTGAAGGAATAAAGCTTTTTGCTTGGAAAGTGCTGTATAAGTGACTGCTTCAGCATGGTCGCACCAGCATCCAGTGAGTGATCTCGGGCCATCAGCCAGGTTTATTAAGAATACAGGATTTTTCAAGAGCAGCAAAGCCAAACTTGTATACAGAATAAAGACTGTAGTCCCGAATGATTGAGCACTGGGAACTGTCTGTATGTGCAACAATAAGCACATGCTGGTTTCAATCAATAAAAAAAAACATTTTTATTACATCTTCATGAAAAGCATTGAGGCGTTTCCTCATATTAAAAAAACACTTCATAAATGGAACACATCATTTGTCCTGTTAAAAAAAACTTCATAAAAAATAACAAAAATTCATTTTGTTTTATATAAATCAATGAATAATATTTACATCAAATCGTTATGCCATCCATAATTCTCAGTTACATGGTGGGGAGGGAGCTGGGCAAAATTTACAAACAGTAAGTACTGCATGGCCTGTGAATGTTTAATTTAAAAAAAAACAAATTCTGGAAAATATGGACAGAAATGTGTGCTTGGGATCGTTCCTCCTGTGTCTGTGCCTGTTGGACCAATTGGCAGTGGGGCTAGCTTCACAATTCCTAGCCTCTGACCTGCCCTTGTAGCCACAGTATTTATATGGCTAGTCCAGTTCAGTTTCTGGTCAATGGAAACCCCTAGGGTGTTGATAGTGGAGGATTCAGTGATGGTAATGCCATTGAATGTCAAGGGGCAATGGTTAGCTTCTGTCTTGCTGGAGATGGTCATTGGGCACTTGTGTAACATGAATGTTACTTGCCACTTGTCAGCCTAAGCCTGGATATTGTCCAGGTCTCCTTACATTTGGACATGGACACTTTCAGTATCTGAGGGGTCGCGAATGGTGCTGAACATTGTGCAATCATCAGCGAACATTCCCACTTCTGACCTTATGATGGAAGGAAGGTCATTGATGAAGCAGCTGAAGATGGTTGGGCCTAGGACACTACCCTGAGGAACTCCTGCAGTGACGTCCTGGAGCTGAGATGACTGACCTCCAACAACCACAACCATCTTCCTTTGTGCTAGGCATGAATCCAACCAGTGAAGAGTTTTCCCCCTAATTCCCATTGACTCCAGTTTTGCTAGGGCTCCTTGATGCCACACTTGGTCAAATGCTGCCTTGATGTCAAGGGCAGTCACTCTCACCTCACCTCGGGAGTTCAGCTCTTTTGTCCATGTTTGAACCAAGTCTGTAATGAGGTCAGGAGCTGAGTGGCCCTGGCAGAACCCAAACTGGGCGTCAGTGAGGAGGTTATGGCTAAGCAAGCGCCACTTGATAGCACTGTTGATGACCCCTTCCATCACTTTACTGATGATCGAGAGTAGACTGATGGAGTGATAATTGGCCAGGTTGGATTTTTCCTGCTTTCTGTGGACAGGACAAACCTGGGCAATTTTCTACATTGCAGGGTAGATGCCAGTGTTGTACCTGTACTGGAACAGCTTGGCTAGGGGCGCGGCAAGTTCTGGAGCATAAGTCTTCAGTACTATTGCCTAAATGTTGTCAGGACTCATAGCCTTTGCAGTATCCAGTGCCTTCAGCCGTTTCTTGATATCACGCAGAGTGAATCCAATTGGCCGAAGACTGGCACCTGTGATGCTGGGGACCTCAGGAGGAGTCCAAGATGGATCATCCACTCGGCATTTCTGGCTGAAGATTGGTGCAAATGCTTCAACCTTGTCTTTTGCACTGCTGCAGTTCACAATGTTTCCAGATGGGCAGTGTTTCTGCAGGCTAGAGATGCCAATGAAAGCAAGGGGATATGAACGCCCTGGGGATGAACAGATTAAGAAATAGCTCCCTGTGCACACTGCAGTAAACTGATGTCTCTATGGAATTGAAACTCTAACACAATCAGTGTTTCCCCAGAGAGAAGGAGAGAAAGTTGAAACAATATTTTCCCTCTGAAGTTATTCCCTGTAAATGATATATCTGGCTCAGGGATTTACATTTAATAAGAGGAAATAGGAAGTGATTTAGTTGATTGGAATTTTGTTCCTGAATCAGCTAATCATTTATTTGCTGGTGTACAGTAATTGAACTTAACTGAACTCGCAGGATGTGCTGAGTTAATGCACCTATAGAGTGAAGGTGATAGATCACCGATACTTGTCACTGCATATAATGAAGAAACCAATGTCAGATTCCTCCTTTTTAAAATTCATGATGTTTCTAATGCTGACACCATGCAAACTGACACCAATTAAATCCCAGTACAAGTGTTTTTAATCAGACTACCCATTCTATTAAGAACCCCATTAAAAATATGTGGATTTTTCATGCAAAGTACTGAATCAACACAACCCAAATGCTCGCATTTCCTTGTCAAATTTCCTTGAATGTAAATACGCCAGGAAAATAACCAAATGAAAAAGTGCAGTGTCAGAGCCAAATATTTTTCCTGCTTAACCTGCTTTCATAGATCATTAAGGGGTCACCCCAACATCACTAGAAAATGTGGCAAATAAAGGAACAGCTGATTCCTCTACAACCCTTCCCCAAACAAAATCAACCAGTGCTATACAATCCTTCATGTCAGCCGTGGCTCAGTTAGTAACACTCATGACTTGAAGAATTGTGGGTTTAAATCCCACTCCAGGACTTGAGAAGAAGCATCGAGGTAAAATTGCAGGACAGCACTGAGCGAGTGCTGCACTGTCGGAGGTGCTGCCTTTCAGATGAGACATTAAACCAAGGCCCCATCTGCCCTCTCAGGTGGATGTAAGTGATCTTACAGTAATATCTTGAAGAAGAGCAGGCGAGTCCTCCTTATTGACCTGGCCAATATTTATCCCTCAAATAATATCACCAAAAACATCATCTACTTATTATCACATTTCTGTTTGTGGGATCTTCCTGTGTGCAAATTGGCTAGTGGGTTTCCTGCATTATAGAGCGACTTACACCGTGAATGTACTTCGTTGGCTGTAAAGTGCTTCAGGACATCCTGAGGTGGTGAAAGGCACTCTAGAAATGTTTGCCTTTCTTTTTATCTTTATTTCTGTTCCCCACTTCTTACTTAATTTACTGCTGATAGACTTGGTTGAGGCAAGGACAATGGTCAAAACTCCAGGAAGAGGGTCACAGAGAACAGGATGGCACAGTGTGTAGTTACCTCTCAAGCAGGAGAGGTGAAAGGTTAGTCATGGGTCTGGTTCCTGCTGCTAGTTGTTTATACTCTCCTGAGGGTGTCAATTTTGGGAGGGGGCAGGAGAAGATGCACCTGTCAATCCCACAGGCCTCACTCAAGTGAACGATATTCATACGTGCTCAAATTTGTTTTTACAAGATCGGCATTTATTGCATATCCCTAAATTGCCCTTGTGAAAGCAGTGGTGAGCCACCTTCCTGAATATAACTGGGTGACTTGCTCAGGCATTTCAGGGGGCAGTTAAAAGTCAACCACATTGTTGTGGGTCTGGAGTCACATGTAGTCAGGGTAGGAATGGCAGATTTCCTTCCCTAAAGGACATTGGTGAACCAGATGGGTTTTTACAAGAACCCAATGGTTTCACCTTTAACGAGTTTAGCTTCTTATGTCAGGTTTTATTTAATTAATTGAATTTAAATTCCCCAACTGCCATGGTCAGATTTGGACTATTAGTCCAGGCCCCTGGATTACTAGTGAACTAATATCAACACTATGCTCCCATTCGCTGAGAGTGCAGGTGGGTGAGTCCAGCTGCACACAGACCTGCACACAGACACCATCCAACCCCAGCTCACTGCCCTGGGACAGCTGAAGCCAGTTCCCCTGCTGGGCTCAGTGTGAACACACAAAACAGACACCTAGGAAAACTGGACTGAAATTTGTTGACCGAAAGTTACAGAAATTTAGAGTTTCTTTTTTATATTTCAGAAGAGGCAGGGGAATAATTTATCACTTTTAAAGTAATGGTCAGTGTAGCCCCTCAGAGACACAGGGTGGCTAGGGTCTGGTCCCTAGGATACAGTTCCATGCTACCTCACTTTCTGCAATGGGATCCCCATCTTATGTTAATTCACCTCACCACAACTCTACCACTCAACATCCTATCAGACTGAAAGTCCCAGGCGTCCTCACTGACTCTCATCTCCCAGTGAGAGTCACTTTAGAAAGCTCCATTATCTTTCTTTCCCTCAACCACTGGGATGGGAGGAAGACACTTATGTTGCCTTGAGGTACTTTTTCTCTTGTATTCAAAAGAATGAAGACAAGGAAACGCAGTGGGACATGATGGATGATCAGTTAGAGAAATACGTTCAGTAAACATTCTGATATACAGAGTAAAGCAAGAGCAGTGAACAAACAAAACATTGGAAATCGAGTGCCATGTTTCTGCTATTTTATTCATGAAAAAGACCTTCATATCTCATGTGTCAAAGAGACAGCTAATGTCAGTGATATTGTATTGATTTGGTTAAAAATACCCTGTGCACTCACTCAGAATGAACTATTGAATTATTGATCAAGCTTTGCAAAGCTTCTGGGCTGTTGCTGCTGCTGGGTCAGGTAGCACTTTCTACCAGTGAGCAGCTTCTCCCAGCAAACTGAGGCCTCTGCACAATCCTGGGGCTAGCACACTCACTAAGGGTGACATTATTTTTGTTGTGCTTTGTGGGACAATGCTGTCAGCTCGTCATTGCTTTGTCTATATTCCAGAGAGTCAATCTTTGCTGTTTATATGTCCATTGGTTAATGTGGAACGGACCCCGTGTGCTTTTTACACAGTTGTAAGTTGGTGAGTAATAAATCTAACAGAAAAGTCCATTTTTTCTGTAGAATAACTGGGAAACAGTCTGATTATTACTGAGTACAATAAAAGCAAAAAGCTTTAAATTCAGGTTACAGCAGAGAGTGAAAAGAATGGTAAAAAGGACAGGAAATAGAAACAGACACTGCTTAAACCTCAATTTATTGCTTGGAAACCTCTCAAAGAACTTTGCATATAACCATTCAGCTTAAATTACACTGACTGCTGCTATACAAGCAGAGAAGCCTTTGTGTGCAAGGTAAGATCCCAAAACAAGCAGGGGAATGACCAATTTATTGCTTAGGTGATGTAGGTTGAGGGAGAATGATTCTGCTCTTCTTCAGATAGCACTGTTGGATCCTGTAATGTAGACATGAATAGACAGGTGGGGCTTTGGTTTAACATCTCACCTGAGACAGCACCTTTGACAGTGCAGCACTCCTAAAGTACTGTCCCTCCAACTGTGCTGCGCTCCCTCAGTACTGACCCTCTAACATTGCAGCACTCCGACCCTCCAATACTGCAGCACTCCCTCAGTACTGATCCTCCATCAGTGCAGCACTCCCTCAGTACTGACCCTCCATCAGTGCAGCACTCCTTCAGTACTGACCCTCCATCAGTGCAGCATTCCCTCAGTATTGACCCTCTGATAGTGCAGCACTCCCTCAGTACTGCCCCTCTAACAGTGTTGTGCTGTCTTGGTGCTGACCCTTGGACAGTGCATCGATCCCTCAGCACTGCCCCTCTGACCATGCATCCCTCCCACAGCACTGCCTTTCCAGCACTGCAGCACACCCTCAGTTCTGACTCTCTGACATCGCAGCACTCCCTTGGTATTGCCCCTCTGACAGTGCAGCAGTCCCTCAGCACTGACCATCTGACAGTGCAGCATCCTTCAGTGCTGACCATCTGACAGCATAGCACTCCTTCAGTATTCCCCCTCTGACAGTGCAGCACCCATTCAGTGCTGACCCTCCGACAGTGCAGCACTGACTCAGTACTGACCCTCTGATAGTACAGCACTCCCTCAGTATTGGCCCTTTGACTATGCTTCACCAAGAGTAACAGATTCCTGGACTCTCAATGAAACGTCATGATGTATGACTCTTAGATATTGATAACACTGAGAGATGGGGAATGCCTATTCTGTGATGGTTCTCGAAGGATTCTGCTACTTTCTGACGAGTGGGTTAATCTCAGTAATGACAATTTTTCTGCCTCTACTTTAACCTGCAGTAAATTATCCCCAAACCTACAAATAAATAAGCAAATATAGATAAAGAGGCAATTGTCAGAATTGGTCACTGCAATCTCCTAACATCTTTCTAATCTGGGTCCCAATCCAATTCAGGATAAACTGACAGGATTCTCCCTCTCGCCTCCAACTGTGAGGGCTGTATATGAAATGAGTAAGGGATCTCAGTCTTGTTCAGTGGATGCCAATTTGTAGAGTAATAGTGCTCTTCATTAGCACTAAATTGGCACTGAATTAACATACCTAGGTGAGCAGTGGAGGCTGGGTCATTGGATATATTCAAGGCTGAATTAGACAGATTTTTTGACCTATAAGGAACTCCAGGATAATGGGAGCAGGCAGGAAAGTGATGTTGAAGCCACTATCAGATCAGCCATGGCCTTACTGGATGGTGGAGCAGGTTTGAGGGCCGAATGGCCTACCCCTGTTCCTATTTCTTATCATTATTCATTCTAAGTGCCCCTTCATTGTTCTAGTAATGATCCCCAGTCTGTGCTCCCATTTACCAACTCGCAGAAACAGATTTTCACTATTAATCCTTGAAAAACCTTTGATCATTTTGACAACCTCCATTAACCCTTTCTATTTAAGTGAATAAAGAACAAAAATCTTTTGAGCCTTTCTTCATATTGAATAATCAAATTTATGGTCTGATTCTAGTGAATCTTCACTGAACCTTTTCCAATGCTCTGAACTGCATTCATTGCTCCACTTATCGAAACTTTGTGGAGAGGTAAGGCTGAGATTGAATGATGGCAGTAGTTTGGGAGGATGGATAAATATTCAGGAATAGCTTCAAATTGAGCCAATCATGGCACCATAGCATAAAGGCTAAGTCTGTTGCATCTTAAGACTTAGCATTACCCCAACAACATTTTCCAAATGGGTCACATGATCACACAGGGCTGGGATATCGTGTCAGAGTATGTGTCCCAGAAAGGCAGAGGCCTTTCTGACAGTTCTAGCTTTCTCAGACCAGAGCTGCAAGGTCCTGTCTCATTCCCATTGCTGTGCCCAGTTAGCTGGGTCAGTGATGGAAATCTGCTGAGATCCCTGCTTCTTCATCCAATGCCCTTTTAAGAGATACAGCAACAACAAAGGAACAAATCTCATTCCCGTCTCTTCACCTTGTTGCTATGGTTACACAGTGTCTTTCGCTTCCAGCAACCTCGACAGAGGAGAACAGATGGAGTTGGTGAGAATTTCGAGTTGCCTCCACATCATAGAAGATATTTCATGTTGGCTACCCTGCTTACCACGCCCATCACCCCACTGAATAATAACCCTTCATCTGCTGACATGGTCAGGTTAATGCCTGTTTCCCTGGGCCAACCAGTGTTGAAGTAACTACAGCTAAAGTACTGAAACACTGAACTCATCAACAATATATATTGCAATAAATATGCTCACACATAGGGGATAATAGGGGATAGTTTAATTACTAGCATGATAACTCTACCCTATTGAATTAAACCAAATTTGGAATCATTATCTTCAAAAGGTGACAGTCAATGAAGCAAAGAAATCCTTTGTTCATCCAAACTTACCTTGTGACCTTATCAGGCGGTCACTGTGGGCTTTGCCTTTCAATTAGGCTTCTGAAAACAAAATGTAATAATTGGAATGTTCCTGTAACACTGTTTTTTCAACTAGTAAATGAACTATAACTGGCTGCTGGCCTAGACTGGGGAACTTCAGACAGTGTCAAAACCTTGAAATTCCCACCTCAAATCAAACACAGTGGGAAAGAGAGGGCCTGACTAAGTAATTAGGCCCAATCTTCTTCCATGCCTCCTCTATCTACTTAAACCATCTTTATTTTCGGGCATGATCAATGCTTGAAAGAATTAGATATAAAATGTGCTGTAACTAAAGACTTAATTGATTTGAAAACCTGCTGTTTTATGTGTGTGAGGTGCCTTTGGGCTACAGGCTGAATCAACAGGCTTATTAATCTATTCCCCAATGCAAATTGTTAAACAGCAATCAAATAGTATATAAGGAGTTTAATAATTGATATTTAATAACTGTAAGGATTGGTCATAATTTGTTACAAGGGTTTCCATGTGAGAGTTATGTACAAGAGGGATAGGCATCTGAGGGATGAATGGCCTTCTTCCATGTCCAGAATAATTAGGCAATCTGAAGTTTCCGCATTAAAGGGATTAAAGTGTGATGGTAAAATGCAGATAGATTAATAAATAACAGATTAGCAGTGATAATGATTAGAGGAATGAATCTGTAGCCTGAACAACAATTGCCCTCAAATTGCACTGGTGAACACCAGCCACTCAGAATGTGTGGAGGATTGGGGTGGTTGCGGTGCCGTGTGCATTTAAGAAAGGGAGTTAGTTACAGGTGAGGAAATTGTTTCTAACGGTGACTGTACGAACACAATAGGAGAGCAAGAATGTAAAATGGGCCCAAATACAGCAATTAAAACAGAGGTACCTCTCCCCAGGTTCCCTGCTTCAAAATTATCAGCTCTAAAATTGGGAGAGTGGCACCCCACGCAGACCCAACAGAAACAGGCTCCCAAAGCAAGGCCACAGCAGTAGATTTGGCACAATGGCACACCTTGTGAAAAGACCATCCAGGCATGGTGAGAAATAGATTCAGCCCCACACATCTCAGTCACTGCCAAGTTTCTGATCTCAGGACTCAGCAGTACTCTGTGTGAGTCATCTACCCCAGCATAACTGGTTAAACACCAGCAATACCCCTGCAGCTCTCTGGACTCATCAAAGCCTTGGCTGTTCCCAACCTGTACCTCGATTGTCTGGTCTTAGACTTAGTGAATTGTCTTCCTTTGGTTAGAAAGATTGCCCTCGATCAGCCAAGAAGAAGACTTACCTGTAATACTGGCTGATGAACATGAACTTCACTGCATCAGATCCTCAGTTGGCCAAAAAAAAGCTGCATTTTTCCAAGAAAGTAGCAATTAGAAAGATAAGGACTTACCAGAAAGAGGAGGGGAATATGAAACAAGGTTAGCTCATCAGAAAAGCTCTGAATGCTTTGTTTCAGAATTGGCTGCAATGTGGGCAGAAGTTAGTATATCAAAGAGTAAAACATTGACAAATAAATAAAAGCCCATGTCACACGTGTAATGTTCAGTTGTTCGGTGTTTGATTATGGGTGTCTGTTGACTGTTCACTGTGCAAGATTAGCTAAGCAAGGGTGTAGTCACTTGGTGGAGAGAGAGAACCTGAACTGAGGCTGGCTGCTGTAAGGGTGAGAGCTGGCATTTCAAATAGTTGTAAATTATTTGTTTTTGTACTTTGTTTTTAAGGGTGATCGATAGTTTGAAGTTCATATCTTCCTGGTGTTTAAAGAGTTTAATTATTGTGATCATTTTGATGGGATCATGCAGTGTGAGCTACCAAGGAAATTGACCGTTCAAGAATTCAGAGTTTTTCAGACCTGTGACTGTGACAGGTTAGTGTACATGAAATTCCTGCCCAGTCTCCTTCAGGGGCAACATCTCAACGTGTGGCTGTGAAATAGACATTTTCCTCCTATTTTTGTTCTGACTGGATTGGTGCATGAATACGGTTTGATTGAAAATATGAGAACTCCCTCTCTTGTTGTAAATCCCCAGTTTATGTGACCCTAAACTGGCCATGAATATTTTCAGCTTGGGGTCATGTTTATTAGGATCCAGTTCTTTCGTGTGGAATATTAAATACCTCATAATGACCCAGGTTAGTGCAGTGTGGAGCTAATCAGGACTGGGAGCAGTGATGTTTTATTTATTCGTTCATGGGATGTGGGCATCACCAGCTAGGCCAACATTTATTGCCCATCCCAGGATGCATTCAAGAGTCAACAACATTGCTGTTGGTCTGGAGTCACATGTAGGCCAGACCAGGTAAGGATGGCAGATTTCCTTCCCTAAAGGACATTAGTCAACCAGATGGGTTTTTATGACAACCAGCAATGTTTTTGTGGTCATCATTAGACTTTTAATTCTAGATTTTTATTGAATTCAAATTTCACCATCTGCCGTTGTGGGATTCAAACCCCAATCCCCAGAGCATTATGCCTGGTCTCTGAATCACTAGTCCAGTGACAATACCGCTATGCCAACACTTCTGCAGTGTTGTTACAATCAGAGTCAGTACTCTCGGGCAAGGCAGGAATGGAAATAAATATTAGCCAGAGATTGCCATTCCAGGTCACTAGTCAAGGACTCTTATGGAAGATGCTCAACAATGTGACCCCCCCTATGGTGAAGTAGGAAGCTGGATGAGGTATCGCACATCAGAGAGAATCAGCATTTTCAGGGGAATAAGAAAGAAAACACAAGGATGGAACAAAGAGTCCATGAATCTTTCCCGTCAACAACATTGCATCCGGGATTTAATCACAAGGCTTGTTGAATTTGCAATTTCTCTGCTACCTCGAAAGCCACTTTTTTTCTCTAGTTAATAACCCGATAATAAAAACACGGGAATGAGAAGTTTTGATGCCTATGATTTCTGACAAAGTAACTTTGTTAGTCGGTCATTTTAAAGCTAAGGTGTCAGGCTTGTCTCATGGGTTTCACTCTTGCGTCTGAGACAGAAGGTCACAGGTTCAAGATCCAATTTAGAGACTGGAGCTAATGTTCAGTTCAAATGTTAAACTGCCTAGTCAGGTGGATGTGGAAGATTCCTCGGGATTATTTGGAAGAAGGTTAGAGGAGTTCTCCCCAGTGTCCTGGGGCCAAATGTTCATCTCTACAGCATCACTAAAACTAATTTTCTGGTCATTATCTCATTGTTGCTTTTGTGAGCTTTCTTTGCACTAAATTTGTTGCTGTGATGCCAGTAGCTTTTAAAATTTATTCTTTCACTGGATGTGGGTGACGCTGGCTGGGCCAGCATTTATTGCCCATCCCTAATTGCCCTTGAGAAGGTGGTAGTGAGGTACCTTCTTAAACCACTGCAGTCCATGTGGTGTAGGAACACCCACATTGGGAGAGATGGTGGCACAGTGGTAATGTCACTGAACTGGTAATCCAGAGGCCCAGGATATTGCCCTGGGAAATTGGGTTCACACCCCACCACAGCAACTGGTGGCATTTGAACTCAGTTAATAAATCTGGAATATAAAGCTAGCCTTAGTACCTGTAACTGTAATCGATTGTTGTAAAAACCCCATCTGGTTCACTAATGACCTTTAGGGAAGGAAATCTGCCGTCCTTTACTGGTCTGGCCTACATGTGACTCCAGATTCACAGCAATGTGGTTGACTCTTAACTGCCCTCTGAAATGGCCTAGAAAACCATTCAGTTTCAAGGGAATTAGGGATGGGCAACAAATGCTGGCCTTGCCAGTGACAGCCACATCACATGAATGGAAAAAAGAAGGAAGTTTCAGGATTTTGACCCAGTGACAGTGAAGGAACGGCGATATAGTTCCAAGTCAGGATGGAGGGGGACTTCCAGATAGTGGTGTTCCTATATATCTGTTGCCCTTGTTCTTCTAGATGGTAGAGGTCACGGGTTTGGAAGGTGCTATCGAAGGAGCCTTGGTGAGTTTCCTACAGTGCATCTTGTAGATGGTACACACTGCTGCTACTGTGCGTCGGTGGTGGAGGGAGTGAAGGTTTGTGGATGTGGGGCCAATCAAGCAGGCTGCTTTATCCTAGATGGTGTCAATCTTTTTGAATGTTGTTGGAGCTGCACTTATCCAGGCAAGGGGAGAGTATTCCATCACACTCCCGCCTTGTGCCTTGTTGATGGTGGACAGGCTTTGGAGAGCCAGGAGGTGAATTATTCGCTGCAGGATTCCTAGCCTCTGACTTGCTCCTGTAGCCATAATATTTATATGACTAGTCCAGTTCAATTTCTGGTCAATGATAACATCCAGGATCTTGATAATGAGGAATTCAGCGATGGTAATGCCATTGAATGTGAAGAAGAGATGGTTAGATTCTTTCTTGTTGGAGATGGTCACTGCCTGGCACTTGTGTGACATGAATGTCACTTGCCATTTATCAGCCCAAGTCTGAATGTTGTCCAGGTCTTGCTGCATTTGGACATGGACTGCTTCAGTATCTAAGGAGTTGTGAATGGTGCTGAACATTGTGCAATCATCAATGAACATCCTCACTTCTGACCTTATGATGGAGGGAAGGTCATTGATGAAGCAGCTGAAGATGGTTGGGCCCAGAAATTATCCTGAGGAACTCCTGCAGCGATGTCCCAGAACAGAGATGATTAACTTCCAACAACCACAACCATCTTCCTTCGTGCTAGGTATGATTCCAATCAGCGGAGAGTTTACCCCGATTCCCATTGACTTCAGTTTTGCCCTTTGATGCCACACTCAGTCAAATGCTGCCTTGATGTCAAGGGCAGTCACTCCCACCTTACCTCTTGAGTTCAGCTCTTTTACCCATGTTTGGACCAAGGCTGCAATGAGGTCAGGAGCTGTGGCCCTGGCAGAACCTAAACTGAGCATCAGTGAGCAGGTTATTGCCCAGTAAGTGCCTCTGATAGCACTGTCAACGACCCCTTCCATCACTTTGCTGAGGATCGAGAGTAGGCTGATGGAGCGGTAATTGGCCGGGTTGGATTTGTCCTGATTTTTGTGGACAGCATAGAGCTGGGCAAGTTTCCAAATTGCCTGGTAGATGCCAGTGTTGTAGCTGTACTGGAACAACTTGGCTCCGGGCATGACTGGAGCAAATGGGAACTGAAACATCCAATATGGTCGGTAATGTGTGCACTAGATATTCTGTGTTGGAAATTTGCTTGTAGGTGTCCAGTTTATGTAGGAGATTATGCAGAAGGTTTATGTAAAGGTGTCCAGGACTCCTGCCTTACTGCAAACTTTCGGCCCCGTCTTTACCAATGCAAGGAACCCATACTTACTTTAGGACCCCTTCTGTAAACTGTGCTGTCAAAACATAGTAACCCAGCACCGGACTCAGGATAACTAGGTCTATATTGAAATAATCCTATTATACTTAATTATGAATGCAGCTCATGGGGGGCCCATGGCCTGATGTGTATGGAACCGCTGAGGTGAGGGAGGCTGAGTGTAACATAAAACAGAAATAGAGTTAACAGGCAAAATTTAGTCCCTGTGATGGGTGTCCACCCCACCAACTGGGGAAATCAGTAGGAGCCCCGCATTGCTTCTGCCTAGGAGGCACAACACTATTCAAGTGCAATCGTACACTTAACTGGCCAGCATCGGGCCTCCCATTCGATGAAGACCCCAGTAGGGTGAGAACTGTCAGCCAATCAGAGGCCACCGATGGCTTCTGCTAGTGATGGTCTGAGGTAAAAAAAACAAAAATAGCTGGAAAAACTCAGCAGGTCTGACAGCATCTGCGGAGAGGGATACAGAGATACAGCATCTGCGGAGAGAGATACAGAGATACAGCGTCTGCGGAGAGGGATACGGAGATACAGCGTCTGCGGAGAGGGATACGGAGATACAGCATCTGCGGAGAGGGATACAGAGATACAGCGTCTGCGGAGAGGGATACAGAGATACAGCATCTGCGGAGAGGGATACAGAGATACAGCGTCTGCGGAGAGAGATACAGAGATACAGCGTCTGCGGAGAGGGATACAGAGATACAGCATCTGCGGAGAGGGATACAGACATACAGCGTCTGCGGAGAGAGATAGAGATACAGCGTCTGCGGAGAGGGATACAGAGATACAGCGTCTGCAGAGAGAGATACAGAGATACAGCGTCTGCGGAGAGGGATACAGAGATACAGCATCTGCGGAGAGGGATACAGAGATACAGCGTCTGCGGAGAGAGATACAGAGATACAGCGTCTGCGGAGAGGGATACAGAGATACAGCGTCTGCGGAGAGAGATACAGAGATACAGCGTCTGCGGAGAGAGATACAGAGATACAGCGTCTGCGGAGAGGGATACAGAGATACAGCGTCTGCGGAGAGAGATACAGAGATACAGCGTCTGCGGAGAGAGATACAGAGATACAGCGTCTGCGGAGAGAGATACAGAGATACAGCGTC
The DNA here is from genome assembly GCF_964194155.1 of Cetorhinus maximus. Taxonomy (NCBI): domain Eukaryota; kingdom Metazoa; phylum Chordata; class Chondrichthyes; order Lamniformes; family Cetorhinidae; genus Cetorhinus; species Cetorhinus maximus. Next base: position 20,134,552 of record NC_135910.1, on the reverse strand, counting down.
TGCGGAGAGGGATACAGAGATACAGCGTCTGCAGAGAGGGATACAGAGATACAGCGTCTGCGGAGAGGGATACAGAGATACAGCGTCTGCGGAGAGGGATACAGAGATACAGCATCTGTGGAGAGAGATACAGAGATACAGCGTCTGCGGAGAGGGATACAGAGATACAGCGTCTGCGGAGAGAGATACAGAGATACAGCGTCTGTGGAGAGGGATACGGAGATACAGCGTCTGCGGAGAGGGATACGGAGATACAGCATCTGCAGAGAGGGATACAGAGATACAGCGTCTGCAGAGAGGGATACAGAGATACAGCATCTGCGGAGAGAGATACAGAGATACAGCGTCTGCGGAGAGGGATACAGAGATACAGCATCTGCAGAGAGGGATACAGAGATACAGAGTCTGCAGAGAGGGATACAGAGATACAGCGTCTGCAGAGAGAGATACAGAGATACAGCGTCTGCAGAGAGGGATACAGAGATACAGCGTCTGCAGAGAGGGATACAGAGATACAGCCTCTGCGGAGAGGGACACAGTTAACGTTTCGAGTCCGTGTGACTCTTTATCAGAACGCTCTGAGGTAGGTCACCCAACATTCTCGCCTGGGGGAGCCACATTTCAATTTTCTTCTCACTCAAGGCCAACCAGCAAATTTCGGAAGGATAAGGTTTGGCACAACATTAAACATGAATTTTTTTAAAAATCTGACTTATGAAAAGAAACAACTTGCTGTGCAAAAGAAAAGCCAAAACAATAAATGGATAATTAAAAAATAAATAAATAAATACAGATGACAATTCGAGTATGAGGGGGTGAGTGTGTGTGTGTTGGGCTCAGTCCCAGTCTCAGGGTACTCGCTCACTCACCCTCGCCCACAGTGAGAGTGGATGAGAGAGCCTGTCGGTATGTGGAGGTGAGGGTGAGTGAGAACGCAGAGACTGAGAGTGAGCCAGAATCTCACATTCTCACCCTCACTCCTCTCCTGTCTCTCACACACTTGATGATTAACATTATAAGAATGGTCAGTCCTGTATTTGGATGGGTAATGACAGTAAACATGAGGTCAGACAGGTATGTGGATTGGAGATTTCCAGTAAAAGTGATGTCAGTAACCCATGTGGATGGGTGTTCAGTGCTGTAGTTTTGCTAAGACAAATTAGATCATGCTCAGACAATCCTCGCTGAAAATCCACTTACTGCATAGTTCAGGGATATTGTGTGTGTGTGAACCACCCACCCACCCACCTTCACTCACTTTCACCCACCCACACACATTCACACACCCACCCACCCACGTTCACTCACCCACCCACCCACCTTCACTCACTCTCACCCACCCTCCCACCCTCACACCTTCACTCACTCTCACCCACCCACATTCACACACCCACCCACCCACATTCACACATCCACCCACCCACCCACCTTCACTCACTCTCACCCACCCACATTCACACACCCACCCTCACTCACCCACCCACCCACCTTCACTCACTCTCACCCACCCTCACTCACCCACCCACCCTCACTCACCCACCCACCCTCACTCGCTTACTAAATCGAGGACGCTGAGGGGCGTGATGAGATGGGCAGAGACACCTGGAGTGAGGTCTGAGGCCTAGCAGCACCTGAATTTAGGAGCCTGCTGAAGGGAGCGGAGAGAGCCTGGGGAGAGTGGAGGAAAGCACCAAGAGCTGGGGGAAAGTAGGGAGAGAGCCGTACCCCACAGTCTCTCTCTTCACCTTTCCCCCTCCTGAACTTGTGCCTTTTCCCTCCACAGCTGCTGGTGTTCACTGCTCCTCCGATCACAGCCTGTTTCTCCCCAATGTTTGCTGCTGATCAGCTCACTGCTGAGCCTATCAGACGTGCTTCCCTGGCAGCCGTTCGGAGGCTGCCTGGGTCGTTTTTAAACCGGCCACCGGGTTGCCATTGGGTTCGGCAGCTGACAGGCCCCCGTTCGGCCCTTCCCAGCCAGTGCAGAGCCGCGTTTCACCTTGGGTCGGCCTTCATTGGCCGGCCAGTGTGAAATCGCGGCCGGGTCCCGATGGTGGGCAGTCCCAGCCCTGCCCACCGCACCCACCTGATGAGGGGGAAATCCTGCCCCATCAAACTATGGCCCATAACTTCCAGTCTCCGGGGCATTGTCTCTGGGATGGGAGGGCTACCCCAGAGGCTGTAACTCAGGATGACCTCCCCCCACTCGCTCCCGGCCCTGCCATCCCCAGGAGGTACCCGTGTAAGGATTGCACAGCAATTGCCCTGGAAGTTCAAACTCCCATAGGACAATCACGCTGCTCTGGGAACAATCCGATACTCCTGTTTAAATCGCAGTGTTTCGACTGTCCTACAGTAACACTTGCCCAGGAAAAGTTAGAAGAATTGAAACCACTTCAACTCCTGGGTAACTATAGTATTGACTCCCCCCAGATCCTCACAGGATACCCCAATTACCCCCAACCACCATCCCAACCCCCGAGAACCCCCACCACCCACCCACTGACTGTCCTACTCCTCCCCCAAGTTACCCACTTCACTTCCACACTTCTCCCTGGCTTCTCAAAGTGGCTGGATCTTTAAACTAAAGGGGGCGTGTCTTCCTTTCATCCGGGGGGGGGCGTGTCTTCCTTTCATCCGGGGGGGGGCGTGTCTTCCTTTCATCCGGGGGGGGGCGTGTCTTCCTTTCATCCGGGGGGCCTGTCTTCCTTTTGTCCGACCCTCCAGCACTTGACTGGAAGGATTCCTGGGCATCTGGGTTGCACTTCTCACCCAGCCTGAGTCGGAAGGTCAGGCGAGAAGTGGGGCTGAATTTTGGTGTAAGTAGGAGTGGAGTGGTAGCTGGACTGTGGCCATAGTTATGGTCCAATGTCTAACTATTTACATTACATTTCTGTAACTCCCTTTTTTTACAACTACAGATTCTAGCCAACTCCAACTCCCACTCTTCCCCTCCACAAGTAACAGTCCTGGGGGGGGGGGATTCAATCCCCCTCAGTATTCTCAGCCCTTAGGGGAAACATCTTGGAGAGATGAGAGTTTTCTTCTGCATCAGGTAGGAGATCATCTACCAAATGGGACAAGACTTTATCAGCATTCCTGTCAGCACAACTGGGAAGCAGAGTGAGAGTTTCAGAATGACTGAACAGCAAGGGCAGCAAAGACTTTTCAACTAAAGACTGATTCAAAGGAGAATACTGAAGAGAATCAATCTTTGGACCCTCTGAGATGAGAAGAGCAGAACTCAGTGTTATTCACAATAAGGGCTTGTGATGGAAGAATTAATCCAGGCTTGTCTTTTGGTTTAAGCTGGTTTATTTTCAATACAGCTCCTCAGTGCTACTGACTTCCAAGTAGCTTCCACACAAAGTGTTCCAGATGTATCTTTTTATTCTGTTTAGATGGATAGTCACTGCCCATCACCTGTTTAACTACCAATTGTCTTGAACAAGGTGATTGCCGGGCAGTGTGATTATTTATACATTGACCGATTCCCCTCTTTTCTTTTTAAATTAAAACTTTGAAAAAACTTAAGAACATTTTTTTAAACAAACAGAAAGGAATAATGTCACGTATTTCCACATCTATAGTTCCTGTATTTCCTTTACCAAATATATATTATAAAACAAAAATATTTTCTCTTTTCATTGTATCATTTTGACATAAGACACCACCCTCTTCCAGTACATTTAATCATTTCTTAGAGCAGGCACTTCTTTTTGTAAAACAGTCTGATAGTTGGTGACTTGTGTCAACCCATTTTATCTTAGAGATCTCTCTCCTCTCTAACACTTCTTTTATGCTGGCTTGGTCTATTCTTAGCCTTTTTTCAGTGACACTTTTCGTGGAATGAATGTTGTCCCAAAGAGACCGGTTATCAACATAACATTCTATGGGCAAACTTTTCCCACATTGCCCCTTATATAATATTTCTGTCAATATATTGGAAAAATAAACCCCCATATCTAATACTTCTCCTAAGGCCAGCGTTTCAGCAGCTAAGGTACTTTTCATAACCCTTTTTATTTTCTTGGCCTCCCAAGCCAGTGGGCAACATTTATCATTCTTTCCCACCAAGGATATGATAAACCCGGCTGTGCTAGAGAATATGATAAACCCGGCTGTGCTAGAGAACCCATCTGGAAGATTGGCATGTGAAGCATCGCTAAAAATGACCAACCTCATCTCTTCTGGATCCCCCAAGGCTGGAAACTTGAACACACATCTCTCAGAATTTTTTTTTTTTTAAAGTGTTTTATTTGCTCTCAGAACTTGCTCAACTGTAGCATGTTTCACCATGGTACTCAGCTCCAACACATCGTAACTAGCGTCAGGCCTAGTCTGAGTGCACAATCAGTTCAACTGCCCAATCAAACTTCTCAACTGTTCCGTTTCTTCCTTGGTAGCAGGATCCTCTTTTTGTGAGGATCTAACCAGAGTTATTGGGATATAATTAACACTTTCTAGATAAGATTGTTGATTCAAAGACACTCCTAACTTGTTCTGCTTAATGTCTAAACCTGTGTATTTAAAGGCCCCTGAAGCCTGACTTCCAACCTTGAATTCCTTCATCTTCTCAGCTACCCATTGTTCAAATTCTACAGAGCCTCTCCACAGGAAATCATCAACATGCATGATAAAGATTCCAACTAGTTTCTCCTTATGGTACCAGTAGAACATTGCGGGGTCTGCCTTTAACTGAATGCAACCTGTTTTTAACAGGACAGACCTCACTGAAAAGTACCAGACTCTTGATGCATCATTCAACCCATAAAAACACTTGTTCAATTTCAATAACTTTCCTTCTACATCCCCGGCTTCTTTGGGCAGTTTCAAAAAAAACTTCCCTTTGAAACTTCTCCCCCTGTAAAAATGCAGCCTTTATATCAATCGATTCGCACCCCCAGGAATAGGATGCCAAAATAGCTAAAAAATCTGCAAGCTCACTTTCCCCGCAGTAGGTGAGTCCACTCTACATCCTGATTCCCTAGTTTCTTTTCAAAACCTCGGGCTACTAATCTTACTTTGGCCTTATCTGTGCCGTCTGGGAGTACCTTTTCTGTACAGATCCATCTGTGAGATAAAGCTGGTTGTCCTCTGTCAGGTATTTCAGAATATACCCCAAATTCCTCCCAACTTTCTAACTCTTTCCATTTGGCTTCCTTTATCAGCTTATTTTCCAATTTATTAGCAGCTACTAGAATCCCTCTCCAGATAGCAGTCAGGCCAGTCCATGCCGCACACTGTAGAAATGCAACCACTGTCCAGAACTGCACAGTTGAGGGAATCTACCATCAAGATACTCATCACCGAATTCAAACTCTCAGTGATCAATACAATTCCATCAGCATTTTCAGTTTCAGATGAATCTGTCTCGTGGGTCACTCCAAAGGCACGATTCCTTCACTGTGGGCAGTTCGCCACATAAAGATACTGGGAATCACACAGAAAACACCGATTAACCATTCCCTGTGCATTCTTTGGGTTTAAATGCATATGGTGACCGTCCCAGACACGTTTTTTGTCCCGATTCTCAAATTGTCTAGGGTTATGACCATTTTCAGACCTCTTGTCATTAACCCCATCTTTGTATTGGAATCTTTGTCTAATATTTGGTCGACTTCGAAATTCAGTCACCATCGAACCCTCTATCCTGTGTTTTACAGCACAGTTGTTCACATTTACTAAGTGGCAGGGAATGACTGTTTCCCCAGAAATTTTTTTAGGGCAGCAGCCATTTGATCTCGGAGAGCTTCTTTCCCCCGGAACTGAACCCCTGTTAATACTAAAAGATAATCAACATGGGGAAATGCGAGCACAGTCCAGTAATTTAAATGCCAATACTGATTCTGGAATTTCAAGTTCAAATCGCTGTAGTCTCCTGTACCATTTATCAAAATCCATGATATATTCTTCCATGGGCTGATCATCTGATTTCCTAAACCTATCAAAGATCATCCAAGCTTCATCCGCTTCTAATAACTCATCCTTTTTGTAAAACTTATCCAAAAATTGTATCAGAAGGTTCAATCCCTCTTCATGATCCAAATCATCCATTTTCCACTCTGAAAATACTTTACTCCTTATCTTACTTTTGGCTGGTAATGATAACACCAAAGCCATATCTTGCTCCTTCCGGGGTATGGAAATAACCCCGGTCCACATTTCAACTTCAGCCCTCCATTGCTGATAAGGTTCAGAGTCAGAAAGAAATTGGTTCAAGCTGGCTTATTTTCAAGACAGCTCCTCAGTGCTACTGACTTCCAAGTAGCTTCCACACAAAGCATTCTGGCTGTATCGTTTTATTCTGTTTCGATGGGATAATCAATGCCCATCGCCTGTTTAATTAGCAATTGTCTTTAACAAGGTGATTGCCATGCAGTGTGATTATTTGTGCATTGACACTCAGGACACTGAGGAACTTGTTGCTCTCTTGAAGGACTCTGGGAAGAAGCTTCAGAAGAGGAATGATCTTCAACTCCAGGGAAGACTGTCACAGCCATATCCTCCACTGCTGCATCAAAGACTGAAAAGGCATGGAAGATTTGAGATTTCAATGAGCTTAGACAACGAAGGAAAAAACAACCAACTTCCTGGGAGACTGTCAGGAAAAGAAGAAGAGATGATTTTGCAATGATTTTCCTGGATGACTGTCTACGTTCTGTAGGCAGTGCCAAGACAGACACACTACTCTCTGTGTGAAGTTGCTCCATTATGGGCAATGGGAAGAATTACTGACAATATAGAGACAAGACAGCCTTATCTTCTGTAAAGAGAGAAATTTCCTGTAGACAGTCAACTCGGACACAAGATTATTGTACAGGATCCAGCAGCCTTAGAAGTGCTAAAGGTTCAGCTGCAGCTTCTGTGCTGACCTCCAGCTCTGAAGAGAAGACGACTTTCAGCTGGGTGCCCACTGACCTTCAGCCTGGGAAGGTACCAGCTCTATGGCAGTGTGATCCTCAATGGACTCTGACCTGGACTCAGGCAAAGCATTCTCTGTGGAAGACAGGAGGTAAAGAAGGCGATACATTGGCCGATTCAGTGGGACTAAGATCGGAATGCCGCTCAGCCAGCTGATTCTTCTAAAAAGACAAGAGACGTCACAAGGTGCATCCAACAATGGGAAAGATGAATCATTTCCTAGGATATCAAGCTCAAAGTGATCACTCAGTACTGCAAGGGATTCTTCCTCATCACTCTCCAGGAAGAGGCAATTCAGGTCCAGCAGGTCTTCATGGGGATGGTCACCGTCTGCTGCAGTGTTTCCTCCATCTCCTCTGGCCTTGCTTTGCGTGGGACTGGGAGAAGCACAACTTCCTGTCTGCCCTAGAGGTCTAGTGGATGATGTCTCTGTGAAAGAAAGGAATTTACAGTGTATAAACTTGCTCAGTTTCTGAAGGCTGTATTTCCACTGCTTCCAAATGAAAGGCCGCCTGGGCTCTTCGCCTGCCCGGCAACCTTAAGGTTGGACGGGCAGCTCAGCTAATTATTTCAATTAGTTTTTAAACAGGCCTTAATAGGCCTTTGACAGTTCGGCGGGTGCGCTGCAAACTCCGCTGCGTGCCTGCCAAACTGAAAACCTAAATGACGTGCGGTGACGTCGGGACGCCCGCCTGACATCCCCGCGTCATTTTATACGTCAGTGAGCGGGCCCCGCCCCCGCTGGCCGGCCGGAAAATTCTCCCCTATGTTGTTGAGAGTATCCTCGCTCAGTGAAAATGGATAAGGGGTTATTTCATCTTGGGCTCGCCTCATATCGAAAAATCGCTCAATCTCCTCTCTTGTGATTAACCAAACCCTATAAACTCCTTCAAATAAAATCACTGCTTTAATGTACATTCCTCGTTATTTCCAACTCAAAATGATACCAGATGCACCCCACAGTGAGTTTTCATTGCCAAGACGTCAGCTCCATTGTCAATTCAGATACAGACTTCCATCTCTGATGTGTGTTTGCACTTTCAGCAGAGTGGCTGGTTTTGAATCTCACTCAGGCAGATTTGATGGAAAGGTCACTTCTATCTGAGGTATCAGATGCTGGAATGAATTTGGGCTCTGCGTATACACAATTCCTTTTTATCACCTATGAAAGATGCTCAATTATGTCAACCTATTATTTTTTTTTCCCAATTGAAGACAATGCCTTGTAAACTGAACTCAGCCACAGTGATCTTTGCTGAGGCAAATACTGTGTAACTGAAAGAGCCTCTGGTGTTTCAATGCGTGATTGTACTGACGCCTCCCGCTACAAGACTAGACTTGCTGGCTGTGCTTAATTCAATATCTCATCGAGCAAGTGACCCAGTAGAAAATGCATGCTGCCCTGCTCTGCATTAAAATGATCCGGTGAATCAAGCCTGGATTATTCTGGGAACCGTTTTACACCAGAATTTTGAATCGATATACAAGATATTACTTACATCTTCAAGTTAACAAGTACAGCTGTCAATGCTGCATAAATCTGAGATACCAGGTTTTCATGTGCAACTTGCAGTTTAGCCAAAAAGCATTTTAGCCAAAATCAGAAAGATAACTAAAAGTGGAAAGCTATCTCTTATCACATGGAATGCAGCAAGTGTAACTGATGTGGTCCCCTTCCTGCCCTCTCCTCACTGTCCTGCTAACTGGCAGGTTAACAAGGATTTTCTCTGACTTGCGTTCACTAGTAGAGTTATCCTAGTGCGAGTGTTAAAATCATGAGCAGGATAGATTGGGATCAGCAATAACAGATGAGAAAAGGCTTGGGTAGATGTGTTAACTGAGGAATCTCATCAGACCCCTCTGCCAGCAATCATTCTGATTCTCACCATCACCTCCCTTCTTTAAAAAGGGCTGCGAACAGAACGTCTGTAAAGTTATAATAACAAGTATCCCATTTTAAAACAGGGCACAAGCCCCCTGGTTCAATGAACTGTGCAAGGCTAAAGAAGCTGTGCTAAAACAAAGATAGACTTCTATCCTTTCCATTCACTAAAAAACAGAGAGCATTCATTTCATGGCCACTTGTGGGATTTTGCTGTGTATAAACTGGCTGGCACAGTCCTAGCATTATACCAGGCACCGTACCCAAAAGTAACTCCCTTCATGTTCTGATGAAGGGTCATCGACTTGAAACGTTAACTCGCTTTCTCCACAGATGCTGCCAGACCGGCTGAGTATTTCCAGCACTTTCTATTTTTATTCCCTATGTGTGGTCCTGGTTTGACACGTTCATGAGAGAGTGGAATGGACACTGTATTCATGCAAGTGTCAGCCATGGCTCAGAGCTGCACACTTCTTACTTAGGAAGGACATGAAGGCATTAGAGAGGGTGGGAAAAACATCTCACGAGAATGGTTCCTGGGATGAGGGACTTCAGTTCCATGGATAAACTGGAGAGGTTGGGACTGTTTTCCTTGGAGAGGAGAAGGTTGAGATGAGATTGGGTAGAGGTGCTCAAAATCATGAGGGGTCAGGACAGAGTAGATAAGAAGAGATTGCTCCCATTGGTGGAAGGATCGAGAACCAGAAGGCGTAGATTTAAGGTAATTGAAAAAAGAAGCAATGGCAACATGAGGAAAAACTTTTCACTGAGTGAGTGGTTAGGGTCTGGAATGCTCTGCCCAAGAGTGTGGTGAAGGCAGGTTCAATTGAGGCATTTAAAAGGGAATTGGGTCATTAGCTGAAAAAGAAGATTGTGCTGGGTTACGGGGAGAAGGCAGAATGACTTTAGGTGAATTGCTCCTTCAGAGAGCTAGCATAGACATGACAGGCCTAATGGCCTCTTTCTGTGTCATATTAATTCTATGATTCACCTTTGAGTGGAATCTTATCATCTTTGAAAACTTTCTGCCATCGGATATAAATGTAAGTCCTGATCCTACTGGAGCTGTGTTCTTATGGGGTGCAGGAAGTAAAGAGGCAGGATTCACATTGACCGTCTCACTAAGGAGAGTGAGGCAGAAGGTCCAGTCAGAGAGTCTGAAGCTCTGGATAGCTGACTGCCCCCCTGAGGAGGGGTGGACGCTGCCGATGCAGGCAAGAGACCGTGAGGGTCTCTCAAAATGACAGCGCCCACTGCAGCATTCTGAAAATGTAAAAATCATTCAGGGCCACAGCTGTCAGGTCGGGCTGGGCGGGGGTGGGAGTGGTTGGGGGTGGGGGTGGTTGGGGGAAGGGGGGCGGGCGGTGGTGGTGGGGAGTTGTTGGGGGGGAAGCTCTGCCCAGGATTGCTTGTGGCTGTGGCTCTGACTTTCTCATCCCAGCTGCTCTGTTCTGGGGTGATCACAAGGAGGCGCTGATGGCTGCCAGCCTGCCACTGGGAGACTGCCTCTATTTACCCGCAGGGCCAAGCCTCACTGGGGGGCCCATATCCCATCGGAAAGATCCCAGTGATGCCCCATCTGACACCTTCATGGCACTAATTTACAGCTTGCTGCAGCGGTGCTGACCCCACCTTCACTAAGATCGCCAGGAGGAGGTGCCTGCTTGACAGACTAATCTCCAAGTTTCCTCCTGGCCCCAACTGCTAACCCACCTCCACCAAGTCAGGAAGATTCCACCCAGGGGACCAGGCTGAGGGAGTGCTGCACTGTCAGAGGGTCAGTACTGAGGGAGTGCTGCACTGTCAGAGGGTCAGTACTGAGGGAGTGCTGCACTGTCAGAGGGTCAGTACTGAGGGAGTGCTGCACTGTCAGAGGGTCAGTACTGAGGGAGTGCCGCACTGTCAGAGGGTCAGTACTGAGGGAGTGCTGCACTGTCAGAGGGTCAGTACTGAGGGAGTGCTGCACTGTCAGAGGGTCAGTACTGAGGGAGTGCTGCACTGTCAGAGGGTCAGTACTGAGGGAGTGCTGCACTGTCAGAGGGTCAATACTGAGGGAGTGCTGCACTTTCAGAGGGTCAGTACTGAGGGAGTGCTGCACTGTCTGGAAGTCAGTACTGAGGGAGCGCTGCACTGTCGGGAGGTCACTATTGAGGGAGTGCTGCACTGTCAGAGGGTCAGTATTGAGGGAGCATTGCTCTGTCGGGAGGTCAGTACTGAGGGAGCACTGCACAGTTGGAAGGTCAGTATTGAGGGAGTGCTGCACTGTCGGAAGGTCAGTCCTGAAGGAGCGCTGCACTATCGGGAGGTTAGTCCTGAGGGAGCGCTGCACTGTCGGAAGGTCAGTACTGAGGGAGTGCTGCACTGTCGGAAGGTCAGTACTGAGGGAATGCTGCATTGTCAGAGGGTCAGTACTGAAGGGGCGTGGCCCTGTTGGAGGGTCAGTACTGAGGGAGTACTGCACTGTTGGAGGGTCAGTACTGAGGGAGTACTGCACTGTTGGAGGGTCAGTACTGAGGGAATGGTGCCCTGTCAGAGGTGCCATCTTTCACATAAAATATTAAACTGAAGCCCTATTACTCCTCTCTGGTGGATGCATAAAGATCCTGTGGCACAAAATAAAATGATTTGGCCATTATCAGATTGCTGTTTGTCAGAGTTTGTTCTGTGCAAATTAGTGCTTCCCACATTATAACAATGACCTACTTGTACTTTACTCAGCTTGGATAGATGTAGCAAGTCAAGGGGTAGATTCAAGGAAAGGGAGCATAATAGTATCATAGGAAATGAGGGTCATAGAAAAGCAGGAAGGGACAGGGAGATTAAATGTAAGAATACACCAATAGTCAAGACAAGATGTTACAAAGTTAACAAAAAGACTAAAGTAAAGTCTTGTAGCATTCATAACAAAGTGAATGAATTTATAGCACATTGAACACATGATCTGATAGCCATTATGGAGATGTGACTGCAGGGTGACAAAGGTGGGTCCTGAATGTTGAGGGGTATGTGACATTCAAGAAGAATAGGAAGCTAGGAAAAGGTGGAGGGGTAGCACTGTTAATCAAGAATGGTATTGGTACAACAGTTAGAGATGACCTTGGTTCAAGAGATTAGGATGTAGAATCGGTTTGGGTAGAGATGAGGAATGGTAGGTGAAAGAATTCACTAGTGGGAGTGGTCTACAGGCCCCCTAACAGTAACCACAATGTAGGACAAATATACAAGATGAACTATTGGGTGCTTGTGATAAAGGGACAGCAATAATCATGGGTGATTTTAATCTACATATAAACTGGAAACACCAGATTGGTAGTAGTAGTCTGGATGAGGAGTTTATAGAATGCTTTCAAGATAGTTTCTTAGAGCAGCACATTCAGGAACCAACTAGAGAACAGGTTATATTAGACTTCAGAGTGAAGGCACCTCAAGGTAGCAGCGACCACAATATGAATGAATTTTACATCAGGTTTGAAAGGGAGAAGAGTGGGTCTAACACTAGTGTTTTAAACATAAATAAAGGCAACTATGTGGGCATGAAAGCTGAGCTAACTGAAGCGAACTGGGTTACTAGGCTAGGGGATGGATCAATAGGGAAGCATCAGTTTAAGGAGATATTTCAGAGTACTCATAATAAGTATAATCCTACTATAAAGAACAATTCCAAGGGAAGGAGCAACGATCTGTGGTTAACTTAAGAAAACTTATGGAAAATGCTTATAACTGCACAGAGATGAGTGGCAGGTCAGATGGGTGGTCAGAATATAAAGAACAGCAGAGGATGACTAAAAGGTTAATCAGGAGAAAGAAATTAGAGTATGAGAGGAAACTAGCTAGAAATGTAAAAATGGATAGCAAGAGTTTCTACAGAGAAAAAGAGTAAGTAAATGAGTGTTGGTTCTTTATAGAGTGACAATGGGGAGTTAACAGATAATAAGGAAATGGCTGATGAAATGGACAAATATTTTGCTTCTGTCTTCAATATAGAAGATGTAAAAAACATTTCAGTAATAGCTGTAAATCGGGAGGTGGAGGGAAGAGAGGAACTTGGTGAAATTACAATCGCTAGGGAAGCAGTACTGAGCAAACTGATGAAGCTGCAGGCTGACAAGTCTCCAGGTCCTGATGGACTGCATCCTAGGGTCTTAAAAGAGGTGGCTAATGAGGTAGTATATGTGTTGGTGTTAATTTTCCAAACTTCTCTAGATTCTGGAAAAGTTACATCAGACTGGAAAGTGGCAAATATAACCTCTTTGTTCAGGAAGCGAGGGAGCCAGTTAGCTTGACGTATGTTGTGGGGAAGGTGTTAGAATCGGTCATTAAGGAGGTTATAGCTGGGCACTTAGAGAGACTCAAGGTAATCGAGAAGAGTGAGCCTGGTTTTGTGAAAGGGAAATTATGTTTAACCAATTTATTGGAGTTTTTTGAAGGAGTAACATGCGCTGTGCATAAAGGGGAACCTGTAGACGTGCTGTACTTGGATTTCTAGAAGGCATTTGATAAGGTGCCACATCAAAGGTTATTCGGAAAATAAAAGTTATGGTGTAAGGGGTAACATATTAGCATGGACAGCGGATTGGCTGGCTGGCAGGAAAAAACAGAGTATGCATAAATAGGTCCTTTTCTGATTGGCAGGGAGTGATGAATGGAGTCCCGCAGGGGTCTGTACTGTGGCCTTAACTTCTTACAATTTACATCAATGGCTTAGATGAAGTGAGTGAAGGCATGATAGCTAAATTTGTAGATGACGCAAAGATAGGAAGGAAAGTATGTTGTGAAGAGGACATGAGGAAGTTGCAGATGGATATAGATGGGTTGAGTGAGTGGTCAAAAATCTGACAGATGGAGTATAATGTGGGAAAATGTGAAATTGTTCACTTTAGCAGGAAGAGTAAAAAAACAGATTATTACTTAAATGGAGAACGCTGCAGAATTCCGAAGTGCAGAGGGATCGAGGTGTTCCCAGTGCATGAGTCACAAAAGGTTAGTATGCAGATACAGCAAGTAATTAAGAAGGCTAATGGAATGTTATCCTTTATTACGAGAGGGATTGAACATAAAAGTAAGGATAAAAACAGAATTACCTGGAAAAACTCAGCAAGTCTGGCAGCATCGGCGGAGAAGAAATCAGTCAACGTTTCGAGCCCTCATGGCCCTTCAGCAGAACTGAAGCATAGTTTCAACAAGGGAGAAATATAAATTGGTTTAAGGTGGGTGGGGGGGAAGAGACACATTGAGGGTGTGGTGTGAGCAGATAATCAAAAGATGTCAGAGACAAAAGGGTCAAAGAGGTGTTGAAGGTGGTGGTCTTTGTCTGAGAAAAGTGCTAATTAAGAATGCAAGACAGGATATTCAAAGTACAGCTCTAGTGGGGGTGGGGTGGAAAGACTAAAGGTTTTAGTTTTAGATTTAAAAATAATGGAAATAGGTGGGGAAAGAAGAATCTATATAAATTATTGAAAAAAAAGGCGGGTGGGGGGGGAAAAGAAACGGGGTGGGGATGGGGGGAGGGGGAGTTTAAGATCTAAAGTTGTTGAATTCAATATTCAGCCCAGAAGGCTGTAAAGTGCCTAGTCGGAAGATGAGGTGCTGTTCCTCCAGTTTGCGTTGGGCTTCACTGGAACAATGCAGCAAGCCAAGGGCAGACATGTGGGCAAGAGAACAGGGTGGAGTGTTAAAGTGGCAAGCGACAGGGAGGTTTGGGTCTTTCTTGTGGACAGACCGCAGGTGTTCCGCAAAACGGTCGCCCAGTTTGCGTTTGGTCTCTCCAATGTAGAGGAGACCGCATTGGGAGCAACGAATGCAGTAGACTAAGTTAGGGGAAATGCAAGTGAAATGCTGCTTCACTTGAAAGGAGTGTTTGGGCCCTTGGACGGTGAGGAGAGAGGAAGTGAAGGGGCAGGTGTTGCATCTTCTGCGTGGGCATGGGGAGGTGCCATAAGTGGGGGTTGAGGAGTAGGGGGTGATGGAGGAGTGGACCAGGGTGTCCCGGAGGGAACGATCCCTACGGAATGCCGTCAAGGGGGGTGAAGGGAAGATGTGTTTGGTGGTGGCATCATGCTGGAGTTGGCGGAAATGGCGGAGGATGATCCTTTGAATGCGGAGGCTGGTGGGGTGATAAGTGAGGACAAGGGGGACCCTATCATGTTTCTGGGAAGGAGGAGAAGGCGTGAGGGAGGATGCGCGGGATATGGGCCGGACACGGTTGAGGGCCCTGTCAACGACCGTGGATGGAAAACCTCGGTTAAGGAAGAAGGAGGACATGTCAGAGGAGCTGTTTTTGAAGGTAGCGTCATCAGAACAGATGCGACGGAGGCGAAGGAACTGAGAGAATGGGATGGAGTCTTTACAGGAAGCGGGGTGTGAGGAGCTGTAGTCGAGGTAGCTGTGGGAGTCGGTAGGCTTGTAATGGATATTGGTGGACAGTCTATCATCAGAAATTGAGACAGAGAGGTCAAGGAAGGGAAGAGAAGTGTCAGAGATGGACCATGTGAAGATGATGGAGGGGTGGAGATTGGAAGCAAAATTAATAAACTTTTCCAGGTCCCGACGAGAGCATGAAGCAGCACCGAAGTAATCATCGATGTACCAGAGAAAGAGTTGTGGGAGGGGGCCGGAGTAGGACTGGAACAAGGAATGTTCCACATACCCCATAAAGAGACAGGCATAGCTGGGGCCCATGCGGGTACCCATAGCCACACCTTTTATTTGGAGGAAGTGAGAGGAGTTAAAGGAGAAATTGTTCAGTGTGAGAACAAGTTCAGCCAGACGGAGGAGAGTAGTGGTGGATGGGGATTGTTGGGGCCTCTGTTCAAGGAAGAAGCTAAGGGCCCTCAGACCATCCTGGTGGGGGATGGAGGTGTAGAGGGATTGGACATCCATGGTGAAGAGGAAGCGGTTGGGGCCAGGGAACTGCGGTCTGTCCGCAAGAAAGACCCAAACCTCCCTGTCGCTTGCCATTTTAACACTCCACCCTGTTCTCTTGCCCACATGTCTGTCCTTGGCTTGCTGCATTGTTCCAGTGAAGCCCAACGCAAACTGGAGGAACAGCACCTCATCTTCCGACTAGGCACTTTACAGCCTTCTGGGCTGAATATTGAATTCAACAACTTTAGATCTTAAACTCCCCCTCCCCCCATCCCCACCCCGTTTCTTTCCCCCCCCCACCCGCCTTTTTTTTCAATAATTTATATAGATTCTTCTTTCCCCACCTATTTCCATTATTTTTAAATCTAAAACTAAAACCTTTAGTCTTTCCACCCCACCCCCACTAGAGCTGTACTTTGAATATCCTGTCTTGCATTCTTAATTAGCACTTTTCTCAGACAAAGACCACCACCTTCAACACCTCTTTGACCCTTTTGTCTCTGACATCTTTTGATTATCTGCTCACACCACACCCTCAATGTGTCTCTTCCCCCCCACCCACCTTAAACCAATTTATATTTCTCCCTTGTTGAAACTATGCTTCAGTTCTGCTGAAGGGCCATGAGGGCTCGAAATGTTGACTGATTTCTTCTCCGCCGATGCTGCCAGACTTGCTGAGTTTTTCCAGGTAATTCTGTTTTTATTTTGTTTTGGATTTCCAGCATCCGCAGTAGCTTTTAGCTTTTTGTTTTTATAAAAGTAAGGATGTTATACTTCAGTTATACAGGGCATTGGTGAGACCGCACCTCAAATACTGTGTGGTTTTGGTCTCCTTATTTAAAGAGGATGTAAATGCGTTGGAGATAGTTCAGAGGAGGTTTACTAGATTGATACCTGGAATGAGTGGGTTGTCTTATGAGGAAAGGTTGGACAGACTGGGCTTGTTTCCACTGGAGTTTAGAAGAGTGAGGGGTGATTTGATTGAAGTATGTAAGATCCTGAACGGCCTTGACAAGGTGGACATGGAAAGGATGTTTCCTCTTGTGGGTGAGTCCAGAACTAGGGGGCACTGTTTTAAAATTAGGGATCACCCTTTTAGAGCAGAGATGAGGAGAAATGTTTTCTCTCAGAGGGCTGTGCGACTTTGGAACTCTCTGCCTCAGAAGGCGATGGAGGCGGGGTCATTGAATATTTTTAAGGCCGAGGTAGATAGATTCTTGTTAGGCAAGGGAGTCAAAGGTTATCGGGGGTAGATGGGAATGTGGAATTCGAAACTCAAACAGATCAGCCATGATCTTATCAAATGGTGGAGCAGGCTCGAGGGGCTGAATGACCTACTTCTGCTCCTATTTTATATGTTCCACACTTAAGGAAAAGTTACTTCATTGACTAGAAAGTGCTTTAGGATGTCCTGTGGCCTTGAAAGTCACTATATTAATGCAAATTTTTATTGTAGCCTGATTGCTAAGATTCACATACAGCCTATGCTGTAGAAAATTTATTCACAGATATTTGCTGCATTCAATCTGGTATATTTAGTTTGATCTTATTTCTTGTGGAGAACTGTTGCAACTCCCTGACATCGCAGTTATATAATCATTGCAGAGGGTTGGAGGACAACTTAGTGAAAGGTAGATATATTACACTGAAAGCTTCTCGGAATTCTAATTTTGTATCAGCAATGCATTATAGTTTTGTCATTTTACCGACACCCAGCACTGATGCCCCTCACCTTGGTCTGAACTGTTTTGAGAAATGGATTGACGCTCTGTGAATTAAACCATTCTGCTGTAAACCAGTAGACCTCCATCATCTACTTTGTGATGTGTAGTATGCTTAGAAATTCAAAAATACATAACCACTGAGAGCAACCCGACAGATATCCTGTGACAAACCATCACCCCCACCCCCACCCACCATTACATAGATTCAGGCTGGGGATAGAGGCAGGTTACACAGTGATTCACACCGATTACACCATTCATCCACAAACCCCATTAGAACACCAGCTATATATGCGAGTTTTCTAATTACACTATTTTTATATCTCAAGCAGAAATCCAGGCAGCAGTTAGAGGACTCTAGCCTAATAATGGAATCCACGTGCTTTTTCTAAACCCTTCTCATGCATTAGGACCTTAATCTGAACCCTCTTTGTTGTTTAATAGCTTTGTATCTCACTCCTGGGTTTCCATTAGTCCAGATATCACAGTTCATTTATCAGCCTGTCAGCCCTTTTCTGGATAAAAAACACATTGCAATCATTTCACCTGAATACATGTTCCTCTTCTGCATTCACACAGCTGAATGTATATGAAGCTCCTATTGGCCAAGAATCTATTATGTTTCCACGCTTTACTCAGTTGCTCAGTCTGTGGTTTTGGCTGTAAGAGAGCTTTCATATCAATCGACAAAGCAGGGGTCACAACATCACGCACACAACTGCCCAACAATAATTGACTAATCCCATTCGTGCTCCATACGGTCATTTTTTTCATTCATGGGATGTGGGCTTCGCTGGCTGGGCCAGCATTTATTGCCCATCCCTAGTTGCCCTTAAGAAGGTGGTGGTGAGCTGCCTTCTTGAACTGCTGCGGTCAATGTGGTGTAGGTACACCCACAGTGCTGTGAGGGATAGAGTTTCAGGATTTGACCCGGCGACAGTGAAGGAAAGACAATATATTTCCAAGTCAGGATGGTGAGTGACTTGGAGAGGAACTTCCAAGTGGTGATGTTCCCATCTATCTGCTGCCCTTATCCTTCCAGGTGGTAGTGGTCGTGAGTTTGGAAGGTGCTGTGAAAGAAGCCTTGGTGAATTCCTGCAGTGCATCTTGTAGATGGTACACACACTGCTGCTACTGTGCGTCGGTGGTGGAGGGAGTGAATGTTTGTGGATGTGGCGCCAATCAAGTGGGCTGCTTTGTCCTGAACGATGTCAAGCTTCTTGAGTGTTGTGGGAGCTGCACTCATCCAGGCAAGTGGGGAGGATTCCATCACACTCCTGACTTGTACCTTGTAGATGGTGGACAGGCTTTGGGGAGACAGGAGGTGAGTTACTTGCCGCACTTCTCCTAGTCTTTGACCTGCTCTTGTAGCCACAGTATTCATATGGCTGGTCTAGTTCAGTTTCTGGTCAAAGGTAACCCCCAGGATGTTGATAGTAGGGGATTCAGTAATGGTAATGCCATTGAATGTCAAGGAGCGATGGCTGGATTCTCTCTTGTTGTAGATGGTCATTGCCTGACACTTGTGTGGTGCGAATGTTACTTGCCACTTGTCAGCCCAAGCCTGGATATTGTCCAGGTCTTGCTGCATTTGGACATGGACTGCTTCAGTGTCTGAGGAGTCGTGAATGGTGCTGAACATTGTGCAATCATCAGCGAACATCCCCACTTCTGACCTTATGATGGAAGGAAGGTCATTGATGAAGCAGCTGAAGATGGTTGGGCCAAGGACACTACCCTGAGGAACTCCTGCAGTGATGTCCTGGAGCTGAGATGACTGACCTCCAACAACCACAACCACCTTCCTTTGTGCTAGGTATGATTCCAACCAGCGGAGAGTTTTCCCCCTGATTCCCATTGACTCCAGTTTTGCTAGGGCTCCTTGATGCCACACTCAGTCAAATGTGGCCCTGATGTCAAGGGCAGTCACTCTCACCTCACCTCGGGAGTTCAGCTCTTTTGTCCATGTTTGAACCAAGGCTGTAATGAGGTCAAGAGCTGAGTGGCCCTGGCGGAAGCCAAACTGCGCATCAGTGAGCAGGTTATTGCATAGTAGGTGCACTGTTGATGACCCCTTCATTTACTTTACTGATGATTGAGAGTAGACTGATGGGACAGTAATTGGCCGGGTTGGATTTGTCCTGCTTTTTGAGCACAGGACATACCTGGACAATTTTCCACACAGCCGGGTAGATGCCAGTGTTGTAGCTGGACTGAAACAGCTTGGCAAGTTCTGGAGCACAAGTCTTCATTACTATTGCCGGAATATTGTCAGGGCCCATAGCCTATGCAACATCCAGTGCTTCTTGATATCACAGCATGAATCAAATTGGCTGAAGACTGGCATCTGTGATGCTGGGGACCTCTGGAGGAGGCTGAGATAGATCATCCACTCGGCACTTCTGGCTGAAGATTGTAGCAAATGCTTCAGCCTTATCTTTTGCACTGATGTACTGGGCTGCTCCATCATTGACGGGGATATTTGAGGAGTCTCCTTCTCCAGTGAGTTATTTAATTGTCCATCACCACCATGTGGCAGGACTGCAGAGCTTAGATCTGATCCATTGGTTGTGGGATCGTTTAGCTCTGTCTGCCACTTACTGCTTATGCTGTTTGGTGCGCAAGTAGTCCTGTGTTATAGCTTCACCAGGTTGACACCTCATTTTTAGGTATGCCTAGTGCTGCTCCTGACATGCCCTCCTGCACTCTTCATTGAACCAGGGTTGATCCCCTGGCTTGATGGTAATGGTAGAGTGGGGGATATGCCAGGCCCTGAGGTTACAGATTGTGTTCGAGTACAATTCTGCTGCTGCTGATGGCCCACAGCGCCTCATGGATGCCCAGTTTTGAGTTGCTAGATCTGTTCAAAATCTATCCCATTTAGCACGGTGGTAGTGCCACACAATACGATGGAGGGTAGCCTCAATGTGAATGCGGGACTTCGTCTCCACAAGGACTGTGCGGTGTTCACTCCTACCGATACTGTCATGGACAGATGCATCTGTGGCAGACAGGTTGGTGAGGATGAGGTCAAACTTCCTCCAAGTGATGTTCAACATGGAGGAGCACTGATTCGTCAGCTGAGGGAGGGTGATATGTAGCAATCAGCAGGAGGTTTCCTTGCCCATGTTTGACCTGATGCCATGAGACTTCATGGGGTCCGGAGTTGATGTTGAGGACTCCCATAGCAACTCCCTCCCGACTGTATACCACTGTGCTGCCGCTCTGCTGGGCCTGTCCTACCGGTGGGACAGGACATACCCAGGGATGGTGATAGTGGAGTCTGGGACATTATCTGTAAGATATGATTCCGTGAGTATAACTATGTCAAGCTGTTGCTTGACTAGTCTGTGAGACAGCTCTCCCAATTTTGGCACTAGCCCCCAGATGTTATTAAGGGGGACTTTACAGGGTCGACAGGGCTGAGATTGCTGTTGTCGTTTCTGGTGCCCAGGTCGATGCCTGGTGGTCTGTCCAGTTTTGTTCTGTTTTTTGTCTCTGCCATTATTCCCTCTTCTTCCTCCGAGTTCCTCCTCACCCCTCACAATGTTCTCCTGAAGCCCTCCAGTATCTGAACCATGTTGCCACGCTTCACCTATCAGCCCAGACTGAGCACTAGCCGGCAATTCAGCTATGAAAGGCAACATGGGAGGCATGATGATGCCCTGACGTGACATGGGCAGATTTCCCAGCAGACGCTCAATGGATTATAATCCAGGATGGGGACCATGACTGATGTTTCTTCTCTCTAGCACTGAAACCAATTGCAATCCCTCAGACAATGTTGACCACTACAGTAAACTAACTTAATCCGGGGGTAATTGGGAGCTTCTGATCAACATCTTAGGGCCACTGTTGTTGTGACTTTTGGGTTGTTCTCCCAGAGTTGGAATCTATGCAACCAAAGATTTGTATACTCACTTTTCAGAAACTTAATTTAAAGACCAGGACTCATCAGACACATCCCCTGGTTAATGGGGAGGTGTGGAAGAGGTTGAAAGACATCAACATTTTAATGGGAATCGGGGGGGGGAAATCTCTCCGATGGTTAGATTCATACCTAGCAAAAATGAAGATGGTTGTGGTTGTTGGGCAGTTAATCATCTCAGCTCCAGGACATCACTGCAGGAGTTCCTCAGGGTAGTGTCCTAGCCCAACCATCTTCAGCTAATTCATCAATTCCCTCTAATATAAGGTCAGAAGTGGGGATGTTCACTGATGATTGCACAATGTTCAGCAGCATTTGTAACTCCTCAGACACTGAAGCAGTCCATGTCCGTTTGTAGCAAGGTGTACTTTGGGTTGCTAAATGGCATGTGATATTCACGCCACACAAGTGCCAGGCAATGACCATCTCCAAACAAGAGAGAATCTTACCATCTCCCCTTGATATTCAGCAATATTACCATTGCTGAATCTCCCACTATCAGAACCCTGGATGTTACCATTGACCAGGAACTGAGCTGGGCCAGCTATAGAAATACCATGACTACTAAAGCAGGCCAAAGGCTGAGAATTCTGAGGCAGGTAACTCACGTCCTCAATGCCTAAGGCCTCTCCACTAAGGCACAAGTCAGGAGTGTGATGCAATGCTCTCCGTAAGCCTGGATGAGTGCAGTCCCAGCAATGCTCAAGAAGCTCGACACCTTCCAGGACAAAGCAGCGTCCAAAATTGGGAGAGTTTTCTCACAGATTAGTCAAGCAACAGCCTGACATAGTCATACTCACGGAATCATATCTTACAGATAATGTCCCATCCACCGCCTTCAACATTCACTCCATCCACCACTGATGCACAGTAGCAGCAGTGTGAGTACCATCTACAAGATGCACTGCAGCAACTCACCAAGGCTCCTTCGACAGCAGCTTCCCAATCCGTGACCTCTACCATCTAGAAGGACAAGGGCAGCAGATAGATGGGAACACCAGCACCTGGAAGTTCCCCTCCAAGCCACTCACCATCCTGACTTGGAAATATATCGGCCATTCCTTCACTGTCACTGGGTCAAAATCCTGGAACTCCCTCCCTAACAGCACTGTGGGTGTACCTACACCACATGGACTGCAGCGGTTCAAGAAGGCAGCTCACCCCTACCTTCTCAAGGGCAATTAGGGATGGGCAGCAAATGCTGGCCCAGCCAGCGACACTGATGTCTCAAGAACAAATAAAAATGTAATGCTATTCTTCAATATTTCATAGGCCAGAGCAGCTGCTGCAAACATAATGCACCTTTAAGCAGTCTAGGCTGGCTTTAAGGGATGTGAGCTGCTCACAATATTCGCTACCTTCTGAACTGTCTAACCAACAAACAGTGTGGTCAGTGCTGGGTGCTGAATCATAGAAATAAGCAGGCAGGACAAAGTGGGCATGGGTTAATAGTAGATCACCATCTCCATGCTCGTTTACGGGTGTTATTGAATTTAGCTCCTTCAGATTCTGCAATCAGTTAAGGATGAGATGGGTTATGTGCTGTGGGAGCTATGGGTGAGCTAATATTGAACAAATGACTTCTCATTATTGGATGTATCTTGGGATCTCTGTTAATGTCTCTAAGACAATGGGAAATTCAGTTGTGTTTTGTTAAGTATTCCAATCTCATTCAGTTAACTTTGACCCACCGGGTAATAGATAATAGACTAATATCCAGAAGTCCCAGGGAAAATATCTTTTTTTCTGACCTTACAGGGAAACAATTGAAAGTGTATTGGTAATGCCAGAACCTAACAAAATACTCTGGCCACCGAGCTAAATCAAAGTTGATTGCTTAAAAAATTCTGCAGACATTAAGTAGGTAATAAATTTGACTAAGTGCATCTTTATTCAATGCAAGTCTTTCTAATTGCATCATTACCAATGTAAGTTGTGATCAAGATCATTTATATTCATGTTTGCAATCGCTTCACTTACTCAAACATACAGATAATGTCCAAAACTTCAGAAGCTGCTATCTCCACACAATCCAGTAGCTATCCTGTCCTTACCTATTTGCTGTACTATCCAACTACTGGTTAAAATATCTGTACAAGCAATCTCTAAATTAACTTGGCTTAGTAGTAGCTCATGTATCTCTGGGCAGAGACATTACAGATACAAGCCCTAAACTGGGTGAGTGAATTTGCAATAATCTGGAAGGTTGTGCACAGGCCATTCACTAGTTGTCCTGCTGAAGAAACAAGTAATGCACATTGAAATGAAAAGGCTGCTCACAAAAAATAAAAGGAAACTAGGTCTGAACGACATGATTTAAGCTGATCCTCTAATGCTGGGATGAGGGAGTGCTGCACTGTAGGATGATGCATTAAACCTGATGTGTGTATTCTTGAATTCAGCCATTGAGCAGGGAGGGGAGTACTCCCAGTGCCCTAGGCCCACATTCCTCCTGCAATCAAAAAACAGATTAATTGCTCAATTACCACATTGCTTTTGCAATGCTGACACACATAACAACAGTCACTGACTGCTCTTTAATCATTGGGTAAAGCACCTTGAAGCTGAGAAGAAGCCATTTAAATGCTAGTGCCGTTATTTTTAATATGCTAGATTCAAATTGGTAAATGTAGGAAGCAACAAAGATCAAAGTGCAATACTGCAATGGTGTTACGAAAGATGCAGATAGTATCAGGTTGGAAAGCTGCCTATGTATCTGATCCTGAACCTGAAAAGCCTTTATAGCAGCAGCTCATCAACTATTAGAGCACAGGCAGGGATGGTTCTGCTCTGTACATCTTGCAGGTACGCGTTAGCTAAATGTATAGACAGCAGGGAGCCACAAATGCCCTCCTTCTAACAGCTGGTGATCGCTCTCTCACAGAAATGACTAGAGAGTTCCAGGCAGAAACAGCTACCCTGATATATAAAGGTTACTGACTACTACCCCCCAGTGGCAAAGCGTTAAATAGCAGCCATTATTAACCTGTAGAATGACAATTACTGTGACACCAGACACAAGGGGAAGAATCTTAAACTCAACAAACAGAGAGGTTTTTGGTGGATGTGAGATTCAAGTGTTAAAAGTCTGAATCCTGATCAAAACTGCCTCCAACCTGCCCACTTGCAGCTTTAGCAGAGGGTGGGGCAGACGGCCGGGCAATGGGCACTCAGCTCCCAGGAACTCCCAGGATTCCTGCCCACTAACGGGACCTCACCACCCCCCAACACCACCCCCCCCACCCTCCCCACCGCCTCCCACCCTCCCCCCCACCTCCACCGCCCCTCCCCCACCACACTTTGCCCCCGCTGAGTCAGGATCCCATAGTCCCAACTTTCAACTCAGCCCAGTATATTAATAGCCAATCGGACAGGTTCTCTGGGTATCTGCTGGAATTACTGTCCTCTGGGTATTGGTGATAAAAACAAGAGAAAACAGAGGCCAGCCAATTGTGCACCTTCCCAGTTCACTTGTCTGCCTCTGCAGCAAATGCAGCAGAGACTGGCAGGGCAGAATGAGGCTCCTGAGCTACACCACGAGGTGCTGAGCGCTGAGTTGACCATCACGGTGCAAACCATCATCTCACAAGACGGAAGGCTGCCAAACAGGAAAGTGGAGAGGGGTAAATTCAATTACTGAAAGGTGAGGTTTGCAAGCATTTAACAGCACAGTCTGAGACTGTGCAGCGTGATATCAGCACACACGTTAATGTGACAACCCTCTGTGCTCTTTTTAAAAATTCATCCTGGGGATGTGGGCATCATTGGCAAGGCAGGCATTTACTGTCCATCCCCAAAGGCAACGGAGTGATTCCCAAGATACAATAAACATCCTGGGGGTTACCATTGACCAGGAACTGAACTGGACTAGCCATATAAATACTATGGCTACAAGAGCAGGTCAGAGGCTGGGAATTTTGTGGAGAGTAACTCACCTCCTGATTCCCCAAAGCCTGTCCACCATCTACAAGGCACAAGTCAGGAGTGTGATGGAATACTCCCCACTTGCCTGGGGAGTGCAGCTCCAACAACACTCAAGAAGCTCGACACCTTCCAGGATAAAGCAGCCCCGCTTGATTGACACCACATCCACCACCATAAACATTCACTTCCTCCACCACCGACACACAGTAGCAGCAGTGTGTGTACCATCTACAAGATGCACTGCAGCAACTCACCAAGCTTCCTTAGACAGCACCTTCCAAACCTGCAACCTCTACCACCTAGAAGGACAAGGGCAGCAGAACCATGGGAACACAACCATCTGCAAATTCCTCTCTAAGCCACACACCATCCTGACTTAGAAATTCATCACTGTTCTTTCACTGTCGCTGGGTCAAAATTCTAACAGCACTGTGGGTGTACCTACACCACAGGGACTGCAGCAGTTCAAGAAGACAGCTGACCAATAGTCTCTCAAGGGCAATTAGGGATGGGCAATAAACGCTGGCCTAGCCAGCGATGCCCACATCCCGTGAAAGAATATATATATAAAAAACGGGAGCAGTTAAGAGTCAGCCACGTTGGTGTGGATTTGGAGTCACATAGAGGCCCTGAGTGGATAAGGACAGCAGGTTTCCTTCTCTGAAGCACATTTGTGAACCAGGTGGCCATTTTATGATAGTTTTCACGGTCACGTTTACTGAGACCAGCTTTTAAATTGCAAATTTTTTAAACTGAGTTTCAATTCTCAAACTGCCATGGTGGGTTGTGAATTCAAGTTCTCTGCATTATTAGTCCAGGTGTAACCATTGCACTCGTGTACCTTAAGGAAGCTATTTACAATGGACATAACAAGAACCCATATACATCAATAGATTTACAGCCCAACACTGTCAGTTATAATCTACCCATTGATTCCAGTTTTGGTCTGAGTCTACTTTAACCTCCTGCTGCTGAATTGAAATATTGATACTTCCCTCGAAATGCTAAAGCGTAAGCTGATATTGCACATGGTCATCCTCAATCTGCAGGCTATGCATTCTCCTATCTGTAATAAATCCTCCAGCCTAAATGTTGTATCATTTGCAGCAGAGTGCGATGATGATATGATCAATGGGTATTACAGGACATCAAGTTGTTAAACAAAATAGTTGATGCTAGTCCACATTTAACAGCTGGAATCAGCTGTAACTCAGTTGGGCACGTACTCTCTCTGAGTCAGAAGCTCATGAGTTCAAGCTCCATTTCCGAGATTTGAGCACATAATTCAAGCTGACACTCCCGATGCAGTACTGAGGGAGTGCTGTCTCATCAGAGATGCTGTCTTTCAGATGAGACATTGAATTGAGGTGCTGTCTGCCCTCTCGGGAGGATGCAAGAGATCCCACAGCATCCCATGGGGGAGGTGATGACGTAGTGGTATTGTCGCTGGGCTAGTAATCCAGAGACCCAGGGTAATGCTCTGGGGACCCGGGTTCGAATCCCACCATAGCAGATGGTGGAATTTGAATTCATGAAAAGTCTGATGATGATGACCATGTAAAAACCCTGGTTCTCTAATGTCCTTTAGAGAAGGAAATCTGTTGTCCTTATCTGATCTGGCCAACATGTGACTCCAGATCCACAGGAAAATGGTTGACGCTTAACTGCCCTCTGAAATGGGCTAGCATGGTGCTACAAAGTCACAAAAAAGGAATGGACGGACCTGGCATCAACCTGAACACCAGAAACGACAATGGCAATCTCAGCCCTGTCGACCCTGCAAAGTCCTCCTTACCAACATCTGGGGGCTGGTGCCAAAATTGGGAGAGCTGTCTCACAGGCTAGGCAAGCAACAGCCTGACATAGTCATCCTCACAGAATCATACCTTACAGATAATGTCCCAGACTCCACTATCACCATCCCTGGGTAGGTCCTGTCCCACTGGCAGGACAGACCCAGCAGAGGTGGCAGCACAGTGGTATACAGTCGGGAGGGAGTTTCCCTGGGAGTCCTCAACATCGACTCCGGACCCCATGAAGTCTTGTGGCATCAAGTCAAACATGGGCAAGGAAACCTCCTGCTGATTACCACGTACCGCCCTCCCTCAGCTGATGAACCAGTGCTCCTCCATGTTGAACATCACTTGGAGGAAGCACTGAGGGTGGCAAGGATGCAGAATGTACTCTGGGTACATTCAATGTCCATCACCAAGGGTGCCTCAGTAGCATCGCGAATGACTGAGCTGGCCTAGTCCTAAATGACTTAGCTGCTAGACTGGGTCTGCGGCAGGTGGTGAGGGAACCAACAAGATGGAAAAACATACTTGACCTCATCCTCACCAACCTGCCTGCCGCAGATGCATCTGTCCATGACAGTATCGGTAGGAGTGACCACTGCACAGCCCTTGCGGAGATGAAGTCCTGCCTTCACATTGAGGATATCCTCCATCGTGCTGTGTGGCACTACCACTGTGCTGAATGGGATAGATTTTGAACAGATCTAACAAATCAAGACTGGGCATCCATGAGGCACTGTGGGCCATCAGCAGCAGAATTGTACTCAGACACAATCTGTGTAACCTCATGGTCTGGTATATCCCCCACTCTACCATTACCATCAAGCCAGAGGATCAACCCTGGTTCAATGAAGAGTGCAGGAGGGCATGCCAGGAGCAGCACCAGGCATACCTAAAAATGAGGTGTCAACCTGGTGAAGCTATAACATAAGATTACTTGCATGCCAAACAGCATAAGCAGCAAGTGATAGACAGATCTAAATGATCCCACAACCAACAGATCAGGTCTAAGCTCTGCAGTCCCGCCACATCCAGTCGTGAATGGTGGTGGACAATTGAACAACTCACTGGAGGAGGAGGCTCCACAAATATCCCCATCCTCAGTGATGGAGGAGTCTGCACATCAGTGCAAAAGATAAGGTTGAAGCATTTGCTACAATCTTTAGCCAGAAGTGCCGAGTGGATGATCCATCTTGGCTTCCTCAGGAGGTCCCCAGCATCACAGATGCCAGTCTTCAGCCAATTCGATTCACTCCACATGATATCAAGAAACGGCTGAAGGCACTGGATACTGCAAAGGCTGTGGGCCCTGACAATATTCCAGCAATAGAACGGAAGACTTGTGCTCCAGAACTTGCCACACCCCTAGCCAAGCTGTTCCAGTACAGCTACAACACTGGCATCTACCTGGCTATGTGGAAAATTGCCCAGGTATGTCCTGTGCACAAAAACCAGGACAAATCCAACCCGGCCAATTACCGCCCCATCTGTCTACTCTCGATCATCAGTAAAATAATGGAAGAGGCCATCAACAGTGCTATCAAGCGGCACTTGCTTTGCAATAACCTGCTCACTGATGCCCAGTTTCGGTTCTGCCAGGGCCACTCAGCTCCTGACCTCATTACAGCCTTGGTTCAAACATGGACAAAAGAGCTGAACACATAAGGTGAGGTGAGAGTGACTGCCCTTGACATCAAGGCAGCATTTGACTGAGTGTGGCATCAAGGAACCCTAGCAAAACTGGATGGAGTCAATGGGAATCAGGGGGAAAACTCTCTGCTGGTTGGAGTCATACCTAGCACAAAGGAAGATGGTTGTGGTTGTTGGAGGTCAATCATCTCAGCTCCAGGACATCACTGCAGGAGTTCCTCAGGGTAGTGTCCTCGGCCCAACCATCTTCAACTGCTTCATCAATAACCTTCCTTCCATCATAAGGTCAGAAGTGGGGATGTTCACTGTTGATTGCACAATGTTCAGCACCATTCACAACTCCTCAGATACTGAAGCAGCCCATGTCCAAATGCAGCAAGATCTGGACAATATCCAGGCTTGGGCTGACAAGTGGCAAATAGCATTCACGCTACACAAGTGCCAGGCAATGATCATCTCCAACAAGAGAGAATCTAACCATCACCCCTTGATGTTCAATGGCATTACCATCACTGAATCCCCCACTATCAACATCCTGGGAGGGGTAACCATTGACAGAAACTGAACTGGACTGGCTATATAAATTCTGTGGCTACAAGAGCAGGTCAGAGGCTAGGAATCGTGCGACGGGTAACCCACCTCTTGACTCCACCATCTACGAGGCACAAGTCAGGAGTGTGATGGAATACTCCCCACTTGCCTGGATGAGTGCAGCTCCAACAACACTCAAGAAGCTTGACACCATCCAGGACAAAGCAGCCCACTTGATTGGCACCGCATACACAAACTTCACTCCCTCCACCACCGACGCACAGTAGAAGCAGTGTGTACCATCTACAAGATGCACTGCAGGAATTCACCAAGGCTCCTTCGACAGCACCTTCCAAACCCACGACCGTTACAATCTCGGAGGACAAGGGCAGCGAATAGATGGGATCACCAACATCTGCAAGTTCCCCTCCAAGTCACTCACCATCCTGACTTGGAAATTTATCACCGTTCCTTCACTGTTGCTGGGTCAAAATCCTGGAACTCCCGCCCTAACAGCACTGTGGGTGCACCTACACCACATGGACCATAGCAGTTCAAGAAGGCAGCTCACCACCACCTTCTCAAGGGCAACTAGGGGTGGGCAATAAATGCTGGCCCAGCCAGCGAAGCCCACAGCCCATGAATGAATTAAAAATATATATTTGAAGAAGGGTAGAGGAGTTCATCCCAGTGTCCTGCCTAAACTTATACCCCAACTACTATCTGGTTATTAGTCATTTCTGGGAGCTTGCTTTATTTTCCTTTCATGGGATATGTTGGCAAGGCCAGCATTTTTTGCCCATTCCTATTTGCCCTTGCTCAGCCATTTCAGGGGGCAGTTAATAGTCAACCACATTGCTGTGGGTCTGGAAACACAAGTAGGCCAGACCAGGTAAAGATATACAGATTCCTTCCGTGAAGGATTTTAGTGAACCAGATGAATTTTTACAACAATCAAGGATAGATTCCTGGTCACCATTACTGATTCTTGTTTTATTACTTGAATTTAAATTCCACCAGCTGTCATGGTGGGTTTGAACTCATGCCCCCCGAGCATGGATTACTAGTCCAGTGACATTCCCACTCCACTACCACCTCCTTCAAATGAATTCAAATTGGCTGGTGCATTAGCTACATCACAGTGACTACATTTTATTGGCTGGAGGGCATTTTGGGACATCCTGAAATTGTGAACCAGTGTTACAGAAATGCAAGTCTTTCTTTCTGAAAGAAAAAGTAACTGAGGGAAATGGTGATGGCTGCACAAAATTAGGAATTGGCGATTAGCAGAGGGGACCGGCAGTCTCCTTGGAAAGTAAAGACATTGAAAGTCAGTTCACTAAGGATGCCTGACCAACTTTACAGAGGAGAGTCCTCCACACCAACAGAGTTCGATTTGAACTCTGGTAGAAGCATGAAGCACATTGGAACCCAGACACAGAAAACCTGGCCTACAGACTTGTCGAATTCCATGTGGTTCTTCAAGTATTTATCACTGGCGAAGAAACGGGTTAATTGTTGTGAAAGCTACTTAACGAGATACTGATTTAGTCTGAGTTGAACACCCCCAAAAAATTGATTTCACAGCAGAGAGTAAGGACACAAGAGTAGGCCCAACCTGTCCTCCTGATATGCAAATACTTGATGCTGCCAAGAGATATTGGGGCTGATTTCCATATATTCTACCTTCTTAAGGACAATTAGGGATGGGCAACAAATGCTGACCTTCCCAGTGATGCCCACATCCCAAGGAAGAATAAAAAAAAAACATAGGCCAAGCTGAAAGAACAATTGGTAACAAGGGGTACAAGCCAGGTTCACATCCAATCCACTGTCCTGGATTCAACCCAATCCACATCCGATCTACTGTCGTGGATTTAACCCAATCCACATCCAATCCACTGTCCTGGATTTAACCCAATCCACATCTGATCCACTGTCCTGGATTTAACCCAATCCACAGAGTCCGCATGGTACATTCCAAACAAGGTTTGGGGGTGGGTGAGGTGGGGGGGTGTCGGTGTGGGTGGGGGTGGGCGGCGTGGGTCAGGAAAGCTGGCTGGTTCTCTTGAGGTTTCTTGGGCCTAAGAAAATCACTCACTCTTTGACTCAGGAAAGAACAAATGACCCAGTTTAATCATCTTAAACCAACTCCAAAAACTGATGCTTGCTCCTGACATTTGGTTTTGATTGTTGCCCTGTGCTTCTTGTTGAATTCTGGCTGAATGTGATTTCTATTACACTATGAGTGACTTGGACATAGGCTGTGTGAAACTTTTCATAAAACTATTTGTTTCAACAATTTATAACCAAGACCACAATGGTGAGTAACATTGCTCTCTTTGCACAGGTTCTGTGTCCTGCTCCCTTGGAGCTTCTTGGTCATCTCTGATCTGATGTCATGCTTACATCATCATTAACATCATTGTCTAATTAGCATAAACATTAACCCTTTACTCTACAACATTCACTGGCGTTTCCAACAGAAATTTCAGAATGTGTATGACAGAAAATAGGCCAATCATCATGTTTCTGCAATGATGTTCATTTCACACCTATCCAGGCAGCTAATTTGACAAAAGAAGATAAATTGTAAATAATTATGTCATTCAGCAACATTTCTTTCATATGGCCCAGTAAATATATTGCAAAGCTGTTTACTGAGTGCTATAGCGAGGTTCCCTTAAACAGCTAGATCCAATGTGTAGAACCCAATGAAAAGATAATCTGAGTATTGCGGCAAAAAGAGACATGTTGTCGAAATTTTCCATCTGGCACTCATCAGGACACAAGAACACCAAATTTCAAAGGGAACAACAATTTATACTGCATGAGAAAAGGGTGCTGATTGGTTGGCAAGTGGACGATGATTGGTCAAAGAATTGCAATGGGGAACGCACCAGGGAACAGTTGTCCCCCATTCTTTTGTTTTATTGAAAAAGGCGCAATGCCTGGCCATGATTTTTTCTACTTGCAGAGGACAGGTCCCTGCGTATGAATATATATGAAGTTTTTAGCAACATTGCAAACCTGACCGATAATCTTAAATTGGTTGTTAATGTAATTCTTAGCACACTCAGGAATGTTCGATAAATTCTGTTCAATCATGGAATCACATCCAATGTTGGACATTATATTCTGAGTTTTTCAAGCACAGTTGGTTTTGATACGATCTCCCAGTCTATTGGATGTATGGCCTACATACCTGACAACACACTGACACAGAGATTCAGATAACTCCTGTGGCAGCCAAATCTGACATAATGTCTGCTAACAATGCTGATCTCACTCCAGATCTCACTGACCAATCACTAATCAATGCTGATCTCACTCCAGATCTCACTGACCAATTACTAACAATGCTGATCTCACTCCAGATCTCACTAACCAATCACTAACAATGCTGATCTCACTCCAGATCTCACTAACCAATCACTAACAATGCTGATCTCACTCCAGATCTCACTAACCAATCACTAATCAATGCTGATCTCACTCCAGATCTCACTAACCAATCACTAACAATGCTGATCTCACTCCAGATCTCACTAACCAATCACTAATCAATGCTGATCTCACTCCAGATCTCACTAACCAATCACTAATCAATGCTGATCTCACTCCAGATCTCACTAACCAATCACTAATCAATGCTGATCTCACTCCAGATCTCACTAACCGATCACTAACAATGCTGATCTCACTCCAGATCTCACTGACCAATCACTAACAATGCTGATCTCACTCCAGATCTCACTAACCAATCACTAAAAATGCTGATCTCTCTCCAGCTCTCACTAACCAATCACTAATCAATGCTGATCTCACTCCAGATCTCACTAACCAATCACTAAAAATGCTGATCTCACTCCAGATCTCACTAACCGATCACTAACAATGCTGATCTCACTCCAGATCTCACTAACCAATCACTAAAAATGCTGATCTCACTCCAGATCTCACTAACCAATCACTAACAATGCTGATCTCACTCCAGATCTCACTAACCAATTACTAAAAATGCTGATCTCACTCCAGATCTCACTAACCGATCACTAACCAATGCTGATATCACTCCAAATCTCACTAACCAATCATTAACAATGCTGATCTCACTCCAGATCTCACTAACCAATCACTAACAATGCTGATCTCTCTCCAGCTCTCACTAACCAATCACTAACAATGCTGATCTCTCTCCAGCTCTCACTAACTAATCACTAATCAATGCTGATCTCACTCCAGATCTCACTAACCAATCACTAACAATGCTGATCTCTCTCCAGTTCTCACTAACCAATCACTAACAATGCTGATCTCACTCCAGATCTCACTAACCAATCACTAATCAATGCTGATCTCACTCCAGATCTCACTAACCAATCACTAACAATGCTGATCTCACTCCAGATCTCACTAACCAATCACTAACAATGCTGATCTCACTCCAGATCTCACTAACCAATCGTGCTCAAGCCCACTGAGTGATCCAGCCTGACTTGTGCACACAGCCCTGATCCCAAATGTTCGTTCACACTCACAGGCTAACACTCTCCAAGCTAATATGTCCGCTGTTTATTGAGTGGGAAATGTGGGCAGCCCACAGTATTGTGAGGGGTGGGACAAAAATTGGAAAAAAGAAGATACAGAATTAATTTGTAAACTCAGGTTAAGTAATTTAGACGTAGCCAATAATATACAACAAAGCTGCATTGTACAGGCGGCCAGGCCATCGTGAATATGAGAATGAAATCAGGAACAAGGTGCACTGTGTCTCATCTCAACGTGCCAACACTGGCCAGGGTTTTACACCCCCGCCGCAGTGTGTCTCCTCCCGGTGGCTGTGGTGAGCCATTTAAATCTCCATTCAGTTCGGCGGGACCGTAACATCCTGTCGGGCGGGAGGGGCCATTGTTAAGTTAGAGTCAGCAGCTGACACCAAAACAACTCAAAAAGCAAAACACACCATCATTTTAAAATATAAACAGAAAACACTGGAAATATTCAATAGGTCTGGCAGCATCTGTGGCGAGAGAAACCAAGGTGACATTTCAGGTCAATAAGCTATCGTCAGCTTTACAATTTCTGCCACTTAAAAGACATAGTCTCGGACTGATTACAGCAGGTGCTGTACAATACAATACAATAAAACCATCTACAGTAACTCTAATGAGGTCAAACTGCTGCATTAACAGGTAGGCCAAGGTGCTTCAACATTGGAGGCCTTCAACTGTCCAGGCCCTAAGCTCTGGAATTCATTATCTGTTTCTCCATCTCTGTCTCCTCCTTCAAGACATTGCTTAAAACACATCTGTCAGTCTTGTATCCCTGAATCACCAGCAAATACACCAGAGGAACACACAGACACAATCCACCCTCCCACACATACACACAGCCTGCAGACAGATCCTATACTCCACACAGAAACACATATGGACCCCATCCCCACTCCTGAAACACACATAGGCATATAAAATGCTGCATGTGTAACATGTATAAATGAAAGATTTGTACTTCCAGCATCTTTCACAACCTCAGCATGTTCCAAAGTCAATGTTCACAGTCAATGAAGTACCATTTGGAGTGTGGTCGCTATTGTAATGTAGGCAAACTGACATAACACAATATATGAAGTACACACACAATGTTGATGTGCAGCAAGCATACAAACACACATGAAATACAGATGAAACATGTAAACACATAGCACACACAGGACTTACCCAGAGTACGCTCAGAGCATAAGCGGACACAAAGCATATACAATACCCACACACAATGTGCATGCATACAGAATGTGCAGTGTACATGTATACTCAACATGCATGTACTGCACAGAGTCCAGGTGACAACACTCACAAGGCGCGCACACACACACTCACAAGGCACACACACACACACACACACACACTCACAAGGCGCACACACACACACAAGGCACACACACACACACTCACAAGGCGCACACACACACACACACACACACACACGCATGCACGCACGCACACACACACACACATGCACACACACACACACACACACACACAAATTCCTCTCATTTGTCCCAGTGAAGCCAGGCAAATTGGCAGCTGAGTTTTTGCTGGTAGATCTCTATATTCCTTACCCTCCTGTGTTCATATTACAGACCCCATGATTGATTCTCAGATCCTTAGAGGAGGAATATGTTTGCACTGCTGGACTAACAAGGATGTGAGATTGGTGATGAGGTTAAATCCATACAGCTGGAGAGGGAGAAAGAGTTAATCTTTCGATTTATTTTTACACCATAACAGAAAGTAACTGCAAGGCAATTCTAATGACAGAATATGCGGCTGCTTTTAATGTGTGCTTCCCCGAAATGCTTCCAGTGGTCTCAAAGGACTGAGGAGCACCATTCATCACGAGCTATTTGCAGCTACTCTGACTGGGTACAAGATGATAATATTGACCAGGCCAACATTTGCTTATTGTAAAATTGGGAACAGTTGCTAGGTAACTGTGGTATCACCTGAAGAAACAGCTAGCTTCTCCCCCTTCCCGCCGGATAAATTCCTCCCGATTTGGGAATTGCGAACACTTTGCAACACTTTTCTTGTCATCATTTTTCCAGGTTTGGGTTTATAAAAAGAATGGTTAATCTTAAATGTTGGGAGCAACAGTTTAGAAGTAAAGGTTATTCATGCTAGTTTTTAAAATAAGTGGCCACTGAGAGGTGAGGTCATTAAAATGTTAATAAGTAGGCTTTGATGTTGTTTCCCCATAGATTATAAATAGAAAGCAAGGCATTATAAATCACCGGATCAGCCTCACCGGGAATACTATGTTCAATTCTGGGCACCACACTTCAGGGAGGAGGTCAAGGCCTTCGAGAGTGCAGAAGGGGATTTACTAGAACGGGACCAGGGATGAGGAACTTCAGTTGTCTGGAGAGACTGGAGAAACTGGGCTAAGAAGGTTAAGGGCAGATTTAATTGTGATGTTCAAAATTCTGAGGTCTTTGAGAGAGTAAATAAGGAGAAACTGTTTCCAGTGGTGGGAGGGTCATAAACCAGAGGTGCCCAGATTTAAGGTAATTGGCAAAAGAACCAAAGTTGACATAAGGAAACAGTTTTCACAGAGCGAGTTGTGATTTTGAACGGACTACCTGAGAGGATGGTGGAAGCAAATTCAGTCGTAATATTCGTAGTATCACAGAATTGTTACAGCTCAGGAGGAAGCTATTTGACCTTTCCTGACCACCGGCTTTCCAGATGGGCTATTCACTTAGTGCCATTCTCCTGCCTTCTCCCCGTAACCCTGCACATTCTTCCTTTTCAGATAACAGTCTAATTCCCTTTTGAATGCTTTGATTGAACTGCCTTCACCATGCTCTCAGGCAGTGCATTCTGGACCTTAACCACTCACTGCGTGAAATGTTTTATTCTCATTTTGCTTTTGCTTCTTTTGCCAAATATTTAAGTCCGTGCCCTGTCATGAGCAGGAACAGTTTCTCCCTACCTAATCTGGCCAGACCCTTCCTGATCTTCAATACCTCTATCAAATTTCCTCTCAGCCTTCCTTTCTCCAAGGAAAACAGTCCCATTTTCTCCAATCCATCTTCATAACTGAAGTTCAAAAGATAATTGGACAAATACTTGAAGGGTATACTTTATAGAACCACTGGAAAAAAGCATGACATTGGGTTTAATTGGAAAGCTCTGTCAGAGAGCTGGCACAGGTCAATGAGCTGGAGTTACTGGGAGCAGTTCTGGGCACCACACATTAGGAAGGGTACATTGGCTTTGAAGTGAGGGCAGTTTAGATTTACTAGAATGACACCTGGACTCCAAGGGTTACATTACAAGGCGAGATTACACTAACTATGGGTGTATTCCCTGGAATTTCAAAGATTAAGGGTGATTTGACTGAAATATTCAAGGTATTAAAGCAAACAAGTAGTGTCGATTGACAGAAACTATTTCCGCTAGTTGGGGGTGCTAGGACTGGGGCCACAGTCTAAAGATTAGAGCCAGACCCTCCAGGAGTGAAATCGGGACCCCTTCTTTATACAAAGAGTAGCAGAAGTTTGAAACTCTCTTCCACAAATGGCAATTTATGCTCAATCAAATTATTAACTTTAAAACTCAGACTGATAGGTTTTTGTTAATTAAAGGCATTAAGGGAT
This sequence comes from Cetorhinus maximus, assembly GCF_964194155.1. Lineage (NCBI taxonomy): Eukaryota > Metazoa > Chordata > Chondrichthyes > Lamniformes > Cetorhinidae > Cetorhinus > Cetorhinus maximus. The sequence goes on along the minus strand of NC_135910.1, from coordinate 20,097,168 downwards.
ATGGGACAAAGGTGGGTGTATGGAGTTAGGTCACAGATCAGCCATGGTCTTATTGAATGGTGGAACAGGCTGGAGGGGCTGAGCAGCCTCCTGCTGTTCCTATGTTACTATGTTCTCCATTGTGCTATATCATTATATAATTCTATGATCCAACAAAACCACTGAGTTGTGCCATGAGGAAAGATTCTTTAACTCAATGACCTGTTGTGAACTTGAATACGCTGCCTGAAAGGACAGTGGAAGAAGATTAAATATTAACATTCAAGAGGGACTTGGGTGAATAATTGAAGGGGAAAACTTGCAGAGCACTGGGGAAAGAGCACTGGATTGGAATGAATTGGAAAACGATTTCAATGAACAAACACAGAGACAATTGGTCAAAAGGCCTCTTTCCTGCTCCGTCATTATCCAATTCTATGATTCTAAACCTCCAAACAGATGCAAGACTGCAAGGATGGAAGCATCATCTGACCCTACTTCAGGATAACAATCTAATGTTATATACTCCATGAGTGAAACTGCCTCATCACTTTCCACCAAGGATCTCCTGTGGAACCAGCAGCCCTGAACCAATGGGTATTTGACAAGCATCTCATCTCTGTCTGAACATGTCCTTCCAACCCTCAATCACATTTTTAACCAGATACTCACTCAGCTCTTTCTAAATCCTTGAAAGTCTATTTGGCATTTTTAAAATTCATTCACGGGATGTGGCGTCACTGGCAAGGCCAGCATTTATTGCCCATCCCTAATTGCCCCTTGAGATGGTGGCGGTGAGCTGCCTTCTTGAAATGCCACAGTCCGTGTGGTGTAGGTACAGCCACAGTGCTGTTAGGGAGTTCCAGGATTTTGGCCCAGCGACAGTGAAGGAACAGCGATGTACTCGCTGTAGGATTCCCAGCCTCTGACCTGCTCTTGTAGCCACAGTATGCATATGGCTAGTCCAGTTCAGTTTCTGGTTAAAGGTAGCCCCCAAAATGTTGACAGTGGAGGATTCAGCGAAGTTAAAGCCATTGTATGTCAAGTGCGATGGTTAGGTTCTCTCTTGTTGGAGATGGTCATTGCCTGGCACTTGTGTGGCGCAAATATTACTTTCCACTTGTCAGCCCAAGCCTCGTTATTGTCCAGGTCTTTCTGCATTTGGACACGGACTGTCATATTATCTGAGGAATCGGGAATGGTGCTGAATGTTGTGCAATCATCAGTGAACATCCCCACTTCTGACCTTATGGAAGGAAGGTCATTGATGAAACAGCTGAAAATGGTTGGGCTGAGGACACTACCCTGAGGAACTCCTGCAGTGATGTCCTGGAGCTGAGATGACTGACTTCCAACAACCACAACCATCTTCCTTTGTGCTAGGTATGACTCCAACCAGCAGAGAGTTTTCCCCCTGATTCCCATTGACTCCAGTTTTGTTTGGGCTCCTTGATGCCAAACTCGGTCAAATGCTACCATGGTGTCAAGGGCAGTCACTCTCAACTGACCTCAGGAGTTCAGCTTTTTTGTCCATGTTTGAACCAAGGCTGTAATGTGGTCAGAAGCTGAATGACCCTGGTGGAACCCAAACTGAGCATCAGTTTGCTAAGCAAGTGCCACTTGACAGCACCATTGATGACCCCATCTATCACTTAATGATGATTGAGAGTAGGCTGATGGGTCAGTAATTGGCTGGATTGGATTTGTCCCACTTTTTGTGTACAAGGCATATCTGGGCAATTTTTCACATTGCCAGGTATATGCCAGTGTTGTAGCTGTACTGGAACAGCTTGGCTAGGGGCACAGCTAAGTTCTGGAGCACAAGTCTTCAGTTCTATTGCTGGAATATTGTCAGGGTCCATAGCCTTTGCAATATCCAGTGCCTTCAGGTGTTTCTTGATATCATATGGAGTGAATCGAATTGGCTAAAGGCTGACATCTGGGGTCCTCCGGAGGAAGCTGAGATGGATCATCCACTTGGCGCTTCTGGATGAAGATTATCGTGAATGCTTCAGCCTTATCTTTTGCACTGATGTGCTGGGCTCCTCCATCATTGAGGATGGGGATATTTGTGGAGTGTCCTCCTCCAGTGAGTTGTTCAATTGTCCATCACCATTCACGGCTGGATGTGGCAGGACTGCAGAGCTTAGATCTGATCCATTGGTTGTGGGATCGCTTAGCTCTATCTATCACTTGCTGCTTATGCTGTTTGGCATGCAAGTAGTCCTGTGTTATAGCTTCACCAGGTTGACACCTCATTTTTAGGTATGCCTGGTGCTGCTCCTGACATGCCCTCCTGCACAAAAACAAAATTACCTGGAAAAACTCAGCAGGTCTGGCAGCATCGGCGGAGAAGAAAAGAGTTGACATTTCGAGTCCTCATGACCCTTCAGCAGAACTGGTTTTTGTTTTTTGTTTTTATGCCCTCCTGCACTCTTCATTGAACCAGGGTTGATTGTAATGGTAGAGTGGGGGATATGCTGGGCCATGTGGTTAAAGATTGTGTTTGAGTACAATTCTGCTGCTGCTGATGGCCACAGCGCCTCATGGATGCCCAGTCTTGAGTTGCTAAATCTGTTCGAAATCTATCCCATTTAGCACGGTGGTAGTGCCACACAACATGATGGAGGGTATCCTCAATGTGAAGACGGGACTTCATCTTCACAAGGACTGTGCGGTGTTCACTCCTACCGATACTGTCATGGACAGATGCACCTGCGGCAGGCAGGTTGGTGAGGATGAGGTCAAGCATGTTTTTTCCTCTTGTTGGTTCCCTCACCACCTGCCGCAGCTATGTCATTTAGGACTCGGCCAGCTCAGTCAGTAGTGGTGCTACCGAGCCACTCTTGGTGATGGACATTGAAGTCCCCCACCCAGAGTACATTCTGTGCCCTTGCCACCCTCAGTGCTTCCTTCAAGTGGTATTCAACATGGGGGAGCACTGATTCATCAGCTGAGGGAGGGCGGTACGTGGTAATCAGCAGGAGGTTTCCTTGCCCATGTTTGACCTGATGCCAGGAGACTTCATGGGGGCCAGAGTTGATGTTGGGGACTCCCAGGGCAACTCCATCCCGACTGTATACCACCGTGCCGCCACCTCTGCCGGGTCTGTCCTGCCAGTGGGACAGGACCTACCCAGGGATGGTGATGGTGGAGTCTGGGACATTATCTGTAAGGGATGATTCTGTGAGGATGACTATGTCATTCTGTTGCTTGACTAGTTTGTGAGACAGCTCTCCCAATTTGGCACTAGCCCCCAGGTGTTAGTAAGGAGGACTTTGCAGGGTCGACAGGGCTGAGTTTGCTGTTGTCAGTTCCGGTGCCCAGGTCAATGCCGGGTGGTCCGTCCGGTTTCATTCCTTTTTATTGACTTTCTCAGTTTGATACATCTGAGTGGCTTGCTAGGCCATTTAAGCGTCAACCACATTGCTGTGGGTCTGGAGTCACATGTAGGCCAGACCAGGTAAAGGTGGCAGATTTCCTTCCCTAAAAGATAGTAGTGAACCAGATGGATTTTTACGACAAGGGTTTCATGGTCATTATTAGACTTTTAAATTCTAGATTCTTATGGGTTGAATTCAAATTCAAATAAGAAGAATGATCATTTATTTCTTTTTTGATGATATTTGAGGGAGGAATGTTGGCCAGGAATCTGCTCTTTTTTAGATCATTTTGAGATCTTTAATATTCACCTGAAACACAAGCCTGAAAGAATATCCTCCGACAATGCAGCACTGCCTCAGTCCAGACCCTTCTGACAGTGCAGTGCTCCCTCAGTACTGACCCCCCAACAGTGCAGCACTCCCTCAGTACTGACCCTCCAACAGTGCACCGCTCCCTCAATACTGCCCCTCCGACACTACAGCCCCATCTGCTGGTCCCCCGGCAGTGCAGTGCTCCTTGAACTGCCCCCGCCACAGCGGAGTGCTTCCTCAATACTGTCCCCTCTGACAGTGCCGTGCTTACTCAGTACTGACCCTCCGACAGTGCGGTGCTCCCCTCCAACAGTGCAGCGCTCTCTCAGTACTGACCCTCCGACAGTGCAGCACTCCCTCAGTACTGACCCTCTGACAGTGCAGCGCTCCCTCAGTACTGACCCTCTGACAGTGCAGCGCTCCCTCAGTACTGACCCTCTGACAGTGCAGCGCTCACTCAGTACTGACCCTCTGACAGTGCAGCACTCCCTCAGTACTGACCCTCCGACAGTGCAGCGCTCCCTCAGTACTGACCCTCTGACAGTGCAGCGCTCACTCAGTACTGACCCTCTGACAGTGCAGCACTCCCTCAGTACTGACCCTCCGACAGTGCAGCGCTCCCTCAGTACTGACCCTCTGACAGTGCAGCGCTCCCTCAGTACTGACCCTCCGACAGTGCAGCACTCCCTCAGTACTGACCCTCCGACAGTGCAGCACTCCCTCAGTACTGACCCTCCGTCAGTGCAGCACTCCCTCAACACTGACCCTCCGACAGTGCAGCACTCCCTCAGTACTGAGCATCTGACACTGCAACGCTCCCTCAGTACTGACCCTCTGACAGTGCAGCACTCCCTCAGTATTTATCCCTGATAGTGCAGCACTCCCTCAGTATTTATCCCTGATAGTGCAGCACTCCCTCAGTATTTATCCCTGATAGTGCAGCACTCCCTCAGTATTGGCCCTCCAAAGTGCAGCACTCCCTTATTACTGAAGTGAAGTGTTAGACTAGATTGTGTGCTTACATTGCGACCATGAGGCAAGAATACTACCTGCTGAGCCAAGCTGATTTATCTCATATACTTTGTAGGGGTTCCTTGTTGGAGGCTTGTTAGTTCCTCTAGCCTTGTGATCACAGTTTAACTTATATAAGCCGCTTACATCGACATTATCCTGTTTTTGCAGCATGTTAAGGACGTGTATTGTTCTCCCAATCCTACTTTGTGCAATGAAAAAACAAGTTTAATTCTGTAATCCTTTCTTCATAACTTGGAATTTTAAATCAATGGATAATCTCTGTCGCTGCTGTCTGAATCCTGTCTAAGTGAAGCTGCTCTTCAATAGTATAAATGCTTCACGTGGAGATTCCTCTTGAAGAGGACCATTTTGCAGGGCTATGGGGAAAACGCTGCGCTAGGGGAGAGATCTTTCAAGCGCATACACAAAGATCTCCTTCTGTGCTGTAAGATTTGATGGTTCTGTTCTAAGACTCAAATCATCTTGTGGTAGATCGGACCAAGACAAACCAGGCGAGGGTTTCGAGAGGCTGGAGAGGGTTCAGAGAAAATTTACGAGGATGATGCCAGGAAAATGTGGGTATATATTATCAGGGAAGGGTTAATAGGCTGGGTCTCTTTTCTCTTGAAAAGACCTGACAGAGGTTTTTAAAGTTATGAAAAGTTTCAATGGAATGGATACAGGGAAATGGGGCTGGATTTTACACAAAGGCACTGGCCCCACCCGCTGGCTGAGTCAGGGGTCAGCCAGTCTGGCAAGTCACAAATGGATTTTGTGGTCGTCAGGTACTTAATCGCCTGAGATCGTGGTTTCTGCCCAAGTCTTGCCTCCCTAGAGCTGCCGGCCAATCAGATAGCTGGCTGCTCTTCAGTCCCAGCAGCGCCACCAGGAGCCGTGGCCCCTGCTGGGACTGCAGTCAGTCCCTGACCAGGAGCAGTGATAGAGTCTGAATTGCAATGTAAATTGGGGCAGATTCTCTGGGGCCCAGTCAGGCAGGTCCCAGCCCCCCGCCGAGGGACTGGGGGAGCTGTGATCCTGAGCTGGGGTGGGGAAACAAATTGGGGCATCAATCACTGTTGGTGGAGCCTCTGTTGGGGACAGGGTGTCCAAGTAGGAGGGAGCTGACTCCCCCACCCGCTGCGAGTCTACAGCCAGACGCTGGCGGCCTTGCCACATGGTATGAGAACTCCCTATGCTGACAAAATGGCAGTGGTGGGAGGAAGTCTTTACTTTGCCATCAAGGGCAGGTCTACGTGAAGATCAAAACCAGGGGCCATCAATAAATGATAGTCACTGTACTCTAAAGGGTTAATGTTAAGTATGTAAATATATAGTCTACATCATCAGTGACATAAGATCACAAGAAAATAGAGTGTGGAGGGAGATAGTTCCATGTAGAGCCTTGTACTAAGACTGTATTGTACAGAGTTGGTATAATGTTCAATAAAAGGTAAGGTTTACAACAACCTTGCCTCCAGCATTATCTGCAAGTCCAGACACATGGCCAACCCTCTCTAAGACCCACAACGATAATAGCAGAGATAATAGCCAGGAAATCCAATAGGGAATTCAGAAGAAACTTCTCCACCAGAGAGTGGGGAGAATGTGGAACTCACTGGCACAGGGACTGGTAGAGGTGATTAGTATTGATACATGTAAGGGGAAGCTGCACAAGTATGTGAGGGAGAAGAGAATAGAGGGTTATGGTGGTAGAGTTAGATGAGGAAAAGGGGAGGAGGCTCAAGTGGAGAATAAACGCCAGCGTGGTCTGGTCGGGCTGCAGGTCTGAGTTTCCTCCGATCTGCTTGCGTTCACCTGCTGTAGTTCGGGATTGCATTAATAAGTATGCAGAGTCAAACCAGGGCAAAACAAGGCCCAGCCAAAGAGATTTCAGCAATGATGAGACCATTCGGCCTATTGAACTGAGTTTGTGCTACTCCCTCACTCAAACTGGCCTAACCCCATATCACTGCTCGTCCTCCGTACATGTTAACACATCACAAAGGAGCCAATTCAAGGGCCAGCTCCTTTGTGGCTGAAAACTGCTCTGGTTTTCTGAATTTAGCTTTTTGTTCAGGTTTCCACTCAAACTTATTTGCATATTGCGAAATATAAAATCTGCCACAAGCCAGCATAATTGGACAGCGTTTTAGAATGTTAATGTTTAATAAACTAAAATTTGCACTAAAGAACATTCTTGGATATATTTAAGAGTGATAACCAGGTGCAGTTTGATTAATAATTAGTTTAGCACTGTGGGTGTACCCACACCACACGGACTGCAGCGGTTCAAGAAGGCAGCTCACCACCACCTTCTCAAGGGGCAACTAGGGATGGGCAATGAATGCTGGCCCAGCCAGCGAAGCCCACATCCCGTGAACGAATAAAAAAAAGTTATAAATGGGTTTACCACAAACAAAATCTGTATTTTTGACACCACCTGTAAGTAACTGGGTTTTAAAATCATTGAAAATGTCTTTAGGAAACTAGACAGAGCCATTTTCTAGTTTGAATGGTGTACAGTAATCTGTCTATGGGATTGTAAAGTGTTTCATTCAGTGGGTATCACTCCTGCTTCCGAGCCAGAAGGGCCCCAGATTCAAGTCTCACTCCAGGATTTGTTGGCCACGGATGGAGTGTTTGCACGGTTCCAAGCAGATTGTCAATCAGTCTGTAAAATCCGACCAACACTCACCAGCGGAGAAAGGAGGGTGAAGATGCAACACACAAAATCATTTATTAATACATATATTTTAATACCTTTAAGATTTGCCTTTTAAAACTCTTGTGGCTGAAGAACCAGTTTAATTTTAAAGCCACCTTGAAGACTTGCAAACAGCAACACTTAGTGGAAATTTGTCAGGATTAACTCGATCCCGGGGCTTGTCCAGTTTTGTGAGCAGAGTTTCTAAACCACTGCAAAAGATCATGGAAATTTGCACCCCTCCAAATGCAACTTGGATTTAAAATTCTGCAATTTTTTACGTGGGTTATGCCAACTCCTGGCAAATTGTGCTGAAAAATCAGTGCAATTGAGGGGTCACTGTTGGCTGATCTGATTCTCTGTGAAATCTCTTCATTTACTTGTTTTAATCCACACTTGTGGGATTACATATGTGTCACATATGTGTCACATAGTAGATATACTGATAGCCCTTTGAACGTGAAAAAATTCCTCCTACCATCTCTCACAATGCTTTTACTAATCCTCAGTCAGAGCCCCCTTGTTAGCTTCAACCAACAGTGGATATAGTCTTTCACAATTTACACTTTCTCTATTAAATCCCCTTCCCTCTCCAGTGAAGACAACTTCATTAGCCTTGCTTTGGGTTAGCTTAATTTGGAAGTATTTCCAAACATTGATGATGTCCGAGTTTAAAAGTTGCTGTTACAGCACAGCTTCTATGCAAGAAGAGATGGCGGAGCACAGTTATACTACCAGCTCTACATTGTTCCTCAACACAGGTGGAGAGGTCCAGGTATGAGACTCCGAATGCTGCCGACATATTTTACTGAGCTAAACATGATACAGCAAACTGCTTGAGATTTTTTAATCTTTTGACGTAGAAGATTTTTAATGCATATTTCAGTCCCTGATGTTTATAGTGGGTGTGCAGGGGTTAATGAGATTTGCCCACTGAACAAGGAAGATGGTAAGTCTGTAGCGTGAAGTATGCAAAGTGTAAAGAAATTTAAAGCATTAAAAAGAGCTGTGGCAATTTGTAAACATGAGGCAAAGCTTTGTCTCCCATATTCGCAGATTAGCTGGTGCACTGACTATTCTGGTATAGGTGACTGGCTTGATAATCTTGGTCAGCATCATTGGTAAACAGCACAATTAGCAGCACCAAGAAGAAATCTTTCACCCTCATACGGCAAGGACAATGACTCTGAGGTGGAGTCTGGAAAAGGTGGTTAGACAACAACTGGGGGAACTCTTACAAACAAACTGAAGTGCCAGAGGGGTATAAACAGGTCACTCTGACACTGCAATATCAAAGGACCTGGGAAATAGTGGAGACTTTCAATGGCGCTGGGTCTCAGCTGAATCAGAAACCCGTCCATTTAATGGTCCCAGCAGCTCTATCCTCTCAGCACCAGATGGCAGTCTAGTCCATAAACTAACAACTAATAATCTCAGACAGTTATTACACAAGCTCATCCAGGCAATATGTTGCTGGCGTTGCTAGTGTTTTTATACAGTTGGTGACACAGGACTGTCAAATCATCAGATTTTAGGCATTTGTTTGGGTGAAAAATTGCAGATTTTTACCCGGTCAAGTAAAAACATTTTAACACGTTGATCACACGTCCGACAAATGGATGCCACTTTATCATTTCAAAAATGATTTTAAAATGAACACCTTCAAATCCCTCATTCCTGCTGGCTCCCCGTCTCCCTCAGATCCCCGTCTCTCTCTATGCCACCTTCCCATCTCCCTCAATCCCACCTTTTCCCTGCCTCCCTCAATCCCGCCTTCTCCCCATCTCCCTTAACCCCGCGTTCCCCCATCTCCCTCAATCCCGCCTTCTCCCAATCTCCCTCAATCCCACCATCTCCCTATCACCCACAATCCTTCTCCCCGTCTCTCCCCATGCCACGTTCTCACCTTACCCCCATCTCCCTCAACCCCGCCTTCTCACCACCTCCCTCAATCCCGCCTTCTCCCCGCCTCCCTCAACCCCGGCTTCTCACCATCTCCCTCAAACCCGCCTTCTCCCCGCCTCCCTCAATCCTGCCTTCTCCCCATCTCCCTTAACCCCGCCTTCTCCCAATCTCCCTCAATCCCACCATCTCCCCATCACCCACAACCCTTCTCCCCGTCTCTCCCCATGCCACGTTCCCACCTTACCCTCATCTCCCTCAACCCCGCCTTCTCACCATCTCCCTCAATCCCGCCTTCGCCGCGCCTCCCTCAATCCCGCTTTCTCCCCACCTCCCTCAATCGTGCCTTCTCCCCACCTCCCTCAATCCTGCCTTCACCCCATCTCCCTCAATCCTGCCTTCACCCCATCTTCCTCAATCGCGCCTTCTCCCCATCTCCCTCAATCTCACTTTCTCCCCATCTCCCTCAATCCCGCCTTCCCCATCGCCCTAAATCCCGTCTTCTCCCCACCTCCCTCAATCCCACCTTCTCCCCATCTCCCTCAATCTCACTTTCTCCCCATCTCCCTCAATCTCAACTTCTCCCAATCTCCCTCAATACCGTCTCCTCCCTATCTTCCTCAATCCCACCTTCTTTCCATCTCGCTCGATCCCTCCTTTTCCCCATTCCCTTAATCCTGCCTTCTCTCCATCTCCCTCAACCCCGCCTTCTCCCCATCTCCCTCAATCCTGCCTTCTCCCCATCTCCCACAATCCCACCTTCTCCCCATTCCCTCAATACCACCTTCTTCCCATCTAGCTTAATCCCGCCTTCTCCCCATCTGCCTCAATCCCACCTTTTCCCCATTTCCTAAATCTTACCTTCTTCCCATCTCCCTAAATCGCGTTTTCTGAACATTCCCTTAAACCCGCCTTCTCTCCATTTCCCTCAACCCCGCCTTCCCCTATCTCCCTCAATCCCACCTTCTCACCATCTCCCTCAATCCCACCTTCTCACCATCTCCCTCAATCCCACCGTCTCCCCATTTCCCTCAATCTCACCTTTTCCCCATCTCCCTCAACCCCACCTTCTCGCGATCTCCCTCAACCCCAACTTCTCCCCATCTCTCCCCATGCCATCTTTGCACCTTCCACTCATATACCTCATCCCTGCCTTCCCCCATCTCACTCAATCCCGCCTTCCCCCATCTCCCTCAAACCCATCATTCCCATCTCCCTCAATCACACCTTCCCCCACCTCCCTCAATCACACCTTCTCCCCATCTCACTCAATCCCGCCTTCTCCCCGCCTCCCTCAACACCATCTTCTCCACGCCTCCCTCAATCCCACCTTCTCCCCAGCTCCTTCAACCCCACCTTCTCCCTGTCTCTCCCCATGCCATCTTCCCACCTTACCCTCATCTCCCTCAACCCCGCCTTCACACTATTTCCCTCAGTCCTGCCTTCTCACCGACTCCCTCAATCCCACCTTCTCCCCACCTCCCTCAATCCTGCCTTCTCCCCATCTCCCTCAACACCATCTTCTCCGCGCCTCCCTCAATCCCACCTTCTCCCCACCTCCCTCAATCCTGCCTTCTCCCCATCTCCCTCAACACCATCTTCTCCACGCCTCCCTCAATCCCACCTTCTCCCCAGCTCCTTCAACCCCACCTTCTCCCTGTCTCTCCCCATGCCGTCTTCCCACCTTACCCTCATCTCCCTCAACCCCGCCTTCACACTATTTCCCTCAGTCCTGCCTTCTCACCGACTCCCTCAATCCCACCTTCTCCCCACCTCCCTCAATCCTGCCTTCTCCCCATCTTCCTCAACCCCACATTCTACCCATTTCCCTCAATGCCACTTTCTCACCATCTCCCTCAATCCCCCTTCTCCCCATCTCTCCCCATGCCTCCATGCCACCTTCAACTCATATCCCTCCATCCAGCCTTCCCCCATCTCCCTCAATCCCGCCTACTCCCCAACTCCCTCAACCCCGCCTCCACCCATCTCCCTCAGTCCCACCTTCTCCCCATCTCCCTCAACCCCACCTTCTCACCATCTCCCTCAATACTGCCTTCTCCCCATCTCACTCAACCCCACCTTCTCCCCATCTCACTCAACCCCACCTTCTACCCATCTCCCTCAATCTCACCTTCTACCCATCTCCCTCAATCCCACCTTCTCCCCATCTCACTCAACCCCACCTTCTACCCATCTCCCTCAATCTCACCTTCTACCCATCTCCCTCAACCCCGCCTTCTCCCCATCTCCCCCCATGCCATCTTGCCACTTTACCCTCAGCTCCCTCAACCCCGCCTTCTCCCCATCTTCCTCAATCCTGCCTTCTCCCCATCTCCCTCAGTTCCGTCTTCTCCCCATCTCCCTCAATCCTGCCGCCTCCCCATCTTCCTCAATCCTGCCTTCTCCCCATCTCCCTCAGTCCCGTCTTCTCCCCATCTCCCTCAACCCCGCCTTCTCCCCATCTTCCTCAATCCTGCCTGCTCCCCATCTCCCTCAGTTCCGTCTTCTCCCCATCTCCCTCAATCCCATCTTCCCCCCATCTCCCTCAATCCTGCCTCCTCCCCATCTTCCTCAATCCTGCCTTCTCCCCATCTCCCTCAGTCCCGTCTTCTCCCCATCTCCCTCAATCCTGCCTTCTCCCCATTTCCCTCAATCCAGCCTTCTCCCCATCTCCCTCAGTCCCGTCTTCTCCCCGCCTCCCGAAATCGCGCCTTCTCCCCATCTCCCTCAATCCATCCTTCTCCCCATCTCCCTCAATCTCACTTTCTCTGCATCTCCCTCAATCCCACCTCCCCATCTCCCTCAAGCACACCTTCTTCCCATCTCCCTCAATCTCACTTTCTCCCCATCTCTCTCAATCCCACCTTCTTCCAATCTCCCTCAATCCCAACTTCTCCCCATCTCCCTCAATCCCAACTTCTCCCCATCTCCCTCAACCACACCTTCTCTCCTTTTCCCTCAATCCCACCTTCGCCCCATCTCCCTCAACCCCCTTCTCCCCGTCTCTCCCCATGCCACCTTCCCACCTTCCACTCATCTCCCTCAATCCCTCCTTCTCCCCATCTCCCTCAATCCCGCCTTCTCCCCGCCTCCCGAAATCGCGCCTTCTCCCCATCTCCCTCAACCCTGCCTTCCCATCTGCCTCAATCCCACCTTCTCCCCATCTCCCTCAATCCCACCTTCTCCCCGCCTCCCTCAACCCCACCTTCTCCCCGCCTCCCTCAACCCCACCTTCTCCCCATCTCCCTCAACCCCACCTTCTCTCCCTCTCTCCCCATGCCATCTTCCCACCTTACCCTCATCTCCCTCAACCCCGCTTTCTCACCATCTCCCTCAATCCTGCCTTCTCCCCGCCTCCCTCAATCCTGCCTTCTCCCCATCTCGCTCAATCCCACCTTCTCCCCACCTCCCTCAATGCTGCCTTCTCCCTATCTTCCTCAATCCTGCCTTCTCCCCATTTCCCTCAATCTCACTTTCTCCCGTCTCCCTCAATTCCACCTTCTCCCCATCTCCCTCAATCTCACCTTCTCCCCACCTCCCTCAATCTCAACTTCTCCACATCTCCCTCAATCCCACCTTCTCCCCATTTCCCTCAATCCCACCTTCTCCCTATCTTCGTCAATCCCGCCTTCTCCCCATCTCCCTCAATCTCACTTTCTCCCCATCTCCCTCTATCCTGCCTTCTCCCTATCTTCCTCAATCCCACCTTCTTTCCATCTCGCTTAATCCCGCCTTCGCCCCGTTCCCTTAATCCTGCCTTCTCTCCATCTCCCTCAATCCTGCCTTCTCCCCATCTCCCTCATTCTCACTTTCTTCCCATCTTCCTCAACCCCACCTTCTACCCATCCCCCTCAATCCCAACTTCTCCCCATCTCCCTCAATCCCAACTTCTCCCCATCTCCCCCCATGCCATCTTCCCTCCTTACCCTCATCTGCCTCAATTCCGTCTTCTCAACATCTCCCTCAATCCCATCTTCTTCCTGCCTCCCTCAACCCTGCCTTCACCCATCTTCCTCATCCCATCTTCTCCCCATTTCCCTCAATCCCGCCTTCTCCCTGCCTCCCTCAATCCCGCCTTCTCCCCAAATCCCACCTTCTCCCCATCTTCCTCAACCACACCTTCTCTCCGGCTCTCCCCATGCCATCTTCCCACCTTACCCTCATCTCCCTCAACCCCGCTTTCTCACCATCTCCCCCAATCCTGCCTTCTCCTCACCTCCCTCAATCTCGCCTTCTCCCCATCTTCCTCAATCCCACCTTCTCCCCATCTCCCTCAATGTCACCTTCTCCCCATCTCCCTCCACCCCACCTTCTCCCCGTCTCCCTCAACCCCACCTTCTCCCCATCTCCCTCAACCCCACCTTGTCCCCGTCTCCCTCAACCCCACCTTGTCCCCGTCTCCCTCAACCCCACCTTCTCCCTGTCTCTCCCCATGCCATCTTCCCACCTTACCCTCATCTCCCTCAACCCCACTTTCTCACTATCTCCCTCAATCCTGCCTTCTCCCCGCCTCCCTCAATCCTGCCTTCTCCCCATCACCCTGAATCCTGCCTTTTCCCCATCTCCCTCAATCCCACCTTCTCCCCACCTCCCTCAATCCCGCCTTCTCCTCCCCTCCTTCAATCCCACCTTCTCCCCACCTCCCTCAATCCCACCTTCTCCCCACCTCTCTCAATCCTGCCTTCTCCCCATCTCCCTCATTCCCACCTTCTACCCATCTCTCTCATTCCCACCTTCTACCCATCTCCCTCAACCCTGCCTTCACCCATCTCCCTCATCCCACCTTCTCCCCATCTCCCTCAATCCCGCCTTCTCCCCACCTCCCTCAGCCCCAACTTCTCCCCACCTCCCTCAATCCTGCCTTCTCCCCATCTTCCTCAATCACGCCTTCTCCCTACCTCCCTCAATCCCGTCTTCTCCCCATCTCCCTCAATCTCGCCTTCTCCCCATTCCCTCAATCCCACCTGCTCTCTTCACTCTGCATCTTGTTTATTTGTTAATATCCATGACTAGAAGAGAAGATTTCATCTGATTTTTCTATAAAACACATTTTGGCCCGAGTGCGGTGAAGCAGATTAGCGGAGAATGTTATTCTTCTACAGCTTTTATTTGGCTTGTGGTATTTTTTATAAAATGCAGTAGTTTTGGATGTGGCAGATATTCCAGGTTCTCTTTTCCCCAGATCCTCCTCACTGAAGCCAGCAGAGGGGGATGTACTCCAGGCTATTGGCAAGTGTTTGTGTCTCAGAATCAGAATCAGAATCTGAAGGAACCCTCACGCATCTCAAATTCAGATTAATTTCTAAAGCAGAGACCATGTTCTCAAGGCAGTATTTGATCAAATATTATTTAGCAGTTACAGATTATAAGACATTAATTCACTGGTGATCTCACTTCTCCACCTCCTGAGCTCTGCACATGCAGCATGGCATCATCAAGCCAATATCCTCAGCCCTTGTATGAACAACGAGGAAGTGTTTGCTGAATCACCCACTCTGCAGCCACCCATTTCCTGAGAGGACTAGCAAGCATCATCTTCATTCCGAGGAACTTACTCAAACATGGGGGGTCCTTTGAATTTGTATTGAAGATGGAAGAAACACCTTAGGGTAAATTTTCAATCAGCATCTAGGTCGTAAAACTGGCATGGCAGAATATGTCCAAGTCTCTTTTCCATTATATACTGGCAGTTAAAGAACAGGGTTAGATACAGAGTAAAGCTCCCTCTATACTGTCCCCATCAAACACTCCCAGGGCAGGTACAGCACGGGGTTAGATACAGAGTAAAGCTCCCTCTACACCGTCCCCATCAAACACTCCCAGGACAGGTACAGCACGGGGTTAGATACAGAGTAAAGCTCCCTCTATACTGTCCCCATCAAACACTCCCAGGGCAGGTACAGAACAGGGTTAGATGCAGTGTAAAGCTCTCTCTACACTGTCCCCATCAAACTTTCCCAGGACAGGTACAGCACGAGGTTAGATACAGAGTAAAACACCCTCTACACTGTCCCCATCAAACACTCCCAGGACAGGTACAGCACAGGGTTAGATATGGAGTAAAGCTCTCTCTACACTGTCCCCATCAAACACTCCCAGGGCAGATGCAGCACGGGGTTAGATGCAGAGTAAAGCTCCCTCTGCACTGTCCCAATCAAACACTCCCAGGGCAGGTACAGCACGGAGTTAGATACAGAATAAAGCTCCCTCTACACTGTCCCCATCAAACACTCCCAGAGCAGGTACAGCACGGAGTTAGATACAGAGTAAAGCTCCCTCTGCATTGTTCCCATTAAGCACTCCCAGGGCAGATACAGCATGAGGTTAGGTACAGAGGAAAGCTCCCTCTACACTGTCCCCATCAAACACTCCCAGGGCAGGTAAAGCATGAGGTTAGGTACAGAGGAAAGCTCCCTCTACACTGTTCCTATCAAACACTCCCAGGACAGGTAAAGAATGGGGTTAGATACAGAGGAAAGCTCCCTCTGCATTGTCTGTACAATATTCTGAGCTCTAGCTGTAGCTGTGAAAACCATCACTCCTGCATCATGTGAAATCTTGCATCTTGGATGTCAATCATCCTGATGCCTCTTTGGATGAGATTAACAGCTGGCTGCTGACTCCAGACCAGTCAGAAATGGCTCTGGGTTTTGCCTCTTGCTGGTCACCAGGTAGACTGACACAGCCTCATCGCACTTCATGAAGCATCTTTACATTCTTCTGCTGAAGGAGGATTTGACCAAATAGTCCAGACTGGGGCCCTTGAAAAATCCTTCAGCAACAACTGGAATATTTCCTGGCATGTTTGCTAGACCAGAAACTTGTATAGCTGTCAAAACCCCAGTGATTTTCAATTTAAATGTAATTTGCCTGTCACTTTTAGAACTTAATCAGTAATTGGGGTAATTGTATGGATTACTTTGTGTAGAAGTGGATAATTTTCTCTAAATTAATAATTATCTGTCACTGTAGTGAAATACGAAATATTTTCATTGCACTAATTTTAGAATTTCTCAGGGGAAAGCATTCTTCAACATCAGGTGGGGTTCAAGGATTTAATTTTCATTCGTGTCTCATGAGGTGTCTTTACTAGATTTCCAACCTGATTTATGTTGATATAGCAACAATTCGTTATCCAGTTTTCATAAATTAGTTCATCATAGACAGTAACCTGTCTCATTGCACATGGCATGTGTTCAATACAGGGAATATTGGATCCCAGCTGGAGGAACTGTGTTCAGTTCTAGGTACTGTACCTCGCGAAGGATGTGTTGGCCTTGGAGAGAGTGCAGCACAGGTTCACCACCACGATTCCTGGGCTAAGAAGGTTAAATTGTGAGGACTTGGTTTGCATTTCCTTAAGTTTAGAAGGTTCAGTGGTGATCCCAACCCCCCTGTGCTCACTGACCTACATTGACTCCCGGTTAAGCCGCACCTCGATATTAAAATTCTCATCCTTGTTTTCAAATGCCTCCGTGGCCTCGCTCCCTTCCTACTCCTGCAACCTCCTCCATTCCCGCAATTCTGGCCTCTTGAGCATTCCTGATTTTAATCACTCCACCCATTGGCAGCCGTGCCTTCAGCTGCCTGGGCCCTCAGCTCTGGAATTCCCTCCCTAGAGCTCGCTCCCCTCTTTCTCTCTCTCTCTATAGGTGCTATATAAATGCAGGTTATTGTACTTAAATAAGGATTCAATCAGGTAGATTTGGCAAAATTATTTTCTCTGGTGGGGGATTCAGGACATGGGGCAGGTTTTTCTGCTACAGTTGGCGCCGGGTGTGTTTGGCATCGTGAGTGGATAATATGGCGAGAAGGCCAAAACCCGGTTTTACGCTGTCATGAAACCAGTTTGTGATCGTCAATGGTGGGCCACGTTTCCCACTGCTGCCTGTCAGAAACCTAAGTTCAATACTTTAGCAATTCATTATAAGCCCTGTTCACCAGAATCATCCCCCCAAAGCTAGAGTATCTGGGCACATTGGTGTGATTGCACGCCGATGTGTCTCACAACTGTACATAAGTGATATGCACCTGGTGAGCTGCACTTCACTCAGGGCTTCGAGGTTTGTTTGTCTACCTTGCTTCGGGCAGCTCTCACAGTCATCAGCGCCAGGCTTCGCAGACAGCACCACATCACTTTTAGGGGGGCTCACGGGCAGGTCTCTACCCACCAGACCAGCTGTAAGGTGGAGGTGGCTTTTCAATGGATCCAGGGCTAGGGCTTGCTTGGGGAAAGGGGAGAAGTGGCCTCAGGCAAGGGAAGAGGCTGCAGGGTGAGGGCTGTACTGGGGAAGGGTGTGGGGGGCACATGTTGATCTGTGCAAGTGGCCTCAAGATGGTGAGGGCTGAGGAAGCAGTCTCCAGAGGAGATGAGGCCAGATGGTGATGTGAGGGTGCGTGTGTGAGAATGGGTGGTGATGTCCCTTGCGCTGGCAGTGAGTGAGATGCCAGTGAGTGTGTGATGGGCTTGTGAGTGTGTGAGTTTAGAGTGATGAGATGGTTGCCTTACCCTGGAGGCACATTGAGATCATTCATTCTCCATCTGTATTGGATGGTCAACCTCTTCTGTGCAGCATTGGTACTGATCACCACTGCCACCACCTCCCAAGCCAGAGTGGTGAGATTGCTGGACCTCCTGCGGCCAGAGCGGGGCTGGAGGACATCACGGTGGGGCCTCCAAAAAGGCATTCCAGTGATGGGTCACTGAACTCTTCTTGGCTTTCAGGGCCATGTTATCACTGGAGTGGTCCTGGGCTGCAAACATTGAGAGCTGTGTGTGTGGCTGCGGTTTAGATTATGGCACCCGGAGTGAGGATAAGGTGAGGTAACAGTGTGGCGGGCGAGAGGCCGCCTACCAGCGAGATGGCGTGTTTCCTGCGGCTGCATAATTAATGAGGCAGGAAGCGGACGGTGGGCACTAGAACCCGCCATTGCAGCCAGTGGGTAAAGTGTCATTTTTCACGCCCGCTGCCGCACTTAGTGCTATTCTGGGACGATTCCACTCAAAGAAACAGAACCTTAAAATTAGAACCGGGCCATTCAGGAGTGAAAGCTCGAAAAAAAAGGATTGACATAAAGATAACAAGAAAAACAGAGATCTGAGCAATCAGAGAAGGAGTACTGTGCTTGAGAGAGGGAGAGATGGAGCCAAGAAAGAGGGAGACTTGATAGATCAGAGAGAGGCCAAAGAAAGATAGACATGAAATGAACAAGTCAGAGCAGATAAACTTCAGAGAGACGGAGCAGAGAAAATAAAGAGAAAGTGAGACCGCACACACTATCCAGCAGCATTGAATCTGGACCAGGAACTCCTGCCCATCCTGCACCACTAACAAATGCAGCAGCCCAGCTACCATCCCAACTGGGATCAACACCAGCCAAGCATGAAAGCTTGGACCACTCTTGGGTGCAGCTCAGCACCAATTAGGCACTTACCAAATGAGCCAAGCAGGCGGAGACCCTTAATTTGCAGCATTTTGAAAGCGACAGCTAATTGCACAGGCATCAGTTTTCATTTCCTGTTTAATTAGGTGTGAAAAAAAATAATGATGTCCTGAATTAAATAAGATTTCTACGGAGAGCTTAACGTATTGTTCTGTTCAAACCAAGAAAGGACAACATGAGTGGAACCTTGTTAGTGATGTTTGGTGTGGTGGGGTCATGTTAGTGTTATACTGCCATATTTGCACAGGGCAGTTCAATAACCTGCATGACATTGGATTTAGTTTCCAGTCCAATTTTTTGGAGCGTTGAATCAAATTGTTTTTGCACCATTTAAACATAGAACTGACTTTCAAGGGGGCCACATTGCTCCCTCCCCATCCCAGTGGCGAGAATTGGCCATATCCGATGGACCAAAAAATGACCGACCTGCTGCGATAACACACTGCCAGCGATAACACACTGCCAGCGATAACACACTGCCAGCGATAACACACTGCGGTGATAACACACTGCGGTGATAACACACTGCGGTGATAACACACTGCCAGCGATAACACACTGCCAGCGATAACACACTGCCAGCGATAACACACTGCGGTGATAACACACTGCGGTGATAACACACTGCGGTGATAACACACTGCCAGCGATAACACACTGCCAGCGATAACACACTGCCAGCGATAACACACTGCCAGCGATAACACACTGCCAGCGATAACACACTGCGGTGATAACACACTGCCAGCGATAACACACTGCGGTGATAACACACTGCGGTGATAACACACTGCGGTGATAACACACTGCGGTGATAACACACTGCGGTGATAACACACTGCCAGCGATAACACACTGCGGTGATAACACACTGCGGTGATAACACACTGCCAGCGATAACACACTGCCAGCGATAACACACTGCGGTGATAACACACTGCCAGCGATAACACACTGCCAGCGATAACACACTGCCAGCGATAACACACTGCCAGCGATAACACACTGCAGTGATAACACACTGCCAGCGATAACACACTGCGGTGATAACACACTGCCAGCGATAACACACTGCCAGCGATAACACACTGCGGTGATAACACACTGCGGTGATAACACACTGCGGTGATAACACACTGCGGTGATAACACACTGCCAGCGATAACACACTGCGGTGATAACACACTGCCAGCGATAACACACTGCCAGCGATAACACACTGCGGTGATAACACACTGCCAGCGATAACACACTGCCAGCGATAACACACTGCCAGCGATAACACACTGCCAGCGATAACACACTGCCAGCGATAACACACTGCCAGCGATAACACACTGCCAGCGATAACACACTGCGGTGATAACACACTGCGGTGATAACACACTGCCAGCGATAACACACTGCCAGCGATAACACACTGCCAGCGATAACACACTGCGGTGATAACACACTGCGGTAATAACACACTGCGGTGATAACACACTGCCAGCGATAACACACTGCTAGTGATAACACACTGCGGTGATAACACACTGCCAGCGATAACACACTGCCAGCGATAACACACTGCGGTGATAACACACTGCCAGCGATAACACACTGCCAGCGATAACACACTGCCAGCGATAACACACTGCCAGCGATAACACACTGCCAGCGATAACACACTGCGGTGATAACACACTGCGGTGATAACACACTGCCTGCGATAACACACTGCGGTGATAACACACTGCGGTGATAACACACTGCGGTGATAACACACTGCCAGCGATAACACACTGCGGTGATAACACACTGCGGTGATAACACACTGCGGTGATAACACACTGCGGTGATAACACACTGCCTGCGATAACACACTGCCAGCGATAACACACTGCGGTGATAACACACTGCGGTGATAACACACTGCGGTGATAACACACTGCCAGCGATAACACACTGCCAGCGATAACACACTGCGGTGATAACACACTGCGGTGATAACACACTGCGGTGATAACACACTGCGGTGATAACACACTGCCTTCGATAACACACTGCCAGCGATAACACACTGCGGTGATAACACACTGCGGTGATAACACACTGCGGTGATAACACACTGCGGTGATAACACACTGCCAGCGATAACACACTGCGGTGATAACACACTGCCAGCGATAACACACTGCCAGCGATAACACACTGCGGTGATAACACACTGCCAGCGATAACACACTGCGGTAATAACACACTGCCAGCGATAACACACTGCGGTGATAACACACTGCGGTGATAACACACTGCCAGCGATAACACACTGCCAGTGATAACACACTGCGGTAATAACACACTGCCAGCGATAACACACTGCGGTGATAACACACTGCGGTGATAACACACTGCCAGCGATAACACACTGCCAGCGATAACACACTGCCTGCGATAACACACTGCCAGCGATAACACACTGCCTGCGATAACACACTGCCAGCGATAACACACTGCCAGCGATAACACACTGCGGTGATAACACACTGCCAGCGATAACACACTGCGGTGATAACACACTGCGGTGATAACACACTGCGGTGATAACACACTGCCAGCGATAACACACTGCCAGCGATAACACACTGCGGTGATAACACACTGCCAGCGATAACACACTGCCAGCGATAACACACTGCCAGCGATAACACACTGCCAGCGATAACACACTGCGGTGATAACACACTGCGGTAATAACACACTGCGGTGATAACACACTGCCAGCGATAACACACTGCCAGTGATAACACACTGCGGTGATAACACACTGCCAGCGATAACACACTGCCAGCGATAACACACTGCGGTGATAACACACTGCCAGCGATAACACACTGCCAGCGATAACACACTGCCAGCGATAACACACTGCCAGCGATAACACACTGCCAGCGATAACACACTGCGGTGATAACACACTGCGGTGATAACACACTGCGGTGATAACACACTGCCTGCGATAACACACTGCGGTGATAACACACTGCGGTGATAACACACTGCGGTGATAACACACTGCCAGCGATAACACACTGCGGTGATAACACACTGCGGTGATAACACACTGCGGTGATAACACACTGCCAGCGATAACACACTGCCAGCGATAACACACTGCCAGCGATAACACACTGCGGTGATAACACACTGCCAGCGATAACACACTGCGGTGATAACACACTGCGGTGATAACACACTGCGGTGATAACACACTGCGGTGATAACACACTGCGGTGATAACACACTGCCAGCGATAACACACTGCGGTGATAACACACTGCGGTGATAACACACTGCCAGCGATAACACACTGCCAGCGATAACACACTGCGGTGATAACACACTGCCAGCGATAACACACTGCCAGCGATAACACACTGCCAGCGATAACACACTGCCAGCGATAACACACTGCGGTGATAACACACTGCCAGCGATAACACACTGCGGTGATAACACACTGCCAGCGATAACACACTGCCAGCGATAACACACTGCGGTGATAACACACTGCGGTGATAACACACTGCGGTGATAACACACTGCCAGCGATAACACACTGCGGTGATAACACACTGCGGTGATAACACACTGCCAGCGATAACACACTGCGGTGATAACACACTGCCAGCGATAACACACTGCCAGCGATAACACACTGCCAGCGATAACACACTGCCAGCGATAACACACTGCCAGCGATAACACACTGCGGTGATAACACACTGCGGTGATAACACACTGCCAGCGATAACACACTGCCAGCGATAACACACTGCCAGCGATAACACACTGCGGTGATAACACACTGCGGTAATAACACACTGCGGTGATAACACACTGCCAGCGATAACACACTGCCAGTGATAACACACTGCGGTGATAACACACTGCCAGCGATAACACACTGCCAGCGATAACACACTGCGGTGATAACACACTGCCAGCGATAACACACTGCCAGCGATAACACACTGCCAGCGATAACACACTGCCAGCGATAACACACTGCCAGCGATAACACACTGCGGTGATAACACACTGCGGTGATAACACACTGCCTGCGATAACACACTGCCTGCGATAACACACTGCGGTGATAACACACTGCGGTGATAACACACTGCCAGCGATAACACACTGCGGTGATAACACACTGCGGTGATAACACACTGCGGTGATAACACACTGCGGTGATAACACACTGCCTGCGATAACACACTGCCAGCGATAACACACTGCGGTGATAACACACTGCGGTGATAACACACTGCGGTGATAACACACTGCCAGCGATAACACACTGCCAGCGATAACACACTGCGGTGATAACACACTGCGGTGATAACACACTGCGGTGATAACACACTGCCTGCGATAACACACTGCCAGCGATAACACACTGCGGTGATAACACACTGCGGTGATAACACACTGCGGTGATAACACACTGCCAGCGATAACACACTGCGGTGATAACACACTGCCAGCGATAACACACTGCGGTGATAACACACTGCGGTGATAACACACTGCCAGTGATAACACACTGCCAGCGATAACACACTGCGGTGATAACACACTGCCAGCGATAACACACTGCGGTAATAACACACTGCCAGCGATAACACACTGCGGTGATAACACACTGCGGTGATAACACACTGCCAGCGATAACACACTGCCAGCGATAACACACTGCCTGCGATAACACACTGCCAGCGATAACACACTGCCTGCGATAACACACTGCCAGCGATAACACACTGCCAGCGATAACACACTGCGGTGATAACACACTGCCAGCGATAACACACTGCCTGCGATAACACACTGCCTGCGATAACACACTGCCAGCGATAACACACTGCCAGCGATAACACACTGCCAGCGATAACACACTGCGGTGATAACACACTGCGGTGATAACACACTGCCAGCGATAACACACTGCCAGCGATAACACACTGCCAGCGATAACACACTGCGGTGATAACACACTGCGGTAATAACACACTGCGGTGATAACACACTGCCAGCGATAACACACTGCCAGTGATAACACACTGCGGTGATAACACACTGCCAGCGATAACACACTGCCAGCGATAACACACTGCGGTGATAACACACTGCCAGCGATAACACACTGCCAGCGATAACACACTGCCAGCGATAACACACTGCCAGCGATAACACACTGCCAGCGATAACACACTGCGGTGATAACACACTGCGGTGATAACACACTGCCTGCGATAACACACTGCCTGCGATAACACACTGCGGTGATAACACACTGCGGTGATAACACACTGCCAGCGATAACACACTGCCTGCGATAACACACTGCGGTGATAACACACTGCGGTGATAACACACTGCCAGCGATAACACACTGCGGTGATAACACACTGCGGTGATAACACACTGCGGTGATAACACACTGCGGTGATAACACACTGCCTGCGATAACACACTGCCAGCGATAACACACTGCGGTGATAACACACTGCGGTGATAACACACTGCGGTGATAACACACTGCCAGCGATAACACACTGCCAGCGATAACACACTGCGGTGATAACACACTGCGGTGATAACACACTGCGGTGATAACACACTGCCTGCGATAACACACTGCCAGCGATAACACACTGCGGTGATAACACACTGCGGTGATAACACACTGCGGTGATAACACACTGCCAGCGATAACACACTGCGGTGATAACACACTGCCAGCGATAACACACTGCGGTGATAACACACTGCGGTGATAACACACTGCCAGTGATAACACACTGCCAGCGATAACACACTGCGGTGATAACACACTGCCAGCGATAACACACTGCGGTAATAACACACTGCCAGCGATAACACACTGCGGTGATAACACACTGCGGTGATAACACACTGCCAGCGATAACACACTGCCAGCGATAACACACTGCCTGCGATAACACACTGCCAGCGATAACACACTGCCTGCGATAACACACTGCCAGCGATAACACACTGCCAGCGATAACACACTGCGGTGATAACACACTGCCAGCGATAACACACTGCGGTGATAACACACTGCCAGCGATAACACACTGCGGTGATAACATACTGCGGTGATAACACACTGCGGTGATAACACACTGCCAGCGATAACACACTGCCTGCGATAACACACTGCCAGCGATAACACACTGCCTGCGATAACACACTGCCAGCGATAACACACTGCCTGCGATAACACACTGCCTGCGATAACACACTGCGGTGATAACACACTGCCAGCGATAACACACTGCGGTGATAACACACTGCCAGCGATAACACACTGCGGTGATAACACACTGCCAGCGATAACACACTGCGGTGATAACACACTGCGGTGATAACACACTGCCAGCGATAACACACTGCGGTGATAACACACTGCCAGCGATAACACACTGCGGTGATAACACACTGCGGTGATAACACACTGCGGTGATAACACACTGCCAGCGATAACACACTGCCTGCGATAACACACTGCGGTGATAACACACTGCGGTGATAACACACTGCCAGCGATAACACACTGCCAGCGATAACACACTGCCTGCGATAACACACTGCGGTGATAACACACTGCGGTGATAACACACTGCCTGCGATAACACACTGCCAGCGATAACACACTGCCTGCGATAACACACTGCGGTGATAACACACTGCGGTGATAACACACTGCGGTGATAACACACTGCCTGCGATAACACACTGCCAGCGATAACACACTGCCTGCGATAACACACTGCCTGCGATAACACACTGCCAGCGATAACACACTGCCTGCGATAACACACTGCCTGCGATAACACACTGCGGTGATAACACACTGCCAGCGATAACACACTGCGGTGATAACACACTGCCTGCGATAACACACTGCCAGCGATAACACACTGCCAGCGATAACACACTGCGGTGATAACACACTGCGGTGATAACACACTGCGGTGATAACACACTGCGGTGATAACACACTGCCAGCGATAACACACTGCCTGCGATAACACACTGCCTGCGATAACACACTGCCAGCGATAACACACTGCCTGCGATAACACACTGCCAGCGATAACACACTGCCAGCGATAACACACTGCCTGCGATAACACACTGCGGTGATAACACACTGCGGTGATAACACACTGCGGTGATAACACACTGCCTGCGATAACACACTGCGGTGATAACACACTGCCTGCGATAACACACTGCGGTGATAACACACTGCCTGCGATAACACACTGCGGTGATAACACACTGCCAGCGATAACACACTGCCTGCAGACTAAACAGGCTGGGAGTGAGACTTCTGCCCCTCAGTGGGAGGAAGTCCCACTCTCAAGCGCTACCAGCCAATCTGATTGGCCAACAGCTCTACCAGTCCCAGCAGCACCGGAACTCAGTAGTGGGCACAGGTGGGACTGCACGGAGTTCCCTGAAGAAGAGAAGATGGATGCCGGAGCCTTTGGGTGGGGTGGGATTGGGCAACTTAGCGAGGGGAGCACGGGGGGTGGGTTTTGG
Organism: Cetorhinus maximus; assembly: GCF_964194155.1. Lineage (NCBI taxonomy): Eukaryota > Metazoa > Chordata > Chondrichthyes > Lamniformes > Cetorhinidae > Cetorhinus > Cetorhinus maximus. Next base: position 20,070,810 of record NC_135910.1, on the reverse strand, counting down.
AGGCCAGTGGGGGGTGGGGGGCGGGACAACATCTTTGAGGGGTGCCCCCGGTGCACAAAGGGCACTCCCCGAATGCTGTGCCCCTTTCTTCCCGCATTGACAAAAATGTTTTTCAAAAGCGGTCTCCTCGTTCCCGCCTGCCTGTCCATGCCAATCACTTTTTGGCATTGGACAGTGGGAAACATGGGTCAATTGGCTTAAACAAGCTCCACTGCCCTTAATTATTTAAAAATGACAGGCAAGCTGCTCATTCTGGTGCCCGCCCACCCACCATATTATGGGGACCTAATTGGGGGGGGGGGGGGTAGTCAGGTGGGTGGTGGGCTTTCCACCTCTCATATTTGATGTGCCCCTGCTGAAAACACACTCACACAGCCGGAATTTTACACAGACCTTAGATTTTGATTTTTCTTCCAATTGTGACGTTTAGGCACGACATGGTCATCGTATCTGTGTCCAGAAGGGGTGCCGAGTACTAGAGGAAATTCCATCAATCATTTGCTAAGCTCTTGTCCAAAAGATGAAGGTTCTGAGCTTGGAATGACCATTCAGCCCATTAAGCCTGCTCCAATCAGATTATAGAATCACAGAATGGTTACAGCACTGAAGAAGGCTGTTCAGCCCATTGTGCCTCTGCTGGCCCTCTGCAAGTGCAATTAACCTAACGCTGCTCTCCCACATGTTCCTCATAGCCCTGCACATTTTCCCTCTTCAGGTAGTTACTCAATTCTCATTTGAAAACCACAATTGACACGGCTTTCACCACACTCTCAGGCAATGCATTCCAGATCCTAACTACCTGCCGTGTGGAAAAGCTTTTCCTCGTGTCACCATTGCTTCTTTTGCCAATCACCTTAAATCTGTGCCCTCTGCTTCTCAATCCTTCCACCAATGGGAACATTTTTGCCCTATCTGCTCTCTCCAGGCCCATCATGATTTTGAACACCTCTATCAAATCTCCTCTCAACCTTCTCTTCTCCAAAGAGAACAGCCCCAGCTTCTTCAATCTATCCACGTTGCTGAAGTTCCTCATCCCTGGAACCGTGCTCTTTGTGGTGCCCAGAACTGGACGCAGTACTGCAGTTGAGGCTGATCACACTCCTGACTTCCTACCTTACTGAGTATGCTCTACCTCTCTGACAACATAAAGAAGCAGTGCTGTTCATATCTCACTGACCCTTAACACCCTTTCTCAATAGATGTCGATCCAGATCCTCTTTAGAAGGGAGTTTGTTTCAGATCCATTATCTTATGGGGGAGAAAGAGAAGAGTTTGTTTTCTAATCTCTTATCTTGCTCTTAGAAACATGGGAACAGGAGGCCATTCAGCCCCTCGAGCCTATTCTGCCATTAAATGAGACGATTGAGATGAGGTGGTTAAGAAGTCATATGGGTTACTTGCCTTTATAAGCAGAGGCGTAGAATACAAGAGTAGGGAGGTTATGCTGGAACTGTATAAAATGCTGGTTAGGCCACAACTGAAGTACTGTGTGTAGTTCCGGTCACCACATTATAGGAAGGATGTGATTGCACTGGAGAGGGTGCAGAGGAGATTTACCAGGATGCTGCCTGGGCTGGGGGGTCTGAGCTATGAGGAAAGATTGGATAGGCTGGGGTTGTTTTCCTTGGAGCAACGAAGGTAGAGAGGGGACCTGAGGAGGAGTTAAGTAGTTATGTCATAAATGATCAGCTGTCCTTTTTTACTAACAGGCAGCTTGATGTTCATTCTTGATCATGCGCAGTTTAGAATTATCAGAAAGAAAAGCATGATTTTCTTTAAAAAATTAAAGAAGTTCATGATTAAGATCATCAGGTTTTAAATTACAGCCCCAAAGGATCATGAGAGAAGCAGATTTGTTGCTGACATACAGCAGGTTGTACGAGAGGGGAGGTGTATAAGATTATGAGGGGCATAGATAGGGTGGATAGGAAGGCACTTTTTCCATTAGTAGAGGGGTCAATAAGGGGGCATAGATTTAAGGTAAGAGGTAGAAGGCTAAGAGGGGAGTTGAGGAGAAGTTTTTTCACCCAGAGGGTGGTGGGAATCTGGAACTTGCTGCCTGAAAGGGTGGTTGAGCCAGAAACTCTCGTAACATTTAAGAAGTATTTAAATATTAATTTGCGTTGCCATAGCCTCCAGGGCTATGGGCCAAGCGCTGGAAAATGGGATTAGTGCTGTCAGATTTTGTTGACCGGCGCAGACACAATGGGCCAAATGGCCTCTTTCTGTGCTGTACACGTCTACGAGTCTATGATGGCTGATCTGCAACCTAAATCCATATACTCACCTTTGCCCCATATACCCCATATCCCTCAACACCTTTGGTTAATAAAAATATATCAAATCTTAGTTTTAAAATAACAATTCATTGAGCATCAATTGGCATTTGTGGAAGAGAGTTCCAAACTCCTACCACCCTGTATTTGTTGAAGAGTTTCCTAATTTCACTCCTGAAAAGCCTGGCTCTAATTTTTAGATTATGCCCTGTAATCCTAGACTCCCCAACCAGGGGAAACAGCTTCTCCCTATCTACCCATTCAGTTCCCCTTAATATCTTGAAAACCTCAATCAAATCACCCCTTAACCTTTTCAATTCCAGGGAACACAACCCTAGTTTGTGTAATCTCCCTTTATAATTTAATCTAATCTTTGGAGTCCAGGTGTCATTCTGAGTTTCCTCTAAGGCCAATATATCCTTCCTAAGGTGTAGCACCTCCCAAACATTTTCAGTTTTGTGAAATTATCAAACCTTGAATATTATTGGGTGGCCCTTTCTACACGAAAACGCTAAGCAAGTTCTGGGCTTCTTGAGGTAATTTCTAATCTCCTGGTCTGAATATTTTCACAGCTCATTTTTCACACAAATTAACGACCTTCATGCGTGAAAGAACAGTTATCACCCGCTGCAAAATCCATCTATTTACCATCATTTACACTCTCATAATGGCTGCAGTTTGTTTCCAAAATTATAGTTCAAGTCTATGACCTGACAATTTGTAACAATCATGGCAAAATAATGTGCCTTTGAATTAAAATTTAAAATACATTCCCACTCCCTGAGCACTCTGCAACTCCTTCCCCAACACCATTGTCGCATCTCAATTCACAATTATCTTTGACAGTCTGTTGTTCAACAATTGTTCTATCCTCTCCCTTTCTCTGTACCAACTGCTCTCTCAACCATTCACTCCTACTCTCTGGGCAGAGTTTTACAGGCCTGTTGTGGCCATTGTGTTTGTGCTGGCTCACTATAAGAGTCACTCAGCTAGTCTCATTCCCCCTCCCCCGTCTTTAATTATAAATTTTCTCTTCAGATAACGATCTAATTCCCTTTAGAAAGTTACAATTCAATCTCCCACCACCACCACCACACTCTCAGGCAGTGCATTCCAGATCCTAACCACTCGCTGCCTAAAACAGTTTCTCCTCATGTCGCAATTGTTCCTTTTGCCAATCACCTTAAATCTGTGTCCTCTGGCTCTCGATCCTTCCACCAATGGGAACAGTTTCTCCTTATCTACTCTGTCCAGACCCCTCATGATTTTGAACAACTCTATCAAATCTCCCCTCAGCCTTTTCTTCTCTAATGAGAACAATCTCAGCCTTGTTGATCTATCTACATAACTGAAGTCTCTCATTGCTGGAACCAGTCTCGTGAGTCTTTATTGAACCCTCTTTAATGCCGTCATGTGTCCTTACCAGTGTGGTTACCAGAACTGGGCCAAATACTTCAGTTAAGGCCTAATCAGAGTTTTATAAAGGTTCTGTATAACTCCCTTGCTTTTGTTATAAAGCCCAGGAACCAATATCAATATACCTCATTAGCCAATGTCTCAACCTGTTGTGCCAGCTTCAATGATGTGTGCACATATAACCCCAGGTCCCTCTGTTCCTACGCTCCCTTCAGAATTGCATCCTTTATTTTATATTCCCCTCCTCATTCTTTCATATTTCTCTGCATTAAATTTCATTTGCTACATGTCTGTCCATTCCACCAACCTGTCTATGTCCTCTTGAAATCCATCACTATCTTCCTCACACTTCACAATAATTCCAAGTTTTGTGTCATCCACCAATTTCGAAATTGTAACCTGTACGTACAGGTTTAGGTCATTAATATACATCAAGAAAAGTAGTGGTCCTAATACTGACCCCTGGGAAACTCCACTCTATAGCTTCCTCTAGTCTGATAAACAACAGTTCATTCCTGCTCCCTGTTTTTGGTGACTCAGCCAACTTCACATCCATGCTGCCACTGTCCCTTTTGTTTAATGGGCTTCAGCTTTGCTGACAAGTCTGTTATGTGGCACCTTATCAATTGCCTTTTAGAAGTCCATGTACACCACATAAACCACATGACCATCATCGCCCTTTCTGTAACATAAAAAAACTCAAACAAATTAGTTAAACTCAATTTGCCTTGATGAATCCATGCTGACTTTCCTTAATTAATTCACACTTGCCCAAGTGACTGTTAATTTTGACTCCGATTTTGCTTCTAAAAGTATCCCCAACTTTTGTCCAGGAAAGTCCAGGTGCACCTTCAGAACTCAAGGCATATTCTCAATATGCTTTCTGTATGATTGTGAAGACACATTAAAAGGACCAAGTGGTCCAGAGGGTTAGGTACTGCCCTTTCAAGTCTGGGACCTGGGTTTGAAACCAGCCCATCGGCTGATAGTTTCCTATCACCCTGTTGGCTCTATCAACATTAGGCCACTGAGTTTGGTGTTCATCTAACCAATTCCTGGTAGACCTGGAATCACCACATAAAATTATCCCCAATTCCACATTGATTGGCAACCTCACTCACAGTGTATCAGCTGTGGTTCAGTGAGCAATGCACTTGTCTCTGAATCAGAAGGTAGTAAGTTCAAGTTCCACTCCAGAGTCTTGAGCATAATTTTGAAGTGGACACTTCAGTGCAATTGGGGTGCTGCACTGTTGCAGGTACTGGCTTTTGGATGAGACATTAAACAGAGATCTCATCTATCCTCTAAGGTGGACATAAAAGATCCCGTGGCATTACTGATTATATTAAAACAATAGCTACTGCATTCTTCATTGCCTGTATAAAGTGTTAGGGTATTTGGAAATTGGCACAACAGAAATGCAGTTCTTTTTTCTAGATTGTCAAGCTGCCTCACTGAGGTCATTGTGTCTTAGAGTAAAATGTATTGCAAGATCAGAGCAAAGCAAGCTTTGTACCTGGACCTGATTTTTTAAAATTAATTTATGGGATGTGAGTGTCTTTGAGCACATCAGGATTGATTGGTCACCCCTAGATGTTAATGCTGACAATGGCTATCTGAAATGGAAAATGTTTCATTTAATGATATTGACTTTCATCATCCTAATTTTTAAAAAAGATCCCAAAATTACCTTTTAAAAATGCAATGCATTGTTTTATATGTCTCAGTAGCCAGGTGGAATCCATGGAGATCATTACTTTGATAAGCCCAGGCTGGTACATCTTCCAAAAGTGAGATTTCATTGGCTGAAAGATATCTGCAAAGGCTCATTTTTCAGCCATTTACAAACCCAACAATAAAAATTGATGCAGTTACATCACAGATGGAATGCAGTCAACCAATGACGCAAATAGTTTCAAAAACAGGGAGGATTACCAATTGCCAAGACAATGCACTGCTGATACCCACAGTAGGTTACACTTAGGTGGAGGTATTGGAGATATGTTAATGGGTGATTCTTTTCCTTCTTTTTATTCTCTTTCTTTTTGCACATCTGTCAGTCACTCTCACTGACACGCACACGCACACATTCACACATGCATTGACATGGACTTGCACCCACATACACACTGACCCACACCCAAGCACACTGATGCACACACACACACACACACATGCTGATAAGGCCAATTGACAGGCTTGTCTTCCAATTTGGTGAGGAACAGGTCAGTGAAAGCAGCAGGAAAAGGGAGATCCAGGCTGGTGGGGGTGGCTGGTGGTGTGGACTGCAATCTCAGTAGAGAGTAGTGTATCGGGGAGTGCGGGGTGTCAATCCCAGAGGTTTTATTGAGGGAGAGCAATCCTAAGGGTGGCGAAGAGGGTTTTCCTATCCCAGGGTTGGGGGTTGTTGGGGGGTGGGGAGCAGTGGTGGTGGGGTCAGGGGGTCAAGGGATGTTGTCTAACAGGTATAGGGAGTGATATCAGTCTCCGGTCTCTGATTCCCTATCCAGTCTATGGCACTGATAAATAGGGGCTGTATTTTCCATTGTAATTGGAGTTTTTCCCCAAAAAAACCGACTGGAGTCAGAGATCAGCAGCAGTAGGCAGATTTTTCTGTTTTTATTATTATATTATTTAAAATACATGCTAAAAATTTGCTGGAAAATAGAACTGCTTCAGCAGTGATTAAGTCCTTGTTCTTGCCAAGCTCCAGCAGAATAGTGTTGGGGGCCAGAGAGAATTGGGGAACTGATAAAGCTGCTGCTTTTACTTTGATGTGCTAGCTTGAGGGGAACAGAACTGCAACAAACCCCAGCATCACCCAGCCTCATTTCCTTTCCTACGGGCTACTGCCTGTCTGTTAGAGTCAGCCAGCATCGGAGCTGATGAGTCAAGGAGCAGAAAACCAGGTCCACACTGCATTCGGAGAGTGACACATGCTTGACCTGTCTTTCTAGGTACCAATTGCTTTTGCTCAACTTCCATTTCTCTTCTAAGGTTTGCATTTCAAGTTAACTCTCCCTATTACCCCACAGGCAAACCTCACATTTACTGTATCGCTGTTTGGTTACATCAGTACCAATAAAAATTCTCTCAGGATTTAGGTTTCATTATGTGCTTGTTTTTAAGCTTCAGTGCAGTACTGAGGGAGTGCTACATTGTCTGAGGGGCCATCTTTCAGAAGTGACATAAGAATGAGGCCCCGTCTGCTCTCTCAAATGGGTGGAAAAGGTCCTGTGTTACTCTTGGAAGAAGATAAATATTTATCCTCAATCAGCACCACCAAAGATAAAGCTTAACTTGTCATTTCTTTCATTGCTGTTTGTGGGATCCTGCTGTGCACAGATTGGAGGCTGTGTTTTCTACATTACAACTGTGCTAAAGTCACAATTTATCACCTACCTTGACATGTCCAGTAGACACTCGATGTCACCTGCCCAGTGTATCCACTGTGACAAGAAATCGCTTGTCCTAATGTTAATTTATTCAAAGGCCGGTTACTCGATCTATGATACTGATCGTAAGACTCCTTCTGTTGCCCATAGTCCTTATTTTGTCAATACATCTCATCGACTAGCATGGATTGGCATCATTCCAGTGTAGGAGAATGTACAACCCCTGTCTTGCTCATCCATTTATGAAATGTGTTTCTAATGGATGGTGACGTGTACAAGATTGCTGACACATGCAGCCTTTCCAAGCTCTGAGTAAAAGTGCGAGACTTGAAATTTGACAATTTGCCCATTTATGAAGTCTGCAGACTGATGTCACACTTTGAAAATGCCACAGAGTATTAACTGAAATTTCCAGTCCCAGGTTAACTCTTTCACACATTGTTTGGTTCGTCAGTGTTCTGCACCATGAGATATTGAGCTACACAGGTTAGGAATGGTGCCAGGTTCTACTGCTGAACTCACTGCCTATCGCTGCTAGCCTGGGCTAGCGAGGGAGGATTAATAAGAACAGTCAGCCCTCCTTTTGCTTGCCATCCAAGTAGACTCTGCAGGAGTGTATGTGGGCGTGGATCTCATGGGACAGTCAGCACTGAGCTCGGTGTTGACCTCTCCTCAACCAGAAGGATTGGAACCAATCATGCCTCAGAGCCAGAGCAAGAATGCCTCATGAATGCCACAGTAATGGGCAGCTTGTGGTGCTGGTCCAGGCCATTTTGAAAGTGAGCTTAAATTCTTGGCAGGGTTAAAAAGCAACTGAGAGGTAATTTAAAAGGAAAAATGACTTGGTGAAAGAAGGAGTGGATAATCTCACCTCTGGTCTGTATTTTTCTGCTCTGGTACGAGCTCGTGATCTACAAATGTGATTTGTGAGGCTGGCAATGTAGGAACAGCAAACTCTCACCGTTCTACACAGGAATGAAGTCTGGGTTGCTCTCCTTTATATCAGATGTTGTCAAGGGAGGAAAGGCAAAACCGATTGCTTCAGATCTCCTGGGATTTGAAGGAGCTTCTTCTGTTGTTGTGCAATGATAAGGTCGAGAGACATCCAGGTATTTTTCTCTCCCAGTGGAGTTGACTTCTAATTCAGTTTAGAAGCACAGGTGCAAGTCGCAGATTGTCAATTCATATGGGCCTCGATCTGGTTCCAATCTGGTACCAGGTGTTAACTCTTTCAAGGCAGGTGCAGCCCTTCTCCTACAAAAAAAATGGAACAGCGCTGAGTAAATGGAAATGTTGGCGGTAATGTTTTGACATTTTTCTTGGGAAGGGTGTCAAGGAACACAGAGCAAAGGTGAGTAAAGGTACAAATCAGCCATGATCTAACTGAAAGGTGAAACAGGCTTGAGATGCTGAAAAGCAGGCTCCTGGTGCTATATAACGCAAGAGAAGATTAGATAACTAGTTTGGAAAGGGAGATAAGGAAAATATGAGAACAAGACAGATTAGAACTGCTAGTCATGTAGAGCACAGACACGAACACAGATTGGTTGATATGTCTTGTAGTTTCAATGTAATTCTGAAACAGGATTGTGATGCCCCCTCACAGCTAAATGCATAGCCTCCTGCTGCTCATTATACAAGCTCACAATAAGAATACTCACCTGGGTAAGAGCCTGCCAGCCTTTAGCAGAAAAATGGAGGAATAAAGCTGAAAAAAAGGAACTGGTGATCTGAGTTGCTGCTAACCTAAATGGTTTAACACGGGGCATCAGCCTGACTTGGTGGGTAACACTCTCACCCTGGAGTCAGAAGATTGTAGATTCAAATCTCACTCTTAGAGACATTACCAAGACATTCCAATGCAGTACTGAGGGAGACCTGCACTGTTTGAAGTGCTGTCTTTCAGGTGAACCATTAAACCCTATCTCCTCCGTCAGATGGATGTAAAAGATCCCATGTACCATTTCAAAGAAGAGCAAGGAGGTTCTCCTGGGTCTTTGAGTTAGCATTTTCTCTCAGCTAACATCATTATCAGCTAACTGTTCGTGGGATCTTTCTGTGTTTAAATTGGCTGCCGTGTCTCCTATATTACAACAGTAACTACACCACAAACAAAACTTTGTTGGCTGTAAAGCGTTTTGGGACATCCTGAGGTTATGAAATATAAAGGCTCATCTTTCTTTTCATCCCACAATAAAAACCATCTGGTTTCCAGGAACATTGCATCACTTTCCACTTCACTCACCTGGCAGACCAAGTCTCAAGGCATACACATGTGTTGATAATAATTCATCAGTACACTCGAGCTATGCTTGTGTGGAGCTGAAAATGGAAGAGCAGCCTTCAGAAATAATCACTGCAGTCTCACTCTTCCATAATTAAAGTAGAAAACCAATTTGTTCAAACTTTACAGATAACCCTTTTACTCATCTCTTTCGACTGAATATGTTGCTGTCCTCTCAGGAAAGACTGCCTCAGATTCCAATGTCTGTCATTTAACTCAGCCGGTAGTAGGAAAATAACAGAGTGATGGTAAAGGCCATTAAAAACAGTACAGATATTCCTCCAAACCCCAGTAAACATTCATTTCACAGGAATGTTACAAGTTTTGTCATTGCCTCAGAGCAGAGCCGCACTGACACTTTTGAACCCACTTAACTAGGTGTATTCACCTGGTATCTCAGTTAATAGCAGAGCCTGTTGACCATTTTAACTATTGAAAAGACAAATGATCTTTTTTACCGTTTTCCTTTGCCCACGAAACTGGCTTATGTGGAAGTAAAGTTTCAAATGGTCAAGCCTCATATGCGAGGTCAAACGCAGAATGTCAACAATGGGAGTGCATCACATCCAACTCTGGCCCTGACCCTGGTCTCCTGCAAAGTTCACTTTCTTCACAAGAAAGATAGCTTCTTGAAATTAGCCAAGTCCTTTTTCATCCTGAACTCAGTGATACTAAGTCATCGTTTGGTTCCGAAACTGAAACCAGCTGACCCTGCACAGCATGAGAAACTAAAGCTGTGACCTGCAACTCTCGCTGGTTAAATGTTCTTTTTTTAAATTTGTCCACGGGATGTGGATGCCACTGGTAAGGCCAGCATTTATTGCCCTTGAGAAGGTGGTGGTGAGCTGCCTTCTTGAACCACTGCAGTCCATGTGGTGTAGGGACACCCACAGTGCTGTTAGGGAGGGAGTTCCAGGGCTTTGACCCAGTGACAGTGAAGGAACGGCGACATATTTCCAAGTCAGAGTGACTTGGAGGGGAACTTCCAGGTGGTGGTGTTCCCATCTATCTGCTGCCCTTCTCCTTCTAGATGGTAGTGGTCGTGGGTGGGGTTGGAAGGTGCTGACGAAGGAGCCTTGTTGAATTTATCCTAGATGGCGTGAATGTTTGTGGATGTGGTGCGAATCAAGCGGGGCTGCTTTGCACTGGACGATGTCAAGCTCCTTGAGTGTCGTGGGAGCTGCACTCATCCAGGCACGTGGGTATTCCATCACATTCCTGACTTGTGCCTTATAGATGGTGGATAGGTTTTGGGGAATTGGGTGGTGAGCTACCCGTTGCATGATTCCCAGCCTCTGACCTGCTCTTGTAGCCACAGTATTTATATGGCTAGACCAGTTCAGTTTTTGGTCAACGGTAACCCCCAGGATGTTGATAGTCGGGGATTCAGTGTTGGTAATGCCATTGAATGTTATGGGTTTGGATGGTTGGATTCTCTTGTTGGAGATGGCCATTGCCTGGCACTTGTGCGGCACGATTGTTACTTGCCGCTTGTTCGCCCAAGTCTGGATATTGTCCAGGTCTTTCTGCATTTGGACATGGACCGAGATCAATGACTGAAGTTGGATTGATTTTGGTTTTGGATTGAAGGCGGCAGAGGCAGATATAAACAACAAAACTCATCATCGCCTCCAGTGCACCAGCTCAGCCTTCAGCCGACTCAGGAAAAGAGTATTTGAGGACCAGGATCTCAAACCGATGACTAATGTCATGGTTTACTGGGCAGCAGTGATTCCCTGTACTCCTATCTGCTTGGACAGCCTACAGCACGCACCTCAAAGCACTGGAGCAGTCCCACCAGCGGCACCTCCACAAGACCTTACAGATCTACTGTCAAGAAAGGCGGTCCAACAGCAGAGTCCTCCTCAAGCCAACTTAGCCCAGCATAGGGGTGCTAATCACTCAAAACCAGCTCCACTGGGCAATAAATGTCATTCATATGCCTGACACCAGACTGCTGAAGCAATGGTTCTACTCAGAACTCAGTCACGGGCAGGAGATTCCCAGAAGGACAGCAGAAATGCTTTAGGGATGTACTCGAAGCATCGCTGAAGAAGTCAAACATCCCCGTCGCCTTACGGAAGACCCTGGCATGTGACTGACCAAAATGGGGAAGCTTCATTCGGGAAGGCACTGAACACATTGCCTCTGCAGGTCCCTGGCCAAGTCTCTCAAAGTCAAGGTGTCAAAGAATGCACTTCCAAAACCCATCTATGCAACCCTTCAAGCACCACCTGCTCCACATGTGGCTGAGCCTGCAGATCACACATTGGACTTAACAGCCATCAATCCGGAGTGGAAGCAAGTCATCCTCAATCCGGATGGACTGCCTAAGAAGAAAAGGATGGGGATATTCATGGAGACTCCACCCCCCCATTACTTGTTTAAATGTCCACCATCATTCAAGATTAGATGTGGCAGAGCTTTGAATGGATCCATTAGGTGTAGGATCACTTTGCTCTGTCTATAGCTGCTTCGAATGTTAATGCATCCTGTACTGTGACAGAACTACCCCGCATCTTTACGATTAATTAAGTTACACCAGGTCCCACTCGGGTGGAGCTGCTGAAAAGCTGGGAAGGGAACCAAGGTGTTGATGCATCTTCATTTTAACAAAACTGCTATTTTCCATGGAGAAACAAAACCTCAAAAATGTAAGAGAAGAAATGTTGCAAAGTGCAGGAGAGAAGCTGGGTGAGTTAGCGGAGGAGATAGTGCAATGTCTCTTTATTTCAACACAGTGAAGATGCAGGGAGAAAGCTTGTGCAGCGATATGTCTTCCAATCTGATTTAAGTGAAAACAAACTACATGAAACACATTTGCCAAAATTCTTTGAGGACAGCGCAGGTCTAATTGCTGTTCAGAAGCAATCAAGCTTTGGGCAAAATGTTGAACTATGATTTCACAGCGACTGACAAGTCTGGGAACATGGAATAATGCAAAGAAGATAACAAATTCATAGCAACATAACTGGGCCATTGCAGTTAGGAACCAAAGAGACGCTGAACACAGATTTGCTGACCCCATCCATTATTAGCTTATACCAATGAAGATTAACCCCAAGAAGGTCTTAAATAGGAACTCCGCAAAAGCTCCAAAATTCTAAAGCTACGAAGTCTCAAAAGGGGGAGAAAAAAAGAGTATTTTTTTTTATTCATTCACGGGATGTGGGCTTCGCTGGCTGGGCCAGCATTTATTGCCCATCCCTAGTTGCCCTTGAGAAGGTGGTGGTGAGCTGCCTTCTTGAACCGCTGCAGTCCATGTGGTGTATGTACACCCACAGTGCTGTTAGGGAGGGAGTTCCAGGGCTTTGACCCAGCAACAGTGAAGGAATGGGGATGTCAGGATGGTGAGTGACCTGGAGGGGAACATCCAGGTGGTGGTGTTCCCATCTATCTGCTGCCCTTGTCCTTCCAGGTGGTAGAGGTCACGGGTTTGAAAGGTACTGTCTAAAGAGCCTTGGTGAATTCCTGTAGTGCATCTTGTAGATGGTAGACACTGCTGCTCCTGTGCGTCGATGGTGGAGGGAGTGAATGTTTGTGGATGTCGTGCCAATCAAGCTGGAGGGTGTCCAGCTTCTTGAGTGTTGTATAAGTTGCAGTCATCCAGGCAAGTGGGGAGTATTCCATCACACTCCTGACTTGTGCCTTGTAGATGGTGGACAGGCTTTGGGGAGTCAGGAGGCGAGTTACTCGTTGCACGATTCCTAGCCTCTGACCTGCTCTTATAGCCACATTACTTATATGGCAAGTCCAGCTCAGTTTCTGGTCAATGGTAACCCCCAGGTTGTTGATAGTGGGGTATTCAGTGATGGTAACGCCATTGAACATCAAGGGGCGATAGCTGGATTCTCTCTTGTTGAAGATAGTCATTGCCTGACACTTGTGTAGCGTGAATGTTACTTGCCATTTGTCAGCCCAAGCCTGGATATTGTCCAGGTCTTGCTGCATTTGGACATGGACTGTTTCAGTGTCTGAGGGGTCGCGAATGGTGCTGAACATTGTGCAATCATCAGCGAACATCCCCACTTCTGACCTTATAATGGAAGGAAAGTCATTGATGAAGCAGCTAAAGATGGTTGAGCCTAGGACACTATCCTGAGGAACTCCTGCAGTGATGTCCTGGAACTGAGATGACAGACCTCCAACAACCACAACCATCTTCCTTTGTGCTAGGTATGACTCCAACCAGCAGAGAGCTTTCCCCCTGACTCCAGTTATGCTAGGGCTCCTTGATGCCACACTTGGTCAAATGCTGCCTTGATGTCAAGGGCAGTCACTCTCACCTCATCTCGGGAGTTCAGCTCTTTCGTCCATGTTTGAACCAAGGCTGTAATAAGGTCAGGAGCTGAGTGGCCCTGGCGGAACCCAAGCTGGGAATCAGTGAGCAGGTTATTGCTAAGCAAGTGCCTCTTGACAGTACTGTTGATGACCCCTTCCATTACTTTACTAATGATCGAGAATAGACCTGTAGTAGATCTGCTGGGCCTAATACATCTTGTTTCCAACAGAGCTCAAAGTGATTGTCAGCTGCGGCTCAGTTGGTAACACCTTGGGCTTTATATCAGTAGGGTGTGGATTCAAGTCCCACTCCGTGATTTGAGCACAGAGATCCTGAGCTGACAACCCCATTGCTGCATTGTCTTTGGATGAAATGTTAAAGTGAGGCCCTGTCTATCATCTCAGGTGGACATAAAAGATCCCATGATTACTATTTTGGAGGAGAGCAGGGGGGTGCTTTCCTCAGTGTCCTGGCCAATATTGGTCCCTGAATCAAAATTACAAACACATATGAACTGGTCATTATCACATTGCTGTTTGTGGTAACTTGATGTAACTTGGTAAGTTGGCTGCTATGTTTCCTACATTATAATAGTGATTACACTTCAACAAATTTACTTAATTGGCTGTAAGGCTCTTTGGGACATCCTGTGGTCATGAAAGGTATGAAATAAATGCAAGTCTTTCTTTCCTCATAGATCAATTCTACATGAATCCTCAATATATACTCACCAGATTGTAGAATAGTCAGAATGTGTTTTTTAAGCTTGACTTCATATATAAGCTGTTACACTTTGGTTACCTTTGCCATTTGCAAGTTCAGTGTGTATAGATACACTCACTGTTTGCTCTCAACAGAAACTTACATTTCTATAACAACTTTTACATAAGGCACTTCACAGAATGATAATCAAATGGTACATGCTGAGGAAAAGAAGGATGTTCAAAGATCTAGGTTTTAAAAATAGTCTTTCAGAAGGATAAGGAATTGGAGAGTAAGGGATTAAAATAAGATATTTGTGCAAGGACACAGCTTACCTTCCACTGTGCACCTGAAACTGCTCTACAGAAAGTTGGACTTATTATCTTCAAGGCAGCAAACCTTCTCTAAATCAAACTTGAGTATGGGCATGGGGCCATTTGCCATTATGCTTGCAACAGCTGTAGCTTTCTACAAGCGCAATAAAATCTGTCAGGACTATTGAGGAAGAGACAGGGAAACCCAATTTATCACTCACGCGGCTGAACTGAAACTATTATTGGAGGCACATTAAACGTCTTCCACCGTTAAAAAGATGATTCATATAACACTGCTTCCAGAGGCCTATGTCTCTCCAACAATAACAGTTTACTGACTAAAAAAAACCCACACACAATAGTTTATGAAGCTTTCAGCTCCTTTATCATATCCAACGAAGTGTTAAACTATACTGGGCACCGCAGTTAAATTCACTAGCACATTGTGAAATAGAGTTCAACAACGACAATGGAAAACATGTACTGTGTCATGTATAAAAATCTTTTGTCAAATAGGGCATGAATCATTACTAAATTTATACCTAGATTCTTGCTAGAAGCAAGAGGCAGAATATTTCCTTTTTAAACAAGCTTACAAACTATCAGTCCTGATTGGACACATACAACTTACAATGCACAGTCTAATAAATTACAGGAATGACTCCCATCTTCTCCCTCCTCTCCTGATGATGGTATTTTATATTGGGTTCAGTTCCCAGAGTTCTGACTGCTCTTCAGTACCTCACCCAACTGGACACACAGAAACTTAGACATGTGAGTGATGACAGGTTATTTATTCCTGGAGACATCAATATTGAGCCCACCCCATTATAGAAACATAGAAAATAGGAGCAGGAGTCGGTCATTTGGCCCTCCGAGCCTGTTCCGCCATTCAATATGATCATGGCTGAACCTCTATCTCAACGCCATACTCCCACTCTTTCCCATATACTCCTTGACACTTTTAGGAGTCTAGAAATCTTTCTATTTCCTTCTTAAATATATTCAGTGACTTGGTCTCCACAGGATCACCACCCTCTGAGTGAAGAAGTTTCTCCTCACCTCAGTCCTAAATGGCCTACCCTGTATCCTGAGACTGTGGCCTCTTGTTCTAGACGCCCCCAGCCAGAGGAAACATCATCCCTGCATCCAGTCTGTCCAGCCCTGTCAGAATTTTATACATTTCAATCAGATCCCATTGCATTCTTCTAAACTCCAGTGAATACAGGTCTAGTCAACCCAATCTCTCCCCATACGTCAATCCTGCCATCCCAGGAATCAGTCAGGTGAACAAGCCCTGGGTATGCCCGAGGGTGGAAATTCTGGCTGATTTTTTTTCCTCCCTTAGCCCAAGGGCATTCTGATTAGTTGCAGCACAAGATTAATGAGCTTAATAGAGACCTGTAGAAATCAATAGCACAGAAGGAATGCTGGTTAACATTCCCAGGGGCACTGGGAGCAATTAAAGCACATCTATTGCTCTCACCCTTCTGACAGTTAGTTCAGAACATGGGTTGAATATATCTCTGTATGTAATGCATGTTGGATAATAAACCAACCCAACAGACATTTTGCTCTGAAATCCTCAGTACAATGGGAGCTGCCAGTCTGGACCTTACACTTTCCATCTTGTTGCGTGATTGACTTGGGATGGTTTAGATGCAAATTGTTGTTGTTCTCACAGATTATCTTTACAATATAAAGATTGCAATATAAACACCTTTGGTGGCTGCTTTATCGAACATCTGTTGTGCTAATCAACACCCCAAGTTCTTTGTGCCTTTACCATTTCACCTTCAACCACTCCGTTTGCACTTTGACCTTTCTGCCTTTTTCCTCTAATACTATAAAATGCTTTATTTTAAAGAAGTTTTATTCATCTTTTTCTTCCTCATCCTTTGGGAATTATTACACTGTCTTATAAAATATTCAACTATGTGCAGGCTTTTAAACCATTAGCAACTTCCCACTTGACAAGTATTTTGTGAAAATGTGACCTTTGACCTTTACCATTTGTCTCCTCACCTCCCCCCCCACCCACACATACACTCCTTCCCCTCCCCCCCACCTCTGGTCAGGTTTTTGTTTGTACCAAGGGTTCATCGCTCTTTTCCCTTTCAATTCCGATGAGGATCTCTTCTCTACCCAAACATTAATTTGCCTTTGTTCTTTTCAACAGTGGAGGGCCTGCTCTGTATCTCTAGCATTTTCTATCTTCGATGACTATTGGGCCTTTAGATCCACAAACCCATTCCCATCATAAACCAGTGCATGTACAATCTTCCCGCTGTGCACTCTAATCCAACTGGTTCCATCTCTTACAGGAAGGTTTTGCAAATCCTGTCCTGCAAACAAAGGAAATTCAACCAAGATATCTATCTAATCTTCTGTCTCATTAACTCAGAAGCCACCTTCTCCACCCAACATTCAATTGACTGCCAGTTTCATTCATCCAGCTGTTTTATTTTAAACCTTGCTATGCCACTGTCAGGTTGATCCGTGAGGTCAAAACCCAGGTGTTGACTAGGAGTTCAGTCATTTCCTTCGGCCGCTTCTCGGCCTTTGGGCTAAGATCAAGTGTAGTACCTGTTCTTATCAGTTTAATATCTGATACATCTGGGAAGAGTGCCCTCTGCAGTCACCATCACTGTGAAGCAGTCTGGGGTGAGTGTCCTCTGCAGTCACCGTCGCCGTGAAGTAGTCTGGGGAGAGCGTCCTCTGCAGTCACCATTGCCGTGAAGTAGTCTGGGGACTGCGTCCTCTGCAGTCACCATTGCTGTGAAGTAGTCTGGGAAGAGCGTCCTCTGCAGTCACCGTCACCGTGAAGCAGTCTGGGGTGAGCGTCCTCTGCAGTCACCGTCGCCCTGAAGCAGTCTGGGAAGAGTGTCCTCTGCAGTCACCGTCGCCGGGAGAAAGTCTGGGAAGAGTGTCCTCTGCAGTCACCATCGCTGGGAAGCAGTCTGGGAAGAGTGCCCTCTGCAGTCACCGTCACCCTGAAGCAGTCTGGGAAGAGTGTCCTGTGCAGTCACCATCACTGGGAAGCAGTCTGGGAAGAGTGTCCTCTGCAGTCACCGTCAGCGGGAAGCAGTCTGGGAAGAGCGTCCTCTGCAGTCACCGTCACTGTGAAGCAATCTGGGAAAAGTGTCCTCTGCAGTCACCATCGCCGGGAAGCAGTCTGGGATGAGCGTCCTCTGCAGTCACCGTCAGCGGGAAGCAGTCTGGGAAGAGCGTCCTCTGCAGTCACCGTCACTGTGAAGCAATCTGGGAAGAGTGTCCTCTGCAGTCACCATCGCCGGGAAGCAGTCTGGGATGAGCGTCCTCTGCAGTCACCGTCACCGTGAAGCAGTCTGGGAAGAGTGTCCTCTGCAGTCACCATCGCCGGGAAGCAGTCTGGGAAGAGTGTCCTCTGCAGTCACCGTCACCGTGAAGCAGTCTGGGAAGAGTGTCCTCTGCAGTCACCATTGCCGGGAAGCAGTCTGGGAAGAGCGTCCTCTGCAGTCACCGTCGCCGTGAAGCAGTCTGGGAAGAGTGTCCTCTGCAGTCACCATCGCTGGGAAGCAGTCTGGGAAGAGTGCCCTCTGCAGTCACCATCACCCTGAAGCAATCTGGGAAGAGTGTCCTCTGCAGTCACCATTGCCGGGAAGCAGTCTGGGAAGAGCGTCCTCTGCAGTCACCGTCACTGTGAAGCAATCTGGGAAAAGTGTCCTCTGCAGTCACCGTCACCGGGAAGCAGTCTGGGAAGAGCGTCCTCTGCAGTCACCGTCGCCGTGAAGCAGTCTGGGAAGAGTGTCCTCTGCAGTCACCATCGCTGGGAAGCAGTCTGGGAAGAGTGTCCTCTGCAGTCACCATCGCTGGGAAGCAGTCTGGGAAGAGTGTCCTCTGCAGTCACCGTCACCGTGAAGCAGTCTGGGAAGAGTGTCCTCTGCAGTCACCGTCGCCGGGAAGCAGTCTGGGAAGAGCGTCCTCTGCAGTCACCGTTGCCGAGTGAAAAAAAACAAAGAGTGACATCACAGGAAAACTGTAAGTTCATTGGTTGGTACGTAACTGCTAGTTTTAACTACCTATTCTAAGTTGATTTCAGATTAAAGGTGACTACTGGGGCCCAGGCTCGGAGGCCTAACACTTCAGCTTCAACTCAGCAGAGAGAGCAAGTTCCAGTTGATTTTAAAAAGTGTATTTTGAATCTCTATTCTAACTTACTTTCAGATTAAAGGTAAAAAGGAGAAATGTTTTACAGATTGATAAACTAAAGACCAGTAGGAAATTTAAAAACAAATTGAAAAAATAATTAAATAAAATAGAGGTGCAGGGCCAGGCGATGTGTTGTAGCTGCATGACTTGGAAGCTGGTGGACCCCATTGTGGTTCCTAGTGACCACATCTGTAGCAAATGTTGGTTGTTCGAGGAACTCCGGCTCAGAGTTGATGAGCTGGAGTCTGAGCTTCAGACCCAGCGACACATCAGGGAGGGGGAGAGTTACCTGGACGCTGTGTTTCAGGAGACAGTCGCACCCCTTAGATTAACTACCTTAAATTCAACCAGTGGTCAGGGACAGGAGGGTGTGACTATGAGTGAGGCAGGTAGAGGGATCCAGGAAGTAGCACTGCAGGAGCCTCAGCCCTTGTCCTTATCCAACAGGCTCGAGATTCTTGCTCCCTGTGTGGACAAGAGCGGGGACTGTAGGGAGGATGAGCAAACTGACCATAGCACCGTGGCACAGGGAGCCATTTAAGTGGGGGGAGAAAAGAGAAATGTAGTTGTAATCGGGGATAATATAGTTAGGGGAATTATACTGTTCCCCGTAACCAGGATCAAGAGTCCCGAAGGCTGTGTTGCCTATCTGGTGCCAGGGTTAAGGATATCTCATCTGGGCTGCAGAGGAACTTGCAGTGGGAAGGGAAAGATCCAGTTGTCGTGGTCCACGTAGGTACCAACGATATAGGTAGAATGAGGAAAGAGGTTCTGCTGAGGGAATATGAGCAGCTAGTGGCTAAATTAAAAAGCAGAACCAAAAAGGTAATAACCTCCAGATTGCTATCTGAGCCACGAGCTAATTGGCACAGGGTCAATAAGATTAAAGAGGTAAATGCGTGGCTCATAGATTGGTGTGGGAGAAATGGGTTTGAATTCATGGGACATTGGCACCAGTACTGGGGAAAGAGGGAGCTATTCCGTTCGGACGGGCTTCACTTGAATCAGGCTGGGACCAGTGTCCTGGCGAATCACATAACTAGGGTTGTAGATAGGGCTGTAAACTAAATAGTGAGGAGGTGGGGGGGGGGGGTGTGTTCAGTTGCATGGAAATATAAAAAATCAAAGTTTAAGGAGAGGGTAAGAGTGCAGGTTAGTGACGAGGCTGATTGTTAACAAAAAGTGAAAGGAAGGGACAGAATGTGTGAACGCCATAATGCACCAAAGAATCATATAAGAGTAGGGAAAAATGACAATAGGGCAAACTTAAAGACTTCATATCTGAATGCATGTAGCATTCAGAATAAAACTAATGAGTTAACAGTACAAATAGGGATAAATAGGTATGATTTGATGGCTATTACTGAGACGTGGTTACAGGGAGAACAGGTTTGGGAGTTGAATATCCAAGGGTACTCAGTGTTTCGGAAGGATAGGCAGGAAGGAAAAGGAGGTGGTGTAGCTTTGTTAGTAAAGGAAGAGATCAGTGCTATAGTGAGGAATGATATAGGCACAGGAGAGCAAAACGTAGAGTCGGTCTGGGGAGAAATAAGAAATAGCAAGGGAAAGAAGTCCCTGGTGGGAGTAATCTATAGGTCCCCAAACAGTAGTTCAGCAGTAGGGCACAGTATAAACCAGGAAATACTGGGAGCATGTAAGATAGGCACGACAATAATCATGGGTGACTTTAATATGCATATAGACTGGACTAATCAAATTGGCATGGGTAGCCTCGAGGGAGAGTTCATAGAGTGTATTGGAGATTGTTTCTTGGAGCAATATGTTGTGGAACCAACCAGGGAGCAGGCTATTCTGGATTTGGTTTTTGTGTAATGAGGCAGGATTAATTAATGATTTCATTGTAAAGGATCGTCTAGGGAAGAGTGATCATAGCATGCTAGAATCTCAAGTTCAGTTTGAGAGCGAGAAACTTGACTCCCACACTAGTGTTCTGGAGTTAAACAAAGGTAACCACATAGGCATGAAGGAAGATTTTGACCTAGTGGGCTGGGCAGGAAGACTACAAGGTAGGACAGTTGATGAACAGTGGCAGATATTTAAGGAGATATTCAATTCATCCCCAAGTAAAATATATTCCAAAGAGGAAGAAAAATGGTAAGAGGGGGGAAAACACATCCATGGCTAAGCAAGGAAGTTAAAGATAACATAAAGGCAAAAACTAAGGCATACCAAATTGCAAAGGTCAGTGGCAGCTGGAAGATTTTTAAACTTTTAAAAATCAACAAAGGGTTACTGAAAAAATAACAAAAAGAGCAAAGGTAAATTATGGAAAAAACTAGCGCAAAATGTAAAAACTGATTGCAAAAGCTTCTACAAGTATATAAAATGAAAGAGAGTAGCTAAAGTGAATGTTGGTCCCTTGGACGATGAGACTGGGGAGTTAATAGTGGGGAACACAGAAGTGGCAGAGATGCTTAATCATTATTTTGCCTCAGTTTTCACGGTGGAGGACACTAGTACCACCCCAATAGTAACAGGTAGTGCAGAGGGTACAGAGAACAAGGAACTTAGAACAATCACCATCACTAGAGAAAAAGTACTGAGCAAACTATTGGGATTAAAGGGTGACAAGTCCCCAGGACCTGATGGCCTACATCCCAGGGTCTTAAAGGAAGTGGCAGCGGAGATAGTGGATGCATTGGCTATAATATTCCAAAATTCCCTGGGTTCTGGAAAGGTTCCAGTGGATCGGAAAAATGCTAATATAACACCCTTATTCAAAAAGGTGGGGGAGGCAGAAAGTAGGAAACTATAGACTAGTTAGTTTAACATCTGTTTTTGGGAAATTGTTGGAATTCATTATTAAGGAAGTATTAATGGGACATTTGGAAAGTCAAAATGCAATCCATCAGAGTCAGCATGGTTTTATGAAGAGTAAATCATGTTTGACTAATTTTCTAGAGTTCTTTGAAGACATGACAAGCAAAGTGGATAATGGGGATCCTGTAGATGTAGTATATCTGGACTTCCAGAAGACCTTTGATAAGGTGCTGCACAAAAGATTAATACACAAGATAAGATCACACAGAGTTAGGCATATTATATTAGCTCGGATAGAGGATTGGCTAACCAACAGAAAGCAGAGAGTCGGAATAAATGGGTCTTTTTCTGGATGGCAAGCTGTAACTAGTGGGGTGCCACAGGGTTCGGTCCTTGGGCCCCAACTATTTACAATCTATATTAATGACTTGGATTCAGGGATAGAAGGTACTATAGCTAAATTTGCAGATGACATCAATATAGGTGGGAAAGTAAGTTGCAATGAAGAAATAAGAAATTTACAAATGGATATGGACAGGTTAGGTGAATGGGCTAAAATTTGGCAGATGGAGTTTAACGTGGATAAGTGTGAGGTTATCCATTTTGGTCGGAAGAATAAAAAGGCAACTTATTATTTAAATGGAGAGAAACTTCAGAATGCTTCAGTGCAGAGGGATCTGGGCGTCCTCGTGCATGAATCGCTGAAAGCTAGTATGCAGGTACAGCAGGTAATAAGGAAGGCAAATGGAATTTTGGCATTTATTGCTAAAGGAATAGAGTATAAAAATAGGGAAATGTTGTTGCAACTGTACAAGGCATTGGTGAGACCGCACCTGGAGTACTGTGCACAGTTTTGGTCCCCTTACTTGAGGAAGGATGTAGTTGCATTGGAGGCGGTTCAGAGGAGGTTCACTAGATTGATTCCAGAGATGTGGGGCTTGTCTTATGAGGAGAGATTGAGCAGTTTAGACCTATGCTGTCTAGAGTTTAAAAGGATGAGAGGAGATCTAATTGAGGTATATAAGATGCTAAAGGGGATGGTCAAAGTAGACATGGAGCGGATGTTTCCCCTTGTGGGGCATTCTAGAACAACAGGCCATAGTTTTAGGCTAAGGGGTGATAGATTTAAATCAGAGATGAGGAGGAATTACTTTTCTCAAAGGGTCGTGAATCTGTGGAATTCACTACCTCAGAGTGCAGTGGATGCCGGGATGCTGAATAAGTTTAAGGAGGAGATAGACAGATTTTTATTTAGAAACGGGTTGAAAAGTTACGGGGGGAGGGCGGGAAATTGGAGTTGAGGCCGAAATGAGATCAGCCATGATCATATTGAATGGCGAGGCAGGCTCGAGGGGCTGAATTGCCTATTCCTGTTCCTAGTTCTTATGTTCTTATGTTCCTGTTTAAATGGCAATTTTGTGCTGAGAATTTGTCAGGTCATATTAAAAATGTGGGGCACAATTTTGCCCTTGACAGGCGGGCGGGCTCCACCAGCTCGGTGGTGGGCAGGCAGCCAATCGCCGCCGCCAAAACGGGCCCCGCCGCCATTTTAAGCGGGCTGGCCAATTAAGGCCCCCCCAGCGGGCTGCCCGACGGGAAGCGCTATACACTCCCTGTGTGGGGGGAGGGGAGGGGAGGGGGATTCCCCAGCTGTCAGTGTGCGTTCTTTCACACATGCGCACATCTCCCTGAGACTAAGTGCTGCCTCAGGGAGATCGCTGAAAGACTGGCAAATATAACAAACAGAACAATAAAAAATACATTAACATGTCGCCCTCATGTGAAAATGTCACATGAGATGGGACGTGTTAATGAAATAAACAAAAACTTTATTAAACGCTTTTAAAACCGCGATCAAACCTCATCCCGCCACTGGATGAGGTTTGTAAAAAAAATCTCCTACCCGCCTGCCCACTGGGCCCAGGCGCCGAGCTGAAGTTCGCACGGGCCCCTCAAAATCCTCGACGATTGGCAAGTTAAGGGCCTTAACGAGGCCTTTAATTAATGGTGGGCGCGTGTCCCGCTGCTGAGCGCGCCGCCAACCGAAATATCGCGATGCCGCGTGCTGACGTCGGGCGCTTGCGCGACATTTTAAGCGCTGGCGTGCGGACTCCGCCACCCGCACACCAGCCAGAAGATTCTGCCCATGGTATGATTGATCTTCACAATCCTTTTCTTAGCAGCAGCTTGGCTGTGGATCAGCAGAGGATGTGAATGGCGCGATAGAAATGCTAATTCATTCTCTGCTTTTTATTTTTCCATGGACCTTGGCATTCCTCCTATTTGAAAAAAAGGAGCCAGAAAGTGGACATTCGGCCTGTCGAGCCTGTTCCACACCATTCAGGGAAATTACAACTGATCTGCACCCTAACTCCATCCATCCACCTTGACTTCATATTCCTTAATCCCCATGTCCTGCAAAAATCTAATGATCTCAAGTTTAAAAGTATGAGTTGAGCTGGCATCTACTGCTTCCTGCGGGAGAGAGTTCCACTTTCTCCCACCCTTTGTGTGAAGAAGTGTTTTCTAACTTCTATCCTGAACAGCCTGGCTCTGAGTTTAAGGTTATGTCCCCTTACCTCCTGGACTCCTCCACCAGTAGAACTAGTTTCTCTCTACCTACCCTATCAATTCATTTCAAAATCCTAAAATCTCAATCAAATTATCACCTAACCATCTATATTCCTAGTTTCTGTAACCACTCCTTATAATGTAACCCTTATAGAGTCCTGGAAACATTCTGATAAATCTACACTGGATTCCTTCCAAGGCCAATGTAACCGTTCTAATAGCATTATATGCTTTTATGTGCAAGTCTGGGCAGTGATTGTGGGCCGGCTGGTTGATCATAAATTCTGTCGCGATCAGAGATCCATTCTTACACTTCCCTGCAGGAGATCGCTGGATGTCAAGAGCAGAAACTCTCGAACATTTCCTCTCAGCTCTGCTGAGGTCGGTTGCAACATTTTACTGCCATGTTAGAGATCAGCAGAGGCTAGAAATCAAACCTGCGACTTACTGATTTACACAGCTCAGCAATACACAGAGGGAGGGAGGGATCCCACATTCACCAGGCCTCAATCCAAAGTTCGCAGCTTATTGTATGCTGAACTTGTTACTGCCTTGCTGAAACCTGCATGTCTCCAAGGACCAGTGTCTCATGTTTGCAGCTTACTGTAGAATTACAGCCAAACCACCAACTCCTCTGAGCATTGAGTGGCAAAATGAGAAAATCCCATTGACTCAGTGACAGATGTTAAATGTGTACAAGGGCATTTGGTACAAATCAAAAACACAAAAACACAATTCAGACACCACCAAAACCTGGAACAAACTGAAAAGTTTTACATCAAAAAGGCTGTTACTTTAGGCTCCCACGGACTTATTTTATTTGCTGAATAAATTTTTGTCCGCATCTCCTTCATTATCCTTGTGCATCCATCAGCAGATAGGGTTAGAAAGTGGCAGGCTGCTAATCCTCTCCTTATGCATCTGGAATCAGCTGTTGGGACTACAGCGGGTATGACCCACACTCTGATCTAGCCTCACTCTCCTGTAGACAAGGTATTTGAGAGGAAAAATATTGGGTCGTATAATGAGAAGGGTAGATGGAAAAGTTGCAAAGGAACATTGACAGATCGAGCAAACCAGAGATCGATAGAGGGAAGTAGGAGCTCACCCGCTTTGAGCTCAAGAAAGACAGACCAGATTTGTGTTATGCAAGTACACTAATGCTTATGGAACCAAGGTCCCCCTGTCCCTGTGTGGCATCTCAGCACAGCTGAGTTCAAAAATTGACCATGTGGAGTCGCCACACTATTGGCCTCTTATGCATCCTGACTAAGATTAGGTCTCTAAGAAAAGAGTATGGGTTAATTGTGGGTCCTTCCAGTCAGAGTCACTAAGCTCCGTTCCTCCTTTAGAGGGAAAAACTCCACCAATAAGTGTAGTATAAGGGGTTAATTCAAACTGTGATATGCTAATGAGATGCTATACATCATCACAGGAAGTGGTGCAATGTCTCATGATCTTACTCTCTCTTGTAGTCCTCATGGTGAGATGTAGCTCACAGTAAGATAAATAAAGTTATGTTTTCCTTACCTCAGCAGACTTTGTAAATATTCCCAGTTACCACACCAAGACCAAGAATAATAGAATAACCACAGAAGAAACAAGGCCAATTAAAAACAGAAAAATAAGAAGTGCAGCCCACAAAAAGTGGAACATCTTCATACCTAAAGTAGGGGTCAAAATGGTTCATTCTAAACTGTCTGGATGATTGGAACAATTGCCAAGAATTCCACAAAGATCGTCCCATTCAGGATAGCGGCCATTCTCTAACAAGTTCCTCTGTGTCCATTGGTGAAACTGTAAGCCCATTAGAAGTTGGGTTACTCACATCAGGCAAACTGACTGGCTGCCTCCAGGGCTCAATTCCTGTCAGACTGGTGCAGTCGAAGAATGTAAACTGTAATGAACGCTCTGGTATATTTATGGCAAACTAGGGACAGAGTGCTAATTACAGCACAAAGAGTAGTCAAGTGTTTTAATTAGCCCGAGGGCCCTCAATCTCTGATTAAACAGTGCTGCAACATTAATTCTAGCCATTACTCTGTGACAGGATGAGGCTGATGTGAAAGTTCAAATCTATTGTTTAGGCAGGAACAAGGGATCAAGCCTTCATTCTCCTACATTAAACTGATGAAATGAAAGGTCGTTTGTCTGTGGAGGGAGGCAGCAAACACTCAATCAGGAGGAGACCAGACAAGGGGTTTGAGTTCCACTATTGTCTCCCTCAGTGGCCAGCTCACTGTCTAGTCAAAAGGTCAACAACATTTTTTTTAAACTTGAAGAGCCTTTTCAAAAGGTTTGCATAAAATAAAAATGACTGGAGCCATAAGATGAAAATTTGACATTTCTAAACCAAGATTCTCTGGTAGAATGCATAATTTGCATATTTAATTAAACACATTGAATTTATGTGTCAATCGAGAAAAAAATTGGAATTGAGAATAGAGAATCTGAATTACCACTTTATTGTTGATAATTTTGGCAGTAAAGTCATCTTTAAAACAAACTTTAATTTAAGGTGTGTAGAATTATTGATTCTCATGATAGGACATAGCTTTTAATAGCACATTCAGGACAATTTCTCATCTCAGCTATATTGGAAACAATAATTGCCACAACCATAAAACCTACTCCTCATATCAAAGCATTATCTACAACCATGATGTACCTGTTCCGCTCAAACAGGTTTATATAGAGCACAGTGATGTTTTTTGTTAATCATTGGAAACTGTAAATTGCAGCATAATGAATAGCCTTTTATCTCCACAATAAAAACATGGCTCTTAAATGGTTAGGAGCCGCAAACAAGATGTTAAAGAGCCATAGGTGGCCCCGGTGTCACAAGTCGCAAATCTCTGGTCTAGACGTGTACATGCCTGAGGACCACTTGTAAAAGTTACCAACATCCAAACTACATCCCAGAAACTGCTCCATCGGGTTGGTATCTTAAAGGAAGGAAATTGTAGAAGAAAAGAGTTGGTGTAGGGTTGCCTCTTATCTTCAATTGCTTTGTAATAATATCTGTGTTGAACACAGATTTGTACCGGCTGGCTTCCCAGTCAGATTGAATCTTTTTTATGAGGAATTCATGTATTAATGTAATTTAAGCATCAAAGTCCTGTCAAGCAGCGGAAAGCTTTTCTTTTGCTGAAATAGAAAACGTTGATTAATGCACACGATTCCTGTCAGCTCTCCCTGTTAAATGCACAGGATTATTTTCTGCTCCCTTCTTGGTGCTGGACATTTCACAGGAACAAGCAGCTTTCTAATGATTACTCATCACCTGTGGGCTGGGACAATGAGCATAAACACACTATTCAACCATGCCATGTGCCATCGTACCCTGATCAGAACTCCACACGCTCACGCTTCTCAACAAGGATCTATTGCATGGCAACCAGTGCAGGAATCCTTGATGATTTTTCCAACTCTTTCTTAGGGCCATTTGTAACACTTGCAGCACTGTTCAGAGATCTGCTAGTTTAGTCCAGATCAGACCAGGGAGGATCTGCTAACTTAGTCCAGATCAGACCAGGGAGGATCTGCTAACTTAGTCCAGATCAGACCAGGGAGGATCTGCTAGTCCAGATCAGATCAGACGCAGGGGAAACAACTTAGTCTTTCAGAATGTTTACAAAGATAGAGGATAAGAATTCCAAGAGTGGAATAATGGGCATGAGTAATCTTAGAATGATACAGCACAGAAAGAGACCATTTGGCCCATCATGCCAGTACTGGCTCTCGAAAAGACCTATCCAATTAGTGCCACTCCTGCTTTCCCCACAGCCCTGCAATTTTGTCCCCTTCAAATATTTATCTAATTCTAGTGAATCTGCTCCCCTGCAACCTCAAGCTCCATAGATCAGATCAATACTCAAAGGGACAGTGGGACCAGTAAATTTACCCACTGAGCTGAATAATCAATTGCTCATTTAACAAGGAGAAGGTTTTGTTCAAACAACTTTTCTATATCATTTCACTATTTTCTGCATCACTAAACTCAAGTCATGTGCTCCAAGCTCTGTCTGATTCGCTCGCAGCACCATCCTGACTCAGTCACAAAATATGCAATGGAGATAATGGAATAAATGTGTTAACCATAAAACACAGAGCAGAATATACTGAATTGTACATAGAATCACAGAATGGTTACAGCACAGAAGGAGGCCATTCAGCCCATCATGTCTGTAATGGTTCTCTGAATTATGTATTACAAGGTTGAGGACTAATCAAGATACCATCAAGGCATATGTGACTCATAAGCAAAAGTCTTGTTTTCATTCAAGAATATCTAAAATTTTTACAATGTGGTATTGGACCCAGTCTGACATTACATTTTATTATATAGATTGTACTTAATGCATGAGTTTAAAATTTAAAGAATAGGGTCAGCTTGGCTCATTCAGTGCCAGTCAAACCTAGCTCTCAGTCAGAAGCAATGTCCCCGTTAAATATTTTTCATTGAGCGAAGCCTGTTCACTTGAAGGTGTGGTACCTTAAAATATTTTGTATGACTGTGCACACACCTGTGCAGTACCTTCCAGGTTGCTGTGTGGCCGGACATGTGCGGCCTAGAGGAAACATTGGTCAGAAGATTGTGGATTCGCATCCCACTCCAGGATTGCGTTATCTAATCTAGGCACTGGGGTATTGTACATTCAGAGATAATATCCTCGTGCTGCTCTGGATTCTACTCCTCAGACCTCAGTTTAAAAGGACGTGAGGTCAAACCAAGATCCCAACTGTCCCCTCGGGCGGATGTAAAAAAGCCCAAAGCATGATTCAAAGAGGAAGAGGGTGTTTCTCCCTGGTATCCTCACAAATATTTGTCCCTCAATGAGAACTTTGAACAGGTTATCTGGTCATTAGTTTATTGGTGTTTGTGGGATCTTGCTGTGCACCAATTGGCTGCCATGTTTCCTACATTACAACAGTGACCACACTTCAAAAGTCGGCTGTAAAAGAACTTTAGGATGTCCTGAGGTTGTGAAAAGCACTATACAAATGCAACCCTTTCCTTTCTTTTTCCTCCATGTTAAAGAAACTGTTTTTTTTCCATGAGAGTTTGCTAATGGGTAGAGCTCCGGAATAGGAAGGGTGCAGTCTCAATGTTGGGGGTTTACTATAGGCCTCCCAATTGCCGGTGGGAGATTGAGGAACAGTTATGTAGGCAGATTTTGTAAAGATGTAAAAGCAATAGGGTTGTTGTGGTGGGTGATTTTAACTTTCCCTATATTGACTGGGAATCATTTAGTGCTAGGGGTTTGGATGGTGCAGAATTTGTGAGGTGCATCCAGGAGGGCTTCCTGAGACCATATGTAGATAGTCCAACTAGGGAAGGGGCAATACTGGACCTGGTATTAGGGAATGAACCCGACCAGGTGGTCGAAGTTTCAGTAGGGGAGCATTTCGGGAAAAGTGACCATAATTCAGTAAGTTTCAAGGTACTGGTGGATAAGGATAACAGGAGTCCTCAGGTTAAGGTGCTTAATTGGGGGAAGGCTAATTATAACAATATTAGGCAGGAACTGAGGAATCTAGACTGGAGGCGGATGTTTGAGGGCAAATCAACAACTGACATGTGGGGGGCTTTCAAACGTCAGTTGATAAGAATTCAGGACCGGCATGTTCCTGCTAGGATGAAGGATAAGTATGGCAAGTTTCAGGAACCTTGGATTAAGAAGGATATTGTGAGATTAGTCAAAAATAAAAGGGAAGCATTCGTAAGGGCTAGAAGGCTGGGAACAGATGAAGCCCGTGGAGAATACAAAGAAAGTAGGAAGAAACTTAAGCAAGGAGTCAGGAGGGCTAAAAGGGGTCATGAAAAGTCACTGGAAACCAGGATTAAGGAAAATCCCAAGGCTTTTTATACATATGTAAAAAGCAAGCGGGTAACCAGGGAAAGGGTAGGCCCACTCAGGGACAGAGGTGGGAATCTGTGTGTGGAGCCAGAAGAAATGGGAGAGATACTAAATGAATACTTCTCATCAGTATTCACCAAAGAGAAGGACTTAGCGGTCGATTTGTCTAGGGAAGAGTGTGTAGATAGCCTGGATCATGTTGAGATCAATAAAGAGGAGTTGTTAGGCGTCTTGAAGGATATTAAGGTGCATAAGTCCCCAGGGCCAGATGGGATCTACCCCAGAGTACTGAGGGAGGCAAGGGAGGAGATTGCTGGGGCCTTGACAGAAATCCTTGTATCCTCACTGGCTACGGGTGAGGTCCAAGAGGAATGGAGAATGGCCAATGTTGCTCCATTATTTAAGAAGGGTAGCAGGGATAATCCAGGAAATTATAGGCCGGTGAGTCTTACATCAGTGGTAGGGAAATTATTGGAGAAGATTCTTTGTGACAGGATTTACTACCATTTGGAAGCAAATGGGCGTATTAGTGAGAGGCAGCATGGTTTTGTGAAGGGGAGGTCGTGTCTCACTAAATTGATTGAGTTTTTCGAGGAAGTGACAAAGATGATCGACAATGGAAGGGCAGTGGATGTTATATACATGGATTTCAGTAAGGCCTTTGACAAGATCCCTCATGGCAGACTGGCACAGAAGGTAAAGTCGCATGGGATCAGAGGTGAGCTGGCAAGTTGGATACAGAATTGGCTTGGTCATAGAAGACAGAGGGTAGCAGTGGAAGGGTGCTTTTCTGAATGGAGAGCTGTGACTAGTGGGGTTCCGCAGGGATCAGTGCTGGGACCTTTGCTGTTTGTAGTATACATAAATGATTTGGAGGAAAATGTAACTGGGCTAAACAGTAAGTTTGCAGACGACACTAAGGTTGGAGGAGTTGCAGATAGTGAAGAGGATTGTCAAAGGATACAACGGGATATAGATCGGTTGGAGACTTGGGCAGAGAAATAGCAGATGGAGTTTAATCCGGACAAATGCGAGGTAATGCATTTTGGAAGGTCTAATACAGGTAGGAATTATACAGTAAATGGCAGAACCCTTAAGTGCATCGACGGGCAGAGGGATCTGGGTGTACAGGTCCACAGGTCACTTAAAGTGGCAACGCAGGTGGATAAGGTAGTCAGGAAGGCATATGGCATGCTTGCCTTCATCAGCAGTGGTATTGAGTATAAAAGCTGGGAAGTCATGCTGCAGCTGTATAGAACCTTGGTTAGGCCACACTTGGAATATTGCGTGCAATTTTGATCACCACATTACCAGAAGGATATGGAGGCATTGGAGAGGGTGCAGAGGAGGTTTATCAGGATGCTGCCTGGTCTGGAGGTTATTAACTATGAGGAGAGGTTGGAGAAACTCGGATTGTTCTCACTAGAGCAACGGAGATTGAGGGGCGACTTGATGGAAGTTTACAAAATTATGAGTGGCATGGACAGAGTAGATAGTCAGAAGCTTTTTCCCAGGGTGGAAGTGTCAATTACTAGGGGACATAGATTTAAGGTGAGAGGAGAAAACTATAGAGGAGATGTGCGGGGCAAGTTTTTTATGCAGAGGGTAGTGAGTGTCTGGAATTCGCTGCCAGAGGAGGTGGTGGAAGCAGGTACGATAGTGGTGTTTAAGAGGCAGCTTGACAAATACATGAATAGGATGGGAATAGAGGGATACAGACCCCGGAAGTGCAAAATGTTTTAGTTTGACAGGCAATATGATCGGCGCAGGCTTGGAGGGCCGAAGGGCCTGTTCCTGTGCTGTACTTTTCTTTGTTCTTTGTAATCCAGTCTACCTCTATTTTGTAGACCTGGAGAAGGCATATGACCGCGTTCCTCTGGATATTTTGTCGGAGGTGCTGTGGGAATATGAGGTGCCAGTGCCACTTCTGCGTGCTATCAGATCCCTCTATTCATGGAGGAAGAGTTGTGTCCACATTATTGGCGTTAAGTCGAATTCATTCTAGGTGTGCAGTGGACTTTGCCAAGGGTGTGGCGTGTCTCCACTCCTGTTAGTGATTTTCATGGACAGGATATCAAGGCGCAGCTGAGGTTCTGCGGGTACTCTGCCGGTCCGTGGTGGTGAAGCGGGAGCTGAGTTTTAGGGTGAAGCTCTCGGTTTACAGGTTGATCTACGTCCCCATCTTCACCTACGGTCATGAACTGTGGATAATGACCGAAAGGATAAAATTGCAGGTACAAGTGGTGGAAATGAGGTGTCTCCGCAGGGTTGCTGGGCGTACTCCCCGGGACAGGGTGAGGAGTTCACCAATCCGGGAGAGCCTCGGAGTAGAGTCGCTGCTCCTCCAGATCGAGAGGGGCAGGTTGAGGTGATTCGGGCATCTGATAAGGATGAACCCGGTAGGCCCCCGCTGGTGCTGTACCGGGCATGGCCACTGGGCGGAGACTTCGAGGCCAACCCAGGACACGCTGGAGGGATTACATCTCTAGGCTGGCCTGGGAGCGCCTGGGAATCCCTCAGGAGGGATAGAACCTATGGCTGAGGAAAGGGAAGTCTTGTCATCCTTGCTCAGCTTACTGCTACCGCAACCCTCACCAGGGGAAGTGGTGTGAAAATCGATGGATGGATGTTTTTTACCTTGTATGAAATGCTTTGCTTTCTTTCAATAACCTTTAACTCTCCAATACGATCTGGATCCTTCCAATCTTGAAAAAACTCCAATAATGAAAGCTTCCATTCCATCTCCTGTCTGTTTAGAAATCGATGTCACAAAGTGAGGGTCCTTGACGTACCAGTCTCTGTCCAATTTCAATCTTTATGATCAGTGGACTCTATTGATGGTCTAACGGTCAGTGCTCTTTGCAGCTTTCATCTCTTATTCTGTCTAAACTCCAGATGTAGCAGGGATCTTGACTCCAGAATTCCTGCCCAAAAGTTGTCATGGGGAGTCCAGTCTATTTCCTTGGCCATCTGTCTGTCTGAAAGGGGCAGAGGGATAAAGAGGCAACTGGCTGACTGCCACACTACAAAGATGGCAGAGCCTAAAGGAGACCCAGTGAAAGGCACCCTGTTCCTCCAAGCCCCTCAATTGTTTTTTAAACTCACCATTCGGGATCACCATTTCTGCTCTGCCAGGTTGGTTGAAGTGTCCAAATGGATTCCTTAGGTAAAGCATCATTAAAATTGCCTTGGGTCTTACCTGAGAATTTTATATTTTTATATTTATAAGGCAATCCACCCCCCCTCCCCTGACCTAGCGTCTGTAATATGTTGCACTGGTGTTGAAACAGATGCAGGGAAATACAAGTGAGCAAGTGTATCACACAGTTATAACTCCCATTCCACCCAATCCCTCATGTATCTAACACACTCTTTTGCCCTACCCAATCTCTGCATGGTGATCAAATCAATAGTCACCTTACTGTCTCCTACCAATCATTTTCCGAGCGACCTCATGATTTCGGACTATTCTCAGTCCACAAGCTTTTAAAGACCAAGCTTGGCCATCCTCCAGTCACTACATCCTCGATGCTTACAAATGTGGAGCTGTCTGACTCTATATGGGTTTGATTTTCAACCTAGTTCATCAATAATAAAAAATTCTATTAATGTCGCTTAAAAAATTGATAATATTGCCATAAAAATGACTACTTACGCGAGCTGCAAAGAGTCACTAAAATACTTCAAAACCACAGGAGATTCAGGTGCCAGGAGCTTTCCTCAGAGATATGAGTTCCTAATTCACATTTCCATTACCTCAGACAAAGGCCACTTGCCCCAAAGGGCTTCTGCTTCTCTTTGCAAAGGAGGAAGCTTGCAATTTTTGTGGCTGGAAATTATTTAAAAGAAAGCAATGAGATGCTCACCCAGTGATTGCTGTAAATCAGGAAGAATTGATGGGTAATTGGCTTAATTCTGGTTTCCATTTCAAATGTAGATTACAAACAATTTAACAAAACTATAAATGTCATTAAGATTCAGTTTGGCTGAATCGGTAGCAGTCTACCCCGGAGTCAGAAGACTGGATTCAAGTCCCAATGCAGAACTTCAGTGCACAGTCCAGGTCCAGTGGTCAATATCCTGACTATCAGATGTAATACCAAGGCCTATTTGCCCACTAACAATTACCAAGGCTAGAAATTCCTGCAGGCCACGAGGAGTGAGGTTATGGCCTGTTAGTCTGTGGTAAGTGCTCAGCCTATCCCCAGTCCAACGATGGTATTGTTAGCATAGAAATAGGAGGAGACCATTCATCCTCAAGGCTGTTCTATCATTCAATTAGATCTGTACCATAACTCCATTTACCCACTTTCATTCCATATCCTTTATACCCTTAAAGAATAAGTATCAAAGGCTTTGATAACTTATTCATATGTCACTGTGTCTTTGTTTATGCCCTGTCTGACAATTATGTCATCTGCACTACTGCCTATGGTATAGAGTAAGTTACTGACCTGTTCCTTGCTAGTCCCAAAGCCGTTCTGTACCTTGTAAATCTGCGGAGTCGGTTCTGCCACTTCTCAGTTTGATCCAGGCCTTTCACGTGCTCGAAGCACCCTGATAAAGCAAGGGTTCTCTCCATGGCTGCTCTTCACTGTAGCCTTTTCTGGAGTTCCATTGGTGATTTTCCCATTCTGTCCTTGTCCTGTTGTCATTCCTCTTGCTGCTTCTTCCAGTCGCTGGGCTCTTGTTGCTTTTTTCATCGCGTTTTCCGCTATCGCCATCTGTTATCATCGTTGCGGGTCTTAGAGAGGGTTGCCTTGGGTCTGGAATCACAGATAATGCTGGGGCAAGGTTGTTGGTAAACTTTACCTATTATTGAACACTATATTAACTCTATACTGAACAGGCTTTGTACGAGACTCAACATAGAACTCTCTCTCAGCGTATTCTGTTGTCATGTGATCTTACATCACTGATGATGTAGACTATGCATTTATATATTTATCATTAACCCTTTAAAGTACATCCACGGTAAATTCCTGTGTCCAGGCTGTTTCCCCCATTCCCTGCCGCATTTCTGATATTGTTTATTTTACTGCCTCCATTTTCTTGTTTCTATCTCACATTTTCCTTTCTGCTTCTTTCTGGTCTCAGTGTCCTGCTATCTCCTCCCTTCTCTTCACCTCAGCCCTAACTCAACCCCTGGCCATATCCTCATTGACATGGCAACTGGCTCACACATTCACAGCCGATTTGCAGACACTGTGAACCATATTAGACTCCAAACTTTGCAACAATATGTTTACATTTAATCATTTTTATAAATCTAATGTAACAGAATCATTTCATAAATCTTGCATGATACCACAATGTGACTTAAGCCTGACCAGACATCACTCACATTTCATAAAATTCATCTCTCAGTTACACAAATGTCTGGTGTTCAGTATATAATCAATGACTTAAACATCTAAAGTAGAAATTACTCCGTTTCAGTTTCAAGCCAGACCAGCAGCTCATGGATTACAATTTTTTTCTTTGTCTTGAGCTAGGAAATAAAAACCTTAACCTCAATCATCGAGTCCCGTTCGAAGGTGTGTCAAGCCAGAATAGGATCAGAATGACCTGTGTTTCCCTTCACTATCATTGTCCAGTCTTCTGTACATCCTCCTCACCTCTGTTCCACCATTGTGTTCAGAGCACTCAGCTTACTGTCCTACTCTCTAAGCACTTCTGTTTCTCTATTCCTCTTCCTACCCAAAAGACTCCTTAAAGCACACTTCATTATCAAAGCCTCTGATTGACTCTTTTAACTGTACTACAGAGGTTCAGTGTTTGGTCCTCTACATAGATTTGCACAGATCCAACATGGAAGTAGGCCATTTGGCCCAACCAGTCCATGCCAGCCTTTTCTCTCCACATGGCAAGCAGCCCAAATCATTCTTACCTATCCTCTTCCCAAATCCTTTCAGCCCTCATAGTCCTCAGCTAGCACTCCATATGTAGAATGTCACTGCCTGTGGAACTGGCTAACTATTACAGTTTCATGAAAACCCTAACAGCATGCTCTTTCAGTTTCACTCATTGCAAACTATCTCACTTGTAACAGGAACAGTGCATCCTTGAGTCCCTGTTGTGTTTTCACACAGCCACATTGGCACTTTAAGCATCATTTAAATACCTATAGGAATGAGCTCTAACAGAGCCACAGCCAGGAACAACTCATCAGCAATAATGATTACAAAGTTATCAGGCCTGCAAGGAACGTGCAGGCTTTTGAAGTTTCACAACTGGGTGCTCACAAGCCAGGAGGCTCACACAAGCCTTCCAACAACCAAAGCCACAGGTGGCCTTCACTCCTCCTCCTCTTCTATGGAGAATCTGTTGATGTCAATGCTATAGAGTAATCAGGTTTGCATAAAGGTGGCTCATGATGGATGGGCTGTGTTGCAATCCTGCTGAGGGATATCCTGTTTGAAATGAAAGGGTCAAGGAATATCTCCACAGAATATTCTGTAGCTCCAAGGTATCAGCATGTAAGAACATTGGATCTTTTGCTGATAAAACTAGCAGAATCTTCATTTTTATTTGTTCGCTTAGTGGATTAGCTTAAGGGCATCAGATTTTGAGTCACTAAATCCATTGGATAAGTGTATTTTTCCCTCAAAGCTTCACCATTAGGATACTGCAACAAACAGGTTATGGGCCATTAACTTTGGTGCCTATACATAATAGTAGTTCAATTCATGTTCAAAACAGGCAATATTCTCTGTAAAGTTAATGTACAGTGCAACAGTAAGTATTAAGTTTTTTTTAAAGTTCTTGCAAGAAGTGGTGAATTTATTTCTGAAGGCTCCATCCCTGAAAACCTCTTTCCTCTCCATCCTAATCCTCTCCATCCCAATCTCCTCCATTTCAATCCTCTCCATCTCAATCCCCTCCATCTCAATCCTCTCCATTTCAAACCTCTCCATCTCAATCCCCTCCATCTCAATCCTCTGCATCCCACTTATCCAAATCCTCTCCATCTCAGTACACTCCATTCTAATCATCTCAATCCTCTCCATCTCAATCCTCTCCATCTCAATCCTCTCCATCTCAATCCCCTCCATCTCAATCTCCTCCATCTCAATCCCCTCCATCTCAATCCTCTCCATCTCAATCCCCTCCATCTCAATCTCCTCCATCTCAATCCCCTCCATCTCAATCCTCTCCATCTCAATCCCCTCCATCTCAATCTCCTCCATCTCAATCCCCTCCATCTCAATCCTCTCCATCTCAATCCCCTCCATCTCAATCTCCTCCATCTCAATCCCCTCCATCTCAATCCTCTCCATCTCAATCCCCTCCATCTCAATCCTCTCCATCTCAATCCTCTCCATCTCAATCCTCTCCATCTCAATCCCCTCCATCTCAATCCTCTCCATCCCAATCCCCTCCATCTCAATCTCCTCCATCTCAATCCCCTCCATCTCAATCCTCTCCATCCCAATCCCCTCCATCTCAATCCTCTGCAACCCACTTATCCAAATCCTCTCCATCTCAATACACTCCATTCTAATCATCTCAATCCTCTCCATCCCAATCCCCTCCATCCCAATCTTCTCCATCTCAATCCTCCATATCCTCTCCATCCCAATCCTCTTTGTTCCATCTGGTCTTGTGTTCTCATTGAATCAAATCAATTTCTGACCTCTTTATATAAAAGTCAAATGCAGGTGAGAAACTTGTGCCTTTGTTAGTACAAGAAAAAATTCACTAGTGATAGTGTGAGAATGGGAACTCTCACAAGAGAGCCCTGGGCTCTCCTTCGTAGTGAGTAGCAACGCTTTGTAAAATTGTCCCGTATAATTTATTTAGTTGCTATGAAGTTCTGAGTTGCATTAGCAGATTGGTAGATGAAAATGGTTTTCAACTTGCTGTGTGAGGCCCTAGTCAGCACCCCTCTGAGTGCAGTGTGCAGCTCCTGTCAACCGCTGGATGGTCATTGAGAAGGTTTCACTAGTTGTAAATGGAAGAGAAGAGGCGGGATGTGTAGTTACAGAAATTATCTGAAAGGCTTGGCACCAGTGATGACGTGAGGGAACGGTGAAGAGTTTCTGAGGGACCAGTGACAGAGGATCAGTGAGAGTAAGAGGAAGCAGAAGGATGTCCAAGGTCACAGAATCAGAGCTGGTGCAGGGGAGGGGTGAATTTGGACCTTGTATTATGGGTGTTGAATGAACGCAAAGGGGCCCAAATTCAGGGACCAACATTCTGCACCTCAAAGACCTCTACAAAAGATTACAGCCGAATTGGTTATCTAAAAGCACACAAGGTAAGATAAAGCAGAAAAAGAAAACTTATGACAGTCACAAAAAACTTAAAACTGTAGAAAGCCTCGAGGAGAATAGAAAGTAAAGGAGTGAAGTAAAAAAGATAATGAGGAAAGCAAAGAAGGGATATGAAAAAATATTGCCTGGTAAGATCAAAGAAAACCCAAAGATGTTTTACCAGTTCGTTAAGAGCAAGAGAATAACTAAGGAACGGGTACAGCCAATCACAGGTGTACATGGTAACATGTGCGTTGATGCTGAAGATGTGGGCAGGGTTCTCAATGGGGAGAATTTTCTCCCCATCGGTGGGGTTGGGTGGGAGTGGGCGCAGGTAAGCGCGCAGCTGATCACCGCCCACGATCAGCTGGGCACCGCAATTTTGCGTGGGCGGGCTAATTAAGGCCCGCCCAGTCTGACATGCGCCCAGAAGCGCTAAGCGCTCCCTGTGCAGGCGGGGGGAGGAGGGATAGTCGGGGCCTGCGCTCTGTGCGAAAGGGTGCAGAAATCTTGCTGAGGCATAGAGCTGCCTCAGGGAGATCAGTGTGATTTCTTAAAATTTTAATAAAGAAAAAAAAAAATTTTTAAATGTCCCCTCATGTGACAGTGATCCTGCCCAATGAGTACTTGTCTGTGTCTTTATTAAGGAGAGGGATAAAGCAGATTTTGTAGTTAAAGAGGAGGAATGTGAAATATTAGATACAACAAGTATAGTGTGAGAGGAAGTAATGGAGGGACTGACATCTTTGAAGGTGGATAAGTCACCAGGGTCAGATGGATTATAACCCAGGATGTTAAAGGAAGCCAGGGAGGAAATAGCGGATTCTCTTAGGATCACTTTTCAATCCTCACTTGATACAGGCAAGTTACCAGAGGATTGGAGGTCTGTGAATGTTGTCCAATGTTTAAAAAGGCTGCGATGCATAGACCAAATAATTACAGGCCAGTCAGTCTGACTTCTGTGGTGGGCAAATTATTAGAATCAATTCTGAGAGATAATATAAACTTAGACAGGCACAGATTAATCAGGGATAGTCAGCACGGTTTAGGTTGTGTCTTACTAACTTAATCAAATTTTTTTTTAGTAAGTAACAAGGAGGATTGATGGGGGTAGTGCAGTGGATGTTGTCTATGGATTTTAGTAAGGCATTTGACAAGGTCCCACATGGTAGCCTGGTCAGAAAAATAAAAGCCTATGGGATACAGGGAATGTGGCAGGTTGGATTCAAAATTGGCTCAGTGACAGGAAACAAAGGGTAATGGCTGTTGGATGTTTTTGCGAACGGTTTCCAGTGGTGTTCCACAGGGCTCAGTGTTGGGTCCCTTGCTGTTTGTTGTATATGTTAATGAGTTAGACTTAAATGTGGGTGGCACGATTGGGAAATTTGCAGATGGCACAAAAATTGGCCGTGTAGTTGATAGTGAAAAGGATAGCTGTTGTATCCAGAATGATATCAATGGTTTGGTTGAGTGGGTAGAAAAGTGGCAAAATGGAATTTAATCCAGAGAAGTGTGAGGTAATGCATTTGGGGAGGGCAAACAAAGCTAAGAATTACACGATAAATGGGAGGATATTGGGAGGGTTAGAGGAAGTGAGAGACATTGGGTCCCTTAAGGTGGCAGGGCAGGTGGGTAAGGTGGTCAAGAAAGCATATGGAATCCTTTTCTTTATTGGATGAGAAATAGAATCCAAAAGCAGAGATATAAATACTGGACTGTATAAAACGCTGGTTAGGCCACAGCTGGAATTGTGTGTACAGTTCTGGTCGCCACATTACAGTAAGGACATTATTGCTCTGGAGAGACTGCAGAGGAGATTTACAAGAATGTTGCCAGGGCTTGAAAATTGCAGCTATGAGGAAAGACTGGATAGGCTGGAGTTGTTTTCCTTGGAACTGAGGAGGCTGAGGAGTGACATGATTGAGGTGCACAAGATTAGGAGGGGCCTAGATAAAGTAGACAGGGATGCCTTGTTTCCACTAGCAGAGAGGTCAATTACCAGGAGGCACAGATTTAAGGTGATTCGTAGAAGGATTAGAGGGGATATGAGGAAAAACTTCTTCACCCAGAGGGTGTTGGGTGTTTGGAATTGTCTGTCTGGTTTGGTGGTGGAGGCAGAAACCCTCAACTTATTTAAAAGGCCCCTGGATCTGTACCTGCAGGGCCAGGCCTGGTGCTGGAAGGGGGGATTAAAATGGGCAGCTATTTTAAAAAAAATTTTATCTATTTTTCTATTTCCTTTAAAAAAAAATTCCTTGATGTCAGTAGCAAGACCAGCATTTGTTGTCCCTTGAAATGAATGGCTTGCAGTTAAGAGTCAACCACGTTGCTGGGTATCTAGATTCACATGTAGGCCAGATTTCCTTCCCCAAAGAGCATTAGTGAACCAGGTGGGTTTTTTGGTCACCGTGACTGAGATTTTCAATTCAGGATTTTTTTTTAATTAATGAAATTTAAATTCCACCAGCTGCCATTTGAACCCATACTCCCCAGAGCATTACCCCAGGTCTCTCTATTACAAGTCCAGTGATATTACCACTATACCACCCACCCTGTCTGCTGGTGGCCATCTTGAAGAAGAATCCCATAAATTGCAAATGAGGGGGCTAACAACTGTTATAAGTCACTCACAGAAATTCAATTGAAATGAACAGGGTCCAGTGTTTCCTCCCCAACTTTACCCAGCCCCCTCCCAGAACTTGCCTTCAGGCTAATCCTAGAATCAGCGAGTTACTTGTGGAGCCAAGGCAGGCATAAGTGACTCACACATAAACCATCACTGAGGCCCAAGCTCCAATTCCAGGCCTCTCAGTTCGGATGGGAAACAAGTCAATTGCAATCAGAAGACCTTTTATTCTCCTTCTAGGTGGAGCACTCCTAGCAATATGTCTGCCGAAAGGCAGCTTTGTGTAGCTGTAGTGACTGCCCTCCAATGGCCCACATTCCCAGGGTAAGGTAGTCCCACACTAGACAGAATGAGGGTCTGTCAATGAGCATCAGATGCAGATAATCAGTGTTGGTAATTTCAGCCGTTCCCTTGTACCTGCACTGATCAGGCTGATGTTCTCACTTCGCCCACCCTCTCATGCATCAGGTGGTCACGAGGGCAGGGAACTTCACACAAGGTCACAAAGTTACTCCAGACAGATAAGATGACAAAATTACTGTGATGAAAGAGTATAAAGTACATAGAACCCATGGTTTGTGCAGAATATTAACGTCTCTTGTGGCCAACGCTATTGAGTATAAATCAGTTCATCACCAATTGAGAGTCAGGCAAATTGAGCATTGATGCAGATCACTGAGCAATGTGCACAACCCATTCAAATAAAGACATTCATTTTATGTGCTTCTCTTTTCTGGAGGGGGAAAGTTTAAGGTCATGAAGAATAATTTGCTGCAGCAGAGAATATTCTCCTACTTGTGTCCAATGGAAGCAAACGGCAACAGGTGACTGGGTGAACCTTGTCCCCATCCTTCCTAAATACACATAGCCACAGGACACAATTGCTTACAGTCTAACTTTGAAACCTCTGACTTAGTCAGTCTTGTCACTTGTGAATGAGGTTCCCATCTCCATGCTAAATTATGAAAAGCCAGTCAAACTGTGAGTATTGCAAAATCTGAAGAAGGTAAACACATTTAACAATCTGTATTGGAAATGAGTGCTGGGATCCAAGTTTCCTCCCTCCATCTACAAAAGCACTCATCCTCCACAACTCAGCACAGAAGGAACTCAGTCCAGGGATTTTTGGGAATGCCAATGCACATCCTCCTATTCCAAGACACCATGTTCAACATGCTCCATCTTTGTACCACCAGTTTTATCTGTAGTTTCAATAATGAAGTTTATTTCTACACATCGCTGATATCTGTTTCCTCATGGGTGCCATGGGAGTCCTTGTGAACCCCCAAGATTGTCAGCCGAGCCCAACTGAAAACTGCTCATCTTTGTGAGAGTAAAGAGTTTGGATTCCGGCAGGGAGACTTGCCTGATTGTCTGCCATATCTTAGACAGATCCACAGCAATACCAAAAAATGTTATTACTGGCCGTTTACATTGTTTCACCAGGGATCCCCATGAATTATCTGTGAAAGTCACTGCGGACAAACGAGACCCCTGCAGAAACCCATCCCAGGTCACTGATTGCAGTAGGAGTGAGGTTGAGGTTGCGAACATACAAAATAGCAGCAGTAGGCCATTCAGCCCACAAACCTGCTCCGCCATTCAATAAGATCATGGCTGATCTGTTTGTGTTTCAAATTCCACATTCCCGTCTACCCCCAATAACCTTTGATTCCCTAGCCTAACAAGAATCTATCCACCTCTGCCTTAAAAATACTCAATGACCATTTAAGTTATGAAGAGAGGTTGGATAGACTTGGGTTGTTTTCGTTGGAGCAGAGAAGACTGAGGGGCGACCTGATCGAGGTGTACAAGATTATGAGGGGCATGGACAGGGTGGACAGGGAGCAGCTGTTCCCATTAGTTGAAGGGTCAGTCACAAGGGGACATAAGTTCAAGGTGAGGAGCGGGAAGTTTAGGAGGGATGTGAGGAAAAACTTTTTTACCCAGAGGGTGGTGACAGTCTGGAATGCGCTGCCTGGGAGGGTGGTGGAGGCGGGTTGCCTCATATCCTTTAAAAAGTACCCGGATGAGCACTTGGCACGTCATAACATTCAAAGCTATGGGCCAAGTGCTGGTAAATGGGGTTAGGTGGGTAGGTCAGGTGTTTCTCACGTGTCGGTGCAGACTCGATGGGCCGAAGGGCCTCTTCTGCACTGTGTGATTCTGTGATCTCACCTCCACCACTTTCTGAGGCAGAGAACTCCAAAATCACATAACCCTCAGAGAAAAAAAAACTCTCCTCATCTCTGTCCTAAAAGGGCAACCCCGAATTTTAAAACAGTGCCTCCTAGTTCTGGACTCACCCACAAGAGGAAACATCCTTTCCACATCAACCTTATCGAGACCGTTCAGGATCTTGTATACTTCAATCAAGTCACTTCTCACTCTCCTAAACTCCAGCAGAAACAAGCCAGTCTGTCCAACCTTTCCTCATAAGACAATCTGCTGATTCTAGATATCAATCTAGTAAATCTCCTCTGAATGACCTCCAACGCATTTACATCCTTCCTTAAATAAGGAGACCAAAACTGCACACAGTATTCAAGATGTGGTCTCACAAATGCCCTGTATAACTGAAGCATCAGATCCTTACTTTTATGTTTAATTCCTCTCATAATAAAGGATAGCATTCCCATTAGCCTTCTCGATTACTGCTGTACCTGCATACTAACTTTTTGTGAATCATGCACTAGAACACCCTGATCCCTCTGCACCTCGGAATTCTGCAGTCATTCTCCATTTAAGTAATACTCTGCTTTTTTATTCTTCCTGCCAAAATGAACAACTTCACATTTTCTCACATTATACTACATCTGCCAGATTTTTTGTCCACTTACTCAACCTATCTATATCCGTCTGCAACCTCCTTATGTCCTGTTCAATACATACTTTCCTACATATCTCTGTGTTATCTGCAAATTCAGCTACCATACCTTCGTTCCCCTCATTTAAGCCATTGAGATTGATTGGAAGCAGCTGGGTTGAACAATAGATCCGGGAAACAAGGGGCCAGGTTATCTTTGAGATTTATTTATTTTTCAAAATTCTCTTTGGCCCCAGTTTCTTGCACATAAATTCTAACTTTGAGTAAAGGTGCAAAGTGGGTGATATCAAACTGGCCGCCTGTTATACATAACGGTCAATCTTCACTTTCATTGACTTCAGTGGAAAGGAAGATCAGGAAACGCTTATACCGCTAAGCAGCAGGAAATTCAATAGCGGCCAAAGTTAAGTTACCTCCACAGAGTCTCATTGGACAAGCCAAGTAGTCAGGGTTTCAGGAGGAAAGGTGCTAGGTCCTACAGGTGAATTATTTAGAGGTTGACAGCTATATGTTTAACAATCACATGGGGATTAGACAAGTAGCAGCTTTGATTTAACAATCCCCAAAAGAATTAAAGGAACATAGCTACTATATCAATCAAAACAGAAGGAGGACAAAAGATTCATAGAGCAGAGAACGCAAGAGGAGAAAAAGTCTTGAAGATTATCACATTCTTTCAACAGAAGAAATTATAAACATAAATCTGATAGTGTGATTAAAAATATAGGTGTGTTTAACAACAGCTAACACCACAAAGTGTTTTTAGTTATCTGTATATTAACAAGAAGTCATTGAAGATTTGCTAAGCAATCTAGTCACACATTATTTTAGGGCATTTCTAATGAACATCTCTACT
Organism: Cetorhinus maximus; assembly: GCF_964194155.1. Lineage (NCBI taxonomy): Eukaryota > Metazoa > Chordata > Chondrichthyes > Lamniformes > Cetorhinidae > Cetorhinus > Cetorhinus maximus. The sequence goes on along the minus strand of NC_135910.1, from coordinate 20,026,173 downwards.
TGTTAGTAAACTTCTTTTCCCAATCCAGCCAACATTTGCTTGTTTCCCAAGTCCAACAGGGCAGGAATTTCAATGTAACCTATTGGTGCTTCTAGTTTTTAAATATGTAATCTTTCCTTCACCAGATACCACAGAGTACAAGCACTGTTAACGTTGTTCCATTGTGTATGTGCAGACAAAGTTATCATAAGTAGGTTTGTAATTTGACCCAGTCTTTTTAATCATAAGTCTCTCCTTAACATTTCCTCATGATGACTGCACTGTCACACTCTCAATCTGTCACAACCTAATGCTGCATTAGCTGCTGGCAACTGCTGGAGAGTGACTGAATAATGCCACTCACGGTTCAATGGCCACACTACTCACCTGAGGAACAGCATCTGGGGCAAGGCAGCCAAAGAGGCTGCTGGCACTTTGAGGAAAGGAGAAAGAGAAAAAGGAGGAAGAGATGGTACAGCTGTCAGAACTCTCTTTATTAGAGAGAGAGAGAGAGAAAGACGGACAGACAGATGGAGGAAAAGGGAGAGGGCGATTGCTTTTACAGTGATTCCTTCTGACGATAAAATCGTATAAGAGCAAATCACACAAACGATTTAGTCCCTACACCCACAGCTGATGAAGCAGTTAGTTTAATTCTAAAGATCAATCAGTTTATTGATGTACTGCTCCCTGAGCCTCCACACTCTCATTGCTATCATCCAGTCACTGCTTTATGTCACTTTGGCCAATGATCAGTGTCATGAATCATCTCAGACAAAGACATTTGTGCTGATGGAAGCTGTAAAATTGATACCTTTTCCACTAGAGAGTGAGTATTACAATTTAGTTTGGTAAGATTGTCACAACCACACTTTGGCATGAATGTGAGGAAGGCCAGCTTGGCTGAATCACGGTCAATATGAACTAAGGGACAGTATTCACACAGTGCCTCACCTGTGCCATATTTTTAAAGATGTGAGTTCATGTTGCACAGTGTTGCTCAGAGGTGGTATGGGGTCAGGGGCACACTCATGTTGCCTAGTTGCCAATCTGGCCTATCCTCTGATGGCCATTGCTGAAGGGCTGTGATCCAAATAGATAAATCCTGGGCGTAAAACTCCTGAAGACTGTTTCCACCAACAACCCCCATTGAAAATCCAATGTCATTGTTTCCAACCTTTCCATGGTGTCATCGCCCATGTGGTGGGCAAAGTGTCAGATGTGTGAATTCACCCTCTGACCGTGTGCACTCTGGTGGGATCACAGGTCAAGGGTCACAACCCATAGGAGAGGTTTGCAGCTATAACAAAAGGACAGAGTTTGAATGCTTTTTATAAAAATTGTTTATACATATCTTGCAGGAATATCACTGTAATGGAAGACAAAGAAGTAACGGTTACAGAATGGCAGAGAGACAGCCACCTTATCACCAGCAGATGGTGATATGAAGTGGTGTTTCTAAGTTGACAGCTAGCATTGTCTAAAGATGGTGCTTGTAACAGTGCAGCAAACATCCTGTACAGCCCATCAGCCTCCTACTCTCCCCCAGCATCTTTAAACGTGACTTGCATCCCAGCTGTCTTTGAAAGGTGAAGAATTGAGTGAAACCTGACAGGATTTAAACCGAGAGCCAATTTAGCTCCCAGCTTAGCACTTGACTGAGCTCTTAAAACATTCCTGTCAGATGTGCAGCTTATAAATTAAACAGAAAACAGGCAACTCTTTAATAATTAGTAATGAAACAGTCACCAGGAATGACAGATTTCAGTTATGTGTAGAGATTGGAGAAGCTGTGACTACTTTCCTTAGAGCAGAGAGGGTTAGAGGGAAATTTAATTGAGCTATTCAAAATTATGAGGTTTTTGATAGACCAAATAGAGAGATACTGTTTCTTCTGGCAAGTACGTCCTTAACCAAAGGTCATATATTTAAAATATTTGGCAAAAGAACTAGAGGAAAATTGAGGAGACAATAATTGGCACAAAGGGTTGTCAAGATATGGAACTTGCAACCTGAAAGGGTGGTGGTGAAAGTGTGTCCCATCTCCCCCTCATTCAACATCCCCTCCATCTCCCCCTCCTTCACCCCTATCTCCTTCACTCCCCATCTCACCCTTCACACCCCCATCGCCCCTCTATCACCCTCATTTCCCCCTCTTTCACCTCCATCTCCCCCTCCCTCACGCCTCTATCTGCCCCTCCTCCACCCCTACCATGTCCCCCTGCTTTGCCCCATCTCTCCCTCATTGCCCTCCCATCTTGCCCTTCTTCACCCCCATCCCTCCTTCCTTGCCCCCCGACCTCCCCCTCCTTCAACCTTTGTGCGGGCGAGTTAAGGAATTGGGGTGGGGGGGTGTGGTTTGTAAAAAACTACAAACACCTACCTATTCACAGGCTTCTTTTGCAGCAGCAATCAGGCCTCAGAGAGCAGTCCATTAGCCACATCCACCAATAGAAAAAAAAGCGAGTACTTAAAGGGGCCTTGCAACTGTTAGCGTTCAGTCCAAGCTTCATTGCAGCCATTGCTGCCTGGGAGCTCGTGACCCTGAAATCGCGTCTGATGGCCCACAGTTTGGGAAGCCCAGATTTAACTGATTTGATAATATAACCCAACATCCATTTTGATTTGTATACTTCAGTTCTCTCTATTTGATTATAAGGAACTAACATCTCTATTTCTCTTCCAGTACCTCTCCTTCCAATTTCTCCCTTATATGGACAGCATACTCCTCTATTGATCTGAACAATATTAACAACTTCCTAATTGCAATGCCATTGAAGCTTTTCCTTTTGCACTCATCTGGACAAACAAAAGAACACCACATTTCAAACCATCTCAACAATTTATACCACAGAAGAAAAGAGTGTTGATGGGTTGGGAAGTTGACTCTGAGTGGCCAAGGTGTTGTCTTGGAGAAAACGACAGGGAACTATAGGCTCCCCAGGCTCCCGAGCAATTCAAAAAAGGTGAACATATTCCATCTGTTTGTGGAGAACAGGGTCCTGTGTATGAATATATGTCACTTCTAGCAATTGTAAATGAGCCACGTTATTAGCTCGATTGATTATCTTAAATTGGTTGTTAGTGCAGCTATTAGCGCACTCAGGATTGTTCAGCAAGCGCTGTCCAATCGTGGAATCACATCTAACGTTTTGTTTTGGGTTTTGCAAGTGCAGTCTGTACTCTGTCTATTACAAACAGCTGAAGGAACATGCTGTTTGATTCCATCAGCTGACTGCAGGGACGTACAGCTTAGGTACCTGGCATCACTCCGGCACTGAAACTCATATATAATGTTGCTCAGTTGTGTGGTAGGCAGAACGTCTTTTGGACTGATATAAAAAATACCACTTGCATAGTCACTGCAGCGTGAAACGGCCTACTTAATCTGTTATTCAAATTTTTGAGATACTTTCCACTATTTTCCACTAACAGGATGTTGCTGTCAGCCCATAAGGTGTACTGCCAACCAGGCAATTGAGCAACATTCTGTATGAATTTCAGTGCCAGTGTGTGATGCCAGGTGTGTAGACCGTACATTCCAGTGATTGGCTGATAAATCAAACAATTTGTTCCTTTGGTTATTCATAATGGGCAGCGCACTGGCCAAACTCAACCAGCCTGCACTTGAAACACACAAAGCAAAACATCTAAGGCCAGAACTTCTGAGGAGTGGCAATCACAGTCGAATAGCTGCTCTACTCCTTTTTACTTTCACTAAAATGCAGCCGCGCCTTCCACACCCGACATTCTGACTCGGGCCTCCTCTGAACAGTGCAGTCAAGTGCAGCAGAGTCAGACGAAAGGAAGCCACACTCCCTTTTAACCAAACTTCCAGTGTAGAGCAGGTCAGTTTAAAATTCCAGCCACTTTGAGAAGTCAGGGAGAAGGTAAGTACACAAGGTGAGTGTTTAGGATTGGGGGGGGATGGGGCGGGTGGAGTAGGATGGTTAGTGGGCGGGAGGTTGGGTGGTCAGTCGGTGGGTTGGGGGTAGTCCGGGGGGTGCAATCGGGAGGTTTCAGGAGAGAAGTTGGGGGTGGGGAGGGCGGTCAGGGAGTGTTTGGGGGTCAGGAGGGTTGTCAGAGGGTCGGGGGGGAAGTTAGGGTGGGAAGGGAAGTTGGGGGTGGGGAGGGTAGTCATGGGGTTGGGAGGGTAGTCAAGAGTTTGGGACGGAGGTCAGGGGTTCCCATGGGTGAGGGATGGCGGGTGTGGGGTGGGGATCAGTACTATTGTTACCCAGGAGTTAGAACTGCTTTTAATTTTTCTAAGGGGAGAATTTTCTCCCTGTCGTGTGGGCTGGGCGGGAGCAGGCGTGGGAGCGTGCGCAGCCAATTGCCGCTCGCGATCGGCTGCGCGCCACCATTTTACGTGGGCAGGCCAATTCGCACGGAGCTGCCTCAGGGAGATTATCTTCATTATACAAACTTGAAAAAAAAGAATAGAAAAAATTATTCAGTCATGTCCCCTCATGTGACAGTGTCACATGAGCTGGGACATGTCAATGAATTTTAATTAAAAATTTTATTTGATTTATAAACGCTTCATGAAACGTCATCCCGCCCGTGGATGTGGTTTCATGAGAAATGTGAAGGCCGCCTGGGCTCTTTGGCTGCCCCCCCGCTAACCATAAGGTTGGAAGGGCAGTCCAGACAATCAGTTTAATTAGTTGTTAAATGGCCTTAATAGGCCTTTAACAGTTCGGCGGGCGCACAGGCGACTTGCCGAACTGAAGATGGGAATGACGCGCAGTGAGTGGGGCCCGCCCCTGCACACCGACCAGAAGATTCAGGCCTAGCTTTTCCTGGGTAACTATTCTGGTAAGAGAGTCAGAACCACCCAATGCCTCCAATTTAAAATCGGAGTATCAGACAGTTCTCAGTCCAGGGTAACTGCCCATCAGAAGTTTGATCGTCCCAGGCAATTCCCGTGCAGTCCTTGCATGGGAACTTCTGGGGCAGTCCCCCAGCGCACCTTCTGAGGTACCTCCTGGGTATGACATTTTGGAGATCGTAAGTTATGGACTCTACTGTTAGATGTGATTCCGCGATTGGGCAGCACTTGCTGAACAATCCTGAGTGCGCTAATAGCTACACTAACAACCAATTTAAGGTAATCAGTCAAGCTCATTACATGGCTTATTTACGCTCATTAGAAGCAACATACATTCTTACACGGGGGCCATTCTCTGCAAACAAAAAGAATATGTTCAAGCCTTACATCTTTTTTTGAATTACCTGGAAGCTTGGGGAGTCTATTGTTTCTCCCCATTGCTTTCTCCATGGCAATGCTTGGCCAATCAGAGTCGACTTGCCAATCAATCAGCACCCTTATCTCCTGCAGTATCAATTGTTGTGATCATTTGAAATTTGGCATTCTTGCATTTGTCCCGATGAATGCAAAATGAAAAGCTTCAGCAACATGTCTCTCTTTTCAGCAATATTCAAATTGCAATGTTACGTGGTACCAACTGCAGCACTTATAGCACGAGACAATGTCCTTTGAAAGCTTCAACTCCTGTTGTGAAAAATTACCTGGCAGAGTTCCCAGAGACTTGGCTGGAACCTGCTTATAGATCTTCCAGTGTTTTGACTTGAATGATGTGCAGGCCATCTTTGTTAACGACCTTTAAAGGTCAAGTGACAAACAGTTTCTGCTTCCTTGATAAATACCTGCTTTGCTCCTTACATACAGAGTCAAGCCTGATAAATATGTGGATTAAGACATGGAAAGTGGACTGCAGGTACATAAAGACTCCAATGCATTCAGATCCTCCACTTCTTTGAGGGAAAAAAGGTTAACTTTTCAAAGAGGTTTATGAAAATCACTGAAATTGCAGAAGTACAGGTTTGGAAATGAGGGAACTTGCTAAATGTGATCGTGTTAGCAGAATTTTCTTTTAAAAGAGCTAATCGTTTGCACCTGTAATATTAGTTTTACAGTTAGCCAGCAGTGAACATGAAATATCTGACTCACAGCTGGTGTGGAAATGTGCAATTGTTGTGTGAAGCTAAGTAGCAGGGTAATGTTTCCATGTTCAAGATGAAACTCATATGAAACACTGGAAATGATGAGTTGGAGTGCGAGTGTTGCATCTAATGATGCAACGCAATAGCCATTTACATCGTCATGGATGTTAATGTGGTTTACTTATAACAAATAATTCTGTAACTGCTACCGACCCCGCCCACCCTCCAAAAACCTTCAAGGTAAATGCTAACTTGAGCTAGTATGAACCACACATAACAGGAAGGCGGCAGCTGTTTTTTTGTTCATTCACAGGATGTGAACCTCACTGGCTGGGCCAGCATTTATTGCCCATCCCTAGTTGCCCTTGAGAAGGTGGTGGTGAGCCGCCTTCTTGAACCGCTGCAGTCCATGTGGTGTAGGTACACCCACAGTGCTGTTAGGGAGGGAGTTCAAGGATTTATAATATGGCAGTTTTGCTCCATGTGCTAAATTGACTGATTTCTGGCAGGGTCACAGTAAAGATGCCATGATTGGTCTGAGCACCCTTGGGCTAGGGAGGCAGAAGGCTGACTAGGTTTCCTGCTCCTGACCACTGCTCACTAACCTGTGCACTGCTGAATAGCTTTGCAACATTGATTATGAAGGCCCTGCAAGACAGAATGGCCCCTTGATCGAAGACTGAATCAAACACAATATTAGCCAGCACCTTCAAGGGAGGAAGAGAGATAAACGCATTGGAAAGAGATTGTCACAGATGGCAATGACAGAACTTTTATAGCCCTTTAACTACCTATAACTTGACAACAGATGGTCTCATTACTGGGATCAGAAAGCTTTAATTAAATCACCTCAGAAATCGTGATTGCCATTTATGAGTTTGACAACAAACATTAGTATCAATGAAAATGGTTCCTTGGAGTGTGTGTGGACTAGTGCTGAATTCCCATGTAATGATGGTGAAGCCAATCCCCTGGAGCAGAAAGAAAGTGTTTCAGTGGGTAATACTGCTCTGGATTATTTGACCCAAAAAATTGCTTAAGTGAAGCTGTGGATACCGGACAGAAAATCAATTGTGGGCCAAGTTCTGTACCGTACAGTTTGTAAAGTGAGGGAGTAGGTGTAAGCAAACAGTGAAGTGGGAAGTCTCCACCTCCCTTTCAGCTTCTAGTCTGAGTTCTGTCTCTTATAAAAAAAGTGTGGTGCTAAAGTTATTTTGTAAAAATACTTGTTAGGACCTCATTAAAGGCCCTATAAAGGTCCATCTGCATTCTCCCAGTGTCTTGGTCATTATTCGTCTCACCAAACACTACCCTGAAAACATATTAATTAGTCCTTTAGCACACCATGGTCTGCGAGACAAGCTACATGCAATATGGGCCAATACTCTGAGACTTTGCTGAGGGATAAAACATTTAGCTGCAAATCTTCTGCTGCAAAAGACGGGAAATTACAGGCCGATTAGCCTGACGTCGGTCGTTGGTAAGATTTTAGAGTCCTTTATTAAGGATGAGATTTCAGAATACTTGGAAGTGCATGGTAAAATCAGGCAAAGTCAGCATGGTTTCATCAAGGGGAGGTCATGCCTGACAAATCTGTTAGAATTCTTTGAGGAGGTAATGAGTAGGTTAGACAAAGGAGAGCCAATGGATGTTATCTACTTGGACTTCCAGAAGGCCTTTGACAAGGTGCCGCACAGGAGGCTGCTCAGTAAGATAAGAGCCCATGGTGTTAGAGGCAAGGTACTAGCATGGATAGAAGATTGGCTGTCTGGCAAGAGGCAGAGAGTGGGGATAAGGGGGTCCTTCTCAGGATGGCGGCCGCTGACTAGTGGAGTTCCGCAGGGGTCAGTGTTGGGACCACAACTTTTCACTTTATACATTAATGATCTAGATGAAGGAACTGAGGGCATCCTGGCTAAGTTTGCAGATGATACAAAGATAGGTGAAGGGACAGGTAGTATTGAGGAGGCGGGGAGGCTGCAGAAGGATTTGGACAGGTTAGGGGAATGGGCAAAGAAGTGGCAGATGGAATTCAACGTGGGGAAGTGTGAGGTCATGCACTTTGGTAGGAAGAATAGAGGCATAGACTATTTTCTAAATGGGGAGAGAATTCAGAAGTCTGGAGTGCAAAGGGACTTGGGAGTCCTAGTCCAGGATTCTCTTAAGGTTAACTTGCAGGCTGAGTCAGTAGTTAGGAAGGCAAATGCAATGTTGGCATTTATTTCGAGAGGACTAGAATATAAAAGCAGGGATGTGCTGCTGAGGCTTTATAAGGCTCTGGTCAGACCACATTTAGAATATTGTGAGCAATTTTGGGCCCCGTATCTCAGGAAGGATGTGCTGCCCTGGAGAGGGTCCAGAGGAGGTTCACGAGAATGATCCCAGGAATGAAAGGGTTAACATATGAGGAATGTTTGAGACTCTGGGTCTATACTCGATGGAGTTTAGAAGGATGAGGGGGGATCTGATTGAAACTTACAGAACACTGAAAGGCCTGGATAGAGTGGACGTGGGGAAGGTGTTTCCATTAGTAGGAGAGACTAGGACCCGAGGGCACAGCCTCAGAATAAAGGGAAGACTTTTTAGAACAGAGATGAGCAGAAACTTCTTTAGCCAGAGAGTGGTGAATCTATGGAATTCATTGCCACAGAAGGCTGTGGAGGCCAGGTCATTGAGTGTATTTAAGACCAAGATAGATAGGTTCTTGATTGGTAAGGGGATCAAAGGTTATGGGGAGAAGGTGGGAGAATGGGGTTGAGAAACTTATCAGCCATGATTGAATGGCGGAGCAGACTCAGTGGGCCGATTGGCCTAATTTCTGCTCCTATGTCTTATATTTCTTCTTTTTAATCTTTCCAATGTACATCGCACACAGCTAGGACAGCGGAGAGTTTTGGTCCTTGACCTCTCAAGATATAGACCTATATAAAACAAAAGGCTGAGCCATCCCTTTTCAAATGGGAAAAAGATTGTCCGAGTACTATTAGGAGGTTGAATTGTCTTCTGCAGAGAATTTTGTTGATGGGGTTTAAATTGAGCCTGAGAAGACTGGCGAGATAGTTACTTCACTCAGGGCTTCAGGGGCTCAGAGTCAATGAGCAAGTTGCCCTCAATTTAATTCCTTTTTTCTAATTATTCCTCAATAGCTGACTGAAAATGTTTTAAAAATTATTAATAGAAAAATAAAATGCTTCTCTCTGAGGCTATAATAAGCCCCCTTGTGTGTCAAATCCAGGCACATCAGTCAAGTGATTTAAGTACTACCATAGGAAATTTAGATTGTGCTACTGGGAAACAGCAACAACAGAATTCTGCCACCAATAAACTGCAGCCGATTGTCTCAAATCCATCTGATGATTAATGCTCTACAGAAACAGAGAATCTGTTAAATTAATGCTGGCCTTGCCAGCGATGCTCACACCCCATGAAGGAATAAAGAAATTAAATCCAGTACATTCAAGATGCCACATGCAATATATTTATCTTCTGTCAAAGTACCTCAGGAATTTGACTAGAAGGATTGAGTCATAGAGGTCTACAGCACAGAAAAAGGCCCTTCGGCCCATTGAGGCTGCGCCAGTCAAAGTACCTAACTATTCTAATCCCATTTTCCAGCACTAGGCCCATAGCCTTGTATGCCATGGCATCGCAAGTGCACATCCAAATACTTCTTAAATGTTATGAGGGTTTCCGCCTCTACCACCCTTTCAGGCAGTGAGTTCCAGATTCCCACCACCCTCTGGGTGAAAAAATTCTTCCTCACATCCCCTCTAAACCTCCTGCCCCTTACCTTAAATCTACGCCCCCTGGTTATTGATCCCTCCACCAAAGGAAAGAGTTCCTTCCTGTCTACCCTATCCATGCTCCTCAAAATTTTATACACCTCATTCATGTCCCCCCTCAATCTCCTCTGCTCCAGGGAAAATAACCCCAATCTCTCCTCAAAACTAAATTGAGATTTTCAGGATTGTGAAAGCAATTGAACAAGTATTGATCCAAGTACTTGGTGCTTTCTGCTGAAAGGAAATATAGATTAAATAGTTAGGAACAAGAGAACAAGTTGTTTATAATTATTTCACCCAAATTGTGAAATGAACGAGCCGGGTGGAGGCTGTACCATGCAACTGCAAGGATGGTAGAAGGCAAACTACATGGACTTTGGTCTCTTTTTGTCTTGTATTTCCTAATTAGGGTTAAGAGGTAAATTCTGCAGCGTTATGATGTTGGAATCAAAGGGGCAGACCGATGTGTGAAATAATATTGGGAAAATTGGAAGGGAAGAGAACAAGAGGCAGAGAAAATTACTGGATGACTGAATGTCTGGATGACACTGAGGATTGGATCAAAGACAAGAAGGTCAACCAAATTCTACGGCCAGCTCAGGGTCAAGACGGGTAACCTTTGGACTGGAGACAGCAGCTGAAGAGGAAGAGGCTGATGGTATCTTTATTGAATGGAAAAAAGTTTAGGACATTAGTAACAAAAGGAATTCTCCACTGGTCAATCAGTGACTTCTAGGTGATGCATCTGAATTCAACCCTGCAGAGAAGGTGAGAAACCCAGGATGTGAGTGCCTCACACCTGCTTCAATTGCAAATCAAAGGCACATCCTAAAGTTACAGAATTTTTAATAATCAGCAGCACCCTATTTCTGTCTTGATAGAGAAGTCATTGCATTATTAAAACTCTTGTGATGGGCACCTGCTGAGGAGACCATATTTCACTCACATTTACTATCTGCCTGGAATAAAAAGTGAGAGAAATAGAGCGATTGGAATTAAATAATAAATGATATCAGTGTGGGAAACGCATCACAAAAATCACAACTCCATCTCTGCTTCTGTATTTATATTACCAAGTAACAAGGCCAAAGTGAATTCAAAATTCCTAAATGGAATCTCCCACTGCTATTATCTGACTGTACATCTTTTCAGAAGTCAAAGGACTGATGGCAAAGGCCAAGGCTGATAAATCATACAAGATGTCATTTCATTCTAAGTGAGATAAAGTGGAGAAAATAGGACCCATCAGCTGGATGGTGACAGAGTTGCTTGGCTGGAAATCTTCCCCTTGCTGCTTCTCCCTCTCTGTGCTGTCCTGTCCCTGTGTGATAGCACCAAAGCCTGAATGTATGCAAGCAAAGAAAATGTGTCCTTTGGTGTGTGTAGCACAAAAGAGAAAGGTCTGATTGGAGCCGTCTGCTTGCATCTTCTTACTGGCTTCCCTCAATAAGGTCAAGATGACAGGCAAAGCTGAGAATATGGACCATTTTCCAGATGCAGCTGACAGTATTAAACTATCTTATGTCAGTGGCGGTACCACATTAATCAACTTTACTGAAATACCTGGAAAAACTCAGCAGGTCTGGCAGCATCGGCGGAGGAGAGCACAGTTGACGTTTCGAGTCCTCATGACCCTTCAACAGAACTAAACGTTAACTGTGCTCTTCTCCGCCGATGCTGCCAGACCTGCTGAGTTTTTCCAGGTATTTCTGTTTCTGTTTTTGTTTTGGATTTCCAGCATCCGCAGTTTTTTTGTTTTAATCAACTTTATTGATCTGACTAGACAAGACCATGTTTTTAGACCGTTTCCTTTAGATATGGAGAGCTTTCCCCAGCTCCCCCATCGAGCCTCTGTTGAAGAATGAGTGGACACTTCAAGAATTCCTCCAAGAGAAAAGCTTCCCAAGGTGGCTGAGGAGCAACCCAATGTAGACCGAGTCATACATTGTAACAGGAAGAGGCCATTTAACCTCTTGAGCCTTTTCCACCATTAAATGAAATCATGGCTGATCTGTGACCTAACTCCTTTGACCCAAACCCTTTTAATAACTTTGGATAACAAAAATCTATCAACCTCAATTAAAAGATTACCAATTGATCTAGCATCAATTGCCACTTGTGGAAGAGAGTTCCAAACTTCTACTACGCTTTGTGTGTGAAGAAGTCTTTTCTCATTTCATTCTGGAAAGGTCTGGCTCTAATTTTTAGATTCTGCCCTAGTCCTAGACTCTCCATCCAATCCAAATAGCTTCATTCTATCTACTCTATCTATTACCTTATTCAGGCCACTCTTCTTCTATCCTTGGTCTGTGTTCAATCAGTTCAGCACAGATTGGGCAGTAGTTAGCTTTCTCACACTTGGCCCTCATAGCCCTAGCTTTGTTGATTTGTGTTACGTAAAAGTTATAACCCGGAAACAGGTATTCAGCCTAATCAAACCATGTTTATACTCCACAAGATCAAAATAGTCCAAATGTTACTTAACTGCCTTGTTCCATTGTTCCTCCAAGCCCTTATCCCTCTTTCATTTCTCTAAGTTAATCTTGGACGTTGACATAGTTTCTGCCTCAACTAGTAACCCTGAAAGGGAATCGACAACCCTGACAGCTTCACAACTCCCAGCGCTAGGTCAGGAATTTGTGCGACAAACGAGGTGATGTTTTCAGGAAGTTCCTTATGGGTATGGAGAACTCTCCCTGGGGACCTCCTATAAATACTGACACACACACCCTGGAAACGCACCTGTAAATACTGACACACTCTCCGGGGACCCCACGTAAATACTGACACACTCCCCTGGAAACGCTCCTATAAATACCGGCATTCCCAGGCACCCTCTGCAAATATTGACACAATCCCCGTGGGCTGCTTATAAATATTCACACACTCGGCAGGGAACCCCTGTAAATACTGACACACTCCCCGGGGACCCCCTGTAAATACTGACACACTCTCCGGGGACCCCCTGTAAATACTGACACACTCCCCGGGGACCCCCTGTAAATACTGACACACTCCCCGGGGACCCCCTGTAAATACTGTCACACTCCCCGGGGACCCCCTGTAAATACTGACACACTCCCCGGGGACCCCCTGTAAATACTGACACATTTGCAAGGGACCCTCTGTAAATACTGACACACTCCCCAGGCACCCCCTGTAAATAATGACACACTCCCCGGGGACCCCCTGTAAATACTGACACACTCCCCGGGGACCCCCTGTAAATACTGACACACTCCCCGGGGACCCCCTGTAAATACTGACACACTCCCCGGGGACCGCCTGTAAATACTGACACACTCCCTGGGGACCCCCTGTAAATACTGACACATTCCCCAAGGACCCCGTGAAATACTGACACACTCCCCGGGACCCCGTTTAATACTGACACACTACCTGGGTACTCTTGTAAATACTGACACTGTCCCCGGGAACCTCCTGTACATATTGACACTCCCACAGACTGTCTGTCAACACAGAGGGTGCAGGGGTGTTGTGATGTGTCAGGTTTGACATCGGGGCCACATTATTTGTGTGGGACCAGGGGAAAATTCTCCAGCTGTTCCCGGTGCCACAAGGTAATTGAAAACTTCTCCTGTTACTTTGGCCCTGCTTGACTGTATCACTACAGAAGCAGTGTTGACAGGGCTGTGCTTAGCTGTGATGCCTATAGTGGTCAAACAGCTCATGGTGGAGGCCCACGCGTAACGAAATGCTCCATGACCAGGATGTAACAACTACTCATATGACGACTAAACTCCACCCAGTATCACCATTTCAGGAGAAGAAGGGCGGTTACCCAAAGTCTCACCAAATTGAAACAAATATTCCAACAGCAAAAGCATTTAATGTGGGGAATCTGGAAATTCAGCTCAGCCCAGCAGGCTGCACAGTTTATTCACTCAGTCCAATTCATTTTAGATTAGCTTAGCGTCACTGAATTTATTGCTGTCTAGGTAACTCAGTAATCGAAAATGAAAATGCTTTTACCATCCAAGGAATCATCACATGCAGGGCAGAGATTGACAAATTAAGGCAGCCTTAGGAGGTAAAGCACAGGATTCACGTGAGGCGACCCACATTCTCACATTCAATTTCAGCAGAAAGCGACACATGTGGAATGAAAAGATCTTAAAGAATGGGTTTGTTCTAAATGGTATTTAGAATAAGAAAACGTTAGACTGCTGTAAGGAACTGGTTAGATATCAGGGGCGGTATTTTTACTGCCCCATCGTGGTGGGGGTGGGGCTGTAAAATGTGGCAAAATGCCATTCAAAAATCCATTGACTTCGGCGGGACCGTTAAAATCCCGCCGGGGTAAAATTCGGCACCAGGATTACGATTTTATGAAGCATAGACTTTCATTATATAGAACCTTGTCCCATTGCTTGAAAAATACCTCAGGGCTTTTCACACAGAATGATTTACCAGGAAATGCAGTAACTTCTCTCGTGTAGGCAAACGTTCTAACTTTTTTTGCCAAGTAAGATCTCACAAACAGCGCTGAGATGAATGAGCAGGTCAATCTTCTTTTGGTGGCCCTGCTTCAGGCAGCAATGTTTGTCCATGATGAAGGGGTAATACCAGAGGCAGACTGTCGATCCAATAATCCCTCCAGTTTGCAATAGCTGACTGTTAGATTAAAAGAGATTACTGTGGTTGAGAATGTGGTTCATTTGTGATTTTTCTCTCTCGTTAGTTCTCATGAATTATGTATTAACTATTTATTCTTCTACACAGACCAGAACTCACTGTGCTCACTTTTGGAATCATAGAATGACTACAGCATAGAAAGAGGCCATTCGGCCCATCAAGCCCCCAGTGGCTGACTGCAAAATCAACTCACGTAGTCCTGCTCCTCCGCGTTTTCCCATTGCCTTGCAAACTTTTTCTCTTCAGGTAATTATCTAATTCTCTTTTTAATGCCTCGAATGAACCTGCCTCCGTCACACTCTTAGGCAGTGCGTTCCAGATCCTAACCACTCGCTGCGTAAAGTTTTTCCTCATGTCTCCACTGCTTCTTTGCCAATCACCTTCAATCTGTGCCTTCTGGTTGTCAACCCTTCCACCAATGAGAAACTTATCTCTATCTACACATCATTTTGAACAACTCTTATCAAATCAATTTATTTTGCTTACTTTAGACCAGCTAGTTTTGTGTATGTCATTTAATTCTTCTTGAGAATTCAGGTTGGTGGTTTTGTGTGGTAGGACAATTGTGGGTAAATAATAAGAGGGCAGAGTTAAATCATTGCAATAAGTTATTGAAACTCAGTTTGTTCAGCAGGTTAAGAATTAAATTTATACATTGAACACACTGTCCACATTGCACGCAAAGATAAGATGAAACTGTAGCAAGTTATGGAAAACAATCTGCTGCCTGATTTTTCCAACTATTCTTTGTGATCACTGGTATTCTTTGATTGAAAATGGTGCCTTTTGTAAGTGATGTTTCACAAATAAAATCCGCCAATTAATCAGTCTTGTCTTCTTGAATAAATATCAATAGAAAACCATAACTTCGAAGCAATTCCCAAAGTAGAAAAAGGTTCAAATGAACATCAACTAGCACGAAATTAGCAACCTGACCCGATGGGTGGTGAAGGGAGATGGGAGTGTTACATTCGGGCTGGATGAGGTGATCTTCTAAAGCAAGGGAAAAGGGGCAAAATAGAGAAAGCATCACTCTTTAACTGGCTTCAATAGCTTCCCTGGGAGTGTTTGATGGCAACGGTGTAGAGGGAGCTTTACTCTGTATCTAACCCTGTGCTGTACCTGTCCTGGGAGTGTTTGATGGGGACAATGTAGAGGGAGCTTTACTCTGTATCTAACCCTGTGCTGTACCTGTCCTGGGAGTGTTTGATGGGGACAATGTAGAGGGAGCTTTACTCTGTATCTAACCCCGTGCTGTACCTGTCCTGGGAGTGTTTGATGGGGACAATGTAGAGGGAGCTTTACTCTGTATCTAACCCCGTGCTGTACCTGTCCTGGGAGTGTTTGATGGGGACAATGTAGAGGGAGCTTTACTCTGTATCTAACCCTGTGCTGTACCTGTCCTGGGAGTGTTTGATGGGGACAATGTAGAGGGAGCTTTACTCTGTATCTAACCTAAGATGTACCTTCGATGGGAGTTTTTTATGATGACATCTGGAACCTTAATGTGAAAGTGGGGAGCCACAACTTGAATATCCCAAACCTTAATGAATGCAAACATTTAGAAAAATGCTAGAAAATTACAGGCCATAATCTAATTGAGGAATTTAGAGGTTTAGCAATGCAGTGAGATCTTATTCTTCTGATTTTATCATCTCATCTAAATCCCACTTGTTGGTTTCCTGTCTTGTAATCCACATGAAGATTGGAATGGAAATGTCTGCTTTGTGCTGATTTCAGTTAATGCTGGCAAACTCTGGTGCACCAAATATCCCCTCGTGCTATCCCAGATATAATCAGTTAAAGTAGTACAGTGCAGGGATTAAATCTCAAAGCTGCCCGACACATCAGTGAATAAACTCATTGATTTATCAGGGGACCCCTCTTGATCCATTTTATACAGACATGAAGCATGGCAAAAATCAATGAGCTTTTATACAAAATCATGCTTGTCCTCCTGGCTTTCTTGGTTTTTCGAGCAATGAAGAGTTGTATAATTTAAACAGTGAATTATGGAGGAAATATTAAGCTAATATTGATTAAACAACGATGTAACAAGTACTAAACTACTGACTTAACCATTTGTCTTGGAGTTTTGTTAATTTTATAAACTGCTAATCAACCATATACAAACATTGTTACAAACACATGAGGAGGGGTAAAAACTGACTCCCCTAATTTACCAGTCCAGGTCTGGCTGTAACAGGGTTTTGTTGTGAATTTAGTGAGGATGTACTTTGTCAGTATTGCATTTGTCACTATGTAGGCTTTCAGATTATAAAGAATTAATCAGACAGGGTTTCTGATTTTAAATCAAGGAATAAGATAGGTTTATTGATCCTACTTCCCAAATTGAAGAAAAACTAGGTAAATTGTAACCCTCACATTCCCTGGGCCCCACACACTCTAGCAGAGGTAGTCGAATACAAGGATAAACTTAAAGATTTTTTACACTTCGTGCAGAAAATAAACAATCAAAGGAAAATACAGTTAACTGTCCTTTGACTGGTCTTGATGCAATGGCTCCACGTGGCGGCCATTTTGATCAGTTGTTCTCCTGGGTGTCGCTGTACGGAGCGGATATCCACGTTTTATCCCCAAAAGATCTTCGTTTGCAGTAATTTTCTCTTCTCGGAATAGTTACTCTGCAATATCCGTGCATAGTACTTCCGAGAGAGAGAAAGAGAGACAAAGAGATAAAGAGACATGGCTCTTGCAGCCTTTCAGCATATTCTTCCGATCTCTGCTCTGACTTGGTAAATCAGTTCTTAAAAAGCCTTGCTGGCTGTGTATTCCAGAGGAATTTGATTACCGTGCCTGCTGCAGTCATTGACCAGGATTTTATGGGTCTCGCCATGACGAGTCTCCCCCCGGCGATGCAGCGAGTCATTTAGATCTATATTCAGTTCGGGGGGACCATACTATTCTGCTGGGTGGGCAGGGCCGTAAAATCCTTGCCATTGTGTTGTACAACAGGTAATTACATTTCTGATGTTTCATCTTAGAATATTTTCAGGAGTAATAGTGTAAAAGTCAACAGGAGGTGGGGTATTTCACACTCCCCAGGGGGTTCGAGAGTCTGTTCCTTTTCATCCTACTTGGGGTGGAATGAAAGTTGTATGTTCAGCTGGATGACAGCCTTTCCATTGTCTTAATGGGATTACAGTTTATTAAAATCTTGGTTGCATCTGCCATTTACTCCAGTGTGGTGTGTCAGACCACAGTTTGTCTGTTAATTCACATGAACCTCATACTGAATGTTAGAATATAAGATACATATTGTAAATTGTTTTATCTTTGGGAACTTGTATAGTAAAGTTTGTTTGTGTTTGTTCAAAACCCATGGGCCAGGATTTTCCCCCCGTTGGGGGGGAAGTTGATGAGCGGGCACGCAGAGGCGCGCCTCCGATCAGCGCCCCCGATTGGGGGCGCGCCGCCATTTTACGTGAGTGGGCCAATTAAGGCCCGCCCAGCGTGATGTCCGCAGGGAAGCGCTACGGGCGGAGGGGAATCCCTAAACCCGAGAGTGCGCTCTCTTTCACACATGCGCACGAAAGAGCGTGCTCATCTCCCTGAGGCATAGTGCTGCCTCGGGGAGATCGGCTGGGCTGTAAAAAAAGTATTAGAAATAGAGAAAAAAAGTTCCCTGACATGTCCCCTCATGTGAACCTGTCACGAGTTGGGACATGTCCATAACTTTCTAAAAAACTTTAATTAAATGTTTTAAAACCTACATGAAACCTCATCCCGTTCGTGGATAAGGTTTCATGCTTTTTTTAATGTCCACCTGGGCTCCTGGCCTGCCCGCCAACCTTAAGGTTGGATGGGCAGGTCCATTAATTACTTAAATGACTGTCAATGGCCTCAATTGGCCACTGACAGGTCAGCGGGCGCACAGCTGATCTGGCCAAGGATCACAACAATATATTGATGGCCCCGAGTTCTGGTCTCTCCCACAAGAGTAAATATCCTCTCCATATATACCCTTCATCATTTTAAAGGTCTTAATCAGGTCACCTCTCAGCTTTCTCTGTTCGGGAGAAAAGCCTATACAGTCTTTCCCGATAGAGACAATCTCTCAGTTCTGATATTATCCTTGTGAATCTTTTATTGTACCCAATCAGTACCTCTATGTGTGGCTTTAGAACGTTCTAACATTCCTCAATTCCACACAGTACTGAAAGAAAGTGAAAAATTGTAATCTACATATAAATTAACTTAATCGATAAATTTGAAGGTGCTCCCTGTTCTTTCATTCAGTGAACCACCACATGGGGTAAATCTCCTGGAGTCTGACAACCTTGGCCAATGTCTAGCTCTGCATATGAGTGGTAGAACAGCCCATTAAGTACCAGCGGGAAGGGGAATGGGCTGCAACATCACTGGCAGCAAAATTGATGGAGCGTATTCAGGATTGTAAACCCCTGAACATTTAATAAGGAATTAATTGCTTGTGAGAATTGTGATGTTCCTAGTTTAGACCAGGGGATTCGTTTTATAGAACATGTTTTAGGATTGAATATGGTGATAGTGAATCACTGGTAATAACTAATAGGGACTCTAGGCATGTTCAACAAGCCATTCATTGTGCGATAACATGTTCCTCATGGTTTATACCTGCTGCAGATTCATCCACACGAACTGCAGACGAACAAACTCATGGTTAGCTGGCCTTTTCACTCCAGCTTTAACATTAGGGGAAAGCTGCGTTTAAAGATTTGGGAATGAGGTTGCTGATTAAGTTGCAGATTTCTGCAGATTTGAAGGTGAATGTTTAATTATAACTTAAAATGATCCAAGGATTAGCCCGTCAAATCTATTACAGCAAAATATAACCACCAGGCATCTTAAAACAGTGTTGAATATGTTGTGTGAGGGTCTTTGCATCTCTCTCTGTCTCTCCCGCTGTCTGGACCTTGTGTCTTTGACTGTGTCTCCCCCTCTCTGTATGTCTCTCTCTCTTGCTGTACCTCTGTGTGTCTCTCTCTTTAGGTAGAACCTTGTTGCTTTTTTTTCCTCGTTTCAGGAAGGCCTGCCGAACCACAAGCTATCAGGTAGTTGCGAGACCAGCAGCTAGCCTCCCCCTGGAATCAATACCCCGGGGGCTAAGTCTCACCTATTGAGAGCTGCCAGCCAATCAGAGGCTGGCTGCTCTTGTGCTCAGCAGCGCTGCTGGGGAGGCTGTGGCTGCTGCCGGAAGGACAGGCACTGGAATCTCAGGGTCACAGAGTGATCCAGGCTACCAGTAAGTAATGTGGGTGTTGAGGGTGTTCGAAGATGGGGGTCGCAGGGAAAGGGGTGCAGGAGGTCAGCAGCAAGGGCAGGAGGGTTGACCATCAGCAGGCTGGCTCTTCCCGATGTCAAGTCCCTCGATGAGGCACTGAGTTCCTTTTAGCTGTCGCGCACATGTGCTGCTAGATTAATACCAATGACAGTGGGATGAGGCCCTTAAGTGGTCAATAATTGGCCATGTAAGGGCCTCAGTTGATGGCAGGGTGGGAAGATCGACCATGGCCTTCCTGCCCAGAGCTTAATTCTGGCATAGGTGGGTAAGTGCTGGGGTTCCATTACATCATCATCCCGCCTAATTGCCTAATCTTCCTGCCTACAAACTCACCACCAGCAAGAGCAGAAGATTCTGCCCAGATTTGTTTATCTTTCTCTATCACTCTGTCTGTCTCATTCGCTGTCTCTTTTTGTTTCATTCATTGCCTCACTTTCTTTCTCTCTTCCTATCACACTCTATCTTCTTGTGTCTCTCATCTGTCTGTCTTTGCCTATCTTTATCTCGGTCTTTGTCTCTCTCTCTCTATCCCTTTCACTGTCTCACTGTAACTGGCTCTCTTCCTAGCTTGAAAGAAAAGCTGATGTAAGGTTGAATCATCATCCCAGCTATAGCATCTTTGCACTACAGCCATTTAAAGTGCTTCAGTAACCAGCATTGACTGCTCAGTATGATCGAGGGCTTCTGTCTCTACAAGATCATGACATGAGTTTGAAAAGTGTCAGATATCATTGAAATGTATAGAATTCTGACAGGGTTGGACAGACTGGATGCAGGGATGGTGTTTCCTCTGGCTGGGGGTCCAGAACAAGGGGTCACAGTCTCAGGATACGGGGTAGGCCATTTAGGATTCAGATGAGGAGAAACTTCTTCACTCAGAGGGTGGTGAACCTGTGGAATTCTCTACCACAGAGGCTGTGGAGGCCAAGATACTGAATATATTTAAGAAGGAAATAGATAGATGTCTGGACTCTAAAGGTGTTAAGGGTTATGGGGAGAGAGCGGGAGTATGGCATTGAGATAGGGGATCAGCCACGATCATATTGAATGGTGGAGCAGGCTCGAAGGGCTGAATGACCTACTCCTGCTCCTATTTTCTAAGTTTCTATCAGTTTCTGGTGGACACAGATGCACAGCATAAACCTGCTTATAATTTCGTGCTGAATCTAATTCAGACAGATCCTCAGATGGCTAATGTGAGAGATGGAAAACTGTCACTTAGCTGTTATAGGAGGATCTGAAACCAGATCTGAGCCATGTTGTTGGTGAAGGGGGTCTCCTCCTGTAGGTAACCACACGGTGCCTGGGAATGAACCACAGGTTTTGAAATGACAATACGGGATAAAAGAATACAAATAATGAAAGTAAAAACTTAGAAAAACATCTCCCGTCCTTTCCCCACTGGAGATAGTAACTTGCTGGAAGGTCATCAACCTAAAACAATTCTCAGTTTCCCACAGTTGCTGCTGGACCTGCTGAGAATTTCCAGCATTTTCTGTTTTTATAAGTTAATGAGCTGCTGCCTCTGGCAATGTTAAGTACAAGCACCAACAATGTCAACACAGGACCTGGGTGTATGAAACGCATGTTCCACTTACCTTGCACTAAACGTCCTTACTTCAAAGAACAAAACAAGATCCCCAGAAACTAATTGGATGTCAGATTCTCAGCAAATTCTAATTTTGCTAAATTGTAGAGGTAACAGCAAAGCAACCTTCTCGTTTCTTCATTCTTCAAAATTGCTGCTTTGAAATTTCCAGATATAATTGTTACCCTTTATAAAGCGGCTTGGTTTCACACTGAGGCACTTGATGAGTTGTTCATTCACTCCATTTATCAAGCACAATAAGATAAAATGAGAGGCCATTAGCGAATTGCAGTAAACTCTCCAGCTGTGACAATGCTGAGGCTATGGCCTTTTACGACAGCCTTTTCCCAGTTAAAATACGTTTTGCTGCTGCATTATCTTCCAGTCACTAAACAAAGTCTTATTCACGGGTTTGATGAGAGTTTATTGGAGTGTTAGTAAGAGCTCTGAGTTTGTTGCCTGGGTGTGCATTTAGGAAATAAATTAAAGCAGCATCCACATCAACTGTCAGACCAATCTGCAGACAGGATTTTGATTTCACATTATAATTAGCAAAGACATTGAAGGAACAGAAATCATGACGTGGGAGCAACATTATCACAAGAAAGTCATAACAGGAGAAGGAAATGACTAATAATCCTTGCAATCTCGCTTGATAATCTTGTTGTTTCAACAAAGAAAAGAACACAATTGACAGAACAACTCTAGAGAGATGGAGGTGAGTGGGAGGTGAGTACAAAATGAGAACAAAATGCTTTGCTGACAAATCTATGAGTTAACTTTGTGAAAACAAAAGAACAGAAATACAAGAAAGCAGCTTGAATTAGAGAAAGGCTGTTGACTCCATCACATCCAGGTGCACTTAAACTAGGAGAGTTGAGGCTGACAAATTTTATTGATGGTTGATTTTGCCCCTCCACACCCCTGCTGATCCATTTCAGAATTACCCTACAATCTTTCTGCCTACTTCACTGTGTCTCTTTTCCCAGTCCCTGTCATTCAGCATCCACCCCATCATGGGATTCATCAGTTCCAATGGAAAAACTCCTCCCCATCCATTGAAATCCAGTAAAACTCCAGAATATCTCCCTGATCTTAATCTATGTTATCCAGGGCTGATTCCTTTTGTTCTTTCTGCACCTTCACCGTTTCAAAATTAAGGATCATCACATCACCTCAAACTCTTACTCATCCTTTCTCTGGACCTCTTCCTCCCCTCCTTCAGTTTACCCTTCCTCCAACAACTCTCTCTTACCTTTTCCCATCTCAATGGTGCTCTTTCTCTCTCCCTGTTATGCAAAGGGAAATGCATGGTCTCTTGGTGGGATTAACTTGACATCACCTTGGCATTGAGGGAACTCCAGTCCCTCCCAGACACGGAAAAATCAGTCAGCATTGAAAAAAATGTGCATTTTATTTCATTTTCTTCTTTGAGCACTTTTTTCTAATTAGTTATCAAATACATGGAGGTGGGAAATAGACTGATAGAATCATAGAAAGCTTATGGCACTTGGTCCATCATGTTTGTGCCGAACAAAAAACGAGCCACTCAGCTTAACTTCACTTTCCAGCATTTAGTCCGTAGCCCTGCAAATTCCAGCACACGAGGTGCATATCTAGACAACTTTTAAATGGGATGAGAGTTTCTGCCTCTATTCCCCTTTCAGGCAGTGCATTCTAGACCTCCACACCCACTGGGTGAAAAAATGTTTCCTCATCTCCCTTCTACTCTTTCTGCCAATCACTTTAAATCTATGCCCCCTAGTCACTGACCTGTCTGCTAAGGTAAATAGGCCTTTGCTATGACCGATACAGTTGGTTAAACTGAGTTATTTAAAAAAACCAAAAACTTTAAACTGACTCTAAATTCAGGAGCAGACCACCAGTTCTCGAGCTAAAGCTAAATAAAACATTTTATTAATTTATACAGGTTAAAAAATATATACACATGGCTACAAATTATTACTATCATAACTTATAACAAATTCCCAAACTAATCTCCATTAAGGCAACAGCAACCCATAGACTTAACCAGACGCCAGACAAAGCATTTTCACCTTACGCATTCAAAATTAGGTTCTTTTCACTTTGGTTCCTGTGGAGCCAGTTGGAGGCTTACAGCTGCCTTTTGACCTCACATTGCCTCTGCCCTGCACACACAAAACTGAAGTTATACCTACCACCTCCACTGAATGTAAATTCTCATTGTATCACCAACCTCTGAACTATACCTCTCTAACAATAAAACTCCTTTCAAAGTACCAATGTTATTAGCAATATAAACATATTGCTTGGTATCTGCTAGATAGGCATCAGTTTTCACCCCACTTCTAGAATGCTCTATTCAAAAAATGCAAATGCACTCTACCTCTCTGTTTACATCTCAAAACTAGTACACGTCAAAGCACCCAGACCAGCTGGCTTTAATCCAATTAAGACACACCCATAGACTAAACCTCAATTTTAAAATAAAAATATTTTCCAATAATATTATATACATTAATAGCTTCATAACATCTCCCTCCTTATCGAAAAATGAGCCATCATAATTCTAAAAGACAGCTTCATTTTAATAATCCATCTCACACTATCTCCTATACTTCTTACACTATTACCAGATGCATGCATTAACATAACAATATATATTCACAAGTCCTTGGTATCAGCAGAGATCACTCCACTTCAGTGTCCAGGTTTTTTTTTTAAATGTCCCATTTTCCTTTAAGCTTCAAACTCTTGATAATGCATCTGCGAACAGATTTTCTCTTCCAGCAATATGTATAAAACAGATTAAATGGTTGTAACAATAAGCTCCATCTGAAAAGCCTTGCACTTTTGTCATGAAATTTGTCCAAAAACTTCAAAGGATTATGGTCTGTATGAACAATTGTTTCTGGTGAATTGTTTGCAACATAAATTTCAAAATGCTGCAATGCTGACACCAAACTCAAAGTCTTTTTTCTTTGATCATTGAACATCTTCCCTGTTGTACATTTAGTTCCCGTAAAAAATACCCTTTCGGTTTTTCAATTCCAGTGTCATTCTCTTGTCACAGTACAGCCCCAATGCCCATATCGCTTGCATCAACAGCCAACTTGAATTGCTTGGCATAATTGGATACTGCCAACACTGGTGTCGTAGTTGATACAGTTTTCAAACTATCGAATGACTTCTGGCACTCCTGTGTCCATTGAAACGTCTTGTTTTTTTTTAATAGTTCAGTCAGTGGAGCAACCACACAACTAAAATTTGGTACAAATTTCTGGTAAAACCCACTCATGCCCAGAAATCTGAAAACTTCTTGTTTTGTTGTAGGCACTGGGAGGGAAATCCACAATAGCCTTGACTTCCTCATATCTCAGAGTCACCTTACCATGTCCAATGGTATGGCCTAGATATGTAACTTATGCTTTTGCAAATTCACTTTTAGCCAAGTTCATCACCAAATTAGCTTCTTGTAGTCGAGTAAATAATTCTTCCAGATGTTGTAAATGCTCCTCCCACGTCTGACTGAAAACTATTAGATCATCAGTATAAACAGCACATTTGCTTAGACCTGCAATGACTTTGTTTGTCAGTCTTTGAAATATTGCAGGTGCATTCTTCATACCAAATGGCATGAGTTTAAACTTATATAGTCCACTTGGTGTTACAAAAGTTGATATCTCCTTTGCTCTCTCTGACAATGGTACCTGCCAATATCCTTTTAGCAAGTCAATCTTTGAGATAAATTTCGATTGTCCCACTTTCTCAATGCAATCTTCCAACTGTGGTATGGGATATGAATCCGCTTTTGTCACCGCATTCAACTTTCGATAGTCCACACACAGTCTGTGTGTTCCATCCGGTTTCGGTACCAGTACAATAGGCAAACTCCAGTTACTGCAACTAGACTCAATGTTATCATTTTGAAGCATGAAATCAATTTCTTTCTGTACTTGTGATAACTTTTGCTGGATTTAATCTATACGGTTGTTGCCTTATTGAAGATGATATTCCTATACATACATCATGTAAAACTAAATGTATCTTTTCCAACTTATTTCCACAGATAGGTTTTTGTGACTGCAATAGCTTTTCCAAATCACTTTGACACTTGCTTGGAAGGTAACTCAATATTTCATTTAATTTTTCAAGCACCCCCTCATTATCCAATTTGATTAGAGGAAAATCAATGTCAGAGTCCTACACTTCTACCCCATTCTCATCATCCACCATCACTAACACCTCTTATTGTTCCTCTTTCCTGTCAAAGTACTTTTTCAGCATATTTACATGACACACTCTCTGCTTCTTTCCTCTATCTGGAGTATTTATTAAATAATTTACTTCACTCAATTTCTTTTCAATCCTGCAAGGCCCACTAAATCTTACATTTAAAAAATCACCTAGTACTGGTAACAAAACTAATACTTTCTCTTCAGAAACAAAACTGTGACTTTTAGCCTTCTTATCTGCTTTCACTTTCATCACTTGCTATGATATCTTTAAATGTTCCCCAGCCAGCTCACATGCTCTGTTCAATCCTTCCCTGAAATTTGAGATGTAATCCAGGAGAGTAGTTTCTGAATTTTGACCCACCAATTTCTCATGAATCAATTTCAGTGGTCCCCTTACCTCATGACCATAAACTAGTTCAAAAGGGCTAAAATCAGTCGATGCATTAGGAGTGTCTCTAATAGCAATAACAAAAATGGAATTCCCGTATCCCAATCCTGTGAATAATTCTGACAGTATGCTCTTATCATAGTTTTTAAAGTTGATGCCATCTTTCCAAAGCTCCTTGTGACTCCAAATGATAAGCTGTTGACTTAAACTGTTTTATCCCCAAACTGTTCATTACTTCCTTAAACAGCTGCGACATGAAATTTGACCCCTGATCTGACAAACCATATCTTGTGAAAAATTTAATTACCTCCTCCACAATCTTCTTAGTTGTAATATGTCTTAAAGGTATCACTTCAGGAAACCTGGTCGACACATCCATTATTGTCAATAAATACTGATTTCCACTTTTAGTCTTAGGGAGGGGTCCTACACAATCAATCATGACCCTGGTAAAAGGTTCTTCAAATGCTGGTATTGGGATTAAAGGCGCCGGCTTAATCACTGCTTGTGGTTTTCCTGTTACTTGACATATTTGACAGGTTCTACAGGATTTGACTACATCCCTATGCAATCCTGGCCAAAAAAACCCTCTGTATCTTTTCCTGTGTTTTCCTAATTCCCAAATGTCCCCCCATTGGAATTTCACGAGCAATCCTCAATCTCATTTCTATACCCTAATGGGATAACAATCTGATGCACCTCCCTCCAGCTTTCATTTGCTGAGACATAATCCGACCTCCACTTGCTCATTAAAATATCTCCTTGAAGATAATAACATACTGGAATACATTTTGCTTCGGTTTCTGAATAAGCTTTCTGATATAACTGCTTTAATTGCAAATCATTTTTCTGTAACGCCACTAACCTCTTTGAGTTAAACACTTCAACTGAACTGTCCTGCATTCCTTCCTCCTGAACAATGTTATTAAACACAGTGCCAGCTAATTGGATTTCAACATCTTCTTCTTGCCTTTGAACTGCCTGCTTATCTTGTTTATTTTGTTTTTCCCTTTGGGCCTTTGATCTCATTACAACACAATCAGGAAACAATCCAGGATGTTCCTTCTGTAGCACTTCTGTTGAAAACACTTCTACGGGCTGATCAACTACCATGGGCATCACCCACATTTGCTTTCCAGCTATATCATTGCCCAGAATAAACTGAACCCCTGCAATTGGCAATTTTCCCACCACTCCAACTATAACTTCACCAGTCTTCCATTTGCTCTTTAAATTTACCTTCCACAACGGAGTAGATTTAGCATCTCCATGAACCCCACTTATTATTACCTTCTTCTGCAACATTCCCTCTGAAAACAAATATCACTATCCCACAACATTAAGGATTGACTAGCCCCTGTGTCTCTTAAAATTTTAACATCTTTACCTACTCCGCCCTGTATACATGGAAAGACTTTCCCTCCACATACATTTAAACATTTCTGCAACCTGCTCCCCAGAATTATCTTGAGTAAATTGTGAACACACCCCACTTCTTTACCTTTCACCGATTCTCCCTATTTCACTTGTACACAAACTACTGGTTTCTCCTGTGCCTGAACCTCAGAACCCACAGTACTTTTACTTCAAGAGCTTTTCTGTACCCCTACAATTCCTAAAGATTTTTCCTTCAATCTCCAATACACTGACTTTGTGTGCCCTACCTTATGACAATGAAAACACCTCAATTTTCGAATGTCACTTCAACTTCAGCACCTTCCTTTTTATTCTGAGAAAAAAACTTGCTGGGAACTTCCAGCTACTCCTTCTCTTCCCTGACTACCTACATTCCTTTCACCTCCCCACTTTTTATCCTTTTCCAATTTGAAAGTGTGCAGGAAAAAAGGTTTAGCTCTATGAACTAACTCATAATCATCAGCTATCTCTGCTGCTTGTCTTACAGAATCAATTCTCTGTTCCTCCACATGAGTTCTCACTACCGAAGGGATTGAATCTTTGAATTCTTCCGAAAGAATGACTTCCCTAAGAGCTGCATAGGTTGTCTCTATTTTTAATGCCCGTATCCAGCAGTCAAAATTACTTTGTTTTACTCTTTCAAACTCAATGTAAGTTTGCCCAGGCTGTTTTCTCATATTTCTAAATTCCTGCCTGTATGCTTCAGGAACCAACTCATATGCATTCAAAATAGCTTCTCTCACCTCATCATAATTCACCAACATTTCGTCTGATAGTGAAGCATATACCTCATGTGCCCTACCTAACAACTTAGACTGTAATAATAATGTCCAGTTTTCCTGTGGCCATTTCATCTGTTTAGCTAGCTTCTCAAATGAAATAAAGAATGCTTCAATATCTTTTTCCTCAAACTTTGGAAGAGCTTGTACACATTTAAACATCTCTCCACTGGGTTCTACTTTTGAGATAAATCCTTCCTCACCCACTGGCATCTCTTTTCTAACTGCCAACATTTTCAGTTGGAATTCTCTCTCTCTCTCTTTCCTCCTTCTCCATCTTCACAATTTCTAATTCCTTTGCTTCTAATTTAAGCTTCTTTATTTGCAACTGAAGTCTCACTACCTCCAGCTGTGATTCACTAGAGTCAGGTTTCACTTCCAACTGTAGATGCTGTGCTATACTTTTAACTATATCTGATTTCCTAGCCCCCACAGGTAACCCCAATTTTAACTTATCTGCCAACTCCATTAACTTACTTTTGGTTTTTTTTCTCCAATACAATCAGAGTTATCTCTTCTACTCCCAGACAAGTCTTAGCAATTGCCAAAGCCTCTTGCTGTCTCACCACTAAACTACCTCACCGACTCCTGAATTCAAAGTGCCTCTCGCACTCGTAACCTTTAAGATTCACCAATTCCTAACCAATAAAGGCATTAGAAATATAATTTATCCCCGCAAGAGACACTAAATGTTGTGACCGATGCAGTTGATAAAGCTGAGTTATTTAAAAATCCCAGAGGGAAATTTTAAACAACTGTCATAACCTATAATTTTAAGCGTTATGTTTGAGATGTGACTCTAAATTCAGGAATCAGACCACCAGTTCTTGAAGTTCTACATTAAACTAAATAAAACATTTTATTAATTTACACAGGTTAAAATATATATATATATACAGATGGTTATAAATTACTACTATCATAACTTTTAACGAATTCCCAAACTAATCTGCATTAAGGCAACAGCAACCCATAGACTTAACCAAACACCAGGCAAAGCATTTTCACCGTACGAATTCAAAATGAGGTTCTTTTCACTTTGGTTCCTGTGGAGCCAGTTGGAGGCTTACAGCTGCATTTTGATCTCACATTGCCTCTGCCCTGCACACACAAAACTGCTGAAGTTATACCTACCACCCCCATTGAATGTAAATTCTCATTGTATCACCAACCTCTGAACTAAACCTCTCTAACAATAAAACTCCTTTCAAAGTACCAATTTTATTATTAATTAAACATATTGCTTGGTATCTGCTAGATAAGCAACAGTTTTCACCCCACTTCTTGAATGCTCTATTCAAAAAATGCAAATGCACCCTACCTCTCTGTTTACATCTCAAAACAAGTACATATTAAAACACCCAGACTAGCTGGCTTTAATCCAATTAAGACACACCCACAGACTAAACCTCTATTTTAAAAGAAAAATATTTTTCAATATTATATACATTAATAGCTTCATGACAGCTCTTCCCATCCAGTCCATCTAGGACCCTCACAATTTTGTATACCTCAATCATATCTCCCCTCAGCCCTCTCTGTTCCAAGGAGAACAATCCCAGCCTCTCTAATCTTTCTTCATAGCTGCAATTTTCCAGTCCTGGCAACATCCTTGTAAATCTGCTCTGTACCCTCTCGAATGCAATTACATCCTTTCTTGTTCCAGGGAGCAGAGTCGGAGGGCAGAGTTCCAGAGTGGTGAGTATAAAAACCTTACCTTGGGGATTTGCGGCTAGTTCCAGGGAGCAGAGTCGGAGGGCGGAGTTCCAGAGAGGTGAGTATAAAAACCTTACCTCGGGGATTCGCGGCTAGTTCCAGGGAGCAGAGTCGGAGGGCGGAGTTCCAGAGAGGTGAGTATAAAAACCTGACCTCGGGGATTCGCGGACCTCAGGTCTTAAAAAAAAATAATTAAAAGTGTTGTCACGGTAAATCTGTGACCTGATTGGCTGGTAGAGAATCTACACTGAATTTGAAACTAAAACATTATTAAACTAATTAAACCAAATAAATTAATCACTTAATTAATAAGTAGAGGGTATCTAGACCAGAATCAGGGGATTACTGTTCTTAGAATTTAGCATTTAGAGTAGAAATCTAGCCCTAGGGAACGTATAGTTAATAAGGAGTCAATAAGCAGTTATTAGATTTAAATTGATTTATTAAATAGTTCTAGAAATGGCAGATGCTGGGGTGAATTGCTTCACCTGTGGGATGTGGGAAATCTGTGACGCTTCAAGTGTCCCGGACAACTACATCTGCAGGAAGTGTCCCCAATTGCAGCTCCTCACAGACCGCATGGATAGGTTGGAGCGGCAGTTGGATGCACTTAGGAGCATTCAGGTGGTTGAAAGCGTCATTGACAGGAGTTTTGGAGACATGGTCACACCCAAGGTACAGACAGATAGATGGGTGACCGCTAGAAGGGGCAGGCAGTCAGTGTAGAAATCCCCTGTGACTGTACCCCTCTCTAACAGGTATACCATTTTGGATACTATTGGAAGGCATGGCCTATCAGGGGAAAACAACAGCAGTAGCCAGAGCAGTGGCACCACGGCTGTCTCTGTTGTTCAGCAGGGGGTGTCAAAGCACAGAAGAGCAATTGTCATAGGGGACTCTATAGTCAGGGGCTCAGATAGGCGCTTCTGTGGTCGTGAAAGAGACACCAGGATGGTATGTTGCCTCCCTGGTGCCAGGGTCCAGGATGTCTCTGATTGGGTACGGGACATTCTGAAGGGGGAGGGAGAACAGCCAGAGGTTGCGGTACACATTGGTACTAACTACATAGGCATGAAGAGTGACGAGGTCCTGCAGCGGGAGTTCAGGGAGTTAGGCTGAAAGTTAAAAAACAGGACCTCTAGGGTTGTAATCTCAGGATTACTCCCTCTGCCTCATGCCAGTGAGGCTAGAAATAGGAAGATAGTGCAGCTGAACACATGGCTGAACAGATGGTGTAGGAGGGAGGGTTTCCGATATCTGGATCATTGGGATCTCTTCCGGGGCAGGTGGGACCTGTACAAGAAGGACGGGTTGCATCTAAACTGGAGGGGCACCAATACCCTGGCTGCGAGGTTTGCTAGTGTCACTCGGGAGGGTTTAAACTAGTATGGCAGGGGGGTGGGAACCAGAGCAATAGGTGAAATAAATGACTGGGAACCAGTGAATATGGCCAGTAGGACTAAGAGGAAGGGCGGGCAGGGAGAAATTACTGAACACAGTGGGACTGGGGGTCTGAAATGCATTTGTTTCAATGCGAGAAGTATAACAGGCAAGGCAGATGAGCTTAGAGCTTGGATTAGTACTTGGGACTATGATGTTATTGCTATTACAGAGACTTGGTTGAAGGATGGACAGTATTGGCAGATAAACGTTCTAGGATTTAGATGTTTCAGGCAGGATAGAGAGGGGTGTGGAAGAGGTGGGGGAGTTGCACTGCTGGTTAAGGGGAATATCACAGCTGTACGACAGGAGGACACCTTGGTGGGCTCATGCAGTGAGGCAATATGGGTAGAGCTCCGGAATAGGAAGGGTGCAGTCACAATGTTGGGGGTTTACTATAGGTCTCCCAATTGTCGGTGGGAGATTGAGGAACAGTTATGTAGGCAGATTTTGGAAAGATGTAAAAGCAATAGGGTTGTTGTGGTGGGTGATTTTCACTTCCCTATATTGACTGGGAATCACTTAGTGCTAGGGGTTTGGATGGTGCAGAATCTGTAAGGTGCATCTAGGAGGGCTTCCTGAGACAATATGTAGATAGTCCAACAGGGGAAGGGGTATTAGGGAATGAACCCGGCCAGGTGGTTGAAGTTTCAGTAGGAGAGCATTTCAGGAAAAGTGACCATAATTCAGTAAGTTTCAAGGTACTGGTGGATAAGGATAACAGGAGTCCTCGGGTTAAGGTGCTTAATTGGGGAAAGGCTAATTATAACAATATAGGCAGGAACTGAGGAATCTAGACTGGAGGCGGATGTTTGAGGGCAAATCAACAACTGACATGTGGGGGCCTTTCAAACATCAGTTGATAAGAATTCAGGACCGACATGTTCCTGCTAGGATGAAGGATAAGCATGTCAAGTTTCAGGAACCTTGGATAACGAAGGATATTGTGAGATTAGTCAAAAAGAAAAGGGAAGCATTCGTAAGGGCTAGGAGGCTGGGAGCAGATGAAGCCCGTGGAGAATACAAAGAAAGTAGGAAGAAACTTAAGCAAGGAGTCAGGGGGGCTAAAAGAGGTCATGAAAAGTCACTGGAAACCAGGATTAAGGAAAATCCCAAGGCCTTTTATACATATGTAAAGGGCAAGAGGGTAACCAGGGAAAGGGTAGGCCCACTCAGGGACAGAGGTGGGAATCTGTGTGTGGAGCCAGAAGAAATGGGAGAGATACTAAATGAATACTTCTCATCAGTATTCACCAAAGAGAAGGACTTAGCGGTCAATTTGTCTAGGGAAGAGTGTGTGGATAGCCTGGATCATGTTGAGATCAAAAAAGAGGTGTTAGGCGTCTTGAAGAATATTAAGGTGGATAAGTCCCCAGGGCCAGATGAGATCTACCCCAGAGTACTGAGGGGGGCAAGGGAGGAGATTGCTGGGGCCTTGACAGAAATCTTTGTATCCTCACTGGCCAAGGGTAAGGTCCCAGAGGACTGGAGAATGGCCAATGTTGTTCCATTGTTTAAGAAGGGTAGCAGGGATAATCCAGGAAATTACAGGCCGGTGAGCCTTACGTCAGTGGTAGGGAAATTATTGGAGAAGATTCTTCATGACAGGATTTACTACCATTTGGAAGCAAATGGGCGTATTAGTGAGAGGCAGCATGGTTTTGTGAAGGGGAGGTCGTGTCTCACTAACTTGATTGAGTTTTTCGAGGAAGTGACAAAGATGATCGACGATGGAAGGGCAGTGGATGTTATATACATGGATTTCAGTAAGGCCTTTGACAAGGTCCTTCATGGCAGACTGGTACAGAAGGTAAAGTCGCACGGGATCAGAGGTGAGCTGGCAAGATGGATACAGAATTGGCTTGGTCATAGAAGACAGAGGGTAGCAGTGGAAGGGTGCTTTTCTGAATGGAGAGCTGTGACTAGTGGAGATCAGTGCTGGGACCTTTGCTGTTTGTAGTATACATAAATGATTTGGAGGAAAATGTAACTGGGCTAATTAATAAGTTTGCAGACGACACTAAGGTTGTAGGAGTTGCAGATACTGAAGAGGATTGTTAAAGGATACAACGGGATATAGATCGGTTGGAGACTTGGGCAGAGAAATGGCAGATGGAGTTTAATCCGGACAAATGCGAGGTAATGCATTTTGGAAGGCCTAATACAGGCAGGAATTATACAGTAAATGGCAGAACCCTTAAGTGCATCGATGGGCAGAGGGATCTGGGTGTACAGGTCCACAAGTCACTGAAAGTGGCAACGCAGGTGGATAAGGTAGTCAGGAAGGCATATGGCATGCTTGCCTTCATTGGCAGGGGTATTGAGGATAAAAGCTGGGAAGTCATGCTGAAGCTGTATAGAACCTTGGTTAGGCCACACTTGGAATATTGCGTGCAATTCTGGTCACCACATTATCAGAAGGATATGGAGGCATTGGAGAGGGTGCAGAGGAGGTTTACCAGGATGCTGCTCGGTCTGGAGGTTATTAGCTATGAGGGGAGGTTGGAGAAACTCGGATTGTCCTCACTAGAGCAACGGAGATTGAGGGGCAACTTGATAGAAGTTTACAAAATTATGAGTGGCATGGACAGAGTAGATAGTCAGAAGCTTTTTCCCAGGGTGGAAGAATCAATTACAAGGGGACATAGATTTAAGGTGAGAGGAGAAAACTATAGAGGAGATGTGCGGGGCAAGTTTTTTATGCAGAGGGTAGTGAGTGTCTGGAATTCGCTGCCAGAGGAGGTGGTGGAAGCAGGTACGATAGTGGTGTTTAAGAGGCAGCTTGACAAATACATGAATAGGATGGGAATAGAGGGATACGGACCCCGGAAGTGCAAAATGTTTTAGTTGACGGGCAATATGATCGGCGCAGGCTTGGAGGGCCGAAGGGCCTGTTCCTGTGCTGTACTTTTCTTTGTTCTTTGTTCTTTATAATGAGGTGACCAGGACCACACACAGCTGTGGCACAACTAATGTTTTATATAATTCCAGCAAACCTCCCTGCTCTTATATTCTATGCCTTGGCTAATAAATGAAAGGATTCTATATGCCTTCTTAACTAAGCTCTCTTACTTCCTCTACACCTCTCAGTATCCTCCCATTTATTGTATAATCCTTTGCCTTGTTTGACCTCCCCAAATGCACCTCCCCACACTCCTCTGGTTTTCCTCTGGCAAGTGTCCCATTTGCTACTTTTCTGCCCACCTGACCAGCCTGATTAACCAGGAGATTATGTCACAAAGCCTCCGGCAATACAGTCCACCTGACCTGATAACCTTAGACACATCTCTGTGTACAAAGCTACAGCACATCTCATGCTCTGATACTATTTTAAGACGGGTTTAAAAATCTATTCTTTCATCAAATGTAGGTGTCGCTGGGAAGACCATTATTTGCTGCCCATTCCTAATTGCCCTTGAACTGAGTGTCTTGCTAGGCCATTTCAGAGGGCAGTTAACAGTCAGCCACATTGCTGTGGATCTGGAGTCACATGTAGGCCAGACCAGGTAAGGATAGCTGATTTCCTTCCCTAAAGAGCATTAGTGAACCAGATGGGTTTTTTCAACAATCAGTGATAGTTTCACGGCACTGTTATTGAGATTAGTTTTCAATTCCAGATTTTTCCAGTTGTCATGGTGGGATTTGAACTCATCTACCCAGAACATTAGCATGGACCTCTGGATTATTAGTCCAGTAACATTACCACTACACTACACGTCTCCCCCTTCTCATCTTCTGAAGCGAGGAGAATGAACTCTCTCTGTACTAGATGCAGTAAGGGCCACATTCAGAGTAACACTCATGGATAGGGAACCTTAAGTCCCAAATCCTGGATTGCATTCAACATTTGCAAGACAGTTCCCTATCCCCTCTATCCCCCATTGTCCAGCTGTGTGAAATTATGGGAAGTTCAGTGCTTTATCCAGCATTTCTTCTGCTCTTGAACAAATCAGTCTTGTCCAAACTCATTTTACTTAACACATTTAAGTGCAATGTGAGAGAGGATATCTTTTAACATATCAAGCAAATGTCTTAGAGTTAAATGGATGATTCCCTAACCCTCTACACCAGCAATTCCTTTTGGGATAATGTGCCATTCAACAAACGGCAAACTGGTCAATTTGAAATAGATTAAAATTGATTTAAATAGAATAGGAACAGTCATAATCTCACAAACTTGATGATAATATCTTTTGCAATGCACCATTTGTTTTAATGAGCGGGGAAGCTATGGAAATGTTTTTTTTAAATTATAATTATCAATGCAATATCACTTAATTCAATTATTCACCATTCTGGATCAATCAGACTAATAAAAATGAATCAATCGCCAATTCATATTGTGGTAGATATTAATAAAAATCCTGTGTGAAGAGGAACCTATGGTTATGTTAATAAAAATAACTGAGAGCTTCTATATTTCAAAATACTGTGGAAAGGGATATCCTACATGAGGCTCAGCATAACCAAGTTAACTACTGAACACAAAGCAACTGCAACCTGCACTTAACCCTCTATCACCTCGTCCTTTCCAATGTAATTTCTCTTTTATTGTACAAACTGAGCTCCAGTCAATGCCTGATCAATCAATGTCTGATTGACCACACATTGAAATATTCAGAGAATTTTGGCAATGAAATCAGTATCAGCTGCACAGAAATGTCTCCAGAGGGAAGGGGTGTCCTGCTGGTGTCCTGTTTCCCCCTCCATGGCTGTCAGGGAGCAGCAACTGGTAGGAAATGGAGGAACAAGCATCCACTAGCCATCTAGGCTCGAGCCAATGGCTGTCGTGGAGATGATGGGAATAAAAATCTTGTGAAAGGTGAAGTAGGTCAGTCAACATCTGTAGGAAAAACAAAGGCTAACAATTCCAAAAGGAGCCTTCAATTCTGACAAAGGCTCCCAACTGCACTGCTGCCCTATCCCATCAGAGAATGATAGACCTGCTACATGTCTCCAGCATCTCGAGTTCTTCGTTTTAGCCTCACTGAAAGTAAATGTATGGCTGGTTATTGGGGGAGGGGAAACTGAAATAGGAAGGGAAATGATAGCAGTATTTAATACATACTGGAACACTGCAGGTAGAAGCATGTTGTGTAATATTAATGGTAAATATGTTTTTTCCCCTCTGGATGACTTTTATTTCCTATTTTAGATGCTATGTGGTTTACTTTTAAAGGTATTGTTCGAATGTGTTCGAATACTGCCAGTACCAGGTAGCATCATTTCATCCACAGTATGTTTCTGGGTTAGTAATCTGTCTGTGTGACAAACACATCACACAACTTAAAGAGAACAACACTTTTAAAAATATTGTCCTTCGATGGGTTCAGTGGATAATGGCTTGGTGTACTCCTTGATCACAACACTCAGAAAGATCCCAGAATTGATCCCTGGTCCATGCTAACCTAACTGATTTCATTCAAAGCAACGGTGAGAAGATCGTCATGGACAAAACATCCCTCAGATAAGGAGGCAAACATTATCCTGAATCCTGATCACTTCCCATCCGGCAAAGTGGGAGCGTGGATGTCAGGTGAAGTGACTACGCAATGATGAGCCCAGTAGCATTTAACATGTCAATATTTGCCACTTATGCCAGGGCTTGCACAACCTCTGGCCCTTTACCTAACATGCAACAATTGGGAAGGGAAAAGAAAAGAGTCAAGGGAAGAAGCCTGAGTGTAAAAAAGTAACTGTTTCAGAAGACACTGTGCGGTTATGTTCAAAATTCCAGTAGGATAGCATCTGAGTTCAGAGGGTACCCCACAGAGTGAGGACCAGAGTTTCACACTGTAAAGGGAACACGAGGAGGCTGATCATCACATGGGAGGGAAAACTAGAAAGGGCTCCATCACAGATTGCATTTAGTACCTAACTAAAGAATGGAAAGGATAATACCCAGTTTTGCATGTTGCTTGTGATTGGCTAAAGAACAGCTGCAGAGACCTGGATATGTCTGAACAATAACTGATTTATTGGATAAGCAGATACACAAGACTAGGTATTACTCAGTCTAATGAACTTTCTCTTTCTAGCTTACTCTTACATCATCATGTTGGCGGTACCGTTTCTCTAGTCCCACACATTAATCCTTTCATCCCTGAAAACCCTAATACTACATATCCTGAGTTCCTCAGGGTAGTGTCCTAGGCCCAACCATCTTCAGCTACTTCATCAATGTCCTTCCTCCCATCATAAGGTCAGAAGTGGGGACATTCGGTGATGATTGCACAATGTTCAGCATCATTCGTGACTCCTTAGATACTGAAGCAGTCCATATCCAAATGCAGAAAGATCTGGACAATATCCAGGCTTGGGCTGACAAGTGGCAAGTAACATTTGTGCAACACAAGTGCCAGGCAATGACCATCTCCAACAAGAGAGAATCTAACCATCACTCCTTGACATTCAATGGCTTTATCATCGCTGAATCCCCTACTATCAACATCCTGGGGGTTTCCATTGACCATAAACTGAACTAGACTAGCCACATAAATACTGTGGCTACAAGAGCAGGTCAGAGGCTGGGAATCCTGTGGTGAGTAACTCACCTCCTGACTCCCCAAAGCCTGTCCACATCTACAAGGCACAAGTCAGGATGTGATGGAATACTGAGATAAAAACAAAAAGCTACTGCGGATGCTGGAAATCCAAAACAAAAACAGAATTACCTGGAAAAACTCAGCAGGTCTGGCAGCATCGGTGGAGAAGAAGGGTCATGTGGACCCAAAACGTCAGCTCTTTTCTTCTCCACCGATGCTGCCAGACCTGCTGAGTTTTTCCAGGTAATTCTGTTTTGGTTTGTGATGGAATACTCTCCACTTGCCTGGATGACTGCAGCTCCAACAACACTAAAGAAGATTGACACCATACAGGACAAAGCAGCCTGCTTGATTGACACCACATCCACAAACCTTCACTCTTCTACCACCAACACACGGTGGCAGCAGTGTGTACCCATTTACAAGATGCTCTGCAGAAACTCACCAAGGTTCCTTAGACAGCACCTTCCAAACCCACGACCACTGCCATCTAGAAGGACAAGGGCAGCAGACACATGGCAACACCACCACCTGGAAGTTCCTCTCCAAGCCACTCACCATCCTGACTTGGAAGTATATTGCCATTCCTTCCCTGTTGCTGGGTCAAAATCCTGGAGCTCCCTCCCTAACAGCACTGTGGGTGTACTTACATCACATGGACTGCAGCGGTTCAAGAAGGCAGCTCACCACCACCTTCTCAAGGGCAATTAGGGATGGGCAATAAATGCTGGCCTAGCCAGCAACACCCACTTCCCATAAATGGAAAAAAAACTACATCTCTCCCCAAGTCTATGTCCAAATATATTTACATTTATATTTTCATACTACCCCAGCCCCCCAAGTCTCTGACTTCATAGATTCAATCGGTCTGGAGGTTTCATGACTTTCTCAGATTGTGTCCTTGTGAGGCTTGGAAGATCAATATTGCCCCTTTAACTTCTTTGCTTTGACTTGGTGGGTCTTCGCTCAGAGTTGCAGTATCTGGTGCATTGTCAGCTTGATTGTCAACATCTGGTTCTCCCAAATGTATAATTGTTCTCCTTGAGGAATGAGGATAAGATTCCACTGTTCCTTCTTACCATGCCTTCTGGGGGATGTGTCAAGTAAGGTCGTTGTTGATCGTCATCCCTTTGGACGATGACACTGTCTCTGCCTCGATCTCTGATCCAAACCTTGTCTTCTTTGTTCAGCCTGGGCAGGTTTCAGGTACGTGCCTCCTATTGTAAGTGGGAGCTTGTTGTTTTCTGTAGGACTGTTCACAGTCCTAAACCTTCTTAAAATCCCAGACTGCTAGACCTGGGATTAATTTTTTGGGCAGAATGGGAAGCTGAGTAGGAAGCTTTCTGCCCATCAGCAGTTCTGACAGTGCCAATCCACACTTCAGTGGAGTAGACCTGAATGTTAAAAGTGTCATTTGAAAATCTTCATTCTTCTTCAAGTGGGTTTTGAATTGCGGATGCCCCCTTTCAGCCTCGCCATTGGACTGGAGATATCTCAGGGAACAGGTGAGGTGTAGGAATCTGTTGTTCTCAGTGAAATGGGTGAAGTAGTCACTGGCGAATTGCATGCCTTTGTTGGACACCACCTGGTCCAGGATGCCATGAGATACAAAGACCTTTTTCCATGACCTAATGACTGACCCAGTGGTCACTGTGCGTAAACGCTTCACCTCGATCCACTTGGAGAAATAGTTAACAATGATGAGGAAGGATTCGCCATTGTACATAAATAGACCCATTCCCAGACATTCCCATGGTCTGGTAGGGAACTGAGTGGGGATAAGGGGCTCCCTTTGCTCTGGTTTGTGCTGTGTGCACACCTGGCAGTGTGAAGTCACCTCTTCGATAGCTCTTGATATTCCTGGCCACCACACTCCAGACTGGGTTCGTGCTCTGCGTTTTGTGATGCCCATGTGGCCTTGATGGATTTGTCGCAGAATCTCTGGTCGGGGTGAGATAGGAATTACCAACTGCTCATCACACACCAGCAGATGATCAATTACAGAGAAGTGTTTCCATTGTTTGAAGTATATTTTCATAACTGTTCCATCAGGACGCTGCTGTCGCTAACCCTGCATGCAGTATTGATGAATGCAAATACAGTCCTAATCCTACACCTGCTCTTCGCATATCTGTTGTGGCTTTTTGGAGCTCACTGGCATTTATACTGCCACGAACTGGGAATAGGACTCGACCTCACTGACCAAATTAACATCCTGTGTGGCTGGATGATCAACTGTGGCCCTGGACAATGTGTCTGCAGTCGTTGTAGCTTGCCCTAGACATACACTGTCTCGTAAGTGAAATGCATTAGTTGCAAGTGGAATCTCTATGTTCTGGGGGGGGCATTCTGGCGAGTTCCTTTTTATCCAGTAATGGGACCAACGGTTTGTGATATAATTGGAGAATTTCTCACAAGCGCCCACATGACCGTGAGAGCCTCCTTCTCTATAAGTGCCTACCTAGTTTCAGTGTCCGATAGCGCCCGAGGCACTTAATAGACTGGTCGGCGGCACCATCCAGTTGCTCTTGAAACAGGACTGCTCCTAGTCCTGTAGATGAGACATCAGATGTGACTGTGGTCGGTAGGGATGAGATGGAGTGATCCGGGATATCTGGTGAGAGCAGCATGTCTTCAATCTGGCAAAATGCTTGCATCTGGGGTGGATTCCAACACCATGCTCAGGCCTTCAACGGGTATCTCAAGGGCTCTGTTGTCAAACTCTTTCGAGTTATCAACAGTCACAGATTGCAACTCTTTCGAGTACAATCACAGTTCTTGGTTTCTGGGAGTGGGACATGAACCCACAACCCTCTGATTCAAAGGCGAGGGTGCTATGAACTGAGCCACAGCTGACACCTCTCTGTTGTCAATGTATCAGTAATTACATTGCATAGCAATTACCTTGTTAAAGACAACTGCTAGTTAAAAACACGTGATGGGCATTGGTTCTCCCATCAAAACAGTATAAGTCGATAGGGTTGGAACACCCTTGGGTGGAAAAGGCTGGAGTCAGTCTGTAATGCTGAAGAGCTGCTTTGAGAATAAACCAGCTTGAAGTAAAAGTTGAGCTTTGGACTCATTCTTCCATGGTAAGCACTTATTGTGAATAACATGGTCGCGGAGGATTAGCTTTAAGCTTTGGTAATTGATCGCTGTATATGAAGTTTTTTGTCTCAATCCTCTGAGGGAAAAGAAATGTACTGCTGCTGACAATTTAAGTGACTGAAGGACAGTGCACCAATTTTTTCTGAGTCTGAACCATATCAGCAATGGAGGGCTGAACTTGAGATGTGGACCTTGGTTACTTCCATACCCCGAAAGTATGGCTTTGGTGTTATCATTACCAGCCAAAAGTAAGATTAGGAGTGAAGTATATTCAGAATGGAATGTGGATGATTTGGAACATGAAGAGTGATTGGACCTTCTGTTACAGTTTTTGGATACGTTTTACAAGAAGGATGATTTATTGGCAGCTTATGAAGCATGGTCAACCTTTGATAAAGTTAAGAAAACTGATGATTAGTCCATGAGAAATATATTATGGATTTTGATGAATGGTATAAGAGATTGAAGAGATTTGAACTTGAAATCCTGGAGTCTGTTTTGGCATTTAAGTTACTGGATTGTGCACGCATCTCTCATGTTGATAGACTTTTAGTATTGACGGGGCTCCAATTCCATGAGTAAGACTCTCCTAGATCAAATGGCTGCTGCCCTAAAAAAACTTCTGGGAAAAGTTGTTCCCAGCCCACTTTCTTAGCAAATAACTTGCAAACTATGCCGTGAAACAAAGGATGGAAGATTCTATGGTGGCTGAATTTTGAGATCGGCCAAATATATCAGATGAAGGTTCCAGTACAAGGACTTGGTTACTGACAGGTGGTCTGAAAACAGTCATAACTTTTAGTCAGTTTGAGAGCAGAGACAAAAAGTAGGTCTGGGACAGTGACCATAGGCGTTTGAAACTGAAAAATGGTTGGGGAATGGTTTATTGGTGCAATGTATTGCCCACACTGAAAGAATCGTGATTTTGAAGTAACTCACAAGATGGATTCTTGTGAGGCTGAAAATGATGATGGTGACTGCTATGATGGAATTGTGTTGGTCACTGAAAGTTTGAATCCAGTGATGAGTATATTAATCATCAATTCCTTCAACTGTGCAGTTCTGAACAGTGGTTGCACTTCCACGGTGTGTGGGACAGATTGGCTTAACTGCTATCTGGAGTCTCTTGATGAGGCAGATTGGTGGAAGGTCAAGGGGTATGAAAGCTCCACTCGATTCAGGTTTGGAGGTGATTAACACATTAATGTCTTCCAAAAAAGTAGTCCTTCCTTGCAAGATAGCAGGGGTCAGTCTATTCATCAGTGCTGATGTGGTTTCTAGTGGGATATCGCTATTGTTAAGTCGATCTGCGATGAAAAAGGCTCAGATGACACTAGACATGACAAATGATAGAACGGTTATATTCGGGGGAAAAAAACATGGATATACATTTTACTCAGTCAGGCCATTGCTGACTGCCACTAAGGATGGCAGATATTTCTCATCAAAAAGTTCATGAAGTTTTGTTAACTTCCGGGAATAAGAATTTGATGGACACAAAGATTATTTGTGAGTTATGTAGACAGTTCACACATCCAGTGCCACAAACACTGAAAACTCTACTACGAGATGCTGAGGTGGCTGATAAAGGAGATGGTGGCCTTATCGAGCAAATCACTGCTCAGTGTGAAATTTGTATTAAATATCACAAGACACCTCCGAGTCCTGTTGTGAGTTTGTCACTAGTCAGGGAATTTAACGATGCAGTGGCAATGGATTTAAAAGTTTGAGGCAAGGATATGGCTGTTTTTTCCTTTGCTGTACTTTATAGATGTAGAAACCAGGTTTAGCCTATCCACTGTAATACATTGTAAGGACAAACGGACTATTGTCGGTAAGGTCATGGAGGAATGGGTGGGAACAGGATTAGGAACACCAACGGAATTCCTGACAGATAATGGTGGAGTATTTGTCAGTGAGGAATTTTGAGACGTGTGAAAATTTGAACATGATAGTTATGCGCACTGCAGCTGAGAGCCAGTTCAGTAATGGTCTCTGCGAAAGAAACCACACGGTGATAGACGGCATATTACGTAAAATTTTGGCTGATCAACCAGATTGCAAATGGCGCTGGCATAGACAGTGCACGCAAATTCTTGGCAAATGGTTGGGGGTGGGGGGGGGGGTGGTTCAGTCCGTATCAGTCGGTGTACACAAGAAATCCAAAGTTGCCTTTGGTGTTATCAGATGGTCCCACTGCTCTAGAAGGGACTAGAATTAGCTC
Source organism: Cetorhinus maximus (assembly GCF_964194155.1). Taxonomy (NCBI): domain Eukaryota; kingdom Metazoa; phylum Chordata; class Chondrichthyes; order Lamniformes; family Cetorhinidae; genus Cetorhinus; species Cetorhinus maximus. Next base: position 19,983,081 of record NC_135910.1, on the reverse strand, counting down.
CAAATTTTCTACTCATCTGAATGCTTTGCCTGCAGGCAGAAAAGTTTTCACTAAAGCTGAGGTTTCGGACATAATTCGGCAAGCCCTACAGCACCGCTTAAGACCATCGGGAATACAGTGTAGACAAGAAGACATGGTATGTTACAAAAGAGGCCAGAAAGAGTAGAACGGCCCTGGCAAAGTGATAGGGAGTGATGGAAAAGTAGTAATTGTGCAACACAGCAACTAAACCGTGTTAGGGTACATTCTTCGAGGTTAATTGGCACTGACTATACCTTTACAGGTTCTGAACAGGACATAAGAACACGAGGAGGCACCATGCACTTCGCACGCACGCACACACACACACACACACACACCAGTTATGAGGAGCAGGCTACGGCAGATAGAGGGTTAACTGATGATCAGCAAAGTAACACTGAGATACAGGAAAAAGCTATTCGTCCAAAAGGGTAACTACCCAAAGTAGGAACAAAGGTCCCATACATGCCAGGAGGGGCCATTGTGTGGACGGATGGCACCAAAATAGGGAGAGCAGGAAAGGCCACTGGTGAATATAAACATTGGCTAAATGTGCAGGATGAAGGACAGGAGACAAGACCCATGGATTGGCAAACTCAGGTAAAGATGCGGAAACCCAGAAAGCGTAGTATGAGTTCTGACAGTGGACCAGAAAGTGGTCATGACCCTAGAAAAAATCAGGGACTTGCGAATGGGATTCTGCTCGCATGGGAGAAAGATCATATTGTGGCAATCCTAAAGGGAGAGGAATGTGAGTAGAGGTCATAGCTTGACCAGAACAAGGACTATAGAACAAACTAAGAATGTCAATAGAAGTACAAGTCCTCATGACCGAGAGGTTTTAATAGCTAATAAATTGGAAAATAAGCTGATAAAGGATTCCAAACAGATTTGGAAAGTTGGAAGGAGTTTGGGGTATATACTGAAATACCTGATGGAGGACAGCCAGCTTTATCTCCCAGGTGGAGCTGCACAGAAAAGGTACTTCCAGATGGTAAGTACAAGGCTAAAGCGAGATTAATGGCCCGAAGTTCTGAAGAGAGACTCAGGGATCTGGATGTTAGGGTGGACTCGCCTACTGCGGGAAAAGTGAGTTTGAAGATTTTTTTTCCACTATTATAGCATCATGTTCCTTTGGAATGCAAATTTATTGATATAAAGGCTGCATTTTTTACAGGGGGAGAAGTTTCAAAGAAGTTTTTTGAAACCGCCAAAAGAAGCCGGGGATGTAAAAAGAAAGCTGTGGAAATTGAACAAGTCAATTGAATGATGCGTTAAGAGTATGGTACTTATCCGTGAGTCTTATCTGTCCTGTTTAAACCAGGTTGCATTCAGTTTAAGGCAGACCCCACCATGTTCTACTGGCACCATAAGGAGAGACTAGCTGGAATCCCTATCATGCATGTTGGTGATTTCCTGTGGGGAGGTGCTACAGAATTTGAGCAATAGGTAATCAAGAAGATAAAGAAGAAATTCCAGGTTGGCAGTCAGGCTTCAGGGGCCTTTAAATACATAGGTTTAGACATTAAGCAGAACAAATCAGGAGTGACATTGAATCAACAATTTTATCTAGAAAATGTGAATCGCAACCCTATAAATCAGGTTACATCCTTTCAAAAGCAGGATCCGGCATCCAAGGAAGGAACAGGACAATTGAGAAGTTTGATTGGGCAGTTGAACTGGTTGTGCACTCAGACTAGATCTGACGCTAGTTATGGCGTGTTGGAGCTGAGTACCATGATGAAACACGCTACCGTGGAGGAAGTTCAGAGAGCAAATAAAACATTGAAGAAATTAAATTCCAAAAGATGCACACTCAAGTTTCCAGCCTTGGGTGGACCAGAAGATACGACATTGGTCGCTTTCAGTGATGCTTCACATGCTAATCTTCCAGATGGGTATTCTAGCACAGCAAGGTTTATCATATTCTTGGTAGGAAAGAATGATAGATGTTACCCATTGACTTGGGAAGCCAAGAAATTAAAAAGGGTAGTGAAAAGCACCTTAGCTGCTGCAATACTGGCATTAGTAGAAGCGATAGATATGGGGGTTTACTTATCCAATATACTAACAGAAATATTATGTAAGGGGTAGCGGGTTTGCCCATAGAATGTTATGGTAACAACTGGTCTCTTTGGGATAATGTTCATTTGACAAAATGTCACTAATAGACCTACCTAGCATAAAATAAATTTTAGAGAGAAGAGGGATTTCTAAGATACAATGGGTTGACACAAGTCACCAACTGTCAGACTGTTTTATGAAAAGAAACGCCTGCTCCAAGAAATTACAATAGATACAGCTGGAACACGCTGGTGTGGAAAGGACTGGAGTTAGTCTGTAGCACTGAAGAGCTGCCTGGAGAATAAACCAGCTTGAAGACGAGCTTTGGACTCATTCATCCACGACAAGCACTTAGATATCATCTGTGACTTGTGTGAGATTTGGCAGGAATTTTGCCAGCTGATTTACTGTGCCCAGGAATCTCTGAAGATCTGGAATGGATAACGGGGTTGGAAATTCACTGATGGCCCTTGTTTTTTTTTTGTGGGTCCATCATTATACCGTTGCTGCTCACAATGTGGCTTAAACATCTAATGGATGTTTTAGAGAATTCACATTTATTGTTAAGTGTCCATCCTTCTTCCTGCAATGGGTTCAAAACAGCTTTAATCTCAGGTCATGTTCTTTGGCAGTTGTTCCATGGACAAGGATGTCATCCACATGGCAGATTACCTTTCAGGCCGTGTAAGATGGTCGATGTTCGCTGAAATTATTTCAGGTGCTGAGGTTATGCCAATCAGCAAAGGATTAAAGAAAAATCTGCCGATTGGGGTAATAAAAGATTGTCAATAATTTAGATTTTTTGTCTAATGGGGCCGCTGTTGGCATCGGGTTTCGAGAACATTGTACTCTTGGAGAGCTTGGTCAAGCTGTTGTCCACCGAGGACATTGGATGGATTTCCCGCGCCACAGCCATGTTGAGCTGAGTCAGGTCAACACAAGGTTGAAGGGACCTGTTTGGTTTGGGAACCGGAACCATTCCGGAGCACGATTCTGTCGGCTTAGTGATGGGAGGGATGACTCTCATCTTGGTCATCTTGTCAAGTTGTAATTGGATCTGTTTCACGAGTGGATGAGGTATCTTCCTGGGTCTGAAAAGACACACAGGTTTAACATCTTCCCTCAGCATTATGCTGTATTCAGTCTTCTATCGCTTCAGCCCAGTGAACAGTTTTGGAAAATCCATTTTGAAGTCAGACCTAGATCCTTGCTGCTTGACCAATTTGATCTTTTGGATAAATTTAAGGCTGACTCAGGCTTTTCAACTCAAACTCCTGGTTGTGAAGCACATACACTGTTTTCCCGTATCTGTTCGTTCTTATATTGGAGCAGAGTACCTTTGACCTGCAGCATGATTCCTCCTGGGTCATATAACTGAGTTGTAGATGTCTTCAGGCATTGTGTTACTAACCACGGTTCTTTATTGGACAAGACTTGCTCCCGTATCCAATTTGAAATCAGTGATGTGTCCATTGACACAAATATCCACATTCCAGAAGGTATAACATGGATTTTTGATCTCACCTCGGAAAGATTGCTGTTTCCCTTCTTGCTGTGGTTTCTCTATTTCATTAATGGCCTTGTGTGCGAAGATTCTCTTGTTATCCTTTGTGTATCTCAGTTTAAGTTCTGCACAATCTCCCAAAGACTCCCAACCTTTTACAATGAAAGCATTCTGCAGTGCTGGCATCATGTCTGTGGGGCTTTTTGGTGCCACTGCGCTGGCCTGGTTTACTGGCATCTTGAGTTTTTGTTCAATAAGGTGTCTTTTTCCTGAGTGTCTTTGACATTCTTTCTTTTGTTTAAGTTGTACTGTCATTGGGGTATTCTGAACCACAGTTTGTCTTCCCCTCTTATGTATGGCTCTATTTTGCTGATGGACCTCGATTGTCTGTCTGACTAACTATCATCTTCCCTAAAGTTAAGTCTTAATTGAATTGCAGCAGGTCAGAAAAGGTGTCATCAGTTACTCTGACTCCGGTGCACTCCTATCAGCTCAGATTTAAGATTACCATATTCACAACCTTCAGCCTGTTGACACAGGTTATTGATAAAGTGGTTCACCAGGTTTCTGGACCCTATTGTTAAACTTGGCTCTTTCTAATATCTTGTTACTCTGTAAATTAAAATAATTATCAAAAGCTTTTAAATCCTCTTTGAGTTTGTCTGTTGCATTAATGCCTTGTCTTGCTATCACATCAGCAATTGCTCCAATCGAGTACAACAATGTATTGGCTTGTTCAACTTTAGACTTATTGTTCGATCCGGATGGAATTCTCAATCTTAAAAATCACTACCTCCATCATGCCCAATTCTGTGTTTGATCTGGCTCTTCCATGTGCCCAGATCGTTCTGGCAAGGTAAGTTTGGAATCCATAGTTGTTCTCAGTTCTTAGGAGGTTTACCTTGATTTTTTAAAACTTCTGTTCAGTAACGGAGTTTTCCCACATTGATCAGTTTTTCCCTGGTACCCACTGCAGTCGCTTAACTTCGCAGATTGTTCCTAAACTTCGCAGGATTTTGAAGCTAATTGTTGGAAGTTTCTCTTAAGCTCTGTTCACTGCTTTCCTCCTGCTGGGGAATGTTTAAGCAGCCAATTTTTTTTTTTCAATTGCTGTCACCATGTGTAATGACACCGACCTCTGACTGGACTCACTATAAATGGAATTTGCCCAGTGCTGCCTGTTTACTGTACCATTAATTTGAAGATTTTGAGCCTTTTTCAAGGTTTACTCAACCTTTCTTGATCGTCACCAAGTTCTTTGACTCTGCTACTGGATCGGGATTTTTCATGGACCACCGCGTACTATAGTGTAGCCTATAGTAAGCTGAACAGGTGATTTTTTTTTTCTCTGCCCCTCTCTCTGCCTCCACATCTTCTATGGAACTCTTTTAGGGATTTTCAACTGTCTTACTGTAATCTTCAGTTTTGGCGCCTTTTTTAGGTGACTGGCGATTTTTTTTAAAGTTGGTTTTCGGGGTCCTTCACAGCTGCCACCATGTTATGTTGGTTGTGACTGGCTAAGGAACGGTTGTAGAGGTATAGCTATGTCTGAACAATAAGTGGTTTATTGGATGAACATAACTATTTACAGAGGTACAAAACAACAGGTGTTACTCCATCTACGCCATGAGCTTTCTCGACTCTTAGTCATGTGTCTCTCTTACATCATCACGTGGGCAGTACTGTTTCTCCTGTACTACACATTAACCCTTTCAGCAATGAACACCCTAATACTATGCCCAGGAGTGGGTTCACAAATCAGTAATATGAACAATGAAAGATTATTGAGCTCAGCTCTGTTGGGTGTGTAGTGTTGTTTAAAGAAGAGCAGGAAGTTCTCTCAGGATGGATAACATTCTGAAACTAAATCCTGGGTATGTCTTCCAGAAAGGTAATCCAATTATGTTGTTCATAATTAGATACAAATTATTTATTCCCCACTTTCTACCAAATCAGGGAGCAATCCAAACCCTCTCTCCTCCTAGAAGATTATTTTTGCTATATGCTTGGAGACGCAGTAATTATTTTACTAAGAAGATTTGAGTTTGTATTTTATCTTTTGCAGTCATGGTCTTAAACACTTGAATGATGTTTCTCCCACCAACATTCAATTTGTTGGTCGCATGTTGAGGTTCAGCTCCAAGTTCTCCTTATTGTTTAATGAATCTTTTGCTTGCTTTTCACTGCCTAACTCAGGGCTTTGACCAGGCCTACATGTAATACAACGCTGGTGGTTACAGTATTATCATCAGTGACAGCTTATTCAGTCTCGCCTCTCCCTTGTGCTGCAAGTTATTGACCTTTACTAGACGACCTCCTGCAGGTGCCCATTCTCCACACCTGGCCCTCAGCAGTGAGTGTCCATCATTTGTTTAATTATCATTGTCAAATCAAATTCCCTCTCTCCGATGCAGGTGCTTTGCAAAGGCGCTTACTGGTCTGCTAGAATCCTGGCCATCTTCACCCCTGTTCCTCCCCAGGATGAAACCAATTGTAGCACCTCAAATACAAGCTGAGAACAATTAAGCAGCACAAAACCCGGTCTCAGAGGCACGTCACACCTGGAGCTACATGGGATGGTGTCTCACCTACTAGATCAACTTGTTTTCTGAAGCTTTATAATCGATGTCTCTTGCTCGATACTTCAGCACAATTTTTATTCCTTCAGTAATCACTGGAGTAAGTTGTTAAGATATTTTTAATAACTGGACAATTATTCCATCCTCATCCACATTCTAAGAGGTTATACCTTTCATTGTGCTATCATAATTGTTATCTTTATTAGCTTTTCTGTGATCTCACACTGGTCGATGAAGCATGTTCTTTAGCAAAGACTCTCTAAATCTATTTGAATGATTGCCAAGCCACTGGCTGCACTTGCTTTCCTGCACAATTTGTATTACAAGTGAACTCAAGCAACTGTGATTCAAGATCATTAATGAGAATTTGGACTAGCTTAAACATGAGGGCAGGTTCCTGTGAGATTCACCGAGTCACTACTGTCCATTTAAACAAGTGCGTTTAATAACCACCATCTGTTCACTATTGTTAAACAAAATCTTTATCCAACATTGTTCTTGGAACCATTCCCATTGTTATTAACCACATTTCTCACTACAGTTCTCCTGCAAGTCAACATGCTTCATATTTACTGTTTTCTTCCATCACCAATCAAAGCAGAGTCAGTGGGGACTCTCTGTGATACAGAAGGCAATGCATTTGGGTCCAGGCTGGTGTTCCAGAGCGGTACTGAGGGAGTGCAGCACTGTCGAAGAGACAGTACTGAGGGAATGCTGCACTGTCAGAGGGTGAGTACTGAGGGAGTGCTGCACTGTCAAAGGGTCAATACTGAGGGAGTGCTGCACTATCAGAGGGTCAGTACTGAGGGAGTGCTGCACTGTCAGAGGGTCAGTACTGAGGGGGTGCTGCACTGTCAGGGGGTCAGTACTGAGGGAGTGCTGCACTGTCAGAGGGTCAGTACTGAGGGAGTGATGAACTGTCAAAGGGTCAATACTGAGGGAGTGCTGCACTGTCAGAGGGTCAGTACTGAGGGAGTGCTGCACTGTCGGAGGGTCAGTACTGAGGGAGTGCTGCACTGTCGGAGAGACAGTACTGAGGGAGTGCTGCACTGTCAAAGGGTCAATACTGAGGGAGTGCTGCACTGTCAGAGGATCAGTACTGAGGGAGTGCTGCACTGTCAGAGGGTCAGTACTGAGGGAGTGCTGTACTGTCGGAGAGACAGTACTGAGGGAGCATTGCACTGTCAAAGGGTCAATACTGAGGGAGCGCTGCACTGTCAGAGAGACAATACTGAGGGAGCATTGCACTGTCAAAGGGTCAATACTGAGGGAGTGCTGCACTGTCAAAGGGGCAATACTGAGGGAGTGCTGCACTGTCAAAGGGTCAATACTGAGGGAGTGCTGCACTGTCGGAGAGACAGTACTGAGGGAGTGCTGCACTGTCAAAGGGTCAATACTAAGGGAGTGCAGCACTGTCGGAGAGACAGTACTGAGGGAGTGCTGCACTGTCAAAGGGTCAATACTGAGGGAGCGCTGCACTGTCAGAGGGTCAGTACTGAGGGAGTGCTGCACTGTCAGAGGGTCAATACTGAGGGAGTGCTGCACTGTCAAAGGGTCAGTACTGAGGGAGCGCTGCACTGTCAGAGGGTCAGTATTGAAGGAGTGCTGCACTGTTGGAGGGTCAGCACTGAGGGAGTGCTGCACTGTCAGAGGGTCAGTACTGAGAGAGTCCTGCACTGTCAGAGGGTCAATACTGAGGGAGTGCTGTACTGTCAAAGGGTCAATACTGAGGGAGTGCTGTATTGTCGGAGAGACAGTACTGAGGGAGTGCTGCACTGTCAGAGGGTCAATACTGAGGAAGTGCTGTACTGTCAAAGGGTCAATACTGAGGGAGTGCTGCACTGTCAAAGGGTCAATACTGAGGGAGTGCTGCACTGTGAACGGGTCAATACTGAGGGAGTGCTGCACTGTCAAAGTGTCAAGACTGAGGGAGTGCTGTACTGTCAGAGAGACAGTACTGAGGGAGTGCTGCACTGTCAGAGGGTCAATACTGACGGAGTGCTGTACTGTCAAAGGGTCAATACTAAGGGAGTGCTGCACTGTCAAAGGGTCAATACTGAGGGAATGCTGTACTGTCGGAGAGACAGTACTGAGGGAGTGCTGCACTGTCGGAGGGTCAGTACTGAGGGAGTGCTGCACTGTCAAAGGGTCAATACTGAGGGAGTGCTGCACTGTCAAAGGGTCAATACTGAGGGAGTGCTGCACTGTCGGAGAGACAGTACTGAGGGAGTGCTGCACTGTTAAAGGGTCAATACTGAGAGAGTGCTGCACTGTCAGAGGGTCAGTACTGAGGGAGTGCTGCACTGTCAGAGGGTCAATACTGAGAGAGTGCTGCACTGTCAAAGGGTCAATACTGAGGGAGTGCTGCACTGTCAAAGGGTCAATACTGAGGGAGCGCTGCACTGTCAGAGGGTCAGTACTGAAGGAGTGCTGCACTGTCAGAGGGTCAGTACTGAGGGAGTGCTGCACTGTCGGAGGGTCAGCACTGAGGGAGTGCTGCACTGTCAGAGGGTCAGTATTGAGAGAGTGCTGCACTGTCAGAGGGTCAATACTGAGGGAGTGCTGAACTGTCAGAGGGTCAGTACTGAGAGAGTGCTGCACTGTCAGAGGGTCAATACTGAGGGCGTGCTGCACTGTCAGAGGGTCAATACTGAGGGAGTGCTGTACTGTCAAAGGGTCAATACTGAGGGAGTGCTGCACTGTCAAAGGGTCAATACTGAGGGAGTGCTGCACTGTCAAAGGGTCAATACTGAGGGAATGCTGTACTGTCGGAGAGACAGTACTGAGGGAGTGCTGCACTGTCGGAGTGTCAGTACTGAGGGAGTGCTGCACTGTCAAAGGGTCAATACTGAGGGAGTGCTGCACTGTCATAGGGTCAATACTGAAGGAGTGCTGCTAGTCGGAGAGACAGTACTGAGGGAGTGCTGCACTGTCAGAGGGTCAGTACTGAGGGAGTGCTGCACTGTCAGAGGGTCAATACTGAGGGAGTGCTGTACTGTCAAAGGGTCAATATTGAGGGAGTGCTGTACTGTCGGAGAGACAGTACTGAGGGAGTTCTGCACTGTCAGAGGGTCAATACTGCGGGAGTGCTGTACTGTCAAAGGGTCAATACTGAGGGAGTGCTGTACTGTCGGAGAGACAGTACTGAGGGAGTGCTGCACTGTCAGAGGGTCAGTACTGAGGGAGTGCTGTACTGTCAGAGAGACAGTACTGAGGGAGCATTGCACTGTCAAAGCGTAATTACTGAGGGAGCGCTGCACTGTCGGAGAGACAGTACTGAGGGAGCATTGCACTGTCAAAGGGTCAATACTGAGGGAGTGCTGCACTGTCAGAGGGTCAATACTGAGGGAGTGCTGCACTGTCAAAGGGTCAGTACTGAGGGAGCGCTGCACTGTCAGAGGGTCAGTATTGAGGGAGTGCTGCACTGTTGGAGGGTCAGCACTGAGGGAGTGCTGCACTGTCAGAGGGTCAGTACTGAGAGAGTCCTGCACTGTCAGAGGGTCAATACTGAGGGAGTGCTGTACTGTCAAAGGGTCAATACTGAGGGAGTGCTGTATTGTCGGAGAGACAGTACTGAGGGAGTGCTGCACTGTCAGAGGGTCAATACTGAGGAAGTGCTGTACTGTCAAAGGGTCAATACTGAGGGAGTGCTGCACTGTCAAAGGGTCAATACTGAGGGAGTGCTGCACTGTGAACGGGTCAATACTGAGGGAGTGCTGCACTGTCAAAGTGTCAAGACTGAGGGAGTGCTGTACTGTCAGAGAGACAGTACTGAGGGAGTGCTGCACTGTCAGAGGGTCAATACTGACGGAGTGCTGTACTGTCAAAGGGTCAATACTAAGGGAGTGCTGCACTGTCAAAGGGTCAATACTGAGGGAATGCTGTACTGTCGGAGAGACAGTACTGAGGGAGTGCTGCACTGTCGGAGGGTCAGTACTGAGGGAGTGCTGCACTGTCAAAGGGTCAATACTGAGGGAGTGCTGCACTGTCAAAGGGTCAATACTGAGGGAGTGCTGCACTGTCGGAGAGACAGTACTGAGGGAGTGCTGCACTGTTAAAGGGTCAATACTGAGAGAGTGCTGCACTGTCAGAGGGTCAGTACTGAGGGAGTGCTGCACTGTCAGAGGGTCAATACTGAGGGAGTGCTGCACTGTCAAAGGGTCAATACTGAGGGAGTGCTGCACTGTCAAAGGGTCAATACTGAGGGAGCGCTGCACTGTCAGAGGGTCAGTACTGAAGGAGTGCTGCACTGTCAGAGGGTCAGTACTGAGGGAGTGCTGCACTGTCGGAGGGTCAGCACTGAGGGAGTGCTGCACTGTCAGAGGGTCAGTATTGAGAGAGTGCTGCACTGTCAGAGGGTCAATACTGAGGGAGTGCTGAACTGTCAGAGGGTCAGTACTGAGAGAGTGCTGCACTGTCAGAGGGTCAATACTGAGGGCGTGCTGCACTGTCAGAGGGTCAATACTGAGGGAGTGCTGTACTGTCAAAGGGTCAATACTGAGGGAGTGCTGCACTGTCAAAGGGTCAATACTGAGGGAGTGCTGCACTGTCAAAGGGTCAATACTGAGGGAATGCTGTACTGTCGGAGAGACAGTACTGAGGGAGTGCTGCACTGTCGGAGTGTCAGTACTGAGGGAGTGCTGCACTGTCAAAGGGTCAATACTGAGGGAGTGCTGCACTGTCATAGGGTCAATACTGAAGGAGTGCTGCTAGTCGGAGAGACAGTACTGAGGGAGTGCTGCACTGTCAGAGGGTCAGTACTGAGGGAGTGCTGCACTGTCAGAGGGTCAATACTGAGGGAGTGCTGTACTGTCAAAGGGTCAATATTGAGGGAGTGCTGTACTGTCGGAGAGACAGTACTGAGGGAGTTCTGCACTGTCAGAGGGTCAATACTGCGGGAGTGCTGTACTGTCAAAGGGTCAATACTGAGGGAGTGCTGTACTGTCGGAGAGACAGTACTGAGGGAGTGCTGCACTGTCAGAGGGTCAGTACTGAGGGAGTGCTGTACTGTCAGAGAGACAGTACTGAGGGAGCATTGCACTGTCAAAGCGTAATTACTGAGGGAGCGCTGCACTGTCGGAGAGACAGTACTGAGGGAGCATTGCACTGTCAAAGGGTCAATACTGAGGGAGTGCTGCACTGTCGGAGAGACAGTACTGAGAGAATGCTGCACTGTCAAAGGGTCAATACTGAGGGAGTGCTGCACTGTGAAAGGGTCAATACTGAGGGAATGCTGCACTGTCGGAGAGACAGTACTGAGGGAGTACTGCACTGTCAAAGGGTCAATACTAAGGGAGTGCTGCACTGTCGGAGAGACAGTACTGAGGGAGTGCTGCACTGTCAAAGGGTCAATACTGAGGGAGTGCTGTACTGTCGGAAAGACAGTACTGAGGGAGTGCTGCACTGTCAAAGGGTCAATACTGAGGGAGTGCTGCACTGTCAAAGGGTCAATACTGAGGGAGTGCTGTACTGTTGGAGAGGCAGTACTGAGGGAGTGCTGCACTGTCAGAGGGTCAGTACTGAGGGAGTGCTGCACTGTCAAAGGGTCAATACTGAGGGAGTGCTGTACTGTCGGAGAGACAGTACTGAGGGAGTGCTGCACTGTCAAAGGGTCAATACTGAGGGAGTGCTGTACTGTCGGAGAGACAGTACTGAGGGAGTGCTGCACTGTCAAAGGGTCAATACTGAGGGAGTGCTGTACTGTTGGAGAGGCAGTACTGAGGGAGTGCTGCACTGTCAGAGGGTCAGTACTGAGGGAGTGCTGCACTGTCAAAGGGTCAATACTGAGGGAGTGCTGTACTGTCGGAGAGACAGTACTGAGGGAGTGCTGCACTGTCAGAGGGTCAGTACTGAGGGAGTGCTGCACTGTCAAAGGGTCAATACTGAGGGAGTGCTGCACTGTCAAAGGGTCAATACTGAGGGGGTGCTGCACTGTTAAAGGGTCAATACTGAGGGAGTGCAGCACTGTCAACGGGTCAATACTGAGGGAGTGCTGCACTGTCAGAGGGTCAGTACTGAGGGAGTGCTGCACTGTCAGAGGGTCAGTACTGAGGGAGTGCTGTACTGTCAAAGGGTCAATACTGAGGGAGTGCTGTACTGTCAAAGGGTCAATACTGAGGGAGTGCTGCACTGTCAAAGGGTCAATACTGAGGGAATGCTGTACTGTCGGAGAGACAGTACTGAGGGAGTGCTGCACTGTCGGAGTGTCAGTACTGAGGGAGTGCTGCACTGTCAAAGGGTCAATACTGAGGGAGTGCTGCACTGTCATAGGGTCAATACTGAAGGAGTGCTGCTAGTCGGAGAGACAGTACTGAGGGAGTGCTGCACTGTCAGAGGGTCAGTACTGAGGGAGTGCTGCACTGTCAGAGGGTCAATACTGAGGGAGTGCTGTACTGTCAAAGGGTCAATATTGAGGGAGTGCTGTACTGTCGGAGAGACAGTACTGAGGGAGTTCTGCACTGTCAGAGGGTCAATACTGCGGGAGTGCTGTACTGTCAAAGGGTCAATACTGAGGGAGTGCTGTACTGTCGGAGAGACAGTACTGAGGGAGTGCTGCACTGTCAGAGGGTCAGTACTGAGGGAGTGCTGTACTGTCAGAGAGGCAGTACTGAGGGAGCATTGCACTGTCAAAGCGTAATTACTGAGGGAGCGCTGCACTGTCGGAGAGACAGTACTGAGGGAGCATTGCACTGTCAAAGGGTCAATACTGAGGGAGTGCTGCACTGTCGGAGAGACAGTACTGAGAGAATGCTGCACTGTCAAAGGGTCAATACTGAGGGAGTGCTGCACTGTGAAAGGGTCAATACTGAGGGAATGCTGCACTGTCGGAGAGACAGTACTGAGGGAGTACTGCACTGTCAAAGGGTCAATACTGAGGGAGTGCTGCACTGTCAAAGGGTCAATACTGAGGGAATGCTGTACTGTCGGAGAGACAGTACTGAGGGAGTGCTGCACTGTCGGAGTGTCAGTACTGAGGGAGTGCTGCACTGTCAAAGGGTCAATACTGAGGGAGTGCTGCACTGTCATAGGGTCAATACTGAAGGAGTGCTGCTAGTCGGAGAGACAGTACTGAGGGAGTGCTGCACTGTCAGAGGGTCAGTACTGAGGGAGTGCTGCACTGTCAGAGGGTCAATACTGAGGGAGTGCTGTACTGTCAAAGGGTCAATATTGAGGGAGTGCTGTACTGTCGGAGAGACAGTACTGAGGGAGTTCTGCACTGTCAGAGGGTCAATACTGCGGGAGTGCTGTACTGTCAAAGGGTCAATACTGAGGGAGTGCTGTACTGTCGGAGAGACAGTACTGAGGGAGTGCTGCACTGTCAGAGGGTCAGTACTGAGGGAGTGCTGTACTGTCAGAGAGACAGTACTGAGGGAGCATTGCACTGTCAAAGCGTAATTACTGAGGGAGCGCTGCACTGTCGGAGAGACAGTACTGAGGGAGCATTGCACTGTCAAAGGGTCAATACTGAGGGAGTGCTGCACTGTCGGAGAGACAGTACTGAGAGAATGCTGCACTGTCAAAGGGTCAATACTGAGGGAGTGCTGCACTGTGAAAGGGTCAATACTGAGGGAATGCTGCACTGTCGGAGAGACAGTACTGAGGGAGTACTGCACTGTCAAAGGGTCAATACTAAGGGAGTGCTGCACTGTCGGAGAGACAGTACTGAGGGAGTGCTGCACTGTCAAAGGGTCAATACTGAGGGAGTGCTGTACTGTCGGAAAGACAGTACTGAGGGAGTGCTGCACTGTCAAAGGGTCAATACTGAGGGAGTGCTGCACTGTCAAAGGGTCAATACTGAGGGAGTGCTGTACTGTTGGAGAGGCAGTACTGAGGGAGTGCTGCACTGTCAGAGGGTCAGTACTGAGGGAGTGCTGCACTGTCAAAGGGTCAATACTGAGGGAGTGCTGTACTGTCGGAGAGACAGTACTGAGGGAGTGCTGCACTGTCAAAGGGTCAATACTGAGGGAGTGCTGTACTGTCGGAGAGACAGTACTGAGGGAGTGCTGCACTGTCAAAGGGTCAATACTGAGGGAGTGCTGTACTGTTGGAGAGGCAGTACTGAGGGAGTGCTGCACTGTCAGAGGGTCAGTACTGAGGGAGTGCTGCACTGTCAAAGGGTCAATACTGAGGGAGTGCTGTACTGTCGGAGAGACAGTACTGAGGGAGTGCTGCACTGTCAAAGGGTCAATACTGAGGGAGTGCTGCACTGTCAGAGGGTCAGTACTGAAGGAGTGCTGCACTGTCAGAGGGTCAGTACTGAGGGAGTGCTGCACTGTCAGAGGGTCAGTACTGAGGGAGCGCTGCACTGTCAGAGGGTCAGTACTGAGGGAGTGCTGCACTGTCAGAGGGTCAGTACTGAGGGAGTGCTGCACTGTCAAAGGGTCAATACTGAGGGAGTGCTGCACTGTCAAAGGGTCAATACTGAGGGAGTGCTGCACTGTTAAAGGGTCAATACTGAGGGAGTGCAGCACTGTCAACGGGTCAATACTGAGGGAGTGCTGCACTGTCATAGGGTCAATACTGAAGGAGTGCTGCTAGTCGGAGAGACAGTACTGAGGGAGTGCTGCACTGTCAGAGGGTCAGTACTGAGGGAGTGCTGCACTGTCAGAGGGTCAATACTGAGGGAGTGCTGTACTGTCAAAGGGTCAATATTGAGGGAGTGCTGTACTGTCGGAGAGACAGTACTGAGGGAGTTCTGCACTGTCAGAGGGTCAATACTGCGGGAGTGCTGTACTGTCAAAGGGTCAATACTGAGGGAGTGCTGTACTGTCGGAGAGACAGTACTGAGGGAGTGCTGCACTGTCAGAGGGTCAGTACTGAGGGAGTGCTGTACTGTCAGAGAGACAGTACTGAGGGAGCATTGCACTGTCAAAGCGTAATTACTGAGGGAGCGCTGCACTGTCGGAGAGACAGTACTGAGGGAGCATTGCACTGTCAAAGGGTCAATACTGAGGGAGTGCTGCACTGTCGGAGAGACAGTACTGAGAGAATGCTGCACTGTCAAAGGGTCAATACTGAGGGAGTGCTGCACTGTGAAAGGGTCAATACTGAGGGAATGCTGCACTGTCGGAGAGACAGTACTGAGGGAGTACTGCACTGTCAAAGGGTCAATACTAAGGGAGTGCTGCACTGTCGGAGAGACAGTACTGAGGGAGTGCTGCACTGTCAAAGGGTCAATACTGAGGGAGTGCTGTACTGTCGGAAAGACAGTACTGAGGGAGTGCTGCACTGTCAAAGGGTCAATACTGAGGGAGTGCTGCACTGTCAAAGGGTCAATACTGAGGGAGTGCTGTACTGTTGGAGAGGCAGTACTGAGGGAGTGCTGCACTGTCAGAGGGTCAGTACTGAGGGAGTGCTGCACTGTCAAAGGGTCAATACTGAGGGAGTGCTGTACTGTCGGAGAGACAGTACTGAGGGAGTGCTGCACTGTCAAAGGGTCAATACTGAGGGAGTGCTGTACTGTCGGAGAGACAGTACTGAGGGAGTGCTGCACTGTCAAAGGGTCAATACTGAGGGAGTGCTGTACTGTTGGAGAGGCAGTACTGAGGGAGTGCTGCACTGTCAGAGGGTCAGTACTGAGGGAGTGCTGCACTGTCAAAGGGTCAATACTGAGGGAGTGCTGTACTGTCGGAGAGACAGTACTGAGGGAGTGCTGCACTGTCAAAGGGTCAATACTGAGGGAGTGCTGTACTGTTGGAGAGGCAGTACTGAGGGAGTGCTGCACTGTCAGAGGGTCAGTACTGAGGGAGTGCTGCACTGTCAAAGGGTCAATACTGAGGGAGTGCTGTACTGTCGGAGAGACAGTACTGAGGGAGTGCTGCACTGTCAAAGGGTCAATACTGAGGGAGTGCTGCACTGTCAGAGGGTCAGTACTGAAGGAGTGCTGCACTGTCAGAGGGTCAGTACTGAGGGAGTGCTGCACTGTCAGAGGGTCAGTACTGAGGGAGCGCTGCACTGTCAGAGGGTCAGTACTGAGGGAGTGCTGCACTGTCAGAGGGTCAGTACTGAGGGAGTGCTGCACTGTCAAAGGGTCAATACTGAGGGAGTGCTGCACTGTCAAAGGGTCAATACTGAGGGAGTGCTGCACTGTTAAAGGGTCAATACTGAGGGAGTGCAGCACTGTCAACGGGTCAATACTGAGGGAGTGCTGCACTGTCAGAGGGTCAGTAGTGAGGGAGTGCTGCACTGTCAGAGGGTCAGTACTGAGGGAGTGCTGCACTGTCAGAGGGTCAGTACTGAGGGAGTGCTGCACTGTCAGAGGGTCAGTACTGAGGGAGTGCTGCACTGTCAGAGGGGCAGTACTGAGGGAGTGCTGCACTGTCAGAGGGTCAGTACTGAGGGAGTGCTGCACTGTCAGAGGGTCCGTACTGAGGGAGTGCTGCACTGTTTGTGGGGGCAGTACTGAGGGAGTGCCGCACTGTCAGAGGGTCAGTACTGAGGGAGTGCTGCACTGTCAGAGGGTCAGTACTGAGGGAGTGCTGCACTGTCAGAGGGTCAGTACTGAGGGAGTGCTACACTGTCAGAGGGTCAGTACTGAGGGAGTGCTGCACTGTCAGAGGGTCAGTACTGAGGGAGTGCTGCACTGTCAGAGGGTCAGTACTGAGGGAGTGCTGCACTGTCAGAGGGTCAGTACTGAGGGAGTGCTGCACTGTCGGAGGGTCAGTACTGAGGGAGTGCTGCACTGTCAGAGGGTCAGTACTGAGGGAGTGCTGCACTGTCAGAGGGTCAGTACTGAGGGAGTGCTGCACTGTCGGAGGGTCAGTACTGAGGGAGTGCTGCACTGTCAGAGGGTCAGTACTGAGGGAGTGCTGCACTGTCAGAGGGTCAGTACTGAGGGAGTGCTGCACTGTCAGAGGGGCAGTACTGAGGGAGTGCTGCACTGTCAGAGGGTCAGTACTGAGGGAGTGCTGCACTGTCAGAGGGTCAGTACTGAGGGAGTGCTGCACTGTCAGAGGGTCAGTACTGAGGGAGTGCTGCACTGTCGGAGGGTCAGTACTGAGGGAGTGCTGCACTGTCAGAGGGTCAGTACTGAGGGAGTGCTGCACTGTCAGAGGGTCAGTACTGAGGGAGTGCTGCACTGTCAGAGGGTCAGTACTGAGGGAGTGCTGCACTGTCAGAGGGTCAGTACTGAGGGAGTGCTGCACTGTCAGAGGGTCAGTACTGAGGGAGTGCTGCACTGTCGGAGGTCAGTACTGAGGGAGTGCTGCACTGTCGGAGGGTCAGTACTGAGGGAGTGCCAGCAGTGGAAGCAGCTGCCCAGAGGATCATTAATTGGCAGATTATCACCTAAAATGCTGCTGGCATTCCTTAAAAAGGCTGCATGGCACTTTGACTTGCGCTTCAACTAATGCCCTCTCCCAACAGCAGCCAGCTGACTGGGAGTAAGTTGTTCCTGAGGACTTCATGTGCTACTTAAAGCTAAGTCACCTTTTGCTGTTCCCTCGCTGCTGGAGCTGTGAAGATAAGTTTTGAAACACAGCAGAAGATTTTTGGGGACACTTTGGCAAGGCTTCACCCACACCTGAGCAACATTTATTCTAACAGTCGCTTGGGAGTATAGACTTGAATCTTACTGCAAAGAGAGACATGTTGCTGAAGTTATTCATCTTGCACTCATCAGGAGAAACACAAGAATGCCAAATTTCAAATGATCACAACGGTTTATACTACAGGAGAAAAGGATTCTGATTGGTTGGCAAGTCAAATCTAATTGTCCAAGGCATTGTCATGGAGAAAGCAACAGGGAACCTTCAGTGCCCCAAGTTCCTGCTTAATTCAAAAAAAAGTCACAAGGCTTTAACCTATTCCTTTTTGTTTGCAGACAATGGGCTCCAGCATTTGAATGTATGTTGCTCATAACAACCGTAAATAAACCACGTTCTGAGCTTAGCTGATCATCTTAAATTGGTTGTTAGTGTAGCTATTAGCGCACTCAGGATTGGGCAGCACTTGCTGAACAAATACGGAATTACATCTAAGAGTGGACATTTTGTTTTGGGTTTTGCAAGTGCGGGCTGGCTGAGTGCGGTCTGTACTCTGCCTAATATGAATAACCAAAGGAACATGCTGCTTGATTCGATCAGCCAATCACTGGGATGTACGGCCTACATACCTGGCGTCACACTGCCACTGAAATTCATACATGATATTGCTCAATGGTGTAGTAAGCAGAACATATTTTTATACTGACGCCTGTTAGTGGAAAATACCACTCGCATCGTACCAGTGTGAAAAGCCTTGCTTAAGCTGTTGTTCAGATGACATTGGGATTCGTATTGCTCCATGTGGTCTTAACAACAACCTTGTAAATAGGGCCTGAGCCATTTGCCCACCTTGCAAGCTTGATCGAAAAATATAAGCGCATCAAAGCTATCCTATGGGACAATGGCTATCCCAATCAGTTCATTGTTCACTGTGTATCTAGCAAACTCGTCAACGCGCACCAGGACCTGAAAAGTGTCCAGTCCACCCCAAATTCCCCTGGAAAGACAAAGCATTTCAAATTTGAATAGGTTGAATCCCAGCAGTGGGATGAGGCCCTTAAATGACCATCAGTTGGTCACTTAAGGGCCTCAATTGGCCCACAGGCAGATAGGCTTGTAAAATTGTGGTGGGGGCAGGTGGGTAGGCATTGGGAACACATCCGTGGCATGGCGCCCAATTGTACATCCCCACATCTGCCAATCTGCCCCTGGGCAGCCACAAAATCCAGCCCTTTTTCTCTGATTGGGTTAGAGATGAGCATAAGAGGAAAATAATATATTCACTTAACAGTAACTTGAATATTTGTCAATGTCGTGTGCATGGCAGTTCAGAATTGTGGGGAGGGGTGGAACATCCAGTTACTTCACACAGCTCAGGGTCAGGGAATGGAACACATGGGAACTGAAGCAGGGATGGAGGGGGTGGAGTGGATCAAGCGGTGGGGCAATGGGGTGGAGTGGGCGTGGATTAGGGGTGGAGGGGCCATTGTAGAGCGGGAGTGGGGTAGCATGGTGGTGGAGTGGTCCATGGGCTCCTAGTTGAAACTAGGATGGAGTCATTTTTCTGTTGATTGGAAGCTAGGAGCAGCAAAGTCTGGACCCTGTCACAGGGTGGAGGCATTCCTGGGAACTAAGGCCAAGTGGAGGCTCCCTGTCACAGGGTAGAGAGATGGGGAATTCCTGGTCATTGACTGGGATTCGTGGTATAATTGGGGATGAGGCTAGGATGAAAAATGCAGTTAGAATGCCAGAAGTAGTCCAGATAATATACAGTACATTATGTCTTATTATATACAGTTAGATTCTGACTCGAACACTTTTCTCTATTCTCTTCAGTATGATGCTTCAAGAGGCAAAAGCAGGTTTGACAGACGGTAACTATATCCACATCCAAACAGACAGCAGTCTCTCCAACCTGCTGACACCCTTTAAGCACACATGGAGAAGACGATGCAGCTCATTTTAAAGCTGTTCTCTGGCCTTACTGTTAGCTTGAAGAAAACAGAAGTGCTGTACTAACTAGGCCCCTGAGGAAATTACAATGCAGATCAGT
The DNA here is from genome assembly GCF_964194155.1 of Cetorhinus maximus. NCBI lineage: Eukaryota > Metazoa > Chordata > Chondrichthyes > Lamniformes > Cetorhinidae > Cetorhinus > Cetorhinus maximus. Next base: position 19,963,377 of record NC_135910.1, on the reverse strand, counting down.
ATTAACAGCAAGAACTTAATTGCAGTAGAAAAGTTGACCTATCCAAATAGCACGATCTCAAAGGTTGCATTTGCTGCCAGTGCCGTGCATGCGCAGTTGTACTGTTTTAGTCTGTGATGTACTTGCGAGTGACAGAATTGGCAGCGGCCAGGGGCAGAGATGCTTATCAAACAGTTATTAAACACTGTGATTGAAAAAGTCTCACCTTCTCAAAGCTGGTGAGATTGAGGGGAGGAACGGAGCCGGGGGTCAGGATGGGGAGGCTCCTGATCTACTCAGTTACGGCCGCAATCCCGGACTACAACTGCCATATCCCAAGCTGCAGCTCCGGGACTTCTTATTCAGGTCCTGAACCCGTTCAGCCAGTATCTGAGCTCCACAGCAGGCGGGCACGACCTCCCTGGAGTTTCTGAATCTCCTACCCGGAGCCTCTTCTCTTTAATCCAGGCCCATCACCAGGAAGAAGCCCCGGAGCTGCAAATGCGGTATATGGAGGTTGTAATCCCGAAATGTGGCTGTCACTGGGTAGATCAGAAGCCTCCCCTCCCTCCCCAATCCTGATCCCCGGAAACTGCAGGGAGGCCGTGTCCAGACTGCCCGCTGCCGGGCTCAGAAACTGGATGAACAGCTTCAGGATGCGAATAAGATCAAACCAGCACTGTATCTCCTGCAAATGATGTCATTGATTTTCTGCACATGTGTGGACAAGTGCAGATATGCAGATGTGCATCGGCAGCCATCTTGTGTGGTCATCTTGCATTGGCAGGAGACACAGTGTATCTCAAATGATGCCACTGTCAACAAGAACATAGACAATCAACTGTCCAAGGCCAACAGCTCCTTAGGCCATCTCTTGAAGCACGTTTGGTGAAACCATTTCTCTATAAAACTCAAGTGTACAGAGCAGTTGTCATCAGCAGCCTCCTGCATGGGTCAGAATCAAGGGTTCGAAACAGAAAACAAATGCAACTGCTGTAGTGCTTCAACTCATCATGAATATCAAATGCCAGAACCACATCACAAACAATTAATTCCTCAGCAGAGCCAATCTGCTCAGCATTCAATGCATTCTCTTGCAACACCAATTACACTGGGCAGGACATGTGCTGCACATGAAGGATCCCAGAACACCAAAAGCAATGTTTTCTGTTGAACTATGCTCTGGTAAATGAGACCATGATGCAGCTCGTAAATGCTTCGAAAAGCAGCTGAGGAGACAGCTCTCTCTGGCTGACATTGATCAATGGGGGTGGAAGCAGGAGATTGCTGATAGGAACAAGCAGAAAACCAGCCCACAAGTTTGAAACAAACAGATACGAGGCTGCTGAAGGGAGCTGCTGACAGTGAAAGGAGTCTGCTTATACCAGAGCTCCTCCAAACCAGTTCCTGTGCCTCAAATGCACAAGAGCCTACAGATCAACAAATTGTGCCAACTGCCATAGAGACAAACCTTCCCATGATCTTCACCTGCCCTGTCAAGAATCTACTATCACCATCATCATTGTATGATGCACAAGCACTTACTCGGGACTCTAGTATCAGACAGGCTGTTAGACCCAACTGGTTGGTGTTGCTGTTCATCCACATGAGCAGTATCCTAACCCCTTTAATATTCTCTCCTCCAACCACCCATCTAATCTGTTCATAAAAATTGACACGGGGACCAATCCTGTCTGGCAACCACCTCATTTATACTGAAAACTGATGTAACAGACAAGGCAGGATCCACACATGCGGCATCTGAGGACGTGCTGATCATCTTAAAACTGAACATCCTTTGAATTCCCTCAAGTGGCTCCACAGAGTCTGGGTGAATAGTATAGTATGAGTGTCAGTAAGTTATAATAAAGAACAATCTCCACAGAAAAATAGAACATGTCCTGCAATGTACAATGCCCTTCAGTATGGTCCACATTATACACTCAGAAGCAGTGACCTGAAGCAATCTGTCAAAGTGAAAGTGTGAAGGAAGAATAGGGAAACTAGCCAGGTTTCAATAATTGCATGGGAGAGTGAAACTAGTAGGACAGTTCAGCTGTAAATATCATTCAGACTCCCATTGTGATGCTGTTTTAGTATCTTCACTCTCTTCCCTGGTTGAGCAGTGTGGATGAGTTGGAGGATTCTCAGGGTGATTAACTGTCTGACAGGTCACGATGTGAACACTCCATCCAATGGCTGTAACTATCTTTATTGCAGCCAGTCTATGGAACCTATTAAATCATCAATGGAGCAGTCGTGTTTTATTAAACTTGTGCACAAACAATTAAGTTTGAAGTGAGAATATCCTCGCCTTCATGTATTCCTTTTTAGTGTGGCAGCTATGAAATTATACTGAGGCACAAATCGATAAATAACAATGCAAAATAATGACTTGAGATTTACAAGGTTGCAGGATACAAAATGTATTTGATTATTCTCTTCCATCCTTTGGATTTTGGTTCCACATGATTGCTTGTGCTTTTAGAACAAAGGCAAAGCCAAAAAAAAAAATTCCCTTTGACTGCCAAGTACACTAAGACTCAGATGGGTTGTCACTTCTCTTCACTGCTTACAGTGAAGATAATGAATATTTTTTGAGACATCATGAACAGAAACTAGAGCTTTTAAGATTTCCCAGACTTGGAGAGCTACGCCTGAATTATGTTTTCTTTTGTCAACACTTTCATTGTCAATGCCTGATGATTCTCGAGATTTAGGATCACACAATCATGTTTACAAACTGAGGAGCAAAGTCAGATCCCAAGCGTCAAGGAGTACTGGAGCTGACAATGAGTTATCACACAGGTGGCAAGGAGATTTCCACCAAAAACAGATGGATTGCAGTTAAAGGGGTCACGTGGATGGCTAGAATCCCAGTTATTTCACAGTTTCAGCTAAGCCATGCAGAAGAGAGAGGCAGGAGGAAGCGCATGAGCATTGGAAACGTTTTGTAATTATCAACTCATCAGCATATCATTAACAGCTTAACATGCAATTCAGCAGAGTTACTGCAGCAGTGTTCCCATGGTGAAACACAAACCATTGCAAGATGTAAGTCAGAACCCATAGCAATAGAAAGTAACTCATCACATTACCCAAAGAAGAATTGCTCTCCAATTCTTGGAGTAAAGAAAGAAAACAATTGCATTTCTACAGTGTCTTTCATGGTCTTAGGATGTCCCAAAGAGTTTCACAGCAATGAAGTCTTTTTGAAGTGTAGTCACTCATTTTAACATGGTCACCCAAAAATTAATGGAATAAATGACTAGATTATAGAGGTTAGTTTGTTGAAAAAATGAAAATAGGCAATAAACGGGTGCAGTTCTAACAAGACATACCAGTTTGCAAGCCCAGATTCGGTACTTATTGTTGATACCATAATTTGAAGGCCTATGCCAAGTGTGCAGCCTGGCTGGCTTCAATGGTCAGGCTTGTAGCCAATAGAGGATGTGCCTCCTATTCAGATCTTTGTGGCCATCAGAAGCCTCCCCCTCCGAGGTCTTCCCAGCCCCGCATTTCCCTTCTCTCTGCCCTGTCCACCCCGAGTCCTCACCCCTTCACAACCCTCACTGGGGTCTGCCAGCCTTACCTTAAAGTCCAGGCTCCATCATAGCACACCTTCTCTGGGACTCGCTGCTGCCCCAGCAGTGGCCACCATTTCTCGTGGCACTCCTGGGACTAGAGTGCTACTGGTTACTTGATTGGCTGGCAGCTCTTGAAGGCAGGACTTCTACCCTGAGGGGGGCAGAAATCCCACCCCGAGCGAATTAACAGCCACTTGGCCATTAAATGGCTGTGGGGCAAACTGGCCAAGTGGGGGAGGGGTCGGCCAGACTTTTATGCTGGGGATGGGGACACTGCACCTCCGTAAAATCCAGGCAGCAGCTACACCATTCCCATGACCCTATTAGGAGCTGATTTTGAGTCACTTGCAAAGGAATGGGAGTCGGTTACATTCCTGACAGTTGAAGATCTAAACAAGGTGAAAATTACCATATGAGCATATGAAGATTATTGATGATGATTCACTCTCCTTAGTCCTTCTCTTGCACAATATTATTTCAGGAAGTTCATATCCTAATGAATAAGGAAGCAAGCTTTATGATCTAAATGAATGATGTCAATATTCAATGGTTTTCCCAGCCCTACCCCATCATACACTCTAATATGAACTGAATGCCAGGTTACTGTGATGAAGGTATTTCAACTCTCACGGACTCTTCAACCATTTCAAAACCATGTCTGTTTGATGCCCAATTTTGTGAATGTTTGAACATGTCCATTTTCAGCAAGTTGCCGGAAGGAGAAATTGCAAACACTAATCCAGATATTTTGAACTCAGTTTGTGCAATATGCTCCTGCTTGATTGTAACAATTGCAGCCAGAGACTTTACATATTAAACATTTCTGTCTTCAGTCTCATTTGTTTTAAATGATATTGTCATGTGATTGTCATATTCTTGGCTTTTAAATTCCTTTTCCACCTCAGTGTTCTTGAAACTTATTTATCTCCTTCTCCAGCCTTTCACTTATTCATTCATTATATTCCAAAGCTACTTAAGGTCATATAACTCTTTACATGCCCCGAGTGCTCACCGTCTCTCTGCTGACAATCACAAATTACAAAATTGTGGATTTGATTCTTGCCCAAAGTATCATACCAACATGAGGGGATGAAGTCTACAAGAGCAGCCAATGACTGAGTGAGGTGAGATGGGGTGAGCTGAAGTGGAGGCAGATAGGGTGGATCTGGTTGGGGGGAGGGAGTGTGAGGGGACAGACTTGGCAGAGCAAAGGGAACAACTGACAAATTCCAAACAAATCCAAGACTCAAATCTAGCTGTTATATTGAGATAAGTTCTTTCAGTTTCTCTTGCATACCCCTGAAGTCTACAAGACCTGTCTTCCAAAAGATAATTCCTCTTACCTCCAGTCTCAATGCATTCTCTTTCTCTCTATCTCACATCCCCTTTGCCTCAATTCCACTGATGGTTCCATGGTCTGAATCCACCTTCTCATCTCAGCTTTCCTTTCTTGTTTGTCTCACCTTCCTTTTGAGTTGTGTTGGGCCTGTCGTTCACATAACTTTCCAACATAAAGCTACACACGCCAGGGCAATCTACAGCTGTAACTATACTTGCAGAAGCAGGATATGCAAAAGAAGATTAATGTTGCATATCTGAACTACTCATACGCTCAAGAGGGGAGAAGGAAAATATCGAAAACTTGTCACGCAGAGTTGTTTTAATATTAATAATGAATTCACTGCTATCACCTACTGCTGTCTTTCAAGATTCATGTTTCCCTTCCATCTAGAAGGGCCCTTTGTGAAATTGGTGTGGGCCAGATATCGGTGCCATGTGTTTGGCAGTAGGCAACTTGAGACGATTATGAAAGGTTCACAGCAGTGAGAAAATTACATGTTAAGTCAAAGCTGAGGTCCAGGGACTGTATGTGTCAAGACCTGAATGAAAGAGCGGCAGTAGTCAGACAAGCTGGTAAAGGAAGAAGTGCAGCTATAACAGAGGAAACACAGTTCTAAAAACGGCTTAGAAACCCAGCACAAATTCTCAGCATTTGGTACAAATTGTCAATCTCATTCAGAGCCAGAGGATAATTGGTAATGCAAGACAAATGAAAACATCGTCGTATCTCAGTCGGATGTTCTCTGCTGAGCTTAAAAGCAACATTGTCGGGACTGTGCAGAGGGGGCTTTCCTCTGCATTTGATTCATGCAATAACTCATCTGAGAATGCTCATTATGACAACAGATACAGAAAAGTAAATATCAATCGTACTGCCTGCATTGCTATTTCTAGATGGGGAGAAAAAGTCCCCCTCAACACATTGGGAGTAGGAACTTTTTGTTAAATTATATAATCCTTTGAATGGTGCTCCTTCCTGTTCATGGGGATGCTCTGAAGAAAGCAATTCTTGATAATGCAAACAAGCAAAGCAAAATTTGCAAGGTCTCCTAAAGGTAAGATGTTTCTTCTGGCCTAATTATATGGAATTACACAAAGACACTTTCCTCTATGTTGAGAGACTTTCTACCACATGGAGGCAACATCCATGGGCAAATAAGGAGATAATAGGGCAGATGACCAAAAGCTTGATCAAAGAAGCAGATTTTAAGGAGCATGATGAAGGAGAGAGAGAGGTAGAGAGGTTTGGGGAGGGAATTCCAAAGTTTGGGGGCCAGGCAGCTGATGGCACGGCCGCCAATGGTGGAGTGATTAAAATTGGGGATGTGCCAGAGGCCAGAATCAGAGATCTCAGAGGGTTGTACGGTTGGAGGATGTTACAGGGTGTGAGAGAAGGACATAGCCATGGAGGGATTTGAGATTCAGCACTGAAATGAAAAGGGGGACTAGATTTAAACAAAGTCACAAGCAGAGATATGAACCAGCTCGCTCCCAGTTATCTCCTTAGTGTGCAACATTGACAGAGTGATATTATTGGAATGTTATGAAGCTGACATTTTCAGATTGTTATATTATTATTAGTGAAGGGCATGGAGAGAAAGGAATCCAAAGCAGAGTTACTTTTTTCATACAAAAATGTTGTCATAGCCTTCCACTCTACAGGCCCTCTGAAAGAAAAGAAGATTCAGATAATTCTTGAGCTTCAATGCTGAATAATTGAGAGTTGTCATGGAAACAAAATGCTGACTACAAGACAGTGTATGCATGAATATCTCTGTCTACTGAATTTGCCATCACCTTCACAAAATAATGCTCCAATCAGGAATATCTCATGGAGATGGGGCATTTGGGGTTTTTTTTTAAAGAGCAGGGAGATTTTTGATTTCTGTGTTATTTTATCACTTAACATGTCTAGGTATTGTCGTCATAGTAACCTTCCCTAGTTTGGACCAGTTAAAACTGTACCAGTGGTTTAGTTTGTCAGGATGTCAACCACAAGAGAGGAATGGTTTACTTTGGGATCATGGACTGTGAAGATGCTCACAATATTGTGAATGTAATGTCAGGCAAAATAACTGTTGATATATGTGTGAAACAATCAAAGATAGGACCTTCCCAACCTCCTCAGCATGACCACTGAATGAGAACGTGAGAGTTCTCAATATTCTAAGCTTGTAATAATATGAATTAGAAAGACTCTCAAAGAGAGGAATGAAGAACGTTGTGTGTACACCGCACTTGTCCTGACCTCAGGACATCCCAAAGTGCTTCATAGTCAATTAGGTCATTTTGCAGTGTAGGAAACGTGGCAGCTAGTTTGAGCACAGCAAGAGCCCACAAACAGCAATAGGCTGAATGACAGGCAATCTGCTTTAGTGATGTTAGCTGAAGGATAAATATTGGCCCCCAAGCCACGGGGGGGAACACCCCTGCCCTTCTTCTAACGTTTCAGGTATAACATTCAACACAACTGCAAACTGAAAGGAGAACAGGAAAAATAGAAAGAGGAGAGCATCAACAGATATCCCGATCACAGGGAGAAAATGAAATCGCTGCATAAAAACACTCAAGACAATGGGAGGAAGATTAAAAAGGGAAGTTTCAATCCAATTCCTAGTGGACATGATTCTCACATCATAAACTGAACCCAAATTGTGCCTTTAGGTGTTCTCTCGTGGATCAGTGAACGAATACAATACTCTCCACCCCTGATCTCTAATATGGAAGGAAATTGACCATCCTTACCCTATCTGGCCTATATTTTGTTACCAGTCCCACAACTGCCCTCTAATTGTGCTGAGAAAATCACTCAAAGGTATCAAATCACACCGCCAGTTTATGGTCAAAGCTGCCCACCACCTTCTAAAGGGCACCTAAGGATGGACAATACATGCTGGCCATGCCAGCAATACCCACATCCCGAGGCTAAAAAGGTCCAGTGACTGTTTACTTGAAAATGTACGCGTGTAGGAGGCTAGGATTACATGGAACATACAGCAGAGAAACAGGCCTTTCAGTCCAACGAGTCTGTACTTCAGGGAGCAGGTTCAGCTGTGAGGGCTCCCCACACACTTCGATAGTGCAATGATTTTCACTGCCCGGAATCCCTTATGGGCAATAACCTTTTGGATGAGATGTCTGTGGACAACGTGCCTGAGGAATCATTTAACATGAGAAATCCTCTCAGGAGAATACAGGGGAAAATGTAGCCTTACTCCATGCATTTCTTGACCCTGTTCTTCTTGACCTGCTGGTTTCTTGCTGGGAAATGGCCCCATGTGTGAGTAACTCTTCTCTGGAGCCACTCTCCTGTGAATCGAGGTAAAGTTTATCAATGGATTATTCAGCCAAGAGGCATCAGGTCGCCCTCTCTTTCTGTTACCCAACTTCTACCATATCCTTCCAGCTGAGGCCCTCAGTAACGGACAATTCTGACTTTAATGCACAACAGCTGTTAGTGCCGTGATCAGGGCACTTAACATGGCCCAGTAATCGAGGCTGGTGCCTGGTCTGCATGAACCAGCTGCTCCAACAGGAGAGCCCTATTAGAAGCTGCTTTACTGGGCTCCAGTTACTATTAGAGATGTGAGTGTTTATTTCCAAATGCTGTATTTATCTGCTGATTCCAAGAATTTAATATTCATTCTTCAACTCAGGTGCCTTGTCAAGTATTTCATTATTTGCAGACTCGCCAATCAGAACCTTAGATCTGACTCAACTGTGTCATAAATGGGTGCTTAACAGATGTGCGACATGTCTGGCAGAACACTTCTAATGCAGCGATGGTCTTTAACTGAGAAAATGTTCTATTAGATCACAAGGTTTATTTTTGGAACCTTAAAGCCTCATTAGATCCAGTCCCTCAGTTTCTTTTCCCCGTCTCTAATTCTCTCCATTTCCTCTTCTGGGTCCTAAATCTTCACCTGCCTCTGGTGCCTAAGCCAAGTGGCTGTGGTTATTTGTCAATAGCTGTACCCAAGTGCTGAGTTTGCCTGATACCCCCATGCACACACACATTTTCCACTAGGGCACTCTCTGTTAGTGACCAGAAGCTGGGGCACAGTTGATTTGCTCTTCTCCCAAGTCTCACTGTTTGCCCTGGTCAGATTAACAAATGCAACGCAGACTGGGTATCAACATAACTGCCTGGCATGGGTCAGTACCGTACTAGAAGGTGCATTAACCATAATTTTCTCCAATGGACATAGACAATGACATTCTCAAAATTTGGAGATACTCTAGCCTGAAACACAGTCAAATTCACAATGACAAACTATGAAGTGTAAATATGTAGATGAGTAAGATTTTTAGTCCTCAGGCAGAACACAGAAAAGCAGAAGGAAGTCTTTGTAATATTAAATTCACAGCAGGGAGTACCTTCTTAAGGAAAAAGAAAATGGTTTATAATGATATTGTTGCTTAAGTGTTCTATTGGATGGCCTGTCTTGTGTGAGCAACAGGTTCCCATCCCGAGTGAGAAGGCTATGGGTTCAAGCCTCAAATCCAGAATCCAAACTGATGCTTTGTAAAATCCAGTTGAATTTTAAGAGCTTTATCTGTTCAGCTGATAAGGTCGGTGTGAAATTTCCCCCCACAGGACCATTGAAGAAAAGCAGACAACTTTCTTGCTGCTCATTCTGGCTAATAACCCTCCTCAGCTACAAACGGGTTCATTTATTTCACTGTCTTGGTGGAATCTTGCTGAGTCCAACCCGCATTCCAACAAAGCCATTGGGCAGAATTTTCCATTCTGGCACCAAGTCTCACGGTGGTGGGGGACGGGGGGGGTGATGGCGGAAGCGGGGAGAGTTTCCCGCCGTGGAGGCCAGTGGGAATTCACGCCATACCGTGTGACGCTGGTCTAATTAATTATGCAGTCGAGGGTCTCCTGAGGTTTTGGGCGGTGGGCGGGCTGGGTGGCTCGCGCTCTGCCATCACATCTGGGCGGCATTTTTAAAAGGCACCTGGACATCAACTGACCCACCACTGAAGTTAGAAGGTCCATCCCCTGGAAGGTCCTGAGGTTAGAAGATCCACGGCATAGATGCTCCACCCACCTGCTGCTGCACATGGCGTTCCAGGGTCCGGTTCCAGCAGGACTCCATCTTCCCTTCCGACCTCGGCGAGTTGCCCCAGGCCTTCTGGCAGGCAAGTCCGACATTTGCACGTCACGTTAATCCAGATGTGTTCTGGACCAATGTGAAAACCCACTGGCGGTGTGGGTGATTGGGCAGGAGGGAGAACAATTCCTGCCAGGCCTTCATATACATCCCATCAACAGGATGTAAAATGGTTTCACGCTGGCCTCTGACAGGAATGGTGCGTTCCCGTCCATCTATAAACCCACCTCAGTGTCGGGGGGACAGGGCTCTGGAAAATTCCACCCTGTATTTCTCAATTAAAATTGTGTTGAGTCTAAGGGTTGGGTTAAAGGACGACCTTGATGTGCAATCCGTTTTGTGCTGGATCGGGGGTTTATATCTCATGACTTTAGTCCACCTGCTTAGAAGTCTCTTGGGTTCTGATGTTTTTGTTTTGATAACCCAAAATAAAAGAAGATTTGCATTTATATAGTGCCTTTCATGACCAGCAAACATCTCAAACAGCTAATGAAGTACTTTTATAGTCACTGTTGTAATGTAGGAATTGCAGCAACCCACTTGTGCACAGCAAGCTCCCACAACAGCAATGTGATAATGACCATAATCTGTTTCAATTATGTTGATTAATAGATAAATATTGACCAGGGACCTTGGGATAATTCCCTTGCTCTACTTTGAAATAGTGTCATGGGATCTTTCAGCCCACGTGAGAGAGCAGATGGGGCCCTGGTTTTTGGAGTCATTCAAAAGACAGTACCTTGGACAATATAGCATTTCGTGGGAGTGTCAACCTTGATTGCTGTGATCAATCATGGAGTGGGATTTGCACCCAAAACCAGAACATAACAACCACTTCACATTGATGCTAAAGTGGTTGGTAACTGTACTCCTCAGAAACCCTCACAGTCTCCATGAAAAGTGGAGGGTTGGCATTGTTTGTTTAAGACTCTTAAATAACCCAGTTTTTGCTGTCAGTTTGTGTTCTAGTCTGCAGTGAGCTGGTCAGTGAGAGTTTAAAGGAGCAATTTATATCTAAAGTATAGCTTTTTTTCTTTAATTTTGAAATTAAGTAAAAATTACTAAAGTTAGAAGTTTTATTCCAGCTGAAAACAGGGGTATACAAAGTCTTTAAGAGCAGCAGCAGCTACTTAATTAGCTAGCTAGTATAAACTGGTTTCTCCGAAGATTGAATTAGTTGCTTCTCAGGGAGCATAAAAACAGGCCATCCTCAGTGCTGCCTTCTCTGTCCTGATTGCTGCACGGAGAGTAAAGTGGGAGTATAGGGAAGAGGGGCAGGTGATGCTACTTTCCTGTTCTACATTTTTTTTAGCCTCCAGTAGCTGTCTTTTACTTTTCTACAGGGGAAGAAGCTGATTGGCGAGTAACTGTTAAGTTATTCTAACTGTAATAAATAGTTTTTAAAGTTATGGTAAGTGGTTAAGGTGTGTTCTACTCCTAAGGTTTAAAAAGAATACAAATTGGTGATAAGGTCATGAAAATAAATAAGTGAATAATATAATTAAGTAATGAATTAAAACACATTTGGAATGGCAGGACAGGTGATGTGTTATGGCTGCAGAATGTGAGAGCTCCTGAATGCTAGTGTAATCCAAGGCAACCCATCTGTGGATTGAGGAGCTTCAGCTCAGAGTCATTGAGCTGGAGGCTAAGCTGTAGACAGTGCGACACATCAGGGAAGGGGAAAGTCACCTGGGTGCTTTGTACCAGGAGGCAGTCACATCAATTAGGGTCCTCTGATTTGGTCAGGGTCAGGGGTTGGGGTGGGGTGTGACTGCGAGTGAGGCACGTAAGGGGACCCAGAGGGCAGGAGACCCTGAGCCATTATAGTTGTCCAAAAGACATGAGGTTTTCCCAGCTTGTTTGGATGAGAGTGGGAGGCTGCAGGGTGGGTGAGCTGGCATGTCATGGCACCTTTGGTACAGGAGGCCATTCAACTAGGAGGAGCAAAAAGGAATGTGGTGGTAGGAGGGGACAATATATAGAGAGGGAATTGAAACTGTTCTCTGCAGCAAAGAGTGAGAGTCCAGAGGACTGTGTTGCCTGGCTGCTGCAGAGTATAAGTCTAAGAGTAAAACAGCAGTCAGGGCTAGAGGTTACAAAGATAATAAAATGACAAAATTAATGGCTCTGCATCTGAATGCATGTAACATTTGAAACAAAACAGATGAACTGATAGCACAAATAGAAATAAGTACGATCTGAAAACCATTACAGAGACATGTTTGCAAGATGACATAGATTAGGACCTGAATATTGAAGGTTATGTGACTTTTAGGAAGGACAGGAAGTTAGGGAAAGGTGGTTCTGTTAATTAATTATGGTATTGGCACAGTAGAAAGGGATGCCCAAAGTTCAGGAAACCAGGATGTAAAAGCGGTTTGGGTTGAGATGAGAAAAGTCACTTGTGGGAGTGGTGTATAGGGCCCCTAATTGAACTACACGGTAGGACAGAGTATAAAGCGAGACATAATGGGAACTTGTCAGAAAGGTACAGCAATATTCATGGGGGATTTTAATCTACATATAGACTGGAAAAATCAGGTGGGCAAAGGTAGCATTGGTGAGGCGTTCATAGAATGTTTTCAGGATAGTTTCTTAGAAGAGCACATTCTGGAGCCAACCAGAGAATAGGCTACACTAGATTTGGTATTGTGCAACCAGACAGGGTTAATTGATAATCTCATGGCGAAGGGTAGCAGTGATCATAATATAATTGGATTTTATATTCAGTTTGAGGGAGAGAAGAATGGGTCCAAGATGAGTATTTTAAACTTAAACAAAGGGAATTATGTGGGAATGAAAGCGGAGCTGGCTAAAGTGAACTGGAAAATGGGGTTAAGGGATAGGCCAATAAAGATGCACTGGCAGACATTTAAAGGGATATTTCAGAATACACAAAATAGATACATTCCAACAAAGAAAAATTCCAGGGGAAGGACAGACCATCCGTAGTAAACTAAAAAATTTAGAGAGCATCAAGCTTAGATAAAAAACATATAATTGCGTAAAGATGGATGGCAGGTCAGAAGACTGGACAGAATATAAAGAACAGAAAAGAGTGACAAAAATATTACTAAGGAAGGAAAAATTAGAGTACAAGAGAAAGCTAGCTAGAAACATAAAGATGAACAGTAAGAGGCCGGGATTTTCCTTGCCCGCCAATGTCGGGCGTGTTCGGCAGTGTGAGCGTGTTCGGCAGTGTGAGCGTGTTCGGCAGTGTGAGCGGAAAATATGGAGTGATTGGTTTCACGACGGCGCGAAACCAGTTCGCAATTGTCCGCTCAGCCCGCCAATGGCGCGCCACGTTTCCCGCCATCGGACGTTGGGAACCTCATTGTAATACATCAGTATATCATTATTAGGCCTGCCCGCTGGAATCCTCCCCCACACCCCACCCCCGCAGGATCCATCCACATTGGCAGGAAAACTCACTGATGTGTTTCACAACAGCACATAAGCGACGTGCACTAGGCGAGCTGCACTTCGCACGGGACCTCAAGGTTTGTTTGCCTAACTTGTTCGGTCAGCAGTCGCAATCATCAGCACCAGGCTTCACAGGCAGCACCACATCACTTTTAAGGGGCTCACAGCAGGTCTCTATCTACCAGACCAGCCGTATGCGGTGGCTTTTCAATGGCTGCAGGGTGAGGGCTGTACTGGGGAAGGGGGGTATCCCAGAGTGTGTGCGGGGGGCACATGTTAACCTGTGCAAGTGGCCTCAAGATGGTGAGGGCTGAGGAGGCAGTCTCCAGAGGAGATGAGGTGTGAGGGTGTGTGTGAGAATGGGTGGTGATGTCCCTTGAGCTGGCAGTGAGTGAGATGCCAGTGAATGTGTGATGGGCTTGTGAGTGTGTGAGTTTAGAGTGATGAGATGGCAGCCATACCCTGGCAGCACGGATGAGATCATTCACCCTCTATTTGCATTGGATGGTCAGCCTCTTCTGTATAGCATTGGCACTGATCACCACCACCATCGCCTTCCAAGCCAGAGTGGTATTGTAGCTGCCCCTCCTGCGGCCAGAGCAGGGAGAAAGGACATCACAGCGGAGCCTCCACAGCATCCAAAAGGCTCAAGGGCTGCAGTCTTCCTGCCTTTCGGAGCCTTGTCTTCTTTGCTCTGGTCCTGGACTGGAAGCACTGAGCACGGCTGCACTTTAAATGTGGTGCCTGGCATGATGAAGCGGCGAGGTGACTGCATGGCAGGTGAATTGGAGCCTGCCTGCCAAGGAAGCGGTGTGTTTCCCGGGAATGCATAAATAATGTGGTGGGTTTGGGACGATACGCCTTGAAAACCCACATTGCAGCTGACAGGTAAAACATCGTTTTAAGGGGTTGCCCATTTAAGACAGATGAGGAGAATTTTTTTCTGAGGGCAGTGAGTCTTTAGAACTCCCTTCCTCAAAAGGTGGAGCAGGCTCGAAAGGCCGAGTGGCCTACTCCTGCTCCGAACTCGTATGTAAAGGATTACTATCACTGAGATCCTTGCTAGATACTGTGGTGCTCTCCATCATCCTCAATCTTCCCATCAGCCTACAGGCTTCGAGAACCTAAGCTTGGCATCGCCTGACCATTACATTGCCAACTGTGCAAGTTTGTGATCTCCCTGGGAATTAACGATTAATTTTCCAGACGTTGTTACCAGGAAGCCCAGGAGTGGAATCATGGGGGTATTAAAAATCTTGGGCCTGAATTTTGCGCACGTTGTGTGCACACAATCGGCAGGCCCCAAAGCAGACACGATATCCCCTTCCAGCTGCGTTTGAAACTGACAGGCAATGTCACGCTCTCTGGGACACTGCCTGTGGACACAGCCTCCTCTCCCTTCTGGCCCTCTCCTCCTGTTCAGAGGAGGTCCCTCCAGCAGAGTAGACTATCCCCATTTGTTGGCATTCATGTGCTACAGGATAGTGCACTGAAGGGTGCACTCAGCAGAAAGCCTCCAGGAAATCTTGTAAGCTAAAGAATCCTCCAGGAAACATAGAAGATACAATGAACTGTCAGAAAAACATGTACAGGCAACTCTCACCTAAACTCCTACCCACTCATATTGCCCTGGCTCTGGATGACTTTTATCTCGCCCTGGAATGAGGTTACAATAAAAACAGGAAGGCCTCCCTGCCCATGTGGCCATGTGCAAAATCGCATGGGCCATGTAAAATTTGAGATAATTGCCCTTCTAATGGGCTTAATTGCCCTTTTAATTGTCAGTGGGCGCGCTTCTGACTCCCGGGCACGCCCGCCAACTGCAACATGCTGATGGCTTCTTCTCTCCTTGTTTCCTTCGGGCAGATGTCCAGGAATAGCTTCAGGCCCAGTAGGCTATTCCTTTTAAGTAGCCCCTTGGTGAAGGCTCATGGCCCTGAGTGAAGGAGAACACCCAGAATGAACACAGCAGAAGCACGGAAGAGATAAACCAATGGTGTGATAGCTTGGAATATGAAAACTTAAAAATTGTTGGAGAAAGGGAAGGCTTGGAGAGAAATGGAGAATCATAAATTTGAGTCACTTGTTAAGAATGAGGTAGAGTGGGGATTAGTATAAGGATTATCCTTCAATTAGATAAAAGCAAAATACTGCGGATGCTGGAAATCTGAAACAAAAACAGAAAATGCTGGAAAAACTCAGCAGGTCTGACAGCCTCTGTGAATCTTGGTTTCTCTTTTCACAGATGTTCTCAGATCTGCTGAGTTTTTCCAGCATTTTCTGTTTTGGTCATCCTTCAGTTACCCCATTATGAACACCATCACCCCCAAGTTCCCCCCTTAAGTCACACCATTTGGAATTCTCTTTCCCAGAGAGCAGTGGAGGCTGAGTCACTGAATATTTTTAAGGCACGTTTTTAGGAATATAGGAACAGAAGGCCATTCAGCCCATCGAGCCTGCTCCGCCATTCATTATGATTATGGCTGATCGAAAACCTCAATGCCTTTTACCCACACTATCCCCGTACCCCTTTACGTTATTGTTAATCAGAAATCTATCGATCTCTACCGTAAACATAGTCAATGATTGAGCTTCCACGGCCCTCTGGGGTAGAGAATTCCAAAGATTCACAACCCTCTGAGTAAAGAAATATCTCCTCATCTTTATCCTAAGTGCCTTCCCCCTTATTTTGGAATTGTCCCCTGGTTCCAGACTCCCCAAACAGGGGAAACATCGTACCTGTGTCTACCCTATTTATTCCTTTAAGTTTGTAGGTTTCAATGAGATCACCTCTCATTCTTTGAAACCCTAGAGAATACAGGCCCAGTTTCCCCAATCTCTCTTCATAAGACAGTCCCACCATCCCTGGAACAAGTCTGTGAACCTTCATTGTGCTCCCTCGATGGCAAGAATATCCTTTTGAGGTAAGGGGACCAAAACTGCACACAATACTCCAGGTGCAGTCTAACTAAGCTTCTATATAATCGAAGTAAGACTTCACTACTCCTGTACTCAAATCCTCTTTGTGATAAAGGCTATCATTCCATTAGCTTCCTAACTGCCTGCTGCACCTGCATGTTAGCATTCAGTGACTTATGGACAAGGACACCCAGGTCCCTTTGTACATCCACACTTTCTAATCTCTCTCCATTTTTCGAACTATAGGGGGTCAAGGGTTACGGGACGGGCAGGAAAGTGGAGCTGAGGCTAAGACCAGATCAACCATAATCTTATTAAATGGTGGAGCAGGCTTAAGGGGCTGAATGGCCTACTCCTACTTCTTATGTTCTTATACCATCCTGATTTGGGCCCACATCTCAGTTCCTTTCTCGTGCTGTATAAAATTCAAAAATCTCTACCTTCCACTTCTTCTGTCATGGCACCACACGACATGGACTGCAGTGGTTTCCAAAGCCTCACTGTCTCAGGGCCACCAGCGGTCACAGCCTGAACCAGTGTCACTGACAATCCAAGAACAACACATTTGAATTGGCTTTTCATGTGGAAAAACATCCCGAGGTGATTCAGAGGCGATGGAATTAACAACCTACGAGAAAAAAGAGAGATTAGGAGGCTTTGCAAAAAGCTCGGCTCAGCAGGTGGGTTTTACGAAGGTTCTTTAAAAGGCAGAAAAAGTGTGGAAACTGCGACAG
Source organism: Cetorhinus maximus (assembly GCF_964194155.1). NCBI lineage: Eukaryota > Metazoa > Chordata > Chondrichthyes > Lamniformes > Cetorhinidae > Cetorhinus > Cetorhinus maximus. Next base: position 19,946,271 of record NC_135910.1, on the reverse strand, counting down.
GTAAAAACATTGCAATCCATTGCTGAGGATTTAACATCAGTTTTTCCACTAAATAAATACAAATATCCAATAATTTGAATTTAGCAGCGGAAATAATACAGCAAAGTGGGAATTTTAGTGTTTATAAAGGTTCAGTTATGAGATAATTTAAATGAAGTGACTTTGTATTAAGATTAAATTGTACAAATTCTAGCTGTGATATTTTCTCCATTTCCTATTAGATTTCTCCAGCCTTTTAAGGTCAAAACATTCATTTTCACAGATCAATAGGGATGTTTATTTTTTTGACTTCTCACTAATTTAGATTCAGTTTTTCTACTTAGTTCTATTTAATTGTTTATAACTAATTAATGACAATTACATGATTGTTCCTTCTGGACTCAATTAAAACATGTATGAATTAAATGAACACATCATACCACTTGCAGAGCTCCCCAAACAAGCGTTATGAATACATACACTTCATTTAGCTGCTCTTTTGACTGACTGGGTCTAGTTCCACAGTTACTCACCCGAGGCGTTTCTACATGTATTTGGACATTGACCGTCAGCAGCTATTCAACCATAGAGGGAGCAGAGTCAAAACCAGCCAAGTTCTCACTTCAACATTTTGGAATAATCACCCAAGAGATGTTTTTCAGTCCATTGTGAAGTTTTACTTGAGCTGCTGTATTTGGTCTCCATCTTTGTCCCTTATGACACGGCATGCTTGGCCAGTTCCCTGGGCAGCAGCAGGCGCACGTGGTCTGGGTCTCTGGCCAGTTCCCTGGGCAGCAGCAGGCACACACGGTCTGGATCTCCTGGGAGCTAATGGTGCTGCACTTGTTGTAATGGGCCAGACGGGAAAACTCGTCTGTGATGCGCTCGAAGATATCGTTCACGAAAGAGTTCATGATGCTAATGGCCTTGGAGGAGGTTCCATGACGGGGTGAACCTGCTTCTTCACTTTGTAGATGAGATGTAGGTAGAGTAACTGTCCTTCCTCAACCTTTGCTGCTTCTTCCTGCCCTTTGCTGACGGTTTCTTTAATGCTTTCTTTGCTCCCTTGTTAGAGCTGATTTCTTTTCATCAACAATCTTCAACTTCAGACACAGAAATGGACATCCTTCATATTCCAACAACATGCCAGATCTTATCTTCAGCTGAATTCCATATATGTTGATTAATACTCGAGAGCAGGGGCTGATATGGCTCCCCCTCCCTAACAGAGGGGTGCTGAGGTCAATCGTCAGAGTCTGTTTAGAATTAATCCAAAGAATTCCTCCACTGAACATTTCAGTGTATTAACCCATTGCATACCACTGATCCCCATTGGCAACATTAGCAGCAAATTTGCTACTTATCAATCAATCACTCATTCATTACAATACAAATTAGCTGCACTGAAGTGATCTACAAGGAATATGTAGTGAGAACATGAAACAAACAGAAATGTAAATAAGTGATCTACAGAGATGATAGGTAGAGTAATTATCCAGCTAATGCTTTCATCTTTGATTGAAAAATCAACACTTCTTTAATTCAATCACTTAAGCAACATGCAAATTTGCCTGCAGGGTTTAATAGCATTCCTTAAATAAAAGGGAGCAGTTTATAAACGTTAGATGTTGTCTGGCTGACACAAACACATTCAAATTGGTAAGGGGATCAAAGGTTAAGGGAAGAAGGCGGGAGAAACATATCAGCCATGATTGAATGGCAGAGCAGACTCGATGGGCCGAATGGCCTAATTTCTGCTCTTATGTCTTATGGTCAAACATTGGCCGGGTTTTTGCAGCTCCTGCCCATGGTGGGCGGGAGGGAAATTATCACTGGAGCCAGAAAGTCCATTTCCTGTCGGCGAAAATTAGGGGTCGCCCTTTTAGCACAGAGATGAGGAGAAATTTTTTCTGAGGGTTGTGCGACTTTGGAACTCTCTGCCTCAGAAGGTGGTGGAGGCGGGGTCACTGAATGTTTTGAAGGCAGAGGTAGGTAGATTTGTGTTAGGCAAGGGAATCAAAGGTTATCGGGGTTAGATGGGAATGTGGAACTCGAAACACAAGAAGATCAGCCATGATCGTATTGAATGGTGGAGCAGGCTCGAGGGGCTGAATGGTCTACTCTGTTCCTAGTTCTTATGTTCAATGCCTACAGCAATCAAGTGCTGCTCCTGGCGCAGTGCAGGACCTAAGTCCTGGGTGAAGGTGTCCATGGCAGTCGCAATCCTATCAGTGTTGACCTCTGTGACCTGGCATGCCGATGCTATGACCTCAGACTAAACATGGAGGGACTCCTCCATTGTATGCTGTAATCAGTGGAATGCAGCTGACATCCCTGCCTAATATTCCATTGTCTTTCACTGCAGTTCCAGCATCTGCCTTAACACTGAGTCCGTAGGCTTATCATTTGTCTCGGACTCAGCAAAATCCTGGCATCCAGCAGTCCTCCAACTGCCTGTGACCTTGGATGTCCCAACTGCACCTGCTGTGGGCCAGAATCTTTGCTCTGCTCACCAGACTGTGACCCCAAGCCTGCTCCAGACCAAGGTCCCGCCGAGGTGTGTGTCTCTGTGCTGGTGGTGGGTGTAGGTGAGTGCTGTAATGGGTTTTCATTTGTTGCATCCTCAGGATCCTCATCTGAGGTGTGAAGGGGGCTGGAGATGAGGGGCTGGCTCCTGGTGTCCCTTGGGTGCTTGGTGCCTATGAAAGAGAGTAGAGATAATTAGTGACTGGCATCAAAATACAAAACATCACATTGCTACTCAGTCTCGCAGTCTGAAGGATGAACTGGTGAGGGCATAGTCAAAATATGGCGCCCGGTGCGATAACACACTGATGTTATGGCGGGGCAGGCAAATCACACACTGTCTGCCGGTGCTATGGTCTGTTTCTGCTATGAATATTTCATGAGGTGGGAGGCGGATAATCAGGCGCAAAAACCCACGATGACAGCCAGCAAGGAAAATGACGCTATTCCCGTCCACCACTGCATTTAGTCTGTGGAGAGGAAAATCCCGCCCATTGCCCCTTCACTTTTTTCCTCTTCCTAGACCACCGTGCAGCAAGTGTTCAGTCTCCAACAGTTCACTCCAATTGCCTTTCTTAATGCTTAGGCCCAAGTGAGTTTTGATGCGCAGTATACCCATGGGAGACATTACAGCCAAGCCCAATGCTATGCTAACGCACCATCCATGCAGGCACTGGCATTAGCCATTGGGAAATGCTGGAATCTATTATTAAGGAAGTCTTAGGAAGCTTAGAAAATCATAGTATGATCAGAAAAAATCAACTTAGTTTGATGGAAGAGAAATCGTGTTTGACAAATTCATTCGAGATTTTTGAGAATGTAACCATTAGGATCGATAAAGGGGGACCAGTAGATGTAATATACTTGGCTTTGAGAAAGGCATTCAATAAAGTGCCACACTAAAGGTCAATGCACATGAAAAGGGCTCATGGGAGTTGGGTGCAATATATTATCATGGATAGAGGATTGGTTAACAGACAGGATGCAGTAACTAGGGATAAATATTTTCACGTTGGCAGGTTGTGACAAGTGGAGCGCTGCAAGGGTCAGTGCATGGAGCCTCAGCTATTTGTAGTGTAAGTGTCTGGCATAGAAAGGGTTAACATGGTACTGAGTACAGTACTGCCCACTGGGCTGCCTTTATCCACTTCATTCCTCTGGGGGAATGGGAAACGAGGCTAAAATGTAGAACTCCAGCAAGTTTGAAGAGATGTGGAAACCCTATGTTAAGGAGTGTGTGTTAGGTGACCAAACATAACTTCTAAAAACCTACAGATTGTAGAAGGGGAGACAGGGTTGGGAGGTATGGGAGCGTGAGGAATTCCATGGTGCTGAAAAATAATAGATCAGAATAGGAGTGCGATGAATCATCGGTTCAGCACATCGAGAACATGAGAAGGATGAAGGGTGAGGAGGAAGGATGATGAGGAACTATTGAGAAAGATAAGAAAAGGAAGAGGCTATTCAACCCCTTAAGCCTGTTCCGCCATTCAATCAGCTCATGGTTGATCTGTATCCTAACTCTATCCACCTGTGTTAGCGGAATAAAAGAGGAACCCTGGTGTGAAACCAGCCCTGATTGATGGAGTTACTGTGTCCTCCCGTTGCTGGCTGTAAAGGCTCTGCATGTGGGAATAGTTTGGGGCAATGTCAGTAAAAATTTCCAAACCCCATCCTCAGTTTAAATATGAGACAAAAATCAGTGAACAATAGTAACTGAAATGCCCAGAATCTCCCTCGATGTGTGAGGTTGAGGGAGGGGCTCTGATTGAGAAAGCGAACCACAAATGGGACGCCCTCTATCTTATCCATCACTTGGGGCAGGATTTAACACGGGGGCAGGGCCAGCTCACCGACGCGTGGTGATGTTGGGTGGGACTCCCGATGTCACCGCGCCCCATTTAAATTTTAAAGTGGGCGGAGGCTCAGCGAAATCAGCTGTGCGCCCGCCGACCTGTCAATAACCAATTGAGGCCATTGACAGAGTCCATTAAGTAATTAAAGGACCTGCCCGTCCAACCTGGCCAGCAGGCCAGGAGCCCCAGCGCAAATTAGAAGCAGCATGAAACCGCATCCACCGGCGGGATGAGCTTTCATGTGGGTTTTAAAAAATTTTAATAAAGTTTTTGTAAAAGTGATGGACAAGACCCAACTCATGTGACAGTCATATGAGGGGACATGTTAGGAAAATTTTATTCTTCTATTCTTTAGCTTTTTTACATTTACAGCCAATCTCCCTCAGGCTGCACTTAGCAAACAATGGTTTGTTTTAATATTAAGGAAGCACTGTAGAAGGGAATTGTATTTTTAATTGATCAATGTGTGGAACATGATTGAAAAATTGTTTTTGTCCATGGGCAACAGTCAGCCTGTTGGCTATCCATGCGATACCTGATTAGTTATTAGCTCTTCAATAAATTCTTAATGTGGGGGCAACAGGTTCCCTGGCATCGGGAGTTCAATGCTGGCATTTAGGATCAGCTGATGGGGCGAGGTGGAGATCCCAGTGCCATGTGTCAGGTGAACTGTAACCCTCCAGCATTGTTCTGAAGCCTTCAGGAATTGAAAGATAGTCTCCAGGTTTAACACCAGAGAAAGGACTCATAGGGGTAAAATAAACAGCTGTATCTTGCACTTCCTTTGAACCTTTTTCATTAGTTCTAAAATTAGTAGAGATGGGGTGGGGGGGGGGGAAGGCTCTTGACCTGATTGGACAGCTTGAGGTGAGAGGTTAATAACCTTCAGTCATGCTTCCAATTGGGGTTGGCAATGCCAATCGGAATTTCAAATTGGCAGCTCATCTGATCAAGGTGCATTGTGGGGAAAAGGGGCGAGGGGTGGTTGTGATTGCAGGGGTCGAGGCTGTGAGCATGGGAAGTGGGGCTTGTGATCACGGGGCAGGGTTCCCAGGGGTATAGATTATTTTTGTGGGCCCCTGGAGCAGTATTCTAGTTGGAGATTTCCCTTCGGCCAGGCCTGTTCGGTTCCACCATCCACGGGGTTGGTCAATGTGATGAAATGGCCCTGGTTCTAACCAAAAATGGCCAATGGAGTCCTATTTCAATGACAGGATCGTGATCCCCTTATTAAAAAGGGGTCCTTCCAGAGGAACGGAGGATGCTCAATAGGAGATCCCTTTTAAAATGGCAACGGCCACATTCCCAGGGTCACACATCATGGCGAGATTCCCCAACTCCACTCTTAGGCTGTTACTGCCTCTTTAACGGCATCAGAAGGGGCATTGGGAACCGAGGCAATGTTGCCTGGCCTACATAATGAGAGACTTGCTTTTGGGCCCATCAGGGAAATTGAACTGTCCAAAGCAGAGTTTGACCCTACCCTGCTTATGAGTTGACCAATTTGTCAGAGGGATCCTACAGCAGGCTTTAGGATCCTATTTTACCTAACCTGCTGAACTGCCTAAGGAATGGGCCCCACAAATCTGGCGATGAGACCAACTTCTGCTCAGAGTGGAAGCAGACAAAGTCGGGCACCATGCATTCCATTTTCCACCTCGATGGATCCTTGTCAGCAGTTGAGGAGTTATAATTGATATTATAATTGTCCGCAACAACTTGGGCAAGAGGGAGGTGGTGGCGAAAACAGTCAGGATTCCCATTACAAATCATGTCACTTGTCTCATTGCTCTTCTGGGGTCTCGCTGGGTGCAAAATGGCTGCTGCATTTGTCTACATCACAATAACTTTTGCACTTCACAGGAATCCATTTTCTATGAAACAGTTTAACATATTGGTTAAGGCAGTAAATGAATGCACATCATTCTTTCTGCCTGGTTTTCCCCAATGCCTGCTCCCATATTGTGTGTGTGGTGTGAAATGGATTAAAACCGAAGCTCTATTCTCATGTCCAGCTGTGATCAGCCAGAATTCTTCCAGCTGGAGAGTGGCTCTGGTATTGACAAACCCAACACTGCGACAAGTAGACACGGGGCAAAATCTTCGGCTCACCGAGCGGGGGCGGGGCCCGCTTGCCGAGGCGTGAGATGATGCGCGGTGACATTGGGCGTGTGTCCCGACATCACCGCGCATCATTTAGATTGTCAGTTCGGCGGGCGCACAGCCGACTCAGCTACGCGAAAGAGCACAGTCCCCGACTCGGGCAACCCACTCCCATCCCGCCCGCACAGGGAGTGCTCAACACTTCCGGGCGCGCGTCACACTGGGCCGGCCTTAATTGGCACACCCACATAAAATGGCAGCTCCCAGCTGATTGGGGGCGCCAATCGGCTGCGTGCCTGCCCCCGCACAACCCCCCCACCCCCAGACAGGGAGAAAATTTTCTCCATGGTCTCAGTCACTTGACAGGTGCCAGCCTTTGGTCCAGAGTTCTCACTGCTCTCTGACATCTGGTTCTGTCTTCACTAATTTCCCCTCATACTGAACTTGGTTTATTTACAACTGTTCCAGCAAATTGCTTTCGCAAATTGAGGGGTTTCCCTCGGTATCCGTTCAGTATTTGTCTGCTCCTCCTTTGCACTGTTGTGGGTTACTTATATTTCCCAAGCTGTGTGCCATGTTCCTGCTGTATTCCAATCTGTGTGGAGCTGGATCTCATGACCTCCACACTCAGAAAGGAGAAGAGCAGCAATATTGTGGAAAGATCTTTATTTCCCATCCTCCTAAAGATACAAACCATCCCAACTTGGACTTAGATCACTGTTCCTTATCATCTCTTGGTCAAATTTCTGCTATTCACTACTTAACATATTGCAGGGCACCTTCAGCACAAGGGCTACAGTGCTTTAGGCAGAAGGTGCATCACCACCTTCTCGGGGCAATTAGGGATGGGCAATGAATGCTGGCCGTGCCAATGACACCCACATCCCATGAATGAATAATCCACAAATCGTAGTTCTCTTCCAGTCCACCCACATGAATGATGAGCTTTCAGGTGCACTCTGAGCTCATCTTTTACTCCTGATTCACTGTAGCAGTCCAAAGCTGTTGCATTTTATTATTGAAGCTGAACATTCTAGAAAAATAGCCTTTTAATAAATTGCAGGTCAAAAGAAGGGTCAAATTTGGATTTTCATTGACCTGAGGAGTACATAAAACAAAATTAGCATTCAACAGACTGCATTTGAAAGAAAAAGCAATAAGGACATTGCTTGAGGATTATTAAATCTGAAAACTCTCCCCTCCTGGCTGATAATTCAAGGCTATTCCACCCACTATGCTTATTAATAGGTCAGAATCCAACCAGGACCAATCGTCGTGGGATAGGTTGATGCGTACTGAACCAAAGTGTGACCAAGTGTAAAACTGCAGTGAGTGGAATAATCTAATTGCCCTGCAGCCTGTTTCCTGCCAATGTTTTATAGTAATGGGAGCATGGTGATTAGGTGCATTGTAGGATAGCGGCATTGCCACAGGACACGGTTATATTTAGGGTGAAGCTATTTTTACATGGGCTGTGTTTGTGCTGTGGAGTCTCTGAAGTACCTACATTAACTCTTATCAGTTTAAAATAATAAAGCTTTGGGACACAGTCAGAAGAGTGGAACACGTTGAGTGATATCAAATTGAAGACCTGCAAAGCATTGCTCAGGCCTATCACCTGGAGTATTGTACACAGTTCAGTTCCTTACATGACAGGAGGGATGTACAAGCACTGGGAAGGTAGAAATGATTGCAATTTAAAACATAGGAGTTATGAAATGGGTTGGATAAGCTGAATCCTGAATATCAAAATAAAAGAAGATAATAAGACCAAAGATCGCAAATACAAACTTATTAATAATTTCTTGTATCAACCTGCCAAACTCATAGGGCAGAAATTTCCCCCCCCTCCCCCGTCTCCCCAAGGGTTGTGCGGGGGGGGCGCTGATCGGGTTCGCACCCACAATTGGAGCCGCGCCGCCAGTTAAGGCCCGCCCAGCGTGACGCTCGCCCAGATGTGCTGAGCACTCCCTGTGCGGGTGGGGGGGGGTGAGATTCCCTGAGTCGGGGCCTGCACTCTTTCACCCATGTGCACAAAAGGGCACAGAAATCTTCCTGAGGCACCTCTGCGCCTCAGGGAGATTTGTTTAAGTTTTAAGCATTAAAATAAAGAAATTAAAAACTTATAAACATGTCCCCTCACTGGGACATGGCAGTGAATTATTTGAAAATTTTTATTGAATGTTTAAACACTTTATGAAACCTCATTCTGCCCGTGGATGAGGTTCCATGAAAAATGCGAAGGCCGCCTGGGCTCTTCGCCTGCCCGACATCCTTAAGGATGGACAGGCAGCACATTTAATTATTTCAGTTGGTTTTTAACAGGCCTTAATAAGCCTTTAACAGTTCGGCGGGCGTGCAGCCACATCATTTCACACATCGGTGAGTGGGCCCCACCCCCGCTCGCTGACCCGAAAATTCTACCCATGGAGAAATACAAGGCTGTTCAAAACACTGCTGGATGCTAAGAGAGAAAGCGTGCGTTTTAATGGGAGAGTTAGGCACTGCAAACAGCAGACACCAAGTTAATGTCTAGAATTTGTTTCCTGAAAGGGTGGTAGAAGCAGATTCAATACTAATTCTCAAAACAGAACTGCACAAACAGTTGAATGGTTAAAAACTATGTGAAAAGAGCAGGGTAAGTGGAATTAATTGGACAGCTCTTTGAAAGAGCTGGCACAGGTGTGATGGGCCGAGTGGCCTCCTTCTGTGTTGTATCATCCTATAACTATGATAATAAGATAGCTTCTTTTATGCTCTGATTTAATTGAACAGCAAATCACACATTTTACATCAATTGAGGATACATTTGACAGGGGCTGCAGTATATCTTCAACGATATCAACATCCTGGGGGTAACTATTGTTATGAGGCTGTGCCCCTTTTATTTTTGAAAATATTTTTCAACTTTCAACTGACTGGGAATTTTGTAATTTGAACTGAGACAGAACAAACTGCTTAAAATGCAAGGCCACCTTCTAAGGTGAAAAACAAACCAATCACCCTCAGGGGAGTATGAAGAGAGGGAAATTTCCTATAATTCAGAGACCCATCGAAACTTAAATACATTTGGATTCAGAAAAGGCATATCCTCGTGGAAAAAGAAACTTAAACCTTTTGTTGTGACTAACCGAGGAGATTGAATAGAGGGGGAGCCAGTTCACACTTTCTCACCTGGTCGGAACAACATTGGGAGCTTGTGTCCGGAATTGTTCCCGCAGACGGATGAAAGAATTGGAGCGGAGAAAGTAAACCGTTCCTTTAAAAACAATTGCTGCAAAAGGTTTTCTTGGGTCTGTAATACTAAAACACTAACACTACTCTGAGTGCAGGTGAGTTTAAAAAAAAATCCTTGAGAGTTACAAGGATTTTGTATCAAAAGGAAGAGTGGCCACACTTTCCCAGAGTGAGGCGAGTACTATAGTGATATTGGGGAATCCTCTCCACCAGAGAGTGAAGCAAGTGTCAAGGTGTTGGTAAAGGGTATTGAAGGAGGGGACATGCCCATCCCCTTTACTGGGTGCAGCTGGAGTGCAGCCTTGTGTCATGACCAGTGACCCTGGGAGTCTTCCCCAGTTTGCCTGTGGACGAGGTTAACCTGCTCCTTGGCAATGACCTGATGGGTTTAGCATCCCAAGTAATCTCAGAGAAGCCAACTGAGGTCAGGGAAACGGAGAAGCTAGAAGAAGTGCCTGGCATTTTCCCTGACTGTGTGGTAACCCGGTCTATGGCCAGACAAACTCTCCGTCAGTGGGGGCAGAAGTGGCACTGCAGACAGGTGAACCTCCTGTCTGGTTATCTGAAACCTTTTTCAGGAGTCTAGAAAACCTTAAGGAGGTAATAAATAGGTTTTCCTTGGTTGCAGCTCAGCAAGCCAACCTGTTGCTTAAAAAAAAAAGCTGAGACTGCCCAAAGTGAAGCTGAGGCAGAAGCAGTCCTTCAATGTTACTACTTTAAAAATGAGGTGCTGATGAGAAGTGGAGACCCCCTCACAGGTCTGCATATGAGGAGTGGACCGTGATCCACCAGGTAGTGGTGTCACTGAGGTACCATGGAGAAATATTATGAATAGTACACAAAATCCCAATAGCTGGGCATGGTGGTGTAAGAAAAACCCAAGCCTGCATCAGCCAGCATTTCTACTGGCCACATTTCCACAGGGATGTAGTAAGGTTTTGTAGAACCTGCAACACCTGCTAGGTTGTGGGAAAACTGCAGCCCGCGGTAACACCTGCATAGCGCAGCCCGCGGTAACACCTGCACAGCGCAGCCCGCGGTAACACCTGCACAGCGCAGCCCGCGGTAACACCTGCACAGCGCAGCCCGCGGTAACACCTGCACAGCGCAGCCCGCGGTAGCACAGCGCAGCCCGCGGTAACACCTGCACAGCGCAGCCCGCGGTAACACCTGCACCCGCCCCAGCCCGCGGTAACACCTGCACAGCGCAGCCCGCGGTAACACCTGCACCCCCCCCCCCCAGCCCGCGGTAACACCTGCACCCCCCCCCAGCCCGCGGTAACACCTGCACCCCCCCCCAGCCCGCGGTAACACCTGCACCCCCCCCAGCCCGCGGTAACACCTGCACCCCACCCCCCAGCCCGCGGTAACACCTGCACCCCCCCCAGCCCGCGGTAACACCTGCACCCCCCCCCCAGCCCGCGGTAACACCTGCACCCCCCCCCCAGCCCGCGGTAACACCTGCACCCCCCCCCCCCAGCCCGCGGTAACACCTGCACCCCCCCCCAGCCCGCGGTAACACCTGCACCCCCCCCCAGCCCGCGGTAACACCTGCACCCCCCCCCAGCCCGCGGTAACACCTGCACCCCCCCCAGCCCGCGGTAACACCTGCACCCCACCCCCCAGCCCGCGGTAACACCTGCACCCCCCCCAGCCCGCGGTAACACCTGCACCCCCCCCCCAGCCCGCGGTAACACCTGCACCCCCCCCAGCCCGCGGTAACACCTGCACACCCCCAGCCCGTGGTAACACCTGCACCCCCCCCAGCCCGCAGTAACACCTGCACCTATGATTCCTGTGCTGGCTTTTGGGGAACCATTCAGCAAGGTGTTAGTGGACTGTGTGGGGTCTCTGTCCAAAACAAAAGTGGGCTACCTGTATATCCTGACCATCATGGACGTGGCTAAATGTTTCCCAGAGACTGTGCCCCGAGAATCATATCTGCCAAAATAGTGGTGGGCGAATTAACCCAATTCTTCACCCAGTATGAACTGCCCACCAAGATCCAGTCGGATCAGGGCTCTAGTTTCATGTGCCAAGTATTCCAGAAAATCATGGGTAACCTGGGCGTGACCCAGCTGAAGTCCGCAGCTTAACACCCACAGTCACATGGGGTGCTAGAACGGTACCACCAGACCCTAAAAACAATCATCAGGGCTACGCTACCACGAGTACCCCCATGACTGGGATCAAGGATTAGGTTTTCTTCTGTTTGCAACCAGAGACTCACCCAACGAGTCCATCAGTTTTATTCCATTTGAATTGGTTTATGGGCACCAAGTGCGAGAGTCTCTGAAACTAATCAAGGAGATTTTTAGAACAGAAGGAGGAAGTCTCCATGTTAGACGGTGTCACTGTGTTCCATGAGCGATTTGCAAGAGCCTCTGATGTGGCTCGAGAACACTTAAAAAAAAATCTCCCAGACAGCTATAAAAAAACAGGTAGTCAAACATGCCTGGGCCCAAACCTCTCAGCTAGGAGATTGTGTTAGTGCTCCTACCAGTACTGGCTGAACCCCTAAAGGCCTGGTTCAGTGGCCTGTACAGAGTAGCAAAGAAACTTGGGGAGGTAAGCTAGCTAACAGACACCCCCACACCGTAGGAAAAAGCAAAGGCTGTGTCATGTCAACATGATAAAACAACATCACAGCCAAGAAGTGGACAAGCAGGTGTGTCCAATAACAGTGGACCTGGAGGGTAAGAGGAGCAGTGAGGAAGAATTGGGGGGAGAGACATGGGTGAGGCCCACATTGAACCCCCTAATGTCCGGCTAGCAAACACAGAAATTCTAATAAAACTGGACACCATATTCACCCACCTAAATGCAGAACAATGAGAAGACCTGACAGGGCTGCTCACTGCATTTAAAAGCATCTGTAGAGACAAGCCAGGCTGCATCACTTTAGCTCCACATGATGTGGATGTGGGAGAGGCCCCTCCCATTAGGTAACGCCCCTATCATCTAGGTCCAGAAAAGCTGACCCAGCAAACCAGTAAAAGCAGCTCCAGGCTTTAACCAAGCATTTTAAAGTAGCCCTTGATGCTAGTGACCTCGGGATAGGATCTGTCCTCCTCCAGGAGGATCAATCAGGAATACAGGCCAGGTACTTCTCCAAAAAAACTGAACAAAGATCAGAAACAGTATTAACTGGAGCACCAACTAACAGAGCCTAGCAGTAGTAGCTGGAGCTCCCCAGTTGTGCTCGTGCCCAAGCCGGACAGCTCCACAAGGCTCTGCATTGACTACTGAAGAGTTAATGCAGTGACCAGAGCTGACTCCTACCCAATACCCTGCCTGGAAACTGCATGGATAGGGTAGGTAAAGCAGCCTACATTCCATAGATAAATTTACCCCAGGGATACTGGCAGCTTCCCTTGACCACCCACACAAAGGAAATCTCCGCCTTCATAACTCCGGATAGGTTATACCAGTGTTGACTTATGCCATTTGGACTCTGAGGTGCCCCACCACCTTTTCAAAGGCTGATGAACCAGGTAGTGGGGGGCTTAGCTAATTGCATAGTGTACTCAGACAACCTAGTGTGCACCGACACCTGGGAAACTCACTTACAGCCTCTGGACGCCCTCTTCCAGAAATTACAGGCAGCTGGCCTAGTGGTCAATCTCACAAAATGCAAGTTCGCTAAGGCTTAGGTGACCTACCTAGGACACTTATATGTCAAGGACAAGTACTGCCCAGACTGCAAAGGTACAAGGAGAGGTACAGTTTACCATTCCCACAATAAAACAGGAAATCATGAGATTTTTAGGGATGTGTGGGTTCTACTGTAAGCTCTTCCCAAACCTCAGCACTGTTGCTACCCACCCCCTGCTGACAGACCTACTGCAGAAAGAAAGGTAGTACGGACCTGCAGTACAATGGAGAAATGCCAGACAGCTTTCGAAAAGCTGAAATCCATTTTAATAAATGAGCCAATAAAAGCAACTTAACCAAGCATTTAAAGTAGCCATCAATGCTACTGACCTCAGGATAGGATCTGTCCTCCTCCAGGAGGATTAATCAGGGATAGAGACTAATCAGGTACTTTTCCAAAAAATCAAACAAACATCTGAAGCGGTATTTCACAGTGCAAAAAGAAGCCCTGGGTTTATTCCTGGCTCTCAAACACTTTGAGATCTATGCCCAAAATGGATACAGAGAGACCACATTCTATACCGACCACAACCCTTTAACTTTTGTAGAGAAACTAAAAACTCAGAATGCAAGGTTATTCCATTGTTGTTTGTTTCACCAACCATATCACTTAAAAATCACCCACACTGCAGGGAAATTGAATATGATTGCGGACACCCTGCCCAGAACTTAGAGACCCAGTTAGAACTGATAGGATAACCCAGACCAAGGCTAAAAGAGTGAATAGGATTGAAGTGTTCTTTTTTGGTTTTTTTTTTATATACTTTGAAATGAAATGAGAGTGAATCTCATTTCATTTCTTCGATGTGGAAGTATCACAAGGCTATGTCCCTTTATTTTTGAAAATATGATTTTTCAGCTTTCAACTGGCTGGAAATTTTGTCATTTGAAATGAGACAGAATAAAACTACTTAAAAATGCAAGACCACCTTCCAAGGTGAGGGTGAAAAACCCTCAGGGGAGTGTGAAGAGACAGACATTTGCTATAATTCAGAGATCCATCAAAACTTGGCACTGTCTAAGGAAGAGACATTAAAATGCAAAGTGCTGGATGATGAAACAATGGCTGCCACAGGCTGATTCACCCAAAACTCTTTGGAATACACAATGGGCGAAGTATTTCAGGGCAAGGCTGCCAGCCACTACAGAGATTGCAAGAAAGCTTTCAGCAGAAGAGACAGGCTGAAAGGGGCTCTCTCCCCCTCTCTTTTGGAATAAATGTATTACCCGGTTCAGAAGCCAATTTTACTAGAAATCTATCAGCGAACTGAGGTCTCATAATAACTGTAACATCTCCTACATCTGACCACATCCACAAAACCAGGTAATCCAAATCAGCCGCAACACTTAAAAATCTATTCCTCAAGGACAAAGGACACTTAACCGTATATTCTTTTAACCTTTTTTGTTATTGAACTCTACCTCCCCTTTATTTCTGGTATCTGCATTTGTGTGTGTGTGAGAGTGAAGTTACATTTTTATTATTTTTTTCTCTCTTGTTTACTGGTTAATAAATTTGCTCTTTCTTTGACTCAAGAAAACCTTGCTTGATTGGCTCCTTATTGCTCACAGCTTAAATAGTAAAATACATTCTGATTTGGAAAAGGCATATCCTATTGTGACTGACCAAGGAAATTGAATAGAGGGGAGCCAGTTCACACCTTCTCACCTGGTCATAATTCCAATGACCAGAAACTGAACTGGAACAGCCATATAAATACTGTGACTACAAGGGCGGGTCAGAGACTGGGAATTCTGCAGCGAGTAACTCACTTCCTGACTCCCCAAAGCCTATCCACGATCTACAAGGCACACATCAGAGTGTGATGGAATACACTCTACTTGCCTGAATGAGTGCAGCTCCGACAACATTCGAGAAGCTCGATACCATCCAGGACAAAGCAGCCCACTTCATTGTCATCCCAACCACCTACTTAAAACTTCACTCTCTCCACTACCGATGCACAGTGGCAGCAGTGTGTACCATGTACAGGATGCACTGCAGCAACTCACTGAGGCTCCTTTGACAGCACCTTCCAAACCCACGACCACTAGCACCGAGAAGGACAAGGGAAGCAGATATGTGGTAACACTACCACTTGCAAGTTCCCCTCCACACACCATCCTGACTTGGAATTATATCACCGTTCTTTCTACGTCGTTGGGTCAAAAGCTTAGAAGTTCTTTTCCAACAGCACTGTGGGTGTACACACACCAGATGGACTGCAGTGGTTTAAGAAGACAGCTCACCACCACCTTCTGAAGGGCAATTAAGGATGGGCAAGAAATGGCAGCCCAGCCAGTGGCACTTACTCTCTGTGAATGAATAAAAAACATGTTGATCTAATTGTGCATTCCTGCTAAGGACTTCCTTGTGCCCAAACATGAGATTTTTGCACGACAGGCACACAGTGGTGGCGGGTGAGAATTTCCATTAGTTTGGTGCCCAGATACCGACACAATCCTGGAAGAAATTAACCGAAACAATGCAAAGAAAAAAATCAAGGCATTTTAAATGCAAGGGAGTTATGCCTCAAAACCACTTGTCTTCATGTTTTCCACGATATTGACGTTAGTTTAAGAATCAATTTGCTCGAGTCAGGTCCAGCCTCACAACCCACCAGGTCCGGCCCTCACAGCTCACCAGGTCCAGCCTCACAGCTCACCAGGTCCAGCCTCACAGCTCACCAGGTCCGGCCCTCACAGCTCACCAGGTCCAGCCTCACAGCTCACCAGGTCCGGCCCTCACAGCTCACCAGGTCCGGCCCTCACAGCTCACCAGGTCCGGCCCTCACAGCTCACCAGGTCCGGCCCTCACAGCTCACCAGGTCCGGCCCTCACAGCTCACCAGGTCCGGCCCTCACAGCTCACCAGGTCCGGCCCTCACAGCTCACCAGGTCCGGCCCTCACAGTTCACCAGGTCCGGCCCTCACAGCTCACCAGGTCCAGCCCCACAGCTCACCGGGTCCTCTGAGCTGCAGTGGGGAAATTCTGCCACTTTTGCTGCTTCAGCAATGCCCTTCAAATTATGATCATTTCTGTAGGTGCAGAGGTGTTACATGCACATTTTAGAAGCTTACATATCAAAGAATATTTTAATATCTGAAGACATTGACTGCTGTTCACCAACGAAACTATTAAATGATTCAGTGTACAGTTTTTAAAATTGTCAGTGATTTTCAATCAGGTTATTCAGAAGCTGAAGATTGGAGAGCCTGATTAACAATGTTTATTTTTGGCCCCCTTTTCAGCTGTATTAATGAAACTACATCAATGAAACATTTTACATTCTATTACAGATTGATTGGTTAATGGAGATTTTATATTTATGATTACCCACAAGAATATAGATAGGAGCAGAAGTAGGCCATTTGGCCCTTCAAGCCTGCTCTGTCACTCAATAGAATCACGGCTGATCTGGTCGTGGCCCCCACTTTCCTGCTTGTCCCCCATAACCCTTGACTCCCTGGTCAATCAAAAATCTGCAACTGCATATTGTAGTGGAAAGTTGAATCCTTCACCTAACCAGCGAAATTCCAAATATAGTTTGGCCACAATTTCCTGAATGAGCGCAGACTCTATATCACCAAGTGTGCTCATAAAGCTGCAATAGATAAGAATTGTGATGTGGTTCCTTCTGCTTTTTTAAAATTTAAATAGCAAGCGCTGGAGATGTAACTGAGATATTAGCGGGGAGGATTACAGAGCCTGACAGCGAGTGGGAGTTGAATTAACACTTACAATTGAAACTTCTCAGTTGAAACATTCAGAGGTGAAGGGCTTTATCTTCACTGATGTTAGGATGCAGTCATTAATCTGCCTCAATAACACAGAAGGCTGCTCATCTTGCTGCTCTCTACACGCAGGGAAGAGGAGAGTGAAATTCCAGCTGCAAATAGCTCCTGAAACGGGCAATGTGAGGAAGCTGCAATGAATTCTTTTTGTTTCCAAAATTTAGAAAACAAATCTTTTGTCTTAAACTTGCTTTTTTTCCCCTGATATCTTGATAAATGATAGGGAACCCTGAACCGCTGCCAGCCAATCGCACCTAGGTTAAGTTCCAGGTATGTTATCCCAAGCAGTGAGTCAGCAGGCTTGACTTTGGCCTTATACTAAATGTCTATTCTGGCACAATCCAGGCGGAATCAAAGGAGGAAAGATTTGAATCTGGATCATCTTGGGTCATTTATTTACTCCAAGGAGTCATCAAGGAACCTCATCCTAAGTGTGAAGAAGGAATCCTGATAACAGGAATGTGGGAAAATTAATCAAACATCTCTTACTGGGTTGTACCAAGTCATGCTGGAAGTGCCTACAAACAGACTGCATGCTGTGATGCTCAGGAATAAATTGTTGTTGGATGTGGAGTTTGGAAGGAAGCCTTGCATTTATATAGCGCCTTTCAAGGCCCAGAATTTTCAAAGGACCATGGGATTGGGACCTGGTGCGAGTGGGATTTGGAAATCATTGTCCCAAAGGCTGTCTTGGGATCCCTACAGCTTAGGGGCAGGTTTGAATTCTCAAAGGGCCAGTGAGGGCGGGGTGGGGTGGGGTGGCGGGGGTGGGCAGATGTGTGCGGGGCAGGGAATGTGAAACCCAGTCGCTGCCAATTAATGGCTCATTCAGCTCTTTAAGGGGCCTGTCCATTCAAGATAACAATTTTCAAAATGTCAGTCCACAGGCTGTCAGGTCTGCTGCGGGTGTAAGACCACTTCCACCTCATTCCACCTCCAAGGCCGTTAGGAGCTGCCTGCTTTAAATCAGCAAGGCAGTAGCAGCCTCCATCATGACTGCTGCCTGTCTTTGCCACTGACACTAGGCAGGCAGCTCTCACTCCCTGGAGGTGTTCGACAACCCTAACTGGACAGTGAGCTTGCCTCATCGTCAATTAGATTATTTACATTTAACAATCACATTGTGAAAGCAATACAGCTTGGATGTGAGGAACATGGGACTTAGGAGCAGGAGTAGGCCATTCAGCCCTTCGAGCCTGCTTCACCATTAAATAAGATCAAGGCTAATCTGGTTGTTGTCTCAACTCCACTTTCCTCATAACCCTTGACTCCTTTGTCTATCATGAATCTATCTAACTCTACCTTGAATACATTCAATGATCCAGACTTCATAGCTTTCTGGGGAAGAGAATTTCATACTAATGACCCACTGAGAGAAAAGATTTCTCCTCATCTCCATCTTAAAAGGGAAACCTCTCATTTTTAAACTGCGTCCCATAGCTCTCTCCTCTCCCCACAAAAGGAAGCATCCTCCGGTATCCGCCCTATCAAGTCCCCTCAGGATCTTATATGTTTGAATAGTATCCTAGGCCTAGCCATCTTCAGCTGCTTCATCAATGACCTTCCCTCCATCATGAGGTCAGAAGTGGGGATGTTCACTGATGATTGCACAATGTTTACCATTCGCGACTCCTTAGATATTGAAGCAGTCCATGTTCGTATGCAGCAAGACCTGGACGATACCCTGGCTTGGGCTGATGAGTAGCGAATAACATTTGTGCCACACAAGTGTCAGGCAATGACCATCTCCAACAAGAAAGAATCTCACCACCGCCCCTTGGCATTCAATGGTATTACCATCACTGAATCCTCCACTATCAACATCCTTGGGGTTACCATTGACCAGAAATTGAACTGGACTAGCCAAATAAATACTGTGGCTACAAGAGCAGGTCAGAGGCTGAGAATTCTGCGCAAAGTAACTCACCTCTTGACTCCCCAAAGCCCATCCACCATCTACAAGACACAAGTCAGGAGTGTGGTGGAACACATTCCATTTGCCTAGATGAGTGCATCTCCAAAAACACTCAAGAAGCTCAGCACCATCCAGGATAAAGCAGTCCACATGATGTGGACACCCCATCCACTACCTTAAACATTTACTATCTCCACCACCGACACACAGTATCAGCAGTGTGTACCATGTACAAGATGTACTACAGCAACTCACGAAGGCTCCTTCAACAGCACCTTCCCAACCTACGACCTCTACTATCTCAAAGGACAAGGGCAGCAGATGCATGGGAACACCATCATCTGCAAGTTCCCTTTCAAGTCAAGCATCATCTTGATCCAAAACTGTATCGCTGTTCCCTCACTGTGACTGGGCAAAATCCTGGAACTCTCCCTAACAGCACTGTGGGTGTACCTACACCACATGGACTTCAACGGTTCAAGAAGGCTACTACTTTCTCAAAGGCAATTAGGGATGGGCAAGAAATGCTGACTTCACCAGCGATGCTCACATCCCATTAAGAATAAAAAAAACTCTCATCCTTCTAAACTCCAATGGGTATAGGCCCAACCTGTTCAACCTTTCCTCATGAGATAAGCCCTTCATCCCAGGAATGAGTTAAGTGAGCCTTCTCTGAACTGCTATTGCAATTACATCCTTTTTCAAATGAAGAGACCAAAACCCTACATAGTACTCCAGATGTGCTCTCCCCAAGGCCCTGTACAGCTGCAGTAAAACTTCCTTACTTTTATATTCCATTCCCCTTGCGATCAATGCCAACAAATCATTTGCCTTTCTAATCACTTGCTGTACTTGCATACTAATTTTTTAACTGATGTACCAGGACACCCAGATCCCTCTGTAACACCAAGTTCTGCAATCTCTGTCTATTTAAATAGTATACTGCTTTTCTATTCTTCCTGCCAAAGTGGATAAGTTCACATTTTCCCACATTATACTCCATCTGCCAAATTTTTCCCACTCATTTGACCCATCTATATCCCTTTGCAGACTCTCTACCGCCTCTTGACAACTTCCTACCTATCTTAGTGTAATTGGAAAATTTGGCTACCATACATTTGGTCTCTTCATCTGAGGCATTGGTGTAGATTGTAAATAGTTGAGGCCCCAGCAGTGATCCCCGTGGAACTCCACTAGTAACAGCTTGCCAACCTGAAAATTACCCATTTATCCCTACTCTCTGCTCCTCATTAGCTAACCAATCCTTTATCCATGTTAATATGCTAACCCCTAAATCATGTGCTCTTACCTTGCGATGTAACCTTTGATGTGGCACCTTATCCAATGCCTTTTGGAAATCCAAGTATACCACATCTAGAGGTTCCCCTTTATCCACCTTGCTAGTTACTTCTGCAAAAATCTCTAATAATTAGTTAAACACAATTTTCCTTCCACAAAACTATGTTGACTCTGCCTAATCACATTATGATTTTCCAAGTATCCTGCTATAACCTCCTTAATAATGGATTCTAGTAATTTCCCTATGACAGGTGTTAAGCTAATTGACCTATAGTTTCTCCCTGTCTCCCTCCTTTCTTGAATAAAGGTGTTACATTAGCTATTTTCCAATCTGGGACCCTTCCAGAATCCAAGGAGTTTTGGAAGATTATAGCCAATGCATCTACTATCTCTGCAGCCATTTATTTTAAGACCGTAGGATGCAGGCCACCTGATCCTGGGGACTTCTCAGCTTTTATGTCCAACAGTTTTGCCAGCACCTTTTCCCTAGAGATTGTAATTGTTTTAAGTTCCACCCTCTGGTTCACCTTTTAATTTTCAAGTATCTATGGGAAGTTTTCTAAGTCTTTTACAGTGAAGACAGACACAAAATACCTGTTCAACACCTCCGCCATTTCCTCGTTTTTCCATTATCAATTACTCAGACTCATTCTCTAGGGGATCAACACTAGCTTTAGTTACTCTTTTCCTATTAAATACTTGTAGGAACTCTTCCTGTCTGTTAGATTAGTAGTTATCTTTCTCTCATACACTACTTTCTCCCTCTTTGTTTTTATTGGTCATTCTTTGCTAGTCCTTAAAATCTGACCGACAACTAATATTTGCAGATTTGAACAGTGTTTCTTTCAATTCAGCCACAGATGATGCGTACTTCTCCAAGAATCTTTCTTTCTCACTGGGATTAATCTTTGCTGAGAGTTATTAAGTATCTCCTTAAAAGTCTGCCACTGCATCTCTACTGTCCTACCTTTTAACCTAGTTTCCCAGTTCACTTTGGCCAGGATCAGGACCGGGAATTCATCCAGGTGTCAGGCTCCTGAACCCGCGTTGCAAATCCAACCCATGACCCCAGGATATTCCCTCACCCGGTTTCCATCAATTTACGTGCAGCAAGATCCCACAAGCAGCAGTGAGATAAACAACCAAATAATGTACTTTAGTGGTGTCTAGAACACCCCCGCTCTCCTTTGAAATAGTGCCATGCAATCATTATCCTCACCTAAGAGGGCAGGCAGGGCCTCCATTTAACATCTTATCCAAACAACAGCACCTCCCTCAGTACTGACCTTCCGACAGTGCAGCGCTCTCTCAGTACTGTCCCTCTGACAATAAAGTGCTCCCTCAGTACCGAGCTTCTGACTGTGTAGTGTTCCCTCGGTGCTGATGCTCTGACAGCGCAGCACTCCCTCAGTAATGACACTCTGACAGCGCAGCATTCCCTCAGTACTACCCCTCCGAGAGTGAAGCACACCCTGAGTACTGACCCTCTGACAGTGAAGCACTCCCTCGGTACTGACTCTCTGACAGTGAAGCACTCCCTCGGTACTAACTCTCTGACAGTGAAGCACTCCCTCAGTACTGCCCCTCTGACAGTGCAGCACTCCCTCAGTACTGACCCTCCGACAGTGCAGCACTCCTTCAGTACTGACCCTCCGACAGTGCAGTACTCCCTCAGTACTGACCCTCTGACAGTGCAGCACTCCCTCATTATTGCCCCTCTGACAGTGCAGCACTCCCTCAGTACTGACCCTCCGACAGTGCAGCGCTCCCTCAGTACAGTCCTTCTGACAGTGCAACACTCCCTCAGTACAGCCCCTCTGACAGTGCAGCACTCACTCAGTACTGACCCTCTGACAGTGCAGCACTCACTCAGTACAGTCCTTCTGACAGTGCAGCACTCACTCAGTACAGCCCCTCTGACAGTGCAGCACTCCCTCAGTACTGCACTAGGAGTATGAGCCTCGATTTTGTGCTCAAGTCTAGTGTGACTGGAACCCACTACCTCTGACTGAAGTAAGAGCATTAACGCTGAGCCACAGGTGATACTGGTTGCTTAGAGCAATGAATGTCACATGGAGGTTAATCCAAGAGCAGGAATGAACTAATAGCGGGCTGACCCTAACTGAAGGACCTAATATTCATGGATGAAATGACTGTGTCAAGTCTTCTTTCTGGTTTTAGTTTGCGATTGATAAAAGCTCCCTCATCAGTGCCATTAAATGGCGTTCCATCTCATTATAGCACACAATGAATTTCAAAACCTGTCAGTCACAGAGCTGCAGCGCAAACTCAAAGTGACACTTTATAAAGCAGAGTGGCACAGCTATATAGATGAAACAATCTCCAAAATGGACCTGTGCACAAAGGTGATGTGTTCTCCATCAGTCCTGTCAGGACAGTATATCAAAGTTAACACAAAAATAAAGCAGAAAGAGCAGATGAGGAGTAGACTTTTGGGCTCATCGGCCTGAGGAATAAAACACTGATCACTTCAGGCAGACAGTGCCAGTTCAAGTGCTCTCAGGTTCTACAGAAGCAGAGTAAAGTTCCCTCTCTGCACCAACCCCAGGGGCACATTCTACCAGATCAGCTCCTCTCATTGCCCATCCTGTGGTCAGTTAGACGCAGTTTGTGCTGTTGTGACCCTGCTAACTCTCAAAACCATTTCTCAAACTATTAAGGATCAATTACAATAGCCTCTGACGAGAAGAATCAAGGCACCAGAGTTCAGGCAATCACAAGGCTTGCTTGACCACTGACTTGCACATTGCCATTTTGTTTGGGGCCTTCACTGGGGTGGCCTTGGTGGTTGCCTGAGTCTGATTAAAGTAGTTAAATTGGACTCCTACACAGCTACAATGTAGAAAGGGTAAGCAGGTTATTTTGCAGGCCTAATTACACTTAAGAAAAAATAAGACTGATGCCTGCTTGCTACTGGGGGAAAAAAAATGAAACAGAAAGTGATACAAGTCTGACGACATATTTGAGGGATTAGAGTTTACACTTGACCGGTCTGGTTTTTTTGGTGAAATTTACCATAAACTGATGTAACCGATGCAAAAGAAGGCAGAATTTTAAGAGCAAGCTGAATTCAGCACCATTTTAGTTTCTCTGATCTTTTGTGCTAGTTTAAAAAGAATCGTGCTGGAAGCAGAATCCACTGGCCACGCCTAAATTGAATTAATCATGATGGCGAGTTTCTGCCAACCGTGCTTCTTCGCAGGTTCTTGAGGAAGTTCAAAAAGTTAACCTGCAACAGGCAATCGGCATGTTTTCAAATCTTATAGATTTTCTAAAAATTTAGCAAGAAACTGACTACCATACCCCAACATAAATAACTGATGTTTCTGTAGGGGTTAAAAGATCATTTTCAGTGATTACAGATTGGGTCACTCACAGATGATGGACGAGACACTCTGGCTAAAAGTTCTTCTCTTTCTGCGACAAACCCATTTTCAGCTTCAGAAAAACATTACATTTTAAAACTCTGCAAAATCGTGCTGGATCAAGGCAGATTTTACATTTGATGATATCCAAATGAGGTCGAGCAGAAACCCGAGAGAAAAAGCTTCTCAAAGTGAGCGGAATTCTAGGTGCAATTTTGCGCCCAGATCACAGAAAGCACCCAAGATGGAGGCTCTCCATCCACAGGCCTTTCCACCATGGACTTAATCAAGGTAGAGATGGGAAGGTTGGGGTTCCACACCTGCCCCGCCCACCACCAAACTTGCCATGTGGGAGGGCACGAGATTCCGTCTATTAATTCTATTTCTCTCACCAAAGATACTGCCTGATCTACTGAGTATTTCCAGCATTTTCTGTTCTTATAGCTTCTGCCCGCTTGCATTCTCATCCTCTAGATATAAAGGCCAGCATCCCTTTAGTCTTTTTGATTAAATCTGTACCTGTTCAGGATACTTTAACGATCTTTGTGAATGTATCCCCAAGTCTCTTTGGATCTCCACTGTTTCTAGCTTTTCACCATTTAGAATGTCCCCTCTTCCATCCGTTTCATGACCAAGGTGCATGATCTTATATTTGCCTGCAGGCAGACAACGAGAGAGGGAGAAAGGCACACACACTGGTGTAAAACCACAGAACAATCCAACCTTATTTAAACTGAATCTGAGGGTGGAACAATAAAGTTGAAAGTAATCTGCACGGTATTGTGAGATAAGTGGCACTTTGCTTATGAATCAAGCCTCAATTTATATTGAACGGCAACAAGCAAAATGGTCCTTCAGATCTCTGATCTGTGCCCATTATACTTCTACAGTCAACCTCATGCTGGGTTAAATAAAAATAATACAAATGGCCTTCAACTGAATCTCTTAGTGAGATGGTAGGGTACAATCAAACATGATTAATTTTTTAGTATGTGTTCATAATACAAAGTGCTTTTGAGTATTTAAGAGATGATTCACAATAGAGTTTGCTGTATGGAATGCAATCAAGGAAACATTGAGATTCTAACTAAATCTGAGATCCAGGTTTATCAGTAGAGGGCTCATTCCAATTTATTCATGGCCAACTCAAGTTTATAAAATCAGATTTCAAATCATACAAAAGGCCCTGTTCTTTCAGAGAAAATGGGGATGCACGCTCCTGAAGAGATGGTTTGCTGTTATTTGTGCTGTTTTGCACAGAACATAGTGGTTTTTTTTTTGGGGTGGGTGGGGGGCAGTTGGTTATAGCTGGTGAAAGCATGGGATTGTCCAGTTAGTGCTTCATTCGTACTCTGAGTTCGTGTTGACCAAACTGCAGCATCCAGTTCCTCAGTGGTGACAGGTCCTGGCATCCACAGCCCTGGTGGACACATAGACCCATTTCCTGGTCATTATTGCTCATCTGATGGGTCTAAGATAGCATCTGTTTCTCTGACCTAATGGGTCTGTAATATTAACTTAAGATAAAAGCAAAAAACTGCGGATGCTGGAAATCCAAAACAAAAATAAAAATACCTGGAAAAACTCAGCAGGTCTGACAGCATCTGAGGAGAGGAACACAGTTAACGTTTTGAGTCCGTATGACTCTTCAACAGAACTAAGGAAAAATAGAAAAGAGGTGAAATATAAGCTGGTTTGGGGGGGGGGGGGGGGGGGGAACAGGTAGAGCTGGATAGAGGGCCAGTGATAGGTGGAGATTTCCAAAATATGTCATAGACAAAAGAACAAAGAAGTGTTGACGGTGGTGATATTAGCTAAGAAATGTGCTAATAGGTGACATTAAGGGTAGAAAGCAGGATGAGCAAGGTACAGATAGGCCTAGTGGGGGTGGGGTGGCGGGGAAGGGATCGAAATAGGCTAAAAGGTGGAGATAAAACAATGGATGGAGATACATTTCAAAATAATGGAAATAGGTGGGATAAGAAAAATCTATATAAATTATTGGAAAAAAGGGGGATCGGAAAGGGGGTGGGGATGGAGGAGAGAGTTCATGATCTAAAATTGTTGAACTCAATATTCAGTCCGGAAGGCTGTAAAGTGCCTAGTCGGAAGATGAGGTGCTGTTCCTCCAGTTTGCGCTGAGCTTCACTGGAACATTGCAGCAGGCCAAGGATGGACATGTGGGCATGAGAGCAGGGTGGAGTGTTAAAATGGCAAGCGACAGGGAGGTCTGGTCATGCTTGCGGACAGACCGAAGGTGTTCCGCAAAGCAGTCACCCAGTTTGCGTTTGGTCTCTCCAATGTAGAGGAAACTGCATTGGGAGCAGCGAATGCAGTAGACTAAATTGAGGGAAGTGCAAGTGAAATGCTGCTTCACTTGAAAGGAATGTTTGGATCCTTGGACGGTGAGGAGAGGGGAAGTAAAGGGGCAGGTGTTGCACCTTCTGCAGTTGCATGGGAAGGTACTGTGGGAGGGGGTTGAGGTGTAGGAGGTGATGGAGGGGGTTGAGGTGTAGGAGGAGTGGACCAGGGTGTCCTGGAGGGAACGATCCCTGTGGAATGCCGCCAGGGGGGGTGAAGGGAAGATGTGTTTGGTGGTGGCATCATGCTGGAGTTGGCGGGAATGATCCTTTGAATGCGGAGACTGGTGGGGTGATAAGTGAGGACAAGGGGAACCCTATCATGGTTCTGGGAGGGAGAGGAAGGTGTGAGGGCGGATGCACGGGAGATGGGCCGGACACGGTTAAGGGCCCTGTCAACCACCTTGGGTAGAAAACCTCGGTTAAGGAAGAAGGAAGACATGTCAGAGGAAGTGTTTTTGAAGTGGCATCATCAGAACAGATGCGACGGAGACGAAGGAACTGAATGGGATGGAGTCCTTACAGGAAGTGGGTTGTGAGGAGCTGTAGTCAAGGTAGCTGTGGGAGTTGGTGGGCTTGTAATGAATATTGGTGGACAGTCTATCACCAGAAATTGAGACAGAGAGATCAAGGAAGGGAAGGGAAGTGTCAGAGATGGACCATGTGAAAATGATGGAGAGGTGGAAATTGGAAGCAAAATTAATAAACTTTTCCAGGTCCAGACGAGAGCATGAAGCAGCACCGAAGTAATCATTGATGTACCGGAGAAAGAGTTGTAGGAGGGGGCCGGAGTAGGACTGGAACAAGGAATGTTCCACATACCCCATATAGAGACAGGCATAGCTGGGGCCCATGCGGGTACCCACAGCCACACCTTTTATTTGGAGGAAGTAAGATGAGTTTAAGGAGAAATTGTTCAGTAAGAGAACAAGTTCAGCCAGACGGAGGAGAGTAGTGGTGGATGGGGATTGTTTGGGCCTCTGTTCGAGGAAGAAGCAGAGAGCCATCAGACCATCCCGGTGGGGGGGTGGAGGTGTAGAGGGATTGGACGTCCATGGTGAAGAGGAGGCGGTTGGGGCCAGGGAACTGGAAATTGTTGATATGATGTAGGGTGTCAGAGGAATTACGGATGTAGGTGGGAAGGGACTGGACAAGGGGAGAGAGAATGGAGTCAAGATAGCAAGAAATGAGTTCCGTGGGGCAGGAACAGGCTGACACGATCGGTCTGCCGGGACAGTCCTGTTTGTGGATTTTGGGTAGGAGGTAGAAGCGGGCCGTCCGAGGTTGGGAGACTATGAGGTTGGAAACTGTAGAAGGAAGATCTCCCTGTAATATTAACTTCTTGGTCTGCCTGATACGTATCTGTGTGGCTACCTAAATGTTTTGCTTCCATTGTTCCTACTTCCACCAGTCTTTCATTTCCTCTCACAAAGACACACTGAGGCCAAATATGTATTCACCATGAAAAGGTAAGTGGATAAATATTTGCCAAATTAAAATGTAAAAAGCTATAAGGGAAGGGACTGGGGATAGGAACAAGTGGCTAGCTCGCGCAGATAACTCGCACTGGTCCAATGGGTTGAATGTCCTCCTTCCATCCTGTGAAATTCTGTGGTGGAGGGTGTGGGGAAATTTCTGACAGGGTTCAACCACTGTAACATTGGTTTCTACATCTCTTCTGCCAAAGCTACTACAGGTGAGATAAAGAATCCTTGTGGAAATTTGCCCCCAGTGTATCTACTTGTGCCTGCAGCAAACTAAAGAGATTTTTGTCCCCTCCCCTCTCTTCTCAACCTCCACTTCACCCAATGCTTTGATGATGTTTCCCAGTTGGAAACTTATTCCATGTAAATTCTGTACTTACATCTTGACCAGTACAGCAGATCCAATACACTGTGCTACTGTAGTACAGAGCAGCAGCTATCAATGTCTGTAATGGTGAGACCACCTATTTTCTGTAACATCACCTGACTTAATCGTTCCTGTCTCAGCTTATCTGCTGCTGACACTCTCATTCATTCATTTTGTTACTTTGATACTCAACTATTCTAACATTGTCCTAGCTGTTCTCCCACATACAACCCTCTGTAAACTTGAGATCATCCAAAACTCTGCTGCCTGTGTCTTAAATTGCACTAAGTTCTGTTTCCCTATCACCCCCTGTGCTCACTGACCTACACTGACCTCTAGTCAAGCAACACCTTGATGTTAAAATTCTCATCCTGGTTTATAAATCCCTCCATGGCCTCACCTCTCCCTATCTCTGTAAACTTCTCCAGTCCAAAATCCTCTGAGGCTCTGCACTGCTCTAATTCTGGCTTCTTCTGGACCCCCAATTTTATAATCACTCCATTGGTGGCTATGCCTTCAGTTGCCCGGTCCCTAAGCTATAGAATTCCCTCCCTACAACACTCTGCCTCTCTATTTGCTTTCCTCCTTTAAGACACTTCTTAAGACCAACCTCTTTAACCAAGCCTTTGATCACTTCACCTAATATCTCATTATGTGGCTCAGTGTCATACATTGTTTTACAATGTTCCTGTGAAGTGTTTGGGATATTGTATTATGTTAAAGGTGCAATATAAATAAGTTATATAAATATAAGCTATTGTGTTGCAGTTGAATAGAGGTACACACAATGCTTTGTATGACATAATAATGGCGATAAGGTAGTACAGAATTTACAGAAACAGGCCATTAGGCTCAACTGGTCCAGCCACACGAGCTTCTTCCCAATCCTCTTCATCTCAGCCTATCAGTATAACCTTTGTTTGCTTTCTCCCACAAGTATTTATCTAACTTCGCTCAACCATTTCATGTGATAGTGATTCTCAGCACTCTCTGGGTATGCAACAGATGGTTCAGGGAGCTTTGAAAATTCAGGAACGATGCAAATGAATATAAGGTTCAGGATGCAGAGAAGAAGGGATGTTATGTAGGGCAGACCTTAAAATAGAAAAGACAGCCTGAGAAAGACAAGCTCACACTCTGGCTGCAATGTGATTTGGATCTAATCCAGTTTCATGCATCACAGCATCTGTGGGGACAAGTAGATTAAGGTTAGGACTGATGCCAATGAAGATCTCAATTATTGAAATTATCCAAACAATTTCAATGAACTACTTTATACCCAACAGTATCATGTGAAGTGTAAGGATGGTGAGAGGCAGCTGCATTTTCTCTGCTTAGTAAAGGCATGGGTCTCATTACAGAGTTAAGATTTGTTAAAGCACTCTTTGTAAAACACTGGAGGCATTTTCTTTCCATTTGGTATCTTTTTATGTGTTTTGAATAACATTAAAACTTTGTCTAATTGTTTAACATTGCAACATATGCACTGTGAAAACGCAAAAGGTTCATATTGATCTAATTAGTGAGTTAGGGATTTGATGCTAACATACACTGCAGTTCCTGTGCTTTCTGTCATTACAACTCAGATGGTTCTCTGAATAATTGGAGAGAAATAAACTTTTTTCCTCTCAGTAGAAGAATATATTTTAAAAATAGAAACTATCATGTTGCAATTTATTCTATAATCATCTTATTGTTGTGTCAGTGGAAGCATAGGTAATTAAAGAAGTCAAATTACCTCAACTCTTTTTAAGTAATCTCAACACTACCTACTCCCCATATCCCTCAATCCCACCTATCCATTTCTCTTTAGTGATCACTGCCAAGGCCAGCAATTGTTGCCCATCCCTAATTGCGCTTGAATTAAGTAGCTTGCCGGACCATTTCAGAGGGCAGTTAAGAGTCAGCCACATGTAGGCTAGACCAGGTAAGGATGGCAGATTTCTTTCCCGACGGAACATTAGTGAATCAGATGGGTTTTTACAACAATTGAGGATAGATTCCTGGTAACTATTACTGAGACTAGCTTTCAATTCCAGATTTATTAATTAAATTTAAATTCAATGCCGTGATGGGATTTGAACCCGTATCCCCCAGAACATAAATTGGGCCTACAGATCACTAGTCCAGTGACATTACCATGACTCCACCATTTCCCCCCGTATGTTGCAATCCCAACTACCTACCTTCTCCCCATATTGTTCATCTTTTCCTCCCTACAAACATACATCACAGAATCACTGTGCAGAAGAGGCCCTTTGGCCTTTCGAGTCTGCACCTACATGTGAGAAACACCTGACCTACCTACCTAATCCCATTTACCAGCACTTGGCCCATAGCCTTGAATGTTATGACGTGCCAAGTGCTCATTCAGGTACATTTTAAAGGATGTGAGGCAACCTGCCTCCACCACCCTCCCAGGCAGCGCATTCCAGACCATCACCACCCTCTGGGTGAAAAAGTTTTTCCTCACATTCCCCTCTCAACCTCCTGCCCCTCACCTTGAACTTGTGTCCCTTGGTGACTGACCCTTCAACTAAGGGGAACAGCTGCTCCCTATCTACCCTGTCCATGCCCCTCAACCTTGAACAGGTCGCCCCCTCAGTCTTCTCTGCTCCAACGAAAACAAATCACGCTCCCCCCATGGAACCATGGTTGTGTTCAATGATCTTCCTTGGTATCTTATTCCACGGCTGGATTACCCTCTGGCTCCCAATATCCACTGTGTTTAGGTCAAATCTCACTGCACCAGCACTTATTCTAACTCATTGTTTTCCAGGATGTCACCACCATGGAACTCTTTTACCTCAGTTTTTTCTTCCTCCTACAGTGTTTAACCCAGTCTTGGAGTCCCCAGATGTTATTGCTGACATAGCTCATTTTTTGTATCATTTGCAATGTTGATATCCTGCTCTTTAGGCATTAGCCCTTCACCTGGTTTCTTAATAGAAACAAATTATGCCCCAAATAGACCCTTGCGGAAGGTTAAAAGAGACTAATCTTCCCTTAAGTATTGAAATTAAATGCTCCGTTATTCATAATGCTCAAGTAATTTCTGGATTTATTTGGAGCTTAAAAGTTCTCTAGGTTCTTAAACGTTCATCTGTTCTCAGTTTCATTATCAGTTGTATATATATTTGTGTCGAGGTATCAGTAAAAGTCAACTGTAATGGCACAGCCGATGGTAAATACTGAGCTGCTCAAATCCCAGAGGAAAACTTGAAACAACTGCCACAACTTGTTTTGCAATTTCGAGATACGTGCTTTGAATTCAGTAGTAATAAGACCACCAAGCCTTAACTAAGGTTTATTCCAAAACTAAATTAAACCTTTATGAATAGAAGAAATTATTTTAAATACATACATGGATCTACAAATTACTACTATAGTAAATTCTAAATCACCTAATTAACCTAGCTCCCAGTTACACTTCTGTTAAGGCAACAGTAAGACATTTGGGCAGGATCTTCCAGTTGGCAGGCAGGATCTTCCGGTTGGCGAGCGGGGGTGGGGCCTGCTCGCCCACACATAAAATGACGCGGGATGACGTCAGGTGGAACTCCCAACGTCATCCCGCGGCGTTTCCATTTTCAGGTTGGCGGGGGTGCAGCTGAGACAGCTGTGCGCCCGCCGACCTGTCATCAGCCTATTGAGGCCATTGAGAAACTAATTAAAATCATTAATGGACCTGCTTGTCTAACCTTAAGGTTGGCGGGCAGGCCGGGAGCCCTGGCGGGCTTCAGAAAAAGCATGAAGCCTTATCCACGGGTGGGATGAGGTTTCATGAGGTTATTTAAATTTTTAATAAAAGTTTCAGTTAAAGTTATGGACATGTCACATGAGGGATCATGTCAGGGAAATTTTTCTATCATTTTTATTGCAAATTTTAATTCGGAGCCGATCTCCCTGAGGCAGCACTTAGCCTCAGGTAGATCAGCGCACTCTTTCACGCACATGTGCTTAGCACTTCCCGGCGGACATCATGCTGGGCAGGCCTTAATTGGCCCACCCACGTAAAATGGCAGCACGCCCCCAATTGGGGGCACGGATCAGAGGCGCGCCCGCTCCCGCATTCCACCCCCCCCTCCCCCCCCCACAACGGGGGGAAATTTTTCCCATAGATTTAAAAGACCCAAACAAAGAAACATGATACCCTGAACAATCCAATTCAAAGTGAATTTTTTTAAATTCATGGATGTGGGCATCACTGGCTAGGCCAGCATTTATTGCCCATCCCTAATTGCCCTTGTTTAGGTATTGGGTATTTAAGACTCTTTGGGTCTGGAGTCACATGTAGGCCAGACCAGGTGAAGATGGCAGATTTCCTTCCTTAAAAGACATTAGTGAACCAGATAAGTTTACGACAATCGATAATGGTTTCATGGTCATCATTAAACTTTTAATTCCAGATTTTTATTGAATTCAAATGCCACCATCTGCCATGGCAAGATTTGAACCCCCAGCTCCCCATAATGCTACCCTGGGTCACTAGTCCAGCAACAATACCACTATGCCATGGCCTCCCCTTCTTAACTTTAGTTTGTTGTAGAAAGCAGCTTGAGGCATAGATGTTGAAGGCTTTTCACACTCGTTAGTCTTAAAATGTCTCCCCTTACACAAATTCTTCACTCCTTTATACAAATTTTCCCCTTTGAATGCAAATTCCCATTGTTTCGCTATGTCTTTGGGCTTTACCTTTCTGATAATAAAATCTCTCCTAGTACTAATTTTACCAGTAATCTTTGGGAAAAATAAACACACTGTTTCTAAACTTCACCTGGCTAGGTGACACATTTCACCCCTCCTTTGAAAACAATCAAGTCATTTAAAAATTCAAATATTCCCTTTAGCCCTGTGTCTACCTACTTAACATTTCAAACCTAGCTTATATTCTAATACATCAAAGCCTTCAGACCAGCTGCCTTTAATTCAATTAAATCACACACACAAACATAGGCACAGACCCCACTGTTATTCTACTTAACAATAAATTCCAATAATATTATAACAGTTACTATATCTTTCTGGCACAACTGAAAAAGTAGGTTAGCTGTTGGTCTTCCATCTGCGCCCTGAGATAAAACCCAGTTGTGACTGTGGGTTTCCTCTAACTGCGAGCTATAGATTTGAACAACCTCAAATGTAATTCCTTGGTCAATGCCAATCAAAGTGATAGGGTACCTTCTTTAAATTTGTTCAT
The DNA here is from genome assembly GCF_964194155.1 of Cetorhinus maximus. Lineage (NCBI taxonomy): Eukaryota > Metazoa > Chordata > Chondrichthyes > Lamniformes > Cetorhinidae > Cetorhinus > Cetorhinus maximus. The sequence goes on along the minus strand of NC_135910.1, from coordinate 19,913,111 downwards.
GGGGTGTGGGCATCGCTGGCTAGGCCAGCATTTATTGCCCATCTTTAATTGTCATTGAGGTGGTGGTGAGCTGCCTTCTTGAACTGCTGCAGTCTGTGTGGTGTAGGTACACCCACAGCGCTGCTAGGGAAGGAGTTCCAGGATTTGGGGGGGTGGAGCGCCAATGAAATAGACTGCTTTGCCCTTCATGGTGTCAAACTTCTTGAGTGTTGTTGGAGCTCTAATTGTAATAGTCCAGATAGTACTTAAGCCAATTTAAAACCAAACCTGACTGTGGGAGAGGCATCTGGGGAGATCAGTGGGTGAGGGGGACAATTTTAAGATGAGTAGAGTGGTGACACTGTAAGTAATAGTGCTAGAGTGGCACCTGCCCTGGAGAGGGAGCTGGAAGCACTCATTGGAAAATATGAATCATTTTCAGTAAGATTAAATGTGACAGACAGGCATAATCGAAATGGTGTGAAACAAATGCATTAAACGCACAAGACTGTTAAAGTGTGAAAGTTGTAAGGATAGACATCCCAATGTTGGGTCAGGCACAGAGACTGAGAGAGGGAAGCAGTAATGTTCATCTCTGAAGTTTTAAATGGGTCCCATTAGCTGATTCAGCTGATGGATTTATTTTAAGTGGCTCCAACAATCTAACATTTTGTTTTGTCACAATCCAGAAACTTCTTAAACCTTATTGCACATTGGCATAGAAACTAATACAATTGGATTAAAATGACAATCTTTATTACAAACAAGAGCTGATACATTTCAGTTAAGTGCTTAGAGTCCTGTCTGGGCAGAAATGATTCTGTAGAGATTCAATCCCTTTAATTGTCCTCTCCAATCCTAAATGTTTAATTAAATCATTTCTATTTGTGTACTTTCTGTTTATAAAATTCTAACCTCCATAGTTTAATTGTGTGTCTCCTATCATGCTCCTCTCCTCCATTACAACAGTGATTGCACTTTAACATTACTGCTGGATCTGGTAGTCTGATTGGCCAGGATTTTCCAGCCCCACCATGGTGGGATCTGCCGTGGGGGATGTGGCAGGCCAGCCAAAAGTCCATTGGCTTTCGGCGGTGCCGGAAGATCCTGCCAGCGGGCGGGGCTGTAATATCTCGGCCATTGTTTCCATCCTATTCTTGCCCCACAGAATTGATTTCTTCCAATCTCGAGTCCGTGGGCTGAATTTTACCGGGGGCCACATTGCTCACCACCCCCCCTCCATCCCTCGGAAGGAATGTTGGACATCAGCTGAGCCACGTTAAACAAGGCCACCCTGTAGTAATAAAACGCTGCCAGTGGCATGAACGAGGTGACAGTGGGACTTCCACTCCTCAGTGGGAGCAAGTCCTGTCCTTGAAATCTGCTGAACAATCTGATTAGCCGGCAGCTCTAGCAGTTCCAACAATGCCAGAACTGTGTACTAGACGCTGCTGTGTTTGCAAGCAGGACCCAGGATGAACACAGCCATGGTCTCCAGATCCAGGTAAGTCCCGGGTTTTTGTCAGGGTAGGATCAGGAAGCCTAAAGAGAGAGGGTGCAAGAGGCGTGGGGAGTGGGTTTTGGAGGCCAGGCAGGGAGGAACAAAGAGGGATGTATCATCCTGTTTACATATGCTACCAACACTTCACTTAGTTTTTCCTATTGGAATTATTTAGACTAGCCCATTTACCTTAAAGATTGGCTCTGTGTTAAACACAACTTGAATTTATATAGCACCTTTAATGTAAAACATCCCAAGGCACTTCACAGAAGCATTAATAGACAAATATTGACAGGGTCACATAAGGAGATTGTAGTACAGATGGCCAAAAGCTTAATCAAAGGTCAGTTTGAAGGAGCATCTTAAAGAATGAGATGAAACATTTAAGTTACGAAGAGAGGTTGGATAGACTTGGGTTGTTTTCGTTGGAGCATAGAAGACTGAGGGGCGACCTGATCGAGGTGTACAAGATTATGAGGGGCATGGACAGGGTGGATAGGGAGCACCTGTTCCCCTTAGTTGAAGGGTCAGTCACAAGGGGACATAAGTTCAAGGTGAGGGGCAGGAGGTTTAGGGGGGATGTGAGGAAAAACTTTTTTACCCAGAGGGCGGTGACAGTCTGGAATGCAGTGCCTGGGAGGGTGGTGGAGGCGGGTTGCCTCACATCCTTTAAAAAGTACCTGGATGAGCACTTGGCATGTCATAACATTCAAGGCTATGGGCCAAGTGCTGGTAAATGAGATTAGGTAGGTAGGTCAGGTGTTTCTCACGTTTCGGTGCAGACTCGATGGGCCGAAGGGTCTCTTCTGCACTGTGATTCTGTGAGGTGGAGATATTTAGGGAGGGAATTCCAGAGCTTAGAACCAAGGAAGCTCAAGGGCTTCCAATGGCTGCCAATCATGAGGTAAAATCTGAAAGGGATACACAAGAGGTCAGAATTGAAGGAGTGTAGCGATCTTGGAGGGTTGTAAGGTTGGAGGTAATAGAGATAGGGAAGGGTGAGGCCATGGAAGGATTTGAAAACAAGCTTCAATACCAAACAGAAACCTTAGGCTTTATTGGCAAACTTCACACATGAAGAGTAAGCATTTAATCAGTCAGAGGAGGAGGAAAACGATAGAGGGAAAAATGGCCATTCTAAACAGAGAAAGTATGAGTACTCCTGGTCCTGGAGCACATATTGAAACAGGATAGTCCAATATTTCTTCTTGTGTGTTGAAATTCTACTGCATCCCACAGGATTGTGAGGTCTGGAAACCCAGAAGGAAAAAACAGTTTGGACCAGTACACTTATTTCTCACTTTTTACTGGTGTTCCATTTTAAGGTATACAAGACCAGTTCGGACCAATATTCTTATTTCCCAGTCTTTACTGTTTTTTCCTTACTCCACATTATTAATGTCAAACCAACTTTAGATCATGTTCAATTGACGATCTCTGGTACCAGGAGTTGATTCTACCTGTTTTCAAACCCCTCCACAGCCTCGTCCCTCCCTACCTCTGTAACCTCTCCAACCCTCTGAGATCTCTGCAATCTTCCATTTCTGACCTATTGCGCTGCCGCAATCATCATCGACCCTCCATTGGCGGCTGTGCCTTCAGCTGCCTGGGCTCTAAGCTCTGCAATTCCCTCCCTATACCTCGCTGCCTCTCCCTCTCCTCCTTTAAGACTACCTCTTTAGTTCACCAGCCCTAGTATCTCTTAGAGTGGCTTCGTGTCAAATTTTATTCAATAATGCTCCTGTAAAGTGCTTGGGGGTGTTTTACTGCATTAAAGATGCTATATAAATGCAGTTTGTTTCAGTAATTGAGTCATTGAGGTGGAGGAGAGAAGGATACAATTTGCCTCAGTTCCTAGGTTGCTATGTTCCTCAGTTGCTATGGCGTGCATGTCACCAAGCCCCTTTACACTTCGTGCCACTTGCACTGGAACTGGAGATATATTTTAGGCCATCATGCAAGGGTGCATTTGCCTCATATTTTATTCCTGTCACAATTTTTCTGCATAAATTTTGAATGTTTACAAAATCTGCCCACATTTGCCTGTGTGGTTTGGAGCTATCATGTTCTTTATCATCATTTTCCTGTCGAGATAGTCAGATGTAAATGTTTCTCAGCTCTCTCTCAGAAAGATGAAGTAATCAAAATGTCTCTAACACTACAGCAGTAATCAGTGTGAAGGTGCCGGGTTTATTATATGCTGAATTTATACTGAGATCTGTGGCTGGGCATTGTAGAGCAGTCAGCAACCTATCCCACTTTTCCTGGGCAAAGTATAAGTTCCACAAGGACATGATTGTTGGGAAAGTGGAAATCTCCACCTCCATTCCTTTCCTCTTTGTGGTTTGGAATTGTCCCCATTCTCAACCCTGTAGCCTGGAAACTTGCCCAGTCTGCACAGTTTTGATAAATGGTCTTCTCGACCATTGCCAGAACCTTGGCCATCTTTGCACGAACCAATTTCATTCACTCGTATTTGCTGGGCCAAGTGGGATGAATCTCTGGACTCCACTGAGTGCAGAGCTTGGGATATTTTGTCCTAGGAATACTTGAGCAGGCTTAGACCATTCAGCCCCTCAAGCCGTTCTGACCCAGGAACAGGATTAAAATCCGATCTACAATGACTGTGATTCAGTGAAGAAATGTGAAGGTGCAATGTGGCCTGGTTCATGTTGTGCTCAGCCCCCAGGAGAAGTCAGGTACACATTGCTGAAACCCAACCTAGTTGGAATACCAGATTCCACCCCAACCCTTTCCCTATATCTGTACTCACGTAAAACCTATTAGATCTCCAGCTTTTCCCTGTTCTGACAAAAGGTTATCAACCTGAAACAAACTGTGTTTCTCGCTCCATAGATGCTGCCTGATCTACTGAACAGTTTTTCTTTATTCATTCATGGGATGTGGGTGTCAATGGTTCGGCCAGCATTTATTGCCCATCCCAAATTGCCCTTGTTCAGAGGGCATTTAAGAGTCAACCACATTGCTGTGGGTCTGGAGTCACATGTAGGGCATTCAAGGACAGCAGATTTCCTTCCCTAAAGGACATTAGTGAACCAGATGAATTTTTACAACAATCGTCAATGGTTTCATGGTCATCACTAGACTTTTAATTCCAGATTTTTACTGAATTTAAATTCCAGCATCAGCTGTGGCTGGGTTTAAATCCAGGTCCCTGGAGAATTACCTTAGATCTTTGTATTACTAGTCTAGTGACAATACCACTACGCCATCGCCTCCCCAGCATTTTCTAATTTTATTTCTTGTGACTACACCAGGTACTCCTGATAGATGGCTCAGTCCCTATCTTGTGGGTCTCAGAATTATTTTTTGCCTCTCTGTCCGGGTTTCACACCTATATTTGAACATTGGATGTGAATAAAAAAGTTGCACTGCTTCGGTTGAGAATGTTAAAGAAGGATTTAATGTTGTTACGACCAGGTGGGGGGGGCGGGGGGTCGAATAGCTCCCCTTTTTGCCCTCTCATTTGACAGTATTTTTTGTTTGAAAAGGATATACTAACCAATTCAGTGAGTACTTAACTGATTATGTACTGAGATCATAAAAGAACCAGTAGGGCAGGTTTTCTTGAATTTAACATAGAAAGAGGTTAGCTTTATTATACTTAAACCAATCTAAGCAAAATAATAAGAGGCACTTTCGCACACACATATCACACACACACACACACACAGATTACAGAGTGGGCAAAGATAGGCTGGTCAGATTAGACCCATAACAAAAGTAAAAGAATATACAGTCTGTAGTTTGACCACCTAGCTGGCTTCAGGCTGAATTTAATGGTCTTGTACTTCTGATTTGAAGATGTAGACCGCTAAATTGGATGTTTTCGGGACACCATAGTGTTGAGTTGGATTCTTTTTAAGAAATCAGTGTCTGCAGCAGGGCATGTCTGAATGATCACAGTCACCAACAGGACATGAAGTTTACCAGGTGGGTTGGAGAGGAGGAGGAGGCAGGAGGGTCCTCACTCCAGCCTTCTCCCTAAGCTGCCTGTCCTCAGGTCTGCCGAGAAAACATGTGCTTAAAACACACAAAAGGTTGGCTTGTCATGTGACCTTCATTCTCCAACTGCCCAAGGGGGTTAAAAGACATTGGTCAGGAATTTTCATTGGTCGGGCGGGCTTGGGAAGGGGTGGCCAGGGAGCTGACCGCCACCCGCAATTGGCTCTGCACCACGATTTCAGATTCGTGGATGAGGTTTCCTAAAAAAACGTAAAGGCCGCTTGGCCTTTTCGTCTGCCCCCCAACAGCGAGGTTGGATGGGCAGTGTAAATTTGAAATTAATTAGTTCGTTAATGGCCTTAATAGGCCTTTCAATTATCGCTGGACACGCAGCCAATTCCGGCGTGCGCCTGCCGAATGAAATATCGCGAGACAGCGCGATGATGTCGGGACGCACGCCTGACATCATCGTGTCATTTTACGATCCAGCATGTCGGGCCCACCCCTGCACGCCGAATGTAAAATCCTGCCCATTGTCCGCGTACTTCAAAGATGACTTGATTAGCTCATGTCTGGAAAATAACTTAGCCAGGGCCCCATTGTTTGACTGATTAGTCTTAATGGTCCCTCTCCAACGGTTGAATATCTCACATGATTGTCATAGATGCTTTGCTAATGAGACAGGAGATGTGAATCCTTCAAATTCTCAGTATCATTACATTGGAGGCCATTTTGGCCCCTCGAGTCCGCACTGACTCTCAGAGAGCATTCCGCCTAGTCCCGCTCCCCTGCCTCACCCCCGTAACCTTGCACATGGTCTCTTTTCAGGTAGCAATCTAATTCCCTTTTGAATACCTCGATCGAACCTGCTTCCACCACCCTTTCAGAAAGTTTGTTCCAGACTCCAACCACCCTCTGTTGGCTCCTGAAGTCATTGTCTTTGGTGGCTTTTGCAGACTGACTGATCCCATTCCAATGAATTGGAATGTGAAACATATAACAATGCAAATTGTGGTCAGCCACCTTGGGCTGTGAGTTCAAGTCACTTTAGTCTGTGTTTTTAAGAAGTCAATTCAGGTTTCCAGTTAGTGGATTAAAAATCATTATTTGGCATAAAGCACATCTTCATGACAATGTTTAATTCTGATATAAAGATTCCGAGTGCTCCAATGATAGATTCCTGAAACCATGGCCCGAGAATTCTGATCCAGGACAGAGAGTTCCTGCTTGAGGTAGATCTCAGTTCCACTATCCTGATGTTTGCAGTGAGGGACAGTGAGTTTTTCTACCCTGCCATCCTATCTCAAAGTGGCCTGTCTGGGGTGGTTCCCTGGGCTACTACAGGAATGCTGCCCAATAAGGGCCTTTGAAGACCTCAGTAGAGCCCTGGTCAGCAGAGGGTTTGTACAAATATCAATGAGGCCTTTGGAAAGGTACCAACCTCTCAGCAGACATCGGAGCCCGAGAGTGAAGAATTTATCTTTCTCTATTGGCTATTCCAGGGCCTTTCTTGTGTGTCCTGAGCATCATGGAGCCGCTCTGATATTCCAAGCCATCTGGACCCTCGATTCTATTCACCTCTGCCGGTGGCCTACACTATATTAATGAGCCTGTTCCCATAATTTGGGTCTACATGCGAATCAGACATAGAGTGTGCTTTAACCTCTGTTTTAACCTCTTCTACTGCAGTACAAGCTGATTAGTAACTCAGGCCCTTTGTTATTTGTTTGGTAGCATCATTAGGGATGAACTTGTGAGGGATTCACAGCTGAATAGCCAAAGAACTGAGTATTGGTGAGTTTAACCAAGAGGAAGATTCCAAAGTAATGAAAGAGACTTGCATTTATAGAAAATCTTTATCATATCTCTCAGTTATATATGAAACACTTTGAGATATTTCTAAATACTTTGAAGTACATTAACTGCCGTTCTGTAGGCAGATTATAACAGCTGCTTAGGGCACAGCATAACCCAAGTAGGATCACTGCAGCCATAAGAGAGTCCCAGCCTCAGGCAATGCTGTGGTGCGTGCATGGTTGGGTATATCACAGAGGGTCATGCAGACTCATCGAGCACAGAATAAACAGGCCCTCGGTGGGCACCTCCCAGCAAGTTAAACAGAGGCCTCAACTGCTTGCTCAAGTGAGTATAAGAGATCCCGTAGCACTATTTGAAGAGCAGGGAGTTCTTTGATCTGTCCATCACTTCTCCTTTAACAATGTGTTGGTTGGCTGCATGTTTTACCGTATCATTAACTGTGTGAAGCTCTGGTGCAATGTGATAGATAGAAAACATGTCTTTTGCTGTGGATCATCTCTAATTAAGATGGAGTAAGTTATTCCTATTGCTGTAAAGTGGCAACGCTGGTGATTAAGACTCTCTGACTGCCCCTCACAGAGTCCCTGACTGTAAGAAACCAATTGACACAGTCATTCCTCTCTGCTTTTCTTTCAAACAATCCTAAAAGTTAATGTACACACTCTTCAATAATTCATTCCAAGTGTTCGTTATATTCTTCTATTGAGTCCAATTCAGCTGCTTTTTATATAATCTGAGCTAAGCAATGCAATTGGCCTGTTTACATTTCCACTTCTCTCACCGGGAGATCCCTTTTAAGTCATAACATTTTTAAAGCTAACACATTTTTAATTCTTAACTTTAAAAGAATGGAATTTACAGCCCAAGTGCAAGCCATTCAGCCCAGCTAGTATTGGTGGTTATGCTTCACTTGTGTTAATGGGATGTTAACTATATTGGTAACTCTTATGTTAGAAAAGAAATAAACTAAATTAACACATCAAGGGGCAAAGTAAAAGGCAGCCCCTTGAAGGGAATTAATGGCAGGAACGGGAAACTCTTTCGAGTTATCAACAGTCACAGATTGCAACTCTTTCGAGTACAATCACAGTTCTTGGTTTCCGGGAGTGGGAAACTCTTTCGAGTTACCAACAGTCACAGATTGCAACTTCTTTCGAGTACAATCACAGTTCTTGGTTTTCCAGGAGTGGGACATGAACCCACAACACTCTGATTCAAAGGCGAGGGTGCTATGAACTGAGCCACAGCTGACACCTCCCTAGGAACGGGAAGATGCACAGGTGAAGGGCATTGTTTGATTAAGTACATAAAGTACTTGTAAAAGAGAGACTGCTGGGACACTGGGGTTATTAGTAGCAAACACATGTAAAGCTGTATTCTGAGTAAACCTATTATCAAGAAAAGTATTAGTATTAGCTTCCAGTTTCATATTTCACCAACTGGCTTGCCCTCCTGCATTCTTCAATGAAGAGTGCAAAAGGGCATGCCAAGAGCAGCACCAGGCATACCTAAAAATGAGGTATCAACCTGGTGAAGCTACAACACAGGACTACTTGCATGCCAAACAACATAAGCAGCAAGTGATAGACAGAGCTAAGCGATCCGACAACCAATGGATCAGATCTAAGCTCTGCAGTCCTGCCATATCCAGTCGTGAATGGCGGTGGACAATTAAACAACTCACTGGAGGAGGAGGGTCTATAAACCTCCCCATCCTCAATGATGGAGGAGCCCAGCACATCAGTGCAAAAGGTAAGGCTGAAGTATTTGCTACAATCTTCAGCCAGAAGTGCCGAGTGGATGATCCATCTCGGCCACCTCTGGAGGTCCCCAGCATCACTGATGCCAGTCTTCAGCCAATTCAATTCACTCCACGTGATATCAAGAAACGGTTGAAGGCACTGGATACTGCAAAGGCTATTGGCCCTGACAATATTCTGGCAATAGTGCTGAAGACTTGTGCTCTAGAATTTGCTGTGCCCCTAGCCAAGCTTTTCCAGTACAGTTACAAGACTGGCAACTACCCGGCTGTGTGAAAAATTGCCCAGATATGTCCTGTGCACAAAAAGCAGTACAAATCCAACCCGGCCAATTACCACCCCATCAGTCTACTCTCGATCATCAGTAATGGAAGGGGATCATCAACAGTGCTATCAAGCAGCACTTGCTTAGCAATAACCTGATCACTGACGCCCAGTTTGGGTTCTGCCAGGGCCACACAGCTCCTGACCTCATTACAGCCTTGGATCAAACATGGACAAAAGAGCTGAACTCCCGAGGTGAGGTGAGAGTGACTGCCCTTGACATCAAAGCTGCATTTGACTGAGTGTGGCATCAAGGAGCCCTAGCAAAACTGGAGTCAATGGGAATCAGAGGGAAAACTCTCTGCTGGTTGGAGTTATACTTAGTACAAAGGAAGGTGGTTGTGGATGTTGGAGGTTAGTCATCTCAGCTCCAGGACATCACTGCAGGAGTTCCTCAGGGTAGTGTCCTCGGCCCAACCATCTTCAGCTGCTTCATCAATAACCTTCCTTCCATCATAAGGTCAGAAGTGGGGATGGTCGCTGATGTTTGCACAATGTTCAGCACCATTTCCTACTCCTCAGATATTAAAGCAGTCCATGTCCAAATGCAGCAAGACCTGGACAATATCCAGGCTTGGGCTGACAAGTGGCAAGTAACATTCGCGCCACACAATGTCTGGCAGTGACCATCTCCAACAAGAGAGAACCCAATCATCGCCTCCTGATGTTCAAAAGCATTACCGTCACTGAATCTCCCACTATCAACATCCTGGGCAATACCATTGACCAGAAACTGAACTGGACTAGCCATATAAAAACTGTGGTTACATGAGCAGGTCAGAGGCTAGGAATCCTGCAATGAGTAACTCTCCTTCTGACTCCCCAAAGCCTGTCCACCATCTACAAGGCACAAGTCAGGAGTGTGATGGAATATTCTCCAATTGCCTGGATGAGTGCAGCTCCCGCAACACTCAAGAAGCTCAACACCACCCAGGACAAAGCAGCCCGCTTGATTGGCGCCACACAACAAACATTCGCTCCCTTCTCCACCAATGCACAGTAGCAGCAGTGTGTACAATCTACAAGATGCACTGCAGCAACTCACCAAGGCTCCTTAGACAGCACCTTCCAAACCCATGACCACTACCATCTAGAAGGACAAGGGCAGCAGATAGATGGGAACATCACCACCTGGAAGTTCCCCTCCAAGTCACTCACCATCCTTACTTGGAAATATATCACCGTTCCTTCACTGTCGCTGGGTCAAAATCCTGGAACTCCCTCCCTAACAGCACTGTGAGTGTACCTACACCACATGGACTGCAGCGGTTCAAAAAGGCAGCTCACCACCACCTTCTGAAGGGCAATAAATGTTGGCCTAGCCACCCCACATCCCATGAACAAATAAAAAATAATAATGTGAGCCAGTTGGTTTGGATGGCCTGAACCTGCTAGATTCTATGTTCATTTTAAGTTCAGAGACAAAAATGAATTATCTTTAAAAAAATCAACCTGTTTACTAATGACTGGAAAGACGTTGGCAGTTTGGTGAGAGGTAAATATTTAAACAAAGATCTTCTTTCCACTGAAGAGTGCTCTTCCTCCTGGCTCAGGTCTCTGTTGACACGCTCCAATTCCTCTACTTTAAGCTTTCCTCAAAGTGAGCATCTCCTGGGAGAGGAAAGTATTCACTGACTCACTGCTTGTTTAAGGAGGAAGAGTCTCAGAAAATGGTGGATGGGGAATGTCCTCAGAATGTGTAGTGTGTGACTATCATCACCAGTCACTGGTGTTGTGGGTTACAGTTTATAGCAAGAGTTAAAACTGAGCAACCTATGAACTAGTGAGTGTCAGAGGATTAAAGGATTCACTTCTATTTCTCTCATATTTCTGTTTTAGTCTTCTTCCTCCTACATAATCTCCCTCTCTTTCACTCTCTCAGTCCCTTCCCTTCTCAAGTCTCTCCGTTCATTCCTCTGACTCTGCCATTCCCTGGAACAAATCTGGAACAAGTTTAGAATTATATTAAAATTAAAGCCAGGCTGTTCAGAACTGATGTCAGGAAGCACGCCCTCACACAAAGGGGAGTGGAAATCTGGCACTCATTTTCTCCAAAAATAAACTGTTGAGGGTGAACATTTCCAAACTGTGTTAATAAGATTCTTGTTGGGTATAAGGATATTAAGGTTTAGGGGACCGAGGTGGATAGAAAGAGTTAGGATCTGAGCAATAAAATGAAAACAAAATACTGTGGACGCTGGAAATCTGAAATAAAAACAGAAAAATGCTGGAAAAACTCAGCACATCTGGCAGCATCTGTGGAGAAGGAAACAGAGTTAATGGGCAGAATTTCCCCCCCGTTGTGTTGCGGGGGGGGGGGGTTCAGGAGCGCGTGCGGGCGCACCTCTGATCGGCACCCCTGATCGTGGGCAGGCATCTTACGTGGGCAGGCCAATTAAGGCCCGATCAGCGCGATGTCCGCAAGGAAGCGCTATGCGCTCCCTGTGCAGGCGGGAGGGGGGGTGGAATTCCCTGATTTGAGTGCGCTGTCTTTCACACATGCGCATGAAAGAGCACACTCATCTCTCTGAGGCTAAGTGCTGCCTCAGGGAGATCGGCTCCACAATAAAAAATCTTAAAAACAGAAAAAGAATTTCCCTGACATGTCCCCCACATGTGACACTGTCACATGAGTTGGGACATGTCCATCACTTTCAGTTACACTTTTATTAAATTTTTAAAACCCTACATGAAACCTCATCCCACCCGTGGATGAGGTTTGATGCTTTTTCTATTCCCCGCCAGGGCTCCCGGCCTGCTCACCAACCTTAAGGTTGGATGGGCAGGTCCACTAATCACATTAATTACTTTGTCAATGGCCTCAATAGGCCGTTGACAGATCGGCGGGCGCACAGCTGATTCGGCTGATCCCCCAGCCGACCTGAAAATTTAAATGAGGCTGGGTGACGTCAGGAGTTCTGCCCAACGTTATCCGGCGTCATTTTACGGGTCAGCGAGCGGGCCCCGCCCCCCACTTGCCGACCAGAAAACTCTGGCCAATGTTTCAAGTCCAATACGACTCTCTTTGGAATTGTTTCCCTTCCAGTCCCAAAGGAGAGTCATATTGGACTCAAGACATTAACTCTGTGTCTCTCTCCACAGGTGCTGCCAGACCTGCTGAGTTTTTCCAGCATTTTTCGTTTTTATTAGAGTGGGGATACAGATCAGTCATGAATAATGGAATGGTGCACCAGGTTCAAGGGGCTGAATGGCCTCCTCTCGTTCTTTCCTCTCAAACTTCATAGACCTCACTTCGTCCTTGAATGCTAATTGTGACAAAGTGAAATTTAACAGAGTGCCCGAAGTGGATCTGGTGTTGATCAATGTCTTCCCTCTGCTGTTGGAATTATGGTCCGAATATATTTCTGTCTCATTCTCTGTCATGGTGATAATAGAGAAGGACAACGGCCAATGAGAAAACGGGTGGATGAAATTTTAATTGGCTCTTGATGATGGTACAATCTAATCATTGGGAAGCTGGGGCAGGGTTTATGAAAAATAATAGCTTTTCTTGGCAAGAAACTAGTCAACTGTACAGCTGGCATCTGCTGGTTTCATGGAGAGGCAGGCTGGAGAGTCTCTGAAGTATTAGTCATTTCACTCACAGAAAGTATGACTTATTGGCTCTTTGTAGCTTTGTAACAGAAAAACTGAACTATTTCTGCAGGTAGACATGTTAATGGTTCTACTATCTTGGGAAAACTTATTGTTAGCTTAAAACCTCAACTAAGAGAAATTTCAGATCATTAAAATGAACTTAGTCAGCTTACCAGCTATAGACTGGGTCCTGCAATTAAATATTCTCCTTCCTAGGGGTTTTCAAACCAGCAACATTATCTCAGGGTAGAATATATCTACAGGTATACTATAGCAGAATAAACTCTTGTTAAATTTAACAATATCACCATTTAGAAGCCTAACTTAAGAATTCTAGGATATTGTTATTATATGTGGGTTCATGAGGATATAAGTGTAAGAGTACAACTCTTTGATATTTGTGAACATTTATTGTAAGAACCAATTATAAATTACATTATCGTCCTGAAAACAATGGCTGGGGTTTTCCAGCCCCGCTGTGGTAGGACCAGCACTGGGGATGTGGTGGCCCAGCCAGGAGTTCATTGACTTTAGGCTGAACCAGATAATCCCAGCAGTGGGCCAGAAAATCCCGCTCAATATCATAGAATAAATGGGAATTAAAACTAGTTATAATATGACAATTCTACTCAAGGTGACATACAATTTTTGAATCCACCTTAATAAACAATTTGGATATGCAAACAAATATTTATAAAAGATTATACTTACAATCCAGTATAATTTCTTACTATTTGGAAGTGTCTGTCTCTACCTAGGGCGAATTCTAATTTAGAACTCTACCCTTGGTGTCCTAAAATGGCTGACTTATGTCCCTCTAAACTGTGTTGGCTTTTAAGAAAATTCAGCTGTTACCAGTCAAGCTTCCATTGTCCATTTTCCATAAAAAAAACAAGTTTACTAATGAGTCTTTATCTGTCGTTTTTTACTGGGAATCCACGAGGGCCAGGCTGTTTACTTGTCTAATTTGTGCAGTTGTTTGGCTTGTTCGTCACCCTCCAACACGAAGGCAATCCAAGGTCTTGTTATCAGTTCCCGCGCTTTCTATGCCCAGCTTTTACTAACTTTTGGCAATGATTCAAATGCTGCACAAGGTCATTTTAATTCTTTAATGCAATTAACACCTCAATTTCTTAATTAAATGTGTTATTTCCTTTACAGGCAAATGCTGGAGCTATCAGCAGATAGCACAATGTCTCCCACGGTGTAAATACAGGGCCTTGCAATCATATGAATGGCTATGGTGAAGAATTTCTTACCCCATGTTACATTCTTCTATTTGACGTAAATGTACCAATCATACAATAAGAATTGGTTAAAAAAAAAAAATGTGGGTTCTTTATTTGAAGATATGACTATATGCATACAATATTAACTGGGAGATTAGGTACGCTAATCTGACCTCGATTGCTGCTGCTATGAACTGAGCTCAGAGTCATGGGCTTACAACATCACACCCTGTTAGTGGTTGATAGCAGTTTAAGAAATGCTCCTTAAAGGTACATGTACATCATATCACAACACCCCACTGAATGCCGATATGGATTTTGACCGATTCTGCAATACTTCCTCATCGGCACTAGTAGCTCTCCAGTATCTCATCCGAACAACCATTCTTCATGTGTGACCCTAGGTAGTGAGGGTCAGGCTATTTGACTGCATGCAACCTTACAACCGTACTGACTTCCACGTACACACAACTGGGTGAAGACTAAAATGAAGTCAGCAGGAACACTGGATAATGATCAGGAGTGAACCTTTGCTGAATCTTATTCACCCCACCCCCCTTCCCCACACCCAACCACCTCCTTAGCCCAGATCAGCGAGGGGAATTCATTAATCTAACACTGATAGGGACGGAAATAAGATTCTGCATAGCCCAATATCACACCCCACAATGTATTTACCCAGTGCCTGCTATAAATCAAAAACAAAAACCAGGTCAAATATTTTAATTCTTGGTGATAATTGCAGCATAAGTTCACTCAAATAGACAAGTGGAGTTTAAGCAATTTGTAAAGCAGGCAAAGCCTGATTGTTTCAAAGTCCAGGACAACAGCAAACCTCAATGTGATGATCACACAGTTTAAGGACATTCCAACTGTGGTCAAGGGTCAGACCAGTCTTGGCATCACTTTGGTCTTTGACTGTCCGCTGGCACTAGTTGCCTGACATTGTAAATAGAGAGATAGTCCAACACTTGGACATGTTATGATGTGCTTGTCTTTCTGAGAGCTCAGAGTTACATTATAGAAAGCGCTTTCTTCTCATCAATTGAGCCATTCGAGCAGAATGATAAAATCACTTGAAGGAACCAGGCCAGCCTTTAAATGGTGATTGTATTCATTTAAATTGCATTATAGTCACTGTGCCATCTTTTGCCATCCAAGTTGAAGGCAAATGGGGATTGGCATTTATGTTTGGGGCCAGAGTAATTGAAAGGTTCATTGTTCAAGTCCCATTGTTTGATTTGCTCCTGATAATTTATTGAACATCTTAACGACTGACCGATTCACACCATGAGCTCAAAAATAACTGGGAAGAGTGAACTTCTGTTCCAAAATGTAGGTATTTGGTGGCCAGCTTTATTTTCCAAATTTCTTGGCCTGCAACAAAACCTTTAATATATGTGGTGCCATTATATAGTAAAACATCCTAAAGCCCTTCACAGAAACGTTCAAAATAAAATTTAACATAGAACCATATTAGGAGATATTAGAAAGTGTGGAAAAAAGAGGTAGTTTTTAGGGACGGTCTTAGAGGAGAGAGAGAGAGATGGAGGGGCTTAGTGGTGGGGGGGGGAATTCCAGACTTAAGGCTCAGGCAGCTGAAGGTATGGTCACTAATGTATCAGATGGATGCTGTCCCCTGCATGGCCCTAAACTAGTGAGTGTTCCCAATGAACATATTTTAGGGTTGTGCTTTCAACATCAAGGGGAAATTTTATGGGATGGTCTGGCGATATATAAAGAGGGGTAAAAACTCTTCCAGAAACCAACAATCCCCCCCATTATACAATCACACTGTCTGTGAATATCATTCCTGATTCTGGTTTATAAATTCTACTTTGAAAGTTATTGGTTTTGACTTGGTCTGTAAGCAGTTTATTTTTGTTCCTTATCCTACAGTCATGATTTAGCTTAAAATAGAGCACAAGAATTAACCCTTTCTATTCTGCTCAGTATCTTGTATGAATGCATAAAAAATGTTATTTATTTGTTTCCTTCTTAGGCTAATAAATTCAAGCTTTTCTAATTTTTCTCCTAACCCAATTCTCGGAGAGTCTGGGGAACAGGTCTCCGGACCATTTCCAAGCCTTAGATATTTGTTGTTTTGGAATCACAAAGCCATGTGGTGAGGAGTCCTTGGTCTATGAAGGTTATAACAGACCCCCTTAAGGTCTTCAGTATAATTAACTTCCTCTATCTGTGGCAAGACATCAAGAATGCATTAGACCAATTGAAGTGAGTTCAAGAACACGTTTCTTCTCTCAGGTTTGTGTTTTGTTAATAGTATTCCCTCCCCACTTATGAACTTTTAACTACAAAACCAATTGCTTTCTCAGTTACTGGAGGATCCCAATTGTCCTGTTGAATATTCTTAACCACAGTTTGTGGTTTCAGCGAAAATACATTAATCACATTGTCAGAAATCCATCAGGCAGTATCTTCAAAGGCAGCCTTTATTTAAACCTGCAGTTCATTCTTTCAAACTCCTTATGGGAGAGGAATCTCCAGCATTAAGCAAAGGACAGTTGAGTATTATTGCCTATGCTGGAAAGGAAATTCCTTCACCAAATTAACCCTGGGTTTATGCTGTAAAGCTCTTTCCTAAACACCGTGGGGGTCTTTAAACCACTCGGGGTTATGTGGCAATTTGCACGCACATAATTAATCTTTAATGTATCAGTGTCCAGAATAGTTGGCACTTGTGCAATGAGGGAATTTAAAACGTAAGAGCAGGAGTAGGCCATTTGGCCCCATGAGCCTGTTTCACCATTTAATAAGATTATGTCTGATCCTTGACCTCAACTCTACTTCCCTCCTCACCCCCCCATATCCCTCAGTTCCCTGAGAAGCCAAAATTTTGGTCTCAGTCTTAAATACACTCAATGATGCAGCATTGCAGCTCTCTGGGGTTGAGAATTCCAAAGATTCTCAACTCTCTAAGGGAAGGAATTTCCTCTCATCTGAGTCTAAAATGGCTCATCCCATATTCTGAGATTTAAATTAAATCATCAATTAAACTCTGGGCAGCGTGTGTGTCAAACAGCTGAGCAATGTATCTGTTAATATTTGGCAGAACAGAATCTGACCAAATTTCCTGGGCGATTTGTACAATGCTGGTACCGATGCAGTTTAAAACAAAAACATGCTTGAATGCTTAGAAATGAGAGTTGGAAAGCTAATTCTGACTGAATTTTTAAAAAAAATTCTTTCATGGGATGTTGGCATCATTGGCAAAGCCAGCATTTGTCTCCCAAGTTTTGCACCAGGACATCAGCAGGCAAATGGAAATATGTTGGGGTCACTGAGTTCACAATCGGGAAGCTGTACAGGATGGTTCATGTGCAATTCAATAATATTTCTCACTGGAAGATCTGCACAGACAGCTGAGGAAGGTGTGTGGTTGCAGGCAGCTGAGTATCCATGTAAGGTGAAGGGGAAACTCTTTTAAAAATATGGAATGTAGAAGCTAGTGACACTGAGACCCAAATCTCTCACCCTCAAAGTTGTAGAACAGTGCCAGAAGATGACCAATGACCTGACTGGAGCAGGCAAGGTAATACAGAACACTCTTTGTTTCCCGGGCATTTCTCAAATTAAGAGCTGCACAAGTCAACCTTCATGATGCATTCTGGCTAAAAGAAACAGGACTGAGGTCAGGACAGTTTGTGTCATCATCTCCACCAACATCACAATCCCAAAATCCCCTCCTCTCTCTTAACAGGCTGATACCATCACATCTCTTGCATCAGCTGTGCCCATGAATCTGGCACACCTTCCTGCATTATCAGTCTTTGCTGGAAATAGAGGAAAAATTTCAAGGTCTGGAGTTTTGCTCTATGTCTGGGTTTGAATCCAACTCTGACTGAGGCTGTGCTGAGATGAATTTAGGGGTTTAGTCTTCACTCAGGTTCCGTTGCCAGTCCACAGAATAAAACTGTCCACAACCTGTCAGACCATGGCACTCACTGAAACAAGGATGGATAGTGTGGCAGCTGTACTTATCAGATTGATGCAATAGCTGTTGGGGGAAGTTAGAAGGTTTGGAACTAAAATGGATGGCTGAAATGCAATAGAGGAACATTATTCAGCAACTGGATAGGATTATATCTAGAATGGTATATCCCAGGTACCAGAAGGGCCCAAAAAAGTGAGAAAGTATTTATTTTCAACCCAGCTTGTTAAAATAAATGTCACCTAGAGAGTTTGTAAGTAAGAACAGGCGATGCAAAATATTACAAACATAGAAATCACAAAGGATTCAGTTAAAGCTCTGAGGAAGCAGAGTTCATTTAAAGCCTATTTAATATCTGCCTGATGAGATAGTGAGGGAGGTGCTTAGTCCTGTCCAGCTTTTTGTAACGTTGTGGTATTTTTGACAAATGAACCACAGGAGGCTCAGGTACAGGTTACGATCATTTCTTCGAGCAATTGCAAGGATAGAACCACCTCAAAGCAGCTTGAGATAGCACTCTGCCAAATTACAAGTATACAGCTTATTAACACCTCACTGATCATGTACAAGAACATTGTTCAGATTCCAATCTTGTCAGCGTATAGGTTTACATTAAAAAGATATCTCTGGTTCCAGGTACATACATCCCCCTTCACCCAGGCAGGGCCTTCTCCCCCTATCTAAGCTGGGACCATCAGTCCTTTCCATATCTGTTGAAGAGTACACTTAATCTATCTTGTTTTCATCTTCCGTCTCCAGTTTGGCTCCCAAGGCATTTCTGGTGATTGCAAGCCTAAGGGTGTGCAAGGTTCATCTGGTAACCCTTAACTGTTAATGTACTTGATGGCACTGGCTTTCCCTTTCAATAAATTCTTCCTGTATTCTCCCAAACAGTAATATGCCTTTAAGGGATATCAGCTTAACATCATTAGAAGGGTCAAGTGTCACGTGATCCAGTCTTAGTTTCACTTTTGCTTTGAACAAAGCATACATACACAGCTCTGATGTCTTCAAGCTTTATATCCATGTATAACTATCCTCATCTGCCTCGTCTTGATAAATGAACCCACAAAGTGTTTACCCAATCCCTCTATGAGAGATTGGTACCTTGTGTCCTGTACAATAAATAAGCCCAAGGTATTATATCATTAAAACAACATGACACATGAGTCCTGGAATCTGCATTCCCATCCCCATCCCAGATTCCATGGACTTGGGGAAAATCATTTGACACAGGGAGGAGAGCTGTCAGTATACATTATGGAGACAAGCTCTCTAAGCAAAGCTAACTTTCAGCTGGATTTAAATAAGCTTCTTTCCTTCTCTCTCTTGTAAGTAATGTGTGGCCTCTACCTGAAATAATATGGTCATTAGTAAATCATGATGCACTATGTACAAAACAGATACACTTACTGGCTTCATGTTACCTAGCGTAACTGCCTACTAAGTGGAGCCTGGTGATACAGGCCTGATTATGGATATTGTTCTGAAGGCATCCAGCACAGTGGGTTTGAATAGCCGACAGATCTGTCTGTATACTTGGCTGTGACTGTTTAAATAACAAGCTTTACTTGAAATGCGAGACAAATGGTTTCTCTTCACATCAAACTGTGTCAAGCACTCTGTTTTGAAAACAAGTAACAAACTGGAGGTCAAGGGCTAGCTTCGATGAAAGGCACAATGGGAGGCTGAATGGACTCCTCTCAAGTAAAATAGGCCAATTCAGCTCATCAAATACTCAAGTTCCTTGAATCAACAGCCCCTCATTAGAAACAGAAAATGAACAGGAAAAGCAGCAAATGTCCTTGCTATCAGGAACGCTCACAAAAAGCACACCAAACATTTATATAGGAAATAATTAAAGACAAAATAGAGTTGAAGGACAACCAGGGTTCTCAATAGTAGAGCAGCTATTATTAGTTTACGCTCCATGTTGGTGGAGGCTTTGGCACCTCCAGCCAAACAGCAACAGGTGGCAGTGCCCCAGAAATGGAGGGAATGTCACTGCCATGTTCCTGGGGGCTGACACCTTCCCTGTCTCACATCCACCATTGGAACATCCACCTGGGTCAGGCAGTAGGCCTTTTAAATATGCAAACTGGGGTCCTATGAGGTACTTGGATTGTTTGTCCTTTTAGGAGAGCTATGGGTGGTGAGTGTGTGGAGTGGGGAGTCTATGGGAGGGCGTGGGGAGTCTGTGGGAGGGCGTGGGGAGTATATGGGAGTGCGTGGGGAGTGTAGTGGGGCAGTGAGTGTCGGGGTATGGTGAGTGTGGAGGGTGTGTGGGGAGTGTGGGGGACATGGGGAATGTGGGTGGCAGGGAGAGTGGGGAATGTTGGGGGGTGCAGTGAGTGTGGGGAATATGGGCATGTGCAGGGTTGTGGGGAGGTCATGAGCAGTGTGGCATGTGAGGGCAGGGAGAGTGCATGGTACTTGCTCTGCCAAGGATCAGCTATTGCCTTTCCCTAGATTAACCCAAAGTTCAGGTTTACTCTGTCTCTGTCTAGCTTGTAGCAGAAGAATTTGCTTCATTTGGTTTCATGAAACCAGATGGAGTCCCGTGTTCCCAAAATCTAACCCGCATCCCTCTCACCGACATCTTCTTCACAGCCAAGACCCCAAATGCCCTGGGGCTAACTTTCTGCCTGCTGCAGTCTGGATAAATAGGAACTAGGCCTGTCTCTTAGTATGGACCAGGTCTCCTGGTGAGATGATCGAGCAGCTCGGTAAGGGTGGGGGGAGGGTATCTTTCCATCACCTGAATGCCATAACATTCCAGAGACAACCTACCCCTCTCTTTGGCCCCTGAAACTCTATGATATTCGCCTGATTAGATCTCGAAGGCCATAAGTTTGGACACCCCAGTTAGGATTTGGGGGGTTTATTGCCAAATCTCTCTCTGAACATTACACTTCACCAGCAGCAAATTAAAAGCTTGATTGTGCTTTAGATCCAGTTGCCAAGGTGCCCAGATTGGTGAGCTGGTACCTGGTGATTTTCAGCTAGTTAACACTGACTGCTCAGCTCTCAGCAAGCTGTTAAACCCGCAACATGATTTTGTATCCCATTGTTTTATCTTCACTCTTTAACAACATGTGTTTATACCAAATTCCCTCAAAGGAAGTCATTATGTTTGTGTTGGAAATCCGAGGTTAAAGCAATATGTGCTGTGGCGTTTACGGTTCTTCACCCAAACAGACCCCTCCTCCCCTTTGGCCCATCCTCTTCAGGAATTACAGCTCAGTCAGTAACATCCTGCATTCTGTGGTACTGAGTGAGTTATGCTGACCAGGTTCTTTAGCAGCTCTGTATTGAGTTAGCTGCTCCCAACTGAAGGTGGCAGCAAGTCCATTGCAAGTAGTTCAAGGCGATGAGAAATGAAAAAGCCACCTGGTGCACGCTCCAGTTAGGGCAGGATTTAGCCTGGGTGTGGGAAACTGCCCAAATTAATTTCACACTGGGTTAAAACAATAATCAGACAGACAGGACACTCAGTCTGGCGGGATTTGAACTGAGGTAAAAGTCCATGTCGAATTCATAGCCAAGAGAATAGTTTGTTTGAGTGCAGACCCCTTTACAGTGACATCATACAATGTTACCAGAATGAAATGATCTAGTGTAAGAGAGAGTATTCAATTCTCTGAGCTACTGGATATAATGTTAAACCCAATCTGTGGCTGCCCAATTCTCCAGAGAGATATTAAAGACCTCATGGTTATTTCACAGACAGGGCTAAGAGATCTCCAGCCAATATTCCCCAAAATAAACAGACTTTCATGAGTGAAATTAGGAACACTTCAAGTGAAGAAGTGGTAGGAGTTTGGAATTCTGTTCTGCAAAGATGCTCAGCCAATTGTTAATTTTAAATCTAAGATTGATAGATTTTAATGATCCAAAGGTATTAAAGGATATGGGGCAAAGGTGGGTACATGGAGTTAGGTTGCAAATCAATCATGATCTCATTGAATAGCAGACAGAACTTCTCAAGGGTCTGAATGGTCTCCTCCTATTCTCATGCTCCTAAACTGATCATTCATCTCGCTGCTGTCTGTGGGATCTTGCTGTGCACAAAAATGGTTGGCATATTTACCTAAATAACAACAGTCACTGACGATGAAATTTTAGGAGATGCAATTCTGACAGGCTGCTGTATAAAAACAGTCTGAATTTTGTTTATCCTTTCAAGATATTGCTGCAACCATTCAGAGATGGTCAAAGGGCAGAGTTTGAGAGTTATTGCAAAACCTGGATAGTCTTGCCAAACTGCAAGTATAATTAAAGCAGTGCAATCCCATGGGGTGTGAGTGTGATGCCATTTTATAGTCATAGAGTTATACAGCACAGAAACAGGCCCTTCGGCCCATTGTGTCCATGCCGGCCATCAAGCACCTATCTATTCTAATCCCATTTTCCAGCACTTGGCCCATAACCCTTTACGCTATGGTGTTTCAAGTGCTCATCTAAATACTTCTTAAATATTGTGAGGGCTCCTGCCTCTACCATCCCCTCGGGCATGTGTTCCAGATTCCAACCACCCTCTGGGTGAAAAAACTTTCCTCAAATCGCCTCTAAACCTCCTGCCTCTTACCTTAAATCTATGCCCTCTGGTTACTGACACCTCCGCTAAGGGGAAAAGTTTCTTCCTATCTATCCTATCCATGCCCCTCATAATTTTGTAAACCTCTATCAGGTCCCCCTCAGCCTTCCCTGCTGTAAGGAAAACAACCCCAGCCTATCCAGTCTCTCTTCATAGCTGAAACGCTCCAGCCCAGGCAGCATCCTGGTGAATCTCCTCCACGCTCTGTCCAGTGCAATCACATCCTTCCTATAGTGTGGCGACCAGAACTGCACACACTACTCCAGCTGTGGTCTAACTAGCGTTTTATACAGCTCCAGCATAACCTTTTTTTCTTATTCATTTTCATTTTATTTCTTTCTTTTCCCACTTATTTTCATTATTATTATTTTTAAAATGTTTTTCCATTTTACTCATTGTTTTATCCCATCTTTTAGCCTTTTCAATCTTTTTCCCACCACTGTCCCCTCCCCCCACCCCACCTCTATTAGGGCCATCTGTCACTTTCCAGAGTGCTTACCCTGGTCCTACCATTATCACATTCTGCTCTTCACTCTTAATGTCACCATTAGCACCTCCTGTAGCCAGTACCACAACTATTAACAACCCTTTCACCTTTTGTGTCTGTCTTTCTCTGCACAGATGCTGTCAGACCTGCTGAGTTTTTCCAGTATTTTTTGTTTTGGTCCAACATAACCTCCCTGCTCTTATATTCTATGCCATGGCTAATAAAGGCAAGTATCCCATATGCCTCCTTGACCACCTTATCTACCTGTGCTGGTGCCTTTCGGGATTTATGGACATGTACACCAAGGTCCCTCTGATTCTTTGTACTTCCTAGGGTCCTACCATTCATTGTGTATTGCTTTGACGTGTTAGTCCTCCCAAAATGCATCACCTCACATTTCTCAGGATTAAATTCCATTTGCCACTGCTCTGTCCATCTTACCAGCCTATCTATATCGTCCTGCAATCAAATTTCGTTATTTGGCAAGAGTGAATGGTCATGTGGAAATGCTGGTTCAGGGTTTGTGGTGAATTGTGGGCATACCAGACAAAGTTGGTTTTTCAGGTACCGGACAATCTGCCTTCACATGAATATTGCTGGTGTGGGAGTTAAGGCAAAATATTTAAATGAAAACCCCTCCCTCTCGTCATACACTCTTTTTCTCTCTATCTCTCTTTCTATCTGTCTTCCTCTTTTATTTTTTCTTGCCCTCTCTTTCCAAACTCCCTTTCTGCCCTAGCTGCGGCTTTCTCTCTCTCTCCCCCCCTTTATATCTCTTCTCCTTTCTCTTTCTGTCCCTCTCTTTCTCTCCCCCTCAGCTTTGCACCCTCTCTCCTTTTCTTTCCCTTTCATTCCCTTCTCCTTTTCTTTGCTCTCTTCTTCCGTCGCTGTCCTTCTTTCTCTCAACACCCTTGCCCATCCCTCTGTTTACCCCTGTCCTCTTTGCTCCATCCTCTCTTCCATTTAATCATTGTGGAGTCTAGGAATTGACTGTTCCAGAGCTCAGCCTAAGGCATATTCTTAGCTGGTGACTGTGTTAATTTTCTATTTAGTCAAGTGTAGCATTGTGTAATAAGTACATTCCCTACACTGAAACATCTGTGGTTCATTGTAAGAAAATTGAATTAACCATTCGACTGTGTATTCCTGTTAATAAACAGATTTAGTTTCAACAAATCTGCCCTACATTCCATTGGGTGCTGGCTGAAGAGATAGGGGGAAGACAAATACTAATTGTTTCTGAGGATGGGACTTGGAGGTGCAGAAGGTGGGGCTGATGCTTGAAGTTCAGACGTCCCTTCGCCGCCCTTGGAGAACTGCTAACGCCATTGATTTCGGTTTAGTTTTACTTCTCACTGGAAACTGCTTCACTTTGTTTTCCAAGCTTCACTTTTGAGATTTTGATTCACACTTTAGCTTCTAATAGACTGAAGATTTTTTTCTTTGGTTTCTCTCCTTGTGTCTCTTTTTGTATGCTGTGAATATCACTTCCCTCATTCAAACGTTCATCGCCTAGGACTTCAGTAGATAATTTCATTTCTTTTATTTTGATACGATCCTTCACTTCCTTGGTTAACCATGGATAGTTTATCCCCTTCCTACAATCCTTCTTCCTCACTGGGATATATCTTTGTTGTGAGTCATGAGCTATTTTCTTAAATGTCTGCCATTATTCATCAATCGTCTTTTCTGCTAAACTCCTTTCCCCAGTCCGCTCCAGCCAACTCTGCCCTCATTCCTTTGCAATTACAAAGAAACATATAAACTAGGAGCAGGAGTAGCCATTCAGCCTTTCGAGCCTGCTCCACCATTCAACATGATAATGGCTGATCCTCTATCTCAACGCCATATTCCCATTTTCTCTCCATATCCCTTGATGCCCTTAACATCCAAAAAATTATCAATTTCTTTCTTGAATATACTCAGATCCCCGGCCTCCACAGCCTTCTGTAGTAGAGAATTCCACAGGTTGACCACCCTCTGAGTGAAGAGATTTTTCCTTATCTCAGTCCTAAGTGGCCTGCCCTGTATCCTGAGACTGTTGACCCTGGTTCTAGACTCCCCAACCAGGGGAAACATCCTCCCTGCATCTAGTCTGTCTAGCCCTGTTAGAATTTTATACATTTCAATCAGATCCCCTCTCATTCTTCTAAACTCTAGTGAATACAGGCCCAGTCGAACCAATCTCTCCTCATACGACAGTCCTACCATCCTGGGTAACAGCCTAATGAACCTTCGCTGCACTCCCTCTATGGCAAGTATATCCTTTCTTAGGTAGGGAGACCAAGACTGCACACAATACTCCAGATGTGGTCTCACCAAGGCCTTGTATAACTGCAGTAAGACATTCCTACTTTTGAACTCAAATCCTCTTGCAATAAAGGCCAACATACCATCTGCCTTCCTAATTGCTTAGCTGCACCTGCCTGTTTACTTTCATTGACTGGTGTACAAGGACACCCAGATCCCTTTGTACATCCACATTTCCCAATATATCACCGTTTAAATAATACTCTGCCTTTCTGTTTTTCACACTGATGTGTATAACTTCACATTTATCCATGTTATACTGCATCTGCCATGTGTTTGCCCACACACACAACTTGTCTAAATCGCCCTGAAGCCTCCTTGCATCCTCCTCACAACCCCGCCCAGTTTTATGTTGTCAGCAAACTTGGAAATAATGCATTCGGTTTCCTCATCCAAATCATTTATATATATATCGTGAATGGCTGGGGCCCATGCACTGGTCCCTGTGGTACACCACTAGTCACCACCTGCCATCCGGAAATAGACCCATTTATTCCCACACTCTGTTTCTGGTCTGTCAACCAATTCTCAATCCATGCCAGTATATTATCCCCGATCCCATGTTCTTTAATTTTGCCCACTAGCCTCTTATGTGGGACCTTATCAAAAGCCTTCTTGAAATCCACATACACCATATCCACTGGTTCTCCCTTATCTATTCTACTAGCTACATCCTCACAAAACTCCAGTAGATTAGTTAAGCATGATTTCCCTTTTATAAACCCATGCTGACTTTTCTAATTCCGTTAATGCTTTCCAAGTGTTCTGTTACCACGTCTTTTATAATAGACTCTAGCATTTTCCCCACGACTGATGTTAGACTAACTGGTCTGTAATTCTCTGTTTTTTCTCTCCCTCCTTTTTTAAATAGTGGGGTTATATTTGCCACCCTCCCATCTGTAGGAACTGCTCCAGAGTCTATAGAATTTTGGAAGATGACCACCAATGCATCCAATATTTCCAGTTGCCACTTCCTTTAGTACTCTGGGATGTAAATTATCAGGCCCTGGGGATTTTTCAGCCTTTCACCCCATTAATTTCTCGAGCACCATTTTTTTACTAATACTGATTTTCTTCAACTCCTCCCTCTCACTAGATCCTTGGTTCCCTAACGTTTCTGGGAAATTATTTGTGTCCTCTTTTGGGAGGACAGAACCAAAATATGTGTTCAATTCTTCTTCCATTTCTTTGTTCCCCATTATAATTTCCCCTGTTTCTGACTGTAAGGGACCTACATTTGTCTTTGCTATACTTTTTCTCTTCACATATTTATAGAAGCTTTTATAGTCAGTTTTTACGTTCCCTGCAAATTTACTCTTATATTCCGTTTTCCTCTTCTTGATCAATCTTTTTGTCCTCTTTTGCTGAATTCTAAACTGCTCCCAATCCTCAGCCTTGCTGTTTTTTCTGGCAGTTTTATATGTCTCCTCTTTGGATCTAATACTATCCCTAACTTATTTTGTAATCCACGGTTGAGCCATCTTCCCTGTTTTATTTTTGCGCCAGACAGGAATGAATAATTGTTGTAATTCATGCATGCGTTACTTAAATATTAGCCATTGCCACTCCACCGTCAACCTTTTTAGTAAGGTTCCCCAATCCATCATTGCCAACTCGCGCCTCACACCCTTGTAGTTCCCTTTATTTAGATTCAGGACCCTAGTTTCGGATTCAACTTCTTCATTCTCCACCTTAAGGGACAATTCTATCATTTTATGGTCACTCTTCCCCAAGGGACCCCGCACAACAAGATTGTTAATTGATCCTTTCTCATTGCACAATATCCAGTCTAGGATAGCCTGCTCTCTAGTTGGTTCCTCATCACGTTCACACTCCAGGAAATCCTCCTCCACAGTATTATAGCTAGTTTGGCTTGTCCAATCTATATGTAGATTAAAGTCACCCATGATTACAGTTGTACCCTTATTACATGCGTCTCTAACTTCCTGTTTAATGCCTTCCCTTACATCTCCGTTACTATTTGGGGGCCTATAGACAATCCCACCAATGTTTTCTGCCCCTTGGTGTTTCCTATCTCCACCCAAACAGATTCCACATCATGATTTTCCAAGCCAATATCTTTCCTTACTATTGCATTGATTTCCTCCTTTACTGACAGTGCTACCCGACCTCTTTTCCCTATTTATCTGTCCTTCCTAAATATTGAATATCCCTGGATGCTCAGTTCCCATCCTTGGTCACATGTCTCTGTAACTGCAACTATATCATAACCGTTTATATCTATTACCCTTATTTAACACAGTTGTTTCCGAACTAAATTTCTCATTCTCAAACTGAATGCTAAATTCTACCATGTTATGGTCACTGTTTCCTTGAGGATCTTTTACTCTGAGATCATTTATTAAACCTGCGCCATTACACATTACCAGATCCAAAATAGCCTGATCCCTGGTTGGATCCACAACATATTGTTCTAGGAAACTGTCCCAAATACAATCTATGAATTCTTGCTCGTGGCTACCTCTGCCAATTTGATTTTCCCCAATTTACATGAAGATTAAAGTCACCCATTCTTAATGTACTACCTTTTTTACATGTCGTTATTATTTCCTGATTTATTCTCCGTCCGACAGCATAGCTACTGTTAGGGGGCCTAAAGACTACTCCTGCCTGTGGCTTCTTCCCCATGTTATTCTTACCTCCACCCATATGGATTTCACATCTTCCAATCCAAGATCATTTCTTGCTATCGTATTTATTCCATCTCGTACTAATAAAAATACCCCACCACCCTTTCCTTCCTGCCTGTCCTTTCGAAAGTCACATACCCCTGAATATTTAGTTCCCAGCTTTGGTCTCCTTGTAACCACGTCTCCGTAATGGCTATAGAATCATACTCATTAATCTCTATTTGTGCCATTAATTCATTTATTTTGTTCCGAATACTGCGCACATTTAAGAGCCATTAATTTTGCCTTTTGACCATTCTTTTCCCCCTTTAACCGTATTTGCTGCTTTTTAAAAAATGTTTGTACACTCTGTCCCTTCCTATCACACTCTGGGTATCATTACCTAAGTAGCTGCCCTGCAATGCCGCCATATCCTTTTGCTTTGTATGCCTACTTATCCCCTCGCCAGAACTCTCTCCCCCTCTATTTCATTTAAAGCCCTCTCTAGTCCTCTCTGTGCTATGTCTCTCGGGCAGATTGATCAGATGATCACTGGGGCTAAAGAGGTTATGTTATGATGAGAGGCTGCATAGACCAGGCGTATATACACTTGAGTATCAAAGATTTAGCGGTGATCTAATTGAGGTATTTAAGATCATTAAAGGGAGAAACTATTTCCTCTGGTGGGGGGTGTCCAGGACAAGGGGCCAGAACCTTAATATTAGTGCTCAGCCATTCAGGAGTGATGTCAGGAAGCACCTCTTCAGACAAAGAGGAGTTGAAATCTGGAACTGCTGAGGCTGAGAGTCAATTCAAAATTTCAAAACTGAAATTGATAGATTTTTTGTTGGATAGCAGTATTATGGGCAGAATTGTCCGGTCAGTGAGCGGGGGCGGGACCCACTCACCGACGCGTAAAATGTGCACCCGCCGAACTGTTAAAGGCCTGTTAAAGCCATTTAAATAGACATTAACTCAATTAAATGAGCTGCTTGTCCAAACTTAAGGTTGGCGGGGGGCAGGCGAAGAGCCCACGCAGCCTTCACATTTTTCATGAAACCTCGTCCACGGGCGGGATGAGGTTTCATGAAGTGTTTTAAAATGTAATAAAAATTTATACATTAATTCTTTGACATGTCCCAGCTCATGTGGCAGTGTCACATGAGGGGACATGTTTCAAAAGTTTTTTCCTTCCTTTATTTAAACTTACACGTCAAATGATCAGGTTCGTGCCCGCTCTGCCCGCCCCCGCACAACCCCCCTCGACTGAGGGAACATTTTTCCTTATGAGTTATGGAACTAAGGTGGGTAGATGGCGTTAAGATAAAGATCAGAAATGATCTCGTTGACTGGTGGAACAGTCTCAAGGGGTTGAATGGCCTTCTCTTGCTCCCCTATTCCACTTTTTTCATAACTGTGCTATGTCTCTTATTGTTGTAACTTGAGGGAGAGTTTTCTTCAAGCATCAAGCACAATGTACATGCCAGATAAGGTTGAAAAGTTTAGTTTTTGTACTTTTGGCATTGCTTATAGAATCTTAGAATTACAGGACAGAAGGAGGCCATTCAGCCCATTGTGCCAGTGCCAACTCTTTTAATGAGCTATCTAGTTAGTCTGAATACTCTTACTCTGTTTCCATAGACCAGTACATTTTTCCTTTTCAAGTATTTATTAAGTTTCCTTTGAAAGTTCCTATTGAATCAATTTCCACTGATTTTTCAGACAGAGCATTCCAGATCACAACTTGCCATGCAAGTAATATTCTCACCTTAAAACTCGGTGATGGTTACACCATCAAAACCCTTCAGAATTTTAAATGTCTCCATTAAATCTCCCCTTAACCTTCTCTGCTTTAAGTAGAGCAATCCCAGCTTCCCCGGTCTCTCTGCAAAGCTGAAGCCCTTCGTCTCTGGTGCCATTCTATAAATCTCCTCTGCACCCTTTCTAAGCCTCTAATATTCTTCCTAAAGTGTGGTGCCAGAATTGGACACAATACTCCAGCTAAGGCCTAACTAGTATTTTATAAAGGTTTAACATAAATTCCTTCTACTTTATTCCTCTATTTGTAAAATTCAATGATCCAACATGATTTTATAACAGCCTTCTCAATTTGGCTTTGATACACCATTGAAGGTAGCAGGACAAGTTCAATCTTGTCTTCACTGGAAGCCCACAGATTAGTGGATCCCAACAAGGACTCAGAATCATTGGCCTATTTTGTCTTCTCTCAACCAAGGCACTTGGGTAATATTCCTACCACCATCCAGTTCACTCCTTACAAGCTGGAGGTCACAGCCAGCATCTTTCTGTTCATATGGTTTACCTTAAGCTACAGGAAGCTCCATTTCAACAATTATCAGCACAGTTTCTCAATGAATCAATTGTCCAAGTGTTAAGTACCAGAGACTCAATACTAGCAACTTACAGAAACGTATATAAAAATGCAGTGCTGGAGCATTCTCTGATAGATGAAACTAAAATCTCCCCGCACTTTAGTCCATCCCAGTTTGTAGGAGTAATTCACAGACACTGCATTAACAGTATCATTCACTTTATCGTCTGACACCTGTCAACTCTCTTATTTCAGTGCAGTGCAGAAGTTTATTTCTGCTTTTCAATTTTCTCTTTCCTCTGCAGAAGCTGCTGATTGATTCTTCCAGAGGTGCATTTCTAGAATTAAAAGCCTTTTTGATATCGTGCCCAAGCAGTCAAAACAGGGATGTTTGCTGGCTATTTAACTGCATGAAGCATCACATTCTGCCCCAATCAAGGCTTTCACCTGTATTTTTCTGCAGGAGATAGTGGTTCGTGATCAGGAATTGGGAACCCTCCCGTAACATATTTCTGGGATCAATCATCCTTGGAACAAAGGCTTAAGTCTCACAGTTCTAGAGTATAGATCAGGAGATAAATCCCTCAAACAATGCAAGAGATGTAGCAGATTCTTCCACTACAGATCTCTTCTCATTGTCCCCTTTACTATGAGTAGATCTAAACTATGAATCAAGTTGCATACGGTGCACATTCTTCAAAGGTACACTATTCTAAAAAGATAGGCTTGCATATATATATATATATATATATATATATATAGAGCACCTTTCGCAGTCCAGGATGTCCCAAAATGCTTCACACAAATGAAGTATTTTTGAAACATAGTCACTTTTGTAATGTAGAAAACGCAGCAACTGATTTGCAAACAGCAAGATCCCACAAAGAGCAGCATGATATTGACCAGATAACCTGTTATTTAGTGATGTTGATTGAGGGATGTATATTGATCTCAAGTCACCGGGGAGAACTCCTCTGCTCTTTCAATAATGGCCCAGGGATCTTATACATCCACCTGAGGGGGCAGACAGGGCCTCAGTTTGATATCTTATCTGAGAGACAGTGCGGCGCTCCGACAGCACAGCGCTCCCTCAGTACTGGCGCTCCGACAGCACAGCGCTCCCTCAGTACTGGTGCTCCGACAGCACAGCGCTCCCTCAGTAGTGGCGCTCCGACAGCACAGCGCTCCCTCAGTAGTGGCGCTCCGACTGCACAGCGCTCCCTCAGTACTGGTGCTCCGACAGCACAGCGCTCCCTCAGTACTGGCGCTCCGACAGCACAGCGCTCCCTCAGTACTGGCGCTCCGACAGCACAGCGCTCCCTCAGTACTGGCGCTCCAAAAGCACAGTGCTCCCTCAGTACTGGCGCTCCGACAGCACAGCACTCCCTCAGTACTGGCGCTCCGACAGCACAGCGCTCCCTCAGTACTGGCGCTCCAAAAGCACAGTGCTCCCTCAGTACTGGCGCTCCAAAAGCACAGTGCTCCCTCAGTACTGGCGCTCCGACAGCACAGCGCTCCCTCAGTAGTGGCGCTCCGACAGCGCAGCGCTCCCTCAGTAGTGGCACTCCGACAGCACAGCGCTCCCTCAGTACTGGCGCTCAGACAGCACAGCGCTCCCTCAGTACTGGCGCTCCGACAGCACAGCACTCCCTCAGTACTGGCGCTCCAAAAGCACAGTGCTCCCTCAGTACTGGCGCTCCGACAGCACAGCACTCCCTCAGTGCTGGCGCTCCGACAGCACAGCGCTCCCTCAGTACTGGCACTCCGAAAGCACAGCGCTCCCTCAGTACTGGCGCTCCGACAGCACAGCGCTCCCTCAGTACTGGCGCTCCGACAGCACAGCGCTCCCTCAGTACTGGCGCTCCGACAGCACAGTACTCCCTCAGTACTGGCGCTCCAAAAGCACAGTGCTCCCTCAGTACTGGCGCTCCGACAGCACAGCGCTCCCTCAGTACTGGCGCTCCGACAGCACAGCGCTCCCTCAGTACTGGTGCTCCGACAGCACAGTGCTCCCTCAGTACTGAATCTACGGCCAGAATTGTATGGCCTCATCGCAGTGGGGATGGAGCTGTAAAATGCGGCGAGCCATTCTAATCCCACTGACTTCAGTGGGAACGTAAGATCCCACTGCTGTAAAATTCCATCCTAGGAATATTGGTCCGGATTATGTGCTCAAGTACCTTCTGGCTCAGAGGTGAATGCGCTACTTGCCACAGCCTATGCTTTAAGACTTGAGTTCAAAGGTGTCCTTTGCTGTTGATGAAAATTAATTGAACACCCGAATAACTTAAAGCTCCAAATCTCAGGGCACAGCAATGATCGGAAATATTAAAAGTTTTTCGGGGCTTTTGGCACTGATTAATCTTTGTGAAGACAGACCCGAGGCCCAGCAAAATCACTGGTTTAAACTTGTTCAATTCACTCTGACATTCATCCCTCAAGCTACACCCACAGAACGAACTCCTGCATCATTCATAACATTGCTGTGGGACCTATCTGCACTCTCAATGGTTGCGCTTCACATCAAGAAGCAGTCGATTGGCTGTGAGCATCTTGAAGTCACAAAGAAATGTGAATTCTTTTACTCAAACACCTGACATGAACCCAGGTTCAGCCAGAACAGAACAATTCTTACTCAATTAGTTGAGCAATTATAGGAATCTGATATTAAAACATTATGAGTGAATCAGGAAGGTGCAGTAATTAGGTTAAAAACCTCATTAGGGACTCTCCATTATAACTGAATCCAGCTGCACGAGTGTTACAGGCTGCATGTGGTCTTGACCTGTTTTATTGATGGTAAAAATTACTTTTAATGTTTACTGATTATCCTTTTGAAGGTTGGACACATCCTATAATAGGCAATTTATAAAAGCTCAAGAGTGATTACTGAGGCTTAACGATTTGATGACATTGGCTGAATGACACAGGAAGGGGAGATTTGTTTTGTTTTCTGGATGTGGCATTTATTTCCCATCAGTCCCTTAGGCATCGCCTGAAGACAAGGCCAAACCTCTGACCCTTGGAGAAACAGCTGTCCTGATGGGATATGATCCATGAAAGAATAGTGACAAAAATCCCAGCGAAAATGCCACTGCTATTTGCTTGTACTTTTGTGTTAGTCCTGATCCCATCTTTCTCACTTCAGTGTGTGACCTCGACCCATTCTACAACCCTAAGTTTCAAAGCCCCACTTTCAATCCAATATCCAATTTTGATAGAAACAATATGAGGCAGGGTTTAAAATAAGAAATTATATAAATCTATCATGTTTCCAATGGGTAAGTTTATTTTAAAATAAAATCTCCATCTCTGTCTCCATCTACATCCATAATTATCTATATCTATTACCTCTAGATATATCAATATCTTTCTCTTCCCAACTCTTTTTTCCCCATCTCCTGATCATCTTCTCTCTTCCCCATCTCTCTCTGTCTTCCCATCGCTCTCTTCCCTTCCCTTCCCATTTCTTCCACACTCTCTCCCTCCCCGTCAATCTCTTTCCCTCCCATCTCTCTCCATCCCCCACTTCCCATCTCCATTTCTCCCATCTCTCTTCCTTTCTGCCCACTTTCTCCCCAATCTCTCACAATCTCTTTCACCCTCCCAGTCTCTCTCCCTCTCTCTCTCTTTCTCGAAGATATTGGATAGTGAGCAGCAAAAGGAATTTGTGCTGATTTTCTATAGTTTGGTCCCTTGGCGTTGCTTCCCAGTTTAAGAATAATTAACAGAAGAATGGGACTGCCTTGTGAGGTGAGATATCAGAAGGCATGGAGCTCTATTCTACTCGACCATTCTATCCTTATATTCCTGTGTCTCTCCTTCCCTTACACAGCTGTCGGGTTATTTTCTCCCTCCCTTCATCTGCCATCAGCCTATATTTGACTTCCATTAGTAAATATTGTACTGGCACCATCCTCTTCAGCAATGGGTTTTACCCGCACTCTCTCACTTAGACCTCGTTCCAAGCTTAATCACCTTGATGAGTGAATCAATCATAGAACATGGGTTCAACCTCACTACGATACATGGAATGAACCAGTAATGTGGAGTAACCAGTAATGTTACTGAAAGTAAAACTTGGCATCCGATTCTTTATATTTTTGAACATTACAAGAACCAGCAATTTTTCCCCAACAAACATTTGCATAATGAATAAGATGAAGTATCTGCAGCAGCTGGAGTCAATACAGCCTGGTTAAATATTAAGTACAGGTTCAAGAATTTAATTCCTACAGCTAAGGTTAATGTTATGTATTTAAATATTTATTGACTCTCAAACTTCTTAATATTACCACACTAACCATTCAGTCAACTTCAATTATTTACTATTGTCCGAAACAAAAAGCTGTTGCTGCTCCTGAGTTGGTGATGACAAAGTGTTTTCCTAGCATCTGTCACTAACATTCAATGGCATTTCCATCGCTGAACTCCCCACCATCAACATCCTGGGAGTTACCATTGACCAGAAATTGAACTGGGGCCAGCCATATAAATACTGTGGCTACAAGAGCAGGTCAGAGGCTGGGAATTCTTCAGTGAGTAACTTACCTCCTGACTCCCTAAAGTCTGTCCACCATCTACAAGGCACAAGTCAGGAGTGTGAAGGAATATTCTACACTTGCCTGGATGAGTGCAGCTCCAATAACACTTAAGAAGCTCAACAACATCCAAGACAAAGCAACCCGCTTGATTGACACCCCATCTACCACCTTCAACATTCACTCCCTCTGCCACTGATGCACAGTGGCAGCAGCGTGTACTATCTACAAGATTCACTGCAGCAACTCACCAAGGGTTCTTCGACAGCATCTTCCAAACCCACAATCTCTATCACCTGGAAGGACAAGGACAGCAGTCACATGGGAACACCACCACCTGCAAATTCCCCTCCCAGTCACACACTATCCTGACTTGGAACTATATTGCTGTTCCTTCACAGTTGGTGAGTCAAAATCCTGGAACTCCCTTTATAACAGCACCTGGGTGTACCTGCACCATATGGACTGCAGAGGTTCAATAAGCCAACTCACTACCACCTTCACAAGCGCAAATAGGCCTAGCCAACAATGCCCACACCACATAAGCAAATAAAAAGTGTCAAAGCAAACTCGGGCTCCAAAGAATGCAGAATCAGAACAGTGTGCCAGTTCCCAAATCTGTGACCATCTTTTCCACAACTCCCTGTTTAAATGTTTTCAGTCTGATTTCTGTTCTGCAACACTGAAACAGCCCAAAGTCACCAATGGCACCTTCTATTCCTGTGACTACGCCATTTTATCACTCGCTATGCTCAACCACACTACAGCCTTTGACAAGGTCCAATATATCATCCCTTTTCCAGCACTAATCCAGAGGACTGAACTAATAATCTAGAGAATCAGAGCTCAAATTCCACAATGAGTAGTGAGAGAATTTGTATTCAGTTTTTTAAAAATCTGCAAATTAAAAAACTGGAGCCAGTAAACATGACCACAGAATTGAAAATGCTGGAAAAACTCAGCAGGTCTAATCTGTGGAAAGACAGAATTAACGTTTCGAGTTCATCTGATTCTTCTTCAGAGCTAAAGAGAAGTAAAAATGTGATGAAATGTATGCTGTTTAAGTGGGATGGAGCAGGTGAAGCTGGATAGAAGACCAGTGATGGGTGGAGAGATTGACAAAGATGCCATGGACAAAAGGACAAAGGGGTCTTAATGGTAGTGGTACACCTAAACCCCCTCCCACGGCACCTTCCCATGCAACCGCAGAAGGTGCAACACAGGTCACTTTACTGCCCCCCTCCTCACCGTCCAAGGGCCCAAACACTCCTTCCAAGTGAAGCAGCATTTCACTTGCACTTCCCTCAATTTAGTCTACTGCATTCGCTGCTCCCAATGCGGTCTCCTCTACATTGGAGAGACCAAACGTAGACTGGGTGACCGCTTTGCGGAACACCTTCAGTCTGTCTGCAAGCATGACCCAGACCTTCCTGTCGCTTGCCATTTCAACACACCACCCTGCTCTCATGCCCACATGTCCGTCCTTGGCCCACTGCAATGTTCCAGTGAAGCTCAACGCAAACTGGAGAAACAGCACCTCATCTTCCGATTAGGCACTTTACAGCCTTCCGGACTTAACACGGAGTTCAATAACTTCAGATCATGAACTCTCTGCTCCATCCTCAACCCCTTTTTGATCCCCTTTTTCCTAATTTATATATTTTTTCATATACATATAGTTTTCTTTTCCCACGTTTTCTATTATTTTAAAAATTTATTTCCATCCTTTGTTTTATCTCCACCTTTTAGCCTATTTCGATCCCTTCCCCCTACCCCACCCCTACTAGGGCCATCTGTGTCTTGCTCATCCTGCTTTCCAACCTTAATGTCACCATTAGCACATCCTTTAACTAACATCACCACCGCTAACACCCCTTTGACCTTTGTTTATGATTTCTTTGGCAATCTCTTCTTTGCCTCCACCTATCACTGGCCTCTATCCAGCTCCACCTGTCCCACCCCCCTTAAATAGCTTATATTTCACCCTATTTCTATTTTCCTTTAGTTCTGATGAAGATTCATACGGACTCGAAACGTTAACTGTGTCTTCCTCTCCACAGATGTTGTCAGACCTGCAGAGTTTTTCCAGCTAGTTTTATTTTTGTTTTTGTTAATGGTAGTGGTACTGGCTAAAGGAAATGCTGATGGTGGCATTAATTTCAGAAAGCAGAATGTCGTAATAGCAGGACAAGGATAAGCACTCTGGAAAGGACAACATGAACAAGTGGCAGATGGCCCTAGTGGGGTGAGGTGGGGGGAAGAGGATGGTGGTGGGAAAAAATATCGAAAATAGGATAAAAGGTGGGGATAAAACAATGAATAAAGATGAAAATAAATAAAACTAAGTGGATTAAAAAATAAAAATGAATATTGAAAAAAGGGAATAAAAAAGGGGTGAGGATGGAGGAGAGAGTTCATGATCTGAAGTTGTTGAACTTGATGTTAAGTCCGGAAGGTTGTAAAGTTCCTAATCAGAAGATGAGGTGCTGTTCCTCCAGTTTGCGTTGGGCTTCACTGGAACATTGCAGCAGGCCAAGGACGGACATGTGGGCATGACAGCAGGATGGTGTGTTGAAATGGTAAGCGACAGGAAGGTCTGGGTCATGCTTGCGGACAGACCGAAGGTGTTCCGCAAAGCGGTCACCCAGTCCGTGTTCGGTCTCTCCAATGTAGAGGAGACCGCATTGGGAGCGGAGAATGCAGCAGACTAAATTAAAGGAGGTGCATGTGAAGCGCTGCTTCACCTGAAAGGAGTATTTGGGCCCTTGGACGGTGAGGAAGGAGGAGGTAAAGGTGTTGCACCTTCTGCGATTGCATGGGAAGGTGCCATGGGAGGGGGATGAGGTGTTGGGGGTGATGGAGGAGTGGACCAGGCTGTCCCTGAGGGAACAATCCCTACAGAATGCCGACAGCGGGGGGTGAAGGGAAGATGTGTTTGGTGGTGGCATCATGCTGGAGTTGGTAGAAATGGTGGAAGATGATCCTTTGAATGCGGAGGCTGGTGGGGTGAAAAGTGAGGACAAGGGGGACCCTATCATGGTTCTGGGAGGGAGGGGAAGGTGTGAGGGCAGAGACCTGGGAGATGGGTTGGACACGGTTGAGGGTCCTGTCAACTGCAGTGGGTGGGAAATCTTGGTTAAGGAAGAAGGAAGACATGTCAGAAGCGCCGTTTTGGAAAGTGGCATCATCAGAACAGATATGACAGAGGCGGGGGAACTGAGAGAATGGGATGGAGTCCTTACAGGAAGCAGGGTGTGAGGAGCTGTAGTCGAGGTAGCTGCGGGAGTCGGTGGGTTTGTAATGAATATTGGTAGACAGTCTACCACCAGAAATTGAGACCCTTGTCCGGCTATTACAACGTTCTGCTTTCTGACCTTAATGCCACCATCAGCACCTCCTTTAGTCAGTACCATGACCATGAACACACCTTTGTCCATGACATCCCTGTCAATCTTCCCTTTGCCTCCACCTATCGCTGGCCTTCTATCCAGCTTCACCCGCTCCATCCCCCTTAAACAGTATAAATTTAATCACATTTTTGCTTCTCTTTAGCTCTGAAGAAGTCATGCTGACTCGAAACGTTAACTCTGTCTTTCTCTCTGCAGATGCTGTCAGACCTGCTGAGTTTTTCCAGCATTTTCTGTTTTTGTTTCATATTTCCAGCATCTGCAATATTTTGCTTTTATGACCACAAAATTGTTAGTTTATCATAAAAATTCAACTGGTTTTCATATCCTTTGGGAAGTAATTCAGTCTGGCCTACATATGACTCCAGTCTCGTGCTGACATGGTTGACCCTTAACTGCCCTGTCTGGGAAGTGTCCCTCAGTCAGTTCTTGTTGAAAATAACAAGTGGCATCACAACACAGCGCGAGAGAGCGGCGGAAAGATCAGAACCAGCGCAAGGAAGCTTCAAAAAGTGACATCAGTACAAAGGTGAGAGCTGATTGGTGAGTAGTGGGTAAGTGTTTTTCTCCAGTTTTGAATAGATTAAGCTAAGGAATGGTAAGAGTTCTAGTTTTTATTTAAAGTACATAAATAATTTAACATTTTTTAGTGTATTTAACTTAAAGTAAAAGTTTTTTTTCACCTAGAGGCATGGCAGGGCTGCTCAGTCCCGTGTTATGTACCGCCTGCAATATGTGGGAAGTCCTAGACATTCCTTGCGTTCTGACTGACCACGTGTGCAGGAAGTGCCACCAATTGCAGCTACTTGAGCTCCGAGTTTCGGAGCTTGAGCGGCAGCTGGAGGCACTGAGGTGCATCTGCAAGGCTGAGAGTTTCGTGCATAGCATGTTTTTAGACGTGGTCACCCCACAGCTTACGGAAGTGCAGATAGAGAGGGAATGGGTGACCATCAGGCAGGTAGTCAGGAAATCCCCAGGGTGCATCTCGCTCAAGAACCGTTTTTTGTGTTGGAAAACGGTGAGAGTGACCGTTCCTCTGGGGAGTGCAGCCACGCTCTTGGCACTGTGAGTGGATCAGCCGCACGGGGGGGTGGGGGTAGAAGGAAAAAGAGGGGAAGAGCAATAGTGGTAGGAGATTCGTTAGTAAAGGGAATAGACAGGCGTTCCTGCAGCCGTCGATGTGACTCCAGGATCGTGTGTTGCCTCCCTGGTGTCAGGGTCGAGGATGTCCCTGAGCGGCTGCAGGGCGTTCTGAAGGGGAAAGGGCAAACAGACAGAGATCGTGGTACATATTGGTACCAACAACATAGGTAGAAAGGGGGATGAGGTCCTTCAAACAGAATTTAGGGAGCTAGGAAGTAGATTAAAAAACAGGGCCTCAAAAGGTAGTAATCTCTGGATTACTTCCGGTGCCACGCGCTAGTGAGAATAGAAATAGGAGGTTAGTCTAGATGAATGTGTGGCTGGAGAGATGGTGCAGGAGGGAGGGCTTTAGATTTCTGGGACATTGGGACCATTTCTGGGGGTGGTGGGACCTGCACAAGGCGGACGGGTTGCACCTGAACTGGAATGGGACCAACATCCTTGTGGGGAGGTTTGCTAGTGCTGTTGGGGAGGGTTTAAACTAACTTGGCAGGGGGATGGGATCCTGAGAGGACGTTCAGCAGGGGGAGATGCACAGCCAAAATTAGAAGAGAGAGCAAGTGAGTCTGGAAGGCATAGAAATTATAGGCCAGTTAAGGCACAAGGGAGTTTGGCAAGGTTGGACGGTATTTACCTTAATGCAAGGAGTCTGACGAATAAGGCAGATGAGTTGAGGGCACATATTAACACAAGGAAGTATGATGTCATTGCTGTCACAGAGACATGGTTGAGAATGGGGCAGGATTGGCAGCTCAAAATTCCAGGATATAGGATCTTCAGGCGAGACAGGGAAGGAGGTAAAAGAGGAGGGAGTATCGCAATATCAGTCAAGGAATCAATTACAACAGTAATGAGGGATGACATTCTTAGGAGACTCCTCAAATGAAGCCATATGGGTAGAAGTTGAAAACAAAAAAGAAGCAATCACATCGCTAGGAGTGTACTATAGGCCCCAAATAGTCAGAGAGAAATAGAAGAGCAGATATGTAGGCAAATTTCAGGGAAGTGTTAAAATAATAGTGTAGTAATAGTGGGGGAGTTCAACTTCCCCAACTTTAACTGGGTTAGTCATATTGTGATAGGTTTAGAGGGAGCAGAATTCTTAAAATGCATCCAGGAGAGCTTTTTAAGCCAGTACGTAGAAGGTCCTATAAGAGAGGGGATGGTCCTAGACTTTATTTTAGGGAATGAAGCCAGGCAAATGGTAAAGGTACCAGTGGGGGAGCATTTTGCAGATAGTGATCATAACTCCGTTAGATTCAAGGTTATTATGAAAAAGGACAAGGAGGGGCCAGAAATCAGAGTTCTAAAGTGGGGAAGACCGATTTTAATAAGATCAGATATGATTTAGCCAGAGTGGACTGGGAGCAGCTACTTTTAGCTAAATCTGCGTCAGAGCAGTGGGACTCATTCAAGAAGGAAATAGGGAGGGTACAGGGCCAACATATTCCAGTAAAGATAAAGGGTGGGACAAAGAAATCCAGGGAACCCTGGATATTGAGGGATACACAGGATTGGATAAAGAGAAAAAGGGAGGCTTATGGCAGATACCGAGGGCTCAAAATAGTGGAAGCCCTAGAGGAGTATAGAATGTGTAGGGGGGAACTTTAAAAGGAAATTAGGAGAGCAAAAAGGGGACATGAAAAAACGTTGGCAGGTAAAATAAAGGAAAATCCAAAGTTATTTTACAAGTACATTAAGAGTACGAGGATTACTAGGGAAAGAGCAGGGCCCATTACGGACCATCGTGGTAATTTGTGTGTAGAGCTGGAAGACGTAAGCAGGGTTCTAAATGAATACTTTGTGTCAGTGTTCACAAGTGAGAGGGACAACGTTGGTATGGAAATCAGGCAGAAGGACTGTGATATAATTAAAGAAATTAGCATAGAAAGGGAGGAGGTCCTAAGTGGTCTGGCAGGCTTAAAAGTAGATAAATCTCCAGGCCCAGATGCAATGTATCCCAGGCTGTTGAGTGAAGCAAGGGAGGAGATAGCAGGGGCACTGGCAATAATTTTCAATACCTCTCTGGCCACAGGAGAGGTGCCAGAGGACTGCAGGACAGCCAATGTGATACCGTTATTCAAGGGGGGGAAGTGATAAACCAGGGAACTGCAGGCCAGTCAGTCTAACCTCAGTGTTGGGGAAACTATTGGAAGCATTTCTGAGGGATAGAATTAACCTACACTTGGAGAGGCAGGGATTAATCAAGGACAGTCAGCATGGTTTTGTTAAGGGGAGGTCATGTCTGACCAATTTGATTGAATTTTTCAAAGAGATGACCAGGTGTGTAGATGAGGGCAATGCATTTGACGTAGTCTACTTGGACTTCAGCAAGGCTTTTGATAAATCCCGCATAGGAGACTGATAATGAAGGTAAGAGCCCTTGGGATCCAAGGCAATTTGGCAAATTGGATCCAGAATTGGCTGAGTGGCAGGAAGCAGAGGATGATGGTCGAGGGGTGTTTTTGTGACTGAATGCCTGTGTCCAGTGGGGTTCCACAGGGATCGGTGTTGGGTCCCTTGCTGTTCGTGGTACATATAAACGATTTAGACTTGAATGTAGATCTGTAAGTTCGCAGATGACACAAAAATTGGTGGAGTGGTAAATAGTGAGGAGGATAGCCTTAGATTACAGGAGGATATAGACAGGCTGGTCAGGTGGGCTGATCAGTGGCAAATGGAATTTAATCTGTATAAGTGTGAGGTGATGCACTTAAGCAGGGCAAACAAGGCACGGGAATACTCAATGAATGATAGCACCCTGGGAATTACCGAGGATCAGAGGGACCTTGATGTGTATGTCCACCGGTCCCTTTAGGTAGCGGGACAGGTAAATAAGGTGGTTAAAAGGCATATGGGATACTTGCCTTCATTAGCCGAGGCACAGAACATAAGAGCAGGGAACTGTATGCTGCAACTGTATAAAACGCTGGTTAGGCCACAGCTAGAGTATTGCATGCAGTTCTGGAATCCGCATTATAGGAAGGATGTGATTGCACTAGAGAGAGTGCAGAGGAGATTTATCAGGATGTTGCCTAGGTTGGAGAGTTTTAGTTATGAGGAGAGATTGGATAGACTGGGGTTATTTTCCCTGGGGCAGAGGAGGTTGAGGGGGCACATGATTGAGGTGTATAAAATTATGGGGGGCATAGATAAGGTAGACAGGAAGGAACTTTTCCCCTTGGCGGAGGGATCAATAACTAGGGGGCATAGATTTAAGGTAAGGAGCAGGAGGTTTAGAGGGGATGTGAGGAAGAATTTTTTCACCTAGAGGGTGGTGGGAATCTGGAACTCACTGCCTGAAAGGGTGGTAGAGGCAGAAACTCTCATAAAATTTAAGAAGTATTTGGATGTGCACTTGCGATGCCATGGCATACAAGGCTATGGGCCTAGTGCTGGAAAATGGAGTTAGAATAGTTAGGTTCTTGTTTGACCGGTGCAGACTTGATGGGCCTAAGGGCCTTTTTCTGTGCTGTAGATCTCTATGACTCTATGCCTTCTGAAGTGTGGTGGCAAGCCACATATTAAACAAGGTAATTAGAGATGGGCCAGCCTTACCAGCAATGCCTACGTCCCGAAAATGATTTTTTTTTAAATCTAAAAAGGCATCTTCCATTGTCTAGCTTGGATAACGGTCTGCTGATGTGTTCTGCCCGGAGAGCGGTACCAGAGGATCAAAACCATCTGAAGATTTTGACTGAAGCAAAGCTCAGTTCTGTTGGGTAAAAAGGAAAAAAGATTTGCATTTATATAGCTCTTTTCACAACCACAGGGCATTTCAAAGTGATTTACACCTAACAAAGTACTTTTGAAGTGTAGTCACTGTTGCAATGTAGGAAACAAGGCAGCCAATTAGCCCACATAAAGCTCTCAAAAACAGCTAAGTGATAATGATCAGATATGTTCTTGTGGTTTTGATTGAGGGAGAATTGTTACCTAGGACACCAGGGAGAGCTCCCCTGCTCTTCTTCAAAACAACGCCATGGGATCTTTTACATCCACCCTATGTGGCCTTAATACAATGTCTCATCCAAAAGGCCACTCCCTAAATAATGCAGCATTCCCTCAGTACCACGCTGGAGCGGTAGCCTTGATCTTTGTGCTCAAGCCTTGGAGTGTGAGTTGAAACCAGAGCCTTGTGATTCAGGAGTGAAGGTGCTACCGACTCAGCCATGTCTGAGACAGGTGAGCAAAGAAAAGCTAGCTAGTTGAAGGGCTAAAGTTTGACAGGCACACAAGAAGATGTTAATGGGTGGGTGGCAGCAAACATGGATTTTGAAGACCTGTCAATTGGAGGAGGAAAGGAAGACTGGGGGAAGCGAAAGAGTTTCATAGTTTGCAATCCAGAAGAGAATGAGTTGGAGTAAAAGAATAAACTAACATTTCAAAAGGCCAAAGGGGAAAAGAAAGTGCATGTAGATCAGTGGAGGAACAGAGAGGAGTATG
Source organism: Cetorhinus maximus (assembly GCF_964194155.1). Classification (NCBI taxonomy): domain Eukaryota; kingdom Metazoa; phylum Chordata; class Chondrichthyes; order Lamniformes; family Cetorhinidae; genus Cetorhinus; species Cetorhinus maximus. Next base: position 19,869,092 of record NC_135910.1, on the reverse strand, counting down.
TACAGAAAATCTGAAATCTCTGAGTTCTCGTAACTGCTCTTGGATGTGATTATTCTACAATATTGAAGTTAATTTGTGCAGGTAAAACTCACGAATCTCAACAGGGAGAAAAGCTCTTGAATTTTATATACATATAATCATGAAAAATTTAATATGAATTATGACTTAAACACACAAAATATTCATCAAGGTGAGGAATGTTAGTGCTGAGGAATGGAACGCTTCCCAATTCAGAAGTCAAGAGCCAGCAACAACTTCATTAGATAGCACCTTTAACATAATAAAGCATCCCAAGGTGCTTCACAAAGAGTAATCCAACAAACTGCAACAGAGACACATAAGGAGATATTGGGACAGGTGACCAAGCACTTGGTCAAGGAGGTAGGTTTTTAGCAACATCTTAAAGGGGCAGAGAGAGGCGGAGAGGGTTAGGGTGGAATTCCAGAGCCTAGGTAGCTGAAGGCATGGCCGCCAATGGTGGATTGTTTAACATTGAGGATGCGCAATTGAAAGAACAGAGATCTGAGAGTTCTAGGGCGTGAGGAGGTCAAACTCTGAGCTGAATTTTAACTCGAGTCGGGAGAGCAAAGTTGGGAAAATTTCTGGCTCCGCAAACCCAACATGGGAGAAAGTGCCCCGGATGGTCTAATTTTTGCTCTTGGGGTGGGGGTGGGGGCAGGTGTTAACGGGATTTGGGCCCACCTCCCCCAGAAAGACTGTGAAGGCAGCCACAGGTGTTGCAGGGTGTGGAGACGGGCTGTGCGACACTCCCACCTCAGGGATCAGGGACTTTGGCCCAACTGTAGACAAAACAATAAAACCAAAAATGGCCCTCACCCCTCCTCACCCCCATCCTATGCCACCTCATGCCCCGCCCACCCCACACGGCCCCTCATACTTCCATGCTGATCTGTATCCCTCTAGCCACCCCGTGGCACTTTATAGCCACTATGCCAACGTATATCCCCCACCCACCCACCATGGTCCCCCATACCCTTTTTGCCAACTTGTGCCCCTCCACCTACCCCCATTGTCCTTTATAGCTCCTATGCAAACTCATGCCAACCCATGCCCCTCACCCAGCACTCTTTGCCCTTGTACCCTCCATATCAACTCACCCAGTACCCACCATAGGCAGACCTCAGGATCCATGCTGAGACTAACTAAAATAAAGTTCTCATTGTCTATTGCAGAATTTAATTTTTATTAAAAACTTTCATTCATAAAAACCCATTCACTACATTTATATTTCTTTAACTACATAATCCACTATAATAAAAAACATTTTATTCAAGCACTTAATCCCTTATAAATACAAACATTTGCATTCATAGCCCCACATTTTATAACCACTTGAAGTTGTCTATCAAGCTGTGAACTGATAGGCACGTCACTGTGATAATGATAGGGTGTAAAATCAGTCATGCGGCACAAGCCCTCTAATGATAACCCTCAGACTCAAGTTAACAGACAGGGTGAAATAGCAAGCACTGATTTTTTTTTTAAACTCCAGAATGCTTTCTTAAACATTTAAAGGCCAGGAGATTTAAACACCTTGAAAGCTCCAATGAGTTCGATAGTTCCAACAGCTCCTATGAGTGTGACAGTTCCAATGAGATTTAAATGCCTTGACAGCTTGAAATTTCCTTTGACAGCTTGAAAGTTCCCTTCAGCTTGACAGTTCCAATGAGTTTATCCACTTTTTATGCACATTCAGGTCTACTTTAAACAATCCCAAAGTCCACTTGACCTCTCCCAAAGGGCACCTGACCCGTCCCAAAGGGCAGCTCTTCCACAGGTGTCTCTGGACCTATCCAAAAGGATTCCTTAGCTCTCCAAAGAGCTCCAGCAGCTTCAGACCTTCTCCTGAAAGGTCTAACCCTCACAAGTCATGTTTTGAACATCCCAGTTATGAAAGCTGGATCTGTTTGTGGGCAGCTGGACTTCAACATGTGCAGCTGCTTCCTTGAGCCACGGTTGTGCAAAGTGCAGTCCAACCTTGTTTTTCTGCTGACAAAAACGGTGGGTTTTTGCGCTTCTCCTGTACGTGGGCCCCTTATTCCTCCCCTGCCCCTTTTAATCGTCCACCTCATGTCTTGCACTGGGAATCATTTGAAAATTGATTTAAATTGTAAACTTCAGATGGTTCTGACTGGGTTACATCAATAGTTACCCAGAAAAAGTTAGAAGAGTTAAAACCTTTTAATTTCTGGGTAACTATTGCACAGACCAAGACCGACTCCTTGCGGCACTCCGCCCACATCCCCCAACTACCCCCCCAATGGGACACACCCACCTCCCCAACACCCGTACCCCCAGACCAAGGAATTCATCAAGACTCCTTAGACAGCACTTTCCAAACCCACGACCACTACCATCTAGAAGGACAAGGGCAGCAGATAGATGGGAACACCATCACCTAGATGTTTCCCTCCAAGTCACTCACCATCCTGACTTGGAAATATATCGCCGTTCCTTCACTGTCGCTGGGTCAAAATCCTGGAACTCCCTCCCTAACAGCACTGTGGGTGTACCTACACCACATGGACTGCAGCGGTTCAAGAAGGCAGCTCACCACCACCTTCTCAAGGGGCAATTAGGGATGGGCAATAAATGCTGGCCCAGCCAGCGAAGCCCGCATCCCATAAATGAATTAAAAAAACCACCACCCACCCCACAGGATTCACCCCCCGCCCCAACCCAAGGGATTCACCCCAACCCCATGGGGATTCTTCCCACTCTCTGCCAGGCAGATTCACACCCCTACCCAGTCCTGACCCGACCAGAGGCATGACAGGCCCCTCCCCCACCCGACCCGAGGCCCAACACCCACTCTCCCGAGTCCCAACCTGACCCCAACCCTGATGCCAAAAACCCTGCCATTCAGGCCTGACCCGACCCCCGACACTGCCCCAAGTCCCGACACCCACCCTGCACACAGCGCCCTGAGCCCTGACACCTTCCCCCCCCAAATTGCCTCACCCCGAGCCCCAGCACCCTTTCCCCCGCCCACATTGCTCCACCCCAAGCCCCGACACCCTCCCCCCAACCCCCCAAAACCTGACCCACCCCTCCAACCAGAGGCCCAATGCTGACCTCTGACCCCCCTGTAGTAATTATAGTTCTGATAAATGTAGGATGTAGCTTTAAGAATAATCTTGTGTTATAAGATCACACATGATCAGTGTAAACCAATGAGTTAGCAGCTCGGGTAACCTCTAGGAGAGAGTTCTTCTTTAGTTATAGTTAGATGCACACATGTAGCTGCTGCTGTCTTATAAATAAAGTTCAATGTTTCCACCAAGAAAAGTTGCCTGGAAAATCAACTCTACAACAAGCTAGCGACGAGGATGGATCAGATCCAGCACTGTCCCTTGCCCAGCGATTGTGAGTATCTAAGATAATTAGAAAGAAAAGAAAATATACTCATCCGAGATGCCACAGTTTGGCAGAATCAATCCCTTTGAGCCAGCCACAAACGACTGGTCTCAATATATAGAACGTCTTGCATTCTACTTTCAAGCCAACAAAATCACGGGGGAGGAAAAGAGGAGAGCGATTCTCCTGAATATTTGATAAGGGAGCTTACGGTGAAGGAACCCTTAGGAGGAAGTGACCATAATATGATAGAATTCACCCTGCAATTTGAGAGGAAAAAGCTGGAATCAGATGTAACACTATTACAGTTGAATAAAGGCAACTACAGAGGCATGAGGGAGCAGCTGGCCAGAATTGACTGGGAGATGAGCCTAGCAGGAAAGACAGTGGAACAGCAATGGCAGGAGTTTCTGGGAGTAATTTGGGAGACACAGCAAAAATTCATCCCTAGGAAGAAGAAGCATACTAAAGGGAGGACAAGACAACCATGGCTGACAAGGGAAGTCAGGGACAGCATAAAAGCTAAAGAGAAAGCATACAATGCGGCGAAGAGCAGTGGGAAACCAGGGGATTGGGAAGCCTACAAAGACCAACAGAGGACAACTAAAAAATAAGGAGGGAGAAGATTAAAAATGAGGGTAAACTAGCCAGTAATATAAAAGAAGATTGCAAGAGTTTTTTTAGATATATAAAGAGTAAGAGAGAGGCAAAAGTGGACATTGGGCTGCTGGAAAATGACGCTGGAGAAGTAGTAGTGGGGAACAAAGAAATGGCGTAGGAACTGAATAGGTACTTTGCGTCAATGGAAGACACGAGTGACATCCCCAAAGTTCAAGAGAGTCGGGGGGCAGAGGTGAGTATGGTGGCCATTACCAAGGAGAAGGTGCTAGGAAAACTGAAAGGTCTGAAGGTGGATAAATCACCTGGACCAGATGGATTACACCCCAGAGTTCTGAAGGAGATAGCTGAAGAGATAGTGGAGGCATTAGTGGTGATTTTTCTGGAATCACTGGAGTCCGGGAGGGTCCCAGAGGACTGGAAAATCGCTAATGTAACCCCCCTGTTTAAGAAGGGAGTGAGGCAAAAGACGGGAAATTACAGGCCGATTAGCCTGACCTCGGTCGTTGGTAAGATTTTAGAGTCCATTATTAAGGATGAGATTTCAGAATACTTGGAAGTGCATGGTAAAATCGGGCAAAGTCAGCATGGTTTCATCAAGGGGAGGTCATGCCTGACAAATCTGTTAGAATTCTTTGAGGAGGTAATGAGTAGGTTAGACAAAGGAGAGCCAATGGATGTTATCTACTTGGACTTCCAGAAGGCCTTTGACAAGGTGCCGCACAGGAGGCTGCTCAGTAAGATAAGAGCCCATGGTGTTAGAGGCAAGGTACTAGCATGGATAGAAGATTGGCTGTCTGGCAGGAGGCAGAGAGTGGGGATAAGGGGGTCCTTCTCAGGATGGCGGCCGGTAACTAGTGGAGTTCCACAGGGGTCAGTGTTGGACCACAACTTTTCACTTTATACATTAATGATCTCGATGAAGGAACTGAGGGCATGCTGGCTAAGTTTGCAGATGATACAAAGATAGGTGGAGGGACAGGTAGTATTGAGGAGGCGGGGAGGCTGCAGAAGGATTTGTAGAGAATGGGCAAAGAAGTGGCAGATGGAATACAACGTGGGGAAGTGTGAAGTCATGCACTTTGGTAGGAAAAATAGAGGCATGGACTATTTTCTAAATGGGAAGAGAATTCAGAAATCTGGAGTGCAAAGGGACTTGGGAGTCCTAGTCCAGGATTCTCTTAAGGTTAACTTGCAGGTTGAGTCGGTAGTTAGGAAGGCAAATGCAATGTTGGCATTTATTTCGAAAGGACTAGAATATAAAAGCAGGGATGTGCTGCTGAGGCTTTATAAGGCTCTGGTCAGACTACATTTAGAATATTGTGAGCAATTTTGGGCCCCGTATCTCAGGAAGGATGTGCTGGCCCTGGAGAGGGTCCAGAGGAGGTTGACGAGAACGATCCCAGGAATGAAAGGCTTAACATATGAGGAATGTTTGAGGACTCTGGGTCTATACTCGATGGAGTTTAGAAGGATGAGGGGGGATCTGATTGAAACTTACAGAATACTGAAAGGCCTGGATAGAGTGGACGTGGGGAAGATGTTTCCATTAGTAGGAGAGACTAGGACCCGAGGGCACAGCCTCAGAGTAAAGGGAAGACCTTTTAGAACAGAGATGAGGAGAAACTTCTTTAGCCAGAGAGTGGTGAATCTATGGAATTCATTGCCACAGAAGACTGTGGAGGCCAGGTCATTGAGTGTATTTAAGACCGAGATAGATAGGTTCTTGATTGGTAAGGGGATCAAAGGTTACGGGGAGAAGGTGGGAGAATGGGGTTGAGAAACCTATCAGCCATGATTGAATGGCGGAGCCGAATGGCCTAATTTCTGCTCCTATGTCTTATGGTCTAACACCCCACCCCACCCCCACCCCACCCCACCCCAACCCCAACCACCAAACGAGCAGCGTATGTGTGTCCCAGTCTCAGGGGTCACTCACACTCCCACACACACACTCTCACATAGGTCAAGGCAGAGCCGCACCATCTTCAAGGGACCAAGGACAGATCGGGAAGCCCATGTGGGTAAACTAAACACAGAGGCCCCGGGCCCACCTGCTGCTCCGGGCCGCTCTGGTGAAGACTGAAGAAATCTGCAGCCGACGAGGCCCCAACGGAACCGGCCACGAGGCGAACGAGAATCTGGCGTCTCCAACTCGGCCAATGATTGGCCGCTCAGAAAAAGAGCAACCATTGGTCGGCTGGGCTGTCAATCAGTACGGTCCATGCGCTGGATTGGCTGTTGCGGACACGGACCATCCAGATTGACAGGCCACTGGGCCAATGAAGCCGGGCTCCGGTGTTCTGCGCCTTGATCACCCGCCTCCCCCGGCCCCGGGAGCGCGACTTGGGCAATTGGGGCTTCGGCGCCATTTTAGCGAAGCTGGAGCCGCTGTCGGTTTTGACACCAAAAAAAAATTCAGGCCTCGGTGTCAAACACTGGTGAGGGAATTGGTTATCTGCAGACAAAGCCGCTCTGGCCACTAAGTGTAAGCATAGAGAAGGATCAGCTGCTGAATGGTTCTTTCACACCAGCCAGCGAGCTGCTTGTTTACGGGCCTGGGTCTGGGTCTGGGGGGGGAGAGCTCTGCACAGCCGGGCGGTGAAAGCTGTCACCTCCTGGTCTCTATCCCTAAACCTCACAGATTAACCCTGTCCTGGTAGAATAAACCACCAGCTCACCTCCATTTCAAACAGAAACAACAGCCTCGGTTCGCAGTGACAGGACCAAGGCAGAAGGAAGTGTGGGCTTAACATTCTGGGAGCATTGCACCAGGTTGTGTGCTTAAGGATTCCTTGGTGCTGACAACTGGACCAGACAATCTCCAGTATTCAATATATTGCATTAGAATCAAATAGGCGCAATTTAATTGATGTACAGCAGGACGTGCATTAAGGCTCCTCTGATCAGAGCAATACCATGTTTTAATGGGATCATGAATCCAGTGTAATATTGCAGAGGGACTGTTGTGGAATATCAATAAAGGCCACTTCCATTGTAATACTTTGATAATAGAATATTATTGAAAAAAGACAAGCAGAAGAACATTATTGCAGAGGATGAAGGAGCAAATTATGCCCTTTGCAAATCAATTGGACATTTTTAGAGTTAACTCAGAATATCATTAAGTCCTGAGCAGTGAAGTGTTTTAGCAATGCAACTGCCATCTGTGGAATGAGTAACTGTGCTTTCTACGTGCAAGAATTTGAATTTGTGCTACCTGCTCTGTTAGCTTCCCTTCCAAACTCCGAGCAATACATATTCCTCTCTACAGGGCAGAACACATAGCACAAACAAGAGACTGTGTCCATACATATAAATATAAGAAATAGGAGCACGGGTAGGCCATTTGATCATTTGAGCCTACTTGGTCAGTCAATAAGACATGGCTGATTTGATTGTGGCTCTAACTCCACTTTGCTGCCTGTCCCCCATATTCTTTGACTCCCTTTGTTTATTGAAAATCTGTCTAACTCAATCTTGAATATATTCAATGACCCAGCCTTCTGCTTTCCAGGTTAAGGAATTCCAAAGGTTAACGACCCACTGAAAGAAGAAATTCCTCCTCATCTCTGTCGTAAATGGGCGATCCCTTATTTTGAAACTGTGCTTTCTAGTTTTAGGTTATCCCAAGGGGGAAAATATCCTTTCAGCATCCACCCTGTCAAGTCCCCTCAGAATCTTATGTTTCAATAAGATTACTTCATTCTTCCAAACTCCAATGAGTATAAAAACAAAAAGCTAAAAGCTACTGCGGATGCTGGAAATCCAAAACAAAATAAAAACAGAATTACCTGGAAAAACTCAGCAAGTCTGGCAGCATCGGCGGAGAAGAAATCAGTCAACGTTTCGGGCTCGAAACGTTGACTGATTTCTTCTCCGCCGATGCTGCCAGACTTGCTGAGTTTTTCCAGGTAATTCTGTTCCAATGAGTATAACCCCAACCTGCTCAACCTTTCCTCATTTAACAACCCCTTTATCCCAGGAATCAACTTCGTGAACCTTCTCTGAACTGCCTCCAATGCAAGCATATCCCTTCTTAAGGTGATTAAAACCGTACACAGTACTCTAGGTGCGGACTCTGGCCTGTACAGCTGCAGTAAGAGTCTAGGTGCCTCCTTTGTTAAGAGAGGGCAGCAACTCAAGCTTTTCAACTTTGAAAGAGTGGAGGCGTCTCTGCAGAAGCACAGCTTCAAATTCAATCCTGGGAAGAGGGTTTGAGTTCAAATTCATGAAAGGCAAGTTAGCAAAAACAGTTTGTATTAATATGGTGCCTTCATGTCAAACAAATTATATGGGGCATAGATAGGGTAGACAGGAAGGAACTTTTCCCCTTGGTGGAGGGATCAATAACCAGGGGGCATTGATTTAAGGTAAGGGGAAGGAGGTTTAGAGGGGATGTAAGGAAACATTTTTTCACCCAGAGGGTGGTGGGAATCTGGAACTCACTGCTTGAAAGGGTGGTAGAGGCAGAAACCCTCATAACATTTAAGAAGTATTTGGATGTGCACTTGCGATGCCATGGCATACAAGGCTATGGACCTAGTGCTGGAAAATGGGATTAGAATAGTTAGGTACTTGTTTGACCGGCGCAGACTCAATGGGTCGAAGGGCCTTTTTCTGTGCTGTAGACCTCTATGACTCCATGACCTTTTCAAAGTCCTTAAGGAATATTGAGTCAGAAAGTCAGAAACTGTGGGGTGATTGACTAAAGACCAATTGCATCCAACATGCAAAGAAATCATGGGGTCAATTTGTATTGTACCTGTTACAGACAGGGGAGGAAGGCAAATCTGAACTCCTTTATCTTCTCACCATCTGTCTGTAAGTGGGGGTGTTTTAATTTTTGAAATAGGCTGTGGCATGTTTCCCCAAACCCCCTGTTTGTGAGGTCAATGTTTAAAGTGACTCACAGCAAAATCTCTTTAAGGTTAATTCACAAGTATAGTTTATTCACACATTCAAACCTGGGGAATGATTGCAACTTCACACACAGAGTCATACAATAAGAAGATAGGAAAGAGGAGTTTTTACAACAATGAATAACTTAAAAGAAAATGTCCAGGTATGGATATAATTCATGTGGTTGCCAGAGTCTAGAAAGTCAGAGTTCAATGAGGGTTCCTTCATGGAAGAGCTACAGTTCAGGTGGGTTCAGCTAGCTGAAGCATGATTTGCAGAACTCCTTTAAAGTTGATGGTGATGCAGTGAGATGAGGTTGGTACAGACACTTGATCTGCTTGGCAGGTGATGATAGAAGTCTTCCAGATAAACAGGTTCCAAGACTTGATTCAGGCTGTTGGTCAGCCTGGAGTCCAGCTTTGATGTCCGTAGATGGGAGTTTAAACAGCTAACTGAGTGTGAGTCTAGAAATGTAGTATTAAAACTTTCCAAAGGCCAGAAACTTAGGTCATGTGATGTTGCCCGTTAATGAGTCAGTTACAGTCTAACCAGCAGTTTCTTTGCCCCAGGTCAAAATCCATTGTTCACCTTAGGAAATAGATGGTGGGTTTTAGCACCTCTGCAGGTATAACGAATTTCGATGACTCTCCCTTTGTTATTTGACCAGGCTGGGGAGACGGGTCATATGCTGGTTCCTTGTTTCATTGATTGTAATGTGTCCTTACAATGAGAGGTGTGAGATTCCACAAGGATGAGGGTTGAGCTTTTATCCTATAACTGCTGTTCGAAATTTCCAAAAATGGTAGCCAACCTGTGAATCATGTGACCTGTAGCAGCCATCTTTTGGTTCAGCAAGGTCCATTTTTTAAATAAGCAAATAAGTAAGGTTTGATTTAAACAGCCTATGATCTCTTTCATGTCGTAGGGATGTGACATACCACAAATCAGTGAGGAAGAAGGAGGGAAAGAAATCATCAGTGAGTGGATGGTTGATTACTGACAGCGGTAAGGACTGAAAATGAAGGTCAAGTCTATTAATGTGAAGGATGTAATCCAGCTAATTGGACTTTGTTACTACTGACTTAGAGTTGGAATTGTTGTGTCTACTCCTGAACAGCCATTTAAGCAGCATCTAATTATCTTTGGCTTTTAATCAGGTATCTGTGCTTTGCTGCTTTCATCTAATACAGGTTTTTATTTCCCTGGTTGACTTCTACTTGCTTTAAATAAAGAGGAGCCAGATGAATATATTGTTGGACTGTTTAATCACCGCCCCAATACAACTATTGCATTTCAATGTGGATAATGTTTGCAGTATCATTGCGGTTCAGAATTTATACTCAGCACTCCCTCTCAATTGCTTCATATTTCAAAAATTCTGGAGCTTTCTCAGCCACTCAGGCTTGTTACAGAGTTATATAAACCAGAGAGGTTCCAAAACTGCTCACAAAACTCCAGGTGTGGTCTCACCAAGGCCCTGTACAGCTGCAGTAAGACATCCTTGCTCCTGTACTCAAGTCCTGTAGCAATGAAGGCCAACATACCATTTGCCTTCCCAGTTGCTTGCTGCACTTGCATGCTTGCTTTCAATAATTGGTGTACAAGAACACCCAGATCCTTTTGTACATCAACATTTCCCAACCTATCACCATTTAAATAATACTCTGCCATCCTGTTTTTCCTACTGAAGTGGATAACTTCACACTTATCCATGTTATACTGCATCTGCCATGTATTTACCCACTCACTCAACCTGTCTAAATCATCTTGAAGCCTCTTAACACCCTCCTCATTGCTCACATTCCTACCAAGTTTTGTGTCGTCAACAAACTTGGAAATATTACATTTGGTTCTCTCATCCAAATCATTGAGATATACTGTGAATAGCCGGGGCTCAAGCACTGATCCCTTCAGTATCCCAGCAGTCACCACCTGCCACTCTGAAAAAGGCCCGTTTATTCCTACTCTGTTTCCTGTCTGCTAACCAAACCTCAATCCATGCCAATATATTACTCCCAATCCCATGTGCTTTAATTTTACACACTAACCTCTTATGTGGGACTTTATCAAAAGCTTTCTGAAAATCCAAATGCACCACATCCTCTGGTTCTCCCTTATTTATTCTGCTAGCTATGTCCTCAAAAAACTCCAGAAGGTTTGTCAAACATGATTTCCCTTTCATAAATCCATGTTGACTTTGTCTAATCCCATTTATATGTTCTAAGTGTCCTGTTATCACATCCTTTATAATAGACTCTAGTATTTTCCCTACCACTGATGTAAGGCTAACTGGTCTGTAATTCGCTGTTTTCTTCCTCCCTCCTTTTTAAAATAGGGGGGTTACATTTGTCACCCTCCAATCTACCGGGACTGTCCCAGAATCTACAATATTTTGGAAGATGACAACCAACGCATCCACTATTTCCATGGCCACCTCCTTTAGTACCCTCGGATGTAGATTATCAGGCCCTGGCGATTTATCGGCTTTCAGTCCCATTAATTTCTCCAGCACTATCGTTTTAGTAATACTAATTTCCTTCAATTCCTCCTTCTCACTAGACCCTTAGTTCCCTAGTATTCCTGGGATGTTATTTGTGTCTTCCTCCATGAAGACAAAACTAAAGTAATTGTTTAATTGCTCTGCCATTTCTTTGTTCTTTATTATACATTTCCCATTTCAGACTGTAACTACATTTGTCTTCGTTAATTTTTTTCTTTTCACATACTTAAAGAAGTTTTTACAGCCCACTTTTATGTTCCTTGCAAGTTTACTCTCATACTCTATTTTTCCCCTCTTAATCAATCTTTTGTCCTCCTTTGCTGAATTCTAAACTGCTCCCAATATGATACAGGCACCATATAAATGCAAGTTATTTATGTTTCAACGTAGTGTTAGTTAATTTCAGCAAGGATGGCCACAGGAGAGCTAGAGGTATCCTTAGTATCCTTGGGCTAGGGAGGAAAAAACCTGTCAGTGACCTTTACTTGGAAATGTGGGCACCATGTGAGGATACCAATTGGTGTAGCTATGATGCACCCCAGAGTCTATTAGCCATCCAGCAGTCCCTGTTCACAGTCATACATAAAGAAGGCTGACTCTGGCTCTGGCTGCACATGGGATAAGTGCCCAATTTGGAAGGAAAAAACTGGAGGAAAATTAAATCTCAAACACTACTAGTCGATGTCAAACACCTTGACAGGTGAATCCATGCAGATCCTAAAGCTCTTCAACCTATCATACCTCAAAGAGTTATTCCTAAAAACATCACATGGGCAATTGCACACTGTACTCAACAACATGAGAATTAAATCCAATAAAGACAGAGCCCCAGGCAATAACTAAGAGACACAGTAAATAAAATTCAGGTTCCACTACAGGTGAACTCCCCTGAGCAAATCCAATTCAACATCACTAAATTTTTTTTATCACACTGTTATTTGTGGGAGCTTCCTGTGTAGAAATTGGTTGCCATGATTTCCACATTACAACAGTGACTATACTTCCAAAGTACTTCATTGGCTGTAAAGCACTTTGGGAAGTCCTGAGATTGTGAACGGTGTGAGAGAAATGTAAATTGGTTTGTCTTTCAAATTTTTAAATTCAGTAATGGGATGTGGGCGTCGCTAGCAAGGCCAGCATTTGTTACCCATCCCTAATTGTCCTTTGAGAAGGTGGTGGCGAGCTGCCTTCTTGAACTGCTGCAAGACTGTGTGGTAAATGGGAAGGGGCTCTTTGTAGTGGTTTTGATACAACTGAGCAGCTTGCCAAGCCTTTTCAAAGAACAGTTAAGACTTAACCACAATGCTGTGGGTCTGGAGTCACACGTAGGTAAGACCAGGTAAGAACAGCAGATTTCCTTCCCTAAAGGACATTGTCACAGCCTGGTGAGGAGGGGTAAAATTGACTCCCCTGTGCTACCATTGCAAGTCTGACTATAACAGGGTTTGTTGCAAATCTAGAAGGATGAAGATATTTTACTCAATGCCTGTGTTTTACCATTTACATACTGATTGCAAAGGAACAAGTCTGACAGGCTTTCTTGAGATTTAAAACAAAAGGGGTGAGCTTTTATTGTGTTAACAACTCACCCAGATAATGATAGCAAAATAAGGCAGGATGAGGAAGGAGGCTCTGCATAGTCAGTGTGACGAGCTAGGCACCAAACTAAGAAGCAGAACCTCAAAGGTAGTAGTTTCTGGATTATTACCTGACTCACGTGCAAATTGGCATAGGACAAATAACAGAAAAATAAATGCGTGGCTCAAAGACTGGTGTGGGACTAGTGGGTTCTGGTTCATGGGGCACTGGCACCAGTATTGGGGAAAGTGGGATCTGTACCATTGGGACGGTCTACACCTGAACCTGCTGGGGCTGGTATCCTCGCGAGCCACATAACTAGGGAAATAGAGAGGGTTTTAAACTGAATAGTGGGGCAAGGGATCAGATTTGGAAATATGTGGCAAACCAAAGAGTAGAGACAAGGCAAGAGAGAAAGATATTAAAATGGGAAGTGATAAAAAGACAGGAAGGGACAGCGAGTACAGTACTAAGAGTAAATCAGCAGATAAAGCTAGACTACAAAAATAATAGAAGGACAAAACTAAAGGTTCTGTATCTAAATGTAGGTTGCATTCAAAACAAAACAGATGAACTGATAGCGCAAATAAATAAATAAGTACGATCTGATAGCCATTACAGAGATATAGCTACAGGATGACATCGATTGAGACCTGAATATTGAAGGATACGTGACATTTAGGAAGGACAGGAAGTGAAGAAAAGGTGGCGCGATGGTTCTGTTAATTAATTATAGTATTAGCACGCTAGAGAGGGGTGACCTAGTGTAAGGAACATATGTTCTTTGCAATAGTCCAACAGAAATAAAAATATCTTTTTATTTTCCGTTGGTCTGTGGATTAGAATTACAATGGCTGCAGTTTAAAGGACATGTCCACTGGAACAGGATGAGAGATATATACAATGTTGCAGCCCTGGAACAGAGTGTGCCATGAAAGACAGGATAGTGCCGGAAAGGAGCCCTGGACCAATGGAGCTGCCTGATAACAGCATTTTAGTTAGCTCCTGACCAGGTGACCAGGGTTTTGTGTGGTAACAGTGCAGCAAAAAGCTCCTGGCCTTCAAAGAAAAAAACATTTAAAATCTATTTTCCTCATATCCCTATAACCTGCTGTCTCTCTGAGGAAACCCCTGTAAAAAGAAAAAGGAGAAAACCACTGTTAGAGACGTTGAAAAGCAAGTTCCCAACCAGTGAACAAAATACTGAAAGTGCTAGAAGACCACATCGTGCCATCAACAAGAACTGAAAAGAATTTGGAAGACATTGATCAAAATCAACCCATCGAATCCTGTACTCCGGATTGGTGCTATTAAACTGCTTTATCCCACCCTTAAAATACATGTTTTATGTGCAGTGTGTGCGTATAGGGTTTTAAGAAGGAGGTAGAGTTTAAGTTATAGTGTTAGAAGTTAGTTCATGTTTCTTTTGCCACTGGTCAATGACAGTTTGTCCAATAAACAGTTCACTACTTATTAAGTTTACAAACCTGGTGCTCATATTCTGTTAACCTAAATTAAACAGTTAGGAAGAATTGGGGGCTATCTGGGGTTTGGGCAAACTTTTCACATTTGTCATGGCTCGGGGAACAGTGGGGCTTGATATTAGAACGCATTATCCCCAGTGAGCCATGACATAGTTTGGGGGCTTGGGTCTGGGGGATATTTTGGAACAAAAGACGACGACGATTTGGGCATAGATTTAGTAAGTAATAAAAACTAAAAGTAAACACCAGGTTTGTACTGTCAATAATAATATGGCACTGGAAACTGCTGAAGCTTTCCTGCAAGTGGAAGAGATGTCCTTGACGATTTTACAAGGGATCCCAAAAGCCAGGTTAATTGAATTGGCAAGTAAATTAGTAGGATTGCCTGCCAAAGCTAGGAAGACAGAGATAATCGAAGAGATGGTACAGCATTTGAAATTGGAAGGAATACCCGAGAGACCAAGTTTTCTAAAGGGTGGTTCATTGGAATGGGCTCAAATTCAGTTGCAAATAAAAAAATTTGAACTCGAGGCAGCAGAAGAGGAAAGAGGAAGGGCATTCCAAAGAGAACAGGCAGAAAGGCAGGATAGAGAAAGAAAACAAGAAAGGGAATTAGAAATGCGAAAACTTGATCCCCAGAGGGAAAAGTTAGTAATGGAAGAGAAAATGAAGGAAAGAGACAGAGAGTACCATCTTAAAAAGCTGGATTTTAAAAAGGAGACATCAGATGCTGAGGAAAGTTCTGATGGTGAGAAAACCTTTAACCTAAAACCCAGTGGGGAGATGTTTAAATTTGTACAAGCTCTTCCGACGTTTGAGGAAAGAGATGTTGAAACATTATTTATTTCATTTGAGAAGATAGCTAAACAGATGAACTGGCCAAAGGAAAACTGGACATTGTCCATGCAGAGCAAATTGACAGGTAGAACACAGAAAATTCATGCTTCACTGTCAGAGGAGGTTTCTAGGGATTATGATGTAGTGAAAAGGGCCATTTTGAATGCATATGAGTTGGTCCCTGAAGCACACAGACAAAAGTTTTGAAATTTAGGGAAACAGCTTGGACAAACTTACATTGAATTTGAAAGGATTAAGCAAAATAGGTTTGACAAGTGGATACGAGAATTAGGAGTTGAAACTTCCTATGAAGTTCTCAGAGAGACCATTCTCTGGAAGAATTTAATAACTCCCTACCTTCTGTAATAAGAACCTATGTTGAAGACCAAAGGGTTGCAACTACTAAACAGGTAGCAGTAATGACTGACGATTATGAGCTGATCCGTAAAACAAAACCTTTTTTTCCATCACCCCCCAGAAAGTGTGAGAGTGAAAGGCAAGTAGCCAGTGTAAAGAATGGATAGCTGGGAATACCTTGAGATCTCCTTCCCAGATCAGGAAGGAAGGTACTGAGGGTGGAGGAGAAACTCAACGGCCTAAGTGGTTCCATTGTAATAAAGTGAGACACTTTGTTCGGAATGCTGGAAGTTGCGAGGGAAACCCATGGGACTTATTAGAGTTCGTAAAAATGAGTCCGAAAAGGGAACTCAAAAAGAAAATGCCACGGATCAAATTGTAGCTTTAACTACAAATAAGGGTCAGGAGGTAAACACTGCTGTAAATGCAGGTGAAGTGAATATTGTAGATGAGGGATATAAAGCATCTTTTTCTAAAGGAAAGATAACCCCTTTTTCTTCAAATGATGCAGCTAAACCCATAACTATATTAAGGGACACAGGAGCTACTCAAACTCTTTTGCTGGTGAAGGACCTAGTTTTCCCTCCAGAGAGTTCAATGAAAGTTAAAGTATTAGTTAACGGGATAAGTGGTGAGTATATCCTGGTACCATTGTACAAAGTGTATTTGGAGTGTGATTTGTTGTCTGGATCGGTAGTTGTAGGAATGATTAATAAATTACCCGTGAATGGAGTTGATTTACTCCTGGGGAATGATTTGTCAGGAGCGAAGGTTGTAGCTTCGCCCATAATTACAGAAAGTCCGAGAGAGGCTAAAGAGACAGAGCAGTTACAAGAACAAGTTCCTGGCTTTCTTCCATCTTGTGTGGTGACCAGAGCAATGGCTAAACAAAGTCTATCACCAGTGGTCAAAGGAATATCACTAGTAGCTGTTAGAGTAGCCGAAACTTTCTTTAAGGATGAGGTTAATTCAAAGGAAGTGTTTGGCATGTCTTCATTAATTGATGCTCAGAAAGCAGATCCAGATTTAAACAAATTAGCACAGTCAGCTTAGACTGAAGCTGAGGCGGAAGGAGTTCCGGAGTGCTGTTACATTAAAAACGAAGTTCTGATGAGGAAGTGGAGATACTCTCACAGACCTGTGGATGAGGAATGGACAGTTGTTCATCAGATAGTGGTACTGCCCAAACATCATAAGGAAATATTGCGAGTAGCACATGAAATTCCTGTGGCAGGACATGTAGGAATATGGAAAACCCAAGCTTCGATAAACAGGCATTTTACTTGGCCAAGACTTCACAAGAACGTAGTGCAATTTTGTAAAACATGTCATACATGTCAGGTAGTAGGTAAACATCAACACGTAATCAAACCAGTACCTTTAGTACCCATACAAGTTTTTGAAGAACCATCCAGTTCGGTATTAGTAGATTGTGTAGGACCATTCCCCAAAACAAAAGCAGGACATCAGTATATCCTTATAATCATGGCTATGACAAACCGATTTCCAGAAGCTATTCCTTTAAGGACAATTACAGCCAAGGTGGTAGTGGAAATGTTAACTCAGTTTTTCACTCGTTATAGCCTACCAATTGAAATACAATCTGCCCGCGATCAGCTGCACACCACCATTTTATGTTGGCGGGCCAATTAAGGCCCACCCAGTGTGATGCGCACCCGGAAGCTCTGTGCGCTCCCTGTGTGGGTGGGGGGGGGGGGGCGGGCGGATAGGCTGAGTTGGGGCCTGTGCTCTTTCGCCCATGCACGCAAAAGAGCACAGAAATTTCCCTGAGGCACAGAGCTGCCTCAGGGAGTTTAGTTTGATTTTGGAAAATTTTAATAAGGAAGAAAATATTTTTTTTAAGACATGTTCCCTCAGGTGACAATGTTACATGAGCTGAGACATGTCAATGAATTTTATTACAGATTTTTAATAAACTTTTAAAACCTTCATGAAACCTCAACCCGCCCGTGGATGAGGTTTCATGATAAATGCGAAGGCCACCTGGGCTCTTCACCTGCAGCTCTGCTGCGCCTGCTGAACTGAAGATCTGAATGACGTCGGAACGCACGCCCGATGTCACCACTCGTCCTTTTACGCCCGCTCACCGAGCCGAAGATTCTGCCCCATACCTAAAATTTTCCAGGACATAATCAGCAATTTGGGTATCAAACAACTACTGCCTATCACCCACAGACACAGGGAGCTTTAGAGAGATACCATCAGACTCTTAAAACCATGATTAAGACCTATTGCCATGAATACCCAAAGGATTGGGACAAAGGATTAGATTTCTTACTATTTGCTACCAGAGATTCCCTGAATGAATCCACTGGATTTAATCCATTTGAATTGATCTATGGTCATGAAATAAGGGATCCATTAAAAGTAACTGCGGAAAAGTTCCTAAAGCAGAAAGATGAATCCTCCATATTGGATTATGTGTTCATGTTCCTAGAAAGACGCACAGGAGCATGTAAAGTAGCACAAGATATCATGATATTTTTGGGAATATGTGGGTTTGACAGGAAGTTTGTACCTAACTTCAGCACCATAGCTGTACCTCTCACCAACTTGTTAAGAAAACAAAAGTGGTGTGTTCAGCAGAATGCCAAGCAGCCTTTGAAAAGCTGAAGGCAATCTTCATAAATGAATCAGTGGTGGCTGCCACTGACTTTACCAAACCTTGTAAAATGTCCATTGATGCTAGTGACTTGGGGGTAGGTGCAGTCCTATTAGAACATGATCAGTTAGGGATAGAGAAGCCTGTGGGGTACTTTTCCAAGAAACTATATCAATATCAAAGGAAGTACTCTACAGTAGAAAAAGAAACTCTAGCGTTGTTGTTGTCTCTTCAACACTTTGAAGTTTATATCCGACATGATAACAAAGAAACACTAATATACACTGACCATAATCTGCTGGTGTTAATTGAAAAATTTAAAACTTGAAATGGGAGATTGTTTAGACGGAGTCTATTGTTTCAACCATTCAAAGTAAAGATTGTTCACATTGCCGGCAAAGATAATGTGATCACAGATGCATTGTCCCGGGTGTAAAATACTGAAACAAGTTAAAGGGGTAAGAAATGCTGAAGATTGTATAAGGGGGAGGAAGGATGAATGAAAGTAAGTCTCGTGTTTTGTTGTCCATGTGTACCCTTGTGATCAAACGCATTTTTAAAAAATATGATGTTTAATCTCTTTTAAGGGTGGAGGCATGTAAGGTTCATGTTTTTTTTATTTCTGTTGGACTGTTGCAAAGAACATATCTTTTTATTTTCTGTTGGACTGTGGATTAGAATTACAATGGCTGCAGTTTAAAGGATATGTGCACTGGAACAGGGTGAGAGATATATATAATGTTGCAGTTCTGGAACAGAATGTGCCATGAAAGGCAGGATGGTGCCGGAAAGGAGCCCTGGACCAAGGGAGCTGCCTGACAACTGCATTTTAATTAGCTCCTGACCAGGCAACCAGGGTTTGTGTGGTAACAGTGCAGCAAAAAGGTCGTGGCTTGCAAAGAGAAAACATTTAATATCTCTTTTCCTCATATCTTTATAACCTGCTCTCTTTCTGAGGAAACCCCTGTAAAAAGGAAAAGGGGAAAACCACTGTTAGAGATATTGAAAAGTAAGTTCTCAACCAGTGAATTAAATACTGAAAGTGCTAGAAGACCACCTCGAGTCATCAACAAGAACTGAAAGGAATTTGGAAGACATCGATCAAAGTCAACCCACCCTGTACAAATCCTGTACTCTGTATTGGTGCTATTGAACTGCTTTATCCCACCCTTAAAATCCATGTTTTGTGTGTGTGTGTAGGGATTTAGGGGGTAGAGTTAAACTATAGTGTTAGAAGTTAGCAGTTCACATTTCTTTCTTTTGCCACTGGTCAATGATAATCTGTTCAATAAACAGTTATTTACTTATTAAGTTTACAAACCTGGTGCTCATATTCTGTTAACCTAAATTAAACAGTTAGGAAGAATTGGGGCTATCTGGTGGTTTGGTCAAACTTTTCACATTTGTCGCGGCTCGGGGAACAGTGGGGCTGAATATTACAACGCACTATCCCCAGTGAGCCATGACACTAGATTCAGGAAACCAGGGTGTAGAAGTGGATTGGGTTGAGATGAGGAATGTTAAAGGTAAGAAGTCACTTGTGGGAGTGGTGTACATGCCCCCTAATTGTAACTACATGGTAGGACAGAGTATAAAAGAATAAATAATGGGAGCTTGCCAGAAAGGTATAGCAATAATCATGGGGGATTTTAATCTACATATACACTACAAAAATCAGATGGGAAAAGGTAGCATAGATGAGGAGTTCATAGAATGTTTTTGGTATAGTTTTTTAGAACAGCACGTTCTGGAGCCAACCATAGAGCAGGCTATACTAGACCTGGTATTGAGCAATGAAATAGGATTAATTGATAACCTCATAGTGAAGGCACCCCTAGGTAGCAGCGATCATAATATGATTGAATTTTACGTTCAGTTTGAGGGAGAAACGAGTGCATCCAAAACTAGTATTTTCAACTTAAATAAGAACAGTTATGAGGACTTGAAAGTAGAGCTAGCTAAAGTGAACTGGCAAATGAGATTAAGGGATAGGTTAATAGAAGTTCAGTGGCAGACATTTAAAGGGATATTTCAGAATGCACAGAATAGATACATTCCAATGAGAAACAAAAATTACAAGCAGAGGGGCCCACCATCTGTGGTTAACTAAAAAAGTTAAAGACAGTATTAAACTTAAAGAAAAAGCATATAATTACGCAAAAGATGGGTGGCAGGTCAGAAGATTGGAAAGAATGTAAAGAACAGCAAAGAATGACAAAAAGATTAATGAGGGAAGATTAGAGTATGAGAGAAAGCTAGCTAGTAATATAAAGATGGATATTAAGAGTCTCTATAGATATTTAAATAAGAAAAGAGTTAACAAAGTGTCCATTGGTCCGATAGAGAGTGCGTCTGGAGAATTGATAATGGAATGTAGGAAGATGGCGGATGAATTAAACAGGTATTTTGCTTCGTTCTTCACTGTGGAGGGCACAAGTAAGATCCCAGAAATAGCTGTAAATCAGCAAATGGAAAGGAGGGAGGAACTCGGGAAAATTACCAGGAGAGTGGTATTGGGCAAATTGTTGGGGCTGTGGGGCTGACAAATCCCCAGGTCCAGATGGACTTCACCCTAAGGTCTTGAAAGAAGTGGCTAGTGAGATAGTTGATGCACTGGTTTTAATTTTCCAAAATTCTCTAGATTTGGGGAAGGTTCCATTAGATGCCAGGGTTCGAAAAGTGTAGCTACGAGGAGAGATTAGATAAGTTGGGGTTATTTTCCTTAGAACAAAGAAGGCTGAGAGGTGACTTGATTGAGGTGTGCAAAATTATGAGGGAATAGATAGAGTGGACAGGATAAAATTGTTTCCCTTGGTGGAGAATTCTAGAACCAGGGGACGTAGATTCAAGATAAGTGGCAGTAGGTGTAGGGGGACATGAGGAAGAATTTTTTTACGCAGAGGGTAGTGGGTGTCTGGAATTCGCTGCCCAAGTTGGTGGTAGAGGCAGAAACTCTAAACTCTTTTAAAAAGTACCTGGATTTGCACCTTAAGTGCTGTAAGCTGCGGGACTATGGGCCGGGTGCAGGAAGGTGGGATTAGAAAGGGCACCTGGGTGTCCTCGGGCTGGCATGGACAAGACGGGCTGAATGGCCTCCTTCTGTGCTGTAACTTTTCTATGGTTCTATTGGAAGATAGCAAATGTAACTCCTTTATTCAAAAAGGGAGGGAGACAGAAAGTAGGAAATTATAGGCCAGTTAACCTAACATCTGTCAAAGGTGAAATGTTTAAGCAATTTATTGGAGTTCTTTGAAGGAATCACATGTGCTGTGGATAAAGGGGAAGCGGTGGATGTACTATACTCAGATTTCCAGAAAGCATTTGAATAAGTGCCATATCAAAGGTTATTGCAGAAAATAAAAGCTCATGGTGTAGGGGGTAACATATTGCCATGGATAGAAGATTAGCTGGCTAACAGGAAGCAGAGAGTTGGCATAAATGGGTCTTTCTCTGGTTGGCAGGATGTGACGAGTGGTGTGTCACAGGGATCAGTGCTGGGGCCTCAACTTTTTACAATTTATATAAGTGACTTGGATGAAGGGACCGAAGGAATGGTTGTTAAATTTGCTGTTGACACAAAGATAGGTTGGAAAGTACATTATGAAGAGGACGTAAGGAGGCTACAAAGTGACATAGATAGGTTAAGTGAGTGGGGGAAGATCTGACAAATGGAGTATAATATGGGCAAATGTGAAATCGGTCATAGGAACAAGAGAAGGCCATTCAGCCCATCGAGCCTGCTCCGCCATTCAATACGATCATGGCTGATTGAACACCTCAATGCCTTTTACCCACTCTATCCCCATAACCCGTTACATTAATGTTAATCAGAAATCTATCAATCTCTATCATAAACATACTTAATGACTGAGCTTCCAAAGCCCTCTGGGGCAGAGAATTCCAAAGATTCACAACCCTCCGACTAAAGAAATTTTTCCTCATCTTAGTCCTAAGCGGCTTCCCCCTTATTTTGAAATCATGTCCCCTGGTTCTAGACAGAGGAAACATCTTACCTGTCTATTCCTTTAAGTATCTTGTAGGTTTCAATAAGATCACCTCTCATTCTTCGAAACTCTAGAGAATACAGGGCCAGTTTCCCCAATCTCTCTTCATAAGACAGTCCCAGCATCCCCGGAACAAGTCTGTTGAACTTTTGTTGCACTCCCTCTATGGCAAGAATATCCTTTCTGAGGTAAGGGGACCAAAACTGCACACAGTATCCCAGTGCGGTCTAACCAAACTTCTATGCAATTGAAGCAAAACTTCACTACTCCTGTACTCAAATCCTCTTGTGATAAAGGCTAACATTCCATTAGCTTCCTAACTGCCTGCTGTACCTGCATGTTAGCTTTCAGTGACTTATGGACAAGGACACCCAGGTCCCTTTGTACATCTACACTTTCTAATCTTTTGCCATTTAGGAAATACTCTGCACATCTGTTCCTTCTACCAAAGTGGTTAACCTCACATTTTTACACATTATATTCCATCTGCCATGTTCTTGCCCACTCACTAAGTCTCTCCAAATCCTCCTGTAGCCACTTTACATCTTCCTCACAACACACATTCCCGCCTAGTTTTGTATCATCTGTGAAATTGGAAATAATACATTTGGTCCCCACATCCAAAACATTGATATATATTGTGGACAGCTGGGGCTCAAGTACTGATCCTTATGGTATCACACTGGTCACAACCTGCCAATGTGAGAATGACCCACTTATTTCTACTCTCTGTTTTCTGCCTGTTAGCCAATCCTTAATCCATGCCAGTATATTGCCTCCTATCCCATGTGCTTTTAGTTTGTTAATTAACCTCCTGTGGGGGATTTTATCAAAAGCCTTCTGAAAATCCAAGTATACTACATCCATTGACTCCCCTTTATCAATTTTGTTAGTAACATCTTCAAAAATCTCCAACAAGTTCATCAAACATGATTTCCCATTCACAAATCCATGCTGACTATGCCCAGTCAAATCATGATTATCCGAGTATCCATTTATCACATCTTTTATAATAGATTCTAGCATTTTCCCACTACTGATGTAAGGCTAACAGGTCTTTAGTCCCTGTATTCTTTCTCCCTCCATTCTTAAATAGTGTGTGATATTTGCTACCTTCCAATCTTCAGGAACCATTCCAGAATCTATAGAATTTTGGAAAATGATCACCAATGCATCCACTATCTCTATAGCAACCTCTTTCAACACTCTGGGATGCAGAACGTCAGGTCCCAGGGACTTATCAACTTTCAGTCCCATTAATTTCTCCAATACAACCTTCTTACTTAAACTAATTTCCTTCAACTCCTCATTTTCCCTAGTCCCTTGGATCTCTAAATCTGGGAGATTTCCTGTAACTTCCTCAATTTGGCAGGAAGAATAAAAAAGAAGCTTATCATCTAAATGGTGAGAGATTGCAGAGCTCAGATTCAGAGGGATCTGGGTGTCATAGTGCATGGTTAGTGCAAGGTTAGTATGCAGGTACAGCAGGTAATTAGGAAAGCTAATAAAATTGTTGTGAGGGGAATTGATTACAGAAGTAGGGAGGTTATGCTTCAATTGTACAGGGCATTGGTGAGACCACATATGGAGTATTGTGTACAGTACTGATTTTTAAAAAGAGATAGGATCTTAACTTCGGAGAGCAGAGAAGGGAGTTCCTATTGCTCTATTGGCAGTTTTCCAGCTTACTCAACACTGTTTGCAGCTTGAATGCTGTGTTAAAGAGATTTCAAAATGGTTATTTCAGTCATATGACCTCTCTCTCCCCATAACAATGTCAGAAGGTGTTTGTTTATCTGATGTCTGAACCAATGGTGCTTTTGTTTCATGGCCGGAGGGTGGGGGGTGGGGGGCTGAGTAGATTCTGTGGTGATTCTGTAATGTCCCAGTCATTAGCCCCTGAATGAATCATTATTCATCTTGATGAGACATATCTTCATATAACCATTGTTCTAGCAGACTTTCTGTCTCCGTTGGAGAGGTAATCTTATAGAAATGTATATGTAAGTCCAGTACATTTTTGTCAATCCATTTGAAGTAATTCTTGACATCCTCAAGTGGGAAATTCTGGAGAATGGCATGTTGTGGCATGTCTGAGTTGTATTCCACATTGGAACTTTCTAGAAACTGGTCACTTGCAATATCAAACATCAGATGACTTGTGGCAACCATCTTTAGCCAGTGTCTTTTCTTGTCTTTAAAAAGTCCTTTTTAAACAGTTCGGGATATGTTTGGTCAACCAATGAATTTACAGATTAATATCAATCAGGCACATCATCCTGACAGCATAATGAACTAGATGGGTTCTTATGACAACCCAGTAGTTTCATGGTCATCATTACTGATTCTAGCTTTTTATTTCAGGTTTATTTAATTAACTCAATTTAATTCCCCTCAGCTGCTGTCATGGGATTTGAACTCAGGTTTCTGGATTATTAATGCAGTAATATAATCATTATGGTATTATACCCTCAATTAGTCTCTAATTGACCTCAGGCAGCCTCTGGTGGTATTTCTATCACTTCTCTGCAGGGACTGGATAAGATTTCTGTTGGGGCCTAGTTATAGGAATAGTCCAGACAGATCAAGATACATGTCAGCTCAAGGCATTTTATAAAAATAAATGGCCAAATCCAACCCATGGAACAGGACTAGAAAAACCTTTTCAAATGACTGAAGAAATTATTTTTTTATAACTCACTTCACTTAAACCTTTTACTCATCAGCAGTTTGTCTCTTGAACTACAACCAAAAGAAATGATTCGTAAAAGAAGACATCATATATCACCAGTATGAAATAAGAGTTAGTAGATTGGCAAGAACTGTAATGAGCCATGAATGAACAGATGCAGCAGACCACAGAAAGAAATGATATAGGATTGGAGGCAGGGAAAACTACTGCTGTTCCTTGTAACATTGTGAGTTAGTTCATGATGTGACGCTTTGTCAAGGCATCCTGGCTACAACATTAAAAGAGAAAAAGGTAGGAGCACACACGGAGCCATGATCATTTAAAAGGTTAAAGGGCACTGCACCAGAATTCATTCATTGATTTGAATAGCAGGCATGATAACCTCATAATTTTCTCATCTGCACAATTGAAAATATCTTTTCAGCTGTCTTTGTTTCCCCTGCGCCTGGCTTCTCCCCACTCTCCCAACCCTTCCCATCTTTATAACCTTCATCAACATTTACTCTGCAATATTGCCTCAACACCCATCTCCTGCTCCCTTGATGTCTTCCCCCAATTCAACTGCTGATCCCGGCTCCCTTGTTGCTGTTAGCACTGATTAGTTTGTCATGACCAAGCATTATTTGGCTCCCTTTGAAATAGATCATCACCACCCTCATTTAAAATGTCCACCCCAAACCCATCCATCCTCTAACACCCCTGGAGTTCCCCCAGGGTCTAACCTTGGCCATCTCCTTGTCTACATGCTGCCTCTTGGCGCTAGCATCAGCAGAAACAGAGACAACTTCCATGCATAACTGATAACACCCAGCCATAGTGTAATTCCTTGCCTTGTTAGCCCTCCCCAAGTGCATTACTTCACACTTTTGTGGGTTGAATTCCATTTGCCACTGCTCTGCCCACCTGACCAGTCCATTGATATCCCATTGCAGCTTACGGCTATCCTCCTCACTATTTACCACCCTATCAATTTTCGTGTAATCCGTGAACTTATTGATCATACCCCCTACATTTATGTCCAAATCATTTATGTACACCACAAACAGCAAGGGCCCCAGTACCAAGCCCTGCGGAACCCCACTGGAAGCAGACTCCCAGTCACAGAAACATCCCTCTACCATTACCCTCTGTTTCCTGTCTCTCAGCCAATTTTGGATCCAATGTGCCACTATGCTTTGGATCCCATGGGCTCTTACTTTCTTGACCAGTCTGCCATGAGGGACTGACAGGAGAGATATTGATGTGTACAATGTTAATGGAAATTATTTTTTAAAATAGAATTCTAGTGGGGGTCTGTGTCTAGGTGTGTATCTGTGTATGTCTTAATTGAATTAAAGCCAGCTAGTCTGGGTGCTTTCATGTATAGTAGTTTTGAGATGTTAATTGGGTGAACAGTAAGGTAAAGTGTTCATTTGCATTTATTGAATAAACCATTCAAGACTGCGGGTAAGAACCTTATCCTTTTCCATAACTATCCTAAATCTAGCTGAGTTATGGTCACTATCTCCAAAATGCTCCCCTACTGATACACCTTCCGCCTACCCCGGCTCATTTCTGAATATGAGGTCCAGAACTGGCCCCTCCCTTGTTGGGCTTTCTACATACTTGCTGAAAAAGTTCTCCTGGAATCAACTTAAGAATTTTGCTCCCTCCCTACCTTGCACACTAAAACTATCCCAGTTAATATTTGGTAGTTAAAATCCTCTACTGTTACTGTCTTATTATTCTGACACTTCTCTGAAATTTGATTATATATTTGATCCTCTATCTCTCCCTGACTGTTTGGGGGCCTATAGTACACACCCAACAGCGTGTTTGCCTCTTTTGTGTTTTTTACTTCTACCCATATGGCCTCATTTGATGATCCTTCCAAGATATCATCCTTCCTCACTGCTATAATTGATTCCTTGGTCAATATTGCAACCCCCCGTCCTCTTCTATCCCTCTCTCTGTCTCATCTGAATACCCTATAACCAGGAATGTTGAGCTGCCAATCCTGCCCTTTTAGCCAAGTCTTGGTCACAGCTATGATATCACACTCCCACGTGCCTATCTGTGCCCTCAGCTCATCTGTCTTATTCCTCAGGCTCCTTGCATTAAAATATATTCTGTTTAGCCTCACTAAACTCACTTCTTTCTTATATAGTCCGTGTTTCCTCTGCCTTCCAGACTCACTTACTAGCATTTTAACTTCTAATTCCATCTCAGCTTCTCTCCCCTTTAAACTACTTTTCAGGATCCCATTCCTCTGCCAATTTAGTTTAAATGCACCCAAACAGCATTAGCAAACCTCCCTGCAAGGATGTTGGTCTCGTTCAGATGTAACCCGTCCAACTTGTATAGGTCCCACCTCCTTCAGGAATGACCCCATTGCCCCAAGAATCTAAAGCCCTCCCTCCGGCACCCTCTCTCCAGTCACACATTCATCTGCTCTATCCTTCTGTTCCTATATTCACTACTGCATGGCAGTAGTAATCCGGAGATTGCTACCTTTGAAGCCCTGCTTTTCAATTTTCTACTTAACTCCCTAAAGTCTGCTTGCAGGACCTCATTTCTCTTTCTTCCTGTGTCATTGGTCCCAACATGGACCATGATCTCTGAATGTTCACCCTCCCCCTGCCCTGCCGCCGTTCCTTGGCATCCTTGACCTTGGCACCCGGGAGGCATCATATATCCTGGAGTCACGTCTATGGCCGCAGAGACGCCTGTCTACTCCCCTCACTAACAAATCCCCTACCACTATTGCTGTTCCACACTCCTCCCTCCTCTCCTGAGCAGCTGGACCATCCACAGTGCCATGGCCTTTGCTCTGGTTGGCCTCCACAGAGGAACCGTCACTCTCACCATTTTCCAAGGCCGAAAAACGGTTTGCGAGCGAGATGCAGTCAGGGGATTCCCTCGCTACCTGCCTGGTCCCCTCCTTCTGTCTGGCAGTCACCCATCCCCTCTCTGCCTGCATTTCCTCAAGCTACGGGGTGACCACGTCCTGAAACGTGCTATCCACAAACCTCTCAGCCTTGTGAATGCACCCAGCTGCCACTCAAGCTCCAAAACCCAGAGCTCGAGTTGCTCCAGTCAGAGGCACCTCCTGCTCACATGGTCATCCAGACCGCCAGGAGCATCTAGGATTTCCCACATAGCGCAGGATGTGCAAATCACAAGACTGAGGTCCCCAGACATAGAGTCATAGAGTTATACAGCACAGAAACAGGCCCTTCCGCTCATTGTGTCCATGCCGGCCATCAAGCACCTATTTACTCTAATCCCATTTTCCAGCACTTTGCCCATAACCCTTTACGCTATGGTGTTTCAAGTGCTCTTCTAAATACTTCTTAAATATTGTGAGGGCTCCTGCCTCTACCATCCCCTCGGGCATGTGTTCCAGATTCCAACCACCCTCTGGGTGAAAAAACTTTCCTCAAATCGCCTCTAAACCTCCTGCTTCTTACCTTAAATCTATGCCCTCTGGTTACTGACACCTCCACTAAGGGGAAAAGTTTATTCCTATTTATCCTATCCATGCCCCTCATAATTTTGTAAATCTCTATCAGGTCCCCCTCAGCCTTCCCTGCTGTAAGGAAAACAACCCCAACCTATCCAGTCTCTCTTCATAGCTGAAACGCACAAGCCCAGGCAGCATCCTGGTGAATCTCCTCCGCACTCTGTCCAGTGCAATCACATCCTTCCTATAGTGTGGCGACCAGAACTGCACACACTACTCCAGCTGTGGTCTAACTAGCGTTTTATACAGCTCCAGCATAACCTTTTTTTCTTATTCATTTTCATTTTATTTCTTTCTTTTCCCACTTATTTTCATTATTATTATTTTTTATTTTACTCATTGTTTTATCCCATCTTTTAGCCTTTTCGATCTTTCTCCCACCCCACCTCCATTAGGGCCATCTGTCACTTTCCAGAGTGCTTACCCTGGTCCTACCATTATCACAATCTGCTCTTCACTCTTAATGTCACCATTAGCACCTCCTTTAGCCAGTACCACAACTATTAACAACCCTTTCACCTTTTGTTTATGACATCTTTCGCAATCTCTCCTTTGCCTCCACCTATCACTGGTCTTCTATCCAGCTCCACCTGTTCTGTCCCCCCTTAAACAGTATATATTTCACCACATTTCTACTCCCCTTAGCTCTGAAGAAGAGTCATACAGACTCGAAACGTTAAGTCTGTCTTTCTCTGCACATATCTTAACTAAATAGAATATGGACCCTTGCTTTTATTTTACCCTTACTCATACCTGAGTATAGACTAGATGCTAGATCCCCTGATGGACTAGATCCTCTAGGTGCTGCTGACTGCCTGTCCCAGGGTCCATCTCTTGCACTCTCCTCTAGGTGCTGCTCACTGCCTGCCCCAGGGTCCTCCTCTCGCACTCTCCCCTAGGTGCTTCTGACTGCCTGTTATGGAGCCAATATTTATCCCCCAATCAGCATCACTAAAAGAGATTATCTGACCAGTATCACATTACTATTTATGGGAGCTT
Source organism: Cetorhinus maximus (assembly GCF_964194155.1). Classification (NCBI taxonomy): domain Eukaryota; kingdom Metazoa; phylum Chordata; class Chondrichthyes; order Lamniformes; family Cetorhinidae; genus Cetorhinus; species Cetorhinus maximus. The sequence goes on along the minus strand of NC_135910.1, from coordinate 19,839,618 downwards.
AAGTGGCTGTTGCGTTTCCTATGTTACAACAGTGACCATACTTCAAAAGTGCTTTGTTTCTTCTTCCTTTTCTTCTCTCCTTCCTTTTCTTCACTCCGAGATTTGTACATATAAATTTATTTACACTGGGAGAGCTTTGGGCAAATGTCCTTTTAGGATCATCAACAATTGACAGTCAGGGTAATTCATATGGGAGCCACTCTATCAATGGTCAAAAGTTGGAGTTCATTTGAGCAAGGCTTCCCTTTTGGAAGCATGATGTTCTGATATGAAATGGTGAACTAAATATTCATGAACCATTGAGCAATTCAGTACTGTAACAGATAGAGTCAAATCCTAATAAATGTGCAACTCCTTCGCCAAATTCAGGTTTCTATAAACTGTAGATTTATGCAACCAATTTGTATGCCTTGCCACATTGTGCATTTAATTATCCAGTCAGAAAATCAATCTAAACGGAATTAGCAGAAAACACAGAAAAATTCACAACTTACCCACTGGTGATTTGTGTTCCAAAATATGTCACTGTCTTCAGATACATTTGGCCCTGTTAGGCATTAAAACTGTTTTATAGTTGGGAACAGTCTTTACTCAGATAAATAGCTTGGGCAGAATTTTCTGTGCTCATCAGCGTCGGGCGTGTTCAGTGGTGTGAGCAATATGGCAAGAAAGCCAAAAATCGGTTTCACGACGTCATGAAACCAGTTTGCGATTGCCCACTCAGCCTGTCGATGGTGGGCCGTGTTTCCCGCCATCGGACATCGAGAACCTCATTGTAATACATCTGCATATCATTATAAGGCCAGCCCACCAGAATCATCTCCTGCTGCTGGATTGTCCACCCAGTCACGCCGACATGTTTCACAACAGTATATATAGGGCGTACACTTGGCGGGCTGCACTTTGAGGGGAACTCGGAGGTGAGTGCACAGTAATGTTGTGCAGTGCCTGCGAGGGTCGGCTGTTGGAAGTCAAGGTCGAGGCGACTTGACAGGAGGGGCAAGGGCTTTTGAGGTGACTTGGGTGGGGGGTGTGGGGGCAAGGGCTGTCCTATGGCTGAGGTACTTTGGGAGACAGGGGAAAGGGCTGCCCTGTGGTTGAGGTGACTTGGGGGAGGCCAAGGGCTGTCCTGTGGTTGAGGCATGTTGGTGGGGTGGGGACAAGGGCTGTTCTGTGGTTGAGGTGCATTTAGGCGGCAGGAGCAAGGGCTACCCCATGGCTGAGGTGACTTGGGTGGAGGCCAAGGGCTGCCCTGCGGTTGAGGCGCATTGGTGGGGGGGGGTGCTATGGCTGCCCTGCAGTTGAAGGCAGCGCACAAGCAAGTGTGGGATGGTGGGGTGGAGAGTGGTGGTGTTGGGGGGGGGGGGGGTTGGGGGGTGGCAGAGGGAAGCGACCACGCATTATAAAGTGACCATTCTTCTGCAGCTGAGACAGTTCAGGCATAGCCACATTGAAATGCTTGGAGTTGGGTTAGCTTCTCTGCTCACTCAAGCAACGCAGAGGCACGAAAGTGCCACTATTATGATACAGCCAATGGTAAAGGCCCAAATCCCAGAAGGAAACTTGAAACAACAATCATAACCCATTTTTGCAATTTGTATGTTTCAAGATGCAGGCTTTGAATTCAGTAGTAATAAGACCATGGAGTCTCAAAAGGATTTTTATAAAGCTAAATTAATCATTTATTAAGACAAGAAAAATTGTAAGCACATACATATGTCCACAAAATTACTAATATAATAACTACAAAAATCCCCTAATTAATCTGACTCTCAGTTACACCCCCATTAAGGCAACAGTAAAACTCATAGATTTAAAAAGACCCCAGGCAAAGCACGTTTGACCTTAGGAATTCAAAATGAGGTTCCTTTCAAGTTGGTTCCTTGTAGACACAGTTAAAGGCATATAGGCTGGTTAGATCTTAAAGGCCTCTGCCTTACACACAAACTCCTTTCTGTTTATACCTAGCTTTTCCTCTGAATGTAAATTTTCCATTGTATCACTAGGCTTTTAATGTTACATCTTCTAACAATAACATCCTTTCATTCCACCAATTTTATTAGTAAGCTGAAAAAAAATAAGCACATTGCTTGGCATCTTCTAGCTAGGTGCAATATTTCACCTGCAGTCTTGAATGGTTTATTCAACAAAAGCAAATGTAACCCCTTGACACCTATGTTTCTAAACTTCTCCATGCTTATCTAAATACCATTTCAAACATACTTCTTTCTATACATCAAAGCTTCTAGACCAGCTGGCTTTAATCCAATTAAGGAACACACACGTAGACACATACACCACTAAACCCTATTTTAAAAAAATAATTTCCAATAACATTATCAACATTAATCTCTTCATGTCAGCCACCAAGTGCTCCAGAGCTTTTCACCCCTTGGGCACAGACTGCAAACTAATAAGCATTTTAGTGGACTGCAGAACAGTTGGACGACTGCGCAAGTTGTACAATCTCCTTGCTAAAGCTGGCCATGGAGCAGTCACGGGTGGAGATGCTCACAGCCCCTTGCAATGTCAGCATCCTGGTTTGAAACAGTCTCCCCCATGGTTCAAGCTAACAGCGCAGCCTTGCAGCGCAGGTTAGGAGAATGCCTGTGCCTGAGTTGAGAGCACAGCATGTAGTCCAATGGGCAAAGCTGCCTCCAATCGGTCGGGTGGAGTGGGGCACAGGCAGTTGGGGCTTCTGGCAAACATGCAGTGCACTAAACTCTGGCCATCCAAGTGGTGGCCAGCACTCCCTGGGATGTGTTAAGGGGCCTTCAAACTTAACCAAGACAAGTTCTTATCACACCCAAGCTAACCCACGTGTCTCCCTCTATCATCCTGGAGGAGTACATCAGGAGCATGGAGCCTGGTGAACTAGCTGTATGCCTCATAGCGTACAGAGAGCAAAGACGACGGAGAAGAGAGCGACTGAGGCTCCTGGCTAGGAGGGAGGTGCAGCACCCTCTGGAAGAAGGGGCGGCTGGGGCTCCCGCACAGGCTGCCGAGGAGCCACAGTGAGCCATTGCTGGTTGGCACCTAGCTAGACCCAGGGTTTATAGAAACTGCCTTTCTTTCCTGCAGATGACCGAACACCAGTGTCGCCGATGACTGTGCATGGCTAGGGAACTGATTGGTCATACCTGCCAGCTACTGCAGGATTTGGCCTCACGGGGACATGGAGGGAATCCACTACCAGTGGCTGTGAAAGTGACCGCAGCGCTCAATTTCTAAGATAGTGGCTCCTTTCAGGGCTCCACAGGTGACCCCTGTGGGATATCACAAGCCTCCGCCCACAAATGCATCCATAAGATGGCAGATGCCATCTTCGTGAGGGCACACAACTCTGTGCATTTTGCTCGGAACCAGGAGAGCCAGGATGCAAGAGAGATTGGATTTGCCCAGATCTTGGGTTTTCCACAGGTGCAGGGTGTGATCGACTGCACTCGCATGGCACTCAGATCTGTCGCAACAAATGGTCAACTATGTCAACCGCAAGGGCTTCCATTCGCTGAATGTGCAGCTGGTGCGTGACCACCACAAACACATCCTGCAGGACGTGTCCATGACTTATACATTCTCAGTCGGTCACAGATCCCTGACATCTTCCAGGGTCCACAAAGACTGCAGGGTTGGCTCCTCGGGGACAAGTGCTACCTGCAGACACCTGTGCGGCAGCCTCAGACTGCAGCAGAACGAAGATATAATGAGGCTGCAACTCGCAACTTGGTGGAGCAAACTATCGGGATGCTGAAAATGAGGCTCCAGTGCCTGGACTGGTCTGGTGGAGCCCTGCAATATAGTCCACAGAGGTTGTCATGCATTGTCATTGCCTGCTGTACCCTTTACAACCTGGTGCTGCAAGAGGGAGAGGAGCTGGAGGAGCTGAAGGTCTCCTCCAATGAGGAGGGCATCGACGATGATGAGGGTGAGGAGGTCCTCGATGACGGTGATGAGGCCCTTGCACTTGCCAGACACGCTCAGGAGGCCATCATATCTGCTAGATTTGTGGAGGATGGTGATGAAATGCAGTGAGGGGACACCATAAAAGCCTCATGTTGCATCTATGAATGCTTGACTCCAACCTGGCTTATGGCAGCGCACATACCGTCTGTTATAGTGTCATGAGATGCTGTGGAGGCCCTAATAGCCGCTCAATTGCAGGAGTATGATGTCGGCACATGCAGTGAGGACACTCCATAGATCTTCACACAGCGTCTGAGAATATCTGACTCCTATCTGGCCGAGGGCAGCTCACTTGCACTCTGATCAGGGTCGTATCATGGCAACGCAGCCATGAAACTTTAAAAGCATCTGATCCTATGTCCGCCTTCAGCACCTGACCCCTTCAGGAGCACAGTGTCACTGGGCACAGATGATGAAGGGATGGGGGCCAGCCCCACCTTACAGGTGCTGAGAGCACATGGAGAGAATAACGGAACTCTGTGACGCCTGCCCACTACATTCTGGCAGCAATGGCAAGCGCCATCAAGGTGTGCAGGCATCAGTAATGTGTCCAGGGAGTGTGAGTCTGGACCATCACTTTGGTCCAAAGGATACACAAAGCACAGGGAAGAGGCCCTGGACTGAGACACCTGCCTTTATCTTGTGCAGAGAGGTTTCACATCTGAGTAACTCGAACACTACTCATCAGAACAAGGAGCCATAGGCAGGGAGACATTGTTGAGACTTTATCTACAGTAGTAAACAGCATACACAAGTGATTCACACCCTTGCACAGGCTGTGTAACTACATCTCCTTAACCTTCCTAACCCTGCCGCTACATCTTGGTGCTCCCAGGACATCTGCAGCGGAGGTGGAGGCAGCCTGCTGACTGCTACGCCCTGTCTGTGATGGTCTTGATGGGTGTCCTCCGGAGGGCTGAGACCTGGAGGGCCCCGGCATGATTTCAGGGTCCTGCTGCGTGGCATTGGCCCCCTTCTTGACCTGTGGAGCTGGAGCTGCTGGGATCACAGGAAGAGGGGATTTAGATGGCCGGACACACCTGCATCTGCTGATCCTCCGCCCAATGGGTGTCCAAGGCTCATGGCTGACTGCTTGAGGAGAAGGGGATGCTGGAGTGAGATCGAGCTGCCCCACTCCCCTCTCACGTACACACTGCTGGAGGCTAACTATGGCGTCAGCGAGTTAGTTGAGCCTGAGCAGCAGTGCAGGAGCGACGTCCTAGACGAAGGTCTCCATGGCAGCTGCCATCCTACCAGTGTTGACCTCAGTGCGTTGCAATGCCGGTGCTATCACCTCAGCCTGAAGGTAGACGGGACTCCTGCACCATGCCTTGCAATCTGAGGAGTGCAGCAGACACCCCTTTCTAATGTTCTCGAGCTTCCCTTTGCAGCCGCAGAAACCGTGTCATGACCGAGTCCAGAGGCTCATCATCTGACTCGGACTCAGCAGGTTTCTGGCCTCCAGCAGTTCTGTGAATGCCGGCAATCTGGGAAGTCCCTACCACCGCCTGCAAGTGATCAGAAAGTGTGCTGTGCTCACCAGATTGTGATCCGAAGGCTACTCTAAAGCTAGGTCCCACTGAGGTCTGTGTCTCTGCACTGGTGGAGGGTGTGGGTGGGCGCTGTGAAGGGACTTAAGGGAGGGTGCCTTCAAATTCCTCGTCAGAGGTTTCTTCGGGGCTTGATTGGAGGCCCTGGGTCTTGGACCCTTTTGGCCTTTTCCCAGATGTGCCTGCGAAAGCAAGGAGAGATAATTAATGCATGGCAGTGGCCTGTGAAACAGGACACGTCGCTCACAGTATGGTTGTCTGATGGATGTTGCACTGCTGGATTCTCACTTGGTAGAGCACCGCCGACCTCACCATGAGCACAGGAGTGGTCCAGATCCTCGCCGGCCAGCTGGGTGGCTGTTTTCAAAGTCCGTGTGGATCTTGATCTCAGGCATTCCTCCTCCAGTCTGCGACCTCTCCCTTCTGTTGTGTGCCAGCTTGTCCTGCATGAATAGAGATGGAGAAAGTGTAAACAGGATGCCTGCCAGGCCAGATGATAATTATGCCTGGCCTGTGTGGGTGGTGAGTGGTCCCATGGACGGAATGAGGACAATGACGGTGAGTGTGAGGGAGTAAATGGTGATATCCCTTGAACTGGCAGTGAGTGAGAGCCCTGTGGATGTGTGATGGGTTTGTGAGTGTGTGAGGTGAGAGTGATGAGAGGAGTGAATTACCCTGGTGGAACGGAGGAGATCATTCATCCTCTTGTGGCACTGCGTGGCTGTCCTCTTTTGCAGGGCATTGGCACTGACCACCGCTGCCAAGCCAGATTGGTGACGTTGCTGCCCATCCTGCGGCGAAAGCGGTGGTAGAGGACATCTTGGTGGGCATCCACTGCAGCCAAAAGGCACTTGAGGGACGCATCATTTAACCTGGGGGCTGCAGTCTTTTTGTCTTTTGGGGCCATGTCTTCCATGCAGCAGTCTTGGGCTGGAATCACTGAGAGGTGTGCGCACGGCAGCACTTTAAATATAACGCCCAGCATGATGAAGCAGCCAGGTAATGGTGTGGCAGGCGAATGAGAGCCCGTCTGCCATCAAAACGGCGTGTTTCCTGGGAAAGCATATCTAATGCGGCAGGTTTAGGACAATACGGCGTGAGGAACCGCCATTGCGGCCGGCGGGTAAAATGTTGCTTTTCCCGCCCATTACCACATTTACCCCAAATCTGGGACGATTCCACCCCTTGTGTTTTCAGGACAGGTTTTATGCCAATTTTTACTCTAAGGTTGGGAATGGGAGTGAATGGGAATAATTTGATCCATTGGCATTTTATGCAATGGGAGTGAATGGGAAGGGGTTTGATCCATTGGGATTCTGTTCAATAGGAATGAATGGGAATGATTTGATCCATTAGGATTCTGCACAATAGGAGTGAATGGGAAGGGGAATGGTCCATTGGGAATCTGTACAAATTCTTTTCCAAGGTGTTTCTTGACTGAACAGGCATTTGTTAGAAATGATACCATTTTAATTAGTTCCATGATATCCTTCTTTCCTTTTTGCTTTTAGTGTCTAAATATGGTAAGACTGGCTGGTTCCTGCTAATATGGCACCTCTTAAGGTTTCTCTTAGGCAGCTACCCTTATAATGCAAGGGCAGTAGAATATCAACTTATCTATTGATATGTTTAGCTCTTTCTAGCATCTGGAAACATTAAAATTCAACGATTAAACATTGGTTGAATTTATGATAAAGGCAAAATACTGCGGATGCTGGAAATCTGAAACGTACGGACTTGAAAGGTTAACTCTGTCTTTCTCTCCACAGATGCTGACTCAGACCTGCTGAGTTTTTCCAGCATTTTTTTTTTATTGTGGTTGAATTTAATGGGCTGAATTTTCCCCCCATCGGAGGCGGGGGGGGGTTTGTGCGGGGGCTGGGGGGGGTGAGGGCGCAAACCTGATCGGCCTCCCCGATTGAGGACGCACCGCCATTATACACAGACCGGTTAAGGCCCACCCAGTATGACACTCGCCTGGAAGCGCTGAGCACTCCCTGTGCAGGCAGGGGGGTGGAATCCCTGAGTGGTTCCCTGCGAGCAGAGATCTTCCTGAGGCACAGAGGTGCCTCAGGGAGATTGGTTTGACATGTGTAAATTTAAATAAAGGGAAATAAAAACTTTTAAAACATGTCCCCTCATTTGACACTGTCACATGAGCTGGGACATGTGAAAGAATTATTTTTAAAATTTTTATTGACTTTTAAAACTTCATGAAACCTCATCCCGCCCGTGGATGAGGTTTCATGAAAAATGTGAAGGCCGCCTGGGCTCTTCTCCTGCCCCCCCGCCAACCTTAAGGTTGGACGGGCAGCTCAGCTAATTGAATTAATTATTATTTAAATGGCTGTAATAGGCCTTTGACAGTTCGGTGGGTATGCAGCCGATTCGGCTGCTCGCCTGCCAAACTGAAAATCTGAATGACGCGTGGTGATGTCGGGACACCCATCCAACGTTATCGCGTCATTTTACGCGTCGGCGAGTGGACCCCACCCCCGCACGCCGACCGGAGAATTCTGCCCTATGAGTCGTTTGTGCTCTTCACCATAGTAAGATTAACCCTTTTAGGTTTCCAGAATACATGTGGTGTGCCCTAGAACTGATTTTCCTGCAGACGTCTATAGGCTGCTGATCGTTCAGACAACTGACGATATGAAAGAATATGGGGAAGGTCAAGAAATCAATATTTAAAAGGGAGAATGGCTATGGTCAACAAAATAACATAATGAACTTTATCGCCTAAATATGTTGTAATGTTGAGGTTCCTACAGTGCCTTCAATGAATTAACTGCCAGCTGTTCCCCAAATAATTTACACTCAGGAGTTCATACCAAGAAATATTGAAGCCAGGTATCAGCTTTGGTCTGTTGAATCATCAGTGCTAGATGTAACGGAATCACCAACTTTGGCCAAGTCAGTCATAAGTTGCCAGATGTGAGGAAATTGACAGTTTCAGTCAGTGTATTCTGTGCATGTGCCAAAGTTGCCAAATGAAGGAAGGATACACAAGCTGCATGTTACCAGGTGTGAGTGAATTGTCAGTTTTGATCCGGTAAAGTGCACCACAGCAGATGTGAGTGAATTGTCAGCGTACTGCTCAAGTGGAGAAAGAGATTGGATCTTGCGCTATGCTGCAGCACTTGTTCATCTAACCCTACAAGATTCAGTAATAAAACAATGCAGGCAATAAATATAAACAGTCACTGTTCATTCATAGTTTGACATTCGATGTGTTTATTAAGAAACTGGACTCATGCCCATATAGATCCAAGCCTACATGCCCTGGTATCCACCTTGCAGCTCAGAGTGCTATTCAAAACTCTAATTAGGAGCAAATTGTTTTTTGAAAAATGTGATTTTTTTTAACTACTAATTATACCTACAATTAGTAGGTCACACAATGCTAAACTCATAGTCTAAAAAGTTCCCTGTTACATCACACTGCTTTGATCAAGGAATCCTAGATGGTGATGGAATAGGTTACCATCAGTATTATTTAAAAAAAAACATATTTCAAAAATACACTGCCCTCAAAATATTTTGATCTTGGATGTGAAGTTAGGAGAGATTCATCCAACTTCAGGGATTTCCATCTTAAAATATAAGTCAGAAAATAAAAGTCCCCTGCCTTGTCTCCCTTGACTCAGTATTCCCCCTGTCTGGTGTGTCCTCCTCCCTCAGTGTGCTCCCCCCCTCAGTGCCCCCGTCCCTCTGTGTGCTCCCCTCCCTCATTGTCCCCTTGCCTCAGCGTGCACCCACCCACCGTCTCCCTTCCCCTTCCACACCTTGCCTCATTCCCCTTTCCATTGTGATCAACGTCCAGTTGATGGCCAATCAGCAACAACCCATTTTGTGCTCCTGTTGATATGAAATATCAGCACCATCACCCCACCCCCTCCCCACGCTGTGTCAAATCACATGTTCTACCTAGATATAACTGATCAAACAAAATCCAGTGATTGGTCACTGAAATAAAGGTTTTCTGTATCCTGTAAAATATCTTTGGCAGGTGGAAGAGCAGAATAGAACAAATCTATCAGAAATGTAATAATGACACGCTGGTAATAGTGTCTGCAAGATAGAATTTTGCAATTTAAGTATAAATTTATAGGATATGTTTGCAGTAGAGCAGGATATATGAGTTGGTTCCGTATGGATTGACTCTGAGAGACAACGTGCTAGCAAACAAGCTCAGCTTTCAGAAGCAATGAACTGCTCCAGTCATGTCACTGGGATGAATGCTTCCCCCTTCAATTAAAGTCAGACTGAAATGATAATGTGAACTGCAGTCTGTAAAACGATGCAAGATTTACTGGAGCCACCTCAATGGAAACAGGCCAAATGATCCACAGAATCCACAATGGCTACAGAATGCAATCCACAAGTTTAATGAACACCCCAAGGCTACAGAAGAGCAGCTACCATCCACAAGACCGATATTAGCTCTGGGATGGACAGAACCTACAAAACAACAGGACTTACAAAACAAAGTCTGATAAGATGCTCAAGAAAAGAGCCGGCAGAATAGATAGACTTTACAAGATTAATTAGCCTCATAGAGCAGACAGAATTCAGAGCACGTATAAACTGGACAGAAAAGATTCTCAAAATTCAGCACCATACAGGAGACAAGGACCAAGAGTCAATACAGGACCTGACTGGCTTACAGGCGACTAAACACAAATGAATTGTTTCCCTTCTCTCAATGTGTAGTGTGCCACGAAACACTGTTATCCTATTAACAACTGCTCTTATTCCTGAGATGGAGAAATCAATGGATTATCACAGCAAATGACCCTTAAAGAGATTCAATCATCTTCAGCTTATACTCAAACTATATCCACATTTCAGATCACTCAAGAATTGGCTTGCATTTTCTTCAGTCAGAAAGCAGCCTAATTACATTTCCACTGTCAATTGTAAAAGACAAACTCAAATTGAAGCTGCATTAGAAATACATTCAGCCATAACAATACATTTTCACCACTGCTGACCCTTATTGCAAAGTGCACATTATGGCCCCAACAGATTAGCAGCAGGCAGTTCTGGACACTTTGAGCAATAATTTCTGATTCTACCTGACAGCCCAAACCAATAACAAAATATTGGATTTGTTTGCAAAGAGCTGATTGCGTATAAAATACTAATTCTTGATCCAGGGAGCACACTGACTTGAGAAATATGACTTGGTGTCATATTTTTCCCTAATTCTATTCCATATATTTAATTCTCTTCTGCAGTGCAGTGACAATTCTGACTTAACAATGTCTTCTGCAGCCTGAAATTGAGAGCGTTACTTTGTTTAATGGCTCTCTCTGTGGGACAAGTGCTTTCTACACTTGATACTTCCGCTAACATTCTGGATCCTACCAAGCTGATTTGTGTTCAGATGTAGCCACCAGTTGAGTTGCTGGTTTCGTATTGCTCATAGCCTTCTCTGGCCTTTTCCTGATCCCAACTGAAACTCAACCAGCAGAGACTCTTGTTGGAGGCAAATAAATACATCTTACAATGTTGTTACACCCAGTGTGGGGAGCCTGAGTTTGGTAGAGGAAGAGTAAAACACCTCTTACAAGCCCACAAAACACGCTCAACTGCAACTTCAGACAGGAGAGGGATCGAGGGAAAATGGAAATTAATTTGCAGCCATATTGCACCTTTTATTCAGTTTGGATCATTTCCAGCACTAATGTTCCTTTAATCGGAATGGTGTGTGTTCAATCCTCAGTGCAGAAGTTGTAACGTTATTTAGGCTGCCATCTCAGTGCAGTACAACGGAGCCCAGATGTCACCTTTCAGATCAGTTGTTGAATCTGCCGATTGAGGTTCATCTTAAAGATCTCATGCTAGCATTTGAAAAAGAGTTGTGAGTTCTCCCAGTGTCCTAGTCACCACTCTTCCTTTAACCAGCATTGAAACCAGCCTTACTCAATATTCATCTTCAGGTTCCGAAGAAAAGTCATATTGGACTAGAAACGTTAACTCTGTTTCTCTCTCCACAGATGCTGCCAGTTTTTCCAGTGCTTTGTGTTTTTATTTCAGGTTTTCCAGCATCCACAATTTTTGGTTTCACTTTACACATTGATCTCATTTGTTTGTTTGTGCAGAGCTGGTAGTTTGATGTCACAATGACCAATGTGCATTGTAGGGTTGGACTGTTTTTGTGTTAATCACAATGTAGGATCAGAGTTCTGTTCTTGTGACACTACAAGGACAGAGTGATGGTGTCTGATTTACTGACATAATAACTGACTGCACTTCAAAGCAATGAATTTTATGTGAATGCATCTCAGTGTGTCCTGAGAGATGTGATAAGGAGCTATATAAATGTAAATTCTTTCTAATCTCCTCTTGGTGGTGTTGGCTGTAGGAAGAACATTGGTTAGGACACAAGGGAAGCTTGTTGCTTTTTAAAATGCCAATCCAGTTGAATTGCTGGAATATGAACAGGCATAGTACCTGATCTGAAGATACCATTGAAAAAAACAAAGGACTTGCATTTATATAGTGCCTTTCAAGACCACAGGACATCCCAAAGCACTTTAAAGCCAGTGAAGTACTTCTAAAGTGTAGTCACTGTTGTAATGTAGAAAACACAGCAGCTAATTTGTTTACAGCAAGCTCCCACAAATAGCAATGTGCTAATGACCATATCATGTCTTTAATTGAGAAATAAACATTGGCCAGGACACCAGGGAGAACTCTCCTGCTTTTTTTTAAAAATAGCATCATGGGATATTTTGCATCCACTTGAGAGGACAGACAGGGCTTCATTTTGACATTGCATTTAAAAGACAGCACCTCTGACAATGCAGCACTCCCTCAGTGCTGCACTGGAATGTCAGCCTTGAGGGTCAGCAGTCCAGACTGGAGTGTGACCTCAATAGAGTGCTGGGAGTTTGGTGCGTTGAGGGAATCTTAAATCTCTTTCTAAATATCTAATATTCTTTGCATTTAACATTTAACTGCAAGTACTGTTTAAATTCTAAATCTCATCCAGGGGCCCAAGCATGGAGATAATCATGAGGGATTTTAATCTACATTTAGACTGGAAAAATCAGATGGGCAAAGGTACCGTAGATGAGGATTTCATAGAATGTTTTCGGGATAGTTTCCTAGAACGGCACGTTCTGGAGCCAGCAAGAGAGCAGGCTATACTAGATCTGGTATTGTGCAATGAGATAGGATTAATTGATAACCTCATAGTGAAGGCATACCTAAAGCAGGGGTCATAATAAAATTAAATTTTACTTTTAGTTTGAGGGTGGGAAGACTGGGTCCCAGACTAGTATTTTAAACTTAATTAAGGGCATTTATGAGGGCATGATAGCAGAGCTAGCTAAAGTGAACTGGCAAATGAGCTGAAGAGATAGGTCAATAGAGATTTAGTGGCAGACGTTTAAAGGGATATTTCAGAATACACAGAATAGATACATTCCAATGGGAAAGAAAAATTCCAAGGGGAGGACATACCATCCATGGTTAATTTAAAAAATTAAAGACAGCATCAAACTTAAAGAAAAAGCATATAATTATGCAAAGACGGGTGGCAGGTCAGAAGATTGGACAGAATATAAAGAATAGCAAAGAATGACAAAAATATTAATGAGGGAAAAATTAGAGTACGAAAGAAAGCTACCTAGAAATATAAAGACAAATAGCAAGAGTAGATACTTCAATACTTAAATAATAATAGATACTTAAATTAGAAAAAAGTTAAACAAGTGAGTGTTGGTCCTATAGAAAGTGAGTCTGGGGAATTAATAATGAAAAATAAGGAGATGGCAGATGAATTGAACATTTAATTTGCACTAGCCTTCACTATAGAGCTTACAAGTTACACCCCAGACCCCATATCTAAATTAGGAAATGGAAGGGAGGGAGGAACTCAGGAAAATTACAATTACCAGGGAACTGGTACTGAGCAAATTGTTGGAGCTGTGGGCTGACAAATGCCTGGGTCCTGATGGATGCCACTCTAGGATCTTAAAATAAGTGGCTAATGAGATAGTTGGTTTTGATTTTTCAAAATTCCACAGATTCAGGAAAGGTTCAATTAGATTGGAAAATAGCAAATGTAACTCCTTTATTTAAAAAAGGAAGGGAGACAAAAAGCAGAAAACTACAGGCCAATTCGCTTAACATCTGACATAGGGAAAATATTAGATGCTGTTATTAAAGATGTTGTGACAGGGCAGTTAGAATAATTCAAGGTAATCAGGCAGAGTCAACTTGGTTTTGTGAAAGGGAAATCCTGTTCAACCAATTTATTGGAATCCTTTGAAGGAGTCACATGGTGCTGTGGATAAAGGGGAAGCAGTGGGTGTACAGTAGTTAAATTTCCAGAAGGCATTTGATGAAGTGCCACATCAAAGGTTATTGTGGAAAATAAAAGCTCATGGTGTAGCGGGTAACATACTGGCATGGAGAGAAGATTGGCTAGCTAACAGGAAACTGAGAGCAGGTTTAAATGGGTCTTTTTCTGGTTAGCAGGATGTAATGAGTGGTGTGCCACAAGGATCAGCGCTGGGACCTCAACTTTTTACAATTTACATAATTGACTCGGATGAAGGGACCAAAGGTATGGTTGCTACATTTGCTGATGACACCAAGAAAGGGAGGAAAGTAAATTGTGAAGAGGACATAAGGAGGCTGCAAAGGGAGATAGATAGGTTAAATGAATGGGCAAAGATTTGGAAAATGGAGTATTATGTGGGCAAATGAGATTGCAGAACTCTGAGATTCAGAGGGATCTGGGTGTCCTAGTGCATGTTATCATATATTGCAAGTGGAATTGAATACAAAAGTAGGGAGGTTATGCTTCAGTTGTACAGGGCACTGGTGAGACCACATCTGGAATACTGTGTATAGTATTGGTCTCCTTATTTAAGGAAAGATGTAAATGCATCAGACGCAGTTCAGAGAAGGTTTACTAGACTAATACCAGGAATGGGAAGGTTGTCTTATGAGGAAAGGTTGGACAAGCTAGGCTTGTATGCGATGGAGTTTAGAAGAGTAAGAGGCAACTTGATTGAAACATATAAGATCCAGAGGGGTCTTGACAGGTGGATGTGGAGAGGATGTTTCCTATTGTGAGAGGATCTCGAACTCGGAGAGGGGCTGCGGGGGGTGGGGGGGTGGGTGTGGGGTGGAGGGTGGTCACTGTTTAAAAATAAGGGGTTGCTCAATTAAAACAGAGATGAGGAGAATTTTTTTTTCTCTCAGAGGGTCCTGAACCTTTGGAACTCTCTCCCTCAAAAAACAGGGGAAACAGAATCTTTGAATATTTTTAAGGCAGAGGTAGACAAATTCTTGATAAACAAGAGTGTGAAAGGTTATCTGGGGTAGGCAGGTGGTTACAATCGGATCAGCCATCACCTCATTGAATGGCAGAACAGGCTTGAGGGTCCGAATAGCCCACATCTGCTCCTAATTCATTTGTTCGTATGTTTATGCTGGAGGTAAACCTGAATCCTCAACTTATTGACACCGAGGTGTGAGTGCTAGCCACGGCTGACACTGAGAGGCTGGTATTTCTCATCACAGTTAGTACTGTTACCTTTCTAAATGAAACTATAGACAATCTCAGCCAGTGATCTATGAGAAACTGGAAAAAGCGAGTTTCTCTGGAACTCAGAGCTGGCAATGTGACAAAACTTTTATCGTCTTGTCCTTGGGCTAGATACGAAACTCAGGAGTAATTTTAAACTAATCCACCAAATAGAAAACAGACAGGATCGGACCATTTTTGCATCTTATTGACTCGAAGAGAATGTAAATTTTGGGTGGAATGCAAAGCAGGCTTCTGATCTAATCCAATCCAATCCAGATAAAATTACCTCTTCAATTCCAATGTTAATTCCCTGTGCCCTCTCAGTCCCCTCGAGGCTTTAGAATGTTTCTGTTCAGCAGCCAAAAATAAAAGTGTATCGTGATCTGTTATTTTGGATTCCTGGCTGAAAAAGGAGCATGTAAATAATACGCTTACAAGTTTCCATGATCTGATTCATTGTAGTTGTCATGTAATCTCAGTACCAGTCTAAGCTAGAATGGCACAGCCATGAGTTCCAGTGGTGAAGAATGGAGGAAGGTGATGGACACTATCACAAACAGATTTTGTCATTGATGCTATATCTTTCATTACCACAGCTGGTTTTTGGTGTTTCTATTGTTGTTGCATAGTCAGGAGGAGACAGTGACAACAAACTAGCAAGCATCCATCTTGCATGCATTATACTATACAGTAACATGCCTGTGGCACTGACCTCGATGAATTTACTTTTGGAAACACACACATAATGGCAATAGAGTTTGAAGGGAGACTTCAGAAAATTCATGCAGAGCCACTTCGTGTCCAGAGCCTGCAACTGCATTGTGACTGTTGACATACTAAAATTATGCAGGACATGTCAACATAGCCATTTAGAATGGGAAATGTGGGCAGAAGATGTGACCAGAAATTATGACAACAATGTTGTGCATATACTAGCAATCATTTGTACCAATATAGTGATTATCTAAGGTCTGCCCATTCCTTACCTAAAGTTTAATCAATCTCCACAATAATTCATTTGTTAAGCGATGTAAAGTTCAGAGATTTTATCTCTTTGACTAGAAGGGATTTTGGCTTAAGGGATATTGATTGATATAAGACCTGGTTCAACTTAACAAAATGTTAACACCCAGAGATATACAACTACTTAAATGTTGATTAGGACAATTAGTTTGAGTACTGGCCAGAAGAGTCATCAATTTGTGTAATTTCTTATGTTCACTAATGCGTCAGACAATGGGAAGCCATTGAGCACATCCTAGAGCAAGTGGTGCCCTGAAGTTTGAATGGATCTTCATTTAATAAACTTTATGGATCACTGATCCGGAGAGGGCCACAGACCCCACACCAAATAATTGTAGGAGTTTATTTGAAGTAATAGCTTTAATTAGAAACATAGAAAGATGTATGGCTCAAAACAAGGCCATTCAGCCCATTGTGTCTGTGCCAGACTAATTGTCAACTCAGTACTAAAGGAGAAGTCTGAGTTCAATTAGTGATTTCTCTCTTTAAATAGTCGTTTGGTAGTATAGAACTTGAGTATTGCTGAAAAAAGAGACATGTCTAAGCTTTTCACCTACCACTCATCAGGACATTCGCAAGAATACCAATATAAGGGGAAAACAACAATTTATACCGAATGTGAAGAGAGTGCTGATTGGTTGGCAAGTGGCGTTGCCATGGAAAATGCACAAATGGTGGTGACAGACAGTTAACTGCCAAGCATTGTTTGAAATTTAAACCAGGCAGCTTGACCCCGAATGATCAAGGTATTGCCCTGATGAATGAGTCAGCGAGTAGCCGTCACTTATTTTGTTTAGCCAAAACAGGTTCTGTTGAAGGGTCATGAGGACTCGAAAGGTCAACTGTGCTCTCCTCCACCAATGCTGTTAGACCTGCTGAGTTTTTCCGGATATTTCTGTTTCTGTTTTTGCAATGTATGTACATGTTCTTTCTGTCTGCAAAGAACAGGGCCCGGTGTATTAATATACGTAGCTTCCAGTACACACAAATGCACCACACTGTGAGCCCGACTGAATCTTAAATTAGTTATCAGCATAATTCTGAGCACACTGAGGAATATTTAGCAAATGTTGTCCAATTGTGGAATCACATCTAATGTTGGAGACTGTGTTTTGAGTTTCACAAGCACGGGCTGGTTGGGTATGGTCTGTACCCTGCCCATTGCGAACAGCGGCTGGGACATGCTGTTTGATATGATTTGCCAGTCTTTGGGACATATGGCCTACATACCTAACATCACACTGGCACTGAAATTCATTTACCACGTTACTTATTTGTGTGCTAGGCAAAACATCTTTTCGGCTTGACAGCAGCATCCTGTTAGTGGCAAATACCACTCGTGTTGCTACTGCATAGTAACAGCGTGTAACAGCTAGCTTCACCTGTTGCTCAAATATTTTAGATACCTTGCCCTTCCAGAGTAACCTGAGGTAGACTGGGCACTTTTTAGTGCCGAAATTAACGGCCTTAGGCCTATTCATGAATTTGCGCGATATACAGTGTGAAATGATCTGATCAGAATAGCCATTATCCCGCAGGATGCCTTTGATGTGCCCTATTTCAGCATCAAGCTTGCATGGTGAGCAAATAGCCTCGGGCCCTATTTACTAGGTTGCTAAGAGAACCAGTCTTATAGCGTGTGGAACTGTAATAATCCCAAAGTGTATATTGACCAGTGAAGGTCAGCTTGCGGTAAACCATGGTAGAGAACTCCCTGGCAGATTTCTCCACTAATAAGTCAAGAAAGGGGAGTTCATTTGACTGCTCCATTTCAGAGGTGACTCTGAGCGCAGGGTGAAGCCCACTAAGACATGGAAGAAGGTTACTACACGCAGCTGCAGATTTAAATATAGCAAACGTATCATCCACATATTGGAAAATACAAAGGGTAGGAGGTTGGGTGTCATTCCATCAAAGACACGTTTCTCGTGGAACCCAACAAAGATGTTTGTGAGAGCTGGGCCTAGAGGGGATCACATGGCAACACCATCTATTTGGGCATACCTGCTGTCATTAAAACTGAACTCAACTGCGCGAGTTGCCGAGTTCATAAGTTCAATACTGAATCACACAATGGTGGTGGGTCTAGATTGTGATGATATAGTGCTGCAGTGCAAATATCTATGACTTCCTTAAGTGAAGCATTGGTGAATAGGCTAGCAATGTCAAATGAGCACATGGACACTGAATTGCTACCGATATGCAAGTTGTATGGCCGTCCAAATATGAAGGAATCCTTCACCATATACGTGGAAAACTTGGTCAAAACTGGTTGTAATAATTCGTCCAACCACTTGGCCAATTCGTGTTGTGCAGAACTGGTCATAGATAAGATGGGACGTAGAGGGACATCACTTTTCTGTGTCTTGGGCAGCCTATACATTTGCGGGTGTAGTGAACTGAGAGGACAAACACTGTCATATATATCACGTGGCAACTCATTGCTCTTACACAAATCCAGCTAGTGTTTTTTTAGCTTGCTTTCAAGCAAGGCTGTGCAGTCATGTAGAGCAGCAGGTCCAAACTGACGTCCCTAACTTCTGCATGACATATGTTATCTCCTGTTATGATTTGTCCTAAATAGCCAAACTTATCCACTTGTTCCAGTGTGACACCATTGACTTCAATTGCTTTTGTCTTTTTACTGTTCATACTCAATCCATTTTCTAAACTTCTAGAGTTTACTTGATATTTTTTAGGGCCTTTTCTGATTCTGCAAGTCATGTTGTGACGTCACCACAAGCTTGTTATGTTTTTGCCTCCAATTTTTATCCCGTACATTTAATTCTTTGAATATTTGTGCTGTGTATGGATGGAATAATTTTGGTGACAGTACACAGCCGTGTTGCACTCCTCTATTCACTTGCAACATATCTGATTGTCTCTCTTCTAGTCTGATGCTGCTATTTGGTCCCAATATAGACTCTGGATTAATCTCACATCTTTACTGTCAATGTCATATTTCAGCAGAACGTCTATTAGCTTCTGGTGATATCTCATTCTGTATCTCTCTATTTCTCTCTGTTTCACTCTTTTTCTCTCTCTCTTTCACTCTCTCTTATTTATCTGCCTGTCCTTCTCTGTCTTTTTCACTGTCAATCCATAGCATTTTAAGACCGATGGAGGCAGAAGTATTCAGATATTACTCTTTACTAAGCCAGATGGAGACTGAGCTATCAATTTGTTTAGCATCTGGAAGGAATGTTTAAGTGCTTGCTAGTTGGGGATTGTTAACTTGCAGAAATTTAACTAATAACAAAAGAAATGTTGCATTGGCTCCTTACTTATTACAGTCTAAGGACTGATTACAAAAATAGCTGGACCTCACAAAAAAACTTCTGTTCTTTCAGACACTTCACTTAAATAAGCCATTTTAACAGTTGACAATCATGTCTCATTTCCTGTAAGTGCTTTCTGATCAATGGTGGCATAGTAGTAATGTCGCTAGACTAGTAATCCAGAGGCCCAGGCTAATGCTCTGGGACATGGGTTCAAATCCACCATAGCAGTGGGTGGAATTTAAATTCAATTAATAAATCTGGAATTAAAAGTTCGTCTCAGTGAAGGTAACCAACTGCTATTGATTGTCATAAAGACTCATCTGGTTCACTAATGCCCTTTAGGGAAGGAAATCTGCCATCCTTACCTGGTCTGGCCTACATGTGACTCCATATCCTCAGCAATATGGTTGCCTTTTAACTTCCTGCTGAAATGGCCTAGCAACCCACTCTGTTCAAGAGCAATAAATGCTGGCCTGGCCATTGATGCCCACATCCCACGAAAGATTAAATAAATAAATCCACTTTTCAAAAAGTTAAGGGAATACATATAACAGTATGTACAGAGTCCAGTAAACACAGAAAGGGGGCTTTTGTTATAATCCTCAGGGTCACACAAACGGTTATTAAAGATGCTGTCAAGGTTGTAGGGGATAAGAGGTCCGCTTATGGGAATAAAAGGTTATGTCTGGGATAGGCCCATGTAATTTGTAACAACCTTTTCTCACTCTGCACTCTTCCAGTATTTCCAAGACTCTTTCATGACTAAGCTCAGAAATGTTTTTTTTTGTTAAGATGTATGAGGTATACAAAATATTTATCAAGATTAAGAAAATAAATCTGGAACAGTTATAGCTCAACTGTACAGTAGAGTACAATGCCAGAATTGTGAAGGTCAAATTTAAGAAAGACAGCAGGATGTATTTACAATTTTCATGGAGAGGAATCAGCAGCTGAGAGGGTTAATCAGGGTGGATGATTGTGACCAGAACACTGAACACATTTAGAATGCAGTAATGTGAAAATAGCACTGTTTGTGCTTTGGAGAATGAGATTAAAACACTATCTCCATCCACATCTGAATTGTAACCTGGTCATTATTTGCTCAACTGAAATGGGATGTCTATAAATGACAATCTACGGGATGCCAATATTGACTTCCCTTTCTTGATCTGGAATGTGCTCCTCTAACATTATTTACCCACCTACCAGGCTATGTAGAAACTAGGGAAACTCGTGATTGTGTGTGTTCCTTGGGCCGCAGCCTATTGGTTAGAGATCCCCCGGTACTCCACTGTAAAGTCATGTAACTGTTTAAACTGAGAAGGGCTGGTTTAGGTGTTGCTCCAGCATTTCCAAGTTGAATAAACTTGAATTAATCTAATGAAATCACTGAATAGAGTTATAAATAATGGCAGATTTGGATGAGAAGATGATGAATTATAGAGAAATTCTTACAAATATACCACATTTGACTGCAAGCAAAACTCTGCTGATAGCGGTACTTCAGTCGATGGTCATTGAGGTGAGAGGATTGTGAGAATTTCACATTATAGACATGAATTCCTGTCAGGTTTTGATTGATGTTGATGCTGTTGAGTTTCCACCTGACTGCAGTGATTATTCATCAGCCTGGTGGCTTTTCCACAGGTTTCTTACAAGAGAAACTGGGGCTGACATGCCTCAATTTTTGAAAGATGCAAAAAGATTTCCAAAATTAGGAAAACTAGCAAATCACTAATGAAATCCCAGCAACATGCACTCTTTAAACTTGGAATCAATGAGAAGGCAAATCAGGCAGCCAATCATGAGTCTTTACCACTTCATAACTGACATAACTTTCAGAGAATTGGTTAGACCATAAGACTATCAGGACTGTGGGTGTACCCACACCACATGGACTGCAGCAGCTCAAGAAGGCAGCTCACCACCACCTCCTCAAGGGCAACTAAGGATGGGCAATAAATTCTGGCCCAGCCAGCGCAGCCCACATCCCATGAATGAACAGAAAAAATATAGGAGCAGAAGTAGGCCATTCGGCCCATCGAGTCTGCTAGCAGAATATACTTAACGACTCAGCCTCTACAGCCCCTCTGCGATAAAGAATTTCTCAGATTCACTACCCTCTGAGAGTAGAAATTCCTCCTCATCTCTGTTCTGAGTGGGCACCCCCTTACTCTGAGATTATGCCCTCTGGTCCTAGACTCTCCCACAAGGAGAAACAACCTCTCAGCATCTACCCTGTTAAGCCCCCTAAGAATCTTATATGTTTCAATAAGGTGCCTCTCATTCTTCTAAACTCCAATGAGTACAGGCCCAACCTACTCAACCTCTCCTCATTAGAAAATTCCTCCATACCCGGGATCAACCTATTGAACCTTCTCTGGACTGCCTCCAATGCCAGTATATCTTTCCTTAGATAAGGGGACCAAAGTTGTTCACAGTATTCTAGGTGTGGTCTAACTAGTGCCTTGTATAGTTTTAGCAAGACCTCCCTATTTTTCTGACAGCATCATCGTTCTGATGAAGAGTCATACGGACTCGAAACGTTAACTGTGCTCCTCTCCGCAGATGCTGTCAGACCTGCTGAGTTTTTCCAGGTATTGTTGCTTTTGTTTCGGATTTCCAGCATCTGCAGTTTTTTGCTTTTATCTTCCCTATTTTTCTATTCCATTCTCTTTGAAATAAAGGCCAACATTCAATTTTCCTTACCTATTATCTGTTGTATATTAGCTTTTTGGGATTCATGCATGAGGACTCCCAAATCCCTCTGTGTTGCAGCCTTCTGCAATCTTTCTCCATTTAAATAATATTCAGCTCCTCTATTCTTCCTGCCAAAGTGAATAACCTCACATTTTCCCACATTATATTCCATCTGCCAAGCTTTTGCCCACTCACTTAACCTGTATATATCCCTCTGTAGACTCTTTGTGTCATCCTCACCACATGCCTTCACACCTATTTTTTTGTCATCCGCAAACTTGGCGATAGTACAGTCACTTCCCTCATCTAAGTCATTAATATATATTGTAAATAATTGTGGCCCCAGCACTGATCCCTGTGGCACTCCACTAGTTACAGGTTGCCATCCTGAAAATGCCCCCCATATCCCAACTCTCTGCCTTCTATTAGTTAGCCAATCCTCTACCAAGCTAATACACTACCCCCAACACCATGGGCTCTTATCTTATTAAGCAGCCTTATGTGTGGCACCTTATCAAACACCTTTTGGAAATCCAAATATATTACACCTACTGGTTCCCATTTATCTATCCTGCTTGTTACATCCTCAAAGAATTCTAATAAATTTATCAGGCATGATTTCCCCTTCATGAAACCATGCTGACTCTGTTTGATTAGATTATGTATTTCTAAATGCTCTGCTATTACACCCTTTATAATAGACTCTACCATTTTCCCAATGACAGATGTTAAGCTAACTGGCCTATAGTTACCTGTTTTTTGTCTCCCTCCCTTTTTGAATAAGGATGTTACATTGGCCATTCTCCAATCCTCTGGGACTTTTCCAGAATCTAAGGATTCTTGGAAGATTACTACCAGTGGCTCCACTATCTCTGTAGCTACTTCCTTTAATATCCTAGGATCCAACCCATCAGGTCCAGGGGACTTATCAGACTTTAGCCCCATTAGTTTCCCTAGTACTTTTTCTCCAGTGATAGTTATTGTATTTATTTCCTCCCCCTCCTTTTTCCCCTTGATTATTTAGTATTTTTGGAATGCTATTAGTATCTTCTACCATGAAGAGTGAAGCAAAGTATTTATTCAACTCCTCTGCCATTTCCTGGTTCCCCATTATTATTTCCCCAGCCCTCTCATTCGCTAAGGGGCCTATGTTCCCTTTGGCCTCTCTCTTCCTTTTTATGTACTTAAATAAGTTCTTACTGTCAGTTTTTATATTACTTGTTAGTTTACCCTCAAAGTTTATTTTTTCCCTCTTTTTTTTTTTTGGTCATCTTTTGTTGGTTTTTAAAGCTTTCCCAATCCTCTGGCTCACCATTAATCTTTGCCACATTGTATGTTTTTTCTTTCAATTTGATACTGCCCTTAACTTCCTTGGTTCACTATGGTTGGTTTATCCCCTTCCATGAATCCTTCTTCCTCACTGGGATATATCTTTGAGAGTCATGAACTATTTTCTTAAACGTTTGCCATTGTTCATCAACCATCTTTCCCAATCCACTCTAGCCAACTCTGCCCTCATCCCATTGTAATTACCCTTATTTAAGTTCAGCACAGTTGTTTCCAATCCAAGTTTCTCACTCTCAAATTGAATGCTAAATTGTAACATATTATGGTCGCTACTTCCTAGGGGATCCTTTACTCTGAGATCATTTATTAAACCTGCCTCATTACACATTACCAGATCCAAAATAGCCTGATCCCTGATTGGATTCACAATGTATTGTTCCAATAAACTGTCCCGAATACACTCTATAAATTCTTGTTTGTGTCTACCTCTGCCAATTTGATTTTCCCATACACCCATGATTAATGTACTGCCTTTTTTTACATGCCCTCATTATCTCCTGATTTATTCTCTGTCTTACAGCTACTGTCAGGGGGCCTATAGACTAGTCCCACCAGTATCTTCTTCCCCTTGTTATTTCTTACCTCCACCCATATGGATTCTACATCTTCCGATCCAAGATCCTTTCTTGCTACCGTACTTATTCCATGTTGCACTAACAAAGCTACCCCAGCATCCTTTCCTTCCTGCCTGTCCTTTCAAAAAGTCACATATCCCTGAATATTTAGTTCCCAGCTTTGACCTCCTTTTAACCACCTCTCCGTAATGGCTATAAAATCACACCCATTATTCTATTTGTGCCATTAATTCATTTATTTTGTTCCGACTACAATGTGCATTTAAATAAAGGGCCATTAATTTTGCCTTTTTACCATTTTTTCTCCTTTGACCCTATTTGCTGCTTTTTTTAATGTTTGTACACTCTGTCCCTTCCTGTCACACTCTGGGTATCATTACCTAAATAGCTGCCCTGCAAGGCTGCCATGTCCTTTTGCTTTGTAAGCCTACGTATCTTCTTTCCAGAACCCTCCTCCCCTCTATTTAGTTTTGGTTAGCTCACGCAAAACTTGAACCCATGCCCCGTTGTTCTGTTTCTTGGAGGTATCTGAAGGTATTGTTAGGGCTTTACTTTCTCTGTCTTGTTGAGTATTTTGTACATCTCATATGTCTCTCATGTAAACAATTCAATTTCAACACTAAATATGGTTTGCAACATACTCCATTATTGTATTTGACCAAATCCAGCAATACACAATATCTTTGAGCCATGGACATCATGAAATAAACAATATTATCGTCTTTCCCATGGGTAGAGATCTAACCTTGTATATTCTTTTCCAATCCAACTCTCTGCAACTTGTTAAGAAAAGTTTACGATCTTTATGTGCATTCTCTCACAAACACAGTTGTTACTGATTCATTGTGGCGTGACAATTGTTATTGTGTACAAGTTGTCCAAAAACAAAAACAACAGATGCTTATTATTTCGGATGTAACTATTTATTCTGAGCTCCAAAATCGCACTTCCTATCTCCAGACTGCCACTTGGCTATCTCATTTCACAACGTGGCCACAAAAAGAGATCAACAACACCGATCACACATCCTGCAATCTCAGCGGAAGCTAAACAACACAGTCAGCTGATACATTAATCTTAAATTATCCTAGCAATGGACACCTTTTAACCATTTCATTATTTCTAGTTACAGTGCAAATCTACAAGCATTAGACTTTTTTTTTAAAGAACCAAAAACTTTAAATCAGGATGAAATTTGTGTCAACCAGTAGAATGACTGGGACTGAGGTGAGAAGTTACATGATCTAAAGACATGCAACACGGTATAGTGATGGAGGCTATGGATTTGGTCTGAAGTACATGAGCAGTCTGTTCTCTAAAAGGCAAACAAAGTAGTTAGATCCTGAGACATCCCTGGTGAATGATGGAAACAGAACTGTGGCTTTAGAGTTGAATGGATTAATGGCTTTGATTGTCATTGGTAGTACTCGGTAGATTGTTACCAGTTCCTGGAGAATCTAGAGGATGCACCTTCGTCATATCTTCCAGGTAAACCTGGACTTTCTTATGCAGTAATCTACATCTTTCTGATGTAGGTGATTCAGAACACAGATCCACCCCGCCCCACGCTAAGATCGGACCCACTGAGAATCAAGTATCTCCAAAATCCTTTGTATTTTTTGGGTAACCTCTTTTCCTCTCCTTCCTGATGTAATGCAGTATACCAGGTAATGACTGCTACATCAGTGTTGCCTGCCAAACAAAAGCTCCTGTGTATTGTTCAGGTTTTACCACTCTGGTTCCAATTGTATGAACTTACTGGTGTTAATCCTGACCTGGAGCAAAACACTCTTCAGTAAATTACTGTTTTATTTTCTCTTTTTTTACTAAGGCCCATGACTCTGCCTTGGGGCAAAGTAATTCTCAGATCAGTGTGAAAGGATTACACAGGACTTATGGCACAGAAGCAGGCCATTTGGCCCAACCAGTTCATGTTGGTGCTTATGTTCCACTTGTGCCTCCTCCCATCTTTCCTCATCTGAATCTACCACTGTAACCCTCTATTCCCTTCTCCCCCATATGCTTGTCTAGTTTTCTCTTAAATGTATCTACACTATTCACTTCAACCACTCCCTGTGGTAGCGAGTTCCACATTCTCACGACTCTTTGGCTAAAGAAGTTTCTTCTGAATTCCCAATTGGATTTCTTGGTGACTATCTTATATTGATGGCTTCTAGTTATGCTCTTCCTCACTTCCAATCTCTTGCTATCTCCCACTTCCTACACGATTACAATTAAAATTTAAAGTGCCGGTGGTGTACACAGGAGACGTGCAATTTCTGTGGCAGAGGAAGCTTTCCAATGGTGAAACCCACTGTCAGCTGACAATTCTATAGCTCTGGATGGTCTGTAAAAGAGCCAGCTGGACAGACAAGGAGGCTCTGGATCACTGCTGTGACAGTCCTTCCCAACTCCATTGCCATTAACATAAGACTTATTGAGAGCATAAAGGTGGCATGGGTGTTTTTTCAAATTTAAATTTCACTCGTAAATACTTCACATTACATTGGTTACACTTTATTCACATGTGCGAGAGCATTATTTGTTAAGACTAGTTTAGTCAGAGAGCTCAATGTACTGGCACTCCTCATGGCTGGCATGCATTGATGGTTACTGGGCAGCTTGGGACATTTTCTTTATTGTGGAAGAAATGTTGTGTTTTTTGTTCACTCCTCATTGAATGTTCATCTTAGTGTCCAGTGTTGTAATTGCCACTCTGTGGGACGGGGGCTGAACTTGCAGGCTCAGCTGGCCCTCCCTTCTATCCATTGTAAAGGACAATGTATGAGACAATTGAAATGTTGTAGGTGAACTCAAAGCCCTGTAAGGACTCTGCCAGTGATGGACCCATTTTTGAACAGTATTGTCCCCAACCTTTAGATCCCTCATTTTATTACCATTGACTGTCCCCACCAACCCCCACCACACCCAGGATACCAGGCCCGTTCCACGAGACTCTCGTGCTGCTGACTGTATTATGAAGGTAGGACGTAATTTTAAAAAGCTTTAGTGAGTATTCACGGTGGCGCAGTGGTTAGCGCTGCTGCCTCAAATCTCCAGGGACCCAGGTTTGAGTGTGACCTCGGTTGTCTGTCTGTGTGGAGTTTGCACGTTCTCCCTGTGACAGCACCTCTGGGTGCTCTGGTTTCCTCCCACTGTCCAAAGACATGCTGGTTATGTGGATTGGCTACGGTTAAATTACCTCTTAGTGTGTGCCCTGTAATAGACTGACATCCCATCCTAGTGCCCATTGCCTGTCGGGATAGGCTCTGATTTCCCATGACCCTGAATTGGATAAAGCAATTCTGGAAAAGTGAGTGAGTATTCATGGTATGCAAATATATTACAGGTATGAACCTGTCACAGAGTGACATGAGACCTGACATGCTGTAAACACCCCACTGAATTAATCTCTGCATGTCAACCCGCCGTCAGGAAATCAAAATTTCGCGTTCCTCCTAGTTCAGGCAGCCCATATTCCACGTTTCCCGTTCTTGTGGCTCCATAAAATCCACAGACCCTGCCCCCCCAAACTCTCTCTCTATCCACTTTATCAAAACCTTTCATAATTTTAAAAACCTCTATTAGGTCACATGTCAGTGTTTTTTTTCAAGAGTGAAGCACCTCAGGGGAGATGGTGGTGTAGTGGGAATGTTGCAGGACTAGTAGTCCAGATGGCCTGGCTAATGCTCTTGGGACATGGGTTCAAAACCCACCATAGCAATTGGTAGAATTTGAATTTAGTTAATAAATCTGGAATATAAAGCTAGTCTGGTGACCATGAAACTATCTTCAATTGTTGCAAAAGCCCGTCCGGTTCAGTAATGCCCCTTTAAGGAAGGAAATCTGCCGTCCTTACCAGGTCTGGCCTACATGTGACTCCAGGCCCACAGCAATGTGGTTAACATTGCCCTCTGAAATGACATAGCAAATTCAAGGGCAATTAGGGATGGGCAACAAATGTTGGCTTTGCCAGCAATGCCCACATCTCATGAAAGAATATATTTTTAAAAATCCTTTCCTGATATGTAAACCCACGCATTTCTGATATCATCCTTGTCAGTCTTCTCTGCACACTATCCAGTGCCTCCAGACCCTTTTTATAATGTGACGAGCGTGGTCCAACCAAATGTGGTCCAACCAAGGTTCCGTACAGATTTAACATAACTTTTGCACTATTCGATTCCAACCCTCTAGAAATAAAGCCTAGTGATTGTTTTTTTATACCTGGGGCAGGGCTTTTACCTTGTCAGGTGGGCGTGGCAGGTGGGCCTGGGAGCAGCGGTCAAACTGACCCCTGTCCACGATCGGGCCTGGGAGCAGTGGTGAAACTGACCCCTGTCCACGATCGGGCCCCGACCATGATTTCACGCTGGCTGGTCACTTAACGGCCAAGCAGCTGTGAATTACGCACTGAAATGGTCAGTGCTGCCTGGGTTGGAGGGGTGAGGGGAGTGGGGGGGGATTCAGCACACGCGCCGGCTGGGGGGTGGTGCGCTCACTGGAAGCTCCCTGAAGGCACAGAGCTGCCTCAGGGAGCTGAAGATTTTTCACATTAAAAATAAAGACTGGAAAAATAAAGAAAACATGTCCCTGAAGTGACCATCACATGAGCAGGAACTTGTTAAAAATGAGTTTTAAAAGTTTCTATATTTTCTTTTATCAATGGGCGGAAGCTCATCCCGCCCGTGGATGAGGTTTCGCAAAAAATGCAAAGGCCACTTGGCCTTTTCGTCTGCTCGGCAACCATAAGGTTGGACAGGCAATGAAAAATTCAGTTCAATTAATTGATTAGGGGCCTTAATTGGCCTGTTAATTGTTGGAAGGAGACAGCACGCCAGCCGACTGAAATATCATGCGAGTGCACAATGACTTCGGGACGCTCACCCAACATCATCACCCACTATTTTTCTCCTGTTCGGGCCAGGCGTGTGCCCGATGAGGGTAATATTCTGCCACAGCCTTGCTATGACATAACGTTTAGTGATTGAGGTATTTGTACTCCGAGATCCCTTTGTTCCTCTTTCTCACCCAGATTCACACCTTCCAAGTAATAAGTGACCTCCCTATTCTCTCTACCAAAATGTGTTTGACTTCATTGTCAATTATTTACCCATTCTGCATGTTTATTAATGTCTTCCTGTAATTTGTTGCTGTCCTCCTCAGGATTAATTATCCCCCTCCCAATTTGTAAGATGGAAGAGTAGTTTGCGTATTCCATCAATTTATTTTTTGCCACCATTCTCCCACGTTTTATACATGAGGGTTGATGTCAACCTGAAAGATGGAAATTGCTCTGGAAATGGAGAACATCTGGTAAACCCACTCATGAAGACTTTCTGCGGCTGCTATTGCAAAGTGAAATGATTAATGATTGCTTTATGAACTAATTTACAATTCCACTAGAGAGAGTTGAAATCCCCTTTTATTATTTATGCCGCCAACACACACAGTAACCAGACAAAATCATTCCCCTCCCCATGACCAGCATCAAGAAAAGAAACCTTCCTGATGAATAGTGCCTGGTTTTTGTGGTACTGGGTGGCAGTGTTAGGGGTGATAATCCATGGCACTGGATCCAGGCCAAATCTATCTTTATTCCACCCATTACTCGAGTAGGAAATCTAGGCTTCCAGTTTGTAACTTAGGGCAAAATTTGACGGCTCCATCACGGCAGGGGTGGGGGCAGGGCTGTAAAATGCGGCGAGCCATTCAAATGTCCATTGATTTCGGTGGGACCGTAAAATCCCACCGGCTTAAAATTCCGCCCTTAGTTTCTGTAGAGTGTCTGCTTTCCGAATTCTGTTTAACAGATATCATTTACTTTCTGGCAGATAACGTACAGCTTGGAGAAAGTGTGTTGTTTGCTGAGCTGGAGGTGCCACTGAATTATCTTAAAGTTATTCGGAAAACACTAATCTGAGTTTGGATCAATTGTTCATTTTAATTGCAACCTTTTTAGCTTTTGTTGATGTTTGAAGGATATAGTTAAACCATCACCATTCTTTGTGGTACTTTGCAATATTTTGATACGTTCTGCAGCCTACTTCTTAATCCTTCTGAGATAAAATTTCCGCTTGCACTTGGAGTGCTAATTGCAAATGATTTTGGCTCCTCATCACCAATTTAGAAGACAGTGGATTGAGTTCCACTGCAGGACCTGTCTACTATCACAGCTAACATTTTGATGCAGTACTGGAGTCAGCACTGCACTGTTGGTGGTGCTGTCTTTTGTTGAGATGTTAAGCCTGGTCCTCTTTGCCTGTTCAGATGGACATTTAACATTGTAATATTTAAAGACAGGTCAGGGGGTTCTGCCAATGCCATGCTCAACAGTCCACATAAAAGATCAAATCATTACCCATCAAAAGGAGTAACATGCATTGTGGATAAAGGAGAGCCTGTAGGAATACTGTACTTGGATTTCCAGAAAGCATTTAATAAGATGTCATATCAAAGGTTATTGCAGAAAATAAAAGCTCGTGGTGTAGGGGGTAACATATTAGCCTGAATAGAAGATTGGCTGGCTGGCGGAAAATAGAGAGTATGCATAAATGGGTCTTTGTCTGATTGGCAGGATGTGACAAGTGGAGTCCCACAGGGGTCTGTGCTGGGGCCTCAACTTTTTACAATTAACGTCAATGATTTAGATGAGGGGAGTGAAGACATGGTAGCTAAATTTGCAGATAACACAAAGATAGGTCGGAAAGTATGTTGTGAAGAGGACATAAGGAGGCTGCAGATGGATATAGATAGGTTGACTGAGTGGGCAAAGTTCTGGCAAATGGAGTTTAAAGTGGGAAAATGTGAAGTTGTTCACTTTGGTAGGGAGAATAAAAAAGCAGAGTATTACTTAAATGGAGAACAACTGCATAATTCTGAGTTCAGAGGGATCTAGGTGTTCTTGTACATGAGTCACAAAAAGTTAGTCTGCAGATACAGCAAGTAATTAAGAAGGCTAATGGAATGTTATCCTTTATTACGAGAGGGATTGAACATAAAAGTAAGGATGCTATGTTTTAGTTATACAAGGCATTGGTGAGACCGCACCTCGAATACTGTGTGCAGTTTTGGTCTCCTTATTTAAGGAAGGATGTAAATGCATTGGAGGCGGTTCAGAGGAGGTTAACTAGATTGATACCTGGAATGAGCGGATTGTCTTATGAGGAAAGGTTAGTCAGACGGCTGTTTCCACTGGAGTTTAGAAGAGTGAGGGCAGACTTGACTGAAGTATGTAAGATCCTGAACGGCCTTGACAAGGTGGATGCGTAAAGGATGTTTCCTCTTGTGGATGAGTCCAGAACTAGGGGGCACAATTTTAAAATTAGGTGTTGCCCTTTTAGGACAGAGATGAAGAGAATTTTTTTCTCTCAGAGGGTTGTGCGACTTTGGAATTCTCTGCTTCAGAAGGCGATGGAGGTGGGGTCATTGAATATTTTTAAGGCAGAGGTAGATAGATTCTTGTTAGGCAAGGGAATCAAAGGTTATCGGGGTGTTCGTGGAATTCGAAACAAACACATCAGCCGTGGTCTTATTGAATGGCAGAGCAGGCTCGAGAGGCTGAATGGTCTACTCCTGTTCCTATTTCTTATGTTTTTATGTTCTTAAAATAAATGCATTATGTTAAGAGTATTTTAATGTGCAGGGTCAGCAGAAATCCTGGAAAAATTGTGTAAATGGAGTTCGTGCTTTCTCTCTGTGTTTTCCGATCACATAAAGATCAGCAAGCCATCAGGAGAACTCCCACCAAATTCCTCAGCTTATCTCTTATTGAGAGCAGGATAGAAGAAAAATTTAGATGGAAGCAGAAAATGGGGCTATTACACCAAATTATTTAAGTATAGATTTGATTGTAACCCTAAGACGTAGGAGCAAAGTAGGCCATTTGGCTCATCGAGTCTGCTTCGCCATCCAATGAGATCATGGCTGATCTGATAATCCTCAACTCCACTTTCCTGCCTTTTCCCCATAACCGTTGCTTCCCTTATTGATTAAAAACCTGTCTACCTCAGCCTTGCATATACATAACAACCAAGTCTCATCAGCCCTCTGCGGTAAAGAATTCCACAGATTCACTACCCTCTGAGAGCAGAAATTCCTCCTCATCTCTGTCTTAAATGGGTGACCCCTTATTCTGAGATTATGCCCTCTGGTCCTCGACTCTCCCACAAGGGGAAACAACCTCTCAGCATCTACCCTGTCAAGCCCCCTAACTTTTGATTTCAATAATGAATCTTCACAATCAGGCTCTTCGTAAAGTGGGGCAATCATATTGGTATCACTCTAAATATCAAAGCATTTCTAAAGGGCTCAGTAATTTTAACATCCTTTTCTGTCTATTTTACTTTAAATACCAAATGTTGACAATATCATCAGGGCAAATGGCAGAAAAGAATTACTGAGCCCAGCAGTGTAGGAAGTTGAAATAACATCTGTGGAAATGCAGTTATTCACCCAAAACATTGCTACCATTTTTTCACTTCAGCTGCAAACTCATTAATTCAGCTCCTACTCACTGTCAGTTCAGTAACTCCTCCATTAATAGCACCAGCATTCAGTGTTAAAGGAACTGTTTCAGTGTTGATGGCAAGGCTATGTTTTTATAGCTATTTCAGTCACAACTACACCTTAAGATCAGTGGCGTCTTGCGGGATAATCTGTAGTCTCTGAATATATCTGCAGTTTATTATTGAACATTTACCAAAGTTAATTCTTTATCTTGGGCCCCTTTCTTAAAATTTATTCTTAGGATGTGAGCATTGTTGGCAAGTCCAGCATTTATTGACCATCCCTAATGATCGCTTGAGAAGGTGGTGATGAGCTGTCTTCTTGAACTGTTGCAGTCCACATGGTGTACATACACCCACAGCGCTGTTTGGGACTGTGTTCCAGAATTTTGACCCAATGACAGTGAAGGAACGATGATTTAGTTCCAAATCAGGATGGTGTGAGTCTTGGAGGGGATCTTGCAGGTGGAGGTGTTCCCATGCATCTGCTGCCCTTGTCCTTCTAGGTGGTAGAGGTTGCAGGTTTGGAAGGTGCTGTCAAAGGAACCTTGATGAGTTGCTGCAGTGCATCTTGGATCCTCTGGAGCATCCCCGATTTTAATTGTTCCAACTGTGCCTTCAGCTACTTGGGCCCTTTGTTCTGAAATTCTTTCCCTAAATTTCTTGAGTCTCCATCTCTCTCCTACTTTAAGATGCTCCTTAAAACTGACCTCTCTTGTCAAGCTTCATACCCATAATCCCCTTATGTGGTTCAGTGTCAAATTTTGTTCCCTAAAAAAAACACTCCTGTAATGCATCTTGGGGCGTTTCATTATGTTAAAGGTGCTATACAAATGCAAGTTGCTGTTGGGGTAAAGGACTTGAATTCTGGATTGATGTAAATGTTCCACTTTGCATTCAAGAATGGCTCGGCTGAATATTGCTGGAGTCGAATGCAAAGAAAAGCTTTCACTCTGGTGACAGCTGAAACCAATCCTCAGAAGAGTTTCCTTACTACACCAACATGGCTTTGCTTATCCCACACCATCTGTTCTATTTACTTTCCGAAATGCAAAACCACAATGCATTGTGCCAAATGTTGGTCTGATTGTTTCAATTTGGGCTCTCATCCATTGATAATTAAAGTACTTCACAAATATGCTGCAGAATGTTGCACTTCTTACTCCCAGAACTTCTCAGTTCTTTTTTTGTTTCCTCTTCCAATTTATAGATCTTGCTTAATCTAGCCATTATGTCCTGATTCAACCCATCTTTGTCTTAGTTCTTCTCAAACTTGGATCTTGGCCTTACTCTTCAGTTCCTCAGTTCAATGAAATGCAAGTCACTAGGAAGGTACTGCAGCATTTGCCACAAAGTTCAGCTAAGAACAAACTAGAGAAGATCTCAGAGCTTCACAAGATGTTGTCTGTATTGATAAACTATTCTTTGTACAATCTGTCAATTATACAAACAGTACTGGACTGGAGGAAACCATCAGGAAACCTCCTGTGGACGTATATATATATAAATATTGGTACAGCACAGATATTAAAATCTAAACTTCACACAAGGTATCAATCCTAGATTTGGTGCTTTAATGGTCCCTAATCCAGGTCTCAATGCTGCTCTTGGAATAACCATGCTTAGGTTTCATGTGCCTCTGTGTTGCTAGACAGACTGTGCACTTGCTTTCTTTTCGTTAATCTTTATTTTGTACTTTGAGTTGGGGTGAGATTTCCTTTAAAATGTTCTCTCCTCTTCATTTCTCTGAAGTCCTGTGTACCTGAGGAAAAGGAACACCAGACAACCTGCTGCCAATCTCCACACTCCCAGAACACACTCAGCACCAGTTCATGGCTCTCAGGACTCATGCCTAACAACCTGATACTCCACCTCATCCTCACACACCAATCAATGATACCAGTTCATGCACATCTCTCATTGCCTCCAGATTCACGCAGCTATTCAGTTATTGCAGATACATCACTCAAACACAGTCCCACACAATCATTGACATCTTCCCCTCTCTCCTGCAGGACAAGGTGGCCCCAATCGTAGGGAGCAGAGCAGAATTGGTGGAGGACAAGGATGCCTGCATCTCCTGAGTGCTATGGAGCAGATATCTCTCAGTATCATGGAATGGCTGCAACAGAGCCTGGGACAGCCAGTCACTGAGAACATTGAGTATGATGGTATGCTCCTGCCTTACATCCCTTCTCATTCCCACCTCATCCTCTTCCTGCTATCTGATGAGCAAATGGTGTGACTATGGTCCTCTTGATCCACATCCCACCCCACTTCCCTTCTCCCAAACCTCCCCTTCTTATATTCTGCTTTCAGATGCCCAAGAACTGCACTTGCCCAGCGAAAGCAGCCTCAGGAACAGAGAGTAACAGCACAACACTGATGAAGAGGCCCCATCACTTTACCTGACGGTCACAACAGCCAGCTCAGATATTGGCACTGTGTGTATCCTGAGGGTTAGCATAGAGTCAGGTTAGGAACATAGTGAGTCAAGTGGGCCATGAGGAAAAGATGATTTATTTGCCAGCTAATCAGGAAGAAAATGAGTTCTGCTGCAGGGGACTTAGATGAAAACCTTGATGGAGCAGCTCATGGGCATACACACCGAAATGCTGGATCCATTGGCTGGCCTGCCAGATAGTGTCCTGTCATTGTTAAGAATGGAGAAGCCTGGCTACAACTTGGCAGAGGGCGTGGCACAGAGCTTGCCCTCACTGCAGCCTCTGCTCCATCTCCCTGTCACTGCTGCAGACCCAAAGGCACTGCCACTGCTGCCCACGTACCTGTTGCAGCCTTTGTGTGGACAGGGTTACCAAATCCTCCCTCTGAGGATGCAGCAACACTCTGGCAAATTCAAGAACTCACCACAACACCTCCAAAAACACTCCACTGTACTCACAGAGACTTTGCAATTGCAAATTTATTTAAAATGACTTTGCCTGCGAGTTGGATGCCTGGCCCTTTAAATGAAGCTAGTGCTGGGCCTCTCTTGCGGCTGAATGCTTGAGCTTTGGTGAGTGACAAGCAAATAAACGCCCAATGCATCTGCGAGGTCCAAATTTGGGAAATGGACATTGCATCAGCTGTTAGGGCAGCTTGACGTCAGGACAGAACCAGTTCAGCTGCTTTCACTGTACACGCGGGACACCCATGTGAACTGGCTTCTCACCAGAGGTGACTGCTGGCGCAACACCCACTCCCAGGAGGGCATTCAACTCCAGGGGTGGTACAAATAAAATGTAAAGGCCGTGAAATTTGTGAAGAAATCTTTCAGTAAAGTAGCATAAAACGAGTCAGAATTTCTCCACAAAATTACGGGGCAGGAGGCTCCTGACAAAGCATACAACAATGTCAGAGGGCACCTACAAATTTCCCTGATAACCCTTTCCCATTGTTGTTTATAAATGGTCCACTGTTCCATTTGCATTAAAAAATCCATTGCTTGCAGTCTCTTTGTTTTTATAGAATTACATTGAATTTACAGCACAGAAACAGGCCACTGGGCTCAGCTTACCCCTCCCTGCACCCCCTCATTATCAAACCTATCATCATATACTCTCCCATTCTCCCATCCTAACAGTTTAAGTGAAGCTGCCAATTAATGTTGAATTTGACTGCACTTTTTGCAGTGGATTCGTTTCTGCTGGGTTCTTGGAACGAGGCCAGCTAACCCTCACTTCACTCATGACCCTTTGGAGTCATTTACAGCTTCACACCATTTGTCGTCTTCCTTGCTGCAACCACTAGTCCCAGGAAGGCAGCAGATGGTGTTGATCTTGGAGATGGTGCTGAGTGTATGTGGGCTGCGGCCCATCGGATCAGAATGGAATATATAATTGGATTAGTTAACAGCTTTTCTGGATAAAATGTGTGCTGTAATGTCTCTGGAAATACAATAGATTCAAAAACCAGCAAGAAAGAGAGAAAATTACCAACCCAGTCCAAGTACTAATAGGCATCAATGCACATTATAACATCAGACTAAAATTCAGAAAAAATTGACATGGCCTTGGTGCTATTCCACTCCTAAGCTTATTGAATAGGGAAGTGAAGTTGACTGATAGTCTTTCATTGTAATTCTTTTCTAAACTCCAATGAGATAGATATGGAACTGTTTAAAAATAACAATTACAGCTGTACCAAAATTCTGTTCGTCAAGAGGAATTAAAATTATGCTTTAATCAAAACTGGAACTTTTTAAGGTGGTTTTATTATTACTTCCCCAAATGCGGAACTCCCAACACAAATATTTGTCCCTTGGTTCACACTGAGTACCCAGGATGAATGTAACTTCACTTTAACTGTGTTTCACCAGTGGGGGAATTTTTCATCTCAGTTTGATACTGTGATAACAATGCAGCCAAGAATGGGAACTCCCTAAATATAGAATTCCTGCCTTGTTCTATCAGATTGCTTGTCCTGGCCAGAAGACGTATCTACGTTAACTTGGCTACTTATAAAATTATTCTTTTTTAAACTTAGACCAAGGCTTTTCCCTGACTATCCATGACTCATTCCAGAGGAATTGCGAACCTTCAGAAACCAGCAGGGACCTTGTTATCTTTAAAGAGGCGTTAATGCCCATGTGACTACAGAAAATCAAATTCCAAAGAAATGCACCAATGCTCTTTACATTTCTAAGGGAGAGCTGGCCAATGGAGACGGCATATCTGCAAGGACAAAAGGGACCCTGACTGCTACATTAAACACTTTGGGCAGGATTTTCCTCTCGTCGGGCGGGCGGGCTTGGGAGCGGCCGTGAAACGGATCATCGCCCGCAATTGGCGCGATTCATGCCAATTAAGGCCCGTTCAGCGTGAAACATGGCTCCGCGCTGGGCAGGAAGGGCTGAGCAGGGGTGAGGGCCTGTTGGCTACCAGGTTCAATGGCGACCGGGCGGCCGGTTTAAAAGCAGCTTAGGCAGCACCTGGAAGGCTGCCACGGAGGATTTTCCCTGAGCCAGCACTATGGACCCGAGTGCAGCTGGACTCAACAGGCGGGAGGGCAGGCCGGGTGGGCACTCAGCCTTCTGCTTTCCTGATGAGTGCCTCGCCATCCTCCTGGAGGAGATGGTTGCCAGAAGGGACACCCTTGTCCCCCAGGGATGGGTGGAGGAGGCCACTGCAACTCACCAAGAGGGCATGGGAGGAGGTGGCAGTGCTGGTCAGCAGCTGTGATGTGGTGCAATGCTCCTGGGTCCAGTGCTGGAAGTGTTCCAATGACCTGCTGCGCTTAGGAAGGGTGAGTACCATGTTGGCATGGGTCAGCGTGCAGATGTGTTAAGGTCTGGCTGTCCCCCCATGGACCTTAGGGGGTGTTAGAGTCTGAGTGCCAACTATCAATCACACAAGAGCTGACCAAGGGGGTGAGCCCTGGCTGCTTGGACTGAGTGTCTTGCGGCTCAAGGGCCATGACTCGGGTGTGCCCTGCCAGGCGCTGCTCAACTGGGGTTGGCCAGGCTGCAGTGGCGCTGCAGGTAGAGAGTGGACTAATCAATGCTCCTCTGTTGTTTCAACAGAAGGCAGCCCACAACAAAATAGAAAGGTTGCCCACCAGCAGAGACCCTGCTAGCCTCCTAATCCTCTCGAGGTATGAGCAAGATGCCATGGAGCTCGAGTACTGGCACACCCCACGTGCAACTGGGTGTGGAGAGGCGGGGGTGACAGACAAAGGTAAGAGTGCACTGCACAGAGGTGAGAATTTCGGCTGTGCAACCAGTCTAGTGTAGTCTCTTCATTGATGGGAGCCTCAAAACTGGAGACCCCATTGATCATTGAAAGACAATGGCACCGTGATGCAGATCTCCACTGTCTCACCAGGGTACCTGGCACACACAGTGACAGTGTAATGACTTTAACTAATGACATGTCCTTCCTCTCCATTTTAGGTTCGTCAGCAGGCGTTCGCTCTCCGGACCCCGAAGGGCCACCTCTGACCCTGGAGGACCACCGGGCGTCATTTGCATCTACATCACGCCTGCTCTCTGAAGCAGGCACCAGCACAGATACCAGTACCTCAGTGGGCATTAGAGCGCCGTCTAGTATTTTGGTACACATTGGCGAGGGCATTTCACACTTACTTGAGGTGCAGGTGGAGGCAGAGAGTGCCCAGGGCACCGGCAGTCAGATGACTGCTAGACACCGGGACAATGCTCGGTCGAAGGCTGGTGATGAGCCTCTGGAGTAGCCCATTAGGTGGCAGATGCTGGGTGTCCAGCAAAATGTGCAGGAGGATCTGGCGGAGATCCATGAGGGTATGCAAGTCATGGTCTCTGTGATGGAAAAGTCCATGCAGAACGTGAGCACTGTGTTGACTGTCATGGCCGAGCGCACTGCCTCCTCCATGGAGAGAGTGGCAACTCTCCTGGAGAGGCAGCTCCAGGGACAGAATCAGGGATTCCTGTAGTTGCACTCAGACCTCAGGTGGTCAGTGCCAGTGTGGGAGATAGATGAGGCACCCAGCATCCCAGCTAGATACCCGTCTGTCAATGCTGTGCAGGGAGGTCCTGAAGAGCCTCGGCACCTGGGAGTGTCTCAGGATGTAGACGTCTTGGGAGCTGCCTGGGTACCTTGCACAGACTTGTAGAATCAGCATCCTGTGATCACACACTATCTACACGTTCATGGAGTGGAATCCCTTCCTGTTGACGAAGGCACCGGGCTCCCCCGCTGGCACTTTGATGGCCACATGTGTACAGTCTATAGCACCCTGGACACGGGGGAACCCAGCAATTGCTGCGAAGCCTCTGGCTCACTCAGCCTGGCTGGGCCCCTTCGTACAGTAAAGAATAAAGTTCAGTACCCGCCTGAACAGAGCTTCTGTCACCAGCTTGGTGCAACTGTGGACAGCTGATTGGGAGACGCCACAAAGATCCCCCACTGAGCCCTGGAAAGAGCCAGAAGCATAGAAGTTGAGGGCCACTGTGACCTTCAGAGCCACTGGCATGGGGTGTCCACCCACACGGTCGGAGCTAATCTCAGGACCGATCATCTGACAAATGGAGGTCACACTGTCCCTTGAGAGGTGGAGCCTCCTTTGGCATTGCACCTCAGACATATTGAGGTAGCTGCATTGCCGCCTGTAAACTCTGGCAGCAGGATAGTGGCGTCTTCTGCGGCCTCTTCCACCTTGGACTACCTGCTGGCCCTGCCCCCCCCCTGTGCCTGCGCCTCTCTTCCCATATGTCCCTCCCCTGGAACACGTCTCTTTTTCCAGCAATATTCAAGTTTTATACTTTCAAGCAACTGCTTGTATACATGCTTTTTAAAAACTATTTCCCAGCTCTGACAACTGCCACCCTGATCCATAATCCTTTAGACTGTTAACTTTTGTTTTTGGGGAAATGTCACAGTGCAGGAGGCATCTGAAGTGTTAATTGAAGAAGAGAAGTGATTACTATTCAGTGAAGAATTACTGGAGCGTTAATTCAGTAATCTTAATGTTATATCACTATCAGATCTGTTACTTTTCAATCTCATGTGCTTCATTCTGGTGGAGTGTGAACCTTGTGCAAGTGGCAACTGGTACTTGGGAGGGAAGTCTTGGGCAGATGGTTTGACACCTGCTAAAACTTGAACTGAGACTAGTTGCAGGTCATTTCTTCCTTTCTAACTTTAATCCCTCAATGACTGCATTCCGGATTGGTGGGAATCAATCCCAGTTGTCCACTGTAACTCTGGCAGAAGATTGGCAGAAACCTCAGTATTGATTTCCTTCGAGGGAGGTCAGTGAATCCACATGGAAATTGTACCCCTGTGTACTTTGTCTTATTGCAGATCCTAGTCTTACAAAGGAACACAAAGGTGCCTATACTCTGGCTGCGTGACAATGGTGTGAACTGCAATGTTAATATGGAGAATAAAAAGCACTGGTTAAACCACACTCAGAGTAGCCGTTTGGTAGCAGAGAACTTGAGTATTGCTGAAAAAAGAGACATGTTGAAACTTTTTGTCTTGCACTCATCAGGACACTGCACAAGAATACCAATATAAGGGGAAAACAATAAGGCCATACAGGGCTTGCATATCAATATCAATACTGTACCCATGTGCTCATTTGACATTGCGAGCCTATTCACCAATGTTCCACTTAAGGAAGCCATAGATATTTGTGCTGCAGCATTATATCATGGTGATCTAGACCCACCATCGTTGCGTGAATCAGCATTAATTGAACTTACGAACTCAGCAACTCGTGCAGTTGAGTTCACTTTTAATGACACCATGTATGCCCAAATAGACGGTATTGCCATGGGATCCCCTCTAGGCCCAGCTCTTGCAAACATCTTTGTTGGGTTCCATGAGAAACGTGCCTTTGATGGAATGACAACTAACCTCCTACCCCTCGCATATTTCTGATATGTGGATGATACGCTTGTTATATTTAAATCCGCAGCTACATGTAATAATTTCCTTACATGTCGTAATAGGCTCCATCCTGCAATCAAATTCACCTTTGAAATGCAGCAATCAAATGATCTCCCCTTCCTTGACATAGTAGTTGAGAAATCTACCGGGAGTTCTCTACCATGGTCTACTGCAAGCCTACCTTCAGTGGTCAATAAACACGTTGGGATTCTTACAGGTCCACACGCTATAAAATTGATCTTCTTGGTAACCTAGTAAATAGGACCTGAGCCATTTGCTCACCATGCAAGCTTGATGCTGAATTATGACGCATCAAAGACATCCTGTGGGATAATGGCTACCCTGATCATATCATTTTGCACTACATATCATGCACACTCATGGCCTAGGGCCATCACTCTCAGCCCTGAAAAGTGCCCAGTCTGCCTCAGATTACCCTGGAAGGGCAAGGTATCTCAAAAATTTAAGCAACAGGTGAAGCTAGCTGTTTCATGCTGTTACTGTGCAGTAGCAACACGAGTGGTATTTGCCACTAACAGGATGCTGCTATCAAGCCAAAAAGATGTTCTGCCTAACACACATATGAGTAAAGTGGTATATGAATTTCAGTCCCAGTGTGATGTTAGGTATGTAGGCCGTACTTCCCAAAAACTGGCGGATCATATCAAACAGCATATCCCGGCCGTTGTTTGCAACGGGCAAGGTACAACTGGCCCGCGCCTGCAAAACTCAGAACAGTCTCCAACATTAGATGTGATTCCGCCATTGGACAACATTTGCTAAATAATCCTCAGTGTGCTAAGAATTACGCTGATAACTAATTTAAGATTCAGTCGGGTTCGCAGTGTGGTGCATTTGTGTGGACTGGAAGCTACATATATTAATACACCGGGCCCTGTTCTTTACAGACAGAAAGAACATGTACACACATTGCACCTGTTTCAGCTAAACAAAATAAGTGACAGCCATTCGCTGACTCATTCCTCAGGGTAACGCCTTGACCATTCGAGGTCAATCGGAGTTCAAATTTCAAACAATGGCAGTTAACTGTCAGTCACTATCACTGGTGCATTCTCCATGGAAATGTCTTTTCCAATCAGAGTCCACTTGCCAGCCACTCAGCACTCTCTTCACAGACAGTATAAATTGTTATTTTCCCCTTATATTGGTATTCTTGCAAAGTGTCCTGATGAGTGTAAGATGGAAAGCTTTGACATGTCTCTTTTTTCAGCAACATCCAGAGTGCTGTGAGCAGTTCTAGGCACCGCACCATAGAAAGGATATATTGGCCCTAGTGTAGCGTTGGTTTACCAGAATGAAAGCTAAAATACAAGGTTTAAATTGCGAGTAGGGATTACACAAGCTAGGGTTGTATTCCTTGGAATTTAGATTAAGGAGTCAATGAGTTGGGATTTAGTCAACAGGAGATTAATCCATTGGAATTTTAAACAAAAATGAAGGAAAAGGAGATTTAGTCGTTTGGAATTCTACACAATGGGGTTGAATAAAAATACTCTTTATATAGCGTGTGTTTATCTATAGTTGGTTGTGTTATGCCTCGAGAATAACATTTAGGACCGCTACATTAAAACATCGATTGAGAAAGTGGTGTAGTAATATATCATAGTTGATTGAGCTGTCTTTCAGTTACATGTCTTAAACATTCATTGTAAATGTGCTTGAAAAAATACTCAATAGAAATGCATTATGCAAAAAAAAATTGCTTTCAGGCCATCGAAGTCTTGTTCCATATTCATGTGTGAAAATGAAAATGAATATGTTGTTTTCAGGCTAGCAATAGTTCTGTTTATTTAGTCATTAGATTCAAAAAGGTGGCTTTGCAATGGGCAAGTATTTTCCAAGAGCCTGCAGCTTCCATCTGCACTGACATGATTGTTTTAGCACAGGGACATGGAACATCCAAATTCCAAAAATAGATGCCCAGCTCAGCAGAGCCCTGAAGTCAAAACATGACCCATCTTGGTGTCCACTATCATTGTTTTAGTATTGGGAATATCAGCGATGAGGGTGGAACACTTCGCCACTTTTCACTTTTTCCCAGTGGTAGCTTCATTCATTCAAAGATCATGGAGAACATGGTTTAAATGAAGGCCAAAGTTCATTGCCTGTGCCAACAATGTTGACCAGGATAATATCTCAGTTCTACATTGCATGGGGAAGGTGGAAGGTCACAGTCGGAGGGGTGCGGTTCTTAGCTGGGGGAGGGACTGGGACAATTGAGAACAGAGTAATTGGATGTTCTATCTGTGCTTAATGCTAATACGGAGTGCTTGAAATGGGATGAGTTCCATATTCTTATGCTAATGTCTCTTAGCCAGCTGAGTGCAAAACTAGTGAAAAAAAAAATTGGGTCAGTAAACAGAGGGGCACAGACTTAAGATAATTTCTAAATGAACCAGAGGGAAGATAAGGAGAAAGTGAATCATTATAATGTGGAATGTTCTTCATGAAAAGCTGGCGGAAGGAGATTTAATAATAATTTTCAGTAGACAATTGAATAAATATTTGAAAAGCAAATTTTGAGTGGCTCTAGGCAAAGAGCATGGGGAGTGGCACTAAATGGATAGCTCTTTCAATAAGCCAGCATACATGCTGAATGGCCTCCATTTTTGCTGAATGATTCCATCTGTCCTGCACACAGGAACCACAATAAAATGTAGTCTTCATAAAAAATGGGATCAGACAGTCGGTGATAATGAATCAAGGTTAACACATTTTAAATTCCAATATTCTCACTCAACAAAACTTAAAGAAGGAATTAAGTAGGAAGTGGGCGGGAAATTCTATTGTTGAAGTTTAAAATGAGTTCCAGAAACTCGCATGTGGCATATTTGTTGGGGCAAAGGACAGTGCTCTTTGCTTTGTAAATGGTACGATATTAATGTGTTATGAAGTGGCAGGTGATGTGAGCCAGGCAGACCAAATCCACAAGGGAAACTTGGCCACGGTATCACAATGGTTTTGCAACTTGCATTTATTACAAGAAGGTTTGTGCACTGAATTCAGAAGCAATGAATTCTCTAACACTTTTAGAGATTTTAAAAATTAAATTAAAACATTGATTAAGAAAAGAAAAGATTTCAAGCACATACGTAAGATTACAATTACTTAATACTATAACAATTCCAAAAATCCTTAATTAACTGGACTCCCAACTACACACCTCCTTTAAGGCAACAGCCCAAAATAGATTTTAAATTTAAATAGGCAAACCAGCAAGTTTACCACAGCACCCACTCGACAGTGGAATTCCAAAGGTTTTCCTTCACCTTTGGTTGCTAGACACAGCAAACGTCTGCAAAAGTGTCTGGAGGCTTCCCCAAGTTTGTTTTACATGGTCCCTTTAGGCTTTACATGGCCCCTAATTAACCTTCCATCCCTTTATTGGTATATGTCTCTGTTTGGTATCCATTAGTGGCATTGTAAATGTTGATGTAGTTTGATCATTGACAATTTTGAAGCGTCCAAAATGAATGGCAGCCTAGGCTCCGTTGGTAGCATCTCAGAGACAAAAGTTGTGGCCCCTTTCTAGAGGCCTGAGGAAAAAAGCCAGACTGACACTTCAGTTCTTTACTGAGGGAGTGCTGAACTGTCAGATGAGAAGTTAAACTGAGGCCTGTCCTTCCCTTGCAGATGAACATAAAAGGTCCCATGGCCACTGTTAGAACAACAAAAGGGAGTTCTCCCTGGTCTCCTGGCAAATATTTTTAACATTATTGAACTGCAGATGATCTGGTCATTATCGCACTGCTATTTATGGGATCTTGCTGTGTTCAAATTGGCCAACACATTTGTAACATTACAATGTGTCCATACACTTTGAAAGGTGGCTGGAGTGAAGTGATTTGGAGCTTTCTTAAGTCCAGAAGGGCTTTATGGTAATACAAACACCTTGCCAGAAATCCGATTGGATAATAATTGGGAGTGGAAACTGCCATTTGCTTTCCCTCCCCCATCACCTTAGCAAGGTTGGAACTGAACGTCGGTGTGTTTTATGCAGTTAAAGGTGA
Source organism: Cetorhinus maximus (assembly GCF_964194155.1). Classification (NCBI taxonomy): domain Eukaryota; kingdom Metazoa; phylum Chordata; class Chondrichthyes; order Lamniformes; family Cetorhinidae; genus Cetorhinus; species Cetorhinus maximus. The sequence continues at coordinate 19,794,719 of NC_135910.1, read as the reverse complement.
TCCTTTGGGAGGGGCTCTAGTTTTATTTTTTGGCCTGGTAAGTATTTGTTAGAAAAACACATTGGCTTCAACTTCTGTCAGGGGCCTTGAACTCTGAACAAAGGATGTAAAATATAAGCTAAATGTGACAGTGTCTGCAAAAAATGAGGTGAGTTGCAAACAATTTAACTTTGGCAACTCCCCATTAAAGTTTATCAGCTGGTAACCTATTCAAACCTGATGGAATAAAGGGATTTACAATGTCGTATTTCCTGCTCCCATTACACTCACACCTTCTCTCTTTCTAGGAGGTGAGTTGCTGCCTTTCTTCTGAAATTGCCTCCTTTCCATTCTTACACTTTTGTTTTCTTCACAATTCCCCAAAGTGCCTCATTATTTATCAATTACATTCACGCAAAGCCATGTATTTTTTATCTACCTCACTCTGATTTCCCCAAAGTGCCTTCCCCAAGGTAAGAATCATGCATGAAACATACGTTGATTTGTTCTTCTTTCAGTCTATCACATCCCAACAATTTCTGAAAGAAACCTGCACCAGAACATTGAATTCTTTACTTTTCAATTTACTGCTAACCTTCCTTTCCTGAAGGCGCTTATTCCTTGTTAGTATTTGCTTCTGTATTCCCACCCCCACCCCCCCCACCACCAACCCCCACCTGCTTCAAGCTCAGGTCATGTCCTCTGGTTCTACTATTCTGGATAAGGCGAAACAACTTGTTATGATCGACATTCTTCTATACCTTTCGAATCCTAAAAACAGCAATTATATCACCTCTCAATGTTCTCTTTCCCGGTGAGAATATACTCAATTTACATAATTCAATCTCTCTGTCTCTTAAATCATTCTAGTTTCTCTCTCCTGTAACCCTTCAAGAGCTTTTTGTACAGTATAGAGTATTCTGACTGCAGCCACACCAATGGTTGAGAAAGTGAAGGATTACTTGGCTATTTCAGCTCAATATTGACCTCCTCACTTAGTAGGTGACCTGTTCTTTAATCCAGCTCTCAGAGTAAGTACCACAGTTTCCTAACAGCGGTGCAGTGCTGGATAAATCTCCTTGTCATTTTCCTTATCCCCCCTCCTCTGTTCTTCCCTCATGTTGGCTAATAGTTCAGTGATAAGGATGTCACCAAACAGAGAACTGTTTACATTGCCACAGAGTCTATCGCTCCATTGATCTCACAGGATGGAACCATGCACTCTCCCACAGTGACCTTCTAATAGTAAGGATCTTTCATTCATTAAGTACACAAACTTAAAGATCCCATCAACAGCACACTCACTAATTAATCAATCACTAGAAAAAACATTTAACTCAACATTGCAGTAGCACAGTGACTTTGGACAAAGCGTGGTGCTGAAGATATTTGATCAGCTTTGGGGGTCAGAGATGAACCCTTCCCCCAAAAATTGGCCTCAGGCTTTTCTCTCTTTATTTCTCCCTCACAGTAGACTGAATAGCTGATTGGACAAGTGATTGATCTAATTGAGGTGTTAAATATGATTTAAAAAGTTATTAGAGGGAAAGAAACTATTTCCTCTGGTGGGAGAGGCCCAGAACAAGGGGGCAGAGCTTTAAAATTTGTCCAGAGGTGATGTCAGGAAGCATGCCTGCACAGAAAAGGGAACGGAAATTTAGAACTCTCTCCCCCAAACTGCTGCTGAAGCTCAGGGTCAGGTAAAAATGTCAAAACTGAAATTGATAGATTTTGGTTGGGTAAAGGGATTAGCTAATGTGGAACAAAAATAGCTAAAAGAAGTTAAGATGCAGATCAACTATTAATCAATTAAACAATTGATCACAACAGATCAATTAAATGGTGAAACAGGCTCAAATGAAACATACGCTAGGGGTTGAATGTTTTTTTTTATTCATTCATGGGATGTGGGCGTCGCTGGCTAGGCCAGCATTTATTGCCCATCCCTAATTACCCCTGACAAGGTGGTGGTGAGCTGCCTTCTTGAACTGCTGCAGTGGTGTAGGTACACCCATAGTGTTGCTAAGGATAGAGTTTCAAGATTTTGACCCAGCAACAGTGAAGGAACAACCGATATATTTCCAAGTCAGGATGGTGTGTCGCTTGGAGGGGAACTTCCAGGTGGTGGTGTTCCCATCTGTCTGCTGCCCTTGTCTTTCTAGATGGTAGTGGTCATGGGTTTGGAAGGTGCTGCCTAAGGAGTTTTGGTGAATTCCTGCAGTGCATATTGTTGATAGTGCACACTGCTGCTACTGTGCGTCAGTGGTGAAGGGAGTGAATGTTTGTGGATGGGGTGCCAATCAAGCGGGCTGCTTTGTCCTGGATGGTGTCAAGCTTCTTTAGTGTTGTTGGAGCTGCACTCATCCAGGCAAGTGGGGAGTATTCCATCGCATTCCTGACTTGTGCCTTGTAGATGGTGGACACGCTTTGAGGAGTCAGGAGGTGGGTTACTCGCTGCAGGATTCTTAGCCTCTGACCTGCTCTTGCAGCCACAGTATTTATATGGCTAGTCCAGTTCAGTTTCTGCTCAATGGTAACCCCCAGGATATTGATAGTGGGGGATTCAGCGATGATAATACCATTGAATGTCAAGGGGCAATGGTTAGATTCTCTCTTGTTGGAGATGGTCATTGCCTGGCACTTGTGTGGCATGAATGTTACTTGCCACTCGTCAGCCAAAGCCTGGATATTGTCCAGGTCTTGCTGCATTTGGACATGGACTGCTTCAGTATCTGAGAAGTTGAGAATGGTGCTGAACATTGTGCAATCATCAGCGAACATCCCCACTTCTGACCTTATGATGGGATGAAGGTCATTGATGAAGCAGCTGAAGATGGTTGGGCCTGGGACACAATATCCTGAGGAACTCCTGCAGTGATATCCTGGAGCTAAGATGACTGACCTCCAACAACCACAACAATCTTCCTTTGTGCTAGGTATAACTCCAACCAGCAGAGAGTTTTTCCCCTGATTCCCATTGACTCCAGTTTTGTTAGGGCTCCTTGATGCCACATTCAGTCAAATGCTGCCTTGATGTCAAGGGCAGTCACTCTCGCCTCACCCCAGGAGTTCAGCTTTTCTGTGCATGTTTGAACTAGGGTTGTAATGAGGTCAGGAGCTGAGTGACCCTGGCGGAACCTAAACTGGGTGTCAGTGAGCAGGTTATTGCTAAGCAAGTGCCGCTTGATAGCATTGTTGATGACCCCTTCCATTACTTTACTGCTGATCGAGAGTAGACTGATGGGGCGGTAATTGGCCGGGTTGGATTTGTCCTGTTTTTTATGTACAGGTCATCCCTGGGCATTTTTCCACATAGCTGGGTAGATACCTGTGTTCTTGCTGTACTGGAACAGCTTGGCTAGGGGGTGCAGTTGCTCTTGTTCCTATGACGGGTTCCTGGAGTGTATCAGTTATCATGTTCTTTTCCTTTTCTTCATTTTTTGTATGTTCATTGATAACTTCAGATGGTGCATCTCCCTACTTATCACAGGACCATCCTACGGCCAAAAATGACCATACCTGGAACCATCAGTGACACTGAAATTAGGACAAGCTGGATGAGTCCTTGAGCTTTTCTTTGAGTTGTAGAAAGTTTACACGAAGAAACTGACTCATCCCATCATTGGCTCTTGGAGTCTAAATATTTCAACACAAGAAAAATGTCCTCCATTAAACAGCAAGTTCTTTAGGGCAAATTAAAGGTTAGGCTGAAACATCAAACTTGCATTAAAGCGTATCCTGTACCTGTCATGGAAAACGTTTTTGCTACACATTACTGTGCCAGTAACAGCACTGAATATAGATTATTTTTAACATAACTCTAGAGAATCGTGAAACTCTGGGGTTTAAAAAAAAGTATAAATTTAACACGGAAGAAAAGTAGCTGTCTAATAAAGTAATTGCGCAGAGCGAGCAAGAAGAGGAGCCATTAGCCGTGTTATTTCACTCTCTTACTCAGCTTCTTACAGAAATATGATATTTGTGAAAACAAAAATCAGTTGAGTCATGCACTAGGGGATAGTTACTGAGGGAAGGATGTTTCAGGGAGGGAAACAAAAGAGGTTTGTAATTTTAATTTTGGGTGTATTTTGAAGTTAAATTGAGGGAAGGAGTTGTATTTATACAGAGCTTGTCTTGTCTCTTGGAAATATCTCAAAGCATTTCATACCCAGTGAATGGCTGTTTAGTGCAGTGAATGTTGTAGGTAAATGCAATAGCCATATTTTTTAGGCATGACAAGGCTTCAACAACAGCCATAACATTTCTAGCCAGTTAATCTGTTTCTGGTGGTATTGGTTGAGGGAGGAATGTGGGCCCAAACCTCAACTTGTTTTTTTCTTTGAATAGTTCCGTGGCTTCTTAAACATCCACCTAAATGGGTAGGAGGAACATTGGTTTAACGTATCATCTGAAAAACTTCCCCAGGGTCAGAGCAGAGTGTCAGCCTACATTATAGGGTTGTTTTTCTAAATCCTTACCCCAAGTGGAAAATTGCAGGTGGATTAGAGTATTTACAGCATGACAGGCCATTCAGTCCATCAAGTCTTCAATGGTGTTTGTGCTTCACACAAGCCACCTCCCATCTCGCTTCATTAACCCAACAACATATCCTCCTATTCATTTATCCCTTAAGTATCTACCTAGCATCCCCTTAAATGTATCTATACTATTCACCTTAACTCCCTGCATTCGCCAGTTCCACATTCTCCCCACCTTCTGGATAAAGATGTTTCTCCTGAATTCCCTGTTAGATATATCTGTTGCTATCTTATATTTATGGCTCCTGGGGCAGAATTTTTTCCTCATTGGGCAGGCGTGCGCCCGACTTGAACGGGAGAAAAGTAGTGAGCGAAGACATTGGGCAAGTGTCCCAACGTCATCGCGCACTCATGATATTTCAGCCGGCAGGCGCACAAGGGAGTCAGCAACATGCCCACCGACAATGAAGAGGGGCTGTTAAGACCAATTAATTAATTAATTTAATTTAATTTTTCCCTGCCCATCCAACCTGGCAGAGGGGGCGGTGAATAGGCCAAGCGGCCTTTATATTTTTTGCGGAACCTCATCCACGCACAGGATAAGGTTTCGACCAGTGATTTTTTAAAAAAAACTTTTAAAACACATTTTTAACATGTCCCTGCTCATGTGACAGAGGGGACATGTTTTCCTTATTTTTCAAATGTATATTTTTAATGTTAAAAATCTTCCGCTCCCTGAGGCAGCTCTGTGCCTTCAGGGAGCTTTCACTGAACGCACTCGCCCTCCTCCCCCACAACCCCAGGCAGCGCTGAGCGTTTCAGCGCGCGATTCACGCTGCGTGGCTGTTAATTGCCCAGCCAGTGCAAAATGGCGGGCGGCAGAGGCTTTCCCGGCCACTCCTGGGCCCGCCCGCCCAACGAGGTAAAAATCCTACTCCTAGTTCTGCTGTTCCCACTACAAGTGGAAACATGGGCTGGAATTTTCCAGTCTTCCATGTGAGGGGGATCTTCGGGTCCTGCCGATGTGAATGAAGATTTCAGTGGCTTGGTGGACGTGCTGCAGGGCAACACAAAAATTCTGGCCATCTTCTCTACATCTACCCGATCAAATCCTTCCATCATTTTAGAGATCTCTATTAAGCCACCCCTCAACCTTCTCTTTTCTACAGAAAAGAACACCAGCCAGTTCTGTCTTTCCTGATAGGTGTCATAAAGAGATATTAATGTCTATAATGTTATTGCATATTATTTTTAAAATGGAGTTGTAGTGAGGTCTGTGTCTATGTGTTTGACTGTGTTTGTCTTAATTAGATTAAAGCCAGCTAGTCTGGGTGTTTTGATGTATAGTAGTTTGAGATGTTAATTGGGTAAACAGTAAGGAAGTTAAAAGGTAAAGTGTACATTTGCATTTGTTGAATAAAGCAGGAAATTACAGGCCGGTGAGCCTTACGTCAGTGGTAGGGAAATTGTTGGAGAAGATTCTTCGTGACAGGATTTACTACCATTTGGAAGCAAATGGGCGTATTAGTGAGAGGCAGCATGATTTTGTGAAAGGGAGGTCGTGTCTCACTAACTTGATCGAGTTTTTCGAGGAAGTGACAAAGATGATCGACGATGGAAGGGCAGTGGATGTTATCTACATGGATTTCAGTAAGGCCTTTGACAAGGTCCCTCAAGGCAGACTGGTACAGAAGGTAAAGTCGCACGGGATTAGAGGTGAGCTGGCAAGATGGATACAGAATTGGCTTGGTCATAGAAGAAAGAGGGTAGCAGTGGAAGGGTGCTTTTCTGAATGGAGAGCTGTGACTAGTGGTGTTCCGCAGGGATCAGTGCTGGGACCTTTGCTGTTTGTAGTATACATAAATAATTTGGAGGAAAATGTAACTGGGCTAATTAGTAAGTTGGCAGGCGACAGTAAGGTTGGAGGAGTTGCAGATAGTGAAGAGGATTGTCAAAGGATACAACAGGATATAGATCGGTTGGAGACTTGGGCGGAGAAATGGCAGTTGGAATTTAATCCGGACAAATGCGAGGTGATGCATTTTGGAAGGTCTAATACAGGTAGGAATTATACAGTAAATGGCAGAACTCTTAAGTGCATTGACAGGCAGAGGGATCTGGGTGTACAGATCCACAGGTCACTGAAAGTGGCAACGCAGGTGGATAAGGTAGTCAGGAAGGCATATGGCATGCTTGCCTTCATTGGCAGGGGTATTGAGTATAGAAGCTGGGAAATCATGCTGCAGCTGTATAGAACCTTGGTTAGGCCACACTTGGAATATTGCGTGCAATTCTGGTCGCCACATTACCAGAAGAATATGGAGGTGTTGGAGAGGATGCAGAGGAGGTTTACCAGGATGCTGCCTGGTCTGGAGGTTATTAGCTATGTGGAGAGGTTGGAGAAACTCGGATTGTTCTCACCAGAGCGATGGAGATTGAGGGGCGACTTGATAGAAGTTTACAAAATTATGAGTGGCATGGACAGAGTAGATAGTCAGAAGCTTTTTCCCAGGGTGGAAGAGTGAATTACTAGGGGACATAGAGTTAAGGTGAGAGGAGAAAACTTTAGAGGAGATGTGCAGGGCAAGTTTTTTACGCAGAGGGTAGTGAGTGTCTGGAATTCACTGCCAGAGGAGGTGGTGGAAGCAGGTACGATAGTGGTGTTTAAGAGGCAGCTTGACAAATACATGAATAGGATGGGAATAGAGGGATACGGACCCCGGAAGCGCAAAATGTTTTAGTTTGACGGGCAATATGATCAGCGCAGGCTTGGAGGGCCGAAGGGTCTGTTCCTGTGCTGTACTTTTCTTTGTTCTGTTCAAGAGTGGGAGTAAAATCTTGCACCTAGCTGGGAGACGCCAAGCAATGTGTTTATATTACTAATAAAATTAGTGGAATGAAAATGTTATTGTTAGAAGATATGAAGTTAAAAGCCTAGTGATAACATGGAAAATTTTTATTCAAAGAGGAAGCTAGGTATAAAGAGGGAAAGGAGATTGTGTGTAAGGTAGAGGCATTTAAGATCTAACCAGCCTATAAGCCTCCAACTGTGTCTGCAAAAGAAGCAAATTGCAAGGAACATTATTTTGAATTCATAAGGTCAAATGCGCTTTGCCTGGTGTCTGTTTAAAGTCTGTGGGTTACTGTTGCCTTGGTGGTGATTCACCTCGGAGTGATTAATTTGGGGATTTGTTTAAAAGTTATTATGGTATGGTGGTAATTTGTAGACATGTGTATGCTTAATTTGTTGTAAATTAATAAATGTTTAATTTAGTTTTATATAAAGAACTTCTTCAGGCTTGCTGGTCTTATTCCTGAATCCAGAGCCGCATCTCAAACCTACCAATTGAAAATATAGGTTATGACAGTTGTTTTAAGTTTCCCTCTGGGATCTAAACAACTCAGCCTTTACCAACTGCTGTGTCATAACATAGGTACAACCTGTCAGTTCTGTGGGGTTCAATTTTCTCTCCAAATGTTGATAACAACTGAATGAAGGAATGTTTGAAATTTAGAATTTTACAAAGAAACAGATTGTTCCTGGGTTAGGTTCAGATGGAGAAATTCACTAAAATCCAACTTCAAATCTTCCCCGTGGTTAGAACGTGATTAGAGAATGTGAACACATCAGCAAGTTTGGTTTGGGAATGAAGAGTGTGGGATCACCCAGTGTGGGAATGAAGAGCGCGGGATCACCCAGCGTGGTGTGGGAATGAAGAATGCGCGATCATCAATGTGGTGTGGGAATGGCTGGAGACCGAATTCCATTTTGTTCAGTCGCTAATCTTTACCGAAGCAGCAATGAAGGTGCAGCATCAGTAGCTGGTCTCCCTGCCTTTGAACATGGAAATAGGAAAATCAACCAGAATAATGGCTCCGAACTTCTGTCCAGTAGCCACTGGACATACATGGGATCGAGAACTGGATTGAGATTAGTTATGATATCCTACATTGAGAATAACCTGCACTACCTAGATTGACAAGTGATGAATAGCTATAGGAAGATGAAGACCAACAGGACCCCACAGGATCAGTTCTTGGCCAATCAGTAGCTCCAGGAGAAGTTGGGAGAAACTTGGAAGTCAAACTCAGTTATTTATTTTCTTAGTCAGATTGTAATAAAAAGAGTTTTTTTGCTGCTGTGTGTCTTGTCTTTCCCTTTGTAACTTCACAGGAGTGTTAAATTGATAATTCATCTCCTGTGATCACTGTCTGGCGATTGAGAATCTGAAGAATAACACATAAGAGAGGTTCACACACGCCTAGAAACATTGCCATGCTGGAGCTATCTCATATATATTAGGAAAAAGAGAGTAATGCTCATGTTTCCATGGAAACTCCAGCCCTTATCCGATCATTGCCACTGCGAGAGGCCCATATTCCCCTTCATTTGAGTGAAGATAGGAGATCGCCATTGATTAGAGGCAAGTCTGCACACTGTTTACAAAGTTTCAATGGTTGTCTGTCTGTGCTGGTTCATCTGTCAGGTAAAGCTTTCGTAGATTTGAAGTCACTGACATTAAAATAAACTCTAAACAGATCTTTAGGTGACTGTGTGTTTATCTGATCCCTTTCTTTCCCTAGGAGACAGCACAATCCTGCCTTTTAGCGATTGCTGTTCCAGATTAACGAGGACCTGGATGGAACTCAAATGGAGAAAATTAGGCTTCTCGACAGATCACTAACCCTTGCACCAACAAAATCAATTCCGGTGGCTTCGGGACCTTAGTGTTGAGATCAAGCCTGTACTTGCCAGCAGAAAAACCAATGGCACAATCTTCCCAGAGTGGGGGGGAGGCCTCTTAATCGGTCACCTCTGTGCTCTACATCTTATTAAAGATGGAATGCGGGCTCTCGATGCTGCTGGCCAAATCAGAGAACTAGCCGCTCTGAAGCCTTAGCATCCCAGCAGGAGAGGTAGGCACTGTTGAGGTGAGTCAGGGACCATGAGGGCGACTCAACATGGAGGCTCACACAGACGCATTAGGGCTCTCAGAGCAAGGAGGAAATCCCGCCAGCAGAATTGTTAGTGCTGTGGATGCCTCTCCGGCCTGTGGCTCCAATAGCACCACCCCCACCCTCAGCACCACCCCCGCCCTATCGCAAGGAAGCTGCATCCATTGAGCTGGTGGTGTCCAGCTGTGGTGGGGGTGTTTAGTCCACTAGTGGCAAAATGCCGCAAGGTCACAAAATCGCCCCTAATTGGGCCTTAATGATGTTAATTGGCTGTTCTCTGATTGTGGAGATGTTTAGGAAAGCCATATCGCGGCCCCCCATGATTTTTCCAGCCCCACCCCTCGCTCTTAAGCCTACCACACGGGCTGGGAAAATTCAGTTCTTTGATAATTCAGAAAAGTTCTAAACTGAGCTGAAAGCTGTCTCATTCCTTTGTTGTTTAACTTGTTCTCCATGCCAGTCTGCAAAGAAGACAGGGAAAGAACAAAATAGATTCATCATTTGGACTGATTGACACACTTGACTTGTTGCCTTGACATACATTGTTAGTGTGCAGATCACTGAGTTGATGATAGCTCAATTCCTATTGTTATCAAAGATCACCTTGATTCTTTAGATATTCTTGCCTTCCTTGTTATCTTTGGTACTTTCAGATGTGACTTTTCCAATGCTCTCCAGGCCACCTTTCCCCTCTATAAACTTGAGCTTACCCAAGGCTCTGCTGCCCATATTCAAAGTCACACCAAATCCCTTCAACCATCAATGCTGTGTTTACTGCCCAACACTGACCCCCTCATTCAGCAATGTTTCAATTTTAAAATTCTCATCCTTGCTTTCAAATCGCTCCAAGGCCCCTACCTATCCCTGTAACCTCCTCCAGCCCCACAACCCTCTGAGATATCTACATTCCTCCAATTGCAGTCTATTGAACACCCCCCAATTTTAATCTTCACTATTGGCAGCCGTGCCTTCAGCTGCCTGGGCCCTCAGCTCTGGAATTGCCTCCCTGACCCTCTCCACCTCTCTACCCCACCCCTTCCTGTTTTCAGATGCTGCTTAAAACCTACCTCTGAGCAAGCTTGTCCTTGTATCTCTATGTGGCTTGATGTTAAATTTGGTTCGATAACATTCCTTTGACACCCTATAAACACAAGTTGTTGCTGTCTTTGGACTCAGTTTTCACACTCAGTGCTGCAATTATCAACTGTAGGAAGCTCTGATTTTTAAAACAAACACATTTATTGCATGTGTATTCTTGTATTTATCGAGAGGTCTGTGTCTTCTGAAGGGACCATTTCTTCATCCAGAAGGATGGCTTTACCAGCAATTGGTTCTGTCTGCAGTATTTAATTGTTCAATTATTCAGTGTTTGATTATATTTGTCTGTTGACTCTTCTGTGTTCAGTGTGCTATTAATCAACTTTGGGTGTGGTTACAGAGAGAAACTGAAACTAAACTAAAGCAAGAAGCTGGAAGCGTGAGAGTGCAGACATTTTAGAAACACGGTGGGCAGAATTTTCCGTTGGATAGGCCCCGCACAACCGCGCATAAACTGACGCGTGGTGATGTCGGGCGAGCGCACGATGAAATCCGATGTGTGTCCGCCATTAATTAACGGGCCACTTAAGGCCCTTTGGTGTTGAATCGACGCCAATTTTTCGGTGCCTGTGCGATCTTCGGGTTGGCACACGGGCACAATGGGCAGGCGGGTAGGAGACATTTGTATTAACCTCATCCACGGGTGGAATAAGAGGGTCAGCGAGGTCGTGAATCTGCTCTGTGAAATGTTTATTGTTGAAAGTTTTTCAATTTTGCCTGTGGGATCTGCAGTACTTCAGAACGCATCCCAGCTGCTTTTTCTGGACTTTTAACCTTCAGGTCAGCACTCTGCAGTGAGGAATCTTTTCTGGGCCTGCAGGTTTCAGGAAGTCTTCCCTTAGCCTGGGTATGGGAGCTGATCTGTCCACTGGAGGCAGCTCCTCTGAGGAGGAAGGGAGGGCTAGAAGGGGGTGGAAGCCAGGAGTGCACATTCAGCCTCCAGGGGAGCCACCTTTGGGAGGACAGTGGCAGCCACAAGGGACACAGGGCCAAGAGGTAGTCTAAGGCGGAAGGGGCCGCAGAAGATGCCACTATGCTGCTGCCAGGGTTTACAGGCAGCAAAGCAGTTACCTCAATATGACTGAGGTGCAGTGCCAAAGGAGGCTCCGTCTCTCAAGGGAGACATCAACTATATCTGTCAGATGACTGGCCCTGAGATCTCCGCGAACTGTGTGGGCCGAAGTGGCTCTGAAGGTCACAGCTGCCCTCAACGTCTATGCCCCTGGCTCCTTCCAGGGCTCAGTGGGTGATCTTTGCGGTGTCTCCCAATCAGCTGTCCACACTTGTGTCAGGCAGGTTACAGACGCTCTGTTCAGGTGTGTATTGACCTTCATCCACTTCCACTGGGACCAGGCAAGTCAGACAGAGCAAGCCAGAGGCTTCGTGGCCATTGCTGGCTTCCCCCGTGTCCAGGGTGCTATAGACTGTACACATGTGGCCATCAAGGCCCCAGCGGGTCAGCCGGGTGCCTTCGTCAACAGGAAGGGCTTCCACTCCATGAATGTGCAGATAGTGTGTGACCACAGGATGCTGATTCTACAAGTCTGTGCAAGGTACCCTGGCAGCTCCCACGACACCTACATCCTCAGACACTCCCAAGTGCCGGGGCTCATCAGTGCTCCAGCCCGACTTGATGGATGGCTGCTGAGTGATAAGGGCTACACCCTCAGAAGGCGGCTCATGACGCCTCTCCGCCATCCAAGAACAGAAGCTGAGCAGCGGTACAATAGGAGCCACGGCACCACAAGGGCTGTGGGCGAGGGAGCCATCGGTCTTATCAAGATGCGTTTCCGATGCCCTGGACCATTCGGGGGCCGCAATCCAATACTCCCAGATCATGTGTCACTCATAGTGGTTGCCTACTGCGCTCTCCACAATCTGGCACTGGAAAGGAGGGACGCAGTGGATGATGAAGATATCGACGCAGTGGATGCGGCTGCACACGATGAGTCCAGCAGTGGTTCCAAGGTTGAGCATGCACAGGGAAATGCTGAGGGGGTAGACACTGACCCGTGACTACTCCAGGGAGGCAGGGACACCCGGGATGCTTTAATCCAATGAACCTTCAGCTAGCACAGCACAGATGGATCACCAGGACAAGCCTGGGCTGCCGCCTCGATACTCGACACCTAAGTGCAAAATCTGCCAGGTCAGCAGCACTAACTGAGGGCGTTGTAAATAAAGCTGAATGTCCAACAAATCACTCATTCCACTTTTGTCAACCATACACATGCAGAAGAAACGATGCGCCCTCAGCCATGGTCACACATCTGCATTTAATGTGTGAAGTAAAGGAACTTATCACAAAGAGAAAAGAATAGCGTTAACAATCAAGAAGAAATCATGAGGACCTCATCTCGGGCCAACACAAAAGCACCAGTGAAAAACCCATGGTGTGCCTAAGGTGCCTTATGTTTTCGTTTCCGGGTGCTACGTCTTGGTGCTGCTCCCTCGCTGGGAGTGACATCTGAGCCAGCCTGCTGACTCTGCTGTCCTGTTGGCCTCGATGACCTTGGCAGTCGTCCTCTGGCCCATGGAGCCTGTGCTGGTCCCGCCTGGGAGGGAGCTGCCAGTTCCACAGCTGGCATCACCTCAGTCGCCGCAGCCTCACCGGATGATACGGTCACTGGGAGAGGGGTGGAGGAGCTGCCACCCTCATCCATAGTACCCTGAGAGGAACCTGCAGAGATGACAGGCAACTGCTGCGCCGACGTAAGGTTGCTTCAGACCTCCCTGCTCAACGTGTTGTATGTGCAACGAACTGGGAAGCTTGATGCCCACACCATCTCCCACACTGGCACTGACCAGCTGAGGTCAATGCCGATGTGAGGTACTTGCTGGTCAGTGCGCATTCTCAGAAAGCCCTGATGGGTCTCCTGGAGTAGGCTCTCCACGAGAGTCGCCACCCTCTTTATGGAGGACGCTTGGCGCTCGGACATGTGGCTCATTGCTTCGGCGAGCGTCCACGAAGACTCCTCCACCACGGAGACCATGCCAAGCTTGGCCTCATGTATCTCCCCCAGGTGCTCCCACACACCCGGCCGCATTTCCTGTACCTGCTGTATCACAGACGACTCCAGAGGCTCATCATCAGGCACCGACTGAGCATGGGCCTTGTCCCCTGCAGTCTTCCAACTGCTGGCACCATGGGCACTCTCTGTCTCTGCCAGCTCCTCCAGAGACTGTGAAGTGCTCTCACCACTGTTCCCCAGGACACTAGCCGTTGTTGTAATTCCCACCAAGGTGCTAATATCTGCTCTGGTGCCTGCCTCGCAGAAATGGTGTGACGCCGGTGAAACTACAGGTCCCTCAGGTGTGAGAGGGAGCCTCTGCTGCTCCTCCTCCCGGCTGTGCTCTGATGATGCTAAAAGGAAGAACAAGGACAATGAATCAGTTAGCGTGCAGACAGTGACAAAGTTCATTTCTGTCCCCCCGGCTCATTATGCGCTCAACCTTCCATAACCAATGGTCGATTAATGTTGCAACAATAACTAATTTAACAATCATCAGTGCTAAGGCTGTTGGGAGGACAATGCTGACCTCACTGTTGGGCATAAATACCTGGCCGTGGCCCCCCAGCCTCACTGACACCAGTAGACCTGGGTGTATGGCACCCATCCAGCTCCAGCGCCTCCTGCTCGAAGCAGCTTAATATGGAGAGCTGTGCCTGGCCACCTCCAGTCCTCACACGCTCGGCTGCATTCTGCGCATTCTTCTCCTGAGAAAGAGAGAACAGCATTGATTAAGGCAAATTGCACATGGACTCTGTTCACACACGGCACACCCCAACCAGAGTGGGACATATCAGGCCTCCAGTGCCTCCTCACCCCACTACTGCTGATCACGCAGACAAAGATGCTAGGCCTGCTTCCCAACCCCCGCCTTGGACACATGCTGCCTACATCACATTAGGAACCACACGGTATTTCCTCCCATAGCAAGGAGGCACAAGCACGTGCAGCGTAGAGAGCAGCAGATGGTTTATTGCCACGCCACCTTGAACCTCCCCTTCCACCATCTCATCACCCTGACTAGGACATGTCCTGGAGTTCTGAGTCTGCGCCTATGTGCAGCTCCTCCAGGTTGCCCCCAAACCAGTCATGTGGGACTCAGATCAACACATGCTGCGGGGGAAAACTCATCTCCTCATGACCCAGTCAGGCTGACCTCAGCATGGGCACTCTCTGCTTGCCCACCCAGCAAAGGAAATATGACGTCAATGATTAATGCAGTCACGACACGAAGACTTGGCGGGGGTGCGGGCTGGCAGGGGCAGAGAGTAAGGCTACCTGCGGGGTTAAAATGCCCAATGCCAACATGGTCCTCACCCTGTGCAACAAATCATTGAAGCACTTGCGGCACTCAATCCAGGAGCGCTGCACCACGACGCGGGAGCTCACCACCTCCTCCATCCCCGCCCAGGCACGTTTGGTCAGGTGGGGGGGGCCTCCTCCTCCCATCCTGGGGGACCAACACCACCCGCCATGCGGCCACCTCCTTGAGGAGGGCAGGAAGGCAGTCATTAGAAAAATGAGGGGCGCACTGGCCTACCCTCCAGCCTGGCCTGCTCACCCGAACCCCTCTGCTGCAGCCTAGCACTGGCCATTGTGAGCAGCCTACAAAAGGCTGCCAGGCCTTCTCTTAAACAGACTGTTGGGCCGCCATTGGACCCGGCGGCCTGTGCACGCCCGCCACTGCCCGCACACTCCTGCTATCCTCAGGAATTGGGAAATATGCTGGACGGGCCTTAATTGGCCCGTCTGCATAAAATGGCACCCACCCACGCCCTCTCCCGCTCCCTTTCCCCCGGCAATCGGAAAATTCCGCCACACATAGAAGCTGCTGTGTCATCTCTGCATATCTCCAAGGCATAAAACACAACACTGACGGCTCATCCAGTGCTCACTAGTGGCCGCAGGTGCTGCATTATAAGAACTTGTCTTTGTTGGCTTAAACCTAGTGAGAGTAGGCAAGGAATAATGATGAAACACTCATTGAGCTTGAAACCTCTGAATCTGAAAATGATTCCATCGTTCTTCCCGAGCTGATGGACAGAAATTTATTCCTAGCATTTATTCTGTTCACATTATCAGGACACCAATTACTTTTGAAATGTACTCACTGTTGTTTAGCAGGTTGTAGCTATGCACAGCAAGATCCCACAACTAACAATGGGATGAATGAGCTGGGAATTGATTCTCAGTTGTGTAAATTGAGGGAGAAATGTTGGTCAGAACTCCAGGAGCACTGCATTCTCTCCTGCAACCAGCACCATGGGAATGCTTTGTCCAGCTGAACAGGGAGATGAGGCCTAGCTTTAACATCGCCCCCGAGCAATGACAAACATGAGTCCTTCCTCAGCAGTGGAGAGTCAGTCTAGTTTATGTGTTCAATTTCTGGTCTGGGGCTTGAACCCATGACCTTTTGACTGAGTGCTTCCAGTTGTGAATTTGCATGTTTTGTTCTGTTAGTTATGAAGGATGCCAAGGGTTCAATCGATTCTCATAACTAATCCGTGTAAATTTCAGAAGTCAAGCTCTGATTCCATCTGCTGTGGTGTTCTTGTCCAGCTCTTAACCTTAGCAATAGGTGACAGTGGACTCTGAGCTGTGTTACCTCCTGAAGTAGAAATAGATTAAGGTTCTGCTACATCTGCCAAGTAATTTGTATGAAACTTCATTAAAATCTCTCTCTACGCCTAAACATCTCCACTGTGGTGTTGCAATAGCAGAAGTGACTGATAAAGTGTGAGACAGCACAATCATTAATCACAATTATATGGTTCAGCAAGAGAAAAATTCAACAGTTTATCTTCAGCTTCAATTATGCATGAGAAATGTCATTTGCTCAAAGAAAAATGGGCCATTGCAGTGGCTTATTTTTGTTAATAGAAGCGTGTAAATGGGGTCTCGCTCCATAAGGTCCATTACTGTTGATGTAACAACTCTTCATGGGGCATCAGCCATTCAGGAGACATGGAAGTTATTTCCCACAATGGAGGGTTTTTTGTGCTTGGTGCGATACTGAGCCATGCAGGTTTGGCTCATTGCATGTCGAGCTATTTAATCCCAGCATGGGCACCAAAACTGGCTTCAGCATCCCCCCCATCCCAGGTCAAAGAGGGAAGGATAATCACTAGCTCTGCAGCTTTTGACGTTGGGTGGAATTTTACGCCGGCAGGATTTTACAGTCCTGTAGAAGACAATGGACTTTTGAATGGCTGGCCGCATTTTATAGCCCCGCCCCCTGCCACGACAGGGCTGTAAAATTCTACCCATTGTGTGTCTGAGTGGTAGACGTGGGTTGTGAACAGCCCTGGGCTTGGCTTTGATTCCCTCACTCCATCAGTTTCATTGATTGTAGCTGAAGAATGGCTGCTGAATGAAGAAGACATCAAACCATGGGTTTCTTCCCAAGAATGAGTCCACACGTGCCTGGATCAGGATGGAGAAGAGGGGAAATCCTTTTATTAGTTGAGACAATGAGATATCTGCAATAAGAACAAAACTGAGATCATGCACAAAGTAGGAGTTAACAGCTTCCCTCTTATATATCTCGTAAAAGAAGCTTGTAAATGCTCTCTGTTTCCTTACTCTGTTGGAGCAAGTCTATTTTGCAATGTGAATTCACAGAGGAGCCTGTATGAGCTGTAAGCAAGGGCTTTTGGCTTTCAGATCTGTTGCCATATATAGCCTCTTCCCTGTCAATTCAATTATCATAGGATTTTTTTTATATTTGTTCATGGGAAGTGGACATCGCTGGCTAGGCTAGCATTTATTGCCCATCCCTAATTGCCCTTGTTCAGAGGGTATTTAAGAGTCAACCACTGTTGCCCTTAAATTAAGTATAATTGTTTCAAAATATAGAAATTAGAAAGAAATCGGTGTTAGCAATATCAACGTGTGCTGATCTATATACTGCTCTCAGTAATTAGCAAGATGATGCATGCTCAGTGAGTAGCATTCTTACCTCAGAGTCAGAAGATTATAGGTTCAAACATTATCTCTGGATTTGAGTCCATAACCTGGATGTTGCTGGAGGTCGTGACCCTTGGATGAGGCCCTGTCTGCCTGTTTCAACAAATGTTAAAGATCCCAGGACACTATTTTAGGAAGAACAGGAGGAGCCCTTATCAACATCCCTCCTTCTAACAGCACCACCATAAACAGATTAGCTGGCCGATCAGTTCACTGAGAATCACACTGGTGCAAAATAGCTGCTGAGTTTCCCTACACCACAACAGTCACTGAACTTCAGAGTCATTCATTGTCAGAGCTGCGATAAGGGGTTATGCCAATTCAAGTTTAATGATTTTACATTTTTTATTCAGGTAAATCCAATTGACAATTAGTTCCCACTTATCCAGCATGCTTCAATTTTAAAGTTTTCACCCTTGCTTTCAAATCCCTCCATAGTCTCATCCCCTTTCTTTGTAACCTTCTCCAGCCCTATGACCCTCTGAGATATGTGTGCTTCTCTAACTCTGGACTCTTGAGCATTCCTAATTTTAATTGCTTTGCTGTTGGCGACTGTGCCTTAAGCTGCCTGAGCCCTAAATTCTTGACCTAAACCTTTGATCTGTCTACCTCTCTCTCTGTCTCCCTCTCCTTTAAGACACTCTTTGGAACCGCCCTCTTTGACCAAACCTTTGGTCACCTGTCCTAATATCTCCTTATGTGACTCAGTGACAAATTTTGTTTGATTATACTTCTGTGAAACTCATTGTTTTATTACATTAAAGGTGCTATATAAATGCAATTTGTTGTTCTACCTGGATGTAGCACATTAGATACCAGGGAGGATTGTGCTCCTCCAGAGCTGTCAGCTCCCCTCACAGTGGAGTGTAGCTGTTACTAATACTGCAGTAAATTCACTGGATTCACTAAGAATGATAATCAGGGAGTTCTAGTACATCACTTCCAACATCAGTAAACTTGGCAACTTCACATAGGTGATGAATCCAAGATCCTTGCATTGGGAATGGGCACCGTGAAATTCAACATAAAAGCACCCTTAGAAACAGTTGGGGGAGGTCTTGTGGCACAGTGGGTAGCATCTAGAAGCTCTGGGTTCAAGTCCTATCCCAGGACTTGATGGTCAAGGAAGGTGCGTTCATATCAAAACAGGTTGATTACTAACAGAAAGTGCTGGAAAAACTCAGCAGGTCAGGCAGTATCTGAGGAGTGAGAAACAGAGTTAACATGAATAGAGTTAATGTTTTGAGTCCAATATGACTCTTCTTTGGAAGAATGTTCTGAAGAAGAATCATGTGGACTCGAAACATTAACTCTGTTTCTCTTTCCACTGATGCTGCCGGACCTACTGATTTTTTCCAGCACTTTCTGTTTTTATTTCAGGTTTTCAACATCCACAGTATTTTGCTTTCATTTAGGTTGAGTATAACCCTGCAAATCCTTCCAATACACACCAATGGCAGGTGGGAGCGATTCCTGGTCAGTCATGTGATAGAAAGAAATTTGTAGCCTCTACCATCACTATCCATAGCTCCAGACAAGGAGACACTTCACAACACAACTTAGTAACTTGCATGCCTGTAACATGCATGTAAAAGTGCATGATGCCACAGCAACTCAGACTCCCTGAGTGATCTATAACGCGCCATCACCAGAAACAATTGGAAAGGGGTTGGAAAGGAGATGCCTGCTTCTCTTCTGTGGCCATGTCCACGGCCTGGGTGTCCCTGAACAGGGAGCGCGCAGTGTTTTTCCTTGAGCGGTGGACACTGAAGGGGCTGGAGTGCATAGTTGTCAATAGAAATAGTTACTAAGTTGTGTTGTTAAGAGTTTCCTTGTGTTTTATTTGGAGTTTATTGGTTGTGCCCATTTTAAAAGGGCATTTTTGTTAATTCAATTTTGACTGATGCCATCCTAATTAAAAAAGAGTAGATCTGGTTGGGATACTACTTCAGTGAGTGTGTCATGATGAAAGGAAATCATGACTGAGTGAGATCTACCTACAACTTCACCAGCTAACCACAGACACATTGAACTGTTTAAAGAAGACCTTAAAAAAAATACACTGAGAAAAGACACTGATCAAAAAATAGCTGCAACGAGTCACCTGATGCCTGATACTGTAAGTTGATCACTTTTCTGGAAAGTTTCTATATGAATTGCACTGCAGACTGCATGGAGTTTCACATCTGGGGCAATGTCAAGGTCCACTTCAAACAGAGATTCTCTTGAAAGGAAGGCATTAGAAATGCAAAGTGCTGAACTTTGATCAGCTGTAGTTCTAACAAGACAAGAGGAACTTGTAACCAGCCAGATACTCATTAGACATTAAAAAACCCCTGTGTAGGAGGAAATAACCCCCACCTCTTCTATTTCCATCTTGAAATGTGTCAATGATTTCGGAGATGAAAAGATCAAAAAATTGAATTACTTGGTTTGCAACAATGATTGCAAGACATGCTAATCAAATTCCTTTCTGGGAATATTCAATCAGGAGTTTTAAAAATGAGTTCTGCAAGCAGCGGAAGGAGGAGGAAAAAGAAACATGACAGTCATCTAAAAACACTGCTAGAAAAGAGCAATAAAGATATCTCGCTCTCTTCCTCGCTCTCTCTCTCTCTCCCTGAATTTAAAAGACTGTCTTCAACAAAGTGCATACCTGAGCCAAGTCAATTCCAGAATTCTACAGGAAACCAACTAACTTCAAACGACTGCAGCATTCAACAATCTACGTCTCAAAGTCAAGCAAAGGTCTTCATTGTATATTCTTTTAACTTTTTATTGGACTTTAACTTTCTTATTTCTGATATCCCTGTGTGTGTCATCATGTCTCTATTATTTTTTCTTGGGTTTGTAACTAATAAATTTATTCTTTCTTTGACTCATGTCATGAAGCTATTAATGTATATAATAATATTGGAAAATATTTTTCTTTTAAAGTAGAGGTTTAGTCTGTGGGTGTGTCTTAATTGGATAAAGCCAGCTAGTCTGGGTGCTTTGATGTGTACTGGTTTTGAGATGTAAGAGAGGTAGAGTGCATTTGCATTTTTTTGAATAGACCATACAAGAAATGGAGTGAAATCTGGCACCTAGCTAGCAGAGACCAAGCAATATCTTTATTTGGTACTATGAAAGGGGTTTTATTGTTAGAAGAGGTGGAGTTCAAAGAGGCTAGTGATACAATGAGAATTTACATTCAATGAGATGTGTTGGCCTTTAGTGGGGCTTTGGACCATTGGTGGATATGATTGGCTAGCCAGGCCCATTTGAATCTTGTCTCTTTACTGCTTATTTTTTGAGGCAGTTTCAGCCCAAGTTTGAAGCTGGAGTGTGAGAGCACGGCGGGTGGGGATGGGATGGCATACTGATGGGGGTGCAGGATGTAGGTGGTCAGGTGAAGGTGAGGGTGGGTTAAGGAATCTAATCAAAGTTTTTGTTTCTGTTGAGTTTAAACAAGAAAACCTTATTGTTTTTAAGAAGAATTAAGCCAGTGATAGAAAATTGCAGTTGGCTGCAGAATTTACAAAAATGCAGTCGTTCACAAGTAACATCATCATTCGTTGCTGATTCTTCTTCATCTTAGAGTGAATGGTGGAAAAGATATAAAACAAAGTTTCCCCAGTAACCAACTAAATAAAGCTACCACGAGATTCAGTGGTGAGCCAGAAGGTCCCTGAGTTAACAGAGATTTCCTCATGCCTTGTTATTGCTCTCCTCACTGACAAGTTCCTTGTCTTCCTGCCTTTTCATCCTAAAGCTTCTGGGCCTTCTTGAAGATGTTGGATTTTCCTGAAGAGCAAGCAGGCTCAATTCTGACCTCAATCAACATCCACATATTCTCATTGTCCAGCACTGGATGACAATAAGTAACAATAGCCTTGGCTCTTCCTGGTCTAGAAGAGCTGTGTCCAATTGCTATAGGAAGATCACCCAACAGACACTGGGGTCTTCTGACTCAGGCCAGCCCAAGTGGTGTCTTTTTCCAGTAGGGGAATTGGGATGCCCTGCTTTATACCTTTTCCAGGAGTCATTTAACTGGTTAATGATAAAGTAATAAGTTTGGTAAATGAGTAGTTAAATAGAGGAATGATGAACAGCCAAAAGGATGGGACCAGAAAATCTTCCCCAAAGTCTAACTCAGTGCCAGCACATTCCAGCTACTATAGTCTTCCCTCCCATTTGGCATATGCAAAGTTTCTGAGCAAGGTTCTCTGTACACATTTATTAAATGAACATGCAAAACATATTTAATTTTTTGGATCAAAATTTTGTTATGTTTTGTTGTAAGTCACATGAGTTTGAAGCATCTGTTTAGTATGTGTCTTTAAAGATGTGCCAAGCAGATATTTATATTTTATTGAATTTTCTATTTTTAGTTTTGTTTTGGTAAACAGAGTAATCCAGTGGGTTTAAGTGCATCATTTTGGATGTCAGTCTTGGCTCAGTGGGTGACACACTTACCTCTGGATCAGAAGGTTGTTGGTTCAAGCTCCACTCCAGCCACTTGAGCCTGTAATCTAGTCTGACACTCCAGTGAAGTGTTGTATTGTCAGAATTATCTTCTGGTTGAGGTTTTCAGTTGCAGTTCCATCTTCCCTCTCAGGTAAAAGCATTAAAAGAAAATCCCATTGTGTTATTTTGAAGAAGAGCAGGGGAGTTCTTCTTGGTGCCCTGGCAAATATTTATCCCTCAACCAACATAACTGTTTGACTGTTCATTTATCTCATTGCTGTTGTGAGAACTTGCCGTGCATATATTTGCTGTCCCACTCCCCAACTAACAGCACGGACTACATTTCAAAAGTACTTTATTGGATATGAAGTGCTTTTGGGTTGTGGAAGTTGCGATATAAATGGAAATTCTTTCCTCCCTTTCTCCTCGAGGATGGAGGAGTGGAATTGAGTCCTGAATGAGTAGAAATTTCTTCTATCTACTGTCGGCAAATACATTAGGGAAGACTGAGCATGTGGCCATCAACCTATTGACCCACCACTGATAGTGATTCAGTCCAAACTCCCTCTGACTCGGAGATAGGGTGGTTTAATATCAAGTGTAATTGATGCAGTTGGAGTGTTCTTGTGAAGTTGGGTATTCATTTTCATTGTGGGATAGAGCAGAGGGAGATTTGTTCTTCATCTCACCCATATTTCACCTGGCCTGGGAAAATTCCCAGACAATAACAAAGTTATGCAAACATTTAATTTCCCCAGCACTGGTGCCCTATATCTTGATGCACACACAACATTTACCTCACGCCTAGCACTGTTCCTCAAGTGAGATAGGTGTATTGGCACAGCCGATGATAAATGCTGAGTTGTTCAAATCCTAAAGGAAAACTTGAAACAACTGCCACAACTTGTTTTGCAATTTGTATAAATTTCAGGATGCGTGCCTTGAATTCAGTAGTAATAAGACCACAAAATCTTATAGGATTTTACAAAACTAGATTAACATTTATTAATAAGAGAAATGATTTTTAAACACATACATAGATCTACAAATTACGACTATGATAACTTCTAAACCCCCTACTTAATCTGACTCTCAGTTACACTTTTGTTAAGGCAACAGTAAGACACAGATTTTAAAAGACCCAGGCAAGGTGACACACAATACCCTGAACCAGTCAAATTCAAAGTGAGTTTTCTTAACTTTAGTTCTTTGAAAACAGCAGCTTGAGGCATAGATGCTGAAGGCTTTTCACACTTGTTAGATCTTAAAAATACCTACCCTTACACACAGCCTTCGCTCCTTTACACATATTTTCCCCTTTGAATATAAATTCCCATTGTTTCACTATGTCTTTGGACTTTATCTTTCTGATAATAAAAATCTCTCATAGCACTAAGTTTTACCAGTAATCTTTGGAAAAAAATAAACAAACTATTTCTAAACTTCACCTGGCTAGGTGACACATTTCACCCCTCCTTTGAAAACAATCTAGTCTGGTTTATTCAAAAATGCAAATGTCTTTTTACACCTTACATTCTAAACTTCCTCCATGTTTACCTCAAAGCCTTCAGACCAGTTGCCTTTAATCCAATTAAGTCACACATACAGACACACACACACACACACACATATACTGACACAGATACCACTATTTTACAATAAATTCCAATAACATTATGAGAATTACTATATCTTCCCGACAGGAGAGAAGAGAGGGGAGGTTTTTCCAATAATTGCTGAATGATAACTCTCGATAATCTCACCATTTCTACAGAAAGGACTGTCTCTCACAGCCCACCTTAGATCAGCAAGTCACTGAAAGACTGGGCGCTCAAATTTGTACCCACATTAAAAACAGATAAGCCCCATAAAGTAACAGCCAAGCATGTATAACATCCCATGTATAGGAAAAGAGGGAACAGATGATTTATAATTATTAGAAGTAGGATGACAGCCCTGCAGTGCTGTAGCGTATGAATTATCAAGCGAGGAGCAGCTGCAACTCCCAGTGCACAAGGCAGGATCTGTGCATATGACATTAGAAAATATTGCTTCAAATCAAGAGGGATTGCTCATAACAACTCAACCAACACCAGCTCCTTTCACTTAGAGATCTTTATGATAGAGAAAGAGTGGATGATCTTGCATTTATATAGCACTTTATTGTTTCCTGAGAATGTCCCAAAGTGCTGCAATACTGATGAATTACTTGTGAAGAGCAGTCATTGTTATTATTTAGGATGAATAGATATTTGTGAGATTTATATTTAGAGACAGAGAATGGTTTTGCCAAAGTAGTTTTTATTGACCATCCCCTGTTGCCTGAAGGCACTGAATCAAAAACAAGTGTCAGATTGGAGTCACATAGGTCATACCAGTTAAGGATAGCAGAGTTCCTTCCCTGAAGGACATTAGTGAACCAATTAGGTTTTTATGAAACAATGTCAGCTCAAAGATTACTGCATTAATAAATTCAATGTTCACAATTCATCATGGTGGAATTTGAACATTCAACCTCCAGTCAGATTCTGTAATGACTACCCCCAAGAAACTCGATTGTGATTGCTTCTCCTTCACAAACCTTCTTTACTGAGGATGCAATATTGTTCTTTTTTTAAAGAGATTCGGTCACTAAACTGGAGACTAAAATTTATGATCAACTCATCTGTCCTCTGATTAATCTCAGCTATTTATAAACAGTTAAATTACCCAAATTTAGAACAGTGGGCTTAAAGGGATAGGACATGTCAGTATTGAAACAGCCAAAAGAGTGATGCAGACTGGAGACTGCCTGTGAGCAACGCCACAGGAGAGTTGCTAGTTTAATTAAATATTTTTCTGAGAGTTTCATCCCCATAGGAGTGAGGAGTGTCCATCCTAGGAATGGGAGGCCTGATGCCCAGGGGAGGGAGGTTCTTTGTGTTGATAACTTTACCACTTTCCTGTTTTATACTGATACCAACCTCTTCAGTTAAATTCTTGATGTACGGCATTCCTGTGAAACACTCAGTCATGTAGACCTTGGGCAGGTGGAGAAGTCTGAGCATGAATTGTGCTAAAGGGAATAGGATAAATAATTGGAAAGAGGAAATGTGCAGAGCTATGGGAAATACCAGGGAATAGTAGGACTAATTGGATCACTCTTTCAAAGCGATAGCACAGGCACAATGGGCCAAATATCCTCTGTCTATGCTGTAAAATTCGATGGACAGCAGGCATCACAGTAAGCGTGAGCAGACAATATGGTGAGAAGGTCAAAAATTGGTTTGATGCTGTCGTGAAACCAGTTTGTAACCATCCGTCAATGGCAGGCTGTGTTTCACGCTGCTGCATGCTGGGAACTTAATTTCCATACTTTATCATCTCATTACAAGCCCTGCTTGCCGGAATCATTCCCCCTCATCAAATTTACCACCCACATCGGCGTGACTTCAGAACGACGTGCTTCACCACTGCCCTTAAAAGGTGTGCAATTGGCGAGCCAAAATTCAAAGGGAACTTGGAGGTGAGTGCACATAACCTTGTACAGCGCTCATGAGCATCGCCCATAAGACATCAAGGAAGATGCTCATAGGCTGCATTGTGGGTGATGCTGGTGGGGTGGGGGGGTGCAGCAGGGGCAAGGCAGCACAGGCTGAAGGAAGTACACAAGGACATGCCAGGGGGTGGGTGGGGGGGTAGAGAAGTAGCCGCGCACATGGGAAAGCTTGTCAAAAGTGAGCATTCTTCCACAGCTGAGACCATTCACCAGCAGCTCCATTGACAGTCTTGGAGTTGGGCCTCTGAAGGTTTTCTGCCCACTCAAGCAATGCAAAAGCATGAAAGTGCCACCAAATGCTCCAGAACTTTCCACTCCTCAGGCACAAACTGCAAATTAATGAACATTTTAGGAGGCAGCAGAACAATTGGCCAACTGGGCAAGTTGTAGAATCTCCTTGCGAAAGGTGACCATGTCACTGTTATGTGCTCAGAGCCCCTTGCAATGTCATCATTAAGGTTTGGATGAGTATCCCCCATGGTTCAAGCTAACAGCGTAGTCTTGCAGTGTGTTTTAGGAGAATGCCTGTGCCTGAGCTGAGAGCACAGTATGCAGTCCAGTGGCCAAAGTTGCCGCCAATCGGTCAAGTGGAGCGGAGGTGGGTGGGGTTTTGGACAGCCATGAAGTGCACTACACACTGGCCATCCAAGTGGTGGCCAGCACTCTCCGGCATGTGTGAAGGGGCCTTCAGACTTAGCCAAGAGAGGTTCTTAGGACACATATGCTAACCCACACACCTCTCTCTTTGATCCTGCAGGAGCTAGAACATCAGGATCACAGAGCCTGGTGATTTAGTGGTGTGCCTCATGGCTTACAGGTAACAGAGAAGAAGAAGAGTGCGGCAGAGGCGCCTGGTTTGGCAAAGAGAGGAGCACCTCCCTCAAGATGAAGGGCCGGCCGGCCCTGCAGTGCACACAGCTGAAGATCCACAGCAAGCCGTCACTTGTAGGCACCTCGCTAGACCCAGGGTCTGTAGACAGCACTTTTCATTTCAGCAGATAACTGAGAACCAGTGTAGCCGAAGACTATGCATGCCAAGGGAACACATGTGCCACCTGCTGCAGGATTTTACACCACATGGACATGGAATGCATCCACTGCCAGTGGCCATAAAAGTGACCACGGCGTTCAATTTTTACGCCAGTAGCTCCTTCCAGGGCTCCACAGGTGACCTGTGCAGGATCTTGCAAGCCTCCATGGACAAGTGTATCCAGGAGGTCACAGACACCATCTTTGCGAAGGCACAAAACTCTGTGCATTTCGACCGGGATCAGGAAGCAAGAGCGCTGGAACTTGCGCAGATCTCAGCTTTCCCACAGGTGCAGGGTGCCATCAACTGCACTCATGTGGTGCTTAGATCTCTGTGGAAACAAGCAGTCAACTATGTCAACCACAAGGGCTTCCACACGTTGAGTGTTCAGTTGGTGTGCGACCATCACAAATGCATCATACAGGTCTGCACAGGATTCCCAGGGAGCATCCGCTACTCCTACATCGTCAACAGGCCTGAGATCTTTGACATTTTCCAGGGTCCACAGAGGCTGCAGGGTTGGCTCCTTAGGGACAAGGGCTACCCACAGAGGATATGACTGATGATGCCCATGCAGCAGCCTCAGACTGCAACAGTGCAACGGTATAATGAGGCTCATGCCGCGACCCGGACTTTGGTGGAGCAAATGCTAAGCATTTTGAAAATGAGGTTCCGGTGCCTCCACAGATCTGGTGGAACACTGCAACACAGTCCGCCGAGGATGTTGTGCATCATCGTCACTTGCTGTGTGCTCCACAATCTGGTGCTGCAACAGTGGGAGCACTTGGCTGATGTGGAGCTGCATGTCTCCTCCGGTGAGGAGGACGTTGAAGAGGATGATGATGATGAGGTCCTCGAAGGCAAGGATGCTGGTGATGAGGCTATTGCAATGGCCAGAAGAGAAAAGTGCGTTTGGGAGGCCCTCATGGCCGCATGATTCGTGGAAAATGATGATAAGATGCAGTGAGGACAGTCCTGACGTCCACACCTTGCATCTGTGAACGTTTGACTCCTGTATGGCTAATGGCAGTGCACATACCCTCACTGCTCAGGCTCATGTCATGGAGATGCAGCAGAGGCCCTACTAGTCACTAGATTCCAGGAGGATATAGATGACATGCAGTGAAGACATTCCATAGTTCTTCACATAGCCTCTTTGAATGTCTAACTCCTGTCTGGCTGAGGCAGCTCGCTTGCACACTGTGATCAGGGTCATATCATGGGGACGAAGCCATGAAACTTTAAATGCACCTGATCCTTTGTCAGCCTTCAGCACCTGACCCCTTTAGGAGCACAGCGTCACCAGTTACACTCGCTGAAGAGATGGGGGTCAGCCCCACATTAAAGTTGCTGAGAGCGCACAGAGAGAATGACAGAACTTGATGATGCCTGCCCACTACATTCTGGCAGCAATGACAAGCACCATCGAGGTGCAGACATCAGTAATGTGTCCAGTGACTGTGAAGCCGGACATCACTTTGGTCTGCAGGTTACACACTGCACAAGGAAGAGGTCCTAGTTTGAGACACCTGCCTTTAACTGGTGCAGGAACCAAGGTTTCACATCTGAGTAACACGAACACTGCTCATCGTAACAAGGAGCCACAGGCAGAGAGACATTCTTGGGAGTTTATTTACAATGACCATTATGTACAAGTGATTAACACTAGTGCCCAGGCTGTGCAACTATGAGGTGTCAGCTGTGGCTCAGTTCATAGCACCCTCACCTTTGAATCAGAAGGTTGTGGGTTCATGTCCCACTCCCGGAAAAAAAAAGTCAAGAACTGTGAATGTACTCGAAAGAGTTACATCTTCTTAATCTTCCTAACCCTGCTGCTACATCTTGGTGCTCCCTGGACATCCACAGCGGAGGTGGAAGCAGCCTGCTGACTGTGACACCCTGTCTGTGATGAACCTGGCGGGCGTCCTTTGGAGGGCCGAGACCTGGAGGGCCCCGGCCTGCTTTGGAAGTCTTGCTGTGGGTCAGCTGCAGCCTCTTTGGCCTATGCAGCAGTCCTCCAAGTGCTGGCGATTACGGATGTCCCTGCCTCTGCCTGCTGTGGAACAGATTGTGTGCTGTGCTCACCAGACTGATCTCGAGGCTGTTCTACATCTAGGTCCCACCGAGGTGTGTGTCGCTGTGCTGGTGAAGGGTGTGGGTGAGTGCCATGACGGGTCTTCAATGATGCTGCCCTCAGGGTCCTCATCTGGGTTGCTCTCGGCTTGGGGTTAGGGTCAAGGCTGCCTGAGGGCGACGTGTCAGATGTGCCTAGGAGAGAAAGTGGAGATTATTAGTGCTTGGCAGCCATGTTGAATAGTGGACTCAGAGTAGCGTTGAGAGAGGGCACACGTGGTGCAGGATCCTCATGTGGGTGTTCGCCGCCCAACTCACTGTTGCCGCAGGAACTGTTGTATCCTCTCCGGCCAGCTCCAATGTGCGGCTCTCGAACGGGGTGAGGATTTTGATACCCGGCACTCCAGCCCCAGCCTGGGTCCTCTCCTGGTGATTGTGCGTGATCTTGTCCTGCATAAAGACAGATGGAGAGAGTGTGTGAACAAGGCACATGCCAAGCAAATCAGAATGATGCCAGGCATACGTGTGTGCTGATTGGAGTCATGGACGGGATGAGGAGGCAGTCTCCAGAGGAGATGAGGCCAGATGGAGATATGAGGATGTGTGTGAGAGATAGTGAGTGGTGATGTCCCTTGAGCTGGCGGTGATTGAGATGCCAGTGAATGTGTGATGGGCTTGTGAGTGGGTGAGTT
Source organism: Cetorhinus maximus (assembly GCF_964194155.1). Classification (NCBI taxonomy): domain Eukaryota; kingdom Metazoa; phylum Chordata; class Chondrichthyes; order Lamniformes; family Cetorhinidae; genus Cetorhinus; species Cetorhinus maximus. The sequence goes on along the minus strand of NC_135910.1, from coordinate 19,765,449 downwards.
GAGATTGATGAGATGGTTGCCTTACCCTGGCAGAATGGATGAGATCATTCATCTGTTTTCTACACTGGATGCCGAACCTATTGTGTGCAGCATTGGCACAGACCATCTCTGCCACCAGCTCTCAAGCCGGAGTGGTGAGACTGATGGGCTTCCTGCGGCCAGAGTGTTGGTACGGGACTTCGCCACAGGCCTCCACAGCGTCCAGAAAGCGTCCCAGGGATGCGGCACTGAATCAGGGGGACTGCAATCTTCCTGGTTTTTGGGGCCGTGTCTTCGCCGGAGCTGTCCTGGGCTGGAAGCCTTGAGAAGTGTGCGCGCGGCTGCATTTTAAATATGGCACCTGGCGTGAGGAGACAGCGAGGTAATGTCGTGGTCAGCCAATCGGAGGCCTCCTGCCAGCGATCTGGCATTTTTCCGGTTACTGCATAATTTATGGGGCGGGAAGGGGACGATACGGTGCGAAAACCCACCATTGCGGCCAGCGGGTAAAACATCCGCTACCACACTTAGTGTAAATCTGAGACGATCCTGTATGGATCTATTCTGAGTTGATGAGGATTTCATTAACAGTCCTATATCTATGTAGAATAATCTGAGACAGTCATCATGTTTATGTGAAACTTGGCTAATTATTAGATGACAGTTACCCAAAACAGAGCTGTCAGCCTGAGTCACAATGGGTTAATTAGGTTATGTGATTTTATTCTTGGGCACTTTGGGGACCTTTTTAATACAACAGTAGGGCTGTGAAAAAACAGTGACTTTCCTGAAAACAATAGCAAAGGGACTGAGTCTAAGACAGATCTAGTTCAGGACCCTGGGGTCAGAGCGGATGAGAAACGAAAGCATTAGAACAAAGCCACTGCTTCTGCCTGAAGGCACTTTTACATGAGCAGGGAGCAAAGTGTGCTGGGGGCGGGGGTGGGGGGAGCAGGAATGCTTCCCAATCGGCCCAAGCTTATTACCTCCATGTTTCTGAGGGAGTGTTTCTCTTCTGTGATATTTCTTTTCACCATATTTTTTCCTCTGTTACCAGTAGCTGTCAGGAAGAGCTGGGGGTGTGTGAAAAACTGTTTCAAAGAGCCAGCAAAGGCATGATGGGGCAAATGGCCTCCTTCTGTGCTATATTATGCATTCTGATTTGAAGCTAGCAGCCCATCCTAGGACAGAACTCCATGAGTGATCACAGTGTGCAGGCACTTAGGCCAAGTGACCACTCTACATGCACAAGCCCAGACAAGCATCAGCAAGACTATTTCTCACAGTTGGAAGGATCAGAGTTGAGACCATTATTCTTCTTAACTAATACCTGTGTACACTTACAGAAGGGATCACAGGATAGCATTCAGCGTTTCCTATCCAGTTGTCCTGCTATTCTAGCCCGGAGCACTGAAACCAGTTCTACAGATCCAAGCTCTGTCCTAGCTGAAACCAGTTACATAAACGTATAGAATGGATTGACTCTGAATCCTCACTGCCCTGTGTGATTTAATACCACACCACACAGGGCACACACCAACAGGAGTCTCATCCAGTTGATTGTTATAAAATTGTTTCTCTACATAGAGAGGTCCCATTATCAGTCTCATTAGGGGAAAAGGAGATACAGAGGCAAGCTGTGCTTCCATGTAGATGTGAGCAGAACAGCAAATAAATCGCCCAGAGATTTCCTTACATATCCTGGTATCCAGATAAAAGGCAGCTTCCAGCACAAGTGTCCTCTTTCACCTAGAAAACTGAATGTAACGTTAAGAAGGGACTGAAGTGGTGAGAAAAGAAAATGACATTTCAGAAAGAACCAACTTTGACCTTGTTATGTGACAGAATTCTTTACTTGACCCATTGGCAGAAGCTTGAACTGTAAACAGCAATTACAGCAAAAAGAGAATTCAAAGATTGTAAAATTGTTGAGTATGCAGCCTACATAAGCTCAGATCTACTTCAGTAATTGGCCGTGAGTAATGTATGGTCAACTGAAAACATTGCAAAAGGCACATTGGACAGATTGTGTGCACAGGACATGGCAAAAAGAGAGAATTTGGTACCAGTAGAATTGGCGATGTATGGGTAGGGTTTGGAACTCTTCCTTCAATTTGTTAACAATCCTTTGGGCAAACAAAAGCTAAAGATAATGAAGCCTTTCCCATTTGACAGCCAAGTGAGTGATGCATTTAGTCACTTTTGAATTGGCTAATGAAGTGAAGGACACAGTCGATCTACTGAAGCGTTGATATACCGCAGAAACCAGGAACTGCAAAGTGTCATTCACATCTTCAGTCAAAGGACAATCTGAATAATGTTTACATGTTGAGTGACAGTGAAAGAAGGCTTGTAAAAATAAAAAGTTTTGCTAGTGTAAGAGATAAAGAGATTGGAGGTATAATTGGTCAGGCTGGTAATCTGAGGATCGATGAATAGAATGGTTACAGAATTTGGCTGAATTCCAGTTCTCAGCAAGAACAATTCAGCTAGGTCCCACTTCCCAATCTTTCCCCATAGCCCTCCAAATTCTTTTCCTACAGGTGCTTATCCAATTCCCTTTTGAAAGCCACGATTGAATTTGCCTCCACCACAGTCTCAGGCAGTGTATTCCAGATCCTAACCACTCACTGCCTAAAGTTATTCCTCATGTCACCTTTCATTCTTTTGCCATCCACCTGAAAATCTGTGTCCTCTGGCTTTTGATCCTTCCACCAATGGGAACAGTTTCTGCCTATCTATTCTGTGATACGCTCTATCTACCCTCATGATTTTGAACACCTTGATCAAATCTCCTCTCAACCCCAGCTTCTCTAACCCCAGCTTCACCAATATATCTATATAACTGAAATTCCTCATCCTTGGAAACCATTCTCATTTTCTTCACCCTCTAACGCCTTCACATCCTTCCAAAATTGTGGTTTCCCAGAACTGGACACAATACTCCAGTTTAGGCTGAACCAGTGTTTTATAAAAGTTCTCCATAACTCCCGTGCTTCTGTATTCTATGGCTCTATTTATGAAGCCCAGGATTTTATATGCCTTACAACTTTCTCAAGCTACCCTGCCGCCTTCAATGAGTTTTGCATATATACCCCCAGATCTCTCAGTTCCTGCATCCTCTTTAAAATTAGACCCTGTCAAGGAACTATCATATTTTTCCTATTATTGTGGGATATTTTAAAGCAGGTGTGTGTGTGTGTGTGTGTGTGTGTGTGGTTCTGTGTGTGTGGATAATTTAACTAAACTAGAAATGGTTAGACTGCAAGGTTTAAATTATCAAAGAAGTGAGGTATAAAACAGGCATTTGAAATGGCGATGAGTAAGCTCGGGTGAGGTCTCAGCAGAGACGGTGTGAGTGAAATTTGCATTTTTAGATAAGTGGAGAAGTGGTTGATTTTCAGAGGGACAGGAAAATGTTTACAACTGGAAAGATAAATAGGGCAAGGTTATTACATTGATTTTTCCTAGAAGCGCCAGCCATAATGATAACATGAAAGATTTTTATATTTCAGGAAAAGTAACTTCTAGAGACAAGTTGAAACATGGGATTTACAGATCAAAAAGGGAAAAACATATTTAAAGAAGGATGGAAGGCTGTGTGAGGTGTGGCTATGTGAGACCTTGAAAGCTGACCGTGTGAAACAGACTTGGGGAAAAAACCTCTAGCCGCCCTAAAGAAATTTGCTGTTCCAGTAACCAAAGTTGTGTTAAAGGCCTTTGGAATTTCATTGTCCAGCGGGTGCTTGTGGTTATATTGCTGGATGACATTATAAATTTGGAATCTACTTGGACTGTTGCCCTAAATGGGGTGCGTAGTAGGGAGTCTGGTTAAGTAGAAATTTTAGGACCTATTATAACTGTGTAACTGTTATCTTGTGTGTGTTTAAGTTTGTTCTTCTTTTGTTAATAAATGTTTTAATTTAATCTTTAAAATCTCTAAAGGTGATGGTAGACTCGTTACTTCTGACTTCTGTGCACTAGCCTTCTCGTAATAAATACAAATTGCAAAACCATTGTGATAGTGTGGCTAAGTTTCCCTTGTGGGTGTGGTCCACCTGGCAAATACCACCTGCCATATCATAACAATCCTTTATTTTATATTGTCTCCCCTTGTTATTCCTACCAAAATGAATCTCTGACCCTTCACAATCAATCAATCATCTCTAAGATACTTCTGCCTTACACCCTATCACAAACCTTTTTTTTCGCTCTTTTCCTCCGCTCCCCTCCCCCCCTTTCCCTGCCTCTGGTACTTGCTCTAAACCTGTCACATTTTTAACTTGCTCCAATTCTAATGAAAGGTCATTGACCTGATAAATTAACTCTGTTTCTCCACTGATGCTGCCAGACCTGCTGAATGTTTCCAGCATTTTCTGTTTTTATTTCAGATTTCCAGCATTCACGGTATTCTGTGTTTGCCGAGAGGAGATGGTTATTGATGATGAGATACTTCTGAGATATGATAGAGTGGAGAAACTGAAGCTGCTGCATCCATACAGAGAGGGTTAAGAGGAGATCTGATAGAGGTGCTCAAAATGACGAGAGATTCTAAGGTGATAATTAGGGGAGAAATTGATTCCAACTGTCAGTGAGTCAGTAATGAAAAGACACGAGCTGAAGTTCATCACCAGAAAATGAAGGGTAAAGAGAGGTTTTTTTTTCACAGTAGCATTGCTAGTGCGTGGAATACTCTATCAGCCTTAAGATCATTAGAAGTGATCACAGTAGAGATACAGCCTTAAATTAGGCAATGAGTCAGTGTCAGAAATCTGTTAATTCAGCTTTCTCACATTCCTGGACACAATTTTTTTTCAAGCCTGTACTCACACCCTATGATCAACGTTCGCTGCTTAGACAAATATATTTGAAGAACTAAAAGAGACCAGACAGAATTTTAGCTTTCTTTTTTGTTCTTTTTGTTCTACCTGGCATCTGACATGGGATTATCAAACAGAACTATCAAGGAATCCACAGTTTTTGCCGGGGTGGGGTGGGGTTGTGGCTGGGTGGTGGAGGAGGGGGAGGGGTGGGTGGTGGGGGAGAGATGGTCACAGTCTCAGGGTAAGGGGTTTGCCATTTACGACGACAGATGAGGTGAAATTTCTTCACTGAAACGGCTATGAATCTTTGGAATCCTCTACCCCAGAGAGTTATGGATGCTCAATCGTTGAATATGTTCAAGACTGTGGATCGAGGGGTTTTTGGACATTAAGGCAATCAAGGCATATGGGGATGAGGCTGGGGAGTGAGGTTGAAGTAGTAGATAAGCTATGAACTTATTGAATGGCAGAGCAGGCTCAGGGGACTTAATCCTGTTCCTATTTCTCATGTTCTATTGTCCAATCGGGAGTTTACAAGTTATCCTCAACAGACCTCACTATTTCTAAACCTGGAAAACTTACTCAGGGGTTAAGGACCTTCAGCTATATTCCCAAGTAAGGTTGGAAATTCGCCAGGCAAAACCACACATAGAAACATAGAAAATAAGAGCAGGAGAAGGTCATTCGGCCCTTCGAGCCTGCTCCGCCATTCAATATGATCGTGGCTGATCCTCCATCTCAACGCCGTACTCTCGTGTTCTGCCCACACCCCTTGACACCTTTAGAGTCCGGAAATCTATCTATTTCCTGCTTAAATATATTCAGTGACTTGGCCCCCAAAGCCTTCTGTGGTAGAGAATTCCACAGGTTCACCACAGTCTGAGTGAAGAAGTTTCTCCTCATCTCAGTTCTAAATGGCCTACCCCATATCCTGAGACTGTGACTCCTTGTTCTAGGCACCCCCCAGCCAGAGGAATACCATTCAATGAGATCCCCTCTCATTGCTCTAACCTCCAGTGAATACAGGCCTAGTCAGCCCAATCTCTCCTCATACAACAATCCTGCCATCCCAGGAATCAGTCTGGTGAACCTTCGCTGCACTCCCTCTATGGCAAGTATATACTTTCTTAGGTAAGGAGACCAAAACTGAACAGAATACTCCAGGTGTGGTCTCACCAAGGCCCTCTACAGCTGCAGTAAGACATTCTTGCTCCTGTACTCAAGTCCTTTCATAATGAAAGCCAATATACCATTTGCCTTCTTAACTGCTTGCTGCACCTGCATGCTTGCTCTCAGTGATTGGTGTACATCACTGAAAGCAAGCACACACACTTACCAGCTCAGAGCTCTGGTAGCCATCCCACTGCTTGCCCAAGTAAGGATTAACATATTGGTTTGTTGGGTCATCTGGTAATGAACGGAAAAATTCCAGCTCCTGGAGAATGAATGAACTAATGTATGTTCATTGTTATAGTATATTCATTGTATATAGTATATTCATAATTTATATTCATTTTTATAGTGCTGTAGCATGCATCCTCGGGCCCTGCACATGGTGTTATCCCAACAAGAGGGGTGTGTATCTATTCCAACTGATCAACATCATCAAACAAAAGGATTTTGCTAAATATTTATTTGCAAAAGCAATGAGCCTCTTTGGAAGCTTTGCATTTAAAGCTTTTGTTAAAATACAATTGTCGCATTGTACAAAACATAATTAGTCACGTAAAAGGCAGGTATATGGAGTTAGGCCACAGATCAGCTGTGATCTTATTCAATGGCAGAATAGGTTTGAGCAGCTGCATGGCCTCCTCCTGTTCATATATCCATATATTCCAATCATCCACACAATGTCCTGCTCTCCCATCCCCTCTATATCCAGATTCCAGTGTCCCATAACCAGTAAAATGATTTTCATTCCACACCTACCCCTGCTTCCACTCTCTCCTCCTCCATATGTTTTGTTTGTGACTTGAGATCCTCCAACAGTTTAGTCCTTGGTCATTGTTCTACCTAATCCCTAAATCCTTCCAGTTTGTAACATCCATCCCTGCTTTCAACACCTTCTGAAAGCCTTTCTCTTCACAGGACTCTCAGTACCTCCCTATCCCATGTAGAAAGAGTTGAGAGTGGAGAATTCATGAGACACTTCTTGTGGTCTACGTGCCCATTACAGGGAGACAGAAATCTGATGATTCTGACAGGAGGCAGGGGCTACAAATCTAACCGCTGGAAACCTAGGGGCTATATTCAACCTACTCAAAAGAACAGTTGGTATTTGGGGCAATACACCTTATTCAGGTGATCTAATAAGGTTTTTGAAATTATGAAAGGGTTTGATAGGGTAGGCTTAGAGATCTTGCCATTTAAGGGGGGAACCAGGATTAGGGGCTATAAATATAAGATCGTCACTAATAAATCGAATCGGGAATTCAGGAACAACTCCTTTACCCAGAGAGCGGGGAGAATGTGGAGCTCGCTACCACAGGGAATGGTTGAGGTGAATCGTACAGATACAATATATACATATAAATAAACGAGGGAGAAAGGAATAGATGGATATGCTGACAGAGTGAAACGAAGAAGGGTGGGTGGAGCATAAACACCAACATGGACCAGTTGGGCCGAATGAACCTGTTTCTGTGCTATAAATACTGTGTAATGCTATGACTTCCACTAAGGTTTGAAGACAAAAGGACGGTTCTCGGTAACATACCTGTCTCACTAGTCAAACACAGATGGCTAATTAGGTATGTTCCCAATAGACTGTGATCAAAATGGATCACACTGAGATTCTTTATAAAGAATAATGAATAGTCAGAGGTGAATATGGCTGTATAAAATACAGTGAGTTAGTTTGTGGTAGTATGTGAATGGGTATGGAATCTGCAATGTCTGTACCTGTCTGTCAGATACTCCCCATTATCTGCTTTGTGTACACTGTATAGTATCCTTGAGAAACGTGGTTATTTATCCCTCTCTAGCACAGGGCCATTGTGATTTATAGATAAGGCAGTGACAAAACCAAACAGCTTCTGAAGCACGTGTGAGCTTGGCTGTGTTTGGATGTTCTGTTCGATGTGCTACTGTGTCCTCATGTTGCGATAAGAATACATGAACATAAGAAATAGGAGCAAGAGTAGGCCATTCAGCCCAGCAAGCCTGCTCCACCATTCAATACGATCATGGCTGATATTGGGTTTCAACTCCACTTTCCTGCCCGCTCCCCAAATCTCTAAATTCCCTGAGAGACCAAAAATCTGTTTGTCCCAGCCTTAAATATATTCAACAATGGAGCATCCACAACCCCCTGGAATAGAGAATTCTAAAAAAAACCTTATAAACCTTAGAGTGAAATAATTTCTCCACATCTCAATCCTAAATGATCGGCCCCTTATCCTGAAACTGTGCCCCTGTATTTTAGATTCCCCAACCAGCAGAAAAATTCTCTCAGCATCTACCCTATTGTTAGGGACAGGAGGGGGTCAGTTCAAACAGCACGGATTTTCCTCATATCACCTGTTCGTAAACAGAAGGTGTTTTAAGCTAGTATTTTTTTAAGAGTAAGCTGTGGTGTATTTTACAAACCCCTTGGTTTTTGTGTGATCCCATTTTACTAACAACCTCACAGCAAACTCGAGTTAGGATTAACTCAGAAGTTTAGCTTATTTTATACATTCAAAACCTGCAAAAAGGAGTGTTCGCAACTTCCCACTCTGCATTCACACAGTAAAGGGAGGGATAGAAGGAAGGAGGTTTACAGTACGAGGATCACAGAAAAACTGAATATTAGTTCACGTGAATCCCAGAGTCAGAGTCCATTGAGGAATTCTTTCATGTAGGTGTTTCAAGTTCGGCTGGCTGGAGACCAGTGTTGTAAAATTTGCTTTTCAGGTAGTGTCGATGTCGCAGGGTGAAGAGATTGAATTGGTTCTGTAGGTGATGGCACAAAATCTTCCAGCAGAGTCAAGTTTGATAGGCCAGTTGTCCTGCTGGACAGAGCTAGCTTCTTTCTGGCTTACCAGTAGGATGGTAAAACAGCAAACTGCCTGTGCAGCCCAGAAATGTAATATTAAACTCTGCAAAAGGCCAGAGTCTTGGGTCATGTGAAATTCCTTCTCCACAATTACTTTAACAAAGGAGGTTTATCCAGCATCTGGAATTTGGCTTTGTTTTCAGGACTGGTAATGTGTCAGCCATTATGGGTTGAAAAGGGTGATATTTTTAAATGTATTTCCATCCATTGTTTTATTTCTACCTTTTAGCCTATTTCGATCCGAGTCGGTAGGCTTGTAATGGATATTGGTGGACAGTCTGTCCCCAGAAATTGAGACAGAGCGGTCAAGGAAGGGAAGGGAAGTGTCAGAGATGGACCATGTGAAAATGATGGAGGGGTGGAGATTGGAAGCAAAATTAATAAATTTTTCCAGGTCCAGACGAGAGCATGAAGCAGCACCAAAGTAATCATCGATGTACCGGAGAAAGAGTTGTGGGAGGGGGCCGGAGTAGAACTGGGACAAGGAATGTTCCACATACCCCATAAAGAGACAGGCATAACTGGGGCCCATGCGGGTGCCCATAGCCACACCTTTTATTTGGAGGAAGTGAGAGGAGTTTAAGGAGAAATTGTTCAGTGAGAGAACAAGTTCAGCCAGACGGAGGAGAGTAGTGGTGGATGGGGATTGTTCGGGCCTCTGTTCGAGGAAGAAGTGGAGAGCCCTCAGACTATTCTGATGGGGGATGGAGGTGTAGAGGGATTGGACGTCCATGCTGAAGAGGAGGCGGTTGGGGCCAGGGAACTGGAAATTGTTGATATAATGTAGGGTGTCAGAGGAATCACGGATGTAGGTGGGAAGGGACTGGACAAGGAGAGCGAGAATGGAGTCAAGATAGGGAGAAATGAGTTCCATGGGGCAGGAACAGGCTGACACAATCGGTCTGCCGGGACAGTCCTGTTTGTGGATTTTAGGTAGGAGGTAGAAGCGGGCCATCCAACGTTGGGAGACTATCAGGACTCTGCTTGCAAGGTTGGCTTATCAAATGCAAATTGCCTTCCTGTAGCTCCCTTTGAAATTGGTCTGAAGAGTTTCAGGTTGGCTGTTAATAGCTGCGTAGGCATAACGAGGTGTGACATCCCTGAAACTTGTTCTGGGGGCTGCTGGGGATAACTCCCAGACAGAAAGTCAACCCTCCTAATTGTCTTTATTTCAAAATAAGAAATAGCAATAAGCATAAGGTTTTTAAATTAATAAGCAACCGGTCGCTGGGCATCCCCATGGGACTGGGTACGCATCCCCTGTGAAAAGCCGCAACATTCATGAACATAAAGGCAAAAAGGTTTAGTATAATCTGGAAGGCCCAGGGCGGGGACAGAAGTAAGGGCTGTCTTGAGAGCCGTGAAAGCAGCTTGGGAGCCCAACTCCCAAGCAAGTTCCTCAGGGGCTGAAGGGAGGGCGAGATCCTGTAAGGGCCTAGTGAGTTCCGCATAATTAGGGATCCACTGCCGACAATACCCCGTCATGCCGAGAAAATGAGTCAGATCCTTTTTAGCGCAGGGAAGGAGGAGGGAGATAATGCTGTCGACACGGCGTTTGGATAGGAGGCGAGTGTGGCTGTCAAGAACATGGCCCAAATACTCAACATGAGATCAGCAAAACTGTAACTTTTCACAGGAAGCCTTATGGCCTTTACGGGCTGAGGCTTTCAAAAGGGTGAGGGAGTCGTCGAGACGAGTCTGCTCAGACGGAGAGCAGAGAAGCAAGTCATCGACGTACTGGAGGAGAGTAGTACCTCCGGGAAGAAGACATCGGCGAGATCAGCCTGCAGGACACGGGAGAAAGTGGTCAGGCTTTCCGTGTACCCCTGGGGCAACCAGGTCCATGTATACTGAGTACCATAAAAGGTGAAGGTGGCGAGAAACTGGGAGTCAGGGTGTATGGGTATGGAGAAAAAGGCTCCACAAAGGTCAACGACAGTATAACAAGTGGAGTTAGGGGGAACACAGGTAAGTATGGTAGCCGGGTTAGCTACAACTGGATATGCTGGGATCATGCAAGCTTTTACTGCCCGCAAGTCCTGGACAAGCTGCCAGGTATTCTTAAAAAATACCTGGAAAAACTCAGCAGGTCTGGCAGCATCGGCGGTGAAGAGCACAGTTGACGTTTCGAGTCCTCATGACCCTTCAACAGAACTGTTCTGTTGAAGGGTCATGAGGACTCGAAATGTCAACTGTACTCTTCTCCGCTGATGCTGCCAGACCTGCTGAGTTTTTCCAGGTATTTTTTATTTTTTGTTTTGGATTTCCAGCATCCGCAGTTTTTTGTTTTTATGCCAGGTATTCTTGCCTGGCTTCCGCACGGGGAGTATAGGAGTGTTGCAGGGGCTAACAGTGGGAATAACAACACCGGAGTTTAAAAGGTCTTGAAGAACAGGTTTTATGCCTTCCATTGCTTCGGGATTAAGAGGGTATTGAGCTTTCCGAGGGAGGGGTTTAGAGGGATCCAAACGCACCCGAAAAGGTTCTGCTGATAATACCCGACCAACATCATTAGGACCCTTTGCCCACAAGGTATTGGGAATAGTTACCAAGGCATCGAGGGAATCAGTGATTACACTACCTAGAGCATGGTGCTGAAAATAAGCAGGATACTCAAGGGGCATAGAGGGAAAAAATTGGATGGCCTGATCATCGATATTCAGGGAACCGTCCATCAATTCCACAGATGATTGGGGATCTGTGCACTGAAGGCGGTACACCATAGGACCACGGTCCCTGGCCTGATACCCAACGGAGACACAGAGGGTAACATGAGGCGCAACATCCCGGGCATGAAAAAGCGGTAGGGCGGGTGGAGGAAGGGAAACGGAGCTAGCAACTCCTTCAGGCCCGTCGCAAAGGGAAGATACAGAAAGAACATAGCACTCACCCAGATGGCCTGTTACCTCACGGGCATACTGATGATCCGAGCAGGCAGAGTAGTGCGCTGTACTGTGAAAATCCCGAAGCCAGTGTTGCAGGGCCGGATGGATGGCTATCGTGGCAGAAACACGGCGTTCGGTCAGAAGCTGGAGTAACACAGTCTTGAGTTTATCGGATAAATCGCAGTGTCCGAAATTCCACCACCAAATGTGAGGATGACGCAAAGTCTCTTCTTGTAGAAGGCCGATGACTGTGGAATAAATAGACTCGGGAACTTGAATAGTGATAGAGTTGTTAGAACAGTCTAAAGTACAACTGAGTTTGCAGAGGAGATCCCGTCCCAAAAGATTGACCGGGACGTCGGCCCCGAGGAGGAATCGATGGGATCCTTTTCTTCCGTTCAGGTCAAAGGGCACTTCTTCGGAAATTGGCAGTGAAAGCGGTTGTCCCGAGACCCCAATGACGGAAGTGGAATCCCAAGAAGGGGTGACATCAGGAGCCTCAACAGGCTGAAGGGTAGAATAAGTCGCGCCGGTATCGATAAGGAAATTCAAGAGATGGCCCTTAACAGACAAAGGGATAGTGGGTTCCTCAGCGGTAATGAGAGGTAAAAGGGTGTGGCAACTCTATTGTGTTGAACCCCAAATGGGTTAGCTACCAAGTAGAGGATCGGTTGAGGGGCCAGGGCGGCACGCCTGCAGCGGAACTGCAGGTGGCCGAGAGCAGGTATGGGCCCAATGACCCTCCTGGCCACAGTTATAACAAGTCCAGCAGCTGCCCCCTCTTGGTCCCACCTGGCAGCCTCTCCCTCTTCCTGGCCATCGATTCCCCTGGGCACCCTGGTGCCAATTAGGCTGCCACATATTCTGAGGCCACATAACAGGTTGGGGTTGGTAATTATAAAAGTTGGGCAGCTGAGAAGCTAATTGAGGGGCAGCGTAAAATACAGGGGCCAGTGCCAGCGCGGGCGCTGCGAGTGGAGCTGCAGGCGGGGGCGCTGTGGGCGGAGGCGTCGCCACTGGAGGCGCTGCTACCAGTGCTGCTGGACCGTCTAACATTGCCGTCATTATCCCTTTCTTTGGGGGTTTCTGGCAACTGATCAATTGGCGCTCACAATGTTGGAGGGTGCTAATAATTTCTTGAAGATTATCCTCACCTTCCCACCCAATGCAAGCAAGGGTAAAGGCTTTCTTAAGATCAGGCTGCAATCCCTGTACAAGTGCATTAACAAGAGCCGGAATAGAATCCTGAGGATTAACACCAGAACATTTTAAAAAGATATTACAGAATCGTTCAACATAATCACAAACATCCTCGTCGGGCTTTTGCACTGTGCTGTGGATTTTATGCCAATCAACTACGTCAGGATAAGCCTTCCGCACGGCTGCACTGGCGCTCCGTGACCCAACCCTAGGGGTTAGCCATCTCGGTGGAACCTCCAAGAAACTGTCGGAGATTAATCACACCGAGGCATCATCAATACATCGAAACCCCATTTATTACTTGTGCACAAGGGAGAACAATACGAGAGCCATTGTACCGTCTCGTAGCAGAATACATACAGACCTGTTAAAAGCATTTTTACAGCCAATCAGTAAATTTTGCACAAACCTATCTGCTTATTTACATAAGTTAACTGACCAATCCATATAGTAGTAAATTTTCGTTCCCAGCACAACAGATGCTGCGCTTACGTAAATGCTTATCACAATCCGGCCTGAGAAAGAACAAAATGGAATGTCTCAGGGCTCATCCTACAACTGTGGTCAGACAAGATGGTATTGTTCTCAAAGTTGCTGTATTTTTTTCTTAGGCCTAGGCATATAATTCAACTTCTCCATTAACCCTTTTAGCACTAAATGTGTTCCCTATAGTTGGCTAGGCCACCACAGCTGTTAATAGCTGCGTAGGCATAACGAGGTGTGACATCCCTGAAAATTGTTCTGGAGGCTGCTGGGGATAACTCCCAGACAGAAAGTCAACCATCCTAATTGTCTTTATTTCAAAATAAGAAATAGCAATAAGCATAAGGTTTTTAAATATACACAGTGTTGGGTTTATGTTCCATGTTGGAAGAACCCAACACTATCAAACCCCTTCAGAATCTTGTATGTTTCAATAAGATTGTCTTTCATTCTTCTAAACTCCAGAGTATCTAAGCCCAATATAATCAGCCTCATCATAAGACAACCATCATCCCAGGGACCAATCTAGTCAACCTTCACTGTACCACCGCCAATGCAAGTATATCTTTTCTTAAATGTGGAGACCAAAACTTCACACAGTATACCAGATGTGGGGCAGAATCTTACCCTCGGCATGCGGGATTGGCGTCAGCAGTCTGGGGACCAGGACAATGCTCAGTCGGTGGCTGATGATGGGCCTCTGGGGTCGGCAGCAGATGCTGGATGTCCAGCGGGAGGATCTGGCGGAGTTTCGTGAGGGTATGTGTGCCATGGTGTCCATTGTGGAGGGGTTCCTGCTGAGCATAAGCACTGCGTTGACCCTCATGGCCAAGTGCATGGAGAGAGTGGCGACTCTCATGGAGAGGCTCCACCAGGACTCAATCAGGGCTTCCTGGGGATGTGCTCGGACCTGCAGCCCTCACATCGGCAATGACCTCGGCTGGTCAATGTCGGTGTGGGAGATGGATTGGGCACCCAGTTTCTCAGCTAGATGCCCGTCCATCAATGGTGAGCAGGGAGGTCCATAGCGAACTCACGTTGGCACACGAGCTGCATGTCATCTCTGGGCTCCACTCAGGGCGCTCCGGATGATGGCAGCAGCTCCTTCATCTGTCTTCCAGTGACCATGGCATCTGATGAGGCTGTAGTGACTGGGGAGATGCCAGCCATGGCACTGGCCACTCCCTCCCAGGTGGGGCCAGCACAGGCTCCACTGGCCAGAGGACGCCCGCCAAGGTCATCAAGGCCAACAGGACAGCAGAGTGAGCGGGCAGGCTCCAATGCCGGTGCCAGCGAGGGGGGAGCACTTAGACATAGCACCCGCAAGCAAAAACTTAAAGCACCTTAAACACAACACGGCCTTATCATGGGTGATATTTGTTCCAAACATTTTTCTGGTTTCTTTTAATGGTGTGATGGAAAACACCGGTTCATGTTAATTTTTACAATGATTCACATTCACAAGTAAATGAGATATTATTTTGTGCTATCGGCCTCTGTATGTTTCATTTGTTCTGTAGGTGCAGGGTAAGCCATGATGTTATGATGGACGTGTGTCTCCTGAAACTTTATTGCAAAGGTACAGAGTGTATGTTGTTGACCAAGGAACTGGTCCTGTCAGGGATCGAGTATGGAGCCTGCAGGCCTGGTATGTGGTGGTGGTTCTTATTTGGTAGTCCAGCTGAAGGATCGTTGGATCAAAGTGTCCCGGGTGTTCCTGCCTCCCTGGAGGTTACCCAGGTCAGCGTCTATGCCCTCAGCGTTCTCCTCACCATGCTCATCCTCGGACTCACTACTGGACTCATCGTCTGTTGCCTGTGCAGCTGTGTCAAGATCTTCTTCCTCCAGTGGGTCCCCTCTAGCCAGTGCCAGATTGTGGAGAGCGCAGCATGCAACCACTATCAGTGACACACGATCTGGGGGGTATTGGAATGCGTCCTCTGAATGGTCCAGGCATCGGAAGCACATCTTGAAAAGACCTATGGTTCTCTCTACCACCGCCCTTGTGGAGTGTGGCTCCTGTTGTACCACTGCTCGGCCTCTGTTCTTGGGTGGCGGAGAGGCAGCATGAGCCACCTTTTGAGGGTGTAGCCCTTGTCACCCAGCAGCCATCCATCCAGCCAGGCTGAAGCACTGAAGAGTCTTGGCACCTGGGAGTGTCTGAGGATGTAAGCGTCATGGGAGCTGCCTGGGTACCTTGCACAGACTTGCAGAATCAGCATCCTGTGGTCACACACTATCTGCACGTTCATGGAGTGGGAGCCCTTCCTGTTGACAAGGGACCAAGTTCACCCACTGGCACCTTGATGGCCTCATGTGCGCAGTTGATTGCACCCTGGACACGGGGGAACCCAGCAATCGCTGCGAAGCCTCTGGCTCGCTCAGCCTGGCTGGCCTCCTCTTTATGGTAATGAATGAAAGTCAATGCACGCCTGAACAGACCGTCTGTCACCAGTTTGATGTAACTGTGGACAGCTGATTGGAACATGCCACAAAGATCCCCCACTGAACCCTGGAAAGAGCCGGAGACATAGAAGTTGAGGGCCACTGTGACCTTCAGAGCCACTGGCATGGGGTGTCCACGCCCACAGTCGGAGATGACGTTGGGGCCAATCATCTGACAGATGGAGGTCACTGTCTCCCTTGAGAAACAGAGCCTCCTTCGGCATTGCACCTCAGACATATTGAGGTAGCTGCATCGCCGCCTGTAAACCCTGGCAGCAGGATAGTGGCATCTTCTGTGGTCCCTTCTGCCTTGGACTACCTGCTGGCCCTGCGCCCCTTGTGCCTGCGCCTCTCCTCCCACAGGTCCCACCCCTGGAAGCTGCATTGGGACACCTCTCCCTTCTGCCCCTCTCTCCCTCCTCAGAGGAGGTGCCCCAGCGGAGACCACAATCCCCATTCCCAGGGTAAGGGAAGGTTGTCTGATACTTGGAAGACCCCACGCAGTGTGAATCCTCCAGGGGCCTGGAAAACAACACTGAGACCTGAACTGAAGCCTCGCAATTCTCTGAATGCAGCTCTGAAGCGAGATGAAGCTGTCCTGTTCACAGAAGCAGCCAGCAGCAAGTGATATCCTGCACCCCTCACTAATCGCTTTGACAAGGCCACTGACGCTTCTTATCCTGCCCGTGGATGAGGTTTTACGAATTGTGCCCTGCCCACCTGCCCATTTTGCCCGTGTGACAGCCTAAAAATCGCACGGGCTACGTAAAGTCAGAGACAATCGGTGTCTCAAGGGCCTTAACTGGCCACTTAATTAATGGCGGGCACGTCTCTGTCTCCATCACGCACCCTCCTAGTGAAATAATGCGAGTGTACGTATTGATGCCGGCACGCTTGGCCGATGTTAACGCGCTTTATTTAACGCTTGAGCGGGTTGGGCACGTCGCTGCCCACCAACCTTAAAATTCTGTCCGTGATCTCAGCAAAACCCAAAATGAGGGAGATTTGGTGCCTAAAGCTGAAAATTGGACAGAGGAAAATCTCTCTGTGACAACATCTTCCCAACTTGCTAAAAGGACAACATCCACCTAGACAATCCCAATTCTGGTTTAAAAATCTGGTAGATGTGCTCTTGTGGTGAGGTTGCACTCATCCTTTGCATGTAGATTTGTGAGTTATACATCTGTCATTTCCCCCCTTGCCAGCTCTGCTTAAATTCACAGATGAGATTCTCCATTTACACAGAAGCACCATGGAACTTTCCAGTGTTTACAGAGGATGAAGGAATGCCAGCAGGAATACCACAGAATCACTTGAGGGAGCCAATATAAATGTTCAAAAAGAAACAGTATTGAAATGATTAGTGGGACCTGCAGTTGATAAATCACCAGATCCAGATGGTTTACACAAGTGCATTTTTAGCAGTGCAATCAGGAAAAAGAATAACTCATCAGAAAGAGAAATTGTCCCAATGGACAGGAGAGTGAGGGACATCCTTAATTATTCTATGCCTTTCTCAATGCTTATCAATGTTGTCACTAATTTTGTTTCAAGTAGATCTCCTATTGCCTAATATGCCTACATCCTAATATGAGCCTAACTACAGGATTATCTATTTCCTTATTTGTCACAAAAGAATAAAGATAATCATGACCGACTTGGAAGGAGCTGGTCATGTCCAACAATAAATCCTTTGTTTGGATGAAGGGAATGAGTGCAGTTGTTATATTGGGATGTTTGGAAAGAAGAGGGTCTTTTCACTAAAGCAGAAAAGGTTAAAGGAGACTATCCATCTTGTGATAGGATTGGTAAGGGTAAATAGGGAAAGGTTATTCTCTAGATTACTCATTAACATGAGTCAGAAACTGAAGATTAGTATTCAAAGCATAAAGGGGGAAGGGAGACGAACAGTTATTGAAATTTTTTACCACAAGGAGCTGTTAAAGTCAAGCCAGTCATAAGATTGAGATAGAATTAGATAGACATTTGAGAAGAAGAATATGAAAGGGCATCCAGGAAATGGGATTAGAGTAAATGTGGATGACAACACAATGGTCCAAATGGCTGCCTTTAGTGCCCTGGATGTGGATCTGAAGGAGGCTTTATCTAAAGATCAGCTCCGAAGCTTAGCTATGTTTGAGACAAACTGCCTTCAAAACTCTACATTTGACCCAAACCTAGGCTCATGCCAACCTATCTTTGTTGGTCAGTCCATCATTGACAAATAGAACTTGCATTTATATAGTCCCTTTCAAAATGTCCCAAAGCTTTTTATGTCCAATGACCTACCTGTGAAGTGTTGAACTGTTTTAATGTAGGAAATGCCACAACCAATTTGTGCACAGTAAGCTCCCAACACAACAATGAAATAAATGACCAAATCATCTGTTTTAGTGATGTTGGTTGTGGCATGGATATTGGCCAAGACACCAGGGGGAACTGCCTACTCTTTGATTGGTGCCATGGAATCTTTTACATCCCCTTCAGGGGGAAAACAGTGCCTTAATCAACACCCCATCTTAAATATTTCACTTATGAAGTGCAGTGTTCATTCAGTAATGTCCCTCCAACAGTGTGGTTCTCCCTCAGTGCTGACCCTCCGACAGTGTAGCACTCCCTCAGTACTGACCCTCTGACAGTGCAGCACTCCTTCAGTACTGACCCTCCGACTGTGCAGCACTCCCTCAGTACTGACCCCCTGACAGTGCAGCACTCCCTCAGTACTGACCTTCCGACTGTGCAGCATTCCCTCAGACTGCCCTTCTGAAGGTGCAGCGCTCCTTCGATGCTGACCCTCTGACAGTGCAGCACTCCCTCAGTACTGACCCTCCGACTGTGCAGCACTCCCTCAGTACTGACTCTCTGACAGTGCAGCACTCCCTCAGCACTGACTCTCTGACAGTGCAGCACTCCCTCAGTACTGACCCTCTGACAGTGCAGCACTCCCTCAGTACTGACCCTGTGACAGTGCAGCAGTACCTCAGTACTGACCCTCCGACAGTACAGCACTCCCTCAGTACTGACCCTCCAACTGTGCTGCATTCCCTCAGTACTGACCCTGTGACAGTGCAGCAGTCCCTCAGTACTGACCCTCCGACAGTACAGCACTCCCTCAGTACTGACCCCCTGACAGTGCAGCACTCCCTCAGTACTGACCCCCTGACAGTGCAGCACTCCCTCAGTACTGACCCTCCGACTGTGCAGCACTCCCTCAGACTGCCCTTCTGATGGTGCAGTGCTCCTTCGATGCTGACCCTCCGACAGTGCAGCACTCCCTCAGCACTGACCCTCTGACAGTGCAGCAGTCCCTCAGTACTGACTGTGTGACAGTGCAGCAGTCCCTTAGTACTGACCCTATGACAGTGCAGCAGTCCCTCAGTACTGACCCTCTGACAGTGCAGCACTCCCTCAGTACTGACTGTGTGACAGTGCAGCACTCCCTCAGTACTGATCATGTGACAGTGCAGCACTCCCTCAGTACTGACCTTCCGACTGTGCAGCATTCCCTTAGACTGCCCTTCTGAAGGTGCAGTGCTCCTTTGATGCTGACCCTCTGACAGTGCAGCACTCCCTCTGACTGCCCTTCAGAAGGTGCAACGTTCCTTCAGTACTGCACTAGGGTGTCAATCTAGATTATGTGCTAAACCCCTGGAGCATGATTTGAATGCCCTGATTTAGGAAGTATAGGTTAACTGCTAACCAATTGTCTGCTGTTTAAAGATTTTCAAAAGCCATCACTTACATGGATTGATTTAAAGAAATGCAATCACCTTAATTAAGATTCAGTAATGATTAACATTTTCCCCATAACACTCTTTGCCAAATAGAATACAATATTTTGAGAGCTGAACTAAATGCTGTTTTTTAAAGCGAACTCAGACAGGATTCAATTAAAAATAAACAGCCTTTCTTTAAATGTGAATAATTTGAATTCTGCCATGCACTTCTTGACTGGGACTTTGAATGTAATTTAAACAAACGGTTGAGCTTGTCTGTGACTAACATGAGGCAAGTAACTAATTGGTGCTCACACCAGAATCTGAGGCTGCATCATTCCACATGCTTCTCATCCCCATCAATTCATTTATGGAAGAATCAGTGAGTTGGTCAGTTACAGATGTGTTTCCAGTGGAGAAGCTGAAATTGAGAGTGTGAACAGAGATTGAACAATGTAGCCCCAATTCAGCTGCGCCACAGTCCCTACAATGCCACTGACACCAGGAGTGCAGGATCATGAAACTCAGTACTTTTGGCATCATTGGTAGATACTGCATTGGTAGAGGAAATGATTGATTTAAGAGCTTTTATGATCTGCTGACTAAAAATACCTGGTGATATCCCCTTGGAATCTAGAACAAAGGGCCATTAGTTCCAATTTAACGTTAAACTGATTTAAAAATGACACCAGAATGGATAATAGAGTTCAGGAGAGAATTCCAGAGTGACAACTTCATTTGACGTAACAATCATAACTTGTTACTGTAATGTAGTAAAACATCCCAATGCACTTCACAGGAATATTACCAAATAAATTTTGACATAAGATATGAGGGCAGCTTGGTCAAAGAGATGGGTTTTAAAGAGCATCTTGTTATGATGTGGCAGGTGATATGTGCCAGGGGAACAGGGCCACGCTATCACAACAGTTTTACAATTTGTATTTATTACAAGAAGATTTGTGCACTAAATTCAGAAGTAGTGAGTCCACTAACACCTTTAGTGGTTTTAAAAATTAAATTAAAGCAATTATTAACGAAAGAAAAGTATTCAAACACATACATAGGATTACAGTTACTTGATATTATAACAAAATTCAGAATTCCTAATTAACCTGACTCCCAACTATACCCCCACCTTTAAGACAACAGTCCAAAATAGACTTTAAATTTAAATAAGCAATCCAGCAAGGTTACCACAGCACCCGCTCGACAGTGGAATCCCAAAAACTTTTAACACAACTTTAATTACTGGACAAAGCAGACTTCTGCAAAAGTGGCTAGAGGCTTTTCTCAAAGACTGCTTTACATGATGTACCTTTCAAGGTGTTACATGACCACCCCCCACATTGCCCTCCATCCTTCTTTATATATGTTTCTCTCTCTTTGATTTATGAAATCCCATTGTTCTGCTTGTCTTCAGAAATTTACTTGTCCCATAATATAAACATTTCATGTTGTCAATATAGCTTCTTTCCTTTCAGGAAAAATACACATAATAACCTATTTATCTTGTTAGTTGCAAATATCCTACCACCCCTTTGAAAATCAAACAGCCCCTTCACTTATCTAAAAATGCGAATTTCATTCGGATCTTATCTGTGGAACCCTCATCCTTGCTTGTCTATCTCCATTTCAAAAGTCTGCTTTACACCTAACTCCTTTGATAATTTCAACCTTGCATACTATCTGACTCTAATTCAATTAAAACAGTCACATAGACAGAACCACCCACACACACACCCATAAGCCTATAATAACATTATGAAAAACATTATGGTTTTATGACAATCTTAAAGGAGTAAAGAGAGGTGGAGTGGAAGAGAGAGTTAGGGAAGGAATTCCAGAGCTTAGGGCAGCTAAGCTCAAGCAGCTGAAGGCACAGCCGCCAATGGTGGAATGATTAAAATCAGGGATACAGAATAGCCGCCAGTTGAGATTTTTTTTAATACTCTTTCTCACTGACAAGGCCAGCATTTGCTGCCAATCCCTAATTGCCCTTGAAATTCTTAGGCCATTTCAGAGTCAACCACATTGCTGTGGATCTGGAGTTACAGACCAGGTAAGGACAGCAGATTTCCTTTCCTAAAGGGTATTAATGAACCAGATGGGTTTTATGATAATTGAAGATAGTTTTATGCTCACCATTACATTACTTTATAATTCAAATCCCACCAGTTGCTGTGATGAGATTTGAACCCATGTCCCCAGACCACTAGCCTCAGTTTTAGGATTATTAATCCAGTGACATTACAACTATACCACCACCTCCCTGTAAATATTTAGGATACTGGAATCAGAGGAACAGGAATTTCACTGGGAGCCATAGGTTACAGGAGTGGGGAGAATTGATGTCAAGGAGGGATCTAAACACAAAAATGAAAATGTTGAATGTACAATGTTGAATAAGTGGAAGCCTATTGGCTCAGTGAGGACAGTGGGTATGTAACAGTTCAGCATCAGTCACATGATTTAACATACCTCTTTGACCAACCAGAACTGCTCTACACACACTGTACAATGTAAATAAATCCTTCCATATATATGCTGTGCCATAAATTGTTAGCAATTTACATGAGCCCAAGTCTCATAGTTATTTATTAACTGCTTTATGATGCAATTGAAATCGCTTAGTTGAATTACGCTGTCTAAGTGATGACCAGCTATCTAACCCCTTCTATATGATATACACAAAACAATGCACATTCCTGGGATGAACTGCCAAAAGTAGCCTGTTAATAGGGACCCACATCATTAAATTGCTATCCATTGGAGTCTGTCATACTTCTTCAACTTGTAAACCAGTTAGCATCTGTTTACCTATCGATCGAGGGCCAATCTGCTCATATATAAGGTAATGCCTGTGGTTTATACTTTCACAGGATTGATCAATCATTCTATAGTGTACGTATTTTACACATTTAGCCCTTATATGTACATCTATTCTAATGATGTAGGATAAGACCATTCAGCCCATCGGGCTGTAGTATCCAAATTTCTTTGTCTACAGTTCCCATTGAACTTACACACCACTGTCACCTGCCTTTCTGAACTTGTAACATGCCCCTGCAATAACTAGAATAATAATTGTGCAACAACGAGCTAGGATCATTACTTAACCCATTTGCCCTTTTAACTTCTGGTCCCCACATTCTACTGGGCTAAGGTTTCCAATCAAAGGAAAAAACTTTTGATGAAACCTTATCACAATTCAACAGTACATAACTTTTTGCAATTTGCCTTATGCTGACAATCCCACTCTGTATGCACAGGTGGAATGGGTGTTTTCTAGAAAGACAAGCTGCTGAGGAACTTTATTGAGAATGAGTAGAAAGAACTTCAATTGCTGAAGAGTTGGATGTGAACACTGTTCAGTTATCTTGCACAGATTTTCACAAGTACCGAATTCACTCAAATAATTGGTGCTTGTCAAGGTGAGATACATTAATGCTGGAAATGTATTCCACTGCAAAGATTGGACTCCCTCAGCAAATGTATGGTACTTTAACAAGCCAAACAAAGATGCCTTTAGCTGCCCCACACCTGGACCCTAGGAGGAATTCTCTCTACAGCACCTTTCCATTTCAACACTCACCATTCTGCAGGATTGGCTAGAGGGGCCAGTAGTTTTATGCACAAGATACGTTTTCTTTGAGGATATGAGAATTAATATATATGTCGTATCACTCTTAATCTTTCACCTTCTGTCTCTCTCACACACTCTCTCCCTCTTCCACACTCTAAACTTGTTTTTTGAGGCTTGAACTTCTTTTGAAAATGCTGTGGTGAACAGATTTGCATAAAATCCCTTTGTACATTAGTCTGAAACAGTTTAGATTTGTTGAGTCTTTCTGACTTTTTTTTTAAAAAAAATACTTTATTCATAAAATATCTGGAAGAACATTACAAAACATTTCTAAATCGCCATTACAAAAAGTGCAATCAGATTCAACTTTTACACATGGATCACGAGGTGCTTCAATACAATCAATGGATATTACAGTCATTTCAATATGGTCATTACAGACAGTCAGACAGTGCAATGGTATTGGAGTTATCAACATACATCATGTTGCACTCTGAGGTGTTTCAATATAAGTATAATACAATTAGTATTCAATGCAGATATTCATTGTGAGCCATACAGCCCGAGGGGTCTATACAATTCCCAGCCCCTCGGTGCACCATGGCAGAAAGGTCTTAGACAGCGACCTTTCCCCATTGTGCCTTTGCGGCGGCTGCCCCAAGCTTTAGTGCGTCCCTCAGCACGTAGTCCCGGACCTTGGAATGTGCCAGTCTGCAACTCTCGGTCAGGGACAACTCTTTGCGCTGGAAGACCAACAAGTTTCGGGCAGACCAAAGAGCGTCTTTCACTTAGTTGATGATCCTCCAGCTGCAGTTGATGTTTGTCTTGGTGTGTGTCCTTGGGAACAGCCTGTAGAGCACAGAGTCCTGCGTCACAGCGCTGCTCAGAATGAATCTCAACTGAAACCACTGCATCTCTCTCTCCAGACCTTCTTTGCAAAGGCACAACCCACAAGGAGGTGAACAACAGTCTCATCCCCACTATAACCACCTCGAGGGCAACGTGCCAAAGGGGTGACACTCCTGGCATGTTGGAAGGATCTGACGGGGACGGCCTTTCTCACCACCAGCCAAGCTACCTCTTGGCGCTTGTTGGAAAGTTCTGGCAATGAGGCATTCTGCCAAATGACTTTGACAGTCTGCTCGGGGAACCATCCCACAGGATCCACCATTTCCTTTTCCCGCAGGGCCTCTAAGACATTACATGCCGACCACTGCCTGATAGACTTGTGGTCAAAGGTGTTTGTCTGCATAAATTTTTCCATGAGGGACAGGTGGTAGCGTTGGAGCGTTCCGCGGCAGCGTGGCCAGACCCATCCTTCACAACACCGGGGACAGGTAGAACCTCAGCACGTAGTGGCACTTGGTGTTTGCGTACCGAGGGTCTACGCACAGCTTGATGCAACCGCACACAAAGGTGGTCATCAGGATGAGGGCAATGTTGGGCACGTTTTTTCCCCCTTTATCTAGAGGCTTGTACATCACGTCCATGTGGACACGATCCATTTTCGACCCCCAGATAAAGCGGAAGGTGGCTCGGGTGATCGTCATCGCGCAGGAGTCTGGAATGGGCCAGACCTGCGCTATGTACAACAACAACAAGAGTGTCACTCCCACATGCCCAGTTTTCTTTCCACCATAGCCACTTGCTCCTTCCAGTTTCTAATGCATGCCCTGGTCCCTCCAAACCATATCCCCAGCACCTTCATGCCATCAGCCCTGACGGTGAAGGGGACAAAGGATCGGACAGTCTTTATGACTGTTCTTCCCACACCGTTTGTGAGTAATGCCACTAGCACAGTACTGTGAGTGTGTACAGCTCCCTACCACTCTGTACACACGTCTCTAAGAGAGCCTGACTGCTGACCCATCAAAGATCAGCAGTCGTCACCAAAGTGCTAAAGAGTAGCAGGAAACCATCCATGAGAGTGTCTCTGCCTGTTTCACAGTTGATTACCGAGACTTGGCCGCAAGATTTTCCCAAAGGACATAATTAGTTGAATCCTGAACAGCGACTACCTCAGCCCCAGAAAGCAAGACTCAAACAATGATGAATTATACCCAAACTTATATTTTTAGCTTGCAGCTGCACTGAACAATGCTTTTGCTGAGGTTGTGAATCAAAATAGCAACTGAGATTATTCACTTAAAGGGAATGTTTAATTAACTGTTATTTCAGTTACAACTGTAAAATCCAGTTTTAAACTAGCTCCTTCCCACCACACATAACAGAAAAACTAAAAGACAGTAATGGCATTAAACCAATCACTCGGCCAGCCATGTTTTATATGTCAAAATATGAGTTGTCTCAAGATACCGTACTTGTAGGTGACTTTGCAAATTTATGTCGGTTCTCTCTGTGAATGTGTCATCACGTGACTAATTGATTAGAATGGGGGAGGGTGTGGAGACATCTAATGTTATGTAACAGCCCCTCACACAGCCCTGAGAAATCTTAATTCACTTCTGTCAAGGGAATAAAACTGCCTGCCTGAACAAAATATAGAAGCAAGAAACATTTCAGGTTACTGTCAGGCCATCAGAATGCAAATGGCCAATCTAAAAGATTAGAAGCCCTGCTGAGCAATGGAAATAGAACAATTTGGAAGATGAAATTGTTGAGAACAAGATCAAACCAGGTGTCAGAGAAATGACAATCTCTGGAAAAAAAAACTGAAAAATAAACCAGGGACCAGAGGTGTGTTTTGGAAAGCTGATGAAACCCGGGGACCATTCCCTGGATGGAGTTCTGTTAGTCTACCATATGCTTTGGGGGAGTTATTACAATTTGCTATAAGGGATGGAGTGCCTGAATACTTGGACAAATATGAACCGATCAGAGAAAGCCAACATAGATCTGTGTAGTCATGTCTAATGAACCTAGTTGAATTTTTGAGGAGGTTACTGATCGTGGTAGAAAAAGGAGTTAGTAATATGGGCAGAATTTTTCTGGCGGCGAGCTGGGGGCGGGGCCCGTTTGCTGATGCGAAAATGACGCAGAGGGAAACCCCGACGCCATCCTGCCTCATTTAAATATTCAGGAAGGCGGGGGCACAGCGCGATCAGCTGTCCGCCCGTTGACCTGTGAATGGCCAATTGAGGCCATTGACAGGGTAGTTAAACCAATTAAAGGCCCTGCCTGGCCAACCTTAAGGCTGGCGGGCAGGCCAGGAGCCCCAGCGGGCTTCTGAAAAAACATGAAACCTCATCCACCAGCGGGATGAGGTTTCATGTCTATTTTAAAAAACTTTAATAAAGTTTCTGTGATATTTATTAACAAAAAGAGAGCAAAAGAGCGCACTCTGGCAGTCGGGCAATCCCACCCCCCCCGCTCGCAGAGGAAGTGCATAGCGCTTACCGTCGGGCAGCCCGCTGGGCGGGCTTTAATTGGCCCGCCCACTTAAAATGGCAGCAGGGCCTGTTTCGGCAGCGCCGAGCCGGTGGGGCCCGCCCGCCCATCAAGTGCAAAATTCTGCCCATGGACTTTCAGAAGTATTTTGTTAAGGTTCCACATGAGAGACTGTTAGCAATAATGCAAGCTGATGAATTTGGGGACTTTGCCTTGGGTAGGGAATTGGTTGCATTTCCAAAATATGTTTCTTCTGCTTATGATAATAATGGGAAATGAATGTTCACTACAGCACAAACATTAAGCAATTCCAGGTTAAAGTTTTGTTTTTCATATTTTCACATTGTTGCCATTCAGATTCCACATTATTATTCAGTATCCTGTCCAACTTTTATCCATCAGCCACAACCTAAAAACATTATCTGATCAGTTATATAAGTGCTGCTTGTGGGAGCTTGCTGTGCACAAATTGCCATTGCAATTCCTAAATTATAACTGTGAATACTCATCAAATGTACTCAATTAGCTGTAAAATGCTTTCAGACATACTGAAGTCATGAAAGGCACTATATAAATGTGGGATTTTTAATATTCAATCCTGGCATTTACTACTTGCTTATTCTCCTTCTCATCTCTCCTGTGCATCTCAACCTTTTTGCTATGTTGTACAACACATGTTGGCATCAATCTATCTACCTCAATATAATACTATTCAAACTAGCCTCTCTATCTGTCCAGAATCCACCAGGTCCAAATGTATCGAGTTGAGGTTTCTACCTGAAAGCAGGGAAAACTTACACAATCCATTTTATTCAACTTGAGTTAAATTCTTCGTTGGACAGTCAAAAATGGATCAATGTGGACTAGAAAGTCAAGCAGCGGGGCTCAAGCTTCCCTATGTGATGTACATCAATCTTGTAATGACATTGAATCTTATAAAATGTATTAAATTCAGAGTTTGAGCAATCAATAGATGGACAGTCAATAATTTGACACAATACAGGGATGGATGGACAATCAATAATTAGTTACAGCACAGAGATGGGCAATTGATAACCAGATACATTATAGGGACAGATGAACAACTAATGATCATCTTTTGAAGGGGGGATCAATAGACAATCAATAACTAGATACAGAAATGGAGTAGAAGATGAGGTAGACCCAGAAATGTTGGATGGTTGATACCAGGCTCGAATTAAATCAGTGAATGGATTTGACTCCCTCAATGGCTAAGTGAGATTATCCCTCAAGTGACTAGGTTGCAGAGACCAGGAACCCCAGGACTGATTCTGATTTATGCTGAGTTAGTTGTACTCAGCCAGAAGAAGGATGTTGCATTGCTAGAACATCTGGACTAGGAAGGGAAAAAGTTGCCGTGGGTTGCAGCTAGAAGCAGGTGAATGCGAGCTTGGGCATAGCTGTCAACGCTCACAGTATAGGCAGGCTTGACCACTTGACTGAATGCTTGGGGGCAGTCGGTGTGTGTAAAACTACAACCCCTTAGCGGGTCAATGCCCTCAGGATAGGGGCAAGAAAAACTAGCAGGATGTGTTTAAAACGCATTAAATGAGAAAAGGCCAACCACATGGCAGAAAACTGATGAACAGTAGAGATGACAGAATGATGGACAGAAAAATGGTAACGAGTAGCAAATTACATGATAAACAGTCAGTCACTGGATACAACAAATAGACACTGATCTGAGAGAGAAACTCAGGATGTATTAAAGTCTCAGGTACCAAAAATATAACAAGTTATTAAAATCTCCCATGCTTAAAATACACTAAACAACATTATTAGGCTCTTGAATTTTGACACTTGGCTTTAGCATTACCGTAGGCTCCATTTTAATGTAGAGAGGTATGGACAACATACATGTTAGTAAGTTACTTAACCTGAAATTGAGTAGAGAACTGAAGAGCACAGATCTAAAAGTGCCTCAAGCACCAGAAGAAATTCAAAGATTTTTTTATCTTCACAGAATTGTTTCAATGTGGAATAGGCAGCCAGATGAAGCAGTCAGCACCTTGTCAGTTAATAAAAACAGAAAATGCTGGAAATATTTAGCAGGTCAGACAGCATCTGTGGCGAGAGAAACAGAACTAACATTTCAGTTTGAGACATTTCATCAGAATGGTGACCTTGCTAATGAACATCTTTTACAGAAAAGTTGGATGAACATCCAGAAATTTTAAAAAAAAATCAAACTGCAGATTCTGGAATCTGAAATAAAAAGCAAAAACTCTCAACAGATGCACTGGTATCTGAAAGAGATAAAACAAGTTAATGTCTCAGTTAAAGCTTCCTCATCAGAAACTCTAAGATTTACTGAAGTTATATCAGGGATGGAAGACAGCAGTTATGAAAGAAGGTCTTTTCACTGGAATAGAGAAGATTAAGAGGTGCTCAAATTGTGGAAGGATTTATTATTTGAGAAAAACTGTTTCCACTGGTCTTAAATCAGAAATTAATGGAAATACATTTAAGAATTATCACCAAAAGATCGAGGGGAGAGGTTAGCAGATTTTTTCAAAGCCTCATCAGAATCAGTGGAGGAAGAAGAATACAAAACAGTTAAGAAAGATGTTTGAAAAATGAACCTTGTAAAGGCACAAAGAAAGGGCAGTTGGATAGGACTAAGGGGATAGCTTTTACAGAGAGCTGGCACAGGCTTGATGGACTGAATGGACTTATGAAATGGAAAGAAAGATTTGTATTTATATAGCTCCTTTCATGACCTCAGAACATCTCAAAGCACTTTATGCCAATGAATTTCAGTCATTGTTGGGATGTGGGAAACATAGATGCCAATTTGTATGTAGCAAGCTCCCATAAACTTCAAGGAGATAAATGTTAGGCAGGAGACTAGAGATAACTCCACTACTCTTCTCAAAATCGTGACCTAGAACCTTTTATATCCACCTGAGTGGGCAGGTGGGACCTCAGTTCAGCATCTTGTCCAAAAGGTAGTGCAGCACTCCCTCAGTATTGCATTGGAATATCAGCCGACATTTTATGCTCAAGCGGTGGAGTGGAATTTGAACCCACAACCTTCTGACATAGAGGCAAGAGCACTACTCACCAAGCCACAGCTGAAAATAATAAAACTATGCCCAAGCAGTTCAAGCTCAGGAGTGTTAGAGAATATGGAAAAACTGGCATAGGTAAACAAGACTGACTTACTCCCTCCTCCCCTGGCCTTGTTAGACAAGGGAATCAAAGGTTATTGGGTAGATGGGAATGTAGAACTCGAAAAACAAACAGATTGGCCATGTTCTTATTGAATGGCTCGAGGGGCCGAATGGTCTACTTCTGTTCCTATTTTATATGTTTGTATGTTCCATTTATAATTGGTGTTGCATGAGAGTGGGAAGTTTAATGGCATTTTGTTTTGCAGAGTGGGGCTGATGGCTGAGGAGGTTGGGGAAGGATAGTGAGTCTTGTCTTGTCCCAACACTGCTCTTGTCTAAGCTACAGTGAGGTGTGTTGTGGGTCAATCACTCATCATTTACTTCCTGCCTCCATAAAACTAATGGTTAGTGAGGAAAGAAAATGTAAAGACTTGTCTTTATTTAACACATCTTGAAAAAATTCACTGCAGTCACATATTATTAATTACCGTGGCTATTGTGTTGGCAAACGCACCACCAGTTAATTTGCAACAAGATCTCCCAAGCTACAGTGATGTCGATGACCAATTAATGTATTTCTGCAATGTTCAAGCAGTACCATGGGAATTTCTTTAACATTCCACTGAACAGCCCTCCATTCAACATCACACCCGACAATGGAGAATTGACTGCCTCAATGCTGCAGGAAGGATCAACTGAAATTGTCTGCTCAAGTCCTGGAATGGGGTTTGAACCCACAAGAAGTTAGCGTGCGATTAGCCAGACGGATTGCTGGGGATAGGAAATGAGCCCATTATTGGCACTCGGTTTCTTCAGAAAATCGACGTAGTGCATCAACAAATCACCCGAGAAGGGATTTCTCTCTTTACTGCAAAGCTGGATGTAAGGCAAACACCAACAGAATTTCAATGAGGCAGGCATGGCTGTCACACAGGCAGTGGGAAGCTAAGAAACTACTTGCCCTCATTTATAACCTGGTTTAGATCCAGCAGGCTAACCAGCTTTCTGCTGCTGCGGGGCTTCCCTAAGGAACTGAGTCGAAGGGTTGGACATATGTAGGAAAAAAAGCCTGAAGTCTTTCCCTTCTAGCACAATCAAATCAATTGACTACACTAAGCTGGAAGCTATTGCACAGCATTCAAGTGTCTGTTAGAAAACATAAGCAATAGATGTAAAGTCAAGATGTAATTCCACATGAATATTCAGCTGGAGCTTCATTTTTATTTTATTTATTTGGAATTAGCCTTGTATCCTCCAGAATATGTAAGCATCCTTAACTCTGCCTGTGCTTCCTCCCTGACCTCCTGTTGGCATAATTTTGTCAGATTTCTGCCTTAATACTTTCCATCCTAAATTCTAATGTCCACATTTATTCTGGGTTTTCCTCTGTCATTCTGACTGCATGATTTGTCCCTACATTTTTCAAAACTTATTGTTGGAAAATAAAATTTCACCAGTAATTAAAATGTCTAATGTTTCAAATAAGGATATAAACCAAATAAAAAGATCAAAAATACCTACATTCCATAATAACATTATTACATTTATCCATTTAATTATCCTTTGTGTGTTTTGGAACACTCATTACTTAGAGGCCTCAGCATTTCTCAAAAGCCTTAGCTTGAATATAATGTTTTTCCCCATGTTCTGTGGCTCCATGCAATGAATTTGGATCATGCTATATGATACCTTGAAATCTATGTAATTTTCCAGGACGTGTCAGTACTTCAGTCAGGCTAACCAATTAGTATTGTTCTTTGGGTCCTTCAATGCTCTGTTCACTGATATTATCATTTCTCAAGTTAAAAAGAAACACATTTCAAAAGGTTAATTGAGGTAACATTTATATTGCATGCTTTTAAGGAGGGTGGGTAATTTTTGTGTAAGGGTGACAAAAATGGTGGTCACTGTTTTTTCTTCTATCAGTTTTAGAAAATGTATTAAGCTGACAAGAGAAGAAGGGAGAAAGAGTGGTTGTAAGCAATTGTAGTTTGATTATTTTTAATTGAAATTTTAAAAAAAAGCAAAAAACTTCTTAAGGGATAAAGATAGTGAGAGAGCGTAGAAGAGGAGGGAAGAGTGGGAGATAGGGAGGTTTGAGGAGAGAGAGTGATTTAATAGTAATGCATTAACAATCTTGCTTCTTGTATGACCTGTCAACTTTCTTTGTCATAAACTCCTACGTTTACAATTATAATGAAAACTGCCTATGTAAACTTGCCAGGCTGCAATTACGCTCTCCTGTTAGTGGAGGTGCTGTAGTCAGAGGGAACTGTCAACCTATACATTCATTGCTTTCTTTACTTCTTGTTTTTTTTTCCATTTTTCTGTCATTTTTCTCCTTTTTAAAGGGTCATCTTATATTTCTCCTCCTTTGCTTGTTTATTTTATTCTCTTCCTTCCTTGAACAGTCTGCTAGAAAAGGTACTTTTTGTGTCACTTGACACATTAAAAAGGATTTGGGTCAATACCTGTCAAGAGTGAATGAACGAACAAACTCATATTTATATAGTGACTTATACAGCCTCAGTATGTCCCAACGCATTTTGCTGCTAATAAAGGAGACTCAGCAGCCAATGTGCAGCCTGCTCTTACTCAAATAGTGACGTAGATTCATTTATATCTGCCTGAGAGGTCAGATAGGGCCTCAGTTTAACTTCCTACCTGAAAGACTACATTTGACAATGCAGCACTCTCCCAGTCTGGAACTGAGACTCAATGGGCGTCATGGGGCACAAAATGGCATCCGTGAAACCAGTCTTATGATCACCTGCTCCAACCATCAATGGCAGGCTGTGTATCCCACCACCACACACCGACAACCTAATTTCAATACTTTAATATCTTGTTATAAGCCCTGCTCACTGGAATCAGTCCCCCCCATGCTGGATCACCCGGGCAATCATGCCAACGTGTTTCACAACTGTACAGAAGCGACGAGCACCTGGGGAGATGCACTTGGCTTAGGACTTCAAGGATTGTTTGGCTACCTTGCTTTGGGCAGCACTCGTGGTCATCAGTGCCAGGCTCCACAGACAGCAGCACATCACTTTTAAGGGGGCTCACGGGCAGGTCTCTACCTACCAGACCAGCCGTAAGGGGTGGGTGGCTTTTCAATGGCTGCAGGGCCAGGACTTGCTTGGGAAAGGGGGAGAAATGGCCTCAAGCAAGGGAAGAGGCTGCAGGGTGAGGGCTGTACTGCGGAGGGGGTTATCTCAGGGTGTGTGTGGGGGCACATGTTGATCTGTGTAGGAGGCCTCAAGATGGTGAGGGCTGAGGAGGCAGTCTCCAGAGGAGATGAGGCCAGATGGAGATGTGAGGGTGTGTGTGAGAGAGTGAGTGGTGATGTCCCTTGAGCTGGCAGTGAGTAAGATGCCAGCGAATATGTGATGGCCTTGTGAGTGTGTGAGTTTAGAGTGATGAAATGTTGCCTTATCCTGGTGGCACGGATGAGATCATTCAACCGTTTTCTTCACTGGATGGCCAACCTCTTGTGTGCAACATTGGCACAGACCACCTCTGTCATTGCCTCCCAAGCCAGAATGGTGAGACTGATGGGCCTCCTGCGGACAGAGTGAGGGTGGGGAACATCGCGGTGGGCCACCATGGCGTTCGGAAGGCATCCCAGGGACGTGTCACTGAATCGGGGGGTTACACTCTTCTTGGCTTTTGGGGGCCATGTCTTCACCAGTGTCCTCCTGGGCTGCAAGCATTGAGAAGTGTGCGCGCAGCTGCAGTTTAAATATGGTGCCCTGCGTGATGAACTGGTGCAGTAACACCGTGGCAGGCAAGATGGTGTCTTTCCTGTGGCTGCATAATTAATGAGGCGGGAATGGGTGATAAGGCGCGAATGCCCGCCATTCTGGCTGGCAGGTAAAACGACTTTTCTCCCGCCTGCTACCACACTTGGTGCAAATCTGGGATGATTCTGCCCTCAGCCTGGAATATGTGTTGAGCTTCTGGAATGGGACTTGAACACACAACCTTCCAACTAAGAAGTGAGAGTGTTACTCACTGAACCGTAGCTGATGCGGAAGATTGAGGGTTTAAGTGAAATTAATTGACCTGCTGGAATGTGAAATGGATAAGGAAAAATTCCTGGGGAGTGATGGGAGTCTGTGATTGAGGGAATGATGTTTGGATTATAATAAGTTGGGGACAGGTGGCCTTTTTTCATTCATTGCTTTCTTAGGTAATTTGGTCCCACATCCTGTTTGCCTCTGTGAAAATTAACTCCTATATATATCCATTCCCTAGTTCCATTTCCGCAATTTGAAATATTGAGTCCATTTAAACCAAAGTTTTGTTTTACTTTGATTAATGAACTTGTAAAATTAAGCCTCTCTTGTGTGCAGTCTTGCTGCTGATTTGTGCAGTCAGGAATTTTCAATTTTTTTTTCATTCATTCATGGGGTGAGGACATCGCTGGCTGGGCCAGCATTTATTGCCCATCCCTAGTTGCCCTTGAGAAGGTGGTGGTGAGCTCCCTCCTTGAACCGCTGCAGTCCATGTGGTGTAGGTACACCCACAGTGCTGTCAGGGAGGGAGTTCTCGGATTTTGACGCAGCGACAATGAAGGAACAGTGATATATTTCCAATTCAGGATGGTGTGTGGCTTGGAGGGGAACTTCCAGGTGGTGGTGTTCCCATGTGTCTGCTGCCCTGGTCCTTCTGGTGGTGGTCGTGAGTTTGGAAGGCACTGTCTAAGGAGGCTTGATGAGTTGCTGCATTACATCTTGTGGATGGTACACACTGCTGCTACTGTGCGTCGTTGGTGGAGGGAGTGTATGTTTGTGGTGAGTTTTCCCCTGATTCCCATTGACTCCAGTTTTGCTAGGGCTCCTTGATGCCACACTCAGTCAAATGCTGCCTTGATTACAAGAGCAGTCACTCTCACCTCACCACTGGAGTTCGGCTCTTTTGTCCATGTTTGAACCAAGGCTGTAATGAGGTCAGAAGCTGAGTGGCCGCAG
Organism: Cetorhinus maximus; assembly: GCF_964194155.1. Classification (NCBI taxonomy): domain Eukaryota; kingdom Metazoa; phylum Chordata; class Chondrichthyes; order Lamniformes; family Cetorhinidae; genus Cetorhinus; species Cetorhinus maximus. Next base: position 19,730,841 of record NC_135910.1, on the reverse strand, counting down.
CAGATCCCAAACTGAGCGTCAAGAGCAGGTTATTGCTAAACAAATGCCACTTGATAGCATTGTTTATGACCCTTTCCATCACTTTACTGATTGCTGGACCAAGCAAGGCCCAGCTCTGCCCCTTGTCAATAATGAGAAGCTGATGGTTAGGAGCTTTTCTCTGGTTGAGATTGATTATCATAATTTCAGTAGGATGGGTTGACCTTTAGGACTAAAATGAGGAGAAACTTCTTTACTCAGAGGATTGTGAACCTTTGAAAAAAATAAACACTCTATAGCACCTTTCGCAACCATCGGATATCTCAAAGCACTTTACAGCCAATGAAGTACTTTTGAAATGTAATCACTGTTTTCATGGATCAAACACAACAGTCAACTGTACACAGCAAGCTCCCATAAACATCAATGTGTAAATTGTTTTCATGATGTTTTTTGAGAGATAAATATTGGCCAGGATACCATATTTAACTTCACTCCTCTTCTTTGAAATAACACCAGGGGACCTTGTACATTCACCTCAGTTTAACAGTTCATCCAAGAGACAGCATATATAACAATGCAGTCCTGGTATGTCAGGCTTGATATTTGTGCTTAAGTCCTGGATTGGAACTTGAACCTTGAACCTTCCAGTTGAGAGGTGAGAGTGCAACTGACTGAGCCACAATTGCCTCGTCCCCTACCCCGAAGGGCTGTGGGCATTCAGTCATTGAGTATATTCGAGGCTGAAAATGATAGGTTTTTGGATACTAAAGGAATTAAAGGAAATGGGGATTGTGGGGGAAAGTGGAGCTTCAGCAGAAGACCAGCCATGATCTTATTGAATGGCAGAACAGGCTCGAGGGGCCGAATGGCCTACTCCTGCTCCTATTTCTTATAGTCTTATGAGATTGAAGGCACAAGAGTTGGTTGCAGAGCTTCTTGGGCTAAGGGGGCGAGAAGGGGGTCCAGCCATGTTACAAGTGGTAAGACATCTTGAGTGGATATCAGGTGACGAGAGCTTCAACTGTGGTGCACTGATGATCAAAATGCATGAGGTCACAGGGACAGTGGCAGTGGATATGGAACCTAAGCATAATATGAATCAAAGCTTTCAAGAGAGAATGGGAAAATATAACCAACAGTGCTGGTAATTCTTTCTACCTCATTACTAAAAGGGGAATGATTCAGCTTTGAAAATCCTGCCAAATTAGATTTCAATGCATGGTACAATAAAAGGTCTCACAACTGATTCGGGACTGCAGAGGGGTCACAGCTAATTATTTTTGTTTTTCTAAATCGTCATTTGAATCCAAAGAATGCATTTTGACTGTTTTTTGTGCAGCTCCCACACTCAGTTAATGAGGTCACTTTCATTTGTAAATTGGAGAGGATTAAACATAAGAAGTAAAATTACTAAAGTTGATTATGTAATATTAATCGAACAATGGCAGCCTCTAATTACTGACTATTCACAGGGGAATTTAGGCTTGACCAACTCCATTACTCAAAGGTTGAAAGTCAAAATTATTGATACCAATATTGCTTTGCGAAGATAGAGACTTATGTTGAAAGGTGCCTGCTAACAGTGTTATGTCAGTGTAGTTTAGACTGGATTGAAAAATATTTATTTCACTGTGAGACTCTTTAAGGAGCTCCTGGGAGAGAGTTCTGAGCCTCATGCTGGCATAGTCAGACTGGAGGAAGGCACTGAATGATTTTCACAATATTACACATAGCAAGGTAAGAGAGATCTAGCTCAGTGCCTACAAATTGGATACAAAGTAGTGTCCATAAAATCAAAGAACGTTGGGAATACTCAACAGGTCAGGCAGCATCTGTGGAGCGATAAACAGTTTGAGTTAACATTTCAGGTCAATAACCTTTTGTCAGGACTGTCTGGTGTAATGCTTCCCTCCATGTCCTTGCCCTTCCATATCTCTGTAACCTCCCACAGCCCCACAACCCTATGCGATACCTGCGTTCCTCTAATTCTGACCTTGTGAGCATTCCTGATTATATATTGTTCCATCAATGGGGGCTGTGTGTCTTCAGCTTCCTAGGCCCCTAAGCTCTGGAATTCCATGGCCACACATCTCCACTTCTCCACCTTGCTTTCCTCCTTTAAAACACTCCTTAAAATCTACCTCCCTTACCAAGCTTTTGGTCACCTGACCTAATATCTCCTTATGTACCTTGGTGTCATATTTTGTTTTATAATACTCCGTAATCACCTGGAGACATTCATTATGTTAACGGCATTATTTAAATATAAGTTGTCGCTGTGGTGGTGCCAGTGATGGCGGTGGTGGTGGTGATGGTGCCAGTGGTGATGTTGCTACTGCCAGTGGTGGTGATGGTGGTGCTGCCGGTGCCGGTAATGGTGGCAGTGCTACTGGTGGTGCTGGTAGTGGTGGTGGTGGTGGTTCTGCCAGTGGTGGTGGTAGTAGTGGCGATGGTGCTGCCGGTGGTGTTGGCAGTGCTGGCGGTGGTGTTGGCAGTGGTGTTGGTGGTGGTGGTGGTAGTGCCGCTGGTGGTGGTGCTGCCGGTGGTGCTGTCAGTGGTGGTGGTGGTGATGATGACAGTGGTGGTGCTACTGTCGGTGGTGGTGGTCGTGGTGCTGCCAGTGGTGGTTGTGCCAGTGATGGTGGTGGTGGTATTTCCACTGGCGATGGTGATGGTGCTGTTGCTGTGGTGGTGCCAGTGGTGGTGGTGGTGGTGATGTTACCGGGTGAGTAATCCAGAGAATGTCAGTTCCAAACTCTCCACGGCATTTGGGGATTTTAATTCAGCTTTTCTTTTAAAAGACTGATGATCATTAAGCTGTCAAATTGTCATAAAACCTTAACTAGTTCACTAATGTCTTTTAGGGAAGGAAACCTGCCATCCTTTCCCTCTCTGGGCTTATATGTGATTCCAAGCCCCCATCGATGTGGTTGACTCTTAACTTCCCCCTGAAGTGCCCTAGGAAGCCACTCAGTTGTATAAAACTGGGAGCAATTCCAGAAGGCTCCCCCACAGCTTCTGGAGCAAAGAGGAAAGGCAATAGACAAACTTACCAGTGATGCCCATAATAAATATATATCACACAAAGCATTTCCCACACAAACTCCAAGGTTCCAATCAAATGGATGTTCCAATACCTGATACCCTCAATCTGGTAATGTCACACCTTCCATCTCCTCGAAATGGAGGCTCAGATGAATGCTGGAACATTACAGCCTTAAACCAATCCTCATGTTACCCACACTGTGATCCACTGTGAATTACCTGGCATAACTGTGAGATACACCCCATCCTTAGAGAGCAATATAACCTCTGAATACGCTGCTGAAATAGGAAGAGTTAAAGTTGATACTATGACTGTGGAGGTCATTTTAAGCTTTGACGGGATGGAAATCAGGTGATCACAGATCACCTTCCCATTGTTATCATTATTCTCCTGGCCTGTTCATCCCACCAAAGGTGAAAATGAACCCCCTTGTGTTCTGCTTTGTACCACGAGCTAGCCACCTGCTGGACTATGTCACCATGGGCATTCTCCTGCCATATCTCACCCACTTATCATGCATGAGTTTAGCTGTGTGAACCAATCATTAAAGAAATCTGGCCATAATGAGGGTTTATAAGGTTAAAGGAGTCATTTTCCTATTGACTTCAGTTTTGCCAGTGCTCCTTGATGCCACACCCAGTCAAATGCAGCTTTGACGTCAAGGGCAGTCACTCTCACCTCACCTCGGGAGTTCAGCTCTTTTGTCCATGTTTGATCCCAGGCTATAATGAGGTCAGGAGCTGAGTGGCCCTGGCGGAACCGAAACTGGGCATCAGTGATCAGGTTATTGCTAAGCAAGTGCCACTTGATAGCACTGCTGATGACACCTTCCATTACTTTACTGATGATCGAGAGTAGACTGATGGAGTGGCAATTGGCCGGGTTGGATCTGTCCTGCTTTTTGTGTACAGGACATACCTGGGCAATTTTCCATATAGCCGGGTTGATCCCCTGGCTTGATGGCAATGGTAGAGTGGGGGATATGCCAGGCCATGAGGTTACAGATTGTGTTCGAGTACAATTCTGCTGCTGCTGATGGCCCACAGCGCCTCATGGATGCCCAATCTTGATTTGTTAGATCTGCTCGAAATCTATCCCATTTAGCATATTGGTAGTGCCACACAACCCAATGGAGGGTATCCTCAATGTGAAGGCGGACTTGGTCTCCACAACAACTGTGCGGTGGTCACTCCTACTGACATTGTCATGGACAGATGCATCTGCGGCAGGCAGGTTGGTGAGGATAAAGTCAAGTATGTTGTTCCCTCTTGTTGGTTCCCTCACCATCTGCCGCAGACCCAGTTCAGCAGCTATGTCATTTAGGGTAGAGCCAGATTGGTCAGTAGTGGGGCTACCGAGCCACTCTTGGTGATGGACATTGAAGTCCCCACCCAGTGTACATTCTGCACCCTTTCCACCCTCAGTGCTTCCTCCAAGTGGTGTTCAACATGGAGGAGCACTGATTCATCAGCTGAGGGAGGTACATAGTAATCAGCAGGAGGTTTCCTTGCCCATGTTTGACCTGGTGCCACGAGACTTCATGGGATCCAGAGTCCATGTTGAGGACTCCCAGGGCAACTCCCTCCTGACTGTATACCACTCTGCTGCCACCTCTGCTGGGTCTGTCCAATAATTTGCAGAATTGACCAGAGATACAGACAGATAAAAGCAAAATAGTGTGGATGCTGGTAATCTGAAACAAAAATAGAAAATGCTGGAAAATCTCAGCAGGTCTGGCAGCATCTGTGGAAAGAGAAACAGAGTTAACATTCCGAGTTCATATGACCCTTCTTCAGAGATATGGACAGGTTCCCTAATCTTGCAAATCAGTATAACCAGCTATTGTGTTTGCAGTGACCCAGTCATTCAAACACAATTAAGCAATTGATGAACTACTCAGCTCCAAATTTTTCCACCCAATAATTTTCTTGAAATTGTCTCAATGAGAATCATTGAAAACTCCATCAAGAAAAGCACGATATTGATGAACATTTTAGATTGGGAGATGTATTGGGTTGGAAACTGTTATAGCCCAGAAAGTTAGTTTGTGAAAGAGGATACTGGAGCCGATCTTTACTCAGTCGTTTATTTATTTGCAGAGTGGAACATTACAAGCACACATCTCTTAATACGACCACACATGTTTCAGTAAGCGTCCCCTTACATCTCTTTTGAAGTAACCTGAAACAACTAAGAGCCGCATTTGCAGTGTCTATATGTGCTCAAGCGAAAGCCCCCAAAAACACAAAACCACAATTAATACTCTCCACCTACATATCTCCTCTTTATATAAAATGCAGATTTAATATGCAACATTAAGAAACAAATTTTTTAAATTCCCATATTCTTTACACAGCATTACATTGTAACATATCCTGTAGGACCTCCAGCAATGTCTTTATACAAGCATTTCTTTTATAAAATGATCAGATGGTTGATGAATTGCATCAACCCATTTAATTTTAAAGATTCCCTTTCTTTGCAGAGTTTGTTTCAAGCCACCAGGGCCAATCCGTAACCTTTTCTCACTCACAGTTTTTGTAGAGTGTACATTATCCCACCAGGAGCTAATATCTATATAACATTTAATAGGTATACTATCTTCAGTACATCTCTTGTACAGTATAGAACCTCACTTAAAATATTTGACAAATAGAATCCCATATCCACTGCCTCCTCAAGAGCCAGTGTCACAGCGACCAAAGTACTTTTTAACAATCTTTTTCATTTTCTTGTCCTGCCAAGCTAAAGTACATTTCCCATTTTCACCTATCAGAAATGTTATAAAACTGGCTGCACTCAAATACTTATCAGGAAGTTTAGTGAATCTTCGCTAAAAATGTTTCATGTTCTTTGGGTCACCTAGGGAAGGAAAATTAGGTATATATTTTTCCAGATCTATTTTTTTCAATGTTTTGTTTGCTCCGAAAACATTTTTGACTTTAGGGTGTTTCATCAGAGTACTGAACTCCACTGCATGAAAACTAGCATCTGGCCGAGTCTGAGTGTACAACCAGTTCAACTGACTAGTCAATCTTCACAATTGCTCTGTCTCTTCTTTAGATGTAACATTAAGGACTGGATTTTACAGGACCCTGTTAGCTGATGGGGGTGTGGGGGGTGGGTGGGGGGGTAGGAGGGGCGGATGTAGTGGCTGGTTTGCAAAATAAGGCGGGGGGCTAGCCCACTGCCTTGCCACCCACCCTGACCTGGTCCCCATAATATGGTAGGTGGGTAGGTGCTGAAATCGGCAGACCATCCGCTACATTCAAATAAATAATCAATGGACAATTGAGCTTGTTAACAAGCCAATTGGCTGGACTAAAATGGTGTCCATGCCATAAAATGGTTGGTCTTGACAGACGGGCAAGATTCAGAAGGCTGTTTTTTAAATAACTTTGTGGAAAAGAAGTGGGGGGCATGCATCTTTTCGTGGTGCCCTTTGCACACTGGGGACACTCCCCCACCATAAGTTACCAACCCCACTTTGTTCCTCCCCTTGTGACCTTCAAATCCCAAACCCGACCCCCATCTCTAATATCCACAATCACTTCCCACCGTAAAAGCCCGGGGGTGACCTTAACCCTGGATCCATCAGTCTCCGCTGTGGGCCTCCTTGCAGTCCCAGCTGTGCAGCTTTGGCTACTACTGAGCCCTGGCACTGCTGAGACTGTTAGAGATCGGCTGGCCGTTCTCTGAGCAATACGGCCCCAACCTGTCTGCTCCCACCACACCCCCACCCCTGTAAAATTCAACCACACCTTTTTGTAATGAGCAATCACGGTCAATGGAATGGGAGTAACACCCTCAAGATGAGATTGTTGACTTAAAGCTATTCCAGACCTACTGATGTCTAAACATATATATTTTAAAAGCCCACAGAAACCTGACTCCTAATCTTAAATTCCACTGAGTTTTTATTAATAACAGGTTTGTCAAATTCTGCAGGACCACCCCATAAAGAATCATCAACGTGCATCAGGAAGGTGCCTGAAAGTTTTCATTTATGATACCAATAAAACATTACGAGATCTGCTTTTAGTTGAAAGCATCATATTTTCAGCAAAACAGATCTCTCTGAAAAATACCGCAGCCTGGAAGCACAATTCTGGCCATTAGTTTAGCTTCCATTTTGTATCTGCTTCGTCTTTAGGTGATTTCAGAAACAGATCTCTCTGAAAAATACCGCAGCCTGGAAGCACCATTCAGGCCATTAGTTTAGCTTCCATTTTGTAACTGCTTCGTCTTTAGGTGATTTCAGAAACATATCTCTCTGAAAAGTATCGCCCTGTTTTTATGTTGATTAATCTACATTTCCATCAATGTGCGATCAAAAAAACTAAAACGATTTTCAAGTTTATTTTTTTCAGTTGTGGAACAGCCCACTCTAACATCTATACCACCCCGTTACTCTTCAAAATCCCTAGCAACCAGCCTTATTTTAGCCTTATATGTCCCATCTGCAAAGACATTTTCATTACAAATCCACCTACATGATAAGGCCGGTACCTTATCTGGTATTATGTTATATAGTCCAGAAAACCAGTCGGTAAAGGATGATACTAGAGACAATCTTTACGCAGTCTTAGATTTATTGACAGAGTAAAACATTACAAGCATAAACCTCCTAACTCAATTCCCATACCGTTTCAGTAAGTGTCTCTTTATTTGCACTTAAGTGTAACCCCATTAATGCTGTCTACCTGCATTCAATTAAACAAATAATATAGTGGATTTCAATCCTTCCAGAGTTTTAGTTCAAGGTTCCCTTTGTCCTCTGTCTGTGGGCTCCTGTGTGAAGTGAGGATGATATCTTAATCATGGTCCATTTTTGGCAGCAAATGACTAGCTCAAAACTACTCCCAGCATGGAATGGATTGGTAATAAAGGAGTTGGCAATCAGAGGGACTGTAGGGAACTGTAAGGTAGTGGAAATGTCACAGCAGTTCATCCTTTATTCCGAGGTTGGATGTAGTGATTGAGAATGATGTCATGGCAGTTACTGTAAGTGAAGCAAAGAGTTTTGTCAGAGCCCTGCTCAACACTCGCCCCTCAACCAACGCCATTAAAACCAGATTAACTGCTCATTTATCTCATAGCTATTTGTGGGAACTGGCTGTGCATGAGTTGGCTGCCAGGTTTCTGCCAGAACAACAGTGCTTTGGATTTTACGGAAGATGTGAAAGGTGCTATGTAAATGCAAGCTCTTCCTTGATTGTGGTTTCTCCGGGGCTGTGCCATTATCGTAAAGTGATTTGAATACACTTTTCCCCCTTCATAACTGGATGGTGCTCAATAACGTGACGTTGTGATGCCAGACATTTCTGCTACCGTAAGGTTCAATTGCATTTACATCTTTAAGGTTTCCTATTCTTGATTGATATTTGGTGATGGTAGATGCGATGTGGATGAGCACAGGGCCAGACTCAACCATGGTGCTTGCGAAGATAACATTGCCCATTGGCAATTTCTCAATAATCACAGGGAACTGCATTTCTATAGATGGCACCTTGGCCTAGGTACTGGACAGCATCCATTTTTTGGTGCCTTGTCCGCAGAATGCTGACATCCCACACTCAACTATGCAGCTCTGAAGAGCTTGGGACTTTGAGCTCTGAACCACATTATTGTGTGGAAAAGTCAGCAGCACAGGACCAACCAGGTTATGCCAGTATTCAGCGAGGTAATAGGGTCTCAGGGAGGAATGTATGCACCTCAGGGTGCTTGGAGGAATGACTGGAGGTCAGGAAAGCGCATTGCGAGAGATCTGCAATATTGTTGGAGTTTTGGAGTGTGATTAGGGTGGGGGGTCACTGTGAGGGCAGGATTTGAGCCACGGAGATATCGGGGGCTGGAATCTGAAGGTCAGAGTCAGGAGTGAAGGCAAATCTGGCGAAATGGATGCTGCCAAATTTCTAGGGCACAATCTTTTATATTCATCTGAACAGGTTTACTGTCTCATCTGAGTTACCTCCTCCTGTGCAGGACTGATCTGCACTGTGCTCAGATATTAACCAAGACAATATGTTGAACTTTCAAGCTTCTGACTCTGAGGTAGCTTTCATTATCAAGTCAAGCTGGTCACTTGGGCAAAGCTCCAGATGGTACCTGGCACCTGTGCAGTCTTATTGTAGTATCAGAAGCAAGCACATCAAATAGGGCACAGCATGGGTCGGATGTGAAGTAAACCGCTTTCAACAGCATAACAAGTCGATATGTTTCAGAAGACAAGTGCTAAAGCAGAACAACTCGTTGCATCGAGATTGTCTTGTCTGCCTGAAGCCTTGGAACTATTGGTAAAGCATTATCCAATAGAAAGTCTCTGCTTGATTTCAAAGTTGAATATCTTGCTGCAAATGAGCAATTAATTATTGACTGTGTTTTCGGTAAGCTTGGAATTGATGTCTGAAGTCGGTGCCTGATGAACCAGTGTCAGCAATTTCATTCTGTCTTCACTATTTGCAGTGCTTTAAAAATGTTGAAAGTGCCCTCGCTGCATATATTTCAATGTCACCAGTTTAATCAAATTCATTAATTTTATGTGAAAATACCTTCTCAACAGGATATAAATCACTTCTGTAGAGTAATCTAAACAGCACTATAAAGGCATGGACCCGACTGAGCGTTGAAATGGAGTCTAAAACCTCAAGGCTTCATTCAGTCAGGAAGCTTTTATAATTGACAATTCCATTCCAGCCTGTTCAGAACGATTTACTTCCTGGAGCCTGCTCCATTCTAAAGGTACTAGTGTTGAGATATGGGTCCCTGGGAGCTGCAGGCATCTTGTACCTTGTTCATGCAACAACAAAAATAGCATCATTAAATGTAGGACCTTCACAGGAGTGATTATCAAACAACGTTTAACAGCAAGCCACATGAGGTATTAGGACAGGTGTCAAAGAAGTCGATTTTTAATGAGTGGCTTAAGAAAGCTGGCAAGGCTGAGGGAGGGAATTCCAGAGTTTGGGGCCCTGACAGCTGCCAGTGGTGGACTGGTTAGAATTGGAGATGCGCAACAGGCCAGAATTGGAGGAGTGGAGAAATCTCTGAGGGTCGTAGGGTTGGAGAAGGCTACCAACTTTAGAACCATAGAACAGTTACAGTGCAGAAAGAGGCCATTCAGCCCATTGTGTCTGTGCTGGTTAAAAAGAGAAAAAAGAAACTAGCTGCTCATTTTAATCCCATTTTCCAGTACCTGGTCCGTAGCCTTGCAGGTTACAGCACTACAGATGCAGATCCAGGTACCTTTCAAATGAGTTGAACGTTTCAGCCTCAACCACCAACTAAGGCAGTGAATTCCAGACACCCACCACCCTCTGGGTGATAAAGTTTTTCCTCATGACCCTCTAATCCCTCTACCAATCACCTTAAGTCTATGACTGCTGGTAATTGCCCCCTCAGCTAGGGGAAACAAGTCTTTCCTGTCTCCCCTATCTAGGCCCCTCAATTTTATGCACCTCAATTACGCCACCCCTTAGCCTCCTCTGTTCTAAGGAAAACAGCCTAGCCTATCAATCTCTCCTCATAGCTGCAATTTTCAGGCCCTGGCAACATTCTTGTAAATCTCCTCCGTACTTTCTCCAGAGCAGTTATGTCCTTCCTGTAATATGGTGACCAAAACTGTGTACACAAAATTCCAGCTGTGGCCTAACCAGCATTTTGTACAGTTCCATCATTACATCCCTGCTTTTGTATTCATTACCTTGCCCAATAAAGGTAAACATTCCATATGCTTTATTGACCACCCTGTCCACCTGTCCTGCCACCTTCAATGACCTGTGGACGTGCACTCCAAGGTCTCTCACTTCCTCAACTCCTCTCAATAACTTCCCATTTATTGAGTATCCCCTTGCTTTGTTTGCCCTCCCCAAGTGCATTATTATCTCACACTTTTCTGGATTGAATTCCATTTTACCACTTCTTCGCCCACTCAACTAAACCATTGATATCATTCTGGAGTTGACAGCTATCCTCTTCACTATCAACTACACGGCCAATTTTTCTGTCACCTGCAAATTTCCCAATCATGCCTCCAACATTTAAGTCTAAATCATTAATATATACAACAATAGTAAGGGCCCCAACATTGGGCCCTGTGGAACTACTGGAAACCTTTTTCTATTTGCAAAAATATCCATTGACCACTACCCTTTGTTTCCTGTCACTGAGCCAATTTTGGATCTGACTTGCCACCTTCCCCTGTGTCCCATGGGATCTCACTTCCCTGACCAATCTGCCATGTGGGACCTTGTCAAATGCCTTACTGAAATCCATGTAGACAGCATCCACTGCACTACCCTCATCAATCCTCCTTGTTACTTCCTCAAAAAATTCTGTTAAGCTAGTAAGGCACGATCTTCCCCTAACAAAACCACGCTGACTATCCCTGATTAATCCATGCCTTTCTAAGTGACAGTTTATCCTGTCTGTCAGCATTGTTTCCAATAATTTTCCCACCACCGAAGTTATACTGACCGGCCTATAATTTTCTGGCCTATCCCTCGCACCCCTTTTTTTGCAGGCCTCCAATCCTCTGGGACCTTGCCTGTATCTAGTGAGGATTGGAAAATGATCCTCAGAGTATCCACTATTTCCTCCCTGGCTTCCTTCAATAGCCTGTGATAAAATCCATCTGGCCCTGGTGATTTATCCACCTTCAAGAATGCCAGTCCCTCCAGTGCTTCCTCTCTCACTATGCTTATTGTATCTAATATCTCACACTCCTCTTTAACTCGAATGTCTGCATCATCCCTCTCCATAGTGAAGACAGAGACAAAGTGCTCATTGAGAATCCTGCCCACATCTACTGCATCAACCCACGAGTTACCATGTACATCTCTGATAGGCCCTACCTTTTCCTTATTTATTGTCTTGCTCTTAATGTACTGGTAAAACATCTTAGGATTTTCTTTGACTTTACCTGCCAATATTTTTTCGTATCCTGTCTTTGCTTTCCTAATTTCCATTTTGACTTCACCCCTGTAATTTCTATACTCCTCTAGGCTTTCTAGAGTATTAAGTCTTTTGTGACTGTTTCTTTTTCTGCTTTATCTTGGCCTGTATGCTTTTGGATAACCAGGGGGCTCTAGATTTGGCAGTACCACCCTTTTTCTTTGTGGGGACATGTCTACACTGTGCCCGTAGAATCTTGCCTTTGAAAGCCTCCCACTGATTTGACACAGTTTTTCCTTCTAATAGCTGTGTCCAGTTCACTCTCTCCAGCTCACCCCTCAGCTTTGTACAATTTGTCTCCCCCCAATCTAGAACTTTTACTCCTGTTCTATCTTTGTCCTTTTCCATGATGATTCTAAATCTAACTATATTATGGTCACTATCTCCAAAATGGTCCTCACTGCTACTTCATTCACTTGCCCAGCTTCATTTCCTAAGACTAAATCTAGAATTGCGCCCCCTCTCGTTGGGCTTGTTACGCGCTGGCTAAAAAAGTTCTCTTCAATGCAGTTCAAGAATTTTGCGCCCTCTGTGCCCTTTACACTGTTCATATCTAAATTGACATTAGGGTAGTTGATGACCTCCATTATAACTGCCCTATTGTTTTTGCACTCAGAAATCTGTATATATATTTGCTCTTCTATCCTCCTTCCACTACTTGGGGTCTATTGTACACTTCTAGCAGTGTGGCTGTTCCTTTTTTTATTTCTGAGCTCAACCCATATGTCCTCAATTGATGCTTCATCTAGTATATCATCCCTCCTCAAAGCTGTAATTGATTCTTTAACCAAAAATGCTACACCCCCACCTTTTTTATCCCCCTCCCTATCCTGCCTGAAAACTCTAAACCCAGGGATATTGAGCTGCCATTTTTATCTTTCTCTAAGCCATGTTTCCGTTATAGCGATGATACCATGCTACCATGTGTCTATCTGTGCCCTCATCTCACCGGCTTTATTTACTATGCTCCTTGCATTTACATATATACCTCTTAACACTGCCAAATTCCTGTGCTGTACACTTTGTAACCAGTGCTGCTTCTGTCTTCCAGAGTCACTCACTAATTTTCCAACTCCTGTTCCCTGCTCTGAATTTGTCCTCAGGTTCCCATTCCCCCGGCCAATCTAGCTTAAACCCCCACCCCCCCGCCCCCCCTGCCCCCAACTGCACTAGCAAATCTCCCTGCGAGGATATTCGTCCCAGTCCTTTTCAGGTGTAGACTGTCTGGCTTGTACAGGTCCCACCTTCCCCAGAACCGGTCCCAATGCCTCAGAAATCTGATGTCCTCCCTCCTACACCAGCTTTCCAGCCATGTATTTATTCACTCAATTCTCCTATTTTTATACTCACTTGCACATGGGACTGGGAGTAATCCTGAGATTACTGCTTTAGAGGTCCTGCTTTTTGATCTCCCTCCTATCTCCCTAAAGTCTGCTTTCAGGACCTCATCCCCTTTCCTACCTAAATCATTGGTACCAACGTGGACCACGACCTCTGGCTGATTACCGTCCCCCAGAAGAATGTCCTGCAGCCACCCAATGACATCCTTGACCTGGCACCAGGGAGGCAACATAGCATCCTGGAGTCACGTCTATGGCCATAGAAACGCCTGTCTGTTCCCCTAGCTAACGAATCCCCTATTACTACTGCTCTTCCCCTCTTCTTTCTCCCCTCCTGTACAGCAGAGCTGCCTGTGGTGCCACAAATTTGACTGCACTCCTCCGAGGAACCAATACCCTCACCGGTATCCAAAACGGAAAACCAGTTGGTGAGCGGGACCCCAGGGGACTCCTGCATTACCTGCCTAATTTTCTTGGACTGCCTGGTGATCACTCATTCCCTTCCTGCCTCCAGGCTCCTAAGCTGCGGCGTGACCACCTCTCTGAGCTTCCTGCTTTTCCAATTTAATCTACCTTAAGTCCTTCCTTTGTTTTGTTCTGCTATTTGTATTAAAACCTCCAACCTCCAATCCCCACACTTTGCCATCCCCTCACTTCTCACTGCCAAAAACCTCCTCAAAACTGGACTCTTCACCAGGCTCTGGGTCACCTCCTGTTAGGCTTTTATCGTACGATCTCCAACTGCCTCACCCAGCCATTTTCACTCACTTCCAATAGTTTTATAACTAAAAAGTTAAAAAATGCTTAATATTTTTAAAGTTTCTATTATTTTTTTCCAATTTCAGCACCAAACCACAGTTAATACAATTAGATGATCAAAGCAGATATATTTTTGTACTCTAACTCTGCCATTATATCATCCAGCGCCATTTTAAATGCCTTCACTAATTTAGTCTTTGGCACCTTGATATCCACATCATTCCAAACATTTTGTAATATCTTCCTTTGATTTCCATTTCACAAAAACATGTCCTCTGGTCCTAATTAGCTTGCGGTAATGGTCTAGGTTTACCCAATCTCTGCTGTATATACATGTTGAGGGTGATAATCAAGGTCTATAAAATGGCAAAAGGATTCAATAGTGTACATATAAAGAAACTATTTTCTCTGTTGGGAAGAGTCCAGAAGGGGAAATAATCTTTCAATTAGAGCTATGCCATTCAAGAGTTAAATCAGGAAAAACTTTTTCACACAAAGGATAATGGAAGTCTAGAACTTTGTTTTCTCTTTCGTGGAATGTGGACCTCACTGGCTGGGCCAGCATTTATTGCCCATCCCTAATTGCCCTTGAGAAGGTGGTGGTGAGCTGCCTTCTTGAACCGCTGCAGTCCATGTTTTGTAGGCACACCCACAGTGCTGTTAGGGAGGGAATTCCAGGATTTTGACCCAGAGACGGTGAAGGAACGGTGATATATTTCCAAGGCAGGATGGTGTGTGACTTGGAGGGGAACTTGCAGGTGTTGGTGTTCCCATCTATCTGCTGCCCTTTATCCTTTTTGGTGGTAGAGGTCGTGGGTTTGGAAGGTGTTGTCAAAGGAACCTTGGTCAGCTGCAGCAGTGCATTTGTAGATGGTACACCCTGCTGCTACTGTGCGTTGTTGGTTGAATTCTCTCCTCAAAAAGGATGCAATTGTGGCAGTCAATTGAAGTTCTTCAAGGCTAAGATTCACAGATTTTTATGAGGTAAAGGATATCTCAAGAGATGGGATGAAGGTTGGTAAATGGAGTTGAGGTGCAGGTCAGCCATGTTCTAATTGAAAGTTGGAAAAACCCAACAGGCTGAATGGCCTCTTCCCATGTTCCAGTGCTCAGGAATGTAAATGTATTCATTTCAACATTAACAATAGTTGCGCTGAAAAACAGGCAAAACTTTGGTAAAGGAGACAGAAATTAGTTCTGTCAATGCTCGAAGTTTCATCTCACTGTATCTTTCAGACATGGATAGTAAAGGA
Source organism: Cetorhinus maximus (assembly GCF_964194155.1). Lineage (NCBI taxonomy): Eukaryota > Metazoa > Chordata > Chondrichthyes > Lamniformes > Cetorhinidae > Cetorhinus > Cetorhinus maximus. The sequence continues at coordinate 19,715,509 of NC_135910.1, read as the reverse complement.
ACACCTGAATTAATAATTACTTGGCTGACTATGTTATGGATTAGGAACCAACAGCAAAACAATGTAAGGCTCCCTATTATTGAAAGTGATACAGGTGGGGCAGTTCATTAATGTTGACATCTTTTACATAATTTACTGTATAAAATTTGCAGAAGAAAATTTTCTCTTGACCTTTCAAGCACGTGCCTTCTACCCCATTGCATTTTACTTGTGTTTCACAGAGGAAAATCTATTAAACGACAATGCATTATGCAACAATAGAACTACTGCTGTTCATTAGAATGAAGAGCTGATGGAACAAGCAGAAAGTGAGGCACATGAGGAGATATTAGGATGGGTGACGAGAAGCTTGATCAATGAGATTGATTCTAGAAGTGTTTTAAAGGAGGAAAGGTAGCGTCAGAGAGGTTTAGTGAGGGAATTCCAGAGATTCGGAACTCTGGCAGTGTGTTGCATGATTAACCATCTTGTGATGAAAATGCTTCTTTCTATTCTCTAATCGTGTTCAAGCTTTGTGAACTTCTCTTCCTCATCTCCTCAAGTCCTGGGCACCTGGTTTAAGCTAAATCAAGCAGAAAGTGGAGCTTGTTTACCTTTTCTTCCACCTAATTTTTTTCCATTCTATTTCTAAGAATCACAGAGTCATGCTTTCCTCTTCAGATGTAGAAAAGACACCACTTGGAAGGCAAATTCAAGGAACGAAATGAAGACATAATCAAGCTATTTGAACTTAAACTCATAAGATGGTTAATCATGCAACAAATTGCCAGAGTTCCTAATCTCTGGAATTCCCTCACTAAATCTCCCTGATGCTACCTCTCCTCCTTTAAAGCACTTCTTAAAATCAATCTAATTGACCAAGCTTCTCGTCACCCATCCTAATATCTCCTCATGTAGCTCAAATGTCAAGGCTCCTATAAAGCGCCTTGGGCCATTTTATATGGTAAAGATGCTATATAATTCAATTGTTGTTGATTCAAGCAAGGTCTGTTGACACCTTTAGAAGGAATTGGGTCAATATCTCTTGTGAGGAATGCTTGAGGGTTAGAAACAGATTAACAGCATTCAATGATATTTGTTTCAACAAGGGAGGAGGAAGGAATTCAACTGATTAACAGGCAGATTGCTCAATATATATTTCCACTTTAATACATAAAGTGACAGTCATTACATGTGGTGGAGGCAGTGATCAGTTCATGGAAGTTGCACTGATACCACATCCTGTTCACTCAATGGATGGCACCACACTCTAGGTCTGGGGCTTGGGGGAAAATTGTCAATTCTCGACAATTATTTCCTTTAATCTGTTCTTCAAAATAACTTGAATTTGGTGCCTGGACTGGTAACATTCACATATAGCTGTAAAGAAGAACAGTAAGAATGATCTCAAGTGAAAGCACTATGAAGAAAGATTGGAGAAGCTCATTTATTGAACGTTGAGGAGAGGCCTTACCAAGGAATATAAAACATGAAATAGTGTCAATAAAGTGAAGCCCAACTGTATGTATGATAGGAGGGTGAAAAGTAAATTTAAAATCAGACAGTCAATGGAATGTAAAATAGAAACAAAAACTCTGTAAATACTCAGCAGGTCTGGCAGCATCTGTGGAGAGAAATACAGAGTTAGGCCTGTGATCTTTCATTAAGAACCGGAACATTAGAACCAAAGAATTGTATCAATATGACAGATATGGCAATGGACATTGTTCTCACACCAGCACTCATTCCGATTTCCTTGTTGTGTCACTTCAACATGACAGTAACTCATTGAGAACGGTGCTGATTATTGTCTCTATCCTAATGTTTGAAATCTGCTGTTTGTGATTGTAGCGACAATCATGAACATTCAGGTTACTGTTGTATTGTAAAATGGTTTACCAGATGGCAGGGGTCAATGGGGTAAATGGTCCTTTCTTGTTCTATTTTAATTAGTAAATCTTTAGTTCAGTTTCTTGTTGCATATTCAAACTCCCAAGTACTCTTGAGTGACAAACAAAGCATTTCCATTGCAGATTGATCTTCTTTGCCAGGTCAATTTAAGTCCGAAAGCACAGTTGTGTCTCCTTCCTGTTGTTGGCGAGTGTTTTGTGCTACACTTGATGCTGTTGCAGAACCATATACCGTGGCAGTTATACATCAGCAGGCTTGTACTGTCTGTGGAGAAAGAGATTCACTCAGTGCCCGGTGTGTATTGCAATTGTAAATAGATTTGCAATTTTGCTACATGTGGCAGACAGGTTGTCTCCTTGAGTGTACATAGCACGACTGATAGGTCACAGCTCTGTGCAATTAAGACATGACAGATGTTTTAAGAGCTGATTAGAAGACAGAGCTTTTATACAACATGGTCTGAATCCCCTGAAATTGGACTGTCCAAGTATTACTGTATGATTATATAGCACATTTATATCAAGTTCTTCTGTCTGCTATTTTAACAAAGATGTTTAATCCATTTATTTTAAGTGGATGAGCATCACGCCATTACAATGGAGTTCCACACAAATTCATTCATTAACCTGATTAAAGACTGGGTTTGTAATCAAGACGTAGAGGTTAAACGGGGGTGATTTAGAAAGGAGCTTTCACCTTCACTGGGACAGGCTCAAATATGTGTTTCTAAGTAGATCTAGGACATGAAAATCAACCAGTAGTAAACAAGGAACAACTCAGCAGGTCTGACAGCATCTGCAGAGAGGAGCACAGTTAACGTTTCGAGTCCGTATGACTCTTCATCAGAACTAAGAAATATAGAAATGAGGTGGAATATGAGGTTGACCACCGTCAACACCCCTTTGTCCTTTTGTCTATGACATCTTTGGCAATCTCTTCTTTGCCTCCACCGATCACTGGCCCTCTATCCAGCTCTACCTGTCCCACCCCCCTCAACCAGCTTATGTTTCTTCTCATTTCTATATTTCTTAGTTCTGATGAAGAGTCATACGGACTCAAAACGTTAACTGTATCCCTCTCCGCAGATGCTGTCAGACCTGCTGAGTTTTTCCAGCAATTTTTGTTTTTGTTTCAGATTTCCAGCACACGCGGTATTTTGCTTTTATTTGACAGTAGTAAACAAGGTTCATGGTAAAGTCCAGCCTCACCATCTGGTCATAGTTTACTAGATAAATAGTCATAGCATAACCACTGTTCAACATAGTGATTAGTAAATATAGCTTTCACTGCCGGACGCAGTTACTGTACCACCAGGATCCATTTTAAGGATCAACTTTAGTCATCAAAATCTTTATAAGATAAAACAACTTCAAAGAGTTCTTACTGTTTTAAAACATGTTTTCAATGCATTGCAGATTTGATGTCTGAAACCTTTATTCTAATTGAGGTGAGGGACGCTAATGGTGGAAACGATAATATAATTGGGTCAAATCTTCCAGTCTTCTGTTCGTCGAAGACCGGATGTATGATTGAAGATGTGCGTTGGGGCCCTGCGGAAGTCCTGATGTGCACACCTTCATGGGAATTACCTTGGAAGTTTCAATTTCCGATGGGAAGTTCCCCTACTGCCCGGAACCCTCCATAAATATCTCCCATTGTGATTTAGGGTCAGAAATTTCGGACATTTTCGATGTACTTACCTGGATAGATACCCAGGAAATGTTAGACAGATTTAAACCTAACCTAACTCCTGGGTAAAATCAGAACCAAACCCCCATAACTTGCATTGACCTCCCCGCTGCCCCCCACCGACTACTCCCAACCCTCCAATCATTCCCCATGAACCTTCAACTACCCAATGACCGTGTAACTACACCCCCCCGACCGGGCCCGACTACCACCCTTGACTGGACTCTGACCCGACCCGACCACCCAGCTCAACCACCTGACTACCCCCGATCCCACTGAACTATCTCCCTTAACCTGACTACTCCCCCAACCACCCGACTACCCCCTGACCAGACCCAACCACCCACTTACCCAACTCAACCACCTGTGCACCTCATCCTCTACCCACTTACCCACCTCACCCATGTATCCACCTCAACTCCTACCCCCTGCCCCGCTTACCCACAAGCCCAGCCTGTCCAAATATTCCTTGTAAGATAACCATGTCATTCCAGAAATCACTTGAGTGAACCTTCTCTGCAACGCTTCCAATGTAATTATATCCTTGCTTAAATAAGGAGATCTTGCTTAATTTATGCACAGCAAGATTCCACAGCAATGTGATAGTGAACGGTTCATCTGTTGTTTTTAAAAGTGATGTTTATTGAGGGATAAATATTAGACAGGACACTTGAAAGAATGCCCTGTCCTTCTTAGAAATAGGACCATGAGATCTTTTATGTCCACAAGAGCCCAGAAAGCAGTGGAGAAAGGGTCACTGAATATTTTTAAGGCTGAATTAGATAGATTTTTGACCAACAAGGGAGTCAAAGGTTATGGGGGTAGACAGGAAAGTGGAGTTGAGGCCACAATCAGGTCAGCCATATCAAATGGTGGAGCAGGCTCAAGGGACCGAATGACCTACTCCTGCTCCTAATTCATATGTTCGTATATAAATGACCTACCATGTTCCCCACAGTATTAAAGTTACCAGACATCAAATTTACCTGATGACTGTAAAGCCTTTTAGGATGTCCTGAGGCCCTGAAAGCTGTTAAATAAATGCAAGCCTTCCTTTCTCTTCAATCTTTTATCCTCACAGCTGCGTCAAGGCCCTTTTCAAGTTTAAACTGTAAATTCCCATATCAATCAAGTTGCTAATACTTGGAATGGGCTGTTCGAATTGAGAAATTGGCCATAACCGAGGTGGTAAGAGCAATCCAGGGTGCTTCTCCAAACCTGTAGAGTTAAACAAGGCACACCAGTGAGATAAAACAAAGGGTTAAGTACAGAGTGTGGTGTCCGGACTATGAGGCTTTCAGGTTCAAGACCCTTTCAGTGCTCTATAAGAAGGCTCAGATGTGAAGAGTGGGTATGCTGAGGTTCCACAGGGCCCCTGGCTTTCGTTCTACACAAAAGGTTGTGAAATTACCAACTGGGCCAAAGCAGGAGTAAACCAACACAATTTACACATCCCTGATGGAATGCATGGTGCATAATCAGATTGAATCATAGAGGAAATTGCAGAGAGTTTAACAGTAATTAAGCATGACATTTACACATTGTTCTTTATATCTACATTATTCAAAACAGAGAAAGATGAACTTGCATTCGTTTAGATCTACAATCTCAAGATGGCCCACAACACTTCACAATCGATAAAACGTTACATCTTCATAACATAAACAAACTTGGCAGGCAATTCATGCACAGCAAGATCCCAAGAATTGACTGGATGTTCTGTCTTATATGTGCTTATTAAGGAACAAATATTAGTTCAGCAATTGGGAGAATTCTGCTGCCTTCAGGTCCTCAGTTTAACATTCCAACAGAAGGCAACACCTCTGACAGTGCAGCTCCCCACAGAGTTTCAGCCTAGGATATTTGCTTAAATCTCTGGACTGGCATTTGAGCCTGTGACCTTCTGGGTCAGAGGTGTCAGTGCTACCTACTGAGTCATGCTGACATACATAGCAGCACAGCTCGAGAGTTTACACAGAACTATAAAATCTGTACAGTATTTAGCAGTCAGAGTTGGACCAGCTCCAGCCTGGTCAAATCCCACAAACACTTGGCTGATTCAGTTGTGATTCTTGGGCAAGTATGGAATTTCAATAGACCAAACCCTTTCCCATAAACCTGTTGCTGAATGTTATAGAGAAATGTTATAGAGCATGTATTAAATATTTAATCGAAATTGTGTAAAATATGTTTTTTGTTATTCTTATCAGATGAAGGTGTCGAATGAATGTGTGACAGACAGATGTAGAGTCAGGGTGTTTTTAGTCTGTACCATACAGAAACTCTAGTTGAAGCATAGAATCCCTTGGCCAAATAGTTGAGAATTCATTAGGCTTCAGAGAGTTCCTGAGAGTACCACCTCTTATAAATCCACCCATTTATTGTAAATTTATGTTTTAGAATGAGTTTTATATGTCGATATAAATGTGCTGGTTAATAATGTGACTCAAGTGGCTGTTTAATAGCTTGGCAACAATCGGGAAAGGTAATGGCTGGTTATATGGCCGGAGAGATGTTCCATCACAACTTGTAGTTAATAGCTATTCATCTTAGCGCTTGACTGGGTTTCTGCTTTGCTCTTTCATTTTATTTTTCCCTTCACCTTTCTTTTCCTCTTCCTCATGGAAGTACTCTTTCTAGACGTCGAATTTAGGCTTCTTCCAGCAGACCATTCAACTATGGAGGGAATCACAGCTAATATAGTCCCAGCATCTAGACACCAACACTTGCTGCCACTGGTCATTGGATAGTGAGCAAGAAGGGAACCCAAGCTGATTTTCCTTTTCCAAGGGTGCTGTCACCAATTGTATGTTGATTGCCTGACTCAGATGAGATAACTCAGTTCTGACAGGGCTTGACCCTGGGACCTCTCTGCTCTGTATAGCGCATCAGGAAGGAGACTTAATCACAAAATTTCAGAGAGCTCGGATAATATTTCCCAATTGCCTCCAGTTTAAGATTCCCAACCTTGTGTTTAAATCCTTTCATGGCTTCACCCCTCTGTAACCTTTTTCAGCCCTACAATCTTTCCCTGAACTTTGTTCCTCTAGCCTTTTGTGCATGTTCCCACTTTTCTCCCCCAACATTGGAGGCCGTGGTTTCAGCCTTTGAGGCCCCATGCTCAAGGATGCCATTGCTCCAGGACCATCTCCTTTAAAGCCCTCCTTATTCTTTGGCCAAGCTTTTGGTTATCTGTTCTAATATCTGCATGTATTTTTGAGCCTTGGGACTTTATTTCACCATTAATGATGCAATATAAGTTAAAGTTGTTGTAGCTTGGCTCTTTTTATTAAAAGTTAAACTCTCTAATGCACACTTCTTCAAGGTCATTCTGAGAGGGAGGAGCTGTTGGGCACAATTTTTTTTCTAACAGTCTGCTGTGATGGCTTTGGGGTTCTAACACTGGCTCCAAGACAGTTCTTAATACCTTAGGGATGTGTTTTCACAAGGACCCCTTCCAAATTCAACTCACCCTTATTACAGTATTGTTCGAGAAATAACATTAGCAGAGAGACATTGAAGACGGACGGGGTACAGCTGGTTGTTATATAGAGCTTGTGGTTCAGTCAATTAGATGACAGCCTGTAAACTCACTCTCAGGAATCTATTTATCTCTATATGACATGCAGCACTGTACCATCTGGTGTGTGCAAGTCAGGGAGATGAGATGTTCTCTGCTGGTGTACAATTACTATTAATTACTTCTGTGTGTGTGTAATGCTCTCACAAATTTAATAGGCTTGAAGTTCAAGAGATAAATTTATACACACCAAACTTTAAAAGAAATTAATAATGCAAACACTAATTCATAATTAAAAGGAGTTAAGGAAGAAAATATATTCACCAAAGCAATGAGCAGCTTTACTCATCCCCTTCAGGCCAACATTAGCATTTTCAATGATAAGGATACAGAAGAACTGAAATCTGAAAGGATACATGAGCAGCCACTGTCATCAATAAATGGTATTTACGGTAAAATTGGGTGTTGCTAATATCAGCATGTAGAGGACATTGTTCTGTTTTGTTTTGTGGCTGACTTGCTTACTTTAAAACGGTAGATATATAGGTATTGCACAAAGACATTTATCCCTGAATATCTCCACTAACTTTGAACCTTTCCTCCTCAAAGTCCGATTAGTTCTCTGTGTCTTTCCACCAGCTTCTGTTCATATACCCAGTTTCAATGCAGGTGTACCGGAGAAGGTAGATAGAGAGTTAAGAAGAGGAATATGAAAGGGAGAGATCAGATCAGGGAAGTGAGTGTGATCAGGTGCTGGGAACTAGAGCAGAGATCACTATCCATGGCAAGAGGAGGAATTGGGATCAGGGAAGGGAATAATATCCAGAGTGCTGAATATGGATAGGATTGGGGCAATGTAGTGAGTGAGAGAAGTGGCCAGTATATAGATTTGGTCAAGGTTACAGTTCTGATGTTTGTCTGGATAATGGTGAAAATCCATTGAAGCGTTTATTTGCCAAAGTCTCTGCACCCTTAGATGTAGCCAACAGTAAAACAATTGGGCCTTTATTTCAAAAATTACTTTGTTTTTGTTTCTGGTTTACTTCTTTGCAGCTTGGACTGTGCCAACTATTGTGATTCACCATTGTCAACTCCTAATGCCCATGGTCCCACACTAGCAGATTGCCGGTGGAAGCTTGGCATTTTTGTACAATTATAGGATCAGGACCTCTAGTAAAACTGCAGGCTTTATAGTTTCAGTGAGGGCTTTCTCTCACTTTATGGGAACTGGGATAATATTTCATTCAATCAGACTTCTTTTGCAGGATAAAGAGAGAGAAGAGCACTGAACCCCAGCTCAGTCAATATCCCAACATCAGGCAGGCTGAGTGGAATAGGCCCTTTTGCTGATTTTTATCCATCCATTTCTCTTACAAAGATTCTTACAAAGAAACTCTTCTAGCTTGTATTAAAAATTGCAAACACATTCAAAATAGAACAAAACGGCAGGGAAGATGATGGCACAGGTTTTTAATATAAAAACATGTTCATCAACAGCATCTTTAAAAAAGTCATGGGTGGTACAACTCTTCACTATATATATATATAAATGTAGAATACAGATACATATATCCATATAAATATCTGTATACTGATATAAAGACAGATATATAGATATAGTACATACACTTACACAGAAATTTATCCAGGCCAGCCAGATACAACAAATATCAAACATGAAATCATTTTGAATTGGATAAACTGTCCAGCATATTTCAATCTTTCATCTTCATCTTTCCATGAGTTCCTGCTTATATACTTCTTATTTTCTGATTTCAATAAACATCAAAGCTGTGTCTTCTTTGAGATGAGAGTGCTAATGACAATAGTTTTTCCAGTGACTGATCCTCCCTGGTGTGATGTGAAGTATTCAGGATGCACCATTATTGAACACAAATCCCTTTGGATTGCAAAGACTTGCGACACTGTTGGGAGAGATGAAAAGAAAACACCGAGAAAGCATCTAACTCCTTCTGTGAACGTGGTGATGGTCATGTCCTTGGGCACTGGGTGTTGGTAGCAGTGAACCTTTCCATTCCAAGGTCCCAATATTGTGGTAGTTTAAGGCACCACTGCAGATGCAAGGGGACATATCCCGAGGTTTCCTGCCCACTTGTTCCTTTGAAAGGTTTACCTCCGTGCAAGTGCTAGCCCTGCATTAATGACGGACTGTTGATGCTGTCCTGTGAGTGAAGTTGAACTCACACTGTGCTTTCCAACATCCATTCTGTGCTGCTAAAGGTTGTTCTCTTGCTCTCCAGAGCAGTGTCATCAGAGTTCAAATTCTGCCCACTGCCAGTCAGATTTGTCTTAGTCCGTGCTCTCCTTGGGTAACTGTGGCTCTGGAATAGAGAATAGTCTCCATCAAACGAGTGTCTATGGCGAGCTCTCGAGATTTCACGGGGCAGAACAGATACATTGCTTAGTTTAGTTTGTTTCTCCCTTCGAGGTAGAGTGCCCTGGCTTGGCCTAATCAAGCAAACCGACAAGCTGGAGTCAGTTGTGCTCCCTTCTGACTGTCCCTCTTCAGAAGACAACTGAGCTTCTTTCTGGGGGTCTATACTTGGCTTTGTCCTCCTGCATTGTGTGTGAGACAAAGTGTCTGCTGTCATCACAGCTGTAGTTTGAGGAAAATTGCCCTTTTCCCTAGACATGTTTAATAGCACAGTCACCGAGCCCTTGGAGGATTCATCAAAAATCTCTTGAATGGACTCACCTGAACCCTCAGCGAGCTTTGAAGTGGACCGCGTCATTCCTCCATTCTGACCCCCATTGGTCTGTGAGCACATATTGCTCACCACAGTCTTGTGTTCTCCAGTGTTGTTGTAGACTTTATACCTGATCATAAGGATGATGATAAAGACCAACACAGAGGCCACAATGATCCCACCAATGATGATGATCATGGTCCCACCAAGGAACTGGGTATGTACCGAATGACATTGGGTATATTCTTGCTCTGTAGTGAATTGGACACAACCCACCACTCTAGTACCAGTCATCGAAGTAATTCCATCATCATAGACAGCCAGAATACACAGGTCATAGTCCCTTCCTGGTGCCAGATCATTCACCAAGAAGGTTTTGCTTGCAGATGGAATCATCCTAAAAATACAAGACTTTCAATTAGTAATAATATATCACTTACAAAATCACCTTTCCCATATTGTTGCAATAATTTTGAATTTAGTTGGGTTTTCTTGGGCTTTTCTTTCACCATTGAAAATTGTGGAGAGCCCACTGTTGGCATGAAACTGGATTGTAAATTGTTAATTTAGCTGATATCAGTCAGGAATGGTGGCAGACAAATTACAATTGGTCAGAACACTCCCTGTGCTAGGAGAGGGAAAAATCAGTCAGGTCCCAACTGCTGGTCCCTACCCAATAATAAATGGATGGCAAGGGTCAATGTAAGGTCAAGAGAGATGCTATGATGTTCCCTATGGCAAAGCAATTTGCTGCAATGGAGTCTTACACCTGATATTGGAGATCATCAGGGGTCCCTGAGGCTGGACAGGGGTCAATCCCTTCAGGAGGAAATTGGAGGGTGGAGAAAAATGTTGGTGTGGCAAACACTGTGCAGCAATTCAGAATTAGCAAGGCCAAAGTTAGAAAGGGAGACTTACTCATTCCTCATTTCTATAGGAAAGTTTCAATAAATTACTGTTAGAATTATTGAATATTTGAACCATGGTTGCTGATGATATCATCAGGGGAACTATTTGGGCGAGTTATGAACCCAAAGGTGAAATAGTACAGGTGATGGTAAAGTTACAAACATATTATAATATATATGTTGCATTCAAATATGATAGTTGATAGTGAGTTTTAGTTTTTTTCTGTGTGGGAAATCCCTACAATTATTGACATATTCTTGAACCTCCTTACATTATTGACATAACCATTGGACATGCTGAAAATATTGACACACTTCTGTGATCCCTTATAAATAGTGGCACATTGTGGGACGCCCTGTAACAATTGTCACACTCCTGGGGAGCCCCAGTTGTAACATTATTAATGATTCAAATGACAACAGTGGCGCTGTTACAGAAAACAGGCTTCATTTGAATTCGGCAACTGAGGAACTGCTAGAAAGTCAACAGACACTCAAAGGACTAGAATGCAGAATTCTCGAGACACTCTGCTTACATTGCACATGGTGCCTGCACCAGACAGATAGAAATCTGACCTAATAGATTACCCAGAAACCCTTTTCAAAACCTATATTGAATGCACAGTCCATAGCTTTTGTATAGTACAAGTACATGGTTCTAAGATCATTGTTCTGTGGAGTGTTGTATCATCATCAGAGCTTTGAATGTGATGGGTGTAAATGTCTTTGGACTTCATTCAACATTTGAGATTGTGCCTGAATCTTTTTTCAAACATGCTGCCATGTAGTTACCAGGGCTTTAATATGAAACAGTGAGTGTCAGCTGATTCAAGGCAGTAAAATCAATGCGGCAGCTTCTTGATGGGTCTGTTTCATTATCCGAGTCCTATTGTTTTGGAATGAACTCATTGCAAAATATCTAAGGATAGAATATCTGATCGGGCCGCCCTTCATCTCTTCTTCCTTGTTTCAGATTGCTAGTATCCTCAGTGAATGCAGGACAGCAGCAGTTCCACTATATCTCATGGGAGGATAAAACAAACAGAGCATCTCAGGATCCATTCCTGATTGTGGAACTGCGGTTTTCTGATATCACTTTACAATATTCCCTCTTATCCAAACACTCCTCATGGCTACCCTTTTATACAATCATTTCAGTTAACAGAATTGCATGACTTACACATGTTAACTGTTAACACTGTGGTCACATTGCAAACATGGTGGTGCTTGTGACATAGTGGTAATGTCACTGGACTGGTAATCCAGAGGCCCAGGCTAATGCTCTGGGGACATGGGTTCAAATCCCATCACAGCATCTGGTTCAATTAATAAATCTGGAATTGAAAAGCTAGTCTTAGTAATGGCATTCACAAAACCATTGTCATAAAAACCCATCTGCTTCACTGATGCCCTTTAGGGAAGGAAATCTACTGCCCTTACCTGGTCTGGCCTACATGTGACCCCAGACCCACAGCAATGTGGTTGACTCTGAAATGGCCTAACAAGCTGTTCAGTTCAAGGGCAATTAGGGATGGGCAACAAATGCTGACCTTGTTCACATCCCATGAAAGAATAAATAAAACAAAAAGAAGCTTGGTCAGTTTTAAATTAATTAATTGGAAAATCATATCAATTACCTGATTCTATACAATAGGGTAAACACAGTTGGGTTAAAAAACATCTTATTCCTAGAGATAGTATTTGTTTTGGGGATGATTTATTTCTCTGAGTTAGTCCTGCAGTCTGTTTCAGCTTTTCCCATGTTATATGGGGTCACCACAGTTTGGTTTATCACCCTTCTCCATCCCCATTTGTAAGAATATGTTTTAAGATTTGTTTAAATTTGCTGCAGAAATGAGCTTACAATTCTCGGAACATGTTACCAGGCACTCCAGCAGCCAATCAGACACTGCCACTCAAGTGGCTCAGAGGGATTGAGCAAGAGAGCAGGTGCCAAACTATAAAATCAGGCTAAAAACCCTCACAATACAGCACCGTCAGGGGCAAGATCACCAATAGAAGTCCTGCTTGAAGCGGATTGGTCCAAATCAGATTGAATCCAATCAGCTCACAGTCAACCTAGCCTGACTAAGTAGGGTGGAACTGTATGTTTTAAGTCATTGTTTGCTGTTTTCAAGTTTAAGTTTTTGGCAATAAGACTTTTAGACTTGTGGTGAAATTGTGATTCCCAAACTCTTGGAATTTACATTTTACATCCTTCTTAACATTAACCCTCCCCATTTATCCAGGCTGAGGACTGGTACTATACACAGTGGCTTGTCTGCATCCAGAGTTCTTCTGTGGCCAACAAGTCCTGGAGTGGGACTTGAACCCAGAGCAGTTTACTCAGAGGTAGGGGTGCTATCTGAGGCACAAGACCCCTCGAGCTACCCCTACAGTACTTTCCAATATATTTGGGGCTTTGAAGAATGTGTAACCTAAAAATCACCACCAAGCTTCAAACAATATAAGCAAGAATAAAGAGTGGAGAACGGCACAGACAATCAGCTGGAGAATGAATTCACACATCGCAGGGGAGCCAGTGCAGTCTGCATGTATAGGAGCTAATAAAAGCCAGACTATATCTAAATTATCGGGGCTTCAATAAGAGTCATGTTGCCTATAAATTACTTGCCTGCCAAGTTGTAGAGCTGCAGACAGAACCCAGTTGTACAAAGGATCGTGGAACTTATGCCTCAGAGGGAGGTCACTCAGCCCATTTTTCCTATGCTATTGCTAGCTCTTCAATCAGAGCTCTCAACAGAGACAGAATAAAGGGGCTTTGCAAGAAAGCAAAGGGAAATGGTTTTAATATTGTCAGACCAGGGTAAGTCCATGGTCCACCAAATATTTTTACAATGCTTGCCATTTATTTTCTTTCCTGGTGAATGTCACCTTAAGGCAGTGACAGTGAGATGTATCGGTTTGCAAATGCAAGTGTGTTGTCCGGTAGCAATACAGCTAGAGAATGCCAAGAGCATCATTCAGCCCTGATGAGTCGACATAAAAATATTTACCAGGATGATAACTGAATCTTCCGCTAGACAGAACCTGACATTTATGACTGGTTTGTGCTGATGAAGGTGAGAATTGTTAGCACTGGCAAATAGAACATTTTCCATTGCAGACACTCAGAACTGAATTTTAGTTCCAGGATCCCGATCCTGACACTGGGATGAATTCTGGTTTGGGAGTCGGAAGATGGCCATGGTGGGACCCTGGGGGAGATTTTCGAGGAGACAGCAAAATAAGGGACCTCCTTTGGGAGCCCCATCCATTAAGGATCCAGAGCTGGTGGGCAAATGGAGGCTGTCCACAGGCTCCTGCGACTTTGAGATGGAGTGGGGGGAGGGGAGGGCGGTGTGGCTATCCATTGTAAGGAAAACCTAGACACTTTAATTGGCCTAATAACTTACCCGTCATTGGCAGGTGGGGTAGCCATTACCCCCGAGAAGCCACCTCTCTGGAAATTAGTCACAGACTGGAACATGCCAGCAGATCGGCATGCTGGCTGGTAATGGGGAATTGCCAGCAACCCCACCTTGAAGCCTACCTCTTCATCGGGAAGAAAATTCAACCCTCAGCACAGGTTACATACAGAGTAAAACTCCCTCCACACTGTTCCCATCAAACACTCCCAGGACAGGTACAGCACGGGGTTAGATACAGAGCAAAGCTCGCTCTACACTGTCCCCATCAAACACTCACAGGACGGGTATTGCACGGGGTTACATATAAAGTAAAGCTCCCTCTACACTGTTCTGATCAAACACTCCCAGGACAGGTACAGCACGGGGTTAGATATAGAACAAAGCTTCCTCTGCACTGTCCCCATCAAACACTCCCAGGACAGGTACAGCACGGGGTTAGATACAGAGCAAAGCTCCCTCTGCACTGTCCCCATCAAACACTCCCAGGACAGGTACAGCACGGGGTTAGATACAGAGCAAAACTCCCTCTACACAGTTCTCATCAAACATTCCCAGGACAGGTACAGCACAGGGTTATGTGCAGAGCAAAGCTCCCTCTACACTTTCCCCATCAAACACTCACAGGACGGGTATTGCACGGGGTTACATATAAAGTAAAGCTCCCTCTACACTGTTCTCATCAAACATTCCCAGGACAGGTACAGCACGGGGTTAGATATAGAACAAAGCTCCCTCTACACTGTCCCCATCAAATACTCACAGGACAGGTATTGTATGGTGTAGATACAGAACTCCACCTATGTTGAATTTGGGCCATTTTCTATTGCGGGTCTTGACACCTTGAGAATTGGTTTGGGAGCTATGTCAGCTAACTTCGAGTAGGATAGCGATTAAATTTTGAAAGGAGAGGTGAGGCCAGGCTAGCAGCGATAATGTCGTGAATTCTGCTTCACTACACACCTGATAAATGTACCTTTCAATTTTATATCAAGAGCAAAATTGAAAATACCAAATCATTATTTATCTTTCTATTGGAATGACTTTTTTTCTGTTTGAATTTGCTTTCCTTTCCTTCTGATGGCTCTCTCCAGTAGTTTGGGTTAATGAGCAGTGACAACCCTCCTGCACCTCACCTACGCTTTGTGTTTGAGTTTAGATGCCACATGTTGGCAGGCTTGTCATTCACTGGATACTTCAGATTAGAGCCTAGCTCTGTCCTCACCCATCATCTACATACAGGACCATCTAACAAGGGGCCACTAGCTGACCAGTGGCCAGAAGCAGGAGCCATGACTGATTTCTCTTTTCCCTAACTAAAGATGGTTTGGTCGAAAGAGATGTTAATACCTGAAGATGTGGCAGTGTGGAGAGTGAGTATAGGTTCAGTGGGAAGCATACTTGCCTCTAAGTCAGAAGGTTGTGGGTTCAACTCTCACTTGAAAGAGATTTGAGCACAATAATCCAGGCAGACACTTCAGTGCAATACTGAGGGAGTGCTGCACTGCTGGAGGTTCCATCTTTGAGATGTTAAAGTCAGGTTCTGTCTGTGTCCTCAGGTAGACATAAAACATCATGTGGCACTATTTCAGAGAAGAGCAGGGGAGTTCTTCCTGGTGTCCTGGGCAATACTTATCCCTCAATCAATATCACCAAAAGAGATTATACCACTGCTGTTTGTGGGATCTTGCCATGTGCAAATTGGCTGCTCTGTTTCCTACGTTACACCAGTGACTACACTTTGAAAATTGGCTGTGAAGAACTTTGACTGAGGTTTTAAAAGACTCTTGGAAATGCAAGTCTATTTTTTATGGAGAGACAGTGTGGTTGAATTGCAGCTTTGAGGGTTAAATGTAGATGAGTAAACAGTTTCTACAGGCTAGCATGTAGCTGGGATGATCTGTAGGTTATATAATATAAGTAGGCTCATTTACATAAGAACATAAGAAAGAGGAATAGGAGGAGGCCATTCAGTCCCTCAAGCCTGCTATGTCATTTAATGACTGATCCTCGACCTCAACTCTACTTTTCCATCTAATTCCCACGTTACAGATGGAGGCTGAATAAATAACACATCTAACAGCAGACATACTTAAAGATAAATTCTCAGACAGTTACATATATATTTTATAGGAAATAGGATGAGCACAAGACTCCTACAAATACCACAGACCAGTGGTATTTAGTTTATGCAGATAGGGGAATATTCTATGCCGACTCCATGGATACATTGATAAATTGCCTTACAGATTCTACTAGTGAGATGGACATGTATACTGTAAGTGCATTGTCTCAATAGGTATGGTATATAAATACTATAGCTGATTGGAATCTTTCTGCTGTTGCAGGACATAGTCAAACTGGTTGAGGGATGTTGTGAGAACTCATTGGGAGAAAGGACACTGGGAAAACTCCCTGCTCTTCATTGAAAAGATGCCAATCTGGACCTTTTCCTCCCACTCTAACATAAAGATGTTGCCTCAGTTTAACATTTCATCCTGAAGGAATATTCAGTCAGGCAGCCCTCCCCTGGGTGAGTGTAAACACAACCCAATGACACTTTTCCAACAAGAGCAAGGCTATTTCATCATGCCCCGGCTGGCAGTCTTTCCTCAACCAACACCAGCAAAAATGAACTGATCATCCAACTTGTTCTTTGTGGGACCTCGCTGTGTGCAAATTGGCTGCCAAACTTACTGCATGGCAACAGTGGCCCAATTCAAAAGTACTTAATTGATTAAGATATTTTGAGATGCCCAGAGGATGTGAAAGGTGCAATATAAATGCCCTTTCTCCGACCATCAGTCACTCACAGCCTTAGATATAAAGAAATGTGGCCAGGTGTTATAATGGAATATTCATTATGTGGAGGAAGTGGAGCACATTGTCAGCACCAAGAAAAGCAAAATCATTTAATTTAATAAGTTTCTTTTGCTTTATTTATGATTTAGATGTTTATTTAAAAAGGCGGCACTTTTGTTAGATTAATTTTTACTTTGATTGATGACAATGGGGCAGCTCTAGTGCCATCCTGAATGATCCAATCAGGGAGTAGAGGGACAATCCATAAATCACGGCTATTTCATTATTTGGATTTCCCAAGAGCAAATTGGATTTTGGATTTGTGTTTTGACATTGATCATTCTCAGTGTAATCATATTGGGCAAACTATGAATCAATGCCATGAACTTTCAGCCTGGAAAGTAGCTGATTAGTTGTTGCTCAGTTGTCCATCGACAAGTGCAGTGCTCAATCTATGATAATGGATGGTGCGAGAGGGGCATTGCAAAGATCTGTGTGTTTCTATACACAACAAAAACAGAATTACCTGGAAAAACTCAGCAGGTCTGGCAGCATCGGTGGAGAAGAAATCAGTTAACATTTCGAGCCTTCACGGCCCTTCGGCAGAACTGAAGCATAGTTAGGAGAGGGGTGAAATATAAGCTGGTTTAAGGTGGGGGGTGCGGGGGGGGGGGGGGGGGAGAGAAGTTGAGGGTGTGGTGATTGTGGAGATAAGCAGTGGTAGGAGCAGATAATCAAAAGATGTCATAGACAAAAGGATCAAAGAGGTGTTGAAGGTGGTGATATTTGTCTAAGAAAAGTGCTAATTAAGAATGGAAGACAGGATACTCAAAGCACAGCTCTAGTGGGGGTGGGGTGGAAAAGACTAACAAGGTTTTAGTTTTAGATTTAAAAATAATGGAAATAGGTGGGGAAAGAAGAATCTATATAAATTATTGAAAAAAAGGGGGTGGGGGGAGAAACGGGGTGGGGATGGGGGGAGGGGGAGTTTAAGATCTAAAGTTGTTGAATTCAATATTCAGCCCGGAAGGCTGTAAAATGCCTAGTTGGAAGATGAGGTGCTGTTCCTCCAGTTTGCGTTGGGCTTCACTGGAACAATGCAGCAAGCCAAGGACAGACATGTGGGCAAGAGAACAGGGTGGAGTGTTAAAATGGCAAGCGACAGGGAAGTTTGGGTCTTTCTTGCGGACAGACCGCAGGTGTTCTGCAAAACGGTCGCCCAGTTCTTCTCCACCGATGCTGCCAGACCTGCTGAGTTTTTCCAGGTAATTCTGTTTTTGTTTTGGATTTCCAGCATCCGCAGTAGCTTTTAGCTTTTTGTTTTTATCTCTGTGTGTTTCTATGCTGCCTTTAGACTGTTAAATCCATTAACATTAGTGTTGAGTGTTTCCAACATAATTTCAATGTGGACAAAGCTTCCTCTACTCTGCCTCCAATAATGAATTTTGAACCCCAACTCTAAAACATTTGGCTAATACATGACATTTCTCACACACATTCTTGTATTTAACACTGCTTTAACTGAGGAAGCAATCTCATGGCAATTAGTATTATATTATTGCAGCTAGTTCTTTACCTCACACGTTATGATTAGATAAAGGACTATTTTCACTTTGTCACTAAGTGCTATGGGCCTGAATTTTTTGGATGCCGGGGTCTCGCTTCCCGCCATCCAAAGAACTGACTCTGAGTACCCTGCAGCCATTTCACGCTCGAATGAGCGTCACTTAGCTGCTGGCAGGTCTTTAGCCCCTCGCTCGGGAGGAAGCTCCGCCTTAGAAAACTGCCGGCCCTCCCTGCAGCGACAGCACTGCAGTGGAAAGAAGAAGAAACGCAGGAGGACCTCAGAGCCTAGGTCCGAGCACCAGAGGTAAGTTCAAAGGCGGGGAGTGTAGGGAAGGCCTGGGAGAGGGGGGCATGAAGGGAGTGATCAGGGCCTTGGGGTAGAGGCCTGTGGGAGGAAGGTCCAGAGGCCACTGGACTTTATGGGGTGGATGGTCCCAGTCAGAAGGGGGCTTCTGATGGAAATGCCCCCCTTCCCACCCAGGATCTAGCGCTGTTCTTCTTTGGGCTTCCCCCACTGATGTTCAATCCCCCCGCCAGCCTGAAAATTGAGGCTGGGTGGGAAATGGCCCTTAACTAGCCAATAATTGACCACTTAAGGGCCTCAATTCGGGTAAGGGCAGGTTTCTCGTCTGAGGCCTTGCCCGCCCTAGCGTAAAATCGCTGTGTGGTCGGGATGGGTGAGAACCTGGAGGGAACCCCGTCCAATCGATTTCAAGCTCCCCCCTCTCTGCTTGAAAACCCACCCGGTGGGCAGCGTGAAATTCTAGCCATGGAACCATTCATGGGAACATTTAGGAAATTGCTCAACTTCCTGGATGGACATTCCGCCCCAATATACTTGAGTTTTCAAAGATTCTACAAACTGTATCGCAATTTGCTGCAAACATCCATATTTCTGCCTATACAAGCAGAAGTGGTTACTTGCTGATGTTATAACAGAAATTCTGAGTTTCCAAATGATTTGAAGGTGTAACATGTGAGGCTCTGCAAGCATTTTCAAAATAAATTTTCTGATTTTATTTTTGACCAATTGCTTCACTCGCAGTGATTACACCATCTTCACTTTAACTTGTCTATACTGAGAATTCATAAACTCCTACTGACAGAAAATGTATTTCTTTTTCTCAGCACAGACTGTAAGTCATGTTGTTGCTGAGGCTATAACAATATTCCTGTCTTCGCACATAATTTGAAAATAAACCGGCAAATAAATGTAAGATTTTTTTCAAGTTAAGGCTTCACACAAAAAACATTTTTAGTTCACTTTATTTAAAACTTTAAACAAACTGTATCGTAAACTGAAGTAACTGTGTATGGATCTGGGCACTGCACTTCAGAAATAATATATTGGTCATGGGAGTAGATTTTGAGACATTTCTTTGGGAACAATTATTAACAGCGTGGGATCAGGGGCAATCTATTCGGCCCCTCAAGCTCATTCCTTCATTCCTTGAGGTCATTGCTGACTTGTGTCCTAACTCCATCCACTTGGCTTTATTTCATTAACCCTCAGTACCCTTGGCAAGGAAAAGATTTATCAATCACATATTTTAAATTATTAACTGAGTTAGCATCTAGCTTTTTATGGAAGGGAATTCCACACACCCAACACCCTTTGTGTGAATGTTTTCCTAGCCTCTCTCCTGAATGGTCAGACTCTGATTTTAAGGTTATATCACCTTGTCCTGGATGCCACCCACCCCCCCCCCGACCCCAACCCCTCCCACACACCCACCACTGGAAACAGTCTCTCTCCATCTATTTTGTCAATTCCATTCAACATCCTAAAACCTCAATCAAATCACTCCATAATCTTCTACATTCCATGGAATACAAGCCTAGTTTACATAATCTCTCCTCAAAATCTAACTCTTTGGAGCTCTGGTGACATTTGGTGGATCTGCGCTGCTTGCTTACATGGCCTTTATATCCTTTCTAAAGTGTCATGCTTAGAACTGTACACAGTTACTCCAGCTTACGTGACAATTTAATTATTCATCTGTGCTCCCAAACCCAGAAATCTACAATGTCATACTGCTAGTAAATCCTAAATGCTCGAACCACATTCCATGTTGCTGAATGTTGCCCAGGATAATGCCATGGGAACATGGGTTCAAATCCCACCAAGAGAGCTGGTGGAATTTAAATTCAATTAATAAATCTGGAATATAAAGCTAGTCATCAGTGATGGTAGCCATGAAAACTGTCACTGATTGTTGTAAAAACGCATCTGGTTCACTTAATGTCCTTTAGGTGAGGAAATCTGCCATCCTTACCTGGTGTGTCCTACATGTGACTCCAGATCCACAACAATGTGGTTGACTCTTAACTGCCCTCTGAAATGGCCTAGCAAGTCACCCAGGTCAAGGGCAATTAGTGATTGGCTACAAATGCTGGCCTTGCCAGTGATGCCCACATCCCATCAAAGAATAAAGAAAAAAAATCCTAGAATCTCTCTTCACATTTTGTGCTGGTAAATACCAAGATTTACCCAATCTAACGTACAGCATCCATTCAGCATGAATGACATCATGGGAAATCCACTAATATCCTACAATAATGCTCCTAAATTTCTGTTATGTAACACATTCTTGGTGTGTGCCATTCCAGTCTGTATGTATTATATAAATTTAGACTGATTATTATACCATAGCACATTCTGTAGTAAAGAATATAATGGCTGTGACTGGTGACTGTAGTATAAATGGGCTTGCTTCTAGGTTCAGTAAACTTAGCCCTTCTATGAACCTGTACAATTAGTCTGAGGGCAGCTTCTAATGAGGCACATCAGCAGCAGGAATTAGAAAAATATGGATTTCCCCATTTATCACGTTTGGAATTCAGAGCCACACTCGAATTCCTGGAGGGGTCAGAGAAACAGGGAACAAATGAGCCAGTAAAACTGATGAAAGGGGCAATTGATTTTCCAGACATTAGATCCTAGAAATGGGCACCATGGGAAGCCTGGCATGAACCTGCAGCACATCAGCTCGCAGGGAAAAGAAATGATAACAATCACAGAATGGCAGCAAGATGGCTAGTTCTGGCTGTGATTACACCGTGGGATTAACTGTCTGCTCTTTTCATTAATCCACTCCAGTCACAGGCCCCATTGTGTGAATAATCTGTACAGTGCGCAAAGTAAGAATGAACATCACTGCAACATCTTGGAGAAAAGGCTTGAGAGGGGAAAGAGGTGCACACTCAAGAATAGACAATTCTCTTGCTCCCAACCCTCTCCAGTTAAAGAATTACACGGGTGTTTGCAGCTTTTCCAACAGCTTGTCTAAGGCAACCATTCTTCGTGGGTTAGCCTAAACAGTGAGGATTGGCAGGCTATCAGGACATCACCCAAGCTGATCCGGTCTTCATCCTCAGGTTACATGTGTGTCCTTCCCAGCAAGTGTTTCTGCAGATCAGTTTATTTAATAAAAGTCTGTGGGGCAGGGATGATGCTGCAAAATAGTTATAGCAAACACTCCCAACATGACCCATTCCTGTGGGTCCCCTATTTCAACAAAAGGCAGACGTTAGTTAGGCTGATACCTTATATTAAAGCTGCAACCAGGGGAATTTCAGTTCAGCGTGTCAACACATTGGGTGAAATGTTGGACAACACTTTCAGTCACTTAAACATCAACTTCTGTTTGAATCAATTGGTGCCCATGGCTTAAAACAGGAATTATAGACATTGCAGCACAAAAACAGGCCATTCAGCCCATCTACTCTGTGCTGGTGTTTATGTTCCACATGAGCCTCCTCCCATTCTTCCTCATCTCACCCTATCAGCATAACCCTCTATTCGTTTCTCCCTCATGTGTTTATCCAGCTTCCCCTTAAATGCATCAATGCCTTTCACCTTAACCAGTCCCTGTGGACTGGTTGCACATTGAGTTCCACATTGTCCCCGCTCTCTGGGTAAAGAGGTTTCTCCTGAATTCCTGATTGGATTCAGTAGTGGCTATCTTATATTAATGGCTTCTAGTTCTGGTCTTCTTCACAAGTGGAAACATTGGCCCAGAACTTCCGATCTCCAGGGGTTCATACCTGGAAGGTACCTTAGAAGTTTAAACTTTCAATGGGCAATTACCCTGCGCTGGGAACCATCCAATACTCCGATTTAAATCGGAGATTTTGGATGGTTCCAACTCTCTTATCAGAATAGTTACCCAGGAAAGGTTAGAAGAATTAAAATTGCTTTTAACTCCTGGATAATTCTTGTACTGACTTTCTCAGACCCATCCACTACCCCCCACCACCGACTACATCCCCCACACATCTCAACTACCCACCGCTCCCCGATAAACCCCCCCACCATGCTCACCCATCCCAACTATATCCCACCCCCCATTAATTGAATTTAAATTCCACCAGCTCCCTTGGTGGGGTTTGAACCCATGTCCCCAGGGCAGGTTTGGGAGCAGAGATGAATAATCAAATCATCATGTAAGCTGGAGTAACTGTGTACAGTTCTAGGCATGGCACTTTAGAAAGGATATAAAGCCCCTCCACCCCTGACTACCCTCCTGACCCCCTGACCACCCCCAACTACTGACCCCGACCCCCGACTACCCCCACTCCCCTCCCATCCCCCCCATTCCCCCCCCCAACTGACCATCCGATTCCCTGATCCATCCTACCCTCCCCCGACCCATCCTACCCCCTAAACACCCCTCAACCCATTCTAAACCCCCTCCTCGCCCCATCCTGTTGACTTATCTTATCTTACACACTTACCTTCTTCCTGGCTTCTCAAAATGGCTGGGACATTTAAACCTACCTGCTTTACAGCACAGAGCGCTATAAAAACAGGTACATGGCTTCACTCCCCCCCGATGCTGCTGCTCTGCACAGAGGATTCCCAGGAGACGGAACGCCACACGTTTCTTAGCAGGCCTGACTCGGAAGGCCGGATGAGAAATGTACAACTCCCAACTAAGGAAAGTAATGGGGGCAATTCAACTGTGATTACCACTCCTCAGAAGTTCTGACCCACCTTCTCTGTGTCTACCCTATCAAACGTCTTCATGATTTTAAAGACCTCTATGAGGTCACCTTCTGTGTTCTAAAGGAAAGAGCCTGTTCACGTCTTCAGAATGCTCTAATTAGCTTCTAATTAAACATCTTGTAGGCAAACACATCAGCCAACTTGCATACAGCTGTGTCCCATAAACAGCAGAGCAATAGAGGACAAGTTGATTTGTTTTAGTGTTATTGGCTGAGGCTTTGTAATTGGCCAGGACACTGGAAAGAACTCACCTACTCTTCAAAAAGTGGAATGAGATCTTTTATATCCACTTGAGAAGACAGATGGGATCTCGCTTTAACATCTCATCCGAAAGAGGACATCTATGACAGTACAGCACTCCCTCAGTCCTGCACTGAGTGGCCCTTTCGATTTTGTGCTGTTGTGGAATTTGAACCCACGACACTCTGACTTAAATGAGAGCGCTGCCATTATAATAATAGATCTCTTTTTTTTCACATTTGAACATTACCAATTACTCAGCTCAGCTTTTGCACTAATTCTCTCTGTATTTACATTTCCTAAATAAGAATAAAACTACTACAATATTATTTGAAGTTACTAATCCATCTTGGGGTTCAGATGACAGTGTATCTGAGGTGCATTACGTTCTTAAAAAATAATGGAAGGGTTCAAAAGTTTAATATACCAATAACAGAAACGGCGTGGGACGGGGACGCAGAATGGAATCTAATAAGGAGGGCTACACAGTTTAGAAATTTAGAATGGAAATTAATGTGAAATTAATATGGGAATATATAATAAAGGAATCATCATCATCTTGCTGTGGATCTTCCCCCTTGAGAATTACCTATTAGGATGTTGAGGCATTTCTTGTACATAACCTTCCTCAGAATATAGCCTGTAGCATGTGGCCAGATCTTAGATATGGGTGAGCAGGGTTACAGATCTCTCAGGAGTGCAGTTGGCAAACCGCCTTCATCTCCAGATCCTATAATTCTATTTCAAGATGACTTGGGAATTCTGCCAGTGTTCTGGTTCAACATTTCTCCCTGAACCAATACTAGCAAAAACAGATTAACATGCTATTGTTCTTACTTCTGTTTGTACAGCGTCAGGTTAGATTTTTGCTCAAGTCTCTGGAGTGAATCTTGAACACTGAACCTGCTGCCAGAGTTGAGAGTGCTACAGCTGTAAAAGAAAAATAGATTCTTCCCAAAGATAGTATTTAAATTTCTGTTTCTTTTAATTTTTTAAAAAGATTTTTCCAACCTGCTGGGTGCTTGTGCATTGTTTCTCAGGAACGAAATGAGAGCTTTAAGGTGCGGGTTTACCTGTAAACAAGAGTGTCATCGGTGGAGCTGTTATACTGAATTTGGTACATGCGGATCCCAGGAATGGGGCGCTGAGAAGGCCAACGGATAAGGGCTGATGTCGTGCTCAGCTCTGTTGCCACGACCTTCTTATCCTGTAAACTCTTGGTGTCGCTGTTGTTGGAAGGGGATCCGGATTTGGTGGATGTGGTGATGTCTGAGGAACCCGGGGCAGGTTCCTTCACGTGGTTTGTAAAGTTGACGAGATGAGGGAGTGGGATGATCCCAATGGTGATGTTGGTGTCTGATACTCCAGCTGCATTGGAAGCGATGCAAGAGAACATGCCATTGTCTTTGAGTGTCGTGATCAAAATGTCCAAGGTTCCATTGTCATATATTATTGTTCTGGATGTGTTGGAAACCAGCTTCCCCTCTGGTGAGCTCCAGAGAATAGAGGGATCTGGATCCCCAACTGCTTTACATTTCAAGGTCACGCCTTGCCCTTCCATGACAAATGCCTTGGTTGAGTGAAGCCGTGTTATGAGAGGAGGTTCACAGATAAACTCCTCCTCGGAGATCAGCCAGAAGTATTTCCCCATCAAGTGAGGCGGTGATGCACAGGTCTCCAGGTCATCTTTCCTTGTCAGGCGTCTGAGCCACAGCAGCTCACAGTTGCAGTGCAGTGGGTTTCCACCAAAGCTAAGCATCAATGAGGTGGTATGAGTGCCTTTGGCATTAACCAGTGGTTGAGTCCTTAAGAAAAGGGGATCAGGAGGAAGCTTTTGCAGTCTATTGGATGTCATGTCTAATCGGGCCAATTTATGAAGAACAGAGAATGTTCCTTCTTCAATGTAGTCAATTAGATTATGATCCAAGGTAAGGGTGTTCAAGTTTACCATTTTGGCAATAGCCTCCCAAGGAAATTGCTCCAAGTTATTGTAGGACATGTCCAGATCTTCCAGGCATGTGATGAAGTCATTGAAGGATCCTTCAGAAATGTGGTTAAGCTGATTGTTGTTCAGGATTAAGTGGCGCAGGTTCACCAGGCCTTTCAGGTGGTCGTTTACAAGTTTAGTCAGCCTGTTACTGTCCAGGTGAAGAGCACGAAGTCCACGTAGGTCACCAAAGGTAAGAGGCATGATCTGGCTGATTGTATTCCTCGATAACGTGAGGTGGACAAGGCTCGTCATATTGGCAAAGTCTTTCTTCCTGACCGTGGTAATGAAGTTGTCAGTCAGACGCAGCTCCACGGTCTTCCTGTCAATAAATGGAGGCACAAAGAGAAGCCCAGTTTTGGCACAGAGGATGGCGAGGGAAGGGGACAGGTTTTGGCAGATGCAGCGCTTTGGGCAAATCTGAGCCTTGACAGCCATGCTGAGCAGGAGCAGAGAGAAGAGGAGCCTCTCCATCGTCAATCAGACTAGCAGTTCTGGAGGAGGAAAAACAAGAGCATTACAAATCTTTGAAGGAATTGAATTGTTTTTACAGAGAATTGTAAGACTGTCCAACTCCAGGTTATATTTCTGATTGTGCATCTAGATGTCTCATCAGGTTTGACAGTCTGACTCACACTTGTTTTGTTTGAGGATGTATCAAACACTCGGATCACGAACATGTTTTTCCTCCACATTAAGCAATCCTCCCTCTAAAACCTTCATCAATTCCTTGTGCATTTTCTGCCTTGGACACGAAAAATAGAACAGATCCAATTGTTCTCATGACATTTCTACTAAATAGGGTTAAGAAAAACAAACTCTCAATGATTCGAGCTACAACTTTATTTTCCACTTTCTTCTTCTTCCCTAAAGATCTTGGCTCTTTGCTCAGGCACCGTCCTATCAACAGTGGCCACTCAAGGGACAAACCACAGTCAGAGTCAGCTTTACAACTGAGGGGAGTTACAAACAAGTCCCATCCTGTCCTCCCATATGCACACATGTAGTTTCCTGTAGGAGCCACTATTTTGATCGGGAGGAGGAAGCCCGATTATTTTTCCCTCCTTCCCCAGCGAGACGCCCTGTGTGGTATCGGACTGGGCTTGTGATGACAGCAGTGGGCAAGTTGGATGCCAACATTCCCTATCTGGGTTGCCATGTGAAAAGGCCGCACAGCCTTCGGAGAAATGGGGGGGGAATGAAGATGAAGCAAATGTATATCTCACCCTGACAGCAAGATTAGGAAGTTTATTTTACATGCTGCTAAGAACAAGTGAATCACAGTCAACGGCCTTGTAAGATGCTGCTATTTTTCACACCTTACTATTCCTGTCAAAGGGAAGCGTTAACCTTGGTGAAGAGACATGTGGGCTAAGAGCAGAAACAGACCTTTCAGCTCATTAATGCTGCTTCACTTTCTCACCTTCAAATTTAAGTGTCTGATTTTAAACAGGAGACTTGAACAACTTATATTTTCTCAATATCATCTCATACTTGTGCGACAGTTAATATGGGAAACATATCAAACTTATACTCATGAGTCTATTCATCTTTGGTATTAACTTCAGATTATTTGCTTCCATCAGACACAATGCCATCCCTACTTACTGAAGCAGAATGCTGAAAGCCCTTTACTGTCCCCATATTCCTGCCCCTTGATTTCCGCATTTCCACCACCCTCCCCACTGCTGCTACCAACACCCCTCCGGTCTTCCTCCCCTGAAGGTGCTGACTGCTTGGGTTGAGGACACCTCAGATCAACTCTCCCCATATCTGGGCCCCGACAAGTGAGCATTGCCACATCTGACTGGTGACACCCAGCATGACCTCACCACAGCCTCTCTCAATCCTTCCACTGCCTCTCTTTTGTCTCGCTGCTTATAAAACATCTGGTACTGGATGAGTAGAGATTTCCTCCAACTAAGTATTGGGAAGATCAAAGTCATTCTCTTCAGTCCCTGCCTAAGATTTTGTTCAATAGCCCCACTGACTCCATTCCTCTCCCTGGCCCCTATCTGAGGCTGAACTAGACTGTTTGCAATCTTTTTGCTCTTTTTGATCCCAAAACGTGCTCCAAACTACATATCTGTGCCATCACTAAAACTATTTCCACCTCTGTAACATTGTCTGATTCCACCCCTGCCTCAGCTGATCTGCTGCTGAACCCCTCATCTAACCAATTGTTACCTTGAGACTTGTCTGTTCCTGCTCCTGGCCAGCCTCACATTCTGCCCTCCATAAACTTGAGGTCAGCAAAAACTCTGCTGCTCATGCCCAGCTCAGACCAAGTCCCATTCCCCTATCTCTCCTGTGCTCACTGACCTACATTGGCTCCTGGTCCAGCAATGCCTTGATTTTAAAATTCTTACCCTTGTTTTTATGTTCCTCCATAGCCTCGCCTGATATTTCTGCAATCTCCAGCAGCCCCACGATCTTCCGAGATATCTGTGCTCATGTAATTCTGACCTCTTGAGCATCCTTGATTTTAATTGCTCCACCAATGGCCTTCAGCTGCCTGGGCCCTAAGCTCTGAATTCCCTCCCTGCTCCTCCCCAACTCTCCTCCTCTCTACTCCTTTAAGACACTCCTTAAAACCTACCTCTTTGATCAAGCCTTTGGTCATTTGCCCTAATATCTCCTTATGTGGCTCAGTGTCATACTTTGTTTTATCATGCCCCTGTGAAATGCCTTGGAATGTCTTGTTATGTTAAAGGTGCTGTATAAATGCAAGTTATTAGTATTGATATCAGTCAAGACATTGAACTTGGGCAAGCTATTTCCACTTTGGAAGCATGACAGATGGGGCTTCACCGGCACTAGACGCATGCACACTTCCAGTTTCAGATAGCCTCACTGGATAACAATCTCAAACAAGATCCCAGGTCGATTATGCTCCAGATCCACTAACGCACTAAAACCTATTGCAGCGCCCAAACTGCTGTACTAACTGAGCACAGACCATCTTCCTGATGTGTACACCCCAGCTAATCACCACCTTAATCCCCTGAGCACCCTTGGATAGTGGCTGTTAAATGTAACTGCCCCAGTCTATGTCCAGCTCAGTCTCAGTATAGCCCGACATTACGTTTGATTTAAATGAGTAAAACTCCTTTGTTAAATGTGGAGTGGTAACATTAATTCTCAGAAGATTATCACTGCTGTAAACACTGATCATTAATTATTCATCTGACCGATGTACCTAATCATTGAGTATTAAACATTATGCTCTTTAAACTGTGCTGGTATGGCGCGTAAAGAGGTTGCATGCTCGCTGATAATTGAGGTCCTGTGGAAACTCTATCACATGCGCCCCTCTTCAATAGATTGTGTATAAAAGAACACAGGGCAGGATTTTTGGGCTGTTGGGCGGGTGTGGTGGACGGGCCCAGGAGCAGCCGGGAAACGGGCCGCCCACCATCGCCACCCCGACTGCGATTTCATGCTGCCTGGACAATTAACAGCCAGCCAGCGTGAAAGGCACGCCGAAAAGCTCAGCGCTGCCGGGGTGAGGGCGGGAAGTGGGCAAGTGCTGACCTCAGCATGGGCACAGGGGAGCACGCAATGAAAGCTCCCTGAAGGCGGAGAGCTGCCTCAGGGAGCTGAAACATTTTAAAATCAAAAATAAAAGGTTATGAAATTCTGAAAGAAAACGTCCCTACATCAGACTCACTCACCTGAGCACATAGGGAATAAAATATCTGCCAAAACATTTTTTAAAAATTAATCTTGGAAACCTCATCCCACCTGTGGTTGAGGTTTCCTCAAAAGTCCAAAGGCCGCCTGGCCGATTCGCCCGCCCACCAAATGTAAGGTTGGACAGGCAGCATAAAATCGCACTTAATTAATACATTCATGGCCTCAATAGGCCTCTTAATTGTCGGTGGGCGCGCTGCCAACTCTCAGGCATACCTGCCGACCAAATTATCGCACAAGTGCGCAATGATGTCGGGACACTCATCCAACGTCATCGCGCGCTATTTTACACTCGGGCGCGTTGGGCGTGTACCCACCACGCTGAGCGAAAAATCCTGCCCATAATAAAAAGAATTAGAAAAGGCATGTATGAAGGATTCAGAAATTGAGGTTATGAGCAGTTGTTGCATTGGATAATATCTGTTATGTATATTGGGGAGGCAATGGCATAGTGGTATTGTCACTGGACTGGTATTCCAGGGACCCAGGGTAATCCCACCACAGCAGATGGTGAAGTCTGAATTCAATAAAAAATCTGGAATTAAGTGTCTGATGATGACCATTGCCTATTGTTGTAAAAACCCACCTGATTCACTAAGGAAGGAAATCTGCTGCCCTGGTCTGGTCTGGCTTACATATGACTCCAGACCCACATCAATGTGGTTGACTCTTAAATGTCCTGTGAACAAGGGAAATAAATGCTGGCCTAGTCAGAGATGCCCCACATCCCATGAATGAATTTTAAAAATATGTTCACTGACATGTGACATTCACTGGAGCACATGGGTATTTAAAAAAAGATGTTCACTAAAGGGAGAGAGCTTCTGTGCAAATGCCTCTTAAATTGTGAGCAGTATTCAGAGTCCTCCTTCTAAAGAGGAGGTCTTGCTCGATAATTCTCTTGTAAGAAAGTAATCTTGCTATTGGGAGCCTTTAAAAAGAAGTAATATCATCATAGGGGTTGCTTACATTCCCTATTATTGTAAAGGAGCAGTGGTGGGGAATCCCTGTTTAGATGAGCACATTCAGACCTTATAATCATATTTCACATCTGTGCTGTATCCATATGGGATTTGAAGAGCAAAGAATATTTCCAAAGATACTTGAACATAAGGGAAAGTTCAGCTGCTGAACAGGATAGCCTTTTGAGCTCTGAGATCTTGCCTGCTTGTTGTCTGGCCTATGGGAAGAGAAAGTGCTACCCACGTGCATTTTGTGAGGCATAAGTCTAAGGACCTAAAGCATCAATTGTGTTCCATTTTCTCTCAAATCAAGCCCCTGCTGTGAGAACTGAAGATTGCTTCTTCACCTCTGGGAGCACAACCTGCACATTACTCCAGGAAATGAAATGATGGTCCAGGCTGAGGATTCTTCTGCAGCTTTAGGTGGAGGATATTATTGAAAGGATAACATTTCAGTTGGAATATGAAGCTTGATGCTTGCTTTTTTGTAATGAGGCCTTCCTCTAAGACATGAGCGTGGCTGCAATTGTAGATCTTGCCAGGAGTTATTTGGTGAAGGCAAAGTGCTATTAACCTGGAACTCTCCAGCATCAGCCCCTGGTTGATCTCTGATCTCAGCTACAATTGGACCCAGTGCCATTGCATTAGGTAAGGAGGGAAGTGTGGACATTGAGTGGAAAATAAGACTAGGCTCAGCTTTGACATCTTCCCTTGGCCAATGCACACCATCTTGTATCACAGAAGGAAACTGGTCTCTCTATTGAGGTATCCAGGAAGTCTAATGCTGTAGAACAGAGCGCATGGCATGAACCAGTGCCTCGGGAGAAAATTGGAGGCAGTCAGTGGTTGAGAGGCGAATTAAAGCAGGTGACAATGCTGGTTTGGCAATAGCAACTGAGCCGTGTCCATGGTTCTGGGGTCACCTGCTTTGCCAGTTCCCAGGGAACCAATTTTCTGATGGAAGGTCTTCCCCTTAAATCTAAAATCTGGTAAGCTAGCAGCACTTAAAGGGCTGCAAATAATTATATAAATAGAAGTTTCAGCACAGGAAGGTAAACAAACTAATTGATTGTAATGTGACAATGCAGATATGACAGAAAGACTTTACTAGAGGGAGCACAAGGAGGAAAATCCTTTGTAGATAAACATTTCCTGAAACACAGCCTTTCTGATTTCTCCATCGCTTTATTAGATGATGGATTTGTGACCTTTCTGTCTAATATTCTCCATGTATTCTACCTGGCCTGGTTATTACACCATATATAATACACTGCAGGCTGGGCATTGCAATGTACATAACACACTCAGACTGGTTACTGCATTATATAGAACACACTCAGTCCAGTCTAGTTATCATACTGTAAATAACTCAGCCCAGCCTCTCCACACCTGTAAAATGATAACTAAAATCACCATGTGCCAATTAATTGGTGCTATTGTTCACAGGTTAAGTCAATCCACAGCTTCCTTCCTCACCCTAAATCCCAGCTCCCACATTCACTGGAGCAGCTTTATATCATGGCCAATAATCTTGCTGCATGCTTGGGGAACATAAGATGCGTTCTACCGTCGCTGCGTAAGATCTATCTGCAATATCAGGTGGCAGGACAAAATCCCCAACGCCAAAGTTCTTGCAAGGTGCTGCATACCTGGCATTGAGAACATACTCATCAGAGCTCAGCTATGCTGGGTCAGTCATGTGGTTCACATGAAGGATTCCTACATACCAAAGGCAGTACACCACTGCCAGCTGAGCACAGGAACCCACACAACCCGGCATCGCAAAACCAGATATAAAGACATTCTGGAAACCAGCCTCAGAGCCAATAAGTTGGACCCCTGCCCACTACATGGAAAAAAACAACCCTGGTTTTATGGGACAGTCTTTCGGTAAAGGCTGAGTTATTTAAAAATCCCAGAGGGAAACTTTAAATAACTGTCGTAACCTATATTTTTAAGTGGTATGTTCGAGATGCAACTATAAATTCAGGAATCAGGTCCCCAGTTCTCGAGAGGTTTTATATTAAACTAAATGAAACATTTTATTAAGTTACAACACATTGAACACATACACATGGCTACAAATTACTACGAACATAATTTTTAACAAATTCCTAAACTAATCTCCATTAAGGCGACTGCAGCCCATAGACTTAACCAGACACCAGGCAAAGCATTTTCACCTTTCAAATTCAAAATGAGGCTCCTTTCGCATTGGTTCCTGTGGAGACAGTTGTAGGTTTACAGCTACTTTGATCTTACATTGCCTTTCCTCTGCACACATAAAAATTTCTGAAGTTATACCTAGCACAGATGGATGGAATATAAATTCTCATTGTATCACCAGCCTCTTCTAACAATAAAACCCCTTTCATAGTATCAATTTTATTAGCAATATAAAGATATTGCTTGGTCTGTGCTAGCTAGGTGCCAGATTTCACCCCACTTCTTGAATGCTCTATTTAAAAAATGCAAATACACTCTATCTGTCTCACATATCAAAATTAGTACACATCAAAGCACCCAGAATAGCTGGTTTTAATCCAATTAAGCCACACCCACAGACCAAACCTCTAATTTAAAAGAAAAATATTTTCCAATTATATATACATTCATAGCTTCATGACACCTGAACAGATCCAGATGGAGAAGCACCTGTCATCAAGCAATCTCAACATTTGAGGAGAACAAAGCCAGGTCCGTACAGGACAAGAGAGCATGCTGCAAAGCCAGGGCCTCCATCTAGCTCCCCCCAACAGTAACTTCATATGTAATCATTGCAATTAGATCTGCAAATCCCAAATTTGGTTTACCATCACGTATAAGACTAAATCAGCTTAGACAGTGAACAACTGGTATCCCTGTTGAACACTCGACCATCGAAGTGACAGGAGAATCCATCATCACTTGGGGAATAAAAACACCTTTTCACAGAGCGATTAAATGATCCATCAATCAGCGTGAACAGAGTAACTAATTCATTTTGTGATCACTGCTCCTTCCACATTGAAAATCTGATTCTCACTCTGATAGTAAATTCATCACAATCTGTCCCTGCCCCAACTATCAGGTGTAACAATGAACATGTGTTCAGATCCAAACCAGTTACTGAAGATAAAGAAGAGTTCTAGTGGGAAGGAGATTGTGTTTACACTCACTCAACTCTAGTTTCAATTTCAAAGTACCAACAATGAACATTAATAAAGCACCCTTAACATGAAGAAATACCTCAAGGTGCTTTCCAAAAATGGCCACCGAGCCAAAGAAGGAGTAATTGAGAGGGATGATCAAAAGCTTGATCAAAGTGAAGGCTCTAACGAGGGTATTGAAGGAGGACGGAGAGTTGGAGAAGGCTAGGAGTTTAAGAAGGGGATTCCAGAGTGTAAGGCTTAGCATGGACAACTTACCATCTTAGAAAGAGGCTTTTGCATGACCTTCTTAATGTTGCAATGTGGAGTAAGTGTTACTAACTGAAGGATCCTGCCTCCTGTACAGAGCACGCATTATGATTGTTCTGCCAGTTAGCTCTCCTCTCCAGAGGGTCTTTAGATCTCCAGGGGTTTAGTTCCACACAAGCCAGAAGTCCCTATGATAATTAACTCAAATAGCCACCCTTCACATCTGAGTTGGACAGTGAGTGCTGATGGGGAACTTAACCATGATGTGAATCACAGATGGCCCTCTGTAATTTCATCTCATCTTTTTCAGATGCTCTTAAGTTTGGCCTCCCTGTCTGGAAGAATATTCTGGACCTTTATTGTGAAGAGATCTTTCTGATATTTGATCTAAATTTATTTTGCATTGGTTTGTATTTGTGATTACTGTACATGATACGCTGTCTTATTGTTAAGTAATATTCAGGAATGACCTTACCTAAACTGCTGCCTCTGCTCAGTGTATTTTCCTAAAGGCAGGATTCAAGCTGCACCCGTTCACAATCATGAGTCCATGTCCCTCTCTGTGCCATTGGGGCAGCAATTCATATTGCCAACAGACACCGACAGTGACTCATTCATTATACCCAGTTTTTGTTAAGTTTGGAACTTGTCAAGATGAGGAGGGTGTTGATGCTGAGGCTGTGAAAAATGGAGTCTTCTGTATTTTGAACAGTCACCATCATTATCAAGCTCTCCCAGGTCAGGTACAAACAAGCAAAATTATAACGAAAGTCTCTCCGCCCTACCCCTACAAAGAAGATTATCTCAAACTGCACAAGGGATTTCCAATTCTCACTCCAGCCACTTGTGGCCTCCATGAAGTGAGATTGCCCCATTAGCCAAGTAATTGAAACTCAGAAACCATGAAAACAGGAGAGTGAGGAGATACCAGTGGTGTCGGTCTCATGGTACATGGTGCCCCTCTAAGAGGATAACTAGGGAAAGAGTAGGGCCCATTAAGGACCATAGTGGTAATTTGTGTGTGGATGTAGGTAGGGTTCTAAATTAACACTTTGTGTCAGTGTTCACAAGTGAGAGGGACGATGTGGGTATGGAAATCAGGCAGAAGAACTGTGATATAATTAAAGAAATTAGCATAGAAAGGGAGGAAGTTCTAAGTGGTCTGGCAGGCTTAAAAGTAGATAAATCTCCAGGCCCGGATGAAATGCATCCCAGGCTGTTGAGTGAGGCAAGGGAGGAGATAGCAGGGACGCTGGCAATAAGTTTCAATACCTCTCTGGCCACAGGAGAGGTGCCAGAGGACTAGAGGACAGCCAATGTGGTACTGTTATTCAAGAAGGGAGGATGGGATAAAACAGGGAACTACAGGCCGGTCAGTCTAACCTCTGTGGTGGGGAAACTATTGGAAGCAATTCTGAGGGACAGAATTAACCTACACTTGGAGAGACAGGGATTAATCAAGGACAGTCAGCATGGTTTTGTTAAGGGGAGGTCATGTCTGACCAATTTGATTGAATTTTTCGAAGAGGTGACCAGGTGTGTAGATGAGGGCAATGCATTTGACGTAGTCTACTTGGACTTCAGCAAGGCTTTTGATAAGGTCCCGCATGGGAGACTGATAACGAAGGTAAGAGCCCATGGGATCCATGGCAATTTGGCAAATTGGATCCAGAATTGGCTGAGTGGCAGGAAGCAGAGGGTGATGGTTGAGGGGTGTTTTTGTGACTGGATGCCTGTGTCCAGTGGGGTTCCACAGGGATCGGTGTTGGACCCCTTGCTGTTTGTGGTATATATAAACAATTTAGACTTGAATGTAGGAGGGTTGATCAGTAAGTTCACGGATGACACGAAAATTGGTGGGGTGGTAAATAGTGAGAAGGATAGCCTTAGATTACAGGAGAATATAGACGGGCTGGTCAGATGGGCTGATCAGTGGCAAATGGAATTTAATCCAGCTAAGTGTGAGGTGATGCACTTGGGCAGGACAAACAAGGCACGGGAATACACGATGAATGGTAGGACTCTGGGAATTACCGAGGATCAGAGGGATCTTGGTGTGCATGTCCACCGGTCCCTTAAGGTAGCAGGACAGGTAGATAAGGTGGTTAAGAAGGCATATGGGATACTTGCTTTTAATAGCTGAGGCATAGAATATAAGAGCAGGGAGGTTATGCTGGAACTGTATAAAATGCTGGTTAGGCCACAGCTAGAGTATTGCGTGCAGTTCTGGAATCCGCATTATAGGAAGGATGTGATTGCACTAGAGAGAGTGCAGAGGAGACTTACCAGCACGTTGCCTGGCTGGAGAGTTTTAGTTATGAGGAGAGATTGGATAGACTGGGGTTATTTTCCCTGCAGCAGAGGAGATTGAGGGGGTGCATGATTAAGGTGTATAAAATTATGAGGGGCATAGATAGGGTAGACAGGAAGGAAGCTTCCCCCTTGGTGGAGGGATCAATAACCAGGAGGCATAGGTTTAAGGTAAGGGGCAGGAGGTTTAGAGGGGATGTGAGGAAGAATTTTTTCACCCAGAGGGTGGTGGGAATCTGGAACTCACTGCCTGAAAGGGCGGTAGAGGCAGAAACCCTCATAATATTCAAGAAGTATTTGGATGTGCACTTGTGTACATGGCTATGGGCCTAGTGCTGGAAAATGGGATTAGAATAGTTAGGTACTTGTTTGACCGGTGCAGACTCGATGGGCCGAAGAGCCTTTTTCTGTGCTGTAGACCCCTATGACTCTATGACACCTGTGTGAGGACCAGGCCCATGTTTAGAGGTGAAGAGCCAGTTAGTGTCCATTGTGCATGTAGCCCAGGCCTTTCCCAATG
The DNA here is from genome assembly GCF_964194155.1 of Cetorhinus maximus. Taxonomy (NCBI): domain Eukaryota; kingdom Metazoa; phylum Chordata; class Chondrichthyes; order Lamniformes; family Cetorhinidae; genus Cetorhinus; species Cetorhinus maximus. The sequence goes on along the minus strand of NC_135910.1, from coordinate 19,678,880 downwards.
CTTCCATTGCTCCCAAGCAAAAATCTAAAAATTTCGAATTCCAGAGGGAAGGTGCCTACAATAAATGGAATCTATTATTTTTCTCTGGCAGATTTGAAAGTCAGAAGGGAATGAGATGGAAGGCGACAGATTGTCAGCTGTGCCTTAAGCTGCGGAGGTTAGAACAGTGAGCTATGAAATAATTAGATAAAAATTATAGCTTCATGGAACAGTCTGGCTATATCCATAAATTATGAGAGCTGTGATAGGCCAGTGTCTATTTTGTCAGTTTAAACATGATGTTTGGTGTTTGGAGGCACAAACTGTAACTGATTGTCAACTTGTATCAGCAAACCTGAAATTTGGTTTAAATTTCTCTCTTACTCTGCCAAGTAAGTTTCTGTTTTCCACATTACAACAGACAATCAACAATACTTTCATGGTCTCTATTACTGAGACTAGCATTCAGTTCAAGATTCTGTTAATTGGATTCAAATTCCAAAAGTGGGATCTGAACCCATGACCCAGGAGCATTAACCTGGGCCTCTGGATTCCTCAGCCAATGACATTACTGCTATGCCACCATCGCCCCTCTTACAGAGGTCACAGCCAAGGATATGTTGTCCTCGGCGGGGATCACTCAAACATACAGAGGGCACTGGAGAGCATTCAAGAGCAAGAACCCTCACTGACTTTTGCCCCTCCATTGCTCAGAAGTTGCAAAAGTCAACTGCAATACTCAATCAATGTCCCAGCTCAAATCAAACACCTCAGCACCGTCTGGAGATTGGACCCTGGGATCTGCCTATTCTGCGTTTGTCAGAACCACTCTAACCAGTTCCTTTACCACTCAAACCTCTAAGACGTTCGATTTATTTGTTATTTAAGGGAATATTTTATTTGTCGTAATCTTGCTGGCCTTTCAGATGGGTGGAGGTGGTGATAGTCCTGATGATGTAAACCGGAACGTTCTGTATTTTTTAGCCCAGGGGAGACACTCGCAACCGAGAGGTAATACTAAAATCCTTGTGAGAGAGTCGAGTTCTGAGGATAGACTCATGAAGCTGGGCCTCTTTATGCATGAAAGGAAGCTATACAGATCTAATGGAGCCATATAAGATATGACATGGTCAATATGTGTTTAACACAGAGTGTGATTTCAACAGCAAGGCTGCACAGGGCAAAACTAGGTCAGGCCTGATACCACAAGAGTTCTAACGAAAGATCACAGATCTGAAACATTAACTCTTCCTCTCTCCAAAGATGCAGCCAGAACTGCTGAGTATTTCCAGCATTTTCTGTTTATTTCAATCTGTGCTGACACTGGATGCTGAAACTGGGTTAACAGTCCAGCCCTAACACCCTTCACTTTGTTAAACTCAAAAAGCAAAAAATCAGACAGATACAAGTACAGGAACATAGATGACATTCTATTTATTGGACCAATCCCAACTACCCATCTTCTCCCCATATCCCTTAATGCTTTCTCACTCCAAGATACATCGAATTGTCTTTGTCCTCCTCACAATCCTTCCAGAATTCTCACTCCACAATCAGATTGCCCCCAGAGACAACAGCGCCCCACACACTTCTCTCCCTACATTCCAACTATCCCAATTCTTACACCGTGTGCCCTGGAATGTGACCACATTGAATGATTTGCCTGGATTAATTTGGCAAATCCCATCAGAATTTGGAGGAATGGGATTGGTCGATTTGTCAGAGGCGATGGGCCTCCCTGAACAGGAGTGTGGGTGAGAGGGTCAGCTGATTGCACATCCCATTCTCCAGGAACAGAGTGACTTCTGATACACAGGCTAAGTGAAGTGGATAATTCAGGATTGAATCGGTTTTGGAATGAGCTGTGTTGCCCCTGTGGGTACAGAAACTCATTTCAGCCATTCATACCATTTCACTAATGAAATTTGTAATAAGTTTTCAATTTAGAACATATGCATCTAAATGAGTATTTTTACACTCAAGAAAAGCTGCTGGTCTTTAATTTCATTTTGTCGTTGGTGATGTTCTTGAGAAAATATAATTAACTCCAGCACAAGCATATGTCTGTGGAATAATTTGTGGCATTTATTGGGAGTACATCAACCTGTAAATAGAACCTCGATGTGAATGGTCAGTGGCTGTTAGTTATTTTTACTGCTCCAGTAACCTAGTTGAGGTAAGTGAGTGAAGAGGAATATTACATTAAATGGTTAAGCAATTTACCTCAGTTAATTCCACAGTAGCCTGCACAGGTTAAAACCCCAGGCAGGCCCAGGGGTTGCCAACCCTCCAGGATTAGCCTGGAATCCCCAAGATTAAATGGCTATTTCTAGGACACTGTTGCAAGCAGAGTCTGGAGAAAAGTCCTAAGGGTAGATTTAAAATATTTAGGCATAATTTCATTTTCATGGCAGAAGATCATGTGATGAAACCTCCAGGAATGCATCCAAACAGAGCTCCCAGCCCGAGTCGTGAATTTATTGACTTCAAGTTGACCCAATTGTTAGCCTCAGTGCCTTCATGGGGTGGGGTGGGGGGGTTGGAGGGGAGGTGCGGGGTGAAGGAGAAACAGGTTAACTCGTGCAGCCCAGTGGCTAGCAGTTGGACAAGAAACAGCTAGGCCCATGTAACTCTGAGGCTCACAAAGAAAGACTCAGATGAGATGTTAAACCAAGGCCCCATCTGCCCTCTTGGGTGAATGTAACATTTTCCATCTACGCTGACCCCAAGGGAGTGCTGCAATATCGGAGGTGCCTTCTTTTAGATGAGACCTTAAACCGAGGCCCCATCTGCCCTCTCTGCTGGGTGTAAAAGACCCCAGGACACTATTTTGAAGAGGTGAAAATGAGTTCTCCCTGGACTCCTGGCCAATATTTACCCCTCAATCAACATCACAAATAAAAGATTACCTGGTCACTACCACATTGCTGTTTGTGGGAGCTTGCTGTGCACAAATTGGCTGCTGCATTTCCTACATCACAACAGTGACTACACTTCAAAAATCACTTCATTGGCTGGGAAGCACTTCGCGACATCCTGAGGTTGTGAAAGGTGCTATCTAAATGCAAGTCTTTCATTTTTACAAGGAACATGAAATTCTATCCCGGCATGAGGAGGAATAGAAAGAAAAGCACACACGCAGCATTCAAATTCCCTACCTCCTCCTCCAGCCCACCATCAGATAGTTGGTGAAGATAATGGAGCTTCCAAAGTGTCAGTTCAGAGCACAATAATAGCAGAAACACAGTTACTACACTGTAATGAGTGGAATACACTCAGACTTCAATTAAGGTAATTACTTCATCTCAGGCAGAAGAGATATAATTTATGCAACCAAAATCAGCTCTGTCCTACACACTGCAGATCTAAATTTACACATATTTCAGAACATTAATATCTTTTTGGTCATGTGAACAACTTAATTAATTTGAAAATGGAATGGCAATCTTTCAGAGTCAGACAGGAGGGACCAGTTCTGTTCTTTCAGGACAGAATCCTCTGTTGAGATAAATGATATGAAGGAGGAAATAAGCATCTGTTTTACATTGACCCAGTTCAGACCAAGGCAGCTCAGTTCGATCGCACTGGGAAACAACAATTAATTGGAGTCGGTCACCATCACTGTCCTTTCATTTTCAATTAAAGTGGCTGATAAGGACTTTTCCCCATAATTTTCTTCCGACGTCTGCAGGGAAGGATTTCTGTGTGCACAGATAAACCAGCCCTCTGCCAGGATAGAGAGCGAGGGCTGGATTTTCAAATGACCCAAGGTAGGTGCATTTTAAAATATTTGGTCCCAGGGGTCGCCTAAGGGTCCTGTTTCCACCAGGAGAGCCTGAAATTTTCAAAAGGCTGGCACAGGGAGAGAACAGGAAACCTGCCTGCTGCCAATTAATGGCCCATTAAGCTCCTTAAGGAGCTCGATGAGGGGCCTGTGGGGTGGAGATTGGAATTTTTCAAGTTTTTTTCGCTGAACCCGACCAGTCTGATTCGTACACAGCTGTGGGATTCACTGCCAGGCCAAAGAAAGTGGCTCTGTTTTAGTCTAAAAATGAACATTGATGGGCCAACTAGCGCTGGGTCGAGCACTGTAGCTTAACTTGACATCTACAGGGCCACTCTTCTCCCTGTTTTCATTTCTGGCCTGGTTCCTGAGATGAGAGGATTGTCTATGAGGAAAGATTGAGCAGACCAGTCCCATACCCCCTGTCATTTGGAAGAATGAGACGTGATCTCATTGAAACATATCATGTTCTTAACGGGCTTGACAGGGTAGACACTGAGAAGTTGCTTTCCTGACTCGGGAATCTAGAACCTAGAATCCAGAACTTGGTCCATTACCAAGAGTGGCTCGGTAGCACCATTACAGACCGAGCTGGCTGAGTCCTAAAGGACATAGCTGCTAGACTGGGTCTGCGGCAGGTGGTGAACAAACCAACAAGAGGGAAACATTTAGTTGACCTCATGCTCACAAATCTACCTGCCACAGATGCATCTTCCGTGACAGTATTGGTAGGGGTGACCATGGCATAGTCATTGTGGAGACAAAGTCCCACTGTCACATTGAGGATACCCTCAATCATGTTGTGTGGTACTACCACCGTGCTAAATGGGATAGATTTTGAACAGATCAAGCAACTCAAGACTGCGCATCCATAAGGTGCTGTGGGCCATCATCAGCAGCAGAATTGTATATAACCACAATCTGTAACCTCATGGTCCAGCATATCCCCCACTCTACCATTACCAACAAGCTGGGGATCAACCCTGGTTCAATGAAAAGAGCAGGAGGGCATGTCAGGAACAGCACCAGGCATACCTAAAAATGAAGTGACAGCCTGGTGAAGCGACAACACAGGACTACTTGTGTGCCAAACAGCATAAGCAGCATGTGATAGAGCTAAACGATCCCACAACCAAAGGATCAGGTCTAAGCTCTGCAGTCCTGCCAGTCGGGAATGGTGGTGGACAATTAAACAACTCATTAGAGAAAGAGGCTCCACAAATATCCCCATCTTCAATGATGGAGGAGTCTGCACATCAGTGCAAAAGATAAGGCTGAAGCATTTGAAACAACCTTTAGCTAGAAGTGTCGAGTGGATGATCCATCTCGGCCTCCTCCTGAGGTCCTCAGCATCACAAATGCCAGTCTTCAGGCAATTCTATTCACTCCACATGAGATTAAGAAAAGACTGAAGGCACTGAATACTGCAAAGACTATGGGCCCTGACAACATTTCAACAATAGTACTGAAGATTTGTACTCCAGAACTAGCAGCACCCATAGCCAAGCTGCTCCAGTACAGCTACAACACAGGCATCTACCTGGTAATGTGGAAAATTGCCCTGGTATGTCCTGTACACAAAAAGCAGGATAAATCAAACCTAGTCAATTACACCCCATCAGCCTACTCTCTAATATCAGCAAAGTGTTGGAATGGGTCATTGACAATGCTATCAAGCAGCACTTACTCAGCAATAACCTGCTCACTGACGCTCAGTTTGGGTTCTGCCAAGGCCACTCAGCTCCTGACCTCATTACAGTCTTAGTCCAAACACAGGCAAAAGAGCAAAACTCAAGAGGTGAGGTGAGAGTGACTGCCCTTGACAACCAGGCAGTATTTAACCGAGTGTGATATCAAGGAGCCCTACCAAAACTGGAGACAATGGGAATCAGGGTAAAGCTCTCCACTGGTTGGAGTCATATCTAGCACAAAGGAAGATGGTTGTGGTTGTTGGGGGTCAACCATCTCAGCTCCAGGACATCACTGCAGGAGTTCCTCAGGGTAGGCCCAACCTTCTTCAGCTGCTTCATCAGTGACCTTCCTTCCATCATAAGGTCAGAAGTGGGGTTGTTCGCTGATGATTGCACAATGTTCAGCACCATTTGCCACTACTCAGATACTGAAGCAGTCCATGTCCAAATGCAGCAAGACCTGGACAACATTCAGCCTTGGGCTGACAAGTGGCAAATAACATTTGCACCACACAAGTGCCAGGCAATGACCAGCTCCAACAAAAGAGAACCCAACCATCGCCCCTTGACATTCAATGGCATTACCATCACTGAATCCCCCACTATCAACATCCTGGGAGGTTACCATTGACCAGAAGCTGAACTGGACTAGCCATATAAATACTGTGGCTACAAGAGCAGGTCAGAGGCTGGAAATTCTGCAGAGAGTATCTCACCTCCTGATTCCCCAAAGCCTGTCCACCACCCACAAGTCAGGAGTGTGATGGAATACTCTCCACTTGCTTGGAGGAGTGCAGCTCCAACACTGAAGAAGCTCAATACCATCCAGGACGAAGAAGTTGCTTAATTACCACCACATCCACCACTTTCAACATTCACTCCTTCCACCACTGATACACAGTGGCAGCAGTCTGTACCATCTGCAAGATGCACTGCAGCAACTGACCAAGATTCCTTCGATAGCATCTTCCAAATCTGTGACCTCTACCACCTAGAAGGACAAGGGCAGTAGATACATGGGAACACCACCATCTGCAAGTTCCCTTCCAAGCCACACACCATCCTGACTTGGAAATATATCGTCGTTCCTTCAATGTCGCTGGGTTAAAATCCTGGAACTCCCTCCCTAACAGCACTGTGGGTGTACCTACACCACATGGACTGCAGCGGTTCAAGAAGGCGAACAGAGTGCAGCTGACTAACTGAATGAAGATTGGAGTTTGATGAGGGGGTAGTTTGGTGAAAAAGGACAAAGAGTTGTTCATTTCCTCTTTCTATCTTTCTCACACCATAGAAATTGGTTCTTGCTCTACTACAGGGAAAGGAGCTAGCTAATTGGTGAGAACCTAGTAAGTGGGTAAATTCTATTCTATCCCTAAGGTTTAAAATAGTACACAATTTGGTGGTAAAGTTAATAAAGTATGTAAGAAAGCAACATAAATAAGTGATTAATATAATTAAGTAATTATTTAAAATACATTAAGGATAGCAGGACAGGTGATGTGTCAAGGCTGCAGCATGTGGGTACTCCTGGATAACATTGTGATCCAGGGCAAACACGCCTGCAGTGAGTGTTTACAGCTCGAGGAACTTCAGCTCAGTGTCATTGAGCTGGAGGCTGAGCTGCAGACTCTGCAACACATCAGGGAGGGGGAAAGTTATTTGAATGTTTTATACCAGGCGGCAGTCTCACCACTTAGGATAGGGTCTTCTGATTTGGTCAGTGGTCAGGGACAGGAAGGTGTGACTGCGAGTGAGGCAGGTAAGGGGACCCAGAGGGCCGGAGTGCAGGAGTGTGAACCTCTACAATTGTCCGACAGGTTTGAGGGTCTCTCAGTTTGTTTGGGTGAGGTTGGGGGCTGCAGAGTGGATGAGCAAACTGACCATGGCACCATGGGACAGGAAACCATTCAAGTGGGCAGAGCAAAAAGGAATGTAGTGGTGGTAGGGGACAGGATAGTGGGAGGGATTGACACTGTTCACTGCAGCAAAGAGCGAGAGTCCAGACGGCTTTGTTGCCTGTCCGGTGCTAGGGTTCGGGACATCTGCTCAGGGCCGGAGAGGAACTTGCAGTGGGACGGGGAGGATCCAGTTGTCATGGTCCATGTAGGTACCAACGACATAGGCAGGATGAGGAAGGAGGCTCTGCAAAGTCAGTATGAGGAGCTAGGCACCAAATTAAGAAGCAGAACCTCAAAGGTAATAAGTTCTGGATTATTACCTGAGCCAGATAGAAATTGGCATAGGACAAATAAGATTAGAGAAATTAATGCGTGGCTCAAAGACTGGTGTGGGAGAAGAGGGTTCTGGTTCGTGGGGCACTGGCACCAGTACTGGGGAAAGTGGGATCTGTACTGTTGGGATGGTCTACACCTGAACCATGCTGGGGCTGGTGTCCTCGCGAGCTGGCTAACTAGGGAGGTACAGAGGATTTTCAACTGGATGGTGGGGGCAAGGGATCAAATTTGGGAAGATGTGGTAAGCCAAAGAGTAGAGACAAGGCAAAAGAAACAGGTATTAATATGAGAAATGATAAACAGATTGTGACAAGAAGGGACAGAGATACAAATCTAAGAGAAAATCAACAGATAACGCTAGACACAACAAAAATAATAAAAGGACAAAACTAAAGGCTCTGTATCTAAACGCACGTAGCATTCGAAGCAAAACAGGTAATCTGATATTGCAAATAGAAATAAATAAGTACAATCTGATAGCCATTACAGAGACATGGCTACAGGATGACATAGATTGGGACCCAAATATCGAAGGGTATGTGACATTTAGGAAGGCCAGAAAGTTAGGAAAATGTGGAGGGGTGGCTCTGTTAATTAATGATGATATTAGCACTTTAGAGAGGGATGACCTAAGTTCAGGAAACCAGGATGTAGAAGTGGTTTGGGTTGAGATGAGGGATGATAAAGACAAGAAGTCACTTGTGGGAGTGGTGTACATGCCCCCTAATTGTAACTACACGGTAGGACAGAGTATAAAAGATGAGATAATTGGAGCTTTCCAGAAATATACAGCAATAATCATGGCGGATTTTAATCTACATATAGACTGGAAAAACCAGATGGTAAAGGTAGCATAGATGAAGCATTCATAGAATGTTTTCAGGATAGTTTCTTAGAACAGCACATTCTGGAGCCAATCAGATAGCAGACTGTACTAGACCTGGTATTGAGCAACCAGACAGGGTTAATTGACAACTTCCTAGTGAAGGCACCCCTAGGTAGCAGCGATCATAATATGATTGAATTTTACTTTCATTTTGAGGGAGAAACGAGTGCATCTAAAACTAATATTTTAAACTTAAGGGCAATTATGAGGGCATGAAAGCAGAGCTAGCTAAATTGAACTGGCAAATGAGGTTAAGGGATATGTCAATAGAAGCTCAGTGGCTGACATGTAAAGGGATATTTCAGGATACACAGAATAGATACATTCCAATGAGAAAGAAAACTTCTAAGGGGAGGGCCCACCATCTGTGGTTAACTAAAAAAGTAAAAGAAAAAGCATATAATTACGCAAAGGCGGGTGGCAGGTCAGAAGATTGGGAAGAACATCAAGGACAGCAAAGAATGACAAAAAGATTAATAAGGAGGGAAAAATTAGAGTATAAGAGAAAGCTAGCTAGTAATATAAAGACAGATAGTAAGAGTTTCTATAGATATTTAAATAGGAGAGTTAACAAAGTGAGTGTTGGTTCTATAGAGAGTGCGTCTGGAGAATTGATAATGGAAAGTAGGGAGCTGGCAGTTCAATTAAACAGGTATTTTGCTTCGTTCTTCACTATAGAGGACACAAGTAAGATCCCAGAAATAGCTGTAAATCAGCAAATGGAAAGGAGGGAGGAACTCAGGAAAATTACCAGGAGAGTGGTATTGGGCAAATTGTTGGGGCTGTGATGCTGACAAATCCCCAGGTCCGGATGGACTTCACCCTAAGGTCTTGAAAGAAGTGGCTAGTGAGATAGTTGATGCATTGGTTTTAATTTTCCAAAATTCTCTAGATTCGGGGAAAGTTCCTTTAGATTGGAAAATAGCAAATATAACTCCTTTATTCAAAAAGGGAGGGAGACAGAAAGCAGGAAACTACAGGCCAGTTAGCCTAACATCTGTCATAGGGAAAATGTTAGAAGCTATTATTAAAGATGTTATTCAAGGCACTTAGAAAAGTTCAAGGCAATCAGGCAGAGTCAACATGGGTTTGTGAAAGGGAAATCATGTTTAACCAATTTATTGGAGTGCTTCGTAGGAGTCACATGTGCTGTGGATAAAGGGGAACTGGTGGATGTACTGTACTTAGATTTCCAGAAGGCATTTGATAAAGTGCTATATCAAAGGATATTGCAGAAAATAAAAGCTCGTGGTGTAGGGGGTAACATATTGGCATGAATAGAAGATTGGTTAGCGAACAGGAAGCAAAGAATTGGCATAAATGGGTCTTTTTCTGGTTGGCAGGATGTAATGAGTGGTGTGCTTCAGGGATCAGTGCTGGGGCCTCAACTTTTTATAATTTATATAAATGACTCGGATGAAGGGACCGAAGGAATGGTGGCTAAATTTGCTGATGACATAAAGATAGGTAGGAAAGTAATTTGTGAAGAGGGCATAAGGAGGCTACAAAGTGACATAGATAGGTTAAGTGAGTGGGCAAATGACTCCATTTGTTTTCATTTTTTTCATTTGACTCCATTTATACTCATAATGTGGGCAAATGTGAAATTATTCATTTTGGCAGAAAGAATAAAAGAGAAGCTTATTATCTAAATGGTGAGAGATTGAGGAGCTCTGAGATTCAGAGGGATCTGGTGGTCCTAGTGCATGAATCACAAAAGGTTAGTCTGCAGGTACAGCAGGTAATTAGGAAAGCTGATAGAAGATTATCATTTATTGTGAGAGGAATTGATTATAAAAGTAGGGAGGTTATGCTTCAGTTGTACAGGGCATTGGTGAGACCACATCTGGAGCACTGTGCACAGTACTGGTCTCTTTACTTAAAGAAAGATTCAAATGCCTTAGAAGCAGTTCAGAGAAGGTTTACTAGACTAATGCCAGCAATGGGCAGGTTGTCTTATGAGGAAAGGCTGGACAGGTTAGGCTTGTATCCACTGGAATTTAGAAGAGTAAGAGGTGATTTAATTGAAACCTTTAAGTTCCTGAGAGCTCTTGACAGGGTGGATGTGGAGAGGATGTTTCCCCTTGTGGGAGAATCTAGGACTAGGGGTCACTGTTTAAAAATTAGGGGTCACTCATTTATGACAGATGAGGAGAAAATTTTTTCTCTCAGAGGGTTATGACTCTTTGGAACTCTCTTCCTCAAAAGGCAGTGGAAGCAGAGTCTTTGAATATTTTAAAGGCAGAGCTGGATAGATTCTTGATTTACAAGGGGGTGAAAGGTTATCGGAGGTAGGCAGGAATGTGGGGTTGAGGTTACATTCAGATTAGCCATGGCCTTATTGAATGGTGGAGCAGGCTCGAGGGGCCGAGTGGCCTCCTCCTGCTCCTAATTCATATGCTCGTATGTATATGTATGAACTACAAACAAGGAGCAGGAGTAGGCCATTTGGTCCTTTGATGCTCCTCCGCCATTTAATAAGATCGTGGCTGACCTGATCGTAACCTCAAATCTGCATCCCACCTACCCCTGATAACCGATCACCCCTCGCTTACCAAGAATCTATCCACCTCTGTCTTAAAATATTCAAAGACTCTGCTTCCACCACCTTTTTAGAAAGAGAGTTTCAAAGACTCACGACCCTCTGAGGGAAAAAATTTCGCCTCATCTCTGTTTTAAATGGGCGATCCCTTATTTTTAAACAGTGACCCCTAGTTCTAGATTCTCCTACAAGAGGAAACATCCTCTTCACATCCACCCTGTCAAGGCCACTCAAGACCTTACATGTTTCAATCAAGTTGCCTCTTATTCCTCTAATCTCCAGCGGATACAAGGCTAATCTGTCCAACATTTCCTCATAAAACAACCCGCTCATTCCTGGTATTAGTCTGGTAAACCCTCTGAACTGCTTCCAATGCATTTCCATCCTTCCATTACACCTTCTCAAAGGCAATTAGGAATGGGCAATAAAAAAAATGTCTCAGGATAAGGGGACAATCAATTAGGATTGAGATGAGGAGGTCTTTTTCACTCTGAGAGTTTTGAAGCTTTGGAATTCTCTACCCAGGGAGCTGTGGATGCTCAACTGATACATATTTTCAAGACAGAGGTTGATATATTTATGGACACTAAGGGAATTAGGTGATATGAGGATAGTGCAGGAAGGTGGAGTCAAGGTGGAAGATCAGCCATGGTCCTGTTGAATGATGGAGCAGGCTCAAAGAGCCAAATGGTCTCCTATTTATTGTGTTGGTCCACTGAATCCTTTATTCACATACAGCTCCACCCCAGCTCAAATGAATTTGCTGGATCTATGAGCAGATTTACACTCATTTCTGGATGTAGATGTGACGAATTTGGACAACTATTAAAATTCAGCTGCCCAGTAGAATTATTCCCCAGCAACCAATCCCTTCAGGCATAAAGGAATGCACTTGTAAAGTAAACTGATGGAACTGATTTTCAATGATGAGGCACCCTTGCTGATTAACACTTTGATAAGTCAAGCATTAAGGAAATGAAGTTAAGTTGGCAACCCCAGCCCACATACTCTCATTCTGGAGCTGTTTTTACATGCAAGAATGTAATAGACCTTATTCCCCACTCTGTTCTGTTCCCTTTAATTGGGCAGTAACTACATTTCTTCTGTGACTGTTTCATTTGTAAATCTTGCAACAGGCTTCATTACAGGGTGCGAGTGATTGACAGTTTGGCAGAATGTCCCTTGTTACTTAAGTCAGGCGGATACCAATGTCCTCATTAAACAAACAGTGATGGGCCAGAGCAACAGTGCCTTTTGCTCATTATGTTAAGTAGTTCAATAGTTCTGCAGCTTAAACATATGAATAAATTATATTTCTCATAAGGGTTCGTCCAAATTACATTCATCAGAAAGTTAGAGCTGGACAAGTTGACCTACAATTTCCCAGCACAGAGACAAATGTCTTTACACTCGGCAATAGATTCGTAAAGCTCTCCCCAAGTTTTCAAAAGGACGCTATGGTAGCCTTTCACTCTGGGAAGGTGTAGCGTTCATCAGCTTAAGATTGAAGAGAAGGCACTGGCACCTAACTATGAAAAGCAAGAAGACCCCAGGTTTAATCAGAAGCCTGTGTTCAGTTAGGAGCACGCAGTTGAGCAGCAGTAAGTATTTTACAATTGCTTCATTGACCCTAGATTACTATTAGCATTTAAGAATCTCAATGCCAACACCATCCAACCCACCCCACCCAAATTTGAGAATGCAGGGTTAACCCTGCATGTACCTGGAGCGGGCACAATGGCTGAATTCTAATCAAAAACACTTGGGTTAGGATCAGCTGGGACCTGAACACTGACCGCAGCTCACCCTACTTCCAGCTTTAATGGAGGCAGGACGAGAGGTAAGTTGTCCATTTAAATATTTTAATGAGGCTCGCAGCCTCAGATTGAACCTGCTCAGCAGGATTTACAGTAGCCAGTCATGTTCCCGAGGCTTCAGCAGAACTCGGCAGCTGAAGGGAGGCGAGGATAGCTTCAGGGAGAAGGTAAGTTCCTTTGCAGTACTGTTTGTGGCCCTCTAAGAGCAAGAGCACTTCCACCAGACCCCCAAAATCCCCCCCATTAATCATTTCTTCCCATACAAAAGAACAAAGGCCCCCAGGGTCAGTGATCAGAGCCCCCCCGGGGTTCAGACCCCTTCCCCATAGGATTGGACTATGGGGTCCTGTGCCTCCTCTGTGTCCTCACCACCTGACTGGAAGCCAAGCCTGTCAATCAAGCTGACTTCCAGGCTAGGAACCTGTCAGGGCCAAAAGATGCTGGATGTGGAGTCTGAAACTCTGCCCCTCCCACTCCCCTCCCCCGCCAACATAACCTGACCCTGATCATATCAAGGCCAATCTTATTCAAACCTGGTGGTCTTATTTAGACTAAGAGTTCCATTATTGATTGGTTAGACTTATCATCATGATGAACAAGATCATAACAGTAATCATTACATTAATCTGTGACAGAGTGAAGGGCACACCCTGACCTTGGATGAGAGTGAGCGGTAGGTAACCTGATCTTTCTAATAGATATTTGTATCGTCAGAAACTGAACCTAAGCTTGTCCTCGTCCTTGAGGACAATCCAGAGCTTTACAGCTGGAAGGTCTGGTAACTGATGGGCTGTTTTGGTCAAGGGTTCACAGCTTAAATGTTTTGGTCTCACTCCCATTTGTGATATCATGTGTTAGGTGTGACACCGCCTCATGTTCCAATGCTGTGAGACGAAAAGGTGAAGAAGAAATATTATCCAAAATCCAGCCCTTTGGGAAAATGGCCCATTATAAGGAGGGGAAGCCTTTGCTGATTTTACAGTGGGATTCAGGACATGGATTCACACAGTAAACTGCTAGCCTTTGGTGATATTAATAAGAGATGGACTACGCATCAGAATTTTTAACAGATTTCCATTAATAATTCAATTTAGGGATTACCGCTACTCCCATCCCTTCGAGACTTTCATGTTCAGAGATAAGATGCATATTAATGGAACACAGAATGCAGGCATAAACCAACATCTAGTAATAGGAAAATATTTACTGAACAACTGTAATTTTTATTTCTGTCCATTTCTTGGTGAACAATTCACAAAACACCCAGGGAGATTGAAAGTTCTGTTGTTCTTCTCTGGCATTTCATTACTTGTGATGGCAAAACCAACACAGTTGATCAAATATTTCACTAAATATCATGTCAGCTTTCTGAAATATTTATGTATCAGGTTGATTTGTTTGAGAGAACTGGAACCTGTGGACTTAATGGTACAGCTTGAATTAGCATTTTGAATCTCAAACAAGTGGATTGGAAAGTCAATACATTTTAACTTTTACAGGATGAAGGAGATAGTGAGACACATCTGTTTCTCTCCATTTGCTTAGATTATGTCAAGGAGACAGCAAATGGAGCAGTTTGTTGTTGAAGTTAAGATTCCCACAAAACAGAGGGATATGCAGTCTTAACTAGCTCTCCACCGCCTAATTCTGCATGTCATCTAGAGACAGGTAAATGAGTCCAGTAATTCTTGATGTTCAGAGGGATTTGGGTGTCGTTTTTGTAATTCAGTCATGGGATGTGGGCTTCACTGGCTGGGCCAGCATTTATTGCCAATCCCTAATTGCCCTTGAGAAGGTGGTGGTGAGCTGCCTTTTTGAACCACTGCAGTCCATGTGGTGTAGGCACATCCACAGTGCTGTTAGGGAGGGAGTTCCAGGACTTTGACCCAGCAACAGTGAAGGAACGGCGATATATTTCCAAGTCAGGATGGTGAGTGACTTGGAGGGAAACTTTCAGGTGGTGGTGTTCCCATCTATCTGCTGCCCTTGCCCTTCTGGGTGGTAGTGATAGTGGATTTGGAAGGTGCTGTCTAAGGAGCCTTGGCGAAAGCTTATAGAGGGTACACACTGCTACTGGTGTGTATTGGTGGTGGAGGGAGCGAATATTTGTGGATGGGGTGCCAATCAAGCGGGCTGCTTTGTCCTGGACGGTGCCAAGCTTCTTGAGTGTTGTGGGAGCTACACTCATCCAGGCAAGTGAGGAGTATTCCATCACACTCCTGACTTGTGCCTTGTAGATGGTGGACAGGCTTTGGGGAGTCAGAAGGTGAGTTACTCACCGCAGGTTTCCTAGCCTCTGACCTGCTCTTATAGCCACAATATTTATGTGGCTAGTCCAGTTCAGTTTCTGCTCAATGGAAACCCCCAGGATGTTGATCAGCAGGGAATTCAGCAATGGTAATGCCATTGAATGTCAAGGGGTGAGGGTTAGATCTTTTCTTGGTGGAGATGGTCATTGCCTCGTGCGAATGTTACTTGCCACTTGTCACCCCAAGCCTGGATATTGTCCAGGTCTTGCTGCATTTGGAGCTGGACGGCTTTAATACCTGAGGAGTTGTGAATGGTGCTGAACATTGTGCAATTATGAGTGAACATCCCCACTTCTGACTTAATGATGGAGTTAAGGTCATTGATGAAGCAGCTGGAGATGGTTGAACCTAGAACACTACCCTGAGGAACTCCTGCAGTGATGCCCTGGAACTGAGATGACTGACCTCCAACAACCACAACCATCTTCCTTTGTGCTAGGTATGACTCCAGCCAGTGGGGGCTTTCCTCCGATTCCCATTGACTCCAGTTTTGCCAGGGCTCCTTGATGCCACATTCAGTCAAATGCTACCTTGATGTCAAGGGCAGTCACTCTCACCTCCTCTCTGGAATTCAGTTATTTTGTCCATGTTTGAACCAAGACTGTAATGAGGGCCTTTTATTGAAAGGGGTTTGACTAAATGAGCAAAGGAGTCTCACGCACTTGTAAAATTTTGCTGAGACCACACCTGGGACTGAATCTTCAGGATTATGGTTGCTCGGCCCTGCACACATCCCTGCCGACTCCTGCAGCCCTGATGCCATTTCACACTCTAACAAGAATTGATTGGCATAAAGCGGGACTTCCACTCCTCATTCGGGAGGAAGTCCTGCTTTGGAGAGCAGCTGGCCAATCAGTTCTCCAGTCCCTCCATGCACAGCACTGCAGTGGCTGGAAGAGGCACTGCAGGGAGTAGCCTGGCAGTAAGTCCCAGGACCTGGAGTACAGGTAATGGAAGGAGTCCCAGGGTGGGGAGGGTAGGGAAGGTCTGGATGGTCACAAGGCAAGTGACTGGGGTCTCAGGAGGTAAGCTTGGGGTTTGGGTGGGGAGGGAGGTCTGGAGGTCACCTGGCCTTAAGGGGAGGGCACCACCCCCCAGTCGGAAGGGGGCTTCTGATGGAGGCGCCAATGCCCACTGCCAACCTTCAGCCAGAGATCGAACTCAGTTTAATTCTGGTCATTGAATGGCCATTTAAGGGCCTTAATTGGGGCAAGGCCGGGCTTCCTATCCAAGGCCCTGGCCGCCCCATTATAAAAGCGCGACCAATTCGGGGTGGGCCGGATCCCAGGGGGAATCGCATTCATGCAGTTTCACGCTCCCCACCCTCCCAGCCTGCGTCAGAACCTGCGGGGGGGCAGGGGGGCGTAAAATTCATGTCCTGGAGTTCTATGTAAAGATCTGTTCTCCTTACCTGAGGAAGAGTATGTTTGTCTTGAAGAGGATGCAACAAAGTGGATTAACTCCTTTGCTGAGAGAAGCGTCAAATCAGGAGAGATTAAGTGCAATGGGCCTATGTTCTCTGGAGTTTAGAAGAATGAAAGATTGAAACATCTGGAACTAGGGGTCACAGCCTCAGGATTAGGGGTCAGCCACTTAGGATTGAGCTGAAGAGAAATTTCTTCACTCAGAGGGTTGGGAATCTCTGGGATTCCCTACTTGAAGGGGCTGTGACAGGTTGGCTGTCGAATGAGATCGGTGGACTTTTGGACATTAAGGGAATCGAGGATTATGGGCACAGAGTAGAAGAGTTGAGTTGATGTTAAAGATCAGCCATGATCTTATTAGCAGGCTTGAGGGGCTGAATGGCCTATTCCTACTCCTATTTATTATGTTTGAATTACATGAGAGAAGCAGAGAGAGAAAATTCATTTGTACAGCTGTTCCTGTCTCCATTCCTCAGTAAACTCCCTCACCTCCTTCCCCCTGTTCATCTGTCCACTCCCAGCCACTTGCTTTTAATACCGGAAAATTCCCTTCTTCAGACTAGACTATTCCTATTCTGCCCTTGCTGGCCTCCCATCCACCACCCACAGGATGTTTTGGGCTCCCATACTAACTCAGACAGTGACTGGATATGGATTCATTATCCATTGCCCCTAATGGGAGTCACTCAAAAGTTAGCCAATTACTTTGGTCAAGACATCAGCACTGAATCTTCCCAATATTCCTGTTTGTGAGAATTTGCTGTCAGTAATCACGCAGTGGGTCCTGATGAAGAATTCACCATGCAAATCTCTGTGTGCGTGCTCCCTCACCCCACTCCTACACACCGTGGTGGGTTGGGGGAAGGGAGGGAAACTCTAAATGGTTACAAGTTCCCACAAAATTACCAATATCTCGCCAAACACTTCGTCGTTTCACTTAACTGACAAGATCAACAAGATTTAAACATTTCCATTCCCTCTCCAATGAGAGAGAGAGAGGAGCAGCGGGGCAATTAACAGTGAGAGAACGAGAGGACCAGTGGGGCCATTAACAGTGAGAGAGTGAGAGGAGCAGTGGGGCCATTAACAGTGAGAGTGAGAGAGGAGCAGTGGGGCCATTAACAGTGAGAGAGCAAGAGGAGCAGTGGGGCCATTAACAGTGAGAGAGCGAGAGGAGCAGCGGGGCCATTAACAGTGAGAGAGAGTGAGAGGAGCAGTAGGGCCATTAACAGTGAGAGAGAGAGAGGAGCAGTGGGGCCATTAACAGTGAGAGAGCGAGAGCGGCAGTGAGGCCATTAACAGTGAGAGAGAGAAAGGAGCAGTGGGGCCATTAACAGTGAGAGAGAGAGAGGAGCAGTGGGGCCATTAACAGTGAGAGAACGAGAGGAGCAGTGGGGCCATTAACAGTGAGAGGGGCAGTGGGGCCATTAACAGTGAGAGAGTGAGAGGAGCAGTGGGGCCATTAACAGTGAGAGAGAGAGAGGAGCAGTGGGGCCATTAACAGTGAGAGAGTGAGAGGAGCAGCGGGGCCATTAACAGTGAGAGAGCGAGAGGAGCAGTGGGGCCATTAACAGTGAGAGAGCGAGAGGAGCAGCGGGGCCATTAACAGTGAGAGAGTGAGAGGAGCAGTTGGGCCATTAACAGTGAGAGAGCGAGAGGAGCAATGGGGCCATTAACAGTGAGAGAGTGAGAGGAGCAGCGGGACCATTAACAGTGAGAGAGCGAGAGGAGCAGTGGGGCCATTAACAGTGAGAGAGTGAGAGGAGCAGTGGGGCCATTAACAGTGAGAGAGAGAGAGGAGCAGTGGGGCCATTAACAGTGAGAGAGTGAGAGGGGCAGTGGGGCCATTAACAGTGAGAGAGTGAGAGGGGCAGTGAGGCCATTAACAGTGTGAGAGAGAGAGGAGCAGTGGGGCCATTAACAGTGAGAGAGTGAGAGGAGCAGTGGGGCCATTAACAGTGAGAGAGAGAGAGGAGCAGTGGGGCCATTAACAGTGAGAGAGCGAGAGGAGCAGCGGGGCCATTAACAGTGAGAGAGAGAGGAGCAGTGGGGCCATTAACAGTGAGAGAGTGAGAGGGGCAGTGGGGCCATTAACAGTGAGAGAGTGAGAGGGGCAGTGAGGCCATTAACAGTGAGAGAGAGAGAGGAGCAGCGGGGCCATTAACAGTGAGAGAGCAAGAGGAGCAGTGGGGCCATTAACAGTGAGAGAGTGAGAGGGGCAGTGAGGCCATTAACAGTGAGAGAGTGAGAGGAGCAGCGGGACCATTAACAGTGAGAGAGTGAGAGGAGCAGCGGGACCATTAACAGTGAGAGATTGAGAGGAGCAGTGGGGCCATTAACAGTGAGAGAGAGTGAGAGGAGCAGTGGGGCCATTGACAGTGAGAGAGAGTGAGAGGAGCAGTGGGGCCATTAACAGTGAGAGAGTGAGAGGAGCAGCGGGACCATTAACAGTGAGAGAGTGAGAGGAGCAGCGGGACCATTAACAGTGAGAGAGTGAGAGGAGCAGTGGGGCCATTAACAGTGAGAGAGTGAGAGGAGCAGCGGGGCCATTAACAGTGAGAGAGTGAGAGGAGCAGTGGGGCGATTAACAGTGAGAGAGAGGAGCAGTGGGGCCATTAACAGTGAGAGAGTGAGAGGAGCAGCGGGGCCATTAACAGTGAGAGAGAGAGGAGCAGTGGGGCCATTAACAGTGAGAGAGTGAGAGGGGCAGTGGGGCCATTAACAGTGAGAGAGTGAGAGGGGCAGCGGGGCCATTAACAGTGAGAGAGAGAGAGGAGCAGCGGGGCCATTAACAGTGAGAGAGCGAGAGGAGCAGTGGGGCCATTAACAGTGAGAGAGTGAGAGGGGCAGTGAGGCCATTAACAGTGAGAGAGTGAGAGGAGCAGCGGGACCATTAACAGTGAGAGAGTGAGAGGAGCAGCGGGACCATTAACAGTGAGAGATTGAGAGGAGCAGTGGGGCCATTAACAGTGAGAGAGAGTGAGAGGAGCAGTGGGGCCATTAACAGTGAGAGAGAGTGAGAGGAGCAGTGGGGCCGTTAACAGTGAGAGAGTGAGAGGAGCAGCGGGACCATTAACAGTGAGAGAGTGAGAGGAGCAGTGGGGCCATTAACAGTGAGAGAGTGAGAGAGCAGCGGGGCCATTAACAGTGAGAGAGTGAGAGGAGCAGTGGGGCCATTAACAGTGAGAGAGAGGAGCAGTGGGGCCATTAACAGTGAGAGAGTGA
The DNA here is from genome assembly GCF_964194155.1 of Cetorhinus maximus. Classification (NCBI taxonomy): domain Eukaryota; kingdom Metazoa; phylum Chordata; class Chondrichthyes; order Lamniformes; family Cetorhinidae; genus Cetorhinus; species Cetorhinus maximus. The sequence continues at coordinate 19,658,986 of NC_135910.1, read as the reverse complement.
GAGGAGCAGCAGGGCCATTAACAGTGAGAGAGTGAGAGGAGCAGCGGGGCCATTAACAGTGAGAGAGTGAGAGGAGCAGTGGGGCCATTAACAGTGCGAGAGTGAGAGGAGCAGCGGGGCCATTAACAGAGAGAGAGCGAGAGGAGCAGTGGTGCCATTAACAGCGAGAGAGCGAGAGGAGCAGTTTGGCCATTAACAGCGAGAGAACGAGAGGCGCAGTGGGACCATTAACAGTGAGAGGGGCAGTGGGGCCATTAACAGTGAGAGAGTGAGAGGGGCAGTGAGGCCATTAACAGTGAGAGAGAGAGAGGAGCAACGGGGCCATTAACAGTGAAAGAGCGAGAGGAGCAGTTTGGCCATTAACAGCGAGAGAATGAGAGGAGCAGCGGGACCATTAACAGTGCGAGAGCAAGAGGAGCAGTTTGGCCATTAACAGAGAGGGAGTGAGAGGAGCAGCGGGACCATTAACAGCGAGAGAGTGAGAGGAGCAGTTTGGCCAATAACAGCGAGAAAGTGAGAGGAGCAGCGGGGCCATTAACAGAGAGAGAGTGAGAGGAGCAGCAGGACCATTAACAGTGAGAGAGCAAGAGGAGCAGTTTGGCCATTAACAGAGAGAGTGAGAGGAGCAGCGGGACCATTAACAACGAGAGATTGAGAGGAGCAGTTTGCCCATTAACAGCGTGAGAATTAGAGGAACAGCGGGACCATTAACAGTGAGAGAGTGAGAGGAGCAGCGGGGCCATTAACAGTGAGAGAGTGAGAGGAGAAGCGGGGCCATTAACAGCGTGAGAATTAGAGGAACAGCGGGACCATTAACAGTGAGAGAGTGAGAGGAGCAGCGGGGCCATTAACAGTGAGAGATCGCGAGGAGAGAGAGATCATTAAAGAGCTTGGAGAGCAGCTGATTGGTGAGCAGGATTGGTTAGTATTTCTAGTTTTTAAAGTAAAGTAAGTTTTCTCTTTAGTTTGTGTTTAGGTCTCAAGCCTTTTATTTCTTTTTTCCCTCTTCTTAAAAATAGCTTGTTAAGTATAAAATCGATACTGGCGTGTCAAAAAATTACAATAAAGTGTAAAGAGCAGGGAATTGTTCAAGTGTGATGAGCAGGGATACAAGAGTAATTAAGTCATTAAATAAAATACGATAGTGATGACAGACGGGTGATGTGTTGCTACTGCAGCATGTGGGACTGCTGGACACCAAGGTGATCCAGAGTGAACACATCTGTAGTAAGCATTTGCAGCTAGAGGAACTTGGGATCCGAGTTAAGGAGCTGGAGTCTGAGCTGCAGACATTGTGCCACATCAGGGAGGGGTAAAGTTACCTGGACACTTTGCCCCAGGAGGTGGTCACACCCCTCTCAGATTCAGTAATTCAAATTTGGTCTGTGATCAGGGACTGGAGGCTGTCACTGCAGATGAAGCAGGTCTGGGGGCCCAGGGCATATCGTTCAAGGAGCCTTAGCCCCTGCAACGGTCCAACAGTTATGAGGTTCTTTCAAGCTGTGTGGACAAGAGCAGGGATGGCAGGGAGGATGAGTGAACTGACCACTGCACCATGGTACAGGGAGCCATTCAAGTGGGGGGAGGAAATAGGAGCATAGTAGTGGTCGGGGACAGTATAATTAGCGGGATAGACTCTGCAGCCGTGAGTGAGTCCCAAAGACTGTGTTGCCAGGTTTAAGGGCATCTTTTCAAGCTGGAGAGAAACCTGGAATGGGAGGGGAGGGGTCCAGTTGTCATCATCCACTTTGGTACCAACAGCATTGATAGGACTAGAAATGAGGTTTTGCTGAAAGAATTTGAACAGTTAGGAACTAAATTAAAAAGCAGAACCTCCAAGGCAATAATCTTGGCATTACTATCTGAGCCCCTGGCAAACTGGCATAGGGAAATAAAGTCAAGGAGTTAAATGCGTGGCTCAAGGATTGGTGTGGGAGGAATGGGTTTCAGCTCGTGGGCCACTGGCACCAGTACTGGGGTAGAAGGGAACTGTTCCGGTGGGACAGGCTTCATTTGAACCATGCTTGGACCAGTGTCCTGGTGAATCAAATAACTAGGGCTGTAGAGAGTGCTTTAAACTAAATAGGTGGGGGAGGGATCTGGAGAGGGGATACTTATGCTTACAAAGCAAAAGGATATGGCAGACTTGCAGGGCAGCTATTCAGGTAATGATACCCAGAGTGTGTCAGGAAGGGACAGAGCGTACAAACATTAAAAAACAGCAGCAGATAGGGTCAAAGGGGGAAAAATGGTAAAAAGGCAAAAGTAATGGCATTTTGCTTAAATGCACGTAGTATTTGGAACAAAATAACTGAATTAACGGCACAAACAGACGTTAATGGGTATGATCTCATAGCCATTACGGAGACGTGGTTACAAGGAGATCAAAGCTGGGAGCTAAATATTCAGGGGTATGTGACTTTTGAAAAGGACAGACAGGAAGGAAAGGGTGGTGGGGTAGCTTTGTTAGTACGAGATGGAATAAGTACGATAGCAAGAAATGATCTTGGATCAGAAGATGTGAAATCCATATGGGTGCAGGTAAGAAATAACAAGGGGAAGAAGACACTGGTGGGAGTAGTCTATAGGCTCCCTAACAGTAGCTATACTGTAGGATAGATAATAAATCAGGAGATAATGAGGGCATGTAAAAAAAGGCAGTAATTAATCATGGGTGACTTTAATCTTCATGTAGATTGGGAAAATCAAATTGGCAGAGGTAGCCACGAGCAAGAATTCAATGAGTGTTTTCGGGACTGTTTCCTGGAACAATATGTTGTGGATGCAACCAGGGATCAGGCTATTTTGGATCTGGTAATGTGTAATAATGCAGGTTTAATAATTTTTCTCAGAGTAAAAGATCCTCAAGCAAACAGTGACCATAATATGGTAGAGTTTAGCATTCAGTTTCAGAGTGAGAAACTTGGGTTGGAAACAACTGCTAAACTTAAATAAGGGTAATTATGAAGGAATGAAGGCAGAGTTGGTTGGAGTTGACTGGGAAAGGAGTTGAGCAGAAAAGACAGTTGATGAACAATGGCAGACATTTAAGAAAATAGTTCATGACTCACAACAAAGAAATATCCCAGTGAGAAGGAAGGATTCTAGGAAGGGAATAAATCGACCATGGTTAATCAAGGATGTTGAGGATAGAATCAAATTGAAAGAAAGAACATACAATATGGCAAAGATTAGTGGTAAGCCAAAGGATTGGGAAAGTTTTAAAAACCAACAAAAGATGACCAAAAAATAAATAAAGAGGAAGAAAATAAACTTTGAGGGTAAACTAGCAAGTAATATAATAACGGACAGTAAGATATTCTTTAAATATATAAAAAGGAAAAGAGAGACCAAAGTGAACAGAGGCCCCTTAGAGAATGAGGCTGGGGAAATTATAATGGGGAACCAGCAAATGGCAGAGGCGTTGAATAAATACCTGGCATCAGGCTTCACAGTAGAAGACATTAAAAGCATTTCAAAAGTACTAACTAATCAAGGGGCAAAAGGGGGTGGGGGGTTGGTGGTGGTGTGGGAAATAAATACAATAATTGTCACTAGAGAACAAGTACTAGGGAAACTAATGGGGTTAAAGGCTGATAAGTCCCCTGGACCTGATAAGTTGGATCCTAAGATGTTAAAGGAAGTAGCTACACAAATAGTGAATGCACTGGTAGTAATCATCCAAGAATCCTTAGATTCTGGAAAAGTCCCAGAAGATTGGTAAACTGCCAACGTGATGCCCTTATTCAAAAAGGGAGGGAGACAAAACACAGGTAACTATAGGCCAGTTAGCTTAACATCTGTAATTGGGAAAATGTTAGAGTCTATTTTAAAGGATGTAATAGCAGCGCATTTAGAAATACATAACATAACCAAGCAGAATCAGCAAGGTTTCATAAAGGGGAAATCGTGCCTGACAACTTTATTAGAATTCCTTGAGGAGGTAACAAGCAGGATAGATAAAGGGGAACCAGTAGGTGTAATACATTTGGATTTCCAAAAGGCGTTTGATAAGGTACCACACATAAGGCTACTTAATAAAATAAGAGCCCATGGTATTGGTGCTGGTATATCTGTATGAATAGAGGATTGGCTAGCTAATAGAAGACAGAGAGTTGGGATAAGGGGGGCATTTTCAGGATGGCAACCTGTTGCTAGTGGAGTGCCACAGGAATCAGTGCTGGGGCATCAATTATTTACAATATATATTAATGACTTAGATGAGGGAAGTGTATGTACTATCGCCAAGTTTGTGGATGACACAAAAATAGGCGAGAGGGCAAGTGGTGTGGATGACACAAAGAGTCTACAGAGGGATAGAGACAGGTTAAGTGAGTGGGCAAAAACTTGACAGATGGAATATAATGTGGGAAAATGTGAGGTTATACATTTTGGCAGGAAGAATAGAGGAGCTGAATATTATTTAAATGGAGAAATATTGCAGAAAGCTACAGCACAGAGGGATTTGGCAGGTCCTCGTGCATGAATCCCAAAAAGCTAACATACAAGTTCAGCAGGTAATTGGGAAGGCAAATGAAATGTTGACCTTTATTTCAAAGGGAATGGAGTATAAAAATAGGGAAGCCTTGCTAAAACTATACTAGGCACTAGTTAGACCACACCTAGAATACTGTGAACAGTTTTGGTCACCTTATCTAAGGAAAGATATACTGGCATTGGAGGCAGTCCAGAGAAGGTTCACTAGGTTTATCCTGCAGATGGAGAGATTTTCTAATGAGGAGAGGTTGAGTAGGTTGGGCCTGTACTCATTGGAGTTTAGAAGAATGAAAGCCTTATTGAAACATATAAGCTTCTTAGGGGGCTTGACAGGGTAGATGCTGAGAGGTTGTTTCCCCTTGTGGGAGAGTCTAGTACCAAAGAGCATAATCTCAGAGTAAGGGGTCACCCATTTAAGACAGAGATGAAGAGGAATTTCTTCTCTCAGAGGGTAGTAAATCAGTGGAATTTTTTATCACAGAGGACTGTAGAGGGTGGGTCATTAAGTGCTTTCAAGGCTGAGATAGACAGATTTTTAATCAGTAAGGGAATCAAGGGTTATGGGGAAAAGGCAGGAAAGTGGAGTTGAGGATTATCAGATCAGCCATGATCTCATTGAATGGCGGAGCAGACTTGATGGGCCGAATGGCCTCCATACCCAGGATCAACCTAGTGATCCTTCTCTGGCTGCCTCCAATGCCAGTATATCTTTCCTTAGATAAGGAGACCAAAACTGTTCATTGTGTTCTAGATGTGGTCCAACTGGTGCCTTGTGCATTGAGGAGTCTTAGTTACAATCACTAAACTCACCTGGAAGGTGTCTGCTCTTCACCTGCACCAAGTGAAGAAAGGCTCAGGTTGCCTCCAGGTCACCAACGAAAGCCACAGAAATGTTAACCTGTCTCACACCTTTGAATATAGAAGATGATAGAGGGAAAGAAGAAGGAAATAAATGAAAGGAACAAATGCTAAATCAAGGTGAAAAGATTAAGAGAGGTGGATGGATGGTTAGTTGAAAAGATGGGTTCTTAAGAATGATTTTAAGGCTGACAAGAGAAGTGGAGAGGTGAAGAGGTTTAGGGAGGGAATTCCAGAGTTTAGGGTGCAGACAGCTGAAGGCATGGCCGCCAATGGTGGAGTGAAGATAGAAAAGAAAGACTTGCCTTTCTATAGCACCTACAGCACATAATTGAGACACTCCAAAGGGTTTTTTATATACTTTCTGAAGTGTAGACACTGTTGTAATGTAAGGGACATGGACCCAATTTGTGTATAGCAAGCTCTCTTGAATAGCAACGTGGTCCTCTGCTCATCTTCAAATAATCCCATGGGATCTTGTGTCTGCTTGATGGAACCGGCAGGGCCTTGGTTTAATGTTTCATTTGAAAGATGGTACAAATGTTCTCTAAGTACTGACTCTCCAACAGTGCAGCACTCCCTCAATACAGTCCCTCCAGCAGTGCAGCGCTCCCTGTGTACTGACCCTCCGACGGTGAGCCCTCCCTCAGTACAGACTCTTTGGCTGGAATTTTCCAGCCCCTCACTCCGGCGGGATCTTCCGGCCCCGCCAATGTGAATGGAGATTTCAGTGGCTCACTGGACCCATCGTGGGGGAGCCCACCGCGAGGGAGACTGGAAAATTCCGGTTTTCAACACTTCAGTGCTCCCTCAGTACTGACCCTCCGACAGTGTAGCACCCCCTCAGTACTGTCCCTCTGACAGTGCAGCACTCCCTCAGTACTGTCCCTCTGACAGTGCAGAACTCCCTCAGTACTGACCCTCCAAACGTACAGCGCTCCCTCAGTACTGACCCTCCGATCGTACAGCATCCCTCAGTACTGACCCTCCGATCGTACAGCGCTCCCTCAGTACTGACCCTCCGATTGTACAGCACTCCCTCAGTACTGCACCTGGAGTGTCAGCCTCGGGTACAGGCTGACTGTAAAGAATGATCGATCGCTTGGGAGGAGGCTGTTGCCTTCAACGTAAATTCCAGTGATGATCAGAAGCTCAGGAGATGAAGGAAACCAGCAAAATACATCCAAGATTGTCCCATATGACCTTGAGATTGGTCTGCAGTTATGAGCACAGAACAGGATGAGCAGAGAACCTGTGCTATTGAGTGCTTATCCCACTCAGAGATATTAAATATTTGACAAACTTTTGAACTCTTGCATTAAATTCTGATGAAATATTTAATCTTATTTTTTAGGTTCCTATTCCTCTCTTGTCCCAGATGAATCTTTTGCAACCCCGTTCCTATGATAGAATCTGAAAGAGCTGGTCTGAATAATTTTAATTCATTTGCACCTTTTTTGAGTTATCTGAAGAAATGTTGTTAATTCACCTTAAAGAACACCTCACCTTCATTCGAATTATATGATCAAAAGATGACTGCTGGATGAAATGAAATAACTGTCACTGCCAGTAATGAACCATAAGAATGATACAGCACAAAAGGAGGCCATTTGGCCCATCGTATATGTGCTGGCTGATTAAAAGAGCTATCTGCTAGCCACAGCAGTTTCCCACAGCCCTGCAATTTTTTTCTTTTTAAGTATTTATCCAATTCCCTTTTGAAAGTTATTATTGACTCTGCTTCCATCGCCCTTTCAGACAGTGCATTCCAGATTACAACAATTCACTGCATTATAAAAACATTTTCCTCATCACAGTGAGAGAGTGAGAGGAGCAGTGGGGCCATTAATAGTGAGAGAGTGAGAGGAGCAGTGGGGCCATTAACAGTGAGAGAGCGAGAGGAGCAGTGGGGCCATTGGCAGTGAGAGAGTGAGAGGAGCAGCGTATCCATTAACAGTGAGAGAGCGAGAGGAGCAGTGGGGCCATTGGCAGTGAGAGAGAGTGAGAGGAGCAGTGGGGCCATTAACAGTGAGAGAGTGAGAGGAGCAGCGGGACCATTAACAGTGAGAGAGTGAGAGGAGCAGCGGGACCATTAACAGTGAGAGAGTGAGAGGAGCAGTGGGGCCATTAACAGTGAGAGATCCAGTGCGAACACATCTGTAGTAAGTGTTTGCAGCTCAAGGAACACCAGATCCAAGTTAAGGTGCTGGAGTCGGAGTTGCAGACATTGTGCCACATCAGGGAGGGGGAAAGTTACCTGGACACTTTGCCCCAGGAGGCAGTCACACCCCTCAGATTCAGTAATTCAAATTTGGTCTGTGATCAGGGACAGGAGGGTGTGACTGCAGGTGAAGCAGGTTTGGGGACACAGGAAATAGTGTTTGAGGAGCCTCGGCCCATGTAATGGTCCAACAGTTATGAGGTTCTTGTAAGCTGTGTGGACGAGAGCGGGGACTGCAGGGAGGATGAATGAACTGACCATGGCACCATGGTACAGGGAGCCACTCAAGTGAGGGGAGGAAATTGGAATGTAGTATTGATAGGAGACAGTATAATTAGAGGGAGAGATACTATTCTCTGCAGTCATGAGCATAAAGCCCAAAAGCTGTGTTGCCTGCCCGATTAATGACATCTCCTCAGGGTTGGAGAGGAACTCGGAGAGGCAGGGGAGGGATCCAGTTGTCTTCATCCACATTGGTACCAGTGACATTGATAGGACTAGAAATGAGGTTCTGCTGAAAGAATTTGAACAGTTAGGGGCTAAATTAGAAAGCAGAATCTCCAAGGTAATAACCTCGGGATTACTACCTGAGCCATGGGCAAACTGGCATTGGGTAAATAAAGTCAAGGAGTTAAATGCGTGGCTCAGAGACTGGTGTGGGAGCAATGGGTTTCAATTCATGGGGCACTGGCACCAGTACTGGGTAGAAGGGAGCTGTTCCAGTGGGACAGGCTTCACTTGAACCATACTGGGACCAGTGTCCAAGTGAAATGAATAACTAGGGCTGTAAAGAGAGCTTTAAACTGAATAGAGGGGGGAGGGTTCTGGAGAGGGGATACATTGACTGACAAAGCAAAAGGATATGACAGCTTTGCAGGGCAGCTATTTAGGTAATGATACCCAGAGAGTGAGAGGAAGGGACAGAGTGGACAAACATAAAAAAAGCAGCAAATAGATTCCAAGGGGGAAAAGATGGTTAAAAAGGCAAAATTAATGGCTCTTTGCTTAAATGCATGGAGTATTCGGAACAAAATAAATGGCTTAACGGCTCAAATAGAGATTAATGGGTATGATTCCATAGGCATTACGGAGACGTGGTTACAAGGAGATCAAAGCTGGGAGCTAAATATTCCAGGGTATGTGACTTTTCAAAAGGACAGGCAGGAAGGAAAGGGTGGTGGGGTAGCTTTGTTAGTACGAGATGGAATAACTATGATAGCAAGAAATGATCTTGGATTGGAAGATGTGGAATCCATATGGGTGGAGGTAAGAAATAACAAGGGGAAGAAGACACTGGTGGGAGTAGTCTATAGGCCCCCTATCAGTAGTTATACTGAAGGATAGAGAATAAATTAGGAGATAATGACGGCATGTAAAAAAGGCAGTGCATTAATCATGGGTGACTTTAATCTTCATGTTGTTTGGGAAAATCAATTTGGCAGAGATAGCCACGAGCAAGAGTTCATAGAGTATATTCGGAACAGTTTCCTAGAACAATATGTTATGGATGCAACCAGGGATAAGGCTATTTTGGATCTGGTAATGTGTAATGAGGCACGTTTAATAAATTATCTCGGAGTAAAAGATCCTCAAGGAAACAGTGACCATAACATGGTAGAATTTAGCATTCAGTTTGAGAGTGAGAAATTTGGGTTGGAAACAACTGTGCTAAACTTAAATAAGGGTAATTACAAAAGAATGAAGGCAGAGTTGGTTGGAGTGAACTGGGAAAGGAGTTTAGCAGAAAAGACGGTTGATGAACAATGGCAGACGTTTAAGAAAATAGTTCATGACTCACAACAAAGGTATATCCCAGTGAGAAGGAAGAATTCTAGGAAGGGGATAAACCATCCATGGTTAACCAAGGAAGTTAAGGATAGTATCAAATTGAAAGAAAGAACATGCAATGTGGCAAAGATTAGTGGTAAGCCAGAGGATTGGGAAAGTTTTAAAAGCCAACAAAAGAGGACCAAAAAAAAAAAGAGGAAGAAAATAAACTTTGAGGGTAAACTAGCAAGTAATATAATAACAGGCAGTAAGATATTCTTTAAATATATAAAAAGGAAGAGAAAGGCCAAAGTGAATATAAGCCTCTTAGAGAATGAGGCTGGGGAAATAACAATGGAACCAGGGAGAAGTTGAATACATACTTTGCATCAGTCTCCACGGCAGAAGACACTAATAGCATTCCAAAAATACTAACTAATCGAGGGGTTAAAGTGGGGGGGGGGGAGTAAATAAATACAATAACTATCACTAGAGAAAAAGCACGAGGGAAACTAATGGGGCTAAAAGCAATAAGCCCCCTGGATCTGAGGGGTTGCATCCTAGGATATTAAAGGAAATAGCTGCACAAATAGTGGATGCACTGGTAGTAATCATCCAAGAATCCTTAGATTCTGGAAAAGCCCCAAAAGATTGGAAAACTGCCAATGTAATGCCCTTATTCAAAAAGGGAGGGTGACAAAAAAACAGGTAACTACAGGCCAGTTAGCTTAACACCTGTAATTGGGAAAACGTTAGAGTCTATTATAATGGAGGTAATAGCAGAGCATTTAGAAATACATAATCTAATCAAGTAGAGTCAGCATGGCTTCAGGAGGGGGAAAATCATGCCTGACAAATTTATTGGAATCCTTTGAGGAGGTAACAAACAGGATAGATAAAGGGGAACCAGTAGATGTAATATATTCGGATTACCAAAAGGCATTCGATAAGGTACCACACATAAGGCTGCTTAATAAAAAAAGAGCCCATGGTGTTGGGGGCAGTATATCAACATGGATAGAGGATTGGCTAACTAATAGAATTGGGATATGGGGGGCATTTTCAGGATGGCAACCTGTAACTAGTGGAGTGCCACAGGGATCAGTGCTGTCACCACAATTATTTACAATATATATTAATGACTTAGATGAGGGAAGTGTATGTACTATCGCCAAGTTTGCAGATGACACAAAAATAGGCGGGAAGGCAAGTGGTGAGGATGACACAAAGAATCTACAGAGGGATATAGACGGGTTAAGTGAGTGGGCAAAAACTTGGCAGATGGAATATAGTGCGGGAAAATGTGAGGTTATGCATTTTGGCAGGAAGAATAGAAGAGCTGAATATTATTTATGTGGAGAAAGTTTGCAGAAGGCTGCAGCACAGAGGGATTTGGGAGTCCTCGTGTATAAATCCCAAAAAGGTAACATACAAGTTCAGCAGGTAATAGGGAAGGCAAATGAAACGTTGTCCTTTATTTCAAAGGGAATGGAGTATTAAAATAGGGAAGTCTTGCTAAAACTATACTAGGCACTAGTTAGACCACACCTAGAATACTGTGAACAACTTTGGTCCCCTTATCTAAGGAAAGATATACTGGCATTGGAGGCAGTCCAGAGAAGGTTCACTAGGTTTATCCCTGGGATGGAGGGATTTTCTAATGAGGAGAGGTTGAGTAGGTTGGGCCTGTACTCATTGGAGTTTAGAAGAATGAGAGGCGACCTTATTGAAACATAAAAGATTCTTTGGGGGCTTGACAGGGTAGATGCTGAGAGGTTGTTTCCCCTTGCGGGAGAGTCTAGGATCACAGGGCATAATCTTAGAGTAAGGGGTCACCCATTTAAAATAGGGACGAGGAAGAATTTCTTCTCTCAGAGGGTAGTGAATCAGTGGAATCCTTTACTGTAGGGGGCTGTAGAGGCTTGGTCGTTAAATATATTCTAGGCTGAGATAGACAGATTTTTAATCAGTAAAAGAATCAAGGGTTATGGGGAAAAGGCAGGAAAGTGGAGTTGAGGATTATCAGATCAGCATGATCCCATTGAATGGTGGAGCAAGCTCGATGGGCCGAATGGCCTACTTCTGCACCTATGTCTTATGGCCTTATCTTATGGTCTTGGGTTATTTTGACACTGGATGCCGCTTAGAATAAAGACAGTGGAATAGCCAAACTCCAAGAGGGTAAGTTATGGCTGGCAATTCAACCAGGACAGGCAAGTTTTCCTAAAGGAGTCACCGAACAGAGATTTAGGCCTGACTTCTGGCTGATTGTATTCCACTCCCATTGGTAATGTAGCCAATCCTATCTTCCAGCTGATACAACTAAGATCTGTTACTTTAGGTGATAGCCATTGTTCAGTGGGTAGCATTCGCATCTTGGAGGTTGTGACTTCTCCAGTGCAATACTGAGGGAGCGCTGCACTGTCAGCGGTGCCGAGAAATTCTTCCTCGTCCCTATCTTAAATGGGCGACCCCTTACTCTAAGATTATGCCCTGTGATCCTAGACTCTCCCACAGGTGAGACATGAAGTCTTTGTTTGTCTGCCCTCTCAGGTCACCATAAAAGATCCAATGGCACTACTTTGAAGAAGAGCAGGGGAGTTCTCCCTCATATGCTGTGGCTAATATTTCTCCCTCAAACAACATCATTTAAACAGATTACCTGGTCATCATTGCATTGCTGTTTGTGGGATCTTGCTGTGCACAAATTAGCTGCTGCGTGACTTATATTACAACAGTGACTACAGTTCAAAATTTAAAAATTTCATTGGCTGTAAGATGTTTTGAGATGTCCTGAGGTTGTGAACGGTGCTACATAAATGCACACCCTTCTTTCTTTGGGACCTGAAGCTGATGCATCCCTTTTGTCGGAGCATGTACCTCGTTAGTTATCCTATATATACCTCAACTGACCCACTGAGAAATCAGAGCTGTTTGGGGAGAAGGAGGGAAACTGTTGAGGTAATAACCCAACAAGTAGCTTCATACAGTCAATATTATTATTCCAAGGGCACCAATTAATTGCTGATTGCCAGAAGAGTGTGGTACAAGTTGGGAAAGCAAGTATTAAATAATTCCACCTCTTTATCAAATGATTTTTTTTTCCTTTTCCCTGCTACGGGTCAGCCAGTGGGTAGGTTGTTGCAAAAATATAATTAAGCTGTGCATCATAAATATTTCCTCTTCTTAAATTTCAAAGCTATTTTCGAATGAACACACTCCTGGAGGTAATTCTGAAATCCACATTCTTGGGGCCACATCCCAAATGAGCACATTCCAGCTGTTCGAGTGTCCCATCCATCTGTCCTCTGTCCTGCCCCGAGCATGGGCTGTACAACTGTACTAAACTGCATCACTGTTGGATTGACTGCACCGTAATGGCCATTTAACACAGAGCAGCCTAACAGTGACTCTCATTTTAGACCTTGCTTGTGACAATGGCTCAGATTGGTTCCTCAGTACGAGATTAATGGAGGCTGAGCGGGGAGAGCTGTCATTAGACTATGATGGTCCTGTTCCTGCTAAGCTTGTAAATAGCTGATGCCACACAGCTGGCAGATCTCCCGTGCCATTGCTGATAGGATACACTGTTCCACTGCTGACATGGATCAGTGCTGAACCTAATCTGTACCTTTAACGCACCCAGTTCCAATACCTGCAAACAGATATACCCTAAGGCCAATTAGAGGCTCCAGGAATAACCTATTTATGTAGCACTAGCCATATTGGGGCAAATGGCCAAAAACTTGGGCAAAGAGGTAGGTTTTAAGGAGTGTCTGAAAAGAAGAAAGTAGCAGTGAGGCAGGGAGGTTTAGGAATTCTAGAGTGGGCCCAGGCAGCTGAAGGCACTGCCGCCAATGATGGAGCGATTGAGGACACTTAATAGGGCAGAATTAGAGCCTCGCAGAGACCTTGGAGGGTTTTGGTGCTGGAGGAAGTTACAGAGATAGGGAGGGATGAGGCCATGAAGGGCTTTGAAAGCAAGGATGAGAATTTTAATGTCAAGACATTGTTTAACTAGGAGCCAATGTAGGTCAACGAGCACAGGCATGATAGGGAAACAGAATTTAGTACCAGTTAAGATACAGAATTTTGGATAACCTCAAGTTTCTGAAGGGAAAGAATGCAGGAGGCTCGCTTGGAGTGGTTTGGAGTAGTCAAGTCTAGACATAATGAAGGCATGAATTCGAGGCTGGTGACTGGCTCTTTTTCTCTATTTTTCAAGTTGGTTCAGTTGTGATTTGTTGATATTTTGTGCAAGGTGTGACAGCCTCAATATGTTCATGTATACCAATAGACCTCAAGTGGCACAGACTTGTGGACAGACATGCTGGTTTGTGATCAGGATGTTGATGATGCATAGGGAATGGCATCAGGTTCAATGGCAGGCAGTGACTGAATGAGTTGAATTCCATTCCGGTTATCCCTTATTCCGGGCTTTAAGTGCCATGACTGTCCATTATTCTGTGAAAACTGTACATGAGTAACCTTGATTTAATTTGCTAACTGACCTCCTGTGATGTTGCTCACCGTGAGTCAGAGGGTACCTGGGTTTATTGCAATCTGAGTGTTAGCAACAAAGTGTTCCTGGGAAAGCAAGAGAGAGAGAGAGAGAGCAGTACAGAAAACAAGTGCAATAATCACGTGCTGTATAACTATATTGTAATGCATTTCTTATCTAGGTATTGTTATGCCCAGTGAGGGCCTGTCCTAGTCATCACTTTAAACATGAACTGTGTTCATATGGAAGCTCCTGAAAATGCCCTTTTTTAAAAAATGGACACTCACAATGTGGCTAAGATGGCCGACAGGGTCAGGTGACCTTTGGAGCTTCAACATATCACGATGATAAGAGGAAGGAGGAAAAAGTGAACATTTAGGCCGGGATTTTCTGGCCCTATTGCGGGCGGGGCCCACCACGGGGGTGAGGCAGTGCCCCAGCCAGAGGTCCATTGACTGGTGGCGAGACCGGAAGATCGGGATGGCGGGCGGGTGCAGAAAATCCCGCCGTTAGCTTTTTTTAAAAAATCAGACTTTCGCGGCTTCAACTTTCTCTGGCAAAGCATAAAACATACACAACGGAATCTTACACCAACATGTTAAACAGTTCATTATCAGAACATGGTAAACCTCTTCATGCACAGTGTTCATTTTAGAAATTTCAGAAGATGAAACTGGAGAATGAGACGGGTGATATCAGGATTTGTTATTAGATACACAGGAGCTATATCAAGCAGCATAAACAATCCATACCCTTCCCCACCCCTGTCATGCCCTAGACAATGGGACTTCTGATTGATAAAGTATCTTTTTTTCCATTACAATGCCATTATAATTAAAACCACACCTGACCTCAATTTAAAACTGATACTTTAGTGTCAAAAGCCTCCTCCAACAGAGTAGACAAGAGACATTTTCTTGTTGTCTTTAAGTCCAATGAGGAAACTGGGCAAAGGCCATGAACACCGGCAAGTTTCATGGAAAGATGGTGGCATTGCGGTAATGTCACTAGACTAGTAATCCACAGGCCCAGGCTAATACTCTTGGGACATGGGTCCGAAGCCCACCATGGCAGCTGGTAGAATTTAAATCCAATTAATGAATCTGGAATATCAAGCTAGTTTTTGTAATGGTGACCATAAAACTATCAATGATATTCATAAAAATCCATCTGGTTCACTAATGTCCTTTAGGGAAGGAAATCTGCTGTCCTTACCTGGTCTGGCCTACATGTGACTCCAGACCATAGCAATGTGGTTGACTTTTAACCGCCCTCTGAAATGGCCTAGCAACAAGTCACTCAGTTCAAGGGCAATTAGGGATGGGCAACAAATGCTGGCCTTGCCAGTGATGCTCACATCCCATGAAAGAATAAAGAAAAAAAGTTCAGATTGGAAGAAAAGATGAAGGTAAACCAACAAGTAGATGAAGCATGGGATTCAAAAGCCTCTGAATTAGGAAGAAGGGGGAACTGAGTCGTTCAAGTGCCTTCAGATCCTAGGGTGGAATGAGTTTAAAAGATTGGTCAGTGATAACTTAGATCAGTGATGGTACACTAAACTGCTCACAGCTCAGTCTGACTACAGATTGGAATTATGAGGAATTCTTTCACTGTCTCAAAGAAATCAATTAATGTTTACATTTCATTTTCCACATCAGAAACATTTAAACTGGATGTGTTATAAATGGCAAGTGACAAGGTATAGAGTATTTTCAGTCATGAACAGCAAGTATTTCTCCTCCACCAATGTAATTATTGATGAATTACAAGGTTTTCACTCTTGAAATACCTTTCACATCCTACTCACACACGTGAAGAAGCTTCCACGTGCTCCATTAATGAATAATGGTTGGTTGCTTCATATCCACTATGTAACTTCCCCTTCCCTTACAAACTCTATCACCTCCATTTTATCAAAGCTAGAACCATGGCTCCCCTTGACATTTCTTTGTTCCTCTAAAGCCCAAATGCCTTAAATGTTCCTCCTTCTCCCTCCACCCTCTGTGTCAAAATGAAGACACATTTCTCCCTCAATGTTCCTCGTCTTCCTGGAATCATTCAGAACCAAATCTTGACATGAACCTAACCACTACTTATAGAACCATAGAATCGTGTCAGTGCCAGCCCTTTGAAAGAGCTATCGGTTCATGAAAGGCTTGAGACATAGTGGTTGCCATGACTGGAAGCCAAGATTTATCTGCATGCTAATGCCACCAGAGCTGCAGTCTGTACTCTGCTGGGGTTGGGAGTACTGACTGATGCCTGAATATCTGTCAAGGATTGGATTGCAAAGAAGCTGCCTCTAGCTTCACGGTGCCTTTAAGGAAGGGAACGCCTCCATGAAGTTGCTGCACAGCACAGATTTACCCTGTCACCCATTGAATTAGATAGTGGAAGTGAGGATGAGGTGAGTTACAGAGCATGAAGGAAGTGAAGGAATGGGTGACAGTATCTCACTGTCAGATTCTGCAGATTCTCAGGCATTGATCGGAAATCGTGCAGTGTAGCTGCAATCTCCATCAAACATCCCTGTGTTGAGACAAGAACCATGAACTCCACGTTGCACAGTTCCAAATCCATGGGCAGCTATCTCCTCAGTCTCCCCTAAGGTGTCAGATTCTTATCCACTGCTTTAATTCCCTATGCTCTGTGAATCATCCAGTCTATGCTCTCACTATCACTATTGTTAGGAATCCATATTTCCAAGAACTATATTTTTTTTTTAAAAAATTGGAGGCACATTGAATTATTTGGACACTCTCCTGAGTTTTTTTTTAAACTTACAAGTTCACTATGGTCTGTGAGCAAGTTGTTTTTCCAAGAAATCACATGACTTCAGCTAAATGACCAGCAAGACACCTAGGGAGACGAGTTATTTTGTTTACTTGAGTTAAAATAAAAGAAAAACCATTGTCGCTGGACTGTGAGCTCTTGCTGACTGGCTGAAAAACATCTAGCCTGGGAGAAGTTCTGTCTGAACATGCTTTTTGAATTCAGTGTGTACCTTGGGAGCAAACTGTAAAGGAAGATTGCTCCTCTCTCTCTCACCCAGATTTGCCTGGAGTCCAGAATGGGTGTTCACCTTCAGCCAGGAAATTCTCATCTCAGAATAACTTGTCTGTATTTGAAAGCCAGTGAAGCTGTGACAAACGAGAGTTAACAAAGACACCGAAGATCCTCTGGAAAGGACTTCCAGACAATTACTGTGACCAACGATCTGCCTTTGCATGTAGGAACACCAAATCAATGGTGTCAAGAACTTTTCGAACTTTATGTTCCCTTGCAGCCTCTGCAGAGACCATTTTTGTCATGTCCTTTGTTTTGTGTGTGTGTGTATATGTGTGTTGGGATTAAAAGGGGTAAATCATTACACTTCTGGATTACAAATTATATGTTAACCATTTTGCAACTTGTTTTAAAAATGTTTTCTTTCATAATAAATCAATTTTTCTGAGTTTATTGTAAGAAGCCTCGTTAAGTCTCTTTAATTCTGGGTCTAGCAGTAGTGAAGATAAACAATTGGCCATTTTGGTGAGTGAATTAAACACTCACTCTCATGGTGTGACCTATGGAGTAGTGGGGCTAGAAGAACTGCGCACTCCTCCCATCCTGGTTGTAACACTATCTAATTCCCCCATGTGAAAGAATCTGAGCTGGTGTCTGGCAGTGAGGAATGAAGTGTTGCCGAGGATGAGCAAACAGGTGGGTAAGGTTCTGGGGGTGAGTTGGCAAAGCTGTTGGAAAAGTGAGTTGGGTGCATTGGTGGGGGTTAGTTGGTCAGGTTTGGGACAGAGGGGGTCTCAGCAGGAGCAGATGTCTCGATTTCCTGCACCTTTTCTTCAGCATCTTCGTTATCGTGTGCGAATGAAAGGATATTGCCCAGCCTCTCCTCTTCATCATCATCATCTCCCTCCTCTTGTGTTTTCCCTTACCAGGCAGGTGGGTAGAAGGTAGGAATGCATGAAAATTACACATTTGGGGGATAAAAAGACAAGAGGAATGGGATGGCAGGTTGTGATTGTTGCCTCTCAGAGCTGCCAAGGTGGAAGTACAGATGATAGTAGTTAACCGAGTGGTGAGTGAGTGCCCACAGGGGGTGAAGGGTGTGCATTCTCCTCAAAGGGAGTGAGTGGATTAAAAATGAAGATAACACTTCAGGTGACCAGCTTTTGGTGGGTCTTTTATACCAATATGTTGTGAAAGAAGACAGTATAAATGATGGTAAAGCCAGCAACTGATTCATGCGTTCAAGTCGCGTAGGGCAGGTGAAATGATAACTGTGGCTAAATGCAGCTGGTAGAGTGGAGGAAGGGGTTATCAGGTTGTTTGATGCCAATTCTTGGAGTTAAGGGAGTGGTGTGATTGTAATTCAGGATAGAATGTTTGAGTGAGTCACCCTTTACCAGAATGCAGTGCAAAGGGATAGTTATAGAACATTTTAGGTCTGTCCGCAAGCATGACCCAGGCCTCCCTGTCGCTAGCCATTTCAACACACCACCCTGCTCTCATACTTGCTGCAATGTTCCAGTGAAGCTCAATGCAAACTGGAGGAACAGCACCTCATCTTCCGACTAGGCACTTTGCAGCCTTCCGGACTTAATATTGAGTTCAACAACTTCAGATCATGAACTCTCTCTTCCATCCCCACCTCCTTTCCGATCCCCCTTTTTCCAATAATTTATATATTTTTCTTTTTCCACCTATTTCTATTATTTTTAAATGTATTTCCATCCATTGTTTTATCTCCATCTTTTAGCCCATTTCGATCCCTTCCCCCCACCCCACCTCACCCCCACTAGGGCTATCTGACACTTGCTCGTCCTGCTTTCTACCCTTAATGTCACCATTAGCACATTCCATGGCTAATATCACCACCGTCAACACTCCTTTGGCCTTTTGTCTATGACATCTTTAGCAATC
This sequence comes from Cetorhinus maximus, assembly GCF_964194155.1. Lineage (NCBI taxonomy): Eukaryota > Metazoa > Chordata > Chondrichthyes > Lamniformes > Cetorhinidae > Cetorhinus > Cetorhinus maximus. The sequence continues at coordinate 19,640,222 of NC_135910.1, read as the reverse complement.
TCTTCTTTGCCTCCACCTATCACTGGCCCTCTATCCAGCCCCACCTGTCCCACCCCCCTCAACCAGCTTATATTTCACCTCATTTCTATATTTCCTCAGTTCTGATGAAGAGTCATACGGACTCGAAATGTTAACTGTACCCCTCTCCGCAGATGCTGTCAGACCTGCTGAGTTTTTCCAGCTATTTTTGTTTTTGTTTGTGTTAGTTATAGTAGTGTTGCTTTAAGAGATTGAAGTGTGCACTCGTACCCAGGGTAGGCATGGAAGAAAATGAGAGAGCGTGTGCCCTGGCGAGTTATAATTGTTTGCAGGATGTGTGCCTATTTATGTCTATCAGAAGGACTTTGGAGGCAGAATAATACTTTATATCATATAATATTCTTGTCATTTTAAGACAACACATCTCTTGACTCGCCATAACCAGCATAGTATGCTTGCTTAGGATAAATCATGTTTCAGAATCTGTTACAGAAACGACTTTGCTTCAGACCAGACTACTGAAATAGTAAAACCCAGTCTTGGGCAGCAAATGACCTTAAAAACTCCTTGACTTGAACACAGCACTTGTGGTGTGCAGCCATTGATTGGATTACAGCCTTATAACTCCTTCCAAACTATCACTTGTTATCTCGTGATGCCTCTGGCATACACAGTGAGGAAGATTAGTGTCAGGAGACCAAGAACTGAAATGTCTTTGACAAAGATTTAGCGCTGAAGTATTTCTCAAATGTGGAGAGGTTCTAAAGCATCTCCATTTGGAGTACCTGATGAATTTTGTCAACCTTAGTGGCAATCAATCAATATAGGTCCCACAAGGAGCTGATAAAAATTAAATAATTAGCATGGGAATGCGATGCCTGATTGTTGGCTATGATTTTTCAATTGCATTTGAGCCTTTCAAGTAGGTCCCTCCCCCGACCCCTTCCCAAAGGTTCATCTGCCCAATATAGATCTGAAATGAAACAAAAAGGATTAGACTCCAGTCTGGATCCATATGAACGTAGTCAGTGGATCATATGACTCAATCAACTAAGATCAGTGAGCTTTTTTATTCTTTCATTAGATGTGGGCTTCGCTGACTAGACCACCATTTGTTGCCCATCCCTAATTGCCCTTGAGAAGGTGGTGGTGAGCCGCCTTCTTGAACCGCTGCAGTCCTTGTGTTGTAGGTACACCCACAAGTGCTGTTAGGAAGGGAGTTCCAGGATTTTGACCCAGTGACAGTGAAGGAACGGCGAAATATTTCCAAGTCAGGAAATATTGTGATTTGGAGGGGAACTTGCAAGTAGTGGTGTTCCCATGCTTCTGCTGTCCTTGTTCTTCTAGGTGGTAGAGGTCGCAGGTTTGGAAGGTACTGTCGAAGAAAGCTTGGTGAGTTGCTACAGTGCATCTTGTAGATGGTACACACTGCTGCTACTGTGCATCGGTGGTGGAGGGAAGAGAAGTTGAAGGTGGTGGATGGGTGTCAATTAAGTGGGCTTATTTGTCCCGGTTGATGTTGAGCTCCTTGAGTGTTGTTGGCGCTGCATTCATCCAGGCAAGTGGAAAGTATTTCATCACATTCCTGAGTTGTACCTTGTAGATGGTGGACAGGCTTTGGGGAGTCAGGAGGTGAATTTCTCTCCACAGAACTCCCAGCCTCTGACCTGCTCTTGTAGCCACAGTATTTATATGGCTAGTCTAATTCAGCTCCTGGTCAACGATAACCCCTAGGATGTTGATCTTGGGAGATTCAGTGATGGTAATGCCAATGAGTGTCAAGGGGCGATGGCTGGATTCTCTCTTGTTGGAGATGGTCATTGTCTGGCTACTTGCGCGGCACGAATGGTACCTGCCACTCATCAGCCCAAGCCTGAATGTTGCCCAGGACTTACTGTGCATGGACACGGACTGCTTCAGTATCTGAGGAGTCGCGAATGGTGCTGAACATTGCGCAATCATCAGCGAACATTCCCAGTTCTGATCTTATAATGGAAGGAAGGTCATTGATGAAGCAGCTGAAGATGGTTGAGCCTAGGACACTACCCTGAGGAACTCCTATGGTGATGTTCTAGAGTTGAGATGGTTGATCGCCAACAACCATAACCATCTTCCTCTGTGCTGGGTATGACTCCAACCAGCGGAGAGTTTTCCCCCTAATTCCCATTGACTCCAGTTTTGCTAGGGCTTCTTGATGCCACACTCGGTCAAATGCAGTCGTGATGTCAAGAAAAGTCACTCTCACCTCACCTCTGGAGCTCAGCTCTTTTGTCCATGTATTTGGAACGAGGCTGTAATCAGATCAGGAGCTGAGTGGCCCTGGCAGAACCCAAGCTGAGCAAGAGTGAGCAGGTTATGGCTGAGTAAGTGCTGTTTGATTGCACTGTCGATGACCCCTTCCATCACTTTGCTGCTGATCAAGATTAGATTGATGGGACGGTAAATGGCCAGGTTGGATTTGTCCTGCTTCTTCTGGGCAGGACACGCCTGAGCAATTTTTAACATTGCTGGGTATATTTTAGTGTTGTAGCTATACTGGAACTTGGCTGGGCTAGGAGCATAACTAGTTTTGGAGTCTAGCTCTACGTTATAATCACCTGTTGCCTGATGGTTCTATTTTGTGTGCACCATCCACCATGGAAACTTCACGGGAAAGTGAAACAGAGTATGTGTAAAACAAGTACATATTAAATGGTTATATAAGAACACATCTTATCACATTTCCTCATAAGATTTTGATAACACTACTAATTTTTAGGGTTTTATGTCGGTTTGAAGTAACATTTATCGATTTTATTTTAACCACTTTTAAACAGTTTAGTTTGAATTTCTGCTAGCGTGACAATTAACTGTTAGGTCAGCTTTGAACAGGACAGCAGCTACTTCAAAGAAACTTTATGATGGACTTACAACTTTAAAGGTGCAAATAGTTTGGCTTCAAGCATTGTATTTGTCTTAATTGAACGATATAAAATTGAGGGCCTCTTGTCAGCTTTAAAGAAAAAAGCAAAAGCTTTGAACTCAGCAGCTTGAACTCGGTATGACACGTTGGCCAGAATTTTTAGCTCCTTGGGCAGGCAGGCGCCCGACTTGAACGAGCGGAAAATGACACGTGATGACGTGCACGCGCGCGACATTTTGGTCGGCGGGTGTGCGCGGGAGTCAGCAGTGCTCCCGCCAACAATTAAAAGCCTATTAAGGCCATTAAAGTCCTAGTTGAAAGAAATTTTTCACTGCCTGTCCAACTTTACAGTTGGCGGACAGGCGAAAAGGCCAAGCAGCCTTTGGATTTTTTTAGGAAGCCTCTTCCACGGGCGGGATGAGGTTTCCAACATCTTTAAAAATTAAATAAAAATTTAAACATTTCATTAATAACATGCCTCTGCTCATGTGACAGAGTCACATGAGGGGACATGTTTTTTTTTAACATTTTACAGTTCTTTATTTTGCATTTTCAAAACTGTTGATCTCTGTGCTTCAGGGAGCTTTTCCAGTGCGCGCCCGTGTGCATGCGCCAAGTGGCACGCTCGCCCTCCTCCCCCACCCCACACGGGCAGTGCTGAGCGCTGCTACGCCTTAATTGGCTCACCAGCGTGAAATTGTGGTCCGGCCCCAAATGCGGGCAGCGGTCAGCTTCCCAACCGCTCCCACCCACCCCCACCGAGCCTGCCCAACGGTGTAAAAATTCTGGCCATTATCTTTAAACAAGAACCATCATGCCTTTGAATCAGACTTAAGATTGCTAATGCCTTAATCAATGAACAATATCTGTAGGGCAGGACACCTATAATTTAAAATTACATATTTTCTGATATTATGTTAGGAAACTACTGCTAATGTGTTCTTAATTACTTTAGAATCTGTGGGAATAAGTTAATATGTCTACATGAAATGTTTACGATAGGTTGTATTATTGATACAGGATGTAACATTGTTTGTATATCTGCTCTGTATCTACAAGGCTGTGTACACAACGGAATGTAACTCTGGGGGTCTAGAGATTAAGAGATGGACATTTGTCTCAGTCCTCATGACTCTAGTTACAGAGACAGGGTGACACAAGATAACCTTCACCCTAAACCAATGGAAAGAGGTAATTCAGATTATTTCCTAACAGGGAATGAGATAGTTAGAATTAGGGATAAAAGTTGAAAACTTAGAGACCTTTGTTAGCACAGTTTAGCATCACTTCTGTGGTATAATTCATCTGAGTCATAGTTCAATGTACCGTCACTTCAGAGACAGAAGGAGAAAGGCATCGCCTGTGCTGGTAGTACTCGAGGAAGCCTGGGACTTAAGGGATAAGAAACCTCTGCACTGTCTTTACTGCTTTTGTTAAGTATATATAACTCTTGTTTCAGAAATTCCAATAGATTCATAAATACTGGTTGTTACCTTGTTAGGTCAGGCACAGCTAAGGGTGGGATTGTTATAAATTAAAAAATCAGGGACAGAATTTTTCCACCATCAGGTGGGTGTGGTGGGATGCTCGCCTGACATCTATGCGTGTCATTTACGCTTGAGCGTGTTGGGCACACGCCCACATGCCGAGTGAAAAATTCTGGCCCAGAATTAGATATTTTAAGTAAAACTCAAAACACCAAAAACTTACATCCTGACTTGCAGCAAGCTAATACCACTGTCCCACTCTCTTTCCATTGTCCAGAATCAATCCCAAATAATCCCACTGTCCTGCTCTCTCCCCATAGCCCAGTATCCATTTCAAACTAATCCATCTGCTACGTGCTCCCAAATTAACCCCACTGCCCCGCTATGTCCCCATAGCGCCGTATCAATCTCAATGCCCCACTGTCTCCCCATTGCCCTGTATCAATCCCAAACTAATCCCACTGCCCCACTCTCTCCCCGTAGCTCTGTATCAATCCTGAACTAAACCCACTGACCCACTCTCTCGCCATAACTCTGTATCTTCCTCGGCTTCAAATATTTATGTACTCTTCTCTTAATAGATATAAGGTCTCTGCCTTATCTATTCCTGTGGCAAAACTTTCCATGCTCCAAAAGTCCTCCAGGTAAACATTTTCCGTTGCCTTTCTCCTTGCTCAGTCAAAATTCCAAACTGATGACCCCTTGTAATTGACTCTCCAATGACTGTAAATAGTCTTTTCAGAATGGGAGCTAAGGTGCAAAGTCTCATCCCAAAGGTGGGACCTCTAACAATGCTGTACTGAAGTGTCAACCTAGATTTTGCAACCAAGTCTAGAAGGAAGACTTAAAGACATTATTCCCTAAGCGAGGTGAGAGTCCTATCCATTGAGCCAAGTTTGCAGCTCAAGCTTCAAGGGTCCTCAAAATGGCACAAACAGAGTCTTTGTCTTGAGGTGATTGGTTCTACGTAAGTGTCCGTTTCCTATCATGAGACTCTGTGCTGAATCTGGAACCTGCCCATTAACCATCCCTCAATTGTTTTCATATGTTTCAACGTTGTCTCTATATAATAAACTAAATGATGATGACTATTACTTCCATAAAGCTCGAGTCTGAATGTGATCCATTGTATAAAAAAGACATTTGCATCCTATTTGTATTGAGTTATTAGCATCATTAAAATTAGAATATTCTTTATGGAACCACACAAGACTCATAAGAGTGGTTTTGCATGGCATAATCACAAGCTTTTAGCAAGTCCTTATCAAATAAATCAGTTTCCATTCAGAGAATCAACACAACAAACTATGAGCATTATACTGAGTGCCTTTCACTGAACCCATTTCATAAAAAGGTTCTGAATCGTTTTGATGGTTTTTACACCTGGTTCTGTGATTTGTCACTATAACCAAACCTATTTTGAAGCAAAGGATTAATTTTAATGACTGTGTTGCTGAAGGATGATAGATAAGGGAAGCAGAAATCGCCCTGCTTCTGAGAACTGATAATTGAGTAACTGTGACACTAAAACTGAACCCAAGAGCTCCGAGGCTGAATCCTATGTAAAGCCATGAGCAATGAAGACAGCCAGTCTATGGATACAAATCCAGCAGACCACACAATCATAGAATGATGCAACACAGAAGGAAGCCATTCCGTCCATGGTGTTGAGATACAGGTGAGTCACGATCTAATGAAATGTTTGAATAGGCTCAAGGGATGAATGGCCTCCTCCTGTTCCTATGTTTATGAAGAATTCTTTCCCTTCCACCTCAGTAACCAGCCTGGGATAATTCCCAAATGATTCAGAGTGTAAATGCTCTGTCTGGTGTAACACTGCATCGTACAAGTAGGGCCCTGGCTGCAAACTTCAACCTGTGCTCAATTAAGCGATCTCAGTGGGGCAGGAGGTTAATACCGTTTACTTCAGTGTCTATGGTCTGGACAGGGCAAAATTCAACAAGGATTCCTGCTCCTGATTGCTGACCTATGATTTCTATCTGGAAGTGTTTAATGTGTAGACAGAGCTCAGGATATGAATTCTCCCATAGTAACATTCCCTTTATGGTGCTCACAGGTGAAGATGGGTGTGGGAAAAAGCTTCTGGTACTTGTAGAACCCAAAACCAGAACATGGGAGCGACAAGCAAGGAGGGAACAAATTGCCATCTCGTTGGATGCAGTTATAAACAAATAATCTGTATTTGTCGATTGACTTGTTTTTGTAAAAAGTTAGGCAATCACATTGCTCTTGTATTATGGCCACAGTCTGTGTTGTTAATATTGTTTCCTGTTGGAAGCATCATCAATATATGCGTGAATGTCACCCTACCCTTGTGTAAGCACTGCTCTCTCATGCACTCCACACAGTTAATGTGGGAACATAACACCACATCACACAGCTGTCTCCTGGCAAGACTCAATGAGGTCAGAAGTCTACAATGTTGTAAACATCCCAGGGTCTGACTGAGGGCATGTACTCATAGTGAGCACTCACCACTGGGTGACTGCAAGTACAGTTGTGGACATGAGGAAGGTCATTTATTCAGTGCAGCGATAATTATCCGGAGAGGAAGAAGAAAGAAGGTGAGGCAGAGTGGAAAGAAAGATGGGAAAATATGAAGAGAAGAGAAAATATGGCTGATTTTCACTGGGAGGTGACAAGAGGTTAGACATGGCGTCTGCCCTCTTGTTCCTATGGTAAACCTGACAATCAGTATGCTGCCATTTTGAAAGGTGCTACTCATGGTTGGAAAAGTATCTGCCTGTTTCGGGCTCCAAGTCCCTTTAAATATGCAATGGGCCATAGGAGCTCAGTTTCCATTTTTTGGGAAGAGCTGATTGGACTGTGCACTCACCAATCATTTCCACTGGTGATACAGACTGAAAGAGAAAGGGGAACTGGGGATAGGGGATAGATCATAAAATAGAATCATAGACTAATACAGCACAGAAGGAGGCCATTCTGTCCACTGCGTCTGTGCCAGCTCTTTGAAAGAGCTATCCAATTATACCCATTCCCCTGCTCTTTCCACACTGTGCTGCAAAATGTTTCCCTTCAAGATGTTACCCCAATTGCCCTTTAAACAACAAAGGTTAAGACTTGCTCTGGTCTCTGTGCAGCAATCCTGTAAAGACATTGAGAAAGAAAGATCGAACAGAAATACTGTTGCCCAAATAAGATCAAAAATGAGAAGAGTGAAAGAAAGAATAGGGAGACAGAGAGCGGAGAGAGATATAAGGTTTGGAGGGCAGAGTGGTTGTGAAACAAGAGAGAAGTTGTAAGTGCTCTGAACTGATAAACATTAAGAAGGAAAATCTTTTGGCGGCACTAACGTCGTGTTGTGACTTATTTAAATAAGCTTTAGTTTCTCTGCCATTACTATGTCGATGTGAGTGCTGGGGCTTCTCAACAACACACTCTCTCCCTGGCCTGGCAGAGCTGATTATGGATCCAGAAACTGGGGCTGCCAAAAGGTCTAATCCTTCTTTAAGGCAGCAGGAAATGTGATTTCAAAGTGAAATATTTGCCAATCTGCCAAGCGGGACAGGATTTCTTGAGGAAACTTAACATTTGGAAGCTATTGATTTACAACGTATTAGGATTAAAGGAGCCAGTTTGAATGCATTGAAAACTAGAGATTTGATTTACAAAACTATTAAAAATCAGATTTATACACAGTGTTTAAGATTTTCCTTTTTGCTGTAACCCACATAAACAGTCTCTCAGCACCTTTTAGTAATACCAGAGCTTTGATTCCTTTATTCTCATTTCTCTCACGTATTTGCAATGGTGCCAAGACAGCTAGTACTGAGGTGTTGGAGTAAGTTATACACTGGCTTCTTGCCCCCGCGATCTGGTTTGGCATTCAGCCCAGATCGATGGCATGAAAGTCTCTTCTGTCGACAGCTGTGAGGCTCCCACATGAACTGGGTGATGCCAATCCGCCTCCTGACATGGCACAAGGGTTGCCAACTCTCCAGGAATGTCCTGGATTCTCCAGGATTTGCAGTTAATCTCCAGGAGAGAAATCAGAGCAACTATATTTTAAAAAATGCTTTCAAACTGTTTGTTTGACTGAGAAATTCATCACAATGGTCCAACAGTTCCATGATGCCATGCTCCTGTGTGTCCTGGGTGATGGTGAGTCTCCTGACCCATTCCCAGTCACTAATGGAGTTAAACAGGACCGTGTGCTAGTGCCAACCCTCTGCAGCATGTTTTTCTCCGCAGTGCTCCATGATGGTGATTCTGGAATTAAAATGAGATATCACACGTTCAAGAAGCTGTTCAGTCTGAGATGGCTCTCCAAGGACATTTGCTGATAGCTGTTCACTAGCTGTTGGTTCAGAGCTGGATATGCAATGTAGCATGCACTTGTTCTCCAATGCATTGGACAGCTTTGGCCTTACAATCAGCACAAAGAAAACTGAAGGGATGTACCAGCCTGCTCCAGGAAAGCCCCATCTTGAGCCCAAGATTTCAGTCCATGACAGAACCTGTCAGCAGTGGATATGTTAACTTATCTCAGCAGCACACTCTCTTGAGCTGTCTATATTGACCACGAGGCACATGGAGAACTGCAAAAGCAAGTGTAGCCTTTGGCAGACTTTGAACATCAGTCTGGGAATGAAGAGGAGTAAGTCTGCCTACTGAACTGAAAGCCTATAGAGCAAAAGTCTTGCCCACTCTGCTCTGAGCATGTGAAACTTACACTGTGTACCAGTGTCATGCCAAGAAGCTCAACCGCTTTCACCTGAGCTGCCTTCGGAAGCTTCTGAAGATCAGATGGCAGCACAAAATGCCAGACACTGAAGTGCTCACCTGTGCTGGCACGCCAAGCAGCCACACCGTATTGAGACAGCCACAACTGAGCTGGGCTGGTCATGTAGCCAGAATGCCTGACACTCACTTACCAAAGCAAATATTCTTGGAGAGCTTGAGTCTTTAGTGCTCTCCTATGGCCATCAAAGGAAGTGCTACAAGGACATTCTGAAGCTTTCACTTAGGAGCTTTGATACTGACTTCAAGTCCTGAGAGACGCTCGGGCAGGAATGCTGCACTTGGCACAACCAAATAAAAAACGGTGCAGCCTTCCTTCAAAAGCAAAGGCACATCAGAGGCAGAGAGAAAACACCAGGAGAGGAAATGACGAGCCAGCAACTCATCCAAAACCCAATTGTCTGTGGTATCCTGTCCTATTTGCAACAGAGCCTTCCGGGTGCAGATCGGCCTTAACAGTCACCTACGTATCCACCGGAACCCTAGCAAACACTCCAGATGATGAACATGATCTCTTTGCCTCAGAGGATGAACAAGAAATTGTTTGACTGATGGACAAGAACCATCCAATTGGATAACCAAGAGTTTTCTCACTTTCCTATTGGCTCAGGAAGTTGGGCTGCAGTGACGATGGACATGGCAGGTGGCCAATGGCAGGGGTTGGGGGCAGGGCAATTGGAGGGAGGTAGTAATGTGTTAAGTTCTCCAGAAATGCATTCACCCAGAACTAGCAAACTGAGACATGGGCCTACAGCACCAAGTGGCACTAAATTCACAATCAGAGATGGTGCAACTGGAAGATTGGTGTGAAAAATAACCTTTTATTCAACAAGGGGAAGTGAGACAAGCATTTGAGGGTGAAGGGTATAGAAGATTACAATGATAGATTTGAATGAGGAAAGGTGGGAGGAGGCCTGAATGGTGCATAAACACCAACAGGGACTAGTTGTGTCGATTGGCTTGTTTCTGTGTTGTATATCCTGTGTAATCCTGTGTGACATATGTTATATTTGACCTGGGAGTGTGTGATTGCTGAAATGGAAAATGTTGTGCTTCTCAGCACCAGCATCTGTCAACTTGATCAGTACAAAGCAAATTAAGTAAACACTGAGCTGCATTGCCAGATCAGTAGATATTGAATCTGAGGCATAATTCTGAAGATGTAACGAGCATCAATTCTGGTGTAGAGCAGGCCATGAGACAGATCCTGTGTCAGAGATTGAGTTGCAGGGAATATTTAAAAGAAATAGGCTCTTCAGTCTTAAGGACGCATGAGAAGAAATCAGACAAGCAGTTTGTTATGTACTGGAACAAAGATACAGCCGGATGCAGTTGTCCCATTGTTTGCCGCTCTCCCATTCCCATGAACTCTCTCCTCCACCCTCCCAGCTCCTGGATCAGGGAGCTGGACTGAGTGGAGTAGAAATGATCAATCCAAAGTAGCTGTACAAACTGGGAAAAAGGCAGGATCAAGAGCAATGTCCAGAATGTGAAGGGTAATCTGCAGCTGAACAGGTGGAAACAAAACTGGCATCATTTATGGGAGGGTTAGAGACTGAGATGGGGAAATATCTTCCTACAGAAGGATGAACCAGTGAGGCTAAACCATCTATTTTCCCTGTATTTCATACAATAAAGCTTTATGCATTGAACAAGCTGACATTAGGAGCTTGTCAATGAACATTCTCATTGTACAAAATTCCACTGGAATGAATCCCTTATTATTCACACACTTTGGGCAGAATTCCAAAGGACATTCACCAAATCACATGCCATTCATATCTGTCCGATTAAAAAAAGATCCTGGATAGTTATGAAATATAAAACACTCTTTGCTTGTAGTTTGACAGTGAGCACACAGCACAACAACAATCCTGCGCATTGTACCCTAATATTCTGGAACATGTGAAGAGACTAGAGAAGCTAAGATTGTTTTCCTTAGAGCAGAGAAGGTTAATGGGATAAAACAACATGAGAAATTATAGATGTAAAAGTATTTTCAATTAGGTTATCCGCCACACTTGAAAGTGCCGCACTTGCCAAGCCTGTCATCCATGAATCTGATTGTGATGTGTTGCTAACTGTTTAAGAATATAAAAGAGTTTGTCCCCAGTTGCATTCTGAGCAATTCCATGGGTGAACTGCTAGCGCCATTTAAAAAAATGCTTAGTACACTGAGCGACATGACTGCCAGATTTCATTTTCACTGATGCACATTTTTAGAAGTCTAATCACTTTTGTGGAAAGCATATGGTGTGTGATGTGATTTCTCCTGTCTTTAGGTCTGGATTGAATTTCTTGAGTGATTAAGCAGCCTGCAGCACTGAGGTGGGAGCGGCCTGTGACTGGTTTCAGTTTCCCAATGGAAGCAGTGTTTTGGCAAGGGAAATCGGACAGTATGAGCTTTGTCCATTCAACCTGGGTTGACATTTTGGACTGGACATTACATTTTTAAGTAGGATGTCCAGTGATTTAAGAAACATAAAAACAGACATTAATTTTAATTACTGGAAGCTGGGTGTAGGGTACGGTGGGAGTCAGTTACAAGGAATCACTTCCACCCTATTATCTGACTGCTTTCCCACTGTGTTTCCATATTAGCCTACTCCAGGTGAGCAGGACAAGTGCAAGAAGACTGCGAAACCATTATTTAAATATCCATAATGCCTGAGCTGCAATTTCAGCTTTAGAGCTGAATGGGGGAGGGGGAGTGCAGGGACAAAGAGCAGGGTGGGGGAGGCAAAGAGAGAGGGAATAGGGAGGAGGAGGGAGATGAGTGAGTGGGAGAGGGGAGGGGTTTTGGGGTGGGGTGTCGAATGTTGGAAGTCAGATCATGGCCCAGAAGGGAAGTTTGAAGGTTGTATTTTAGGGTTCATTGTGTGAGCCAGGAGAGGAAGACCATTCCTCTCAGACTCACAAGGAAACCTTGGACTATAACCTTCCTGATTGTCACCAGAGCCTCACCCACTCCCCCATGATCTCTCCACCACAGACTGCCAGATCCATCCTCACAGGTCCCCAGCCGCAGCTTCCTGCTGCCAGCAGCCCCTACCCCTATCCCTCAATCTCCTCCAACCTCCCACCACCAACCAGATAGTCATTCTAGCCAAGACTCTGCAGAGATTTATTCAAATGAGGTCCTTCCATTAAGAAATCTTGCTGGATTTCTGACCCAGTGATAGGGATGGAAGTTACTCCTGTGACTTACTTTCCAACTCCAGGAGCTCCTATTAAAAGGCAGAAGCTCGCTGCTTTGTAAAAATTAGCTTGAACCTAGGGTTTTGTGTCAGGATCTAGTCAGGGGACTGTTACTCTCACCTCACCCACTTTGAAAATCAATGCCAATACTTCAACTTCACTTTAAAACTAATTTGTTCTCTCAACATGAAAGTTATATATATATATATATATATATATATATATATGATGTGTATATAATATATATATAAATATGGCAACTGGAGGTTATTAAAGTGCCTGGATGTGCTGTGTGTGTCACTACATTTTTTTCTCCTGTTGACTTGAAATAGCAAACCTTGGACTAACTCCAGATAGTGTGGTGTGAGACTGCAAGAAACTGAGTCTTTGTCATTGTAGTTCAGCACAAGAGACTTTATTTAAGTTCACAGAACGCTCAGGCAGTAGGTAGCTTGTGCCATGAAAAGCCAGTTACAGCCATGAATTACTTTCGGGCAAGTTGAACTTTTATGGAAGATGTGCGTGTTTTTAAAGAAATACAAACAAGAACATTGAGCAAAAGATGGCTGATAACGTAAAGTGACCACTTTCTGGAAAATTCCGATGTGGATTATACTGACAGATCTGACCTGAGAACATGGAATGTTGCACCTGAAAAGGTGTCATGACCTTCTTCAAGCAGAGACACTTGAAAGGGAGATAGGAAAGATGCAAAAGACTGAACTTTAATCTCCTGTGGTTGAGGAGACAAAGACTGATTACCACGTCTCAGCAGTCATCTAAAATCCATCTCCTGTTGATTTATATCTCAGAATGTGTAAAATGGTCAGAGATAAAAGAAAACAGACACTAGGTGCAAGGCATGGTCTTTTCCCCTTTTATAGGAGTACACAGGGAAAAAAGGATTAAAAAGCTATCTGCAGAACAGTGCAATGTGTGCTGGTGTGCTGTGTGTGTGACAGCAAGAAGAAGACCAACTAGGTACCCCTGCAGTTGCAGGTGAAGTCTCTCTCCCGCTGTTTGTCTCTCTCTCTGTTGCTGGAGGCAAGACTCAGCAGAAGCCACAATCAAAAAGGAAATAGGACAGCCTCTTCAGCTATCCTGCAGAACCAAATGTCTTCAAACCAACTGTGAAACTGTCAAAGTCAGCTCTACTCGATCAACCAACTTAACAGCTGCAACATATCGCCTTCTACACCTCATGCACAAGCCAAAGACTGATTTGTGTACTTTTAAAAACTTTTATTGGGACTCCTAACTTCTTATTTCTGATTTGTGTGTATGTGTATTGTGTTTTTATTATTTTTCTTGTGTTTTTAGTAACTAGTAAACTTACCCTTTCTTTGACTTGAGAAAGCCCGGTTAAATTGGTTAAATATAACTTGGATAACTTGGACTGGGAAAAGATATCCACGGGGCAAGGGATCCCTTTTAAATTAACCTTGTTGTGACCAACCGAGGGGGCTGAATAAAGAAGGGGAGCCAGCTTATTCCTTTGCATCTGGTAACATAACAAAATTGGGGTCCCGTTCAGGAAGTTAACAAATTGGGGGACCTCACCTGGGGACCGGCCGTAACACTTGAGATCAATGGGCCATACTTGAGAAGCCCTGGCTTTCTCTAGTTGAGTGAATGGACAAGCCTTTTCTATGTCTGAACATCAGTTAGCAGTTGCCAACCCTCCAGCATTGCCCTTCAGTTTCCAGCAATGAAAAATTAATCTCCTGGACACTACTGCGAGAAACCCAAGAGGAAAATCATAGGAGCATTAAAAAATATTGGATTTTGTTTTAATTTGTTCAGTTTAAAATATCGGCATTGGGGAAAGAAAGACAATTTAACTGGCCAGGCGATCATGTAATGAAATCTCTAGGAATACATCCAACTATAGCTAACGTCCCTAATGCCAAGTTATCCCTGACTCCACTGACCAGAGGTAACCATTCTGTGGGGCAAAGCTGAGGAAGACTGAGGAAGTCTGTAATTCTACCTAACTTATCAACATTTGTTGGGAACAATGAAGAAATGGTGTTTGGGAGAGGCCAGAGAATCCAATTGTTGCTTAGCTTGTTAAGAGTTTATTTGTGAGTTTAACACTTCTCTGTATGTTGCTTTCTGGCTTTATTTCCAACACTCCAACCAATGCTATTTTTTCTGATTGGTGATGGAGAGATCAGAAACAGTGTTTGATTAAAGCAGTGTGCTATTTGTGGCTGAATGCAGGTGCAGTGAGATGTCTCTTCATTCTAAGTGTTGTTTTCTTTCACACTGAAGGAACTTTGTGCATTGGAATGAATTCACCACCAGTGGCCTGTTAAAGAGGAAATTTCAGTCAATCTTTGTCACTACACCTTAGTTAAAAGGGACATCTGGCATGGAGTGTGTTGCTGGCTACAGAATACTTCAAAAAGGTTAAAGGCTAAAAGGGGACAGGGGAAAAACTCAACATTTTTTTAGATGGCATCTTTCAAGATTGCAAAAAACCGCTGATATTAGCCGCAAAATTAAAGTGATCAAACCAGCAAAGGGTGTAAGAAATAGAGTAAGAATAAAATGGAAGAAAATATTTTCCTCTTTGCCCTTGTCTTTTACTCCTGGAACTTGTCACCAACAGCATGTGGCTTGTTTACCATCTCTCTCGAAAAACAATATTTCTATGGAGATGCCTTTAAAGAATTAACTTAGGGTACATTAATGTTTGTTTGTTGTTCTGGGCAAGCAAGCTGAGGTCGTGAGTTCAGACTACACTTGCAAATTGTGAAGTTATATTCAATAAATCTGGTAGCATGTGCATTGGCTCCAGCTCAGAATAATGATGAAAACTGATGGATTGTAATAAAACTAGCCCATAAATCCTTTTGCAACTCCCCTGTTTTGGCCAAAATGTGTCTCCAACTATTTTATGAATCATCCTTTAAAATTAGAATTATTGTAGTAAACCTTGTTCATGGGCTCCCGACATTGGGGGTTTTGAACCTACGTGCCTGATTTCTGGTTTAGCTCATCAACTGCTGCTCTCAGATTGAGACTGACAGCTACCTAAATATTGACTGAGCTATTGTGGGATTCCTGGACAAGAATTCACCCACCCAACCAACAGCACCAAAACCAGATGACCTGGTTTTGTGTAATTCTGCCACACAGAATATGGCTGCCCTACTCATCTTCAAAAGTCACCACATTTTACATTAATTTATTCTTTATGAGATGCTTTGAGATCTTTTCAAGACATGTGATGAGGCACTATGCAAATACCAATCTTATTATTGCTGTAACTTATAGTGGCAACTTATCTCTCTCTCTTTCTGTCTTTCTATCTCTCAATCCCTTTGCTTGTTTCCTTGGCCCAGATTTTATTCCATGCATTGGGTGCACAGAGTCAGAAGGAGACCTAGTTCCATGAACCTGACTTCTAAAAATGTCTGATTGAATGTCAGATTTTCGGTTATTTTTGCATTAGTCACTGCCTTAATGCTGCTGTATGCTGCTGGCTGGGATATAGCAGACAGGTCTCCTGATGAGCCCTAGAAAGATCCTGAGGCATAAAAATTGAGAGTGACGGTTACCTTCACAGCCACTGGCAGGACATGGGGGTCAATGCATTGTGGCTCAGTTGTTGTCTGTTACCACCTCACGGCTTAGCGCCAGCCGCCTTTAACACTGCTTCTCCGTCACGTTGAGGTAGGATGTCCTAGCTCTGTACACCCTTCCCACAGGGTAGTACCTGCTTATCCTGCCTCTTCCCTTCCTCCTTCCTGGTGCACATGGCGCTGTATCTTCCTCTGGACTTTCTGCCCTCCCTCTGGCCTCCAGCTGCTCACACTGACTGGGTGTGAGGGCCTCTGTGTGTGTGAGGGTGCCGTGCCCATCTTGTATCTTCCTTCACACAAAGCACAATATACTCTTTTCCAGCAGAAAGTTCCTCCTGGCACCCGGGTGCACGAGTCAGTAGGGACATAAAGAAGTGCCCTGTGAGTGTAGCAGACCCTTGGGTTAAATCAAGATGGTTTGAATTGAGTTTTTGCCAATTCTGGGGCAGTTAATACAAGTTTAAAGCTAACTCCGCAGGGGCACCTGCAGCTCTCCAGCACTCTGGCTATCCAAAGAATTGTATAAAGTTCAGACCCGGGCCCATTCACGCCCCTGTAGAAATGGAGGTGCCGTGTTCAGGGGTGGGATTTCTGATTTCCAGGCACATTCACCATTTTTACTATGATGAAGAGGCACTCCATCATGGCAAAAATCCAGGCCCTTATCTCTGCCTGTCTCTGTGTCTCTGCATATAGCTTAAATTTTATGTCTTTGTCTTTCTTTCCTCTCTGTTTTCCTCTATCTCTGCCTGTCTGTCTCTCTGCCTCTCTCTATCTCTGTCTCCCTATCTTTGTCTTGGTCTCTCTATCTCTATATGTCTCTCTGTCTGCGTCTCTGTCTCCCTCACTCTCTATCTCTGTCTGTCTTCTGATCTCTGCCTTAGTCTATTTCGGTCCGTCTCTAGTTCATGTTCTATGTTTGTTTAATCCGCTTATCTCTCTCTCTCTTTGGCTGTTCTCTGTGTCTTGCTCTTTCTCACATTCGCTGTTTTTCCTCTGTCTCCCTGTCTCTCTTTGTCATCCCATCTCCTGTAATTCGACTTGACAACGGTTTTTCGCTTCCTTGCAGGTTCAGCTCCAATCATTGCCCCTTCATCATTGACCAAAGCAAACCATTTATCTTGTACATAACAGTCACTGGTAAATGGCTCCAGGGTGACTTGTATGATGCAATGTTCCATTAGCAGCTGCCTCTATTGTTAACTGCGACTACAATTGGATTCAGGATTTCAAACATTGCCATTTAAAATACAGTTTATAGAAAACTAGAAACTTAAAAATGGCCTTTGTATTTCATCAGCTACATTCACTGTCAAATTATCCAATTATTTTGCACCACCTAGTTATTCAGTATGATTAAAGGTATGTTGATATGCAGGAGGATGAACAGAACCAAACCCTTGCAGGTCTCATACAATATAAAGCAACATGAATGAGTGTGAAAACATCTGAATCGATCTTTCTAAAGCTAGGGGATGATTGCTTTCTCTTCACGCCTTCCTTCCCTCCCGGCTCTCACTGCATTGACGAAGCTCCTCAGTTGCTGCCAACTATTAAAAGATTTACTTTGTAGTTCTGTCCTCAACACGTTTTATGACATCAGTTGTATGTGTAACAATATACAACAGCTGGTCTCTGTATACTCTGCAGATCACCACTACAGCCCATCCTCCAATACACTGGAAATTCTGCTGTGAGTATATCTCACCTCCTGACTCCCCAAAGCCTGTCCACCATCTACAAGGCACAAGTCAGGAATGTGATGGAATACTCCACTTGCCTGGATGAGTGCAGCTCCCACAACACTCAAGAAGCTTGACACCATCCAGGATAAAGCAGCCCCGCTTGATTGGCACCACATCCACAAACATTCACTCCCTCCACCACCGACGCACAGTAGCAGCAGTGTGTGTACCATCTACAAGATGCACTGCAGGAATTCACCAAGGCTCCTTCGACAGCACCTTCCAAACCTGCGACTACTACCACCTAGAAGGACAGGGGCAGCAGATAGATGGGAACACCACCCCCTGGAAATTCCCCTTCAAGCCACTCACCATCCTGACTTGGAAATATATCACCGCTCCTTCACTGTCGCTGGGACAAAATCGTGGAATTCCCTCCCTAACAGCACTGTAGGTGTACCTACACTACATGGACTGCAACAATTCAGGAAGGCAGCTCACCACCATCCTCTTAAGGGCAATCAGAGATGAACAATAAATGCTGGCCCAGCCAATGATGCCTGAATCCCAAGAATGAATGAGAAAAGTTAATTCCTGGCAGCAATAAGACTGATCTTATAATTATACCTGATAATGCGGTATACTACAGCTGATCCCAGCATTGAAATTTCAATGTAAAGGGGAGAAACTAGCAGGGACTGAGAGATGAGTTGGGGAGACAGGCAAAGACACAGTCAAAAAGGAAAGTTTGAATGAGTTATTTGAAGGAGGCACTTTGCAGTTGCCAGAGTACAATTACTGAAGTTTGTCAGAAATTATGGAGCAGAGTAGGATGGAGAACAATCCAGGAGTACAGGGTGTGATGGAATAAGACCTTACACTGTGCATTTTTATGAAATATATACATATACATATATCCATTGCTATTTCTAAATTTTAAAACAGGACCTTGAATGAACAAGATCCTTAAAATGCCTGAACCTATGTTTATCTGTGACCCCAGAATAAAGAAGCCCCTTTGTGCTTTCAGGAAAACTCACACCTCGTTATCTTTGAGGAACCACTAACAATCGCCTGGGCACTGCACAGCCCAGCGTCAAACAGAGCTATTCAAGGGCCAATTGCATTTGATAACCCAGGCTTGCCAGCACAAGACAGAGGGTCTGCTAAGACAGAGGCCACTCAAGCATTCCTTTCAACTCACAATGGCTGAGATGTTTAGCAGTCTTTGAGACCCAGCCAAATTCCAGATGATGGATACGCATCCTTTATTGGAAACCTGGTGAGGGTCATGTGACCTGGCCTCTGGCTTGTTGAACAAGTTAATATTGTCTTGCTGAAGTGAAGAGCTTAGTATGTTCTTTAACATCTGACTAGCAGCTACACAGAAAGGAGCCCTGCCCAGGTTGAACATCTGGCCCCCATCTACATTGCTTCTCCATTCTGTGTGTCTCAGATTGTGAGTCTGTTTAGATGAGACTGGTGTTTCCCACTGGAAAAATGAACGGGAAAGTTAGTCAATTCTTGATCCTTAATAAACATGAAATGCTCGACTACAAAGAATTATTGTTGCAGCGATGGTAACATCATTTAAAATAGGTTGAGCGCTTTAAAAGGAAAAAAATAAGTGATAGTTGGGAAAGGCTGGGGAATAGACAGCCCCAGATGAGGAGAACTAGCAGCAGCAGTGCAGGTGTGATGGGTCAAACAGCCTTTAATAAATAGCTGCACTAAAGTTGGTAAACACTTTAAGGCCACAAGGATAGATAGGCCACTTGCTGTCAGTCCCAATAAAATATGAGTGGATCCAACTTCAACTTCAATTCTAAGACCAGTGGTTTATGCAGAAGAGTTACAATTAGTCCAGAGAGAGAAGAACAAGACCTGGGGTATATGTGAAGGTGGAAGGGCAGCTTGAGAAAGTGGTTAAAAAGGCATACAGGATCCTGGTCTTGATAAATAGAGGCATAGAGTTCAAAAGCAAGGGAATTATGATGAACTTTTATAAAACACTAGTACTGTGTTCAAATATGGGCATTTTAGGATTTATATGAAGGCTTTAGAGAGGGTCCAGAAAGGATTTACGAGAATGGTTTCAGAGATGAGAGACATCAGTTATGTGGATAGATTGAAGAAGCTGGGGCTGTTCTTTTGAGAGGAGTTTGATAGGGTTGTTCAAAATCATGAGGGATCTGGACGGAGAAGATAGAGAGAAACTGTTCCCATTGACAAAAGGGTTGAGAATCTGAGGACACAGACTTAAAGTGATTGGCAAAAGAACCAACGGTGACATGAGGACAAGCTGTTTTACACAGCAAGTGGTTAGGATCTGGAATGCGCTGCCTGAGAGTGTGGTGGAGGCAGGTTCAATCGTGGCTTTCAAAAGACAATTGGATAAGCACCTGTAGGAAAAAAATTGCAGGACTCAGGGAAATGGTGGGAGAGTGTGACTAGCTAAGTTTCTCTTGCACAGAGCTAGCACAGATTCAATGAGCAGAATGGTCTCCTGTGCAGTAAGCTTCTTGTGATTCTAAAAGCTGTTCATTGTAAATAAAATTTGTCTAAAGATAGCTGATTTGTTGTGCTCTTCTCAGCCATGACCTGCGATACAATGAGAAGACCCTCCTGGCTTCATTTCTCCTTCACTCATGCAGGCAATTCTAGCTAGCCCTGGCTTTTTCTGTGACAGGTTTAATCCAGGCAGAAATATGAGCAGCCTTAGCTTTATCTTACCAATGCCACAGGATCAGATTTCATAGCCAATTGCAATCCCAAGGTAAAAAAGCATCAATTTCTACACGTCTGGTCACCTTGATGTCTTTATCCTGAATACCTTGTCCTTTATTTTCATCGATTTATTTATTCATCGATTTCTGTCAAATTGTGGGGTTTTTTTCCCCTCTGAATCTCGTCATTCTGTGCACAAAGGTACATCTTCCTCAACAAAACCCGTCACATCATGAATACGTTCTCATTCTTAAAGTATGCTCCTGTCAAAGCTGGTTGCAATGGTACCCTTAGCCCTAATACTGTATCTCCTTCAATGGTTCGCTCGTAATCTTTGTCTAAGTACACTCCTGTTAAGTATATTGGGATGTTTTATTATGTTAATGGTGTTATATAAATGCAAGTTGTTGTTGCTCAGTCACTTTCCCAATGAATGAAAGAAAAGAGAATGCTATGAGTAAGTTGCACCCACAGAGTTCATGAAGTGGCCTTATTAAAATTCTAGAAGCAACACTTGTTTAGGGATTTTCTTGCCAATTCCCCTTCCCACCCTGAAGATACTGATTCCTTGCTGGGTATGGCTCCCCATGCCAAAGTGACTGCTATTCAATGTGAACTTTGTGACAATGAGGGTCCCCAGAGTGTTTGACAATGGAGGGAGTCAAACTCCATCCTGATCTGCCCTCACTCAGTGTCTGCACATGAACAGCTTTCTATCAGGCACCAGTGCATAGCAATTGAGAGTCAGGCCTGGTTCATTTTGTCGCCCTCACCCCAGCCGCATCAATGAGACCGATTGAACTGTGCTTACAGAGCAATTAACTCAGCCTAGACTGGTCAGTATGATTGGCTATTCACTAGGGAAACTCATTGAGCCATGGCAGGGAGGAAACACTGGCCCTACAGTTTAAATCGCGCTACTTTTTTCCTCCTTTTCCTACTTTTGAGAAGACCCTGGGCTGTACTTGGCAACTGCTCACTTGAAACCAGGAGATCATTTTATAGGTCTGCAGTGTCCCACCCCTTAATGATACAACATAGTTGGAGCTTTCCTGAGAGGCACTCTTGAATAAAGCATTGCCTGTATTTTCGTGTCTTGAAAGAGAGTCAGCAAGTAACTGAAATAAACAGAATACACCTACTAACTTATTCGTGGTCTGCACAACGGGTGCACAAAAGGGAGCAAAAAGTCATTGTACACTTGCAAAACGATGCAACCATTCAGCATCCTAGGAGATATTTACACAGAAATATAAACAACTGCCCAATACATTAATCAGCAGAACCTTCATTATTTTGTGAGATATCATATAGGCAAAAAACTATCAGTCCCCACATTCTATTTCAAAACAGAATAATGATGACTCTCCTGCTGATTAATGTAGAACTTTCTAAACATTTATTAAATTCTGACAGTCCAATATTCCTCCACTTGGAGCAGGCAGTATGAATGATTTAAAAACGTTATCAACTTTTCATGAGAATCAAGAATGCATTAGTTTTTTTCACAAAAAGCAGTAAAACGTCACAACTGTCAGACAGATGCAAAGTGAGAGAAATGTGTTCGGATGAAATATAAATGAGTTTGGTGAGCTTCAACCCGGTTTCTACCAAGAACATTAGAATTGTGAGACAAAAGGAGGCAGCAGGTTATCGAGTTTGCCTTATCCTAGTAGTGACATGATGCAACGATAATGGAGTTATTGTCTAATCACAGTGATCAATCTCAATCAATGATTCTACAACAGACCTAGACACAAGGGCCTGGGTATTCACTGAGTCAGGATGGCAGCTGGGACCATATGCTGGGATTCCCGACTCCATTCCTGGGGTTTCTAATTTCCCATAGAGCCTTCAAAGGGCGTGGGCTGGCTCAGATTGTGAACCCTCCATCCTGCACTCCCAACCTGCCTGACTCCATCATGGGGATAGGCATGTCCTACTCCTCCGTGATCTTCACAGAATCGGCACAGGTTTTCACTGGGCAGAAATTTCCCCCCATTGGGGGGGAGTTGTGCGGAGGCAGGCGTGAACCCGGTTGGCACTCCCGACCAGGGCCATGCCGCCATTTTATATGGGCAGGCCAATTAAGGCCCGCCCAGTGTGACACTCGCCCGGAAGCTCTGAGTGCTCTCTGTGTGGGTGGGGGGAGGATTCCCTGCACGTGAAGGTGCCTCAGGGAGATTAGTTTACGTTTTAAACATCAAAATAAAGAAATTAAAAACTTTTAAAACATATCCCCTCATGTGACAGTGTCACATGAGCTGGGACATGTCAATGAATTTTTTAAAAAAATTTTATTGCATTTTTAAACACTTTATGAAACCTCTTCCCACCCGTGGATGAGGTTCCATGAAAAATACAAAGGCCGCCTGGGCTCTTCGTCTGCCCGACAACCTTAAGGTTGGACGGGCAGCACATTTAATTATTTCGATTAGTTTTTAAACAGGCTTTAATAGGCCTTTGACAGTTCGAACTGAAAATCTAAACGACACGTGATGACGTTGCAAAGCCCACCCGACATCACCGCGTCATTTTACGCATCAGCCCCGCCCCCGCTCGCCAACCCGAAAATTCTACCCATTGAGTTGTGGTGCCCAGCCCCTCAGAGGACTCGTGATCCATAGTCTGCATGAGGGGACCTTTTAAAAGATAAGTTCAAAAGGTCCTCCTTATTAGGCCCTCTTCTTGCCCCCATGCCAAGGTAGGTAAGGACTCATAGGCCTTATGACCCTTCATGCCCTCCCTGGGTACTTCCACACCCATTCACCCACTATGCACTGTATAGAAGAAATGAACCTATGAGACAATAGGACGTGTAAGAAAAAAACTTTTAAAAAACAGTCATTCATTGATAGCTTTCCACTTTCATAAAAATAACTCCTTTTTACTACTGGGCAATAAAAATGTCAATCATCCAGATCCTTTAAAGCATCAGTAGCAGAAACATCTTAACCTTGTGTAAATAAATATTGTGCAATTGACAGCAGAGATCAGAGAGCCAGAGCTTTCAATCAAGCCAGAGCTCAGGTGTTTAAACAAGCTCACGGGTTTCTGGGCTCTCAGCCAAGCCTCATTGTGTACGGTTCTGTTGAAGGGTCATGAGGACTCAAAACGTCAACTGTGCTCTTCTCCGCCGATGCTGCCAGACCTGCTGAGTTTTTTCAGGTATTTCTGTTTCTGTTTTTGTTTTCTCATTATGTACTTTTGCTGAGAGTCCATATATCCATTCGAGTGCTTTTTCTTACCCATCCCACCGTCGCTATAGTGTTCATTACTTCCTAACAGTGCATAGCAGGTGACTGGGCATGGAAGTACAATGGCTTGGCATGGGGGCATTAGGGTACCTAGGGGATGGGTGGGGCAGAATGAGTTGGTATGGATGGCACATGGGGAGTGTGTGGAGGGTGAGGGGTTGTGAGGGCTGGAGGAGCTTTTTCTTTTTATTTTAACTGGGGTGAAGTCCCACAGCACGGAGGCAGGCCTGTTAAACAGCTGCCCTCGGCACACAGCAGCCCCTGTGGCTGCCTCCCAACTTTTTCATGGTCAGCTGGCTGAACGCCAGCCCACGCCTGCCGACCCTCCCTCCTCCCCCCAACATTAAAAAAATGACAATCCCACCTTTGTGGGCGCTTCGGAGGTGGGTGGGCTGAGTCGGGAATTTTGCCACTACCCACCTCAAGGGTGAAGATCCAGGCTGAGGTGTGAAAAGCCCTCAATGGTGCTCACCACACACCTGGGACGGAATCTTGTTGAGGCGGGAGGGGTCTTGCCTGCCAACTGGAGAGACATCGAGAGAGCTGCACTGCCTCTTTTCAGGAACGCCCACCAAGCCACCAGCCAATCAGGCAGTGGCGAGGCCAGCAGCGGGTCTTCCTCTAGATTCAAGACCCCGGGAGTGGAAGTCTCGCCTACCGAGGGCTGCCGGCCAATCAGAGGCCGGCTGCTCTTGTGCTCAGCAGCGCCGCTGGGGAGGCTGTGGCTGCTGCCGGAAGGACAGGCGCTGGAGTCTCAGGATCACAGAGTGATCCAGGCTAACGGGTAAGTCACGTGGCAGGGGGTTGGTTCACAGGATGTGGGTCATGGGGAGAGGAGTGTCGTGGGGTCGGCAGCAAGGGCAGGAGCGTAGCTCTCAGCGGGCCCCCCTTCTCAGTATTGAGTCTCTCAGTCAGGCACTGAGGGCCTTCGATCGAGGAACCACACCTTCAGGAAGTGACAAGCTGGCTGCACAGTTTTAGCTTCTATGCACACCACATGGCGACAGGCCTGTCTGCAGCTGGGTTAATACCAGTGGCGGCAGGATGAGGCCCTTAAGGGGTCATTAACTGGTCAATTAGCGGTGAGGCAGGCAGGTCAACCATGGGCCTTCCCACCCAGAACTTAATTCTGGCAGAGGGAGGAAGGTGGTGGGGTTTCGGTATGTCACCATCCCACCTAGTTAAATGCCCTTCCTGCCTCCAAGCTCACCACCGGCAAGAGAAGACTCCACCGCAGATCTCAAATTACTCATTTCCTGTGTTCCAAAGTGTTACTTTCAGAAAGAAGTCTACCTATATTCTCGGACATTGACCCACAGAGGGAAGAGCGTGTTAAGTTGTGCAAAGACTGTCAGTATTTGATGATGGCATTGGGTTCAATTTCTGAGGACCAGCATCCCTTACCTTTGATGAGCACAAAACTGTTCTGGGCAAAATAAGGTTTGTAAAATAAATATAAACTTGGCAATATAGTTTGGGCAATGCAGCCTGGGAGATAAGTGCAGGCCAGGGGAATGATAATTATCAGGGGAGCAATAGCAGATGTCAAGTTTAGAGCGGCTAGTGTCACCTCCTTTGTTTCTCCTTTTCAGTTCCTACCTCCCTGATTCATCCGCTCTCTCATTCATTATGTCGCCAAGCCACCTGCCAAGCATTCTACACATGCAATCATGTCGAGCAATTCAGTGTGTTGGCACCATGGAGGTATCGAAATGCAGGCTCTCTGGAATGATAGCCAGAATGAAAGAATCTGGTTCTGATGGGAGACTTTAAAAACTAGATGGTGTAGTCTGAAATATGCATAGTTACAGAAGGACCAAACAGAAAGATTATTTCTCCCAGTCTGTGAATCAGCAACCATGGGCTGGAAACAGCATAAACAGGGAGGAGGAAAGCAAATGGCTATTAGGATTTGGAAGTCATTATCATAAAGGGGCTGTTGAAGCTGCCACTCTTGGAATTTATGACTAAATTAGATAAACACTTGAAAAGGAAAAGCATTTCTTTTTATTCTTTCCTGGGACGTGGGCATCGCTGGCAAGGCCAGCTTTTGTTGCCCATTCCTAATTGCCCCTTGAGAAAGTGGTGGTGAGCCCCCTTCTTGAACCTCTACAGTCCATGTGGGGTAGGTAAACCCACAGTGCTGTTAGGGAGGGAGTTCCAGGATTTTGAAACCAACGGTACGGGGAAAGACCCGGCCGGAGAAAAGGTTAAATGTCAGTCGGGAGCTAGTAATAGCATTGGTATAATGGACCAAATGGACTTATTCTGTGTCAGGATATCTGTCAGGAGTATATTCATGAAGAGTCCATTTCAGAGACTGCACCACGAGAACTAGAGGAAGGAAGATGAAAAATGTTTGAGAATTGCAGTTTCTCTCTGTCTCCGAGTTAAATAACCCTGTGTGAGTGTGACTAACCACATTGAACATGGGAACCCAGCCATCTCTACCTTTTAAAAAATAAAATTGCCATCAATCTAATTTTACTCTTCCAATTCTGTTAATTTTTTGAATACAAATTACAAACTCGGAGCTAAACTGGAGCAATTCCTGCTGTAACAGCACAAGAGAGCCAGATTAACACAACATGACTCAAAATTGATTGGACTGAGTAGAGAATCTCTTTCATTTGCAGAGCCAGTGTCTAGTCCATCTCGGCAGATAATCAGGGTTGTACTTTATTGCCCCTTTGCAATTTTTTCTGCTAAAGAAGGTGTCACGGATAAACAACAATTGAGAACTCACCCTCCTTTTGCACCACTTCAAAATCACTCTGATCACCTGCTCATGTTCTCAACTCTGAGTCAGAAAGTTTTGGATTGAGGGAGCACTGCATCATCGGCCAGATGTTAAGTTGAAACTCTGAATGGCTGTTTGATGGCTCAAGCAGTTATTAAAGATCCAACTGCACTGGTGAAGTCCTATTTAACATTCTTATCTCAGCCAATTCCACTGACTGACCTCTAACTTGTGCTGTTTGCAGGACATTGCTGCTGTGTTTGAGTATATAACAAGCCATCATACCGTAGAATCTTACACCACAGAAGGAGGCCATTCAGCACCACCATGCCTGTGTCAGCTCTTTGGAAGAGCTTTCAAAATCGTCCCACTCCCCCATTCTCTGTCCTCACAGCCTTCCAAATTTCACACATTCAAGTATATACCCAGTTCCCTTTTGAAAGTAATGATTGAATCTGCTTCCACAGCCTTCTCAGGCTGCACGTTTCAGATCACAACAACTCGCTGTGAAAAAAAATCCCATCTTCCATTCCCCCCCCCCGCCACCGATTCTTTTGGCAGTTTCTTAACTCTGTGCCCTCTGCTTACTGGCCCTCCTGTCAATGAATACAATTTCTCCTTATTTACTTGATCAGAACCTCCAGAATTTTTGAACACCTCTATCAAATTCTTCCCTTTAATTTCCTCTATCCCAAGGAAAACAATCCCAGTTTCTCTAATCTCTCCACATAACTGGAGAATCCTCATCCCAGTCTAGTAAATCTCCCCTGCACCCACCTCAGGGCCTTGACATCCTTCCTAAAGTGGGCTGAGGCCTATTCATTAATTTGAAATGTTTACCCTTCACTCCAAATGCTAAGTAACTGTGTGAAGGCATGAAGACAAAGACATGTTTTGCAGTAATAAGGCATTACATAAGTATTTCATTCAGAGGTGTAGCGTATGAGGAACTCCTTTGACAGCTAATTTAGAATATTATTTGACTTCCCTTGACATGGTAGACTTGGGAAAGCTTCCAGCTATGTTAGGGATGTTGCAAACACCAAGTTGCTCATGTAATCCATCCCTGAGGGATGGGTTAGAACTTCTGTATCTTAGGTGCTATTAACACATTTAAAAATTAAATCTTTAAATGTTATTGCAGAGTTCTGGTTAGTTTTTGAATCTCGAGTCATGTTGACATCTACCAGATGTTATACTGGGATCAGAAGCAATTATTGGTGACTGTACTTTTCAGTGCAGAGAGAGATCAGCTGATCTAAGATTGAAGGGGCATTGGAGAAGCTGAACAGAGCTTTGACGTATCATATTAACGTTTTCTGACATGGCTACTTTCCTGAAAAATAGCTTTTAGTTCAGTAATTACATTTAGATTGCAATCTAATACCATCCATTTGACAGTATCCCATGATCAGCACAGATGCAAGGCTCTGGCAATGGAAAGGCACATTTTTCAGATAGCTTCACAAAATCTGGGCAAAGGGATCTTATTAAAGCTGTGGCAATGTGAAGCAAATGACTTTTTGCAATAAAATAATTCAACTTTTCTTGGAACATTTTTTTTTCATTCAGCAAGCAAATCGAATCCCAGGTCAGTATTCTATATTGTTGTTGGTTTTTGTGGAGTGACTACAGCAGGAGAGTGACACACACGGAGAATAAATGATGGGCAGGCATTGTGTCAGAGAGGACATTCTATAATGCCAGTTGAGATTGTGGCCCCTTCATGTTGCTGATCCACTTTATGTAGAAAGAGAGAACTGACACTTATATACATGGGGCCTTAAAACATGCCCAGAAGTCCAAAACGGGTGTTTTTACTGAGAAAGCAACAGCATTTAGGCTTGGTGAAGGCCACTCAATGTTACTTTGGCAACACATCAGCCAGCCCAGCAACATCCCTCTAATAATTATAGAATGAATGATGAGTTAATCTTTATGGGACAGGCTGTACAGACTGGGTTTGTGTTCCCTTGAGTACAGAAGATTAAGGGGTGATCAAATCGAGGCGTTTAAAATGATCAAAAGAGTTGATAGATCAATAAAGAGAAACTATTTTCTCTGGGGGTGAAGAGTCCAGATCAAAGGGGGATAAGAAAATGGGCCTGGGATCTTTGGGTCTGCATACCCCAGTTTGACATTCCTAAGAGCTCCCATTGAATCAGACATTGTGCAAGTTCCCAATCCCGTCAAATCCCATAGTTAGGGTTGCCAACTTTTTGTTGAAAGTATTCCTAGAGGGGTCGTCACATGACCTCCTGCCTCTGACATTTCGCCACTGGTTATCTAGCATGGCCAACGTAACACCTTCCCAAAGCCAATCAGAAAGCCAGTAGTCTCTTTCTTACCCACTGAGATAAGAGTGGACTATCAGCCATTTTTCCCAATCTCTGATATTTTTGTTACTGATAAACAAAAAGAAAATCAAAGAAAATTGAACAAAATACAATTTTTAACAGCTCTGTGGGTTTCTGCTTGGGATTTGCTCACAGCGGTGTCCTGGAGATTAACCTTTAAACTCTGGAGGATCCTGAGCAATCTTGGAGGGTTGGCATCTCTGCCCATAATAGTCCAGTGTTTTAAAGGGGCAGTGGGAATATTTCCGAAAATGACCAATGGCAAGCAGCTCCCATGTGACGTGTACTTGTGGATGCTTGAATTTGGCCCCCCACCTTCCCCTCTCCACTGTAAATGGTGACATTCCCCAGACGACTTAACTTTCCTGTTGGACACGTGTCACTGTCAATCCCTGTAATTCTTCGTTCTGGGCAGCGAATGGAGTGAGACATTGGGGGTAATGAGTGACACGATTAGAAATTTAAAAAATGACAGGCGATAGGAATAGCCACGTTAGCTCTGTTCGTATTTCTTCAGGAGGAGCATAAAAAATAGGCCATGCGGCTTGTTGAACCTGCTCCACCATTGACTAAGGTGATGGTTTATCTGAATGTGACCTTAACTCCACTTTCATTTCTGCCCCCCACATAACATAAGAACTAGGAGCAGGAGTAGGCAATTCAGTCCCTCGAGCCTGCCCCGTCATTCAATATGATCATGGCTGATCTCATTTTGGCCTCAACTCCAATTTCTCACCCTCTCCCCATAACCTTTCAACCTGTTACTAACTAAAAATCTTCTATCTCCTCCTTAAATTTATTCAGTGTCCCGGCATTCACTGCACTGTGAGGTAGTGAATTCCACAAATTCATGACCCTTCGAGAAAAGCAATTCCCCCTCATCTCTTATTTAAATCTACCACCCTTTAGCCTAAAACTATGGCCTCTCGTTCTAGAATGCCCCACAAGGGGAAACATCCGCTCCACGTCTACTTTGTCTATCCCCTTTAGCATCATATATATACCTCAATTAGATCTCCTCTCATCCTTCTAAACTCTAGCGAGTATAGGCCTAAACTGCTCAATCTCTCCTCATAAGACAAGCCCCACATCTCTGGAATCAATCTAGTGAACCTCCTCTGAACCGCCTCCAGTGCAACTACATCCTTTCTCAAGTAAGGGGACCAAAACTGTGCACAGTACTCAAGGTGCGGTCTCACCAATGCCTTGTACAGTTGCAACAACACTTCCCTATTTTTATATATATAAATATATATAAAAGCAAAAAACTGCGGATGCTGGAAATCCAAAACAGAAACAGAATTACCTGGAAAAACTCAGCAGGTCTGGCAGCATCGGCGGAGGAGAGCACAGTTGACATTTCGAGTCCTCATGACCCTTCAACAGAACTAAGTAAAAATAGGAAAGGGGTTAAATATAAACTGGTTTAAAGGGAGGGGGTTGTTGGGACAAGCAGCCAGTAATAGGTGGAGATAACCAAAAGCTGTCACAGACAAAAGAACAAAGAGGTGTTGAAGGTGGTGATATTATCTAAAGGAATGTGGTAATTAAGAGTAGAAGACAGGACAGATAAGGTACAGATAGCTCTAGTGGAGGTGGGGGAATACTAAAATGTAGAAATAAACAATGGGTGGAAATACATTTAAAAATAATGGAAATAGGTGGGAAATATAAATTATTGGAAAAAACAAAAAGGAGGGGGAAGAAACGGGAGGGGGGTGGGGATGGAGGAGAGAGTTCAAGATCTAAAATTGTTGAACTCAATATTCAGTCCAGAAAGCTGTAAAGTGCCTAGTCGGAAGATGAGGTGCTGTTCCTCCAGTTTGCGTTGAGCTTCACTGGAACAATGCAGCAAGCCAAGGACAGACATGTGGGCAAGAGAGCAGGGTGGAGTGTTGAAATGGCAAGCGACAGGGAGGTCTGGGTAATGCTTGCGGACAGACCGAAGGTGTTCTGCAAAGCGGTCACCCAGTCTGCGTTTGGTCTCTCCAATGTAGAGGAAACCGCATTGGGAGCAACGAATGCAGTAGACTAAATTGAGGGAAGTGCAAGTGAAAAGCTGCTTTACTTGAAAGGAGTGTTTGGGCCCTTGGACGGTGAGGAGAGAGGAAGCGAAGGGGCAGGTGTTGCATCTTCTGCGGTCGCATGGGAAGGTGCCGTGGGAGGGGGTTGAGGAGTAGGGGGGTGATGGAGGAGTGGACCAGGGTGTCAGGGAGGGAATGATCCCTACGGAATGCTGCCGGTGGGGTGAAGGGAAGATGTGTTTGATGGTGGCATCATGCTGGAGTTGGCGGAAATGGCGGAGGATGATCCTTTGAATGCGGAGGCTGGTGGGGTGATAAGTGAGGACAAGGGGTCCCTATCATGGTTCTGGGAGGGAGGAGAAGGCATGAGAGCGGATACGCGGGAGATGGGCCGGACACGGTTGAGGGCTCTGTCAACCACCGTGGGTGGAAAACCTCAGTTAAGGAAGAAGGAAGACATGTCAGAGGAACTGTTTTTGAAAGTGGCATCATCAGAACAGATGCGACGGAGGCGAAGGAACTGAGAGAATGGGATGGAGTCCTTACAGGAAGCGGGGTGTGAGGAGCTGTAGTCGAGGTAGCTGTGGGAGTCGGTAGGCTTGTAATGGATATTGGTGGAGAGTCTATCACCAGAAATTGAGACAGAGAGGTCAAGGAAGGGAAGGGAAGTGTCAGAGATGGACCATGTGAAAATGATGGAGGGGTGGAGATTGGAAGCAAAGTTAATAAATTTTTCCAGGTCCCGACAAGAGCATGAAGCAGCACCGAAGTAATCATCGATGTACCGGAGAAAGAATTGTGGGAGGGGGCCGAAGTAGGACTGGAACAAGGAATGTTCCACATACCCCATAAAGAGACAGGCATAGCTAGGGCCCATGCGGGTACCCATAGCCACACCTTTTATTTGAAGGAAGTGAGAGGAGTTAAAGGAGAAATTTTTCAGTGTGAGAACAAGTTCAGCCAGACAGAGGAGAGTAGTGGTGGATGGGGATTGTTCGGGCCTATTCTTATACTCTATTCCTTTAGCAATAAATGCCAAAATTCCATTTGCATTCCTTATTACCTGCTGCGCCTTCATACTAGCTTTCAGCGATTCATGCACGAGGACACCCAGATCCCTCTGCACTGAAGCATTCTGAAGTTTCTCTCCATTTAAATAATAAGCCGCCTTTTTATTCTTCCGACCAAAATGGATAACCTCACACTTATCCACACACACACTTATAACTCTCGACTCTTTGTCAAACAAAAATCTATCTAACTCAGCCTTGAATATATTCGATGTCCGAACCTCCACTGCTCTCTGGGGAGAGAATTCCATAGACTAATGACCCTCTGAGAGAAGAAATTTCTCCTCATCTTCATCCTAAATGGGAGATACCCTATTTTGAAACTGTACCCTCTAATTCTAGATTCCCCATGAGAGGAAACATTCAGCATCCACCCTGTCAAACTCCCTTAGAACCTTATAGGTTTCAATAAGATCTCTTCTCATTATTCTGAACTCCAATGAATACAGGCCCAACCTGCTCAACCTTTCCTCATAAGACAGACTCATCATCCCTGAAATCAGCTGAATGAACTTTCTCTGAACTGCTTCCAATGTAAGTATGTCCCTCCTTAAGTAAGGTGACCAAAACTGTACACAGTGCCCCAACTGCAGTCTCACCAACGCCCTGTACAGTTGGAGCAAGACTTCTCTACTCTTATACTCCATCCCCCTTGCAATAAATGCCAACATTCTGTTTGCCTTTCTAATTGCTTGCATGCGGAATTATTATGATTCATGTACAAGGACACCAGAGAAAAGAAGGCCCTTATAATCTGTGGAAGATTGAGAAGTTTGAGGATTTATATTAATGAGTACTTTCCAACAATTTGTTTGATTAAAATATTCTATTCACGCTTTGTCAAGCAAGCCAAGCATTGATTAAAGAAGAACGTTGGGAAACAGCAGGCAAATTCTGTTAAAATTCCTGTTGCCGCAGTCTGCTAATGCCTCCTTTATTTATGAAAAATTGATGAAGAAAATGGATTCAGGACATTATTTTATTCTGTTCAATTTATCAGCTAACTCAATACTTACTGCAATGATGTGTGGGTGAAAATATGCAGTAGCATTGAAAAATATTTGCAATCTCGTCCTTCTATCTTCAGTCATTGTGCTGAATAGAGGGAGACAGCCTGTAAACCTCTTATAAAGAGTGACAGAACCATAATCACAGGCTGAGTTGTAATAATCTGCAACACGAGGTAGTAACACACAATGTAAAGATCCTGTTGTTTCATATTTGGGGGATGGGGTTAAGGCAGCAGCTGGATTCTGTACTTGGGGTGCAGTAGAAATGATTTAATGGAAGGATATGTGATGAAGTGGGTTGAAGGGCCTTTATCATTCCACCCTAGGCTTTTAATGAAGGGGAAAGTGGTTTCCTTCAGGAAAGCTAATTTTTGGCATAAGTGCTGCTTATTTTTCTACATTTTAGGCAGCAAAAAATGTTTTTTTCATTCCTGAAGGAGAGATTTTCTATCTTGGTGGGAGTTTTCTACAGGCAATCTCACCCCTAGGGGCCTGAGACATTCTATCAAGTATGTTGTGTTTTGTGTTGGAGAGAAGGCTTCTAGCTAAATGCTTTCTTTCATTTTCTTTTCATAATGCATATTTTTCTTTCAAATAAAAATCGGTCGTGATTATAGGAGACAAATCATCTGTGTGAGGAGAGAGAGTTATATATATTAGTCAATTCGAGGGTTACTGCAGTTTCATATATTGCGTTCAGATTCATGCTTGCAAAACTATCAGGTTATGCGCAACACAGGTTAGATACGGTGCAGGTTAGGTACAGCACAGGTTAGATACAGTGCAGGTTAGATACCGCGCAGTTTAGGTATAGCACAGGTTAGATACAGCACAGGTCGGACACAGCACAGGTTAGGTACAACGCAGGTTAGGTACAACGCAGGTTAGGTACAACGCAGGTTAGGTACAACGCAGGTTAGGTACAGCGCAGGTTAGGTACAGCGCAGGTTAGATACCGTGCAGTTTAGGTACAGCACAGGTAAGATACAGTGCAGGTTGGACACAGCGCAGCTTAGGTACAACGCAGGTTAGATACCACGCAGTTTAGGTACAGCACAGGTTAGGTGCAGCACAGGTTAGGTACAGCACAGGTTAGGTACAGCACAGGTTAGGTACAGCACAGGTTAGGTACAGCACAGGTTAGGTACAGCACAGGTTAGGTACAGCACAGGTTAGGTACAGCACAGGTTAGGTACAGCACAGGTTAGGTACAGCACAGGTTAGGTACAGCACAGGTTAGGTACAGCACAGGTTAGGTACAGCACAGGTTAGGTACAGCACAGGTTAGGTACAGCACAGGTTAGGTACAGCACAGGTTAGGTACAGCACAGGTTAGGTACAGCACAGGTTAGGTACAGCACAGGTTAGGTACAGCACAGGTTAGGTACAGCACAGGTTAGGTACAGCACAGGTTAGGTACAGCACAGGTTAGGTACAGCACAGGTTAGGTACAGTGCAGCTTAGATACAGCACAAGTTATACACAGCGCAGGTTATAAACAGAGTAAGCTGTATTAAAAAAGTCAAGCGTTTTTACCTACATATCAAGGTAGCATTTTCTTTTTGTTTCAGTAAGTAATTGGGTCACTCACAGGAAATGGTTCAGCTTTTTCACTATACAAACCTGCCATATCTAGAGGTTATGAACAGCCAGGAATCCAAGGGGAGGGTCAAGCTTTTTTCTAACTGTTGACGACACACATTTAAATTTCCTTTGTGTCGGTCCTCTTTTTAATCAAGGTGTTTCTTAGACTGCCTCATTCAGCTGGTTGGTTCATTTGAAGACTTCAGAAAAGGACTGAAGTTGGAGTTGGATGTCCAACCACATTGTGTCAAAGTCTGGTTCATATTGCGGCAATCGGCACTGGACGTTTCTGTTTTCTGATGAACTTGTAACAATTGTAAATCTAGGGCCGGATTTTCTCATCCTGAATCAGGATCTTCGGAGGCGGGACAGCAAAACAAAACATGGCACTGGCAGCCTGCATGCCAGCCTGCCTCTGTTTCGGGCTCTGCTGAGGGTGGGAATGGGTGGAGGTGGGAGTGGGCAGGAAAGTGAACTTGCCCGCCTTGATAATTGGGGGTCTTGAGGTCATTAGGGCGTTTGTTAAGAGTTTAGCCTTCTTAGTTTCTGAGATTTTCATGGGGAGTCCATTAGGAGCTCTCTGAAGCTGGCCAACTCCAGCCTGGGCAGTGGCACTGAAACAGTTTTATTTGATCGACAAAAGTGCAAGTTTGAACAAAAAATTTGACTAATCAACCTTTCCCTTGTACTTTTTCCAGTCTTGCTGTGTCCTTCACTGTGGATGTTGGGTGTTGAATTCTCGATTAAAATCAAAGTATTGAATGGAGGTGATATTCTTTGGGAAAAAAAACGGGTGATTAACTTCAGCATTTTTTAACATTATTGCGCTGAAGACATCAGAAGAGGAATTAACTCGGCGAGATACGATGACTGACAATGTGAGGAAGCTAAAGTAACAGCTGCAAGCATCATTAGCCCAGAGTGCCTAAGTGTGTATGTTGAATATAACTAAGAGCGTTAATCTTGCTCCTTTAACTGTTGAGCTCCGATCACCTTGTAGACTGTTCTCTGGTATCATCAACATTCATCCTTCAAAGAACAACTGAGCGCAAGAGAATCAAAAGATTATTAAAGTTCATGTTGTCTTTGCTCAGAGAGGCCACTTAGTCAATCTCACTGCTTCCAAACATATAGGACCTACTGCATCCAATACAGTAGCTCATCATAGTCTCTTAAATACACCCAAGTCATTTAGGTCTCCAATAACCTACTTGGAAGTCTATTCCAATTATTGATCATTTACTGAAAATGCCAAATAGGTTTCACCAAAGTTGTTACTTCCTGATATATCTTGCTTCTTCTCTTGATGTGAATCTTAAATTGAACCTTTCTGTTAAGTTTTATAATGCAAATGTTTGGCAATAAACCCCTTCCTGCAGGGTGAAGACAAGGAGTTTGAAAGTTAGGGTGGTGTAGAACTCTAATTTACCTCTCAAACAAAGTGTCTTAATATCAAACAGCACTGCAACACATTCCCACTCCTCCACTGTTAGGGCATTTCCCAGTAGGAACAAGGATTGAAACCAGTCAAAATGCAAACATATGAACAAGGAGGAGGAGTAGGCCATTCAGTCCCTCGAGCCTGCTCCGCCATTTAATAAGATCATGGCTGCTGTGATAGTAACCTCAAATCTGCATCCCACCTACCCCTGATAACCTATCACCCCCTTGCTTACCAAGAATCTATTCACCTCTGCCTTAAAAATATTCAAAGACTCTGCTTCCACCACCTTTTCAGGAAGAGAGTTCCAAAGACTCACAATTCTCTTGAGTGAAAAAATTTTGCCTCATCTCTGTTTTAAATGGGCGACCCCTTATTTTTAAATAGTGACCCCTAGTTCTAGGTCCTCCCACAAGAGGAAACATCCTCTCCACATCCACCCTGTCAAAACCCCTCAGAATCTTATACATTTCCATCAGGAGTTTCGCCTCTTACTCTTCTAAACTCCAGCGGATACGAGCCTAGCCTGTCCAACCTTTCCTCACAAGACAACCTGCCCATTCCAGGTATTAGTCTAGTAAACCTTCTCCGAACTGCTTCCAATGCATTTACATCCTTCCTTAAATAGGATGAAAAATACTGTACACAATACTCCAAAATCATTTCATATTGGCACCCATGGTGTTAGAGACAAGGTATTAGCATGGATAGAAGATTGGCTGTCTGGCAGGAGGCAGAGAGTGGGGATAAGGGGGTCCTTCTCAGGATGGTGGCCGCTGACTAGTGGAGTTCTGCAGGGGTCAGTGTTGGGACTACAACTTTTCACTTTATACATTAATGATCTAGATGAAGGAACCGAGGGCATCCTGGCTAAGTTTGCAGATGATACAAAGATAGGTGTAGGTAGTATTGAGGAGGCGGGGAGACTGCAGAAGGATTTGGACAGGTTAGGAGAATGGGCAAAGAAGTGGCAGATGGAATACAACATGGGGAAGTGTGAGGTCATGCACTTTGGTAGTAAGAATAGAGGCATGGACTATTTTCTAAATGGGGAGAGAATTCAGAAATCTGGAGTGCAAAGGGACTTGGGAGTCCTAGTCCAGGATTCTCTTAAGGTTAACTTGCAGGTTGAATCGGTAGTTAGGAAGGCCAATGCAATGTTGGCATTTATTTTGAGAGGACTAGAATATAAAAGCAGGGATGTGCTGCTGAGGCTTTATAAGGCTCTGGTCAGACCACATTTAGAATACTGTGAGCAATTTTGGGCCCCGTATCTCAGGAAGGATGTGCTGGCCCCGGAGAGGGTCCAGAGGAGGTTCACGAGAATGATCCCAAGAATAAAAGGCTTAACATATGAG
The DNA here is from genome assembly GCF_964194155.1 of Cetorhinus maximus. Lineage (NCBI taxonomy): Eukaryota > Metazoa > Chordata > Chondrichthyes > Lamniformes > Cetorhinidae > Cetorhinus > Cetorhinus maximus. The sequence goes on along the minus strand of NC_135910.1, from coordinate 19,603,031 downwards.
GAACGTTTGAGGACTCTGGGTCTATACTCGATGGAGTTTAGAAGGATGAGGGGGGATCTGATTGAAACTTACAGAATACTGAAAGGCCTGGATAGAGTTGACGTGGGGAAGATGTTTCCATTAGTAGGAGAGACTAGGACCCGAGGGGACAGCCTCAGAGTAAAGGGAAGACCTTTTAGAACAGAGATGAGGAGAAACTTCTTTAGCCAGAGAGTGGTGAATCTATGGAATTCATTGCCACAGAAGGCTGTGGAGGCCAGGTCATTGAGTGTATTTAAAACCGAGATAGCTAGGTTCTTGATTGGTAAGGGGATCAAAGGTTATGGGGAGAAGGCAGGAGAATGGGGTTGAGAAATTTATCAGCCATGATTGAATGGCGGAGCAGACTCGATGGGCCGATTGGCCTAATTTCTGCTCCTATGTCTTATGGTCTTGTGATGGGAGCAGGACCATCATTTCCCATGATAATCCCTCAAAACTGACTTTTGCAATTTCTTCTAATTACTCAATTTTCAAAAGTAGGACAAATGGCAATGCTTCCCCTTCAAAAAAAGAGTCAAAATGGTGAGATACCCCCTTTAAAAGGGAGCCCTTCTGGTGAGATAGCCTCTTTAAGAAAGCCTGCAGCCTGCCCACATGGATGCAGTGTTCATTCTGATCGCAATTGTCTCAAGTCACTGTAATTCCTGACTTCATTAAAATGCTCACTGAGAGCCTGCAGCTGTTTCATACCACTAAACATTACGTTCTTTTTCACACATTCTTCAACAGAGTTATAATTAGAAGCAAAAGTGATAAGAAAAACATTAAAATTTGGAAGTATGGCATAGTTGCAATTTTATTAAAATAAAATTGAGTCTTTGAATACTGCAATAACATATGTTTGGATTTAATCTCTAATTAATAAAAGCTTAAAATTCCCTTTTATGTCGAAAGCAACATTCTATTAATTTATCTATCTGTCCCTTCAGGTGTCACTATCTCAGCGTCTGTCTCTCTCTTGTTAATATACGTACGTATCTGCTTTTCCATTTGCCTGACTATAATTGGTGGCAGTTCTCCTTGATCCTTTCTGTTATAGTCCCACATCTTGTAGGCACTGCAAAACTCTGCAAATTCCTTAAAATATTGTCAGACTCATTTTCTCCTCCCCTTTCTCTCTCTGTCCATTTTACTGTCTCATTCTTGCTGTCATTCTCATGAAAAGATCCCAAGTTCCTTTTTTACCTGAGGGAGTGCTGCACTGTTGGAGGTGCTGTCTTTCGGATGAGATGTTAAACCAAGGCTCCAATCTGGCCTTCCAGGTCAATGTAAAAGACCCCACAGTAACATTGAAAAGAAGTACACAGGACTTCTCCCCTAGCCCTGCTTAATATTTATCCCTCAATCGACATCACAAAAAACAGATTATCTGGCCATGATCACATGGCCGTTTGTGGGAGCTTGCTGTGCGCATATTGGCCGCCACATTTCCTACATTACAGCAGTGACTATACTTCAACAGGTACTTCATTGGCAGTGAAGCACTTTGGGGTATCCTGACATCATGAAAGCTGCTGTAGAAATAGGAGTTCTTTCATTTTAATTGGTCTGTGTCGGTATGAGATGGAATCGTCCTGGATGTTCTTAGGTTGGGGAAGGAAATGGGGCTAGAGTTCCTGTTCCTGCCCGCTATCATGTGATCCCTGCTGCTAGGGTACTTGTGAGAATAAGATTGTGCTCTATGATTCTGGTTCGATTGGATGTTTAGCCTGTTGGCACTTACAAAGCTAACCCTTTGATACAGGTTTCTTGGACAAAGTCCTGGAACCTGACTATAACTTGTAATAGAATATAATGCAGCAAGGGGTCAATTGATTCAGACAATTAAAGGAAGGCATAAAGTTAACAATGAAAGGAAGTTTAAATCCTATCTATGTCTAGTACTGACACATGTTGGAAGAAAGAGCTGTGGTTATGTTATTCAACTAATAACCCAGTGAATGTGAGTTTAAATCCCACCATGGCAGTTTGAGAATGCAAATGCAATTTTAAAGAGATCTGAAAAACATAAAAAGCTAGTGTTAGTGAAGATGATTGAAAATCGTTGTTGAATTATTGTAAAAATCCAACTGATTCTTTGGTCCTTTGTCCTTTCAGGAATCAAATCTGCCATCCTTACCTGGTCTGGACCATATGTGACTCCAGTCTTCACATCAGTGTTACTGACCCTGAACTGCCCCTTGATGTGGCCACATGAACCATTCAGTTGTATCAAAGCCCAACCATCAGTTCAAGAAGAAAATCCATTGCCACCTTCTCAGGGAAACTAGAAACCGGTGAGAAACTGTGACAAACATGTCCCGAAAATGGATTAAAAAATAATTCAGTCATCCACTGGATCTTTTGAGGGACCCAAAATAAGATAGCAATCATTGAGCAGCTGTTAATAACAACCTCTGCCTGACATCAATCAATCCCACATCACAGAAACAATTATGTTCAATTATATAATTGTACTTGCCCCAGTCTTTATTCCCTTATTTGCTGAGGAGATTGCTGTACACTGAATATATTTGCGAACTCTTAATTATCTGACAATTTCTATTGTCCTCTAAGACAGCCCCACCTGCCACCCGCCACCACCCCACTCCCATTGGGCTGTTCCCTCAATTATCATTAGATGCCAGAGGACTTAAGATCAAAATGAGGAAAATAATAAGGGAGGACAGGGATTTTTTCACTCAATGGTTAGACTCATAAATGTTTCCAACATGGGGACTGACCTTTTAGCCCATCACATCAATGCTGGTGAATTTCCCCAAATGAACAACCCAGCCTTATTCTGCCCTCCTCTCACTCCCCAAGCCCTAGAATATTCTTCTCTTTCAAGCAGCCAATCGATTCATTTTTACACTAATTATGCATTCTAAAGCTTTGTGGCAGAAAATTCCACATTCAAACCATTCTCCAGGTGCAACAATTGACTTTCACTTATTTCGTTAAATTATTTTATTTCAAAATATTTTTCTGATTCTCTTAAATGTGTGTTTTCTCATTATAATCACCAACTAGTTACTTTTATTGCAAACCTTTCGTTGTCTGGGAGACTCTATCAAATGATCCCTCAAATTCCACAGCTCCAGTGTGAAAAATCTGAACATCACAAGTCTTGTTCCAAGAATAGGCCCTCACTTTGGTACAATCCCAGTCTTCACTGCACCTATAAGGGGTGCCTAAGTCTGTATGCCATAGTCCAACTAAGGCTTGTACAAATCCAGCATTACCTCCTTGCTTTTGTAGTCTACATACCTAACCAATGATTCCACTTAGGAACATAGGAGCAGGAGTAGGCCATTTGGCCCATTGAGTCTGCTCCACAATTCAGTAAGAACATGGCTGATCTGGTCTTAACTCCACTTTCCTGTCTGCCCCCCATAACCCTTGACTCCCTTGCCTAACAAAAATCTATCTAACTCAGCCTTAAATAAATTCAAAGACCCAGCCTCCACTATTTTCTGGGGAAGAGAATTCCACACACCAGCCACCCTTTGGGACAAAAGTTTCCCCTCATCTCTGTCTTAAAAGGGAAACCTCTTATTTTTAAACAATGTCCCCTAGTTTTAGTCCCCCCCACAAGGGGAAACAACCTCCGGGCATCAACCATATCAAGCCCCTTATGGACCTTATATGTTTTAATAAGATCACCTCACATTCCTCTAAACTCCAATGGGTATAGGCCTAATCTGGTCAACCTTTCTCCATAAGATAAGCCCTTCATCCCAGGAATGAGCCAAATGAACCTACTCTGAACTGCTTCTAAAGCAATTATATATTTATTTAAATAAGTAGACTAAAACTGTACACAGTGTTCCAGATATTGTCTCACCCAAGGCCCTGTACAGCTGCAGTAAGACTTCCCTATTTTATATTCCATTCCTCTTACAATAAACGCCAACATTCCATTTGTCTTCCTAATCACTTATTGTATCTGCGTACTAACTTTGTGATTCATGTACCAGAACACCCAGATCCCTCTGTCCCACCGAGTTCTCCGTTTAAATAATATACTGCTTTTCTATTCTTCCTGCCAAAGTGGACAAGTTCACACAGTTTATTCCATCTGCCAAATTTTTGGCCACTCACTTAACCCGTCTATATCCCTTTGCAGACTCTCTACTTGCACTTGAGAACTTACTTTCCTACCTATCTTGTGCCATTGGCAAATTTAGCTACCATGCATTTGGTCCTCTCATCCAAGTCATCGATATAGATTGTAAATAGTTGAATACTGATCTCTGAGACTAGTTACAGCTTGCCAATCTGAAAAAGACAAATTTTTCCTACTCTCTGCTTCCTGTTAGCGAACCAATCCTTTATCCATGCTAACCTGTTACCCCCTACATCATGTGCCCTTAAATTATGTAGGAACTTTTGATGTGGCACCTTATCAAATGCCTTTTGGAAATCCAAGTATACCACATCTATAGGTTCCCCTTTATCATCCTTGAATGTTTTTTAAAAAGCTCTAATAGATTAGTTAAATGTGATTTCTTTCACAAAGCCACATTGGCTCTGCCTGACCACATCGTGATTTTCTAAGTATCCTGCTATAACCTCCTTAATCATGGATTCTAGCACTTTCCCTATGACTGATGCTAGGCTAACTTGACTATAGTTTCCTGCTTTCTGCCTCCCTCCTTTCTTGAATAAATGTGTTACATTTGCTATTTTCCAATCTGGGACCCTTCCAGAATCTAAAGAATTTTGAAAGATTATAACCAATGCATCTACTATCTGTGATGCCACATCTCTGAAGAGCCTATGATCGAGGCCATCTGGTCCTGAGGACTTGTCGGTCTGTAGGTCTAATAGTTTTCCTAGCACCCTTTTCCTGATAATAGTGATTGCATTAAATTAGTCCCTCCCTATTGCCTCTTGATTTCCAAGATCCTTTGGGAAGTTTTCTAAGTCCTCTACTGTGGAGACAGACACAAAATACCTGTTCAACACCTCCGCCATTTCCTCATTTTCCATTATTAATTCCCCAGACTCTCTCCCTAGAGGACCCACACTAGCTTTAGTTACTCTTTTCCTATGCAAATACTTGTAGAAACATTTACTATCTGTTTTTATATTACTAGCTAGCTTTCTCTCATTCTCTGCTTTCTGCCTCTTTATTATCTTTTTAGTCATTCTTTGCTGGTTCTTAAAACCTGTCCAATCCTCTGACCTACCACTAATCTTTGCAGATTTTTACAGTGTTTCTTTGAATTTAATACTTTCCTTAACTTCCTTATTGAGCCACGGATGATGCATCTTTCTCAAAGAACCTTTCTTTCTCACTGAGAGAAATCTTTTCTCAGCGTTATGAATACATCTCCTTAAAAGTCTGCCTCTGTAATTCTACTGTGCTACCTTTTAACCGAGTTTCCCAGTTCATCTTAGCCAGCTCTGCCTTCATAATCTCATAGTTACCTTTATTTAGGTTTCAAACACTAGTCATGGACCCACACTTCTCCATTTCAAACTAAACATGAAATTCTATCATGTCACCTAGATGCTCCTTTGCCATGAGGTTATTGTTTAATCCTGCCTCACTGCACATTACCAGGTCTCAGATAGCCTACTCCCTGGTTGGCTCTAGAATGTACTGCTCTAAGAAATTGTCCTGAATACACCCAATGAACTCATTTTCCAGGCTACCTTTGCCAGTCTGATTTTCCCAATCTGCATGTAGATTAAAATCACCCATGATTATCATGGTACCTTTCTTGCACACCCAATTTATTCCTTCCTGTATGCTCAGTCTTGCAGTGTAACTACTGTTAGGGGGCCTATAAACTATTCCCACAAGCGACCCCCTTACCTTTACTATTTCTTATCTTAACCCAAACCATTCTATAAGTTGCTCTTTCAAGCTAAGGTCTTCTCTCAGTACTAAACTAATGCCATCCTTAATTAGTAGAGCTACCCCACCATCTTTTCCTAGCTCCCTGTCATTCCAATATATCAAAAACCCTTCAGGGTTCAGGTTTCAGCCTTGGTCACCTTTCAACCATGTCTCTGTAATGCCTATCAGGTTCAACATATTTATCTCTACCTGTGCTAACAATTCATCCCTTTTGTTACAAATGCTATGAGCATTCAGATACACTTGCCTTGATCCATCCACATTTACTGGCACCGTCACCTGTAATGACCTACATATTTGCTCCTACATATTGCATTAGCATTTAGTCTTTCTTGGTTCTACTCTTACCTTTAAATGTACAGCAGTCTCTGTCCAAATGCAGCAAGACCTGGGCAATATCCAGGCTTGGGCTGACAAGTGGCAAGTAACATTTGCACCACACAAATGCCAGGCAATGGCCATCTCCAACAAGAGAGAATCCAACCATCGCCCTTGATGTTCAATGGAATTACCATTACTGAATCCCCCATTATCAACGTCCTGGGAGTTACCAGTGACCAGAAACTGAACTGGACTAACCATCTAAATATTGTGGCTACATGAGAAGGTCAGAGGCTAGGAATCCAAAAATGAGTAACCCACCTCCTGACTCCCCTGACTCTCCACCATCTACAAGGCACAAGTCAGGAGTGTGATGGAATACTCCCCACTTGCCTGGATGAGTGCAGTTCCCACAACACTCAAGAAGCTCGATACTGTCCAGGACAAAGCAGCCCCGCTTGATTGGCGCCACATCCACAAAAATTCACTCCTTCCACCACCGACGCACAGTGGCAGCAGTGTGTGTACCATCTACAAGATGCACAGCAGGAATTCACCAAGGCTCCTTCAACAGCACCTTCCAAACTCATGACTACTACCATCTAGAAGGACAAGAGTAGCAGATAGATGAGAACACCACCACTTGGAAGTTCCCCTCCAAGTCACCCACCATCCTGACTTGGAAATATAGCGCTGTCGCTGGGTCAAAATCCTGGAACTCCCTCCCTAACAGCACTGTGGGTGTACCACATAGACTGCAGTGGTTCAAGAAGGCAGCTCACCACCACCTTCTCAAGGGCAACTACAGATGGGCAATAAATTCTGGCCCAGCCAGCAAAGCCCACATCCTGTGAATGAATATTTTTTAAAAAATGACTTGGTATTAATCATATTGAATTGCATCTGCCTCATAGTTGCCCTCAACACAAGTCTATCTATGTCCTGATGCCATTTTTCACAGTCTATAGATTGGATTTTTAATCCAGGGTTAGGAGCCCAATGGTCGGATCAAGAGTGGGTCCTGACCCCCCACCTCATGCCAGCACTAGCCGTCTGACACAATTTTTAAAGGTAAAGGCCCTAACTGCGCCAGAGAAGAGTTCGGTACAAAGAAGCCCATGAGACTCAAGCACAGCCTGCCTGCCGAGATCACCTTGTGTTTCTCCAGTGCTTAATCATTTCATTGCTTTTTATGCCATAAATGGTATAAATGCGGGTTGTGAGGAACCTCATCAATCAACTGCAGTTTGGGAATTAGTAAGTACGATGCTTAAGATTGTCTGCCCATCACCTTTAATGGTGAGTGTCCCCATTTTCCATGTCCATCTGTAACATCAGCCCTTAGCCATTTATGAATATCTGACGTAAGTCTAGCCAGCTTATAGTTCTCTGGCTTGTCCCTGCCACTTTCTCTGGAAAGTGGTGTCATATATCCCGCCTTCCAATCCTCTCTCATGATCCCCCTTTCCTTAGAATTTTGAAAAATTATTGTCAAAGTTTCTATGTTTCTGCCTTCAGGATCCTTGCCTTTAAACCATCAAGTCAGAGTAATTCATCGAGCTTAGGTTTGAGGAATTTCTTTATTCCCATTTATCTTTGATTAATAAGGTCAGTGAATACTGAGCTCAGTTCTCCTCCAAGCTTCTCTCTGTTGTGCCTATGAAGTTCTAAGTATGTTACTGTATGTGCCTTCCCTCTTCCTATGCAGCTATTGAGACAGATCACAAAATTATCCACTGTCACATTTCATTCCCAAACTGCAAAACTCAGTGATTAGAACTTGTCTCAGTCCTTTCTACCAGAGTATGGGGGAGACGATGGCGTAATGGTAATATCACTGGGCTGGTATTTCAGAGGCCCAGGCTAATGTGCTGGGGACAAGGGTTCAAATCCCACCACAGTAGCTGGTGAAGTAATAATCTGGAATTAAAAAGCTAGTTTCAGTGCTGGTGATTGTTCAACTGGTTCACTAATGCCCTTTAGGGAAGGAAATCTGGCCCAGGTGTGACTCTAGACCCAGGGTAATGTGGTTGATTATTAACTGCCCTCTGAATTGGCTTAGCAAGCCACTTAGCTCAAGGGCAATTAGGGATGGGCAACAAATACTGGCTTTGCCTGTGACACCCACATCTCATGAAAGAATAAAGAAAATTATCTGAAAAGGACGAATGTGCAGGGTTACAGGGAGAAGGTGAGGGAATGGTACTGTGAATTGCTCATTCGGAGAGCTGGTGCAGTGACGATGGGCCGAAGGGCCTCCTTCTGCACTCTGACAATTCTTTGACGTATGAACTCAATCCCTTTCTGCAATTTTCTTCTTTGATCTCAGTTGCTGCCGTTTGTCTGGTGAGCAATAGATATGGCCCATTCTTCATGCTCTATAAAGCAGCACTGTAAACGGTTTAGTATTGTATTCAAGGCTTGGTTTGAATATCTTTTCTTTCTGGCTCTTTTATCTCTATCTCTGTCAATTCCATCTTTCTTTCTCTCAATTTCATTTTTTGGAACACGATTTGACACTGAATTCAATATTCAAACTTATACTTTCCAGTTTACACTGTGGGTGGAATTTTCAATCAACTGCACAAGCGGAACTGGAGGTGGGCTGGCCGGCAATTTCCTGCAATGGGCCCTGAGCCATTTTGCAATTGGCTGCTTAAGCTAATTAAAGGACCTGTTAATGCCACTGTTCCACCACAGACTGAAATTTCCAGTCAGCAATCAGCCCCGCCCCCGACAGTGAGACACATAACCCAGCCCCCAGCCAATGAATGGCGGTGGCCTCCTGGTGGCAAACCGGGGGTGGGGGGTTTGGGGGCGTGGTGGGGGTGGGGGGGTGGGGTGGTGGCCAGTGCTTTGTCATGCAGTTTAACCCCTTCCCACTGCAGCCCTCGCTTGCCACAGGGCCACAGCTACAGTCACAATGTCAGGATGGCAACTGAGGCTGCTTTTTTTTTTTACCATGTTGAAGTTTCTTCAGAGGGCGCCTCCTACCTGCCTTTGACGGTGGGGCTGCTGAACTTACGACATTGACCAGCCTCCTATTGGCCCCCCCCACTCTGGCTCTGGAGCCCATCTGCAATCAGGTCGCCTATTGGTTATCTTCTTAAAAATTGAGTCAAGCGCCGGTGTGAGGTTAGGACACGGAACTGGTCTTAACGTTGTTGTCCCAAACATCCTCCTCTGCATATCTCCGAGGACTCTTCAGCCTGATTACACAGGACTTAGGAGCGGGAGTAGGCCATTCAGCCCTTCAGCCTCTGATTAGTTGAAGAGACATGCTGTTTTTGCCCTGTTCACACAAACCAGAAGTTCCCTGTAGACAGCGTCACACTGCAATGCCTCTCTAATTTCCCTATATTGCCACTGAAAAGGCCACAGAAAGTCTGTGGGCAACTGTAAGTGCCATGAACAGCAAGCACCATTCGCCCACCAGCGACCACAAAATGCAGGTTGCTGTGTTTCACCTGACCCAATAACAGGCCTTCTCTCACATCATAATCTTATCAAAGCATCATCTTCCTATCATGCAATGAGAATCAGCTCTGTCGCTGTGATAGCAGAGTCTGCTGTTGCTAATCCCTCAACCTTAATTCTTCCTGGATCGTGGATAGATTGCAGGGCTGGAATGAAGTCACATCCATTTTTGTCCTGGGCCATTCTGGACATTTCATCTATCTTCACGTTAGGATTCTCTGTGCCTTTCAAAATTGTACAGTGATCATTTGGTCCTCTTCCTTGAAGCCAAAAGACTGAGGGTGTATCAGATAAACTGAGAGTATACCTGATAGACCAAGGGTACATCAGATAAATTGTGGATATATCAGATAAACTGAGAGTATACCTGATAGATGTCCATCCCTCATTTTCAGAATTATTTACAACACAGAGTTTCATCTTCTCCCTCGTAGAAGGTTGTCTGTTTAGATTGACTCCTGAATAATAGACTCTCCAGAAGACAGAGCCCTGAAACATTAATAAAACTCCCCTCTCTCCAGAATTACTGCCTCAGATTTCCAGCATCTGCAGCATTTTTAGTTCTTTAAGGGCCAGTTCACACTGGCACAAGCATGATGGACTGAATGGCCTTCTTCAGTGCCGTAGGATTCTATCACCTCAGTTTAGTGTTTCAATAAAGGACTAACTTCAAATTAGTAATGACTAAATGGCATCCAGAATTCTAAAGCATTCAAAGGCAAACCTTGGCAACTTTCAAGCCAGTGTAAATTTCTCTGTATTGCAGCACCTGTAAACATGATTTTCTATTAGTTTTTAATAATGAACATGATAAAGGAGAATGAGAGAGATGTAAAATAGTACTGAACATTTTTAATTCACACTGGAGTAAAAATTAAGATATGTAATCTTATTACTTTTCCTATGAATGAAATGGTTTTCTAAGAGCTCAGGGTGTGTGGACCTGGCTTTCTTTGGTCACTTGCTGACCAAAAGAGATCAAGGGTGTCATTATATCGCTGAGATCTGTTTTGAAAGAAGCAAAATGGGCTGACCCAGCTTATATCCCAGCTTTGAAATAAATGCCTGTTTGCCCAACAATAGAACTCTGCGAGTAACCGATCCCTCTATCAGCTGACGCTCATCTCTTGAAAGTGCTAACTTGTGCAGTTTCAGCATGCCATGTGTCTGTGCAAGCCACCATTACCACCGTGCCCACTGCTATCCTCGCTCGATGCCAGCACAAGTGTGGGAGTCTCTGAGCAGCTCTTCATTTTTTTCACTCCTTACCTCAGAGCATGATAAGAAAGACAGAAAGAACTTTCATTTCTGTAGCACCTTTCATGACCTCAAGCCACGCCAATGTGATTTGCAGTCAATTAAATACTTTTGAAATGTAGTCACTGTTACAATGTAGGAAAGACAGCAGCCAATTTGTGCTTCCACAAACAGCGATGTAATAATAGCCAGATAATCCATTTTTAATTATGTTAGTTGAGGGATAAATATTGGCCAGGACACCAAGGAGAACTCCCATAGTCTTCTTCGAAATGGTACAGTGGGATCTTTGACTTCCACCTGAGATGGGGCCTCAGTTTAACATCTCATTGGAAAGACAGAAGGACAAAGTTGGACAAAAGCAAAAAGAAACAGTGATTGGAAGGCCCATGACAACTGTTCTCTAACTTTGAAAACTTAACTGGGCTTTCTATCAAAGTCATGGTGGACCACAGTGTCAAAACGAGATAATATAACAAGCATTTACCAATAATTTATACCTATGGTGTACAATTAGTACCTCAAACATAAATAATTAACACTTGGAACCTTGAAACAGGGTGAAGCCATTGAGCCTGTTCTCTCACCTGGAGATCAAGTGTAATATTTCCAAATTTGCTGATGACACCAAACAGGATGGGAATGTAAATTGCGAGGAGGCTTCAGGAGGATTTGGTGAGGTTAAGTGAATGGGCTAGAACATGGTAGATGGAATATAATGTGAATAAATGTGACGTTATTCACTTTGGTAGAGAAAAAGAAGAAGGTGGAGTATTTGTTAAATGGTGAGAGGTTGGGAAGTGCGGGTGTCCAAAGGGACCTGGGTGTCCTTGTTCATGAGTCACTAAAAGTTAGCGTGCAGGTGCAGCAAGTAATTAGGAAGGCAAATGGTATGTTGGTCTTCATTGTAAGAGGATTTGAGTACAGGAGTAAAGATGTCTTGCTGCAATTGTACAGAGCCTTGGTGAGACTGCACTTGGAGTATTGTGCACAGTTTTAGTCTCCTTATTTAAGGAAGGATATACTTACCATAGAGGGAGTGCAACAGAGGCTCACCAGATTAACCCTTGGAATGGGGGGATCATCTTGTGAGAAGAGATTGAGGAGACTGGGTCTGTATTTCCAGGAGTTTTGAAGAATGAGCGGTGACCTCATTGAAACTTATAAAATTCTTACAGGGCTTGACAGGGTGGATGGAGATAAGATGTTTCCCCTGGCCGGGGGGTCTAAAACCGGAAGACATAATCTCAGGATAAGGGGCAGCTCATTTAAGATTGAGATGGGGAGGAATTTCTTCACTCAGAGGGTGGTGAATCTTTGGAATTCTCTACTCCAGGGGGCTGTGACAGCTCAGTCATTGAGTATGTTCAAAGCAGAGGGCGATAGATTTCAGGATACTAATGACCTCAAGGGATATGGAGATAGTGTGGGAAAGTGGCATTGAGATAGATGATCAGCCATGATCTGATTCAATGGTGGAGCAGGTTTGATGGGCCAAATGGCCTACTCTTGTTCCTATGTTCTTATGTCACTCAGTGAGATCATGCCTGATCTAGACTCCATCGCGCAACAACAAGGGGCTGATGAAGTGTTTGCATCAGACTCAAGTTTTTATATTTTCCTGATGCTGATGGTATTTGTAATAGTCTCTGCTTTTAGTTCAGATTTTGTGGTTTACACGATAAACAATTCAAGGCACACACTGAATTAGGAATCTGATGGGAATGACAATTCACTGTTACTTCGAAATTCTGTCAGTGTGTGACCTTTAAAATAATGCTTGATCAAATCTGCAGAACCTACATCTTGTTGACTTCTTCACCTCATTAACTAACTTTTGAAGCAGTCAGCAAGATTGACATTAAACAACGTGCATTGTGACTGAAACTTTATGTTAAAGTTGTCCTCCATTTCTAGCATGTAAGTAAATGTAAACAGTTTTGTTGGTAATATTAGAACTTGGGCTACAGCCTTTAGGAGCTTATGTAACCATTAATGACAATTTAAACAGTGGTAAGGATGGGGTCTCCCCATCAGGACCCCATTTAAAGGAGTTAATCACCCTTACCAATCAATCTAAGACAACAGGTCATTATTAATTAATTTCTTTCTTCCCATTTCTGTCCCCTCATGAAATGATGGGTTAATAACTGTAACCCATGCTCTGAATGTAAACAGGCACAGACACCACAATAACTGAAGTCACACCCTCCAGTCTCGAAATTGTCTGATGTACCGGATGGGCAGCAATTTCCCCAAATAAATACTGCGAAGGCCAAAGCCATTGTCTTCAGTCTCCACCACAGAGCCTATCCCCTAGCCCAGCAACTGCCTGAGGCTGACAGACAGTTTACAACCTTGGTGTGGTTTTTATCACCAAGATGAGCTGGTGATCACGTATCTGCACTGTCACTAAGATCGCCTACTTCCACCAGTGTATTGTTGCCTGACTCCGTCCTGCCTTGGTTGCATCTGTTGCTGACACAATGTCTTCACTACCTCTAGACTCAACTATTGCAGCACACTCTTGGCTGGCCTCCGTGTTCTATCCTTTGTAAACTTGAGGTCATCCAAAACTCTGCTGCCTTACTCGAACTGAGTGCACCTCTCCCATCATCTTGTGCTCAGCTCACTGACTTATAGAGCGGAATCATCCCAAATTTGCAGTAGTGGGCGGGAAAAATGACGCTTTACCCGCCGACTGCAGTAATGGTTTCTTACGCCGTATCATCCCAATTCCGCCGCGTTAATTATGCATTCCCGGGAAACACGCCGTTTCCATGACGAGCAGGCTCTCATTCGCCCGCCACGCCATCACCTCGCAGTTTCATCACACTGGGCGCCATATTTAAAGTGCAGCCATGCGCACACCTCTCAGTGATTCCAGCCCAGGAGAGCAGCACATGGCCCCAAAAAGCAAAAAGACTGCAGCCCCCGGGTTCAATTATGTGTCCCTTGAGCACCTTCTGGATGCAGTGGAGACTTGCCCTGATGTCCTCTACACTCGCTCTGGCCGCAGGATGGGCAGCAACATCACCAATCCAACTGGCAGCGGTGGTCAGCGCCAACGCCCTGCAAAAGAGGACAGCCACCCAGTGCCGCAAGAGGATGAATGATCTCCTCTGTTCCACCAAGATAAGTCATTCTTCTCATCTCTCTCAACTCACACACTCACAAACCCATCACACATCCACAGGGCCCTCACTCACTGCCAGTTCAAGGGACATCACCATTCACCACTCTCTCACACACATCGTCATTGTCCTCATCCCGTCCATGGGACCACTCACCACCCACACAGGCCAGGCATCCTGCTTACACTCTCTCCATCTCTATTCATCCAGGACAAGCTGGCACACAACAATAGGGAGAGGTCACAAACCGGTGGAGGAATGCTTGAAATCAAGGTCCTCATGGACTTTTAAAACAGAGCCATCCAGCTGGCCGGCGATGACCGGGACCAGTCCTGTGCTGACAGTGAGGTCAGCGCTGCTGTACCAAGTGAGGACCCAGCAGTGCAACATCCATCAGGTAACCATGCTGTGAGTGATGTTTCCTGTTCCGCAGTCCCCTGTCATGTACTAGTTATCTCCCCTTGCTTTCGCAGGCACACCTACCAAACAGCTGACAGAGTCCATGACCCAGGGCCTCCAATCAAGCCCTGAAGAAACCTCTGAACAAGAATATGAAGGCACCCTCCCTGGAGTCCCGTCACCACGCTCACCCTCACCCTCCACCAGCGCAGAGACACACACCTCGGTGGGACCTAGCTTTAAAGTAGCCTCACGATCATAATCTGGTGAGCACATCACACAGTCTGATCCACAGCAGGCGGAGGCAGGGACTCCCCAGGTCCCCGACACTCGGAGGACGGCTGGAGGCCAGAAATTTGCTAAGTCCGAGTCAGATGAGGAGCCTCTGCACTCGGTCATGTCACAGTTGCTGGAGTTGCAAAGGCAAGCTTGGGAACATCAGGAAGGGATGTCCGCTGCACTCCTCAGATTGCAAGGCATGATGGAGGAATCCATCCATCTTCAGGCTGAGGTGATAGCGCCGGCATTGCAACGCACCAAGGTCAACACTGGTAGGATTGCGTCTGTCATGGAGACCTTGGTCCAGGCTGCGCGGGCTGAACTCCATCCCTGATGGCAGAGTTGGCCTCCAACAGTGTGTACGTGAGAGGGGTGTGGGGCAGCTCGATCTCACTCCAGCTACCCCTTCCCCTCATGGAGTCAGCCAGGGGCCCTCGGGCACCCATAGGGAGGAGGATCAGCAAGTGCACACCCCGGGGCCATGCACCCAGGTGACTCTGGGAGAGTCCGGCCCATCCGAATCCCCTCTGTCTGTGACCCCCACAGCTCCAGCTCCACAGACCAAGGAGGGGGCCACTGCCACACAGCAGGACCCTGAAAGCAGGCCAGGGCCCTCCAGGTCTCGGCCCTCCAGAGGGCGCCTGTCAAGACCATCACAGACAGGGCGTAGCGGTGAACAGGCTGCCTCCACCTCCGTTGTAGATGTCTACCAAGACTTAGTGGCAGGGTTAGGAAGGTCAAGAAGATGTAGTTGCAGAGCCTGGGCAGGGCTATTAATTACTTGTACATAATGTTCACGATTGTCAATAGACTGCCAAGAATGTCTCCCTGCCTGTGGCTCATTGTTATGATGAGCAGCATTCGTGTTACTCGCGTTCAATGTGAAACCTTGGTTCCTGCACCAGATAAAGGCAGGTGTCTCAGTCCAGAGCCTCTTCCCTGTGGTTTACTTTGTGCAGCCTTCAGACCAAAGTGATAGTCCAGACTCACACTCCCTGGACACATTACTGATGCCTGCACCTCGATGGTGCTTGTCATTGCTGCCAGAATGTAGTGGGCAGGCGTCACAGAGTTCCGTCATTCTCTCTGTATGCTCTCAGCACCTGTAAGGTGGGGCTGGCCCCATCTCTTCAGCATCTGTGCCCAGTGACACTGTGCTCCTGAAGAGGTTAGGTGCTGAAGACGGACAAAGGATTGGATGTTTTTAAAGTTTCATGGCTGTGTCTCCATGATATGACCCTGATCACAGAGCGCAAGCAATCTGCCCTCGGCCGGACAGGACTCAGACATTCTCAGAGGCTGTGTGAAGATCTATGGAGTGTCCTTACTGCATGTCGTCATCATTCTCCTGCAATTGAGCGACTATTAGGGTCTCCACTGCATCTCCATGACAGGAGCATTATCACAGAGGATATTCTCGCTACCATAAGCCAGGCCAGAGTCAAACATTCACAGATGCGATATGAGGATCTATGGAGTGTCCTCATTGTATTTTGTCATCATCCTCCACAAATCTAGTAGCTATGAGGGCCTCCCAAGTCCTTTGCTTCATCTGGCCAGTGTGAGAGCTTCATCCCCACCATCGTCGCCTTCGAAGACCTCCTCACCCTCACACCAGTCGACGTTCTCTTCATCAGAGGAGATCTCCAACTCCTCCATCTCCTCCTCAGCCAGTTCCTCTCCCCAATGGAGTGCCAGGTTGTAAAGGGGGCAGCAGACGATGACGATGATGTGTGACACTCTCTGTGGACTGTATTGCAGGGCTCCACCAGACCGGTCCAGGCACCAGAACCTCATTTTCAGCATCCCAGTGGTTTGCTCCACCAAGTTGCGAGTTGCAGCATGAGCCTTATTATATCTTCATTCTGCTGCAGTCTGAGGCGGCTGCACAGGTAGCCCTTGTCCCCGAGGAGCCAACCCTGCAGCCGTAGTGGACCCTGGAAGATGTCAGGGATCTGTGACCGACTGAGAATGTAGGAATCGTGGACACTCCCTGAAAACCGTGTGCAGACCTGCAGAATGCGTTTGTGGTGGTCGCACACCAGCCACACATTCAGCGAGTGGAAGCCTTTATGTTTGATGTAGTTGACCGCTTGTTGCAATGGAGATCTGAGCGCCATGTGAGTGCAGTCGATCGCACCCTGCACCATTGGGAAACCCGAGATCTGGGTGAATCCAATCGCTCTTGCATCCTGGCTGTCCTGGTCCCGGGCGAAATGCACAAAGTTGTGTGCCCTCACAAAGATGGCATCTGTGACCTCATGGATGTATTTGTGGGTGGAGGCTTGTGATAACCCACAGGGGTCACCTGTGGAGCCCTGAAAGGAGCCACTGGTGTAGAATTTGAATGTCACTGTCACTTTCACAGCCACTGGCAGTGGATGCCCTCCATGTCCCCATGGCACCAAATCCTGCAGCAGGTGGCACGTGTGATCGACCAGTTCCCTAGACATGCACAGTCTTCAGTGATCCTGGTTCTCAGTCATCTGCAGGAATGAAAGGTGGAGTCTACAGACCCTGGGTGTCGCTAGGTGCAGACACCTCGCTGTGGTTCTTCGGCAGTGTGTGCAGGAGCCCCAAACGCCGCTTCTTCCAGAGGGTGCTGCTCCTCCCTCTACATAGCCTGGAGCCTCAGTCGCTCTCTCTTCCATTATCTTCACTCTCTGTACGCCACGGGACATACAGCTTGTTCACCAGGCTCCATGACCCTGATGTACTCCTCCTGCAGGATGAAAGTGAGAGACACGTGGTTTAGCTTGGACGTAATAAGAACCTCTCTTGGTTAAGTCTGAAGGTCTCTTCGTGCACCCCGGAGAGTGCCGGCCACCACTTGGATGGCCGGAGATCAGTGCGCTGCATGGTTGCCCAAAACCCCACCCACCTCCGCCCCACTCCACCTGACCGATTGGCAGCTTTGCCCTCAGCTCAGGCACAGGCATTCTCCTAACTCACACTAAGGCTGCACTGTTAGCTTGAACCATGAGCGATACTGGTCCAAACCAGAATGCTGACATTGCAAGGGGCTGTGAGCGCCTCCACCAGTGACTGTCCCTCGCCAGCTTTAACAAGGAGATTGTACAATGTGCGCAGTCGTCCAACTGTTCTGCAGTCCACTAAAATGCTCATGAGTTTGCAATCTTTGCTGGTGGGGGAGGGGGGGTGAAAAGCTCTGGAGCACCTGGTAGCACTTTGATGTCTCTGTGTTGCTTGACTGGGCAGATAAGCTAGAGGCTTAACTCCAATCATATCAATATGGCTGTGACTGAACTGTCTCAGCTGCAGAGGAATGGTCACTTTATACAGGTGTCCCTAATGCATGGCCGCTTCCCTCCCCCTCCCCCCCCCCCCCCCCCCCTGCCACACGTGGTTGTACACTACCTTCAACCACAGGGCAGCATCCCCACCCCCACTAAGTCGCCTCAACCTTGAAGTCCAACAGTCGACCCTGGCGAGCGCTGTACAATGTTACTATGCACTTACCTCTCAGTTCCCCCCAAAGTGCAGCCCGCCAAATACACGCCTTATATATGCTGCTGTGAAACATGGGCTAGCAATCCGACGGGAGGGGATAATTCCAGCAGGCTGGCTTTATAGTGATGTGCAGATGCATTTAGATGAGGTTCCCAACGTCCGATGGCGGGAAACGCAGCCATTGAGAGACTGAGCGGACAATCGCAAACTGGTTTCAGAATGCCGTGAAACCGATTTTTGGCCTTCTTACCACATTGTCCGCTCATGCTGCCGGACACGCTTGATAGTAGCGGGCACGGAAATCTCCGCCCACATTGAGTGGAATCGTCCCAGGTTTGCACCAAGTGCGGTAAGGGGTTGTTTTACCTGCCGACCGCAATAACGGGTTTTCACTCCGTATCGTCCCAATCCCGCCACATTACTTATGCATTCCTGGGAAACATGCTGTTTCCATGTTGGGCAGGCTCTCATTATCCCGCCACACCATCACCTCGCTGCTTCATCACGCCGGGCACCATATTTAAAGTCCAGCCGCCTGCACACATCTCAGTGCTTCCAGGCCACACCTACTGCAGAGAAGATGCCCACGAAAGGCAAGAAGACTGCAGCCCCCAGGTTTAGTGACACGTCACTGGAATGCCTTTTGCACACCATGGAGGCCTGCCACGATGTCCTCTGACCACATGACGTGCAGTGGCATCACCAATCCAGCATGGCAGGCGGTGGCAGTGGTGATCAATGCCAATGCTGCACAGAAGAGGTTGACTACC